>NC_083880.1:81987419-83426511 GCF_032452875.1 Bos javanicus | reverse complement strand
CCCTGGCCTGGCCCTGGCCTGGCCCTGGCCTGGCCTGGCCTGGCCTGGCCTGGCCTGGCCTGGCCTGGCCCTGGCCTGGCCTGGCCTGGCCTGGCCTGGCCTGGCCTGGCCTGGCCTGGCCTGGCCTGGCCTGGCCCTGGCCCTGGCCTGGCCTGGCCTGGCCTGGCCTGGCCTGGCCTGGCCTGGCCTGGCCTGGCCTGGCCTGGCCTGGCCTGGCCTGGCCTGGCCTGGCCTGGCCTGGCCCTGGCCTGGCCTGGCCTGGCCTGGCCCTGGCCTGGCCCTGGCCTGGCCTGGCCTGGCCCTGGCCTGGCCTGGCCTGGCCTGGCCTGGCCTGGCCTGGCCTGGCCTGGCCTGGCCTGGCCTGGCCTGGCCTGGCCCTGGCCTGGCCTGGCCTGGCCTGGCCTGGCCTGGCCTGGCCTGGCCTGGCCCTGGCCTGGCCTGGCCTGGCCTGGCCTGGCCTGGCCTGGCCTGGCCTGGCCCTGGCCTGGCCTGGCCTGGCTGGCCTGGCCTGGCCCTGGCCTGGCCTGGCCTGGCCTGGCCTGGCCTGGCCTGGCCTGGCCTGGCCTGGCCTGGCCTGGCCTGGCCTGGCCTGGCCTGGCCCTGGCCTGGCCTGGCCTGGCCTGGCCTGGCCTGGCCTGGCCTGGCCCTGGCCTGGCCTGGCCTGGCCTGGCCTGGCCTGGCCTGGCCTGGCCTGGCCTGGCCTGGCCTGGCCTGGCCCTGGCCTGGCCTGGCCTGGCCTGGCCTGGCCTGGCCTGGCCCTGGCCCTGGCCTGGCCTGGCCTGGCCTGGCCTGGCCTGGCCCTGGCCTGGCCTGGCCTGGCCCTGGCCTGGCCTGGCCTGGCCTGGCCCTGGCCCTGGCCTGGCCTGGCCTGGCCTGGCCTGGCCTGGCCCTGGCCTGGCCTGGCCCTGGCCTGGCCTGGCCTGGCCTGGCCTGGCCTGGCCTGGCCTGGCCTGGCCTGGCCTGGCCTGGCCCTGGCCTGGCCTGGCCTGGCCTGGCCCTGGCCTGGCCTGGCCTGGCCCTGGCCTGGCCTGGCCTGGCCTGGCCCTGGCCTGGCCCTGGCCTGGCCTGGCCTGGCCCTGGCCTGGCCCTGGCCTGGCCTGGCCCTGGCCTGGCCTGGCCTGGCCCTGGCCTGGCCCTGGCCTGGCCTGGCCTGGCCTGGCCTGGCCTGGCCCTGGCCCTGGCCTGGCCTGGCCTGGCCTGGCCTGGCCTGGCCTGGCCTGGCCTGGCCTGGCCTGGCCTGGCCTGGCCTGGCCTGGCCTGGCCTGGCCTGGCCTGGCCTGGCCTGGCCTGGCCTGGCCTGGCCTGGCCTGGCCTGGCCCTGGCCCTGGCCTGGCCTGGCCTGGCCTGGCCTGGCCTGGCCTGGCCTGGCCTGGCCTGGCCTGGCCTGGCCTGGCCTGGCCTGGCCTGGCCTGGCCTGGCCTGGCCTGGCCTGGCCTGGCCTGGCCCTGGCCTGGCCTGGCCCTGGCCTGGCCCTGGCCCTGGCCTGGCCTGGCCTGGCCTGGCCTGGCCTGGCCCTGGCCTGGCCTGGCCTGGCCTGGCCTGGCCTGGCCTGGCCCTGGCCTGGCCTGGCCTGGCCTGGCCCTGGCCTGGCCTGGCCTGGCCTGGCCTGGCCTGGCCTGGCCTGGCCTGGCCTGGCCTGGCCTGGCCTGGCCTGGCCTGGCCTGGCCTGGCCTGGCCTGGCCTGGCCTGGCCTGGCCTGGCCTGGCCCTGGCCCTGGCCTGGCCCTGGCCCTGGCCTGGCCTGGCCTGGCCTGGCCTGGCCTGGCCTGGCCTGGCCTGGCCCTGGCCTGGCCTGGCCTGGCCTGGCCTGGCCTGGCCCTGGCCTGGCCTGGCCTGGCCTGGCCTGGCCTGGCCTGGCCTGGCCTGGCCTGGCCTGGCCTGGCCTGGCCTGGCCTGGCCTGGCCTGGCCTGGCCTGGCCTGGCCTGGCCTGGCCTGGCCTGGCCTGGCCTGGCCTGGCCTGGCCTGGCCTGGCCTGGCCTGGCCTGGCCTGGCCTGGCCCTGGCCTGGCCCTGGCCTGGCCTGGCCTGGCCCTGGCCCTGGCCTGGCCTGGCCTGGCCTGGCCTGGCCTGGCCTGGCCTGGCCTGGCCTGGCCTGGCCTGGCCTGGCCTGGCCTGGCCTGGCCTGGCCTGGCCTGGCCTGGCCTGGCCTGGCCTGGCCTGGCCTGGCCTGGCCTGGCCTGGCCTGGCCTGGCCTGGCCTGGCCTGGCCCTGGCCTGGCCTGGCCTGGCCTGGCCTGGCCTGGCCTGGCCCTGGCCCTGGCCTGGCCTGGCCTGGCCTGGCCTGGCCTGGCCTGGCCCTGGCCTGGCCTGGCCTGGCCTGGCCTGGCCCTGGCCTGGCCTGGCCTGGCCCTGGCCTGGCCTGGCCCTGGCCTGGCCTGGCCTGGCCTGGCCTGGCCTGGCCTGGCCTGGCCTGGCCTGGCCTGGCCTGGCCCTGGCCTGGCCTGGCCCTGGCCCTGGCCCTGGCCTGGCCTGGCCCTGGCCTGGCCTGGCCCTGGCCTGGCCTGGCCTGGCCTGGCCTGGCCCTGGCCCTGGCCCTGGCCCTGGCCCTGGCCTGGCCTGGCCTGGCCTGGCCTGGCCTGGCCTGGCCTGGCCTGGCCTGGCCTGGCCTGGCCCTGGCCTGGCCCTGGCCTGGCCTGGCCTGGCCCTGGCCCTGGCCCTGGCCTGGCCTGGCCTGGCCCTGGCCTGGCCCTGGCCTGGCCCTGGCCTGGCCCTGGCCTGGCCTGGCCTGGCCTGGCCTGGCCTGGCCTGGCCTGGCCCTGGCCTGGCCTGGCCTGGCCTGGCCCTGGCCCTGGCCTGGCCTGGCCCTGGCCCTGGCCTGGCCTGGCCCTGGCCTGGCCTGGCCTGGCCTGGCCTGGCCTGGCCTGGCCTGGCCTGGCCTGGCCTGGCCTGGCCTGGCCTGGCCCTGGCCTGGCCTGGCCTGGCCTGGCCTGGCCTGGCCTGGCCTGGCCCTGGCCTGGCCTGGCCTGGCCCTGGCCCTGGCCTGGCCTGGCCTGGCCTGGCCCTGGCCCTGGCCTGGCCCTGGCCCTGGCCTGGCCTGGCCTGGCCTGGCCCTGGCCTGGCCTGGCCTGGCCCTGGCCTGGCCTGGCCCTGGCCTGGCCTGGCCTGGCCTGGCCTGGCCTGGCCCTGGCCTGGCCTGGCCTGGCCCTGGCCTGGCCTGGCCTGGCCCTGGCCTGGCCCTGGCCCTGGCCCTGGCCTGGCCCTGGCCTGGCCTGGCCTGGCCTGGCCCTGGCCTGGCCTGGCCTGGCCTGGCCTGGCCTGGCCCTGGCCCTGGCCTGGCCTGGCCTGGCCTGGCCTGGCCTGGCCTGGCCTGGCCCTGGCCCTGGCCCTGGCCTGGCCTGGCCTGGCCCTGGCCTGGCCTGGCCTGGCCTGGCCTGGCCTGGCCTGGCCTGGCCTGGCCCTGGCCTGGCCTGGCCTGGCCTGGCCTGGCCTGGCCTGGCCTGGCCTGGCCTGGCCCTGGCCCTGGCCTGGCCTGGCCCTGGCCCTGGCCTGGCCTGGCCTGGCCTGGCCTGGCCTGGCCTGGCCTGGCCTGGCCCTGGCCTGGCCTGGCCTGGCCTGGCCTGGCCTGGCCTGGCCTGGCCTGGCCTGGCCTGGCCTGGCCTGGCCTGGCCTGGCCCTGGCCTGGCCTGGCCTGGCCTGGCCCTGGCCTGGCCTGGCCTGGCCTGGCCTGGCCTGGCCTGGCCTGGCCTGGCCTGGCCTGGCCTGGCCTGGCCTGGCCCTGGCCCTGGCCTGGCCTGGCCCTGGCCTGGCCTGGCCCTGGCCCTGGCCTGGCCCTGGCCTGGCCCTGGCCTGGCCTGGCCTGGCCCTGGCCCTGGCCTGGCCTGGCCTGGCCTGGCCTGGCCCTGGCCTGGCCCTGGCCTGGCCTGGCCTGGCCTGGCCTGGCCTGGCCTGGCCTGGCCTGGCCTGGCCTGGCCTGGCCTGGCCTGGCCCTGGCCTGGCCTGGCCTGGCCTGGCCCTGGCCTGGCCCTGGCCCTGGCCCTGGCCTGGCCCTGGCCTGGCCTGGCCCTGGCCTGGCCTGGCCTGGCCTGGCCTGGCCTGGCCTGGCCTGGCCTGGCCTGGCCTGGCCCTGGCCCTGGCCTGGCCTGGCCTGGCCTGGCCTGGCCTGGCCTGGCCTGGCCTGGCCCTGGCCTGGCCTGGCCTGGCCTGGCCTGGCCTGGCCTGGCCTGGCCTGGCCTGGCCTGGCCTGGCCTGGCCTGGCCTGGCCCTGGCCTGGCCTGGCCTGGCCCTGGCCTGGCCTGGCCCTGGCCTGGCCTGGCCTGGCCTGGCCTGGCCTGGCCCTGGCCCTGGCCTGGCCTGGCCTGGCCTGGCCTGGCCTGGCCTGGCCTGGCCCTGGCCTGGCCTGGCCTGGCCTGGCCCTGGCCCTGGCCTGGCCTGGCCTGGCCTGGCCTGGCCTGGCCTGGCCCTGGCCCTGGCCTGGCCTGGCCTGGCCTGGCCTGGCCCTGGCCTGGCCCTGGCCTGGCCTGGCCTGGCCTGGCCCTGGCCCTGGCCTGGCCTGGCCTGGCCTGGCCTGGCCTGGCCTGGCCCTGGCCTGGCCCTGGCCTGGCCTGGCCTGGCCTGGCCTGGCCTGGCCTGGCCTGGCCTGGCCTGGCCTGGCCTGGCCTGGCCCTGGCCTGGCCTGGCCTGGCCTGGCCTGGCCTGGCCTGGCCTGGCCTGGCCTGGCCTGGCCTGGCCTGGCCCTGGCCTGGCCTGAGCCTGGCCTGGCCTGGCCTGGCCTGGCCTGGCCTGGCCCTGGCCTGGCCCTGGCCTGGCCTGGCCTGGCCTGGCCTGGCCTGGCCTGGCCTGGCCTGGCCCTGGCCTGGCCTGGCCTGGCCTGGCCTGGCCTGGCCTGGCCTGGCCCTGGCCTGGCCTGGCCTGGCCTGGCCTGGCCTGGCCTGGCCTGGCCTGGCCTGGCCCTGGCCTGGCCTGGCCTGGCCTGGCCTGGCCTGGCCTGGCCTGGCCTGGCCTGGCCCTGGCCCTGGCCTGGCCTGGCCCTGGCCTGGCCTGGCCTGGCCCTGGCCTGGCCTGGCCTGGCCTGGCCTGGCCTGGCCTGGCCTGGCCTGGCCCTGGCCTGGCCTGGCCTGGCCCTGGCCTGGCCTGGCCTGGCCCTGGCCTGGCCTGGCCTGGCCTGGCCTGGCCTGGCCTGGCCCTGGCCTGGCCTGGCCTGGCCTGGCCTGGCCTGGCCTGGCCTGGCCTGGCCTGGCCCTGGCCTGGCCTGGCCTGGCCCTGGCCTGGCCTGGCCTGGCCTGGCCTGGCCTGGCCTGGCCTGGCCTGGCCTGGCCTGGCCTGGCCTGGCCCCTGGCCTGGCCTGGCCCTGGCCTGGCCTGGCCTGGCCTGGCCTGGCCTGGCCTGGCCTGGCCTGGCCTGGCCTGGCCTGGCCTGGCCTGGCCTGGCCTGGCCTGGCCTGGCCTGGCCTGGCCTGGCCCTGGCCTGGCCTGGCCTGGCCTGGCCTGGCCTGGCCTGGCCTGGCCTGGCCTGGCCTGGCCTGGCCTGGCCTGGCCTGGCCTGGCCTGGCCTGGCCTGGCCTGGCCCTGGCCTGGCCTGGCCTGGCCTGGCCTGGCCTGGCCTGGCCTGGCCTGGCCTGGCCTGGCCTGGCCTGGCCTGGCCTGGCCTGGCCTGGCCCTGGCCTGGCCTGGCCTGGCCCTGGCCTGGCCTGGCCTGGCCTGGCCCTGGCCCTGGCCTGGCCTGGCCTGGCCTGGCCTGGCCCTGGCCTGGCCTGGCCTGGCCTGGCCTGGCCTGGCCTGGCCTGGCCTGGCCTGGCCTGGCCTGGCCTGGCCTGGCCTGGCCTGGCCTGGCCTGGCCTGGCCTGGCCTGGCCCTGGCCTGGCCTGGCCTGGCCTGGCCTGGCCTGGCCTGGCCTGGCCTGGCCTGGCCTGGCCTGGCCTGGCCTGGCCTGGCCCTGGCCTGGCCTGGCCCTGGCCTGGCCTGGCCTGGCCTGGCCTGGCCTGGCCTGGCCCTGGCCTGGCCTGGCCTGGCCTGGCCCTGGCCTGGCCTGGCCTGGCCTGGCCTGGCCTGGCCTGGCCCTGGCCTGGCCTGGCCTGGCCTGGCCTGGCCTGGCCTGGCCTGGCCTGGCCTGGCCTGGCCCTGGCCTGGCCTGGCCTGGCCTGGCCTGGCCTGGCCTGGCCCTGGCCTGGCCTGGCCTGGCCTGGCCTGGCCTGGCCTGGCCTGGCCTGGCCTGGCCTGGCCTGGCCTGGCCTGGCCTGGCCCTGGCCTGGCCTGGCCTGGCCTGGCCTGGCCTGGCCTGGCCTGGCCTGGCCTGGCCTGGCCTGGCCCTGGCCTGGCCTGGCCTGGCCTGGCCTGGCCTGGCCTGGCCTGGCCTGGCCTGGCCCTGGCCTGGCCTGGCCTGGCCTGGCCTGGCCTGGCCTGGCCCTGGCCTGGCCCTGGCCCTGGCCTGGCCCTGGCCTGGCCTGGCCTGGCCTGGCCTGGCCTGGCCTGGCCTGGCCTGGCCTGGCCTGGCCTGGCCTGGCCTGGCCCTGGCCTGGCCTGGCCTGGCCTGGCCTGGCCCTGGCCTGGCCTGGCCTGGCCTGGCCTGGCCTGGCCTGGCCTGGCCTGGCCTGGCCCTGGCCTGGCCTGGCCTGGCCTGGCCTGGCCTGGCCTGGCCTGGCCTGGCCCTGGCCTGGCCTGGCCTGGCCTGGCCTGGCCTGGCCCTGGCCTGGCCTGGCCTGGCCTGGCCCTGGCCTGGCCCCTGGCCTGGCCTGGCCTGGCCTGGCCCTGGCCTGGCCTGGCCTGGCCTGGCCTGGCCCTGGCCTGGCCCTGGCCCTGGCCCTGGCCTGGCCTGGCCCTGGCCTGGCCCTGGCCTGGCCCTGGCCTGGCCTGGCCTGGCCCTGGCCTGGCCTGGCCTGGCCTGGCCTGGCCTGGCCTGGCCCTGGCCCTGGCCTGGCCTGGCCTGGCCCTGGCCTGGCCTGGCCTGGCCTGGCCTGGCCTGGCCTGGCCTGGCCTGGCCCTGGCCTGGCCTGGCCTGGCCCTGGCCTGGCCTGGCCCTGGCCCTGGCCTGGCCTGGCCTGGCCTGGCCTGGCCTGGCCTGGCCCTGGCCTGGCCCTGGCCCTGGCCTGGCCTGGCCTGGCCCTGGCCCTGGCCTGGCCTGGCCTGGCCTGGCCTGGCCTGGCCTGGCCTGGCCTGGCCTGGCCTGGCCTGGCCTGGCCCTGGCCTGGCCTGGCCTGGCCTGGCCTGGCCTGGCCTGGCCTGGCCTGGCCTGGCCTGGCCTGGCCTGGCCTGGCCTGGCCCTGGCCTGGCCTGGCCTGGCCTGGCCTGGCCTGGCCTGGCCTGGCCTGGCCTGGCCTGGCCTGGCCCTGGCCCTGGCCTGGCCTGGCCTGGCCTGGCCTGGCCTGGCCTGGCCTGGCCCTGGCCTGGCCTGGCCTGGCCTGGCCTGGCCCTGGCCTGGCCTGGCCTGGCCTGGCCTGGCCTGGCCTGGCCTGGCCTGGCCTGGCCTGGCCTGGCCTGGCCTGGCCTGGCCTGGCCCTGGCCTGGCCTGGCCTGGCCTGGCCTGGCCTGGCCTGGCCCTGGCCTGGCCCTGGCCTGGCCTGGCCTGGCCTGGCCTGGCCTGGCCTGGCCTGGCCTGGCCTGGCCTGGCCTGGCCTGGCCTGGCCTGGCCTGGCCTGGCCTGGCCTGGCCTGGCCTGGCCTGGCCTGGCCTGGCCTGGCCTGGCCCTGGCCTGGCCTGGCCTGGCCTGGCCTGGCCTGGCCCTGGCCTGGCCTGGCCTGGCCTGGCCCTGGCCTGGCCTGGCCTGGCCCTGGCCCTGGCCTGGCCTGGCCTGGCCTGGCCTGGCCTGGCCTGGCCTGGCCTGGCCTGGCCTGGCCTGGCCTGGCCTGGCCTGGCCTGGCCTGGCCTGGCCTGGCCTGGCCTGGCCTGGCCCTGGCCTGGCCTGGCCCTGGCCCTGGCCTGGCCCTGGCCTGGCCTGGCCTGGCCTGGCCTGGCCTGGCCTGGCCCTGGCCCTGGCCTGGCCCTGGCCTGGCCTGGCCTGGCCTGGCCTGGCCTGGCCTGGCCTGGCCTGGCCTGGCCTGGCCTGTGGCCTGGCCTGGCCTGGCCCTGGCCCTGGCCTGGCCTGGCCTGGCCTGGCCTGGCCTGGCCTGGCCCTGGCCCTGGCCTGGCCTGGCCTGGCCTGGCCTGGCCCTGGCCCTGGCCTGGCCCTGGCCCTGGCCTGGCCTGGCCTGGCCTGGCCTGGCCTGGCCCTGGCCCTGGCCCTGGCCTGGCCTGGCCTGGCCTGGCCTGGCCTGGCCTGGCCTGGCCTGGCCTGGCCTGGCCTGGCCTGGCCTGGCCTGGCCTGGCCTGGCCTGGCCTGGCCTGGCCTGGCCTGGCCTGGCCTGGCCTGGCCTGGCCTGGCCTGGCCTGGCCTGGCCTGGCCTGGCCTGGCCTGGCCTGGCCTGGCCTGGCCTGGCCTGGCCTGGCCTGGCCTGGCCTGGCCTGGCCTGGCCTGGCCTGGCCTGGCCTGGCCTGGCCCTGGCCTGGCCTGGCCTGGCCTGGCCTGGCCTGGCCTGGCCTGGCCTGGCCCTGGCCTGGCCTGGCCTGGCCTGGCCTGGCCTGGCCCTGGCCTGGCCTGGCCTGGCCCTGGCCCTGGCCTGGCCTGGCCCTGGCCTGGCCCTGGCCTGGCCTGGCCTGGCCTGGCCTGGCCTGGCCTGGCCCTGGCCTGGCCTGGCCCTGGCCTGGCCTGGCCTGGCCTGGCCTGGCCTGGCCTGGCCTGGCCTGGCCTGGCCTGGCCTGGCCTGGCCTGGCCTGGCCTGGCCTGGCCTGGCCTGGCCTGGCCTGGCCTGGCCCTGGCCTGGCCTGGCCTGGCCTGGCCTGGCCTGGCCTGGCCTGGCCTGGCCTGGCCTGGCCTGGCCTGGCCTGGCCTGGCCTGGCCTGGCCTGGCCTGGCCTGGCCTGGCCTGGCCTGGCCTGGCCTGGCCTGGCCTGGCCTGGCCTGGCCTGGCCTGGCCTGGCCTGGCCTGGCCTGGCCTGGCCTGGCCTGGCCTGGCCCTGGCCTGGCCTGGCCTGGCCTGGCCTGGCCTGGCCTGGCCTGGCCTGGCCTGGCCTGGCCTGGCCTGGCCCTGGCCCTGGCCTGGCCTGGCCCTGGCCTGGCCTGGCCTGGCCTGGCCTGGCCCTGGCCCTGGCCCTGGCCTGGCCTGGCCTGGCCTGGCCTGGCCTGGCCTGGCCTGGCCTGGCCTGGCCTGGCCTGGCCTGGCCTGGCCTGGCCTGGCCTGGCCCTGGCCTGGCCTGGCCTGGCCTGGCCTGGCCTGGCCTGGCCTGGCCTGGCCTGGCCTGGCCTGGCCTGGCCTGGCCCTGGCCTGGCCTGGCCTGGCCTGGCCTGGCCTGGCCTGGCCCTGGCCTGGCCTGGCCCTGGCCTGGCCCTGGCCTGGCCTGGCCTGGCCCTGGCCTGGCCTGGCCTGGCCTGGCCTGGCCTGGCCCTGGCCTGGCCCTGGCCCTGGCCTGGCCTGGCCTGGCCTGGCCTGGCCTGGCCCTGGCCTGGCCTGGCCTGGCCTGGCCTGGCCTGGCCTGGCCTGGCCTGGCCCTGGCCTGGCCTGGCCTGGCCCTGGCCTGGCCTGGCCTGGCCTGGCCCTGGCCTGGCCTGGCCTGGCCTGGCCTGGCCTGGCCTGGCCTGGCCTGGCCTGGCCTGGCCTGGCCTGGCCTGGCCTGGCCTGGCCTGGCCTGGCCTGGCCTGGCCTGGCCTGGCCTGGCCTGGCCTGGCCTGGCCTGGCTGGCCCTGGCCCTGGCCCTGGCCTGGCCCTGGCCCTGGCCTGGCCTGGCCCTGGCCTGGCCTGGCCTGGCCTGGCCTGGCCTGGCCTGGCCCTGGCCTGGCCTGGCCTGGCCTGGCCTGGCCTGGCCTGGCCTGGCCCTGGCCCTGGCCCTGGCCTGGCCCTGGCCTGGCCCTGGCCCTGGCCTGGCCTGGCCTGGCCCTGGCCTGGCCTGGCCTGGCCTGGCCTGGCCTGGCCCTGGCCTGGCCTGGCCTGGCCCTGGCCTGGCCTGGCCTGGCCCTGGCCCTGGCCCTGGCCTGGCCCTGGCCCTGGCCTGGCCTGGCCTGGCCTGGCCTGGCCTGGCCTGGCCTGGCCTGGCCTGGCCTGGCCTGGCCTGGCCTGGCCTGGCCTGGCCTGGCCTGGCCTGGCCTGGCCTGGCCTGGCCTGGCCTGGCCTGGCCTGGCCTGGCCTGGCCTGGCCTGGCCTGGCCCTGGCCTGGCCCTGGCCCTGGCCTGGCCTGGCCTGGCCTGGCCTGGCCTGGCCTGGCCTGGCCTGGCCTGGCCTGGCCTGGCCTGGCCTGGCCTGGCCTGGCCTGGCCCTGGCCCTGGCCCTGGCCTGGCCTGGCCTGGCCTGGCCTGGCCTGGCCTGGCCTGGCCTGGCCTGGCCTGGCCTGGCCTGGCCTGGCCTGGCCTGGCCTGGCCCTGGCCTGGCCTGGCCCTGGCCCTGGCCTGGCCTGGCCTGGCCTGGCCTGGCCTGGCCTGGCCTGGCCTGGCCTGGCCTGGCCTGGCCTGGCCTGGCCTGGCCTGGCCCTGGCCTGGCCTGGCCTGGCCTGGCCCTGGCCTGGCCTGGCCTGGCCTGGCCTGGCCTGGCCTGGCCTGGCCTGGCCCTGGCCTGGCCCTGGCCTGGCCTGGCCTGGCCTGGCCTGGCCCTGGCCTGGCCTGGCCTGGCCTGGCCTGGCCTGGCCTGGCCCTGGCCTGGCCTGGCCTGGCCTGGCCTGGCCTGGCCTGGCCCTGGCCTGGCCTGGCCTGGCCTGGCCTGGCCTGGCCTGGCCTGGCCTGGCCTGGCCTGGCCTGGCCTGGCCTGGCCTGGCCTGGCCCTGGCCTGGCCTGGCCTGGCCCTGGCCCTGGCCTGGCCTGGCCTGGCCTGGCCTGGCCTGGCCTGGCCTGGCCCTGGCCTGGCCTGGCCTGGCCTGGCCTGGCCTGGCCTGGCCTGGCCTGGCCTGGCCCTGGCCTGGCCTGGCCTGGCCTGGCCTGGCCTGGCCTGGCCTGGCCTGGCCTGGCCTGGCCTGGCCTGGCCTGGCCTGGCCTGGCCCTGGCCCTGGCCTGGCCTGGCCTGGCCTGGCCTGGCCTGGCCCTGGCCCTGGCCCTGGCCTGGCCTGGCCCTGGCCTGGCCTGGCCTGGCCTGGCCTGGCCTGGCCTGGCCTGGCCTGGCCTGGCCTGGCCTGGCCCTGGCCTGGCCTGGCCTGGCCTGGCCTGGCCTGGCCCTGGCCTGGCCTGGCCCTGGCCTGGCCCTGGCCTGGCCTGGCCTGGCCTGGCCTGGCCTGGCCCTGGCCTGGCCTGGCCTGGCCCTGGCCTGGCCTGGCCTGGCCTGGCCTGGCCTGTGGCCTGGCCTGGCCTGGCCTGGCCCTGGCCCTGGCCTGGCCTGGCCTGGCCTGGCCTGGCCTGGCCTGGCCTGGCCTGGCCTGGCCTGGCCTGGCCTGGCCTGGCCTGGCCTGGCCCTGGCCTGGCCTGGCCTGGCCCTGGCCTGGCCCTGGCCTGGCCTGGCCCTGGCCCTGGCCTGGCCTGGCCTGGCCTGGCCTGGCCCTGGCCCTGGCCCTGGCCTGGCCTGGCCTGGCCTGGCCTGGCCTGGCCTGGCCTGGCCTGGCCCTGGCCTGGCCTGGCCTGGCCTGGCCTGGCCTGGCCTGGCCCTGGCCTGGCCTGGCCCTGGCCTGGCCTGGCCTGGCCTGGCCTGGCCTGGCCTGGCCTGGCCTGGCCTGGCCTGGCCTGGCCCTGGCCTGGCCTGGCCTGGCCTGGCCTGGCCTGGCCTGGCCTGGCCCTGGCCTGGCCTGGCCCTGGCCTGGCCTGGCCTGGCCTGGCCTGGCCCTGGCCTGGCCTGGCCTGGCCTGGCCTGGCCTGGCCTGGCCTGGCCTGGCCTGGCCTGGCCTGGCCTGGCCTGGCCTGGCCTGGCCTGGCCTGGCCCTGGCCTGGCCTGGCCTGGCCTGGCCCTGGCCTGGCCTGGCCTGGCCTGGCCTGGCCTGGCCTGGCCCTGGCCTGGCCTGGCCTGGCCCTGGCCTGGCCTGGCCTGGCCCTGGCCTGGCCTGGCCTGGCCTGGCCTGGCCTGGCCTGGCCTGGCCTGGCCTGGCCCTGGCCCTGGCCTGGCCTGGCCTGGCCTGGCCTGGCCTGGCCTGGCCTGGCCTGGCCTGGCCTGGCCTGGCCTGGCCTGGCCTGGCCCTGGCCTGGCCTGGCCTGGCCTGGCCCTGGCCTGGCCTGGCCTGGCCTGGCCTGGCCCTGGCCCTGGCCCTGGCCTGGCCCTGGCCTGGCCTGGCCTGGCCTGGCCTGGCCTGGCCCTGGCCCTGGCCTGGCCTGGCCTGGCCCTGGCCTGGCCCTGGCCTGGCCTGGCCCTGGCCTGGCCTGGCCTGGCCTGGCCCTGGCCTGGCCTGGCCTGGCCTGGCCTGGCCCTGGCCTGGCCTGGCCCTGGCCTGGCCTGGCCTGGCCTGGCCTGGCCCTGGCCTGGCCTGGCCTGGCCTGGCCTGGCCCTGGCCTGGCCTGGCCTGGCCTGGCCTGGCCTGGCCTGGCCTGGCCTGGCCTGGCCTGGCCCTGGCCTGGCCTGGCCTGGCCTGGCCTGGCCTGGCCTGGCCTGGCCTGGCCTGGCCCTGGCCCTGGCCTGGCCTGGCCTGGCCTGGCCTGGCCTGGCCTGGCCTGGCCTGGCCCTGGCCTGGCCTGGCCTGGCCTGGCCTGGCCTGGCCTGGCCTGGCCTGGCCTGGCCTGGCCTGGCCTGGCCTGGCCTGGCCTGGCCTGGCCTGGCCTGGCCTGGCCTGGCCTGGCCTGGCCTGGCCTGGCCTGGCCTGGCCTGGCCTGGCCTGGCCTGGCCTGGCCTGGCCTGGCCTGGCCTGGCCTGGCCTGGCCTGGCCTGGCCCTGGCCCTGGCCTGGCCTGGCCCTGGCCTGGCCTGGCCTGGCCTGGCCTGGCCTGGCCTGGCCTGGCCTGGCCCTGGCCCTGGCCTGGCCCTGGCCTGGCCTGGCCTGGCCCTGGCCTGGCCTGGCCTGGCCTGGCCTGGCCTGGCCTGGCCTGGCCTGGCCTGGCCTGGCCTGGCCTGGCCTGGCCTGGCCTGGCCTGGCCTGGCCCTGGCCTGGCCCTGGCCTGGGCCCTGGCCTGGCCTGGCCCTGGCCTGGCCTGGCCTGGCCTGGCCTGGCCTGGCCTGGCCTGGCCTGGCCTGGCCTGGCCTGGCCCTGGCCCTGGCCCTGGCCTGGCCCTGGCCTGGCCTGGCCTGGCCTGGCCTGGCCTGGCCTGGCCTGGCCTGGCCTGGCCCTGGCCCTGGCCTGGCCTGGCCTGGCCTGGCCCTGGCCCTGGCCTGGCCCTGGCCCTGGCCTGGCCTGGCCTGGCCTGGCCTGGCCTGGCCTGGCCTGGCCTGGCCCTGGCCCTGGCCCTGGCCCTGGCCTGGCCCTGGCCTGGCCTGGCCTGGCCTGGCCTGGCCTGGCCCTGGCCTGGCCTGGCCTGGCCCTGGCCTGGCCTGGCCTGGCCTGGCCCTGGCCCTGGCCTGGCCCTGGCCTGGCCCTGGCCTGGCCTGGCCTGGCCTGGCCTGGCCCTGGCCCTGGCCCTGGCCTGGCCTGGCCCTGGCCTGGCCTGGCCTGGCCTGGCCTGGCCTGGCCTGGCCTGGCCTGGCCCTGGCCTGGCCTGGCCTGGCCTGGCCTGGCCTGGCCTGGCCCTGGCCTGGCCTGGCCTGGCCTGGCCTGGCCTGGCCTGGCCTGGCCTGGCCTGGCCTGGCCTGGCCTGGCCTGGCCTGGCCCTGGCCTGGCCTGGCCTGGCCTGGCCTGGCCTGGCCTGGCCTGGCCCTGGCCTGGCCTGGCCTGGCCTGGCCTGGCCTGGCCCTGGCCTGGCCTGGCCTGGCCTGGCCTGGCCTGGCCCTGGCCTGGCCTGGCCTGGCCTGGCCTGGCCTGGCCTGGCCTGGCCTGGCCTGGCCTGGCCTGGCCTGGCCCTGGCCTGGCCCTGGCCTGGCCTGGCCTGGCCTGGCCTGGCCTGGCCCTGGCCCTGGCCTGGCCTGGCCTGGCCTGGCCTGGCCTGGCCTGGCCTGGCCTGGCCTGGCCTGGCCCTGGCCCTGGCCTGGCCTGGCCTGGCCTGGCCTGGCCTGGCCTGGCCTGGCCTGGCCTGGCCTGGCCTGGCCTGGCCTGGCCTGGCCTGGCCCTGGCCTGGCCTGGCCTGGCCTGGCCTGGCCTGGCCTGGCCTGGCCTGGCCTGGCCTGGCCTGGCCTGGCCTGGCCTGGCCTGGCCTGGCCTGGCCTGGCCCTGGCCTGGCCCTGGCCTGGCCTGGCCTGGCCTGGCCCTGGCCCTGGCCTGGCCTGGCCCTGGCCTGGCCTGGCCTGGCCCTGGCCCTGACCCTGGCCCTGACCCTGGCCTGGCCTGGCCTGACCCTGACCCTGACCCTGGCCTGACCCTGGCCCTGGCCCTGGCCTGGCCTGGCCCTGACCCTGACCCTGGCCCTGGCCTGGCCCTGGCCCTGACCCTGGCCCTGACCCTGGCCTGGCCCTGACCCTGGCCTGACCCTGGCCTGGCCCTGGCCCTGGCCCTGGCCCTGGCCTGGCCTGGCCCTGGCCCTGACCCTGGCCCTGGCCTGGCCTGGCCCTGGCCCTGACCCTGGCCCTGGCCCTGGCCTGGCCTGGCCTGGCCCTGGCCCTGGCCCTGGCCCTGGCCCTGGCCTGGCCTGGCCTGGCCCTGGCCCTGGCCTGGGGCCCTGGCCTGGCCTGGCCTGGCCTGGCCTGGCCTGGCCTGGCCTGGCCTGGCCTGGCCTGGCCTGGCCTGGCCCTGGCCCTGGCCCTGGCCTGGCCTGGCCCTGGCCCTGGCCTGGCCTCTGGCCTGGCCTGGCCTGGCCTCTGGCCCTGGCCCTGGCCCTGGCCCTGGCCTGGCCTGGCCCTGGCCCTGGCCTGGCCTAAACCCTAGCCCTAACCCTAACCCTAAACCCTAACCCTGACCCTGACCCTAACCCCTGACCCTGACCCTCTAACCCTATCCCTAACCCTAACCCTAACCCTCTAACCCTAACCCTAACCCTAACCCTCTAACCCTAAACCCTAACCCTAACCCCTGACCCTGACCCTCTAACCCTATCCCTAACCCTAACCCTAACCCTCTAACCCTAACCCTAACCCTAACCCTCTAACCCTAACCCTAACCCTAAACCCTAACCCTAAACCCTAATCTTTTTTCCCCTCTTGATAAAAATTTAAAAAGAATTTTTCTCTTCAAACTCTGTGTGTTTATATTGACACCGGGTTCCACCTGAACTTAACTCCTCTTAAACCTTCAGCTAACCAATGCACTTTTCTTTTGGAAATGTTTGTCTTAAGCTATGGGAATGTACTATGTATTTACCTTACACACTATCTTCAAGTAGGTTCTGCCTAAAGGCTCAGAACTGGCTGACAAACCAATATGCTTGACTCATACATTGTTCTCCTAATCTATGTTAATGAAGCTATATATTTGCTCGTGTCAATCGTCTTATTGCCCAGGATGACTCACCTGGTGCCAAGGTTATCTCCATGTATCTTGTGGGTGAGGGGCCTGCTGCCATTCCTTTCTCTAATTAGTAGACTGCTATTAGCTATATAACATCCAGCTAAAGATGAGTAGGGGGACACTCTGCCCTCTTCTGATGTCTATGTCAGAAGCTTTCTCTCTTTTATATGTTAATAAAACTTTGTGACACAAAAGCTCTGAGTGATCAAGCCTCGTCACTGGCCCCGGATTGAATTCTTCTCCTGAGGAGCCCAAGAATCCAAGCATCTTTCATAGTTAAGACAACGAACTTTCAAAACAAAATGGTCTTTTCAAAAATTGATGATAAGTGATGAGTACACATATGCCTATGAATGAAATGGGACCCGTATCTCAAAGCACATAAAAATAAATCTTCCCTCAACATAAATATAACACAATCAGCCCTTCATATGCATAGACTCTCCAACTATGAAGTCATTCAAATATCGATGTAAAATATCGCAATAAATTCCAAAGTTTAAAAGTGGTGACTATTGACTTTCACCTGCTGGCACTTGTTTTTATGTCATCTCCATTATATTAGCTATGACAATGAATCACGTGCTGTGCTAAGTCACTTACATTGTGTCCAACTCTTTGGGATCGTATGGACTAGGGCCTATCAGGCTCCTACCAGATTACTGGAGTGGGTTGCCATGCTCTCCTTCAGGAGATCTTCCTGCCCCAGGGATTGAACCCATATCTCCTATGTCTCCTGCATTGGCAGGTGGGTTCTTTACCACTAGCACCACCCGGGAAGCCCCAAGACACATGAACATCAGTGGATTTGGGGACCCACGGGGCATATACAGAACCATCCCTCAAAGAAAACTGAAGAATGACTTTAAAATCTCAAACAAAACATGAGTATATGTGTTCACAACCTTCATGTAGCAAGGGTTTCTTTGATCTGAAAAGTGCCATTGGCCGATGGACTATGTGAAGAATACTTCAAAGTCTATTTGGAAAACACAGCCTAAGTTGGCTATATTTAGTACTCAAATGAATGAGAATGTCATGAGTAGCGGTGGTTTCAAATAAGTAGCATGTGAAGCTGTTTACACTTATTGTGATGCGTGGTATACCACACTCACAAATTTCAGTAGCATTGCTGCCAAAACTATACATTTCTCAGTGGAAGTTTCTACATGGACTGTTGGGGTCAGAGCTCTAACTCATACAAGTATACATTTACTTTTAAAATGATCCTGCATGATAATCAAACAAAACACTGGATTAACACCTAGACAGTGTTTGAGCTTTGTACTAAATGATTTGAAAGCTAGGTGACGGAATGAGCTGATGAGGAAGACTATGAACAAGTCATTTTCTTCAACTTGGTCAAACTGCTGATAGTCATACAAGTTAATGAAAAGTTAAACCTGTTGTCATTAATTTGGTTTAAAAGAAATAGAATAGTAAAACAAATTAGTAAATCTTGTTTTCTTAATAAACACTCTATTATTTCTGCACAGCTTTGGCATGAATAGAATACCTTCAATAATAACTTGTCACAGTGAAATGGATTCACATTCTATATCTATTCACCTCTGTAATTGATGCATAGCTGTTTGATACTATTGCTTAAATGAGTACAACTTATGTGACTTCACAAACTACAAACACTAACATAATAGGTATTAAAAAAAACCTTGAGTGACATGAGCGTTAAGACTTAGTAGAGTTGCGCTCACGAATAATGATACTATTATTCACTCTAGCCATAGTACTGGAATCTGTACATTAACACCCCTGCAAAGGAAACTGAAAGGGTAGAATAATAATAAAGGAACTTCATAACTATATTCCTACTGCAATCATTCAGCACTGTACATTTTCTTTTAACCTAACTTTCATATTTGGTCCACTCTAACCTCTTCCGTGTTCACTTTATGCTACACTTATTGCTAACAGTAAAATTACCATAGGAGCTCTAATTAATTTTTTTTTACTTGCAATACTAGTGATAGAACCAAAGGCCAATATGTATATCTGCAGCAGTTGTAACCTCCTGAACAGACTGCAATAAAAAGGGTTTCCAGAATATCCTGACGATTTCCATCTACTAGGCTGTGGTGAGTTCAAGCAATACATGCTCCAGAGGACAGAAGACAGACAGGTTAGAAAGACTTGTACTGCACTTAGGGAGAAAGGGCATGTTGCTACTCAGCCCAGTACAAGTGTAGAAGTAACACCTCAGTGAGTCAACCTTTAAAGACTCGATAAATATGAGAACGACTGGTATGAATAAACCTTCAGAAGTGCCTTCTCAGACCTCCCGTCATAAGCACAAGCATAATAAAAACACTGAGTTTTCAAGGTCTCACACCAAATTAGACTCACTTAGGACTTTGCTTTGAGAGGAGTTGAACTACTCATTGTTAAAGAGAAATGATCATTTCTTCTCTGAAGATTTGTGAATCATTCATTTGGGTGTGGTGAATAAAATACTTAAAGATCTAATACATAAAAATGCAATAGGCAAAGCAGAGATTTTTTGCTCCCTTTCTCAAAGGATGGAATATTTTGTATTTGCACTGATTTTATGTCTTGACTTCATGTACAATTATATATGGATTTTTTTAGTTGAAATACAATAGGACTAAAAATATACATATAATACTAATAAATCATGTTGGTATGTGTGGTTCTCACATAGGATTCACAGGAAATTTAAATTCACAGTTGTCAACGTAAAGGATGAATGCTATTTAGCTTCTTCATGAATGTATACCATGAATGAAGAACTTTTCTCAAAATATTTCACTGAGGGAAATACAAGGATGATAGGCATAATACTATGCTTCAACTCATGGATTTCTAACCATTGCTCACAATACAGATGTGATTTTCAACATCAGGGTTCTTTCAGTGTCCTTGAACAGCATTTGTTTTTCTATATACAGAAGAAAAAAACTCATGAGTATCAAACTTGTTCACATAAAATGAGTATATGAATTGTTATCTTCCTGACTCAGGGATCAAACCCACATCACTTCCATCTCCTGCACTGGTAGGCAGATTATTTACCGACTGTGCCACCTGGAATCGATATACATTTCAAGAACCACTGCCATTAGCTTCTCCTCTTCATGAACGAAGGAGGAGAAAGAACATTGGAAGAAGTACTCGTAAGTCAAGGAACTGTTATACTGGGTACTCTAGTTATTACTGGGACAAGTCAGCTCCTCCAATGATGAGGGGTATAACTGAAAAATTATTATAGATGCATGGGATGTGATGTCTACATGATAAATGTGCTCCTTTTATGCTATTGCTTCAGGTGTGCCTACTTCAGCATGAAGGACTGCATTCAAGGGATGCCTGCTATTCCAGCTCAAGCAACAGATACTAAAGTGCAGATCATTGTCCTTTGTTGAAAATAATCAGCAGTTTGTCAACATATGTAACATGCCAGAGCAACCCTTGGGATGCAACTCTAAAAACAGGTTAGGCCCTCTTTTTGCCAAGCCCTGCGATAAAATATAAATCCAAAAAAGAAAAATAGCACCGGTTTTGTCAGGACTTCCTCACCTTTTCTTTCTGGATGGCAGGAAGCAGACATTGAGGCCAGATGACTGCGGGATTTAATTGTGAACTAACATTGGGTGGGGTGGAAGCTCATCACTCTAGTAAGAATGTGGCTCAATTAAACTGACTTTCATTCACTTCATGTACATAGAGTTCTATAATCCTTCATTAAGGAATTCAATAAGTTATACTTCCTTACACCTTCACAATCTCTTGGTTTACACAAATGTCAATTCCTAGTCTAGCACTTATACAATGAGTGGTACAGGTAGTAACAGTGCATAAATGATGATAAGCAATGACAGGAAGTTTATTTATTCTCTGTTTGAATTCTTGATTTTTTATAGAATTTTTTTATAATATACTTACAGATGTGAATATTTTAGTTGCATGTATAAATACACAGTGAGTAGTGCTATGATAACTCATAGGGTTGGCACAATAATTATCATGGTTATTATGTCTTTTTCAGATATGCCTTTTGAGATTCTGTTCCATTATACATTATCATAAGATATTCAATACAGTTTCCTAAACTGTACAGTACGTCCTTGTGATTTCTTTCATATACCAGATCAGATCAGATCAGTCGCTCAGTCGTGTCCAACTCTTTGCGACCCCATGAATCGCAGCACGCCAGGCCTCCCTGTCCATCACCAACTCCCGGAGTTCACTCAGACTCACATCCATCGAGTCAGTGATGCCATCCAGCCATCTCATCCTCTGTCGTCCCCTTCTCCTCCTGCCCCCAATCCCTCCCAGCATCAGAGTCTTTTCCAATGAGTCAACTCTTCACGTGAGGTGGCCAAAGTACTGGAGTTTCAGCTTTAGCATCATTCCTTCCAAAGAAATCCCAGGGCTGATCTCCTTCAGAATGGACTGGTTGGATCTCCTTGCAGTCCAAGGGACTCTCAAGAGTCTTCTCCAACACCACAGTTCAAAAGCATCAGTTCTTCGGCGCTCAGCCTTCTTCACAGTCCAACTCTCACATCCATACATGACCACAGGAAAAACCATAGCCTTGACTAGACGAACCTTTGTTGGCAAAGCAATGTCTCTGCTTTTGAATATGCTATCTAGGTTGGTCATAACTTTCCTTCCAAGGAGTAAGCGTCTTTCATATATAGTACTATGTATTTGTATATAATTCAATCAAAAACTGGTACACAAACATTCATAGTGACATTATTCACAATAGCTCAAAGGTAGAACCCATTCAAGTGTCCATAGGTGGCTGACTGAATATGCAACACAGGGTGTATTCAAAAGCTTTAACAGTATTCTACCATACAAAAAAAATTAAATGGTGCTGCCACTGTGCAAGACATTATAGAAATTACTCCAAAACCAACACATGGAATAAATACATAGTTCAATTCTAATTCGTGCTATGTACCCAAAAGGTATGGGAAAAGGGGCTCAAAAAATGCATACTTCTGCAGTCATAGTCACAAAAGCATGATTCACACTGGCCAACAAACAGAAGTACTCTAAGTGTCCATGGCAGCCAATTACATAAACAAACTGTGGTAGACACACAATGGAATCTGATTTGGCCCTTCAAAGTCGGTAATTCTGACAATGCTACAATATGGACGAACCTTATGTTCATTATATTAAGTGAAATAAACCAGACCAAAAAAGGACAAAAGTTCTGTGATTCCACTAGTATGAGATATCCAAACAAGTCAAATCCAAAGCCAGAAAAAGCAGAAAGTGATTCCCAGGGATTGAAGAGAGTTCATGTTTCATGGACCCCAGTTTCCCTTGGGGAAACTGACTTCCCATGATATCTCCAAAACCAATTATACAAATAATTGGAAGCCATATCCAATCAAATGAATGTAGACATAATTTTACAGTTTACACCAACCTCACTCAAACTTCTCAATAGACAAAAGGCAAAACTGTATGTATGGTACCTCAGCTTTGCTTAAAACTGTCTACAGTACCTACAGAAATTTAACAAAAAAAAAAACTAAAGTCTATCCAAAAAATATATAAAATATATACAACATGAACTTAAAAAAATTAGACATTTAGACTGTGAAAAACCTTATTCACAAAACTTAAACACAAGCCACAGAAAAATATATTTACAAAATACATATCTGATAAAGGACTGTACTCCAACTATACCAAAAAATCTAGAACAAACAACCTCATTAAAAATGTATAAATCTAAACACCTGGCCTACAAAAATATAAAGATAGTAAATCAGCATATCAAAAATACTCAAAATCACATATCATTAGGAAATTACAAACTAAAACAACAGTGAAGTAGCACTGCAGAAAACTCAAAAAAAGAGGGGGCAGAGCTTCTCTGGTGGCTCAGTGGTAAACAATCTGCCTGACAATGCAATACACTCAAATTCGATCCCTTACCCAGGAAGATCCCACATGCCACAGAGAAACATAGCTGGATTTTTCCACAGTTAAACAAGGCTCACCTGTGACTGAATACTACACGTCTAGCACTTAGTAAACAGCTTTGAAAAACTGTCCAGACAAAAAGTATCACACAATTATACACAACAGCTCTACTTGTAATAACTAAAACCTTTCAAATATCAGGATGCCTTCGGTAGATGACTGTGTAAACAAATTGCGATACATCCAAAGGGAAGGGGAGCAAACGCTACCCCAAAATATACCACTTTAGCATGAGAATTAGTTGGACCTAATTAACTATTTTTTTTTTAAGAGGACACATGATCATCTCTGAAACCCAAGTTCAAGATGGCTCTTCTGTCAGTCACATTTACCAGAGAAATCTCAAAGGAATCCTCTGTATATACCAGATAGAAGGATGACAGTCTTGTGAAACTCTTTTTTTTTTTTTTTAATCAATAGGGGAAAGTAAGACATAAATCTCTACAACAACCATACCCTTCCTTTCCTTTGGTTTTATTTTTTAATCTTTATTTGTTTTTTTATTTGGCTGCTCCAGGTGGACCTTCATTGAAGCAAGCCAGATATTTAGCTGTGGCATGCAAACTCTTTGTTGTGGCATGGGAGATCTAGTTCTCGGATCAGGGAATGAACCTGGGCCTCCGTCTTTGGGAGGGGTCCAGTCTTAGCCACTGGACCACCAGGAGGCCCCTGTTTTGTGTTTAGATGAAGATGGTATCTAAGGTGATATCTTGGGCCACTTCAGTCACTGACTCAGTTTCCCGAGTTTCTCCAAAGCATGCACAAGGTACACATTATTAAACGGGTTTGCAAAACAAGTAAAGGTTGTATGCTACAACATTGTATGCTTACAAATATCTAAATGGTAAACGGCATATTAATTTTTAATTACTATGGGGGAAAAAGAATGCAAGATTCATACATGTTACAACATGAATAAACATTAAAACCACCTTTAGTTGAAAAAAAAATCCATATAGAAAAGGCCACCCAGATCCCATATTCACCATGTCTGCTTTAAATCCATCAAGTTTGTCCAAATAACTGAAAATCTCAGTAACACTCTAAACAAAGAGAAAAGGATGAGGATGCAAAAGAATATATATTCATACACTTGAACAATTGCTAAAAGTGGAAGTGGGGCTGTGGATTACATTATAATGTAGAAACCATATGATTTCCTGATGTTGGAGGTTATATGCTGCTTCTGCAGGAGAAGGCACCCCTTTTGGATAAAATACATAGACTATTTTAGATGATGTGGCAAATGTGAGTACTTTTCCCCATTGCTAGGAATTTTCCATGCATTTTAAATTACTGGAAAGTAATTTATGTTTCAAAACAACCATGTCAATACCACAAAAGAAATTCAGAGTAGACAGGCATGAAACTTTCTTGGGTAAGGCCAAGACGTACCCAGATGAAGTTCAAGGGAAGCTGTGCTGCTCACTGCCCTTGAAGGAGTCCACATGGAATGAAGAAGTACTGTGGGAAGTCTACTAGTAACCACCATGTCTTGGGTCCTCTGGATGACCTATTGCAGAACAGGTTTTACAAATAAAATGTTCCACATAACTTCACAAAAAGTTGTTAGACTACATTCAGTAAAGCTGAATCATTTCAGATCAATTTACAATCATATAAAATACTACAATTTACAATCCAGATCAATATACAAAAATCACTTGCGTTTCTATACACTAATAACAATCAGAAACAAAAATTAAGAAAATCCCACTTATAATTGCATCAAAATGAATAAAACATCTAGCAACAAACTTAATCAAAGACATAAAAAACCAGTAGTCAGAAAACTAGAAAGCCCTGATTAAAAAAAAAAAAGAAAAGAAAAGAAAACACAAATAAACAGAAAATTATTCCATGCTCACGCACTGGAACAATGAGGAATTAAAATGTCCATTCCAACCAAAGTCATCAACAAATACACTGACTGCAATCACAAAGTAATATTCAATGGCATTTTTCACAGAAATAGAAATATTCCTAATATTAGACTGCTAATATTGAACAGGACCTTAAACGGCCAAAAAGACTCTGAGAAAGAAGAACACAGCTGGAGGCATCTTTCTCTCCCACTTCAAACTACATCATGGCCCTGTAGTAACCACCACAGTGAGGAACTGGCAGGAACACAGACACATGGACTCCAGGAAAGAATAGAGAGCCCAGGAATGAACCCACATGTACGTGGTCAGTTCATGAAAATCAAACCAGGAATGTGCGAAGGGGAAAGGACAGTCTTCTCAAGAAACAGTGACAGGAAAACTGGCCACCTACACTAAAGAACATCACTGGTCATCCTCTAGATCATCTAACAGAAATCAAACTAAAAACCCACCATTTTCCACATGGAGCTCTTTCCCCAGAGTCCTCTGAGATGGACCTCCAGTCAGGCATCAGCTGGACACAGGAAACGTCTACTTCGTCCTCATTTTCCCCTCTTGCAGCGCCTCCCTGCTGGCAGGCACTCAGGCAACCCTGCTCCTCTCAACCGGGATGCAGCCCCATGACCCCAGAGCCCAAGCCCTGAGGGCCCTGAGGAGACAAAGCTCCCGCCAATTGGTCACCGAGCAGATTCTGAATGTAAAGCGTCCTGCACCCGCAGGATAGAGGGGGTTTGGCACCCCCAATGGCACCCCACTCCAGTACTCTTACCTGGAAAATCCCATGGATGGAGGAGCCTGGTAGGCTGCAGCCATGGGGTCACAAAGAGTCAGACACGACTGAGCGACTTCACTTTCACTTTTCACTTTCATGCATTGGAGAAGGAAATGGCAACCCACTCCAGTACTCTTGCCTGGAAAATTCCATGGATGGATGAGCCTGGTAGGCTATAGTCCATGGGGTCGCAAAGAGTTGGACACGACTGAGCGACTTCACTTATTCTGCTTCAATGAGCAATAATTTCTCAAGTTAAAACACACACATTTTGGCATCTGATGACAATTCCTTACTCCTGATAACTTATCTGTCTTTAACTTGTCTCTTTTCAGCAGTTTAGAGACTAGAACAAATGATTGAAAATAATATTACCAAGGTGATAGAATTAATTCTTTTGGGTTTTTCAGTCCAGAGAGAGATTGAAATCCTTCTCTTTCTTCTCATTTTAGTGGTATATTCTCTATCAATGGTGGGAAACATTGGCATGATTTCCTTAATCCGGTTGGATCCTCACCTTCACACACCCATGTACTTTTTTCTAAGTAATCTGGCCTTTGTAGACCTTTGTTACTCCTCATCAATAGCCCCAAAGTTCCTGGAGACCCTCCTGACCAAGCACAGGTCCATATCTCTCTATGCATATGCGCACAGCTGAGCTTTTTCCTGAACTTCTTGATTTTGGAGACGTTCCTTCTTGCAGTAATGGCTTATGATCGCTATGTGGCCATCTGCAATCCTCTTCTCTACATGGTGATCATGTCTCAAAAGGTGTGCATGCAACTGGTAGCAGGCCCTTACTGATACAGCTTTTCTGTTGCTTTCCTCCACACGGTTGTTACTTTTCGATTGATCTGCTATGGCCCCAATGTTATCACTTCTATTGTGATGATGTTCCTTTGATGGCCCTTGCCTACTCAGACACCAGCCTCAGCGAGATCTTGATTTTTATCTTTGCTGGATTCAACATAATCAGCTCTTTGACCATGGTCCTTATTTCTTACCTATGCATTGTGGCTGCCATCCTGAGAATCCAATCTGCAGAAGGGAAGCGCAAAGCATTCTCATCCTGTGGTTCTCATCTGACTGCTGTCACTATATTCTACGGGACTCTGATCTTCATGTATCTGCAGCCCAAATCAAACCGTTCCCTTGACACAGACAAAATGGTCTCTGTCTTCTACACAATAGTCATTCCTTTGTTGAATCCCATGATCTACAGCCTGAAGAACCAAGAGGTAAAAAATGCCTTGAGGACAACCTTTGAAAAATGTTATTTCCTATCTCTAATAGACAGTAAAATGTATCTTGTAACACTGACTGTCTTGAAACTATGCCACACGCAGATGTGTTGTTTTTATTATCTTTAATAGGTTAATTTATTTCTACCATTTTTATATGAGCAAAATGACTTTGCACATGTGTTCTATTTTTCATATAATTTATAAGTAAGATAAAAGGTTTAAAAGATTATAATGCACATTTTTAACAAATTGCTACTATTTGCATATGTGACACTTGATAGTTTTGACCTGGATAGTTTCTATTTAACTGATAATAAGATTTAGCCGCTGCTTTCAAAAATGTTTCCATTTTACACATTGTGGAAACAGAACAAGGGAGGTGGTAAAGTAAAGTTCTTGTCCATCCCCATGTCGTTCCAGGCAGTAGCTGTTCCTCAACTGCACCCTGTCTGCTAAAAATCATGTCTCTCTGCTTCTGACTCCCACTAGATTCACTGTCAGTCACTCTCTGTAATTCCACAGTTCTCATGTTGTTTGAAAAAATGTCATTTTTCGACATGCAGATCTGGAAATCAGGGTCAGCTTTGGGAAAGTCATACTCTCTTTTTCTGTATCAAAACAAAAATGCACACAAACCTATATTCCCTCAGCAAAGCTTAAGATCCTTTTACATTTTAGGGATTTGAAGAAATTACAATGGTTTGACAGGAAGCGGTAGTTTAAAACCAAGTTATAAACGTGCTTGCTGTCAGATGTCAGGAATATTATTCTATGTTGGGGTGGTTGTAAAGTGATGCAATCTAAGACCCACTTAAACCATCAACTGGAATGTTTTTTTTTTTTTTAATTCAGATTCAAATGTTTGGTGTCTACCATGCGGGTGATATTGTGAGCTATTCTCACAGGGCAAAATCAAAAACATTCCTGAATATGCTGAATAGTCTGCTATTTTGGAAAATACTGGCAAAAAATTGATTGTATAAGTTATTTAGAAACAGTTTAGCTTATTTTATCCGAGTTATCTTAGTAAACATTTCATTGTTAAATTAGATTTCACATTTATGTGAAGATATCAATATTGCCACGTTAAATTATTTATATTAAACTTTATTTTAATTTATGCCTCACCTAACCTCAACACCATTATTAAACCAGCAACAAGGTGTTCTAAGTGGATGTAAACTGTACAAATTCTGAAGAGAAGCAATGAATTACAATCTTGATTTTCAAGTTCTTAAATCAACTTCTTTTGGGGTCAGGGAGCACAGTTGCAGAGAAATTAATCTTGGGAATCATGACTATCAATTGCCAAAGATAAAACTCAAGAGAGGAGAACATCTTTGTTGTTGCTATTTTTTAAATAACTACAAAAGTATAATTTAAATAGTTAAAAGCACAGCAGCGAGCTTCTATAGTAAACTACAGAGTAAGGGCTGAACCTGAGATTGGCAATGTGAGAAGGGCTTAAAGGTCAGTGAATCTTTCAAAAGGAATCTGGTGCCCTTTCTGGGTAGCACACTGGATTCAGGGGAGGTTGCTGCAAAACCACAGGTTTACCAAAGAAACTTCAGATACATTTGAAGAGCTCCTAGAGCAGAAAGGATGATAGCCTGGGACACTAAGAAAAACTAAAGTAAAACCAAAGTTCTAACTTTTAAAAATTACTGTAAAGAAATATATTAGTTTCATCAGTCCCCAGGGATTGAAATCATGTCTTTTGCCTTACAGATGATTCTTTGCTGCTGAGCCATTGGGGAAGCCCCACTAATAAGTAAGGACAGTTAAAGATGTGCTGACTCAAATGTATGGTGAAAACACACCTTATCTACACCTGCAAGCACAGTGCAGACGAAAAATAGCTGAGGTTTCCTAAGCTTAAGAAAGAGATTTGTAAATACCTAAAAAGGCTAGCGAAATGGCCTAGATGATGGATCAAAAGGGATGCAAAACCAGTTAATGTAACAACTGGACTTTTAAAGATCATAACAAGCCCAAGGACTCATCAAGTAGTTAGGACAAAGGGATATATAACCTAATATCTAATATAGATCAGAACCTTGAGTTTTTCTCCTCCTTGTTAAGACAGAAGACAAGATGCCCTTCTCTCAATACCAGAATAGTTTCTGAAGAGACTTGATCATTCTCAGGTAAAAATTGTCCTAGTGAGTGGTAAGATGCAGAGGTGAAGTGCCAAGGATATGTTTATGGAAAGTATTATAAGAGAAAATATAGCACTATAGCTAAGTGAACTCCCAAGATGCAGTGACTTAATAAAGTAATTTATTCCTTTCTCAGGCAGCAGTATGAGTTAAGGGGTTTGGGAAAGGCAATTAGACCCTCAATATGTGGTTTCCATCTTTGTCTAAAAAGTGGTCATTTCAGTGGCAACATTTTCAAGTGGGAAGGAAGAGAAAAAAGTCCATATCTAATGGCTTTAACATAGAGAAGGTGATCTTTAGGTTTCAGGCACCACTTTCTACTGATGGCTCATTGCCAAGACTTGACAACATTATGTATCCCAAAAGCTGGATGACAAATGTTTTACTTATAAATTACAACATAAAATAATGGACACTGAGGAATATGTCTGCCATAAGGATGATAGAAAATGTGATCTTAAAGGGTCAAGTTATAAAGATCTCTGTCCGTACGATTGTTTCTTGAGCAGCCTATCATTTCATACTTGACACCAACTTGTTAGAAGCAAACTTGGGTGATTTAAAAACTTAAAAAAAAAAAAAAAACCTTTGTTAATGTAGTTTCCAATACTAATCAAATAGTACTTTTTCTTCCTGCTCAGAACCTAAAGTTATGAAAAAGAACTCTCCTCCCACCATCTGCTTTTTCTCAGAACCAATCTGAGGGAATGTGGCTTGTGGGCAATTAGTAAATTAGCCTGAGCAACAATACTTTCTGTGCTTAAATGAATCCATCTTTCCAGTGATACTACCACAAGTAAATGTTACTTCTCAGAGTCTTTCTGCTGCTGCTGCTAAGTCGCATAAGTCGTGTCCGACTCTGTGCGACCCCATAGACGGCACCCAACAGGCTCCTCCATCCCTGGGATTCTCCAGGCAAGAATACTAGAGTGGGTTGCCATTTCCTTCTCCAAATGTTACTTCTCAGGGTCTTTCTACACATGTTCAATTGTGCAACCCTTTTAATTGGATTAGTCCTTAAACAAGAATAAACTCATTCATGAGAAATTACTTCTGCTTCTGATTTGCTTTTATGCTGGTATTATTAGCAAGAGTCAACAAGGACAAAAAATGTATTCCACTTACATTAAGAATGAAGGTAGATTAAGTGGACACCAATCAACATAAATTGAATTGTAAACATGTAATCAGATCCCAATGGATACCAGTTTGAGCTGTGCTGATCACATTTTAACATATGTTTAGTGCAATGACATTTGGTTTTACACAGATTCTTATCTGGTTGATCCACTCTAGTTATTAAAAGCTTGACTTAAGGAGCTAAATACAGACCTAAGAATGTAATGTTAGTGACAAGAATTTGGAATCAAACAATACCTTCATCATAGCAATCAAATGTTTAACAGGACATTCTTCTGATCAAAAGTTAGATTTTAAATGACAAAAATCCATATTGCTTCATTTTTTAAAACTCTGAGGAGGACATGATAGGCTTTACTCATAAATTTTTCACCTATTTAATGAAGAGAAAAACAACTAGCCAAAATCCAAACCAAAGAGTAGAATTATGGTGAGTCAACAGATTGTTTGAAATACAAATACTGTTAATTATAGAGCAATACATACTGGGAGTTAACCTTCTGATTGATTCATGACACTAGTTGAAGATTCTGAATACATTTTTGTTTTCAAAACTTCATGCATGTATGAATGTAATTGAAAGCTTTTTTGGTAAATGAGTGAGAGAGTCAGTTCCTAGGCAGGTTGATAGGGAGTCTAGGGGTCCCCAAGCAGAGAGGGGTCTGGAATTCTCAAGGAGGAAGAAAGGACAAACTTTTTTTTCTTTCTCCACATTCCTTAGGATTATATAACAATAATGTATCCTGCCTAAGGACAGTCTTTGGATTCAACCTTCTGTTATCTTAAAATGTAAATTATGGGAGTAGACCTGGTCTTTACAAGGATGTATCTTTCCTAAGGACAGTGTTATCTTAAAATGTTAATTATGGGAGTAGGTCTGATGAGGTCTTTACAACCTCCAGACATTCTTTGGATTATATAACCTCATTGTTAACACTAGCAAGCGGGTACTCTTTCTGCCCCCTTCTGATGCCTATGTCAGAAGCTTTCTCTATCTCCTTTATACTTTAATAAAACTTTATTACACAAAAGCTCTGAGTGATCAAGCCTCATCTCTGGCCCTGGATTGAATTCTTCTCCTCCGGGGGCCAAGAATCCCGGTGTATTCACGTGATTCAACAACCTTTCATGAGGATCCACCAACTTTTAAATTCATGGAAAAGTGATGAAGTCTTAATTTTTTCTCATGAAATTATATATTACTTATAAAACAAGTAAAAAGCAATTATATATAGAAAATATCCTAAGAAAGCATTTTCAACTCTTACAAAGATACCTCCAAATTAACATGTGCTTATCCAAATGTATTTATGAGTTATCTGATGACTACACTTAGCACAATTTTACATACACTGTGACTAACAGTAATAGGTCAGGGTTAGTATGTTTGCATATGTAGATAAAGGAGGCTTAGTCCTGAGAGTCCATTCATGGGGTAAACCATCACTGTGTTAGACTGGACCTCTTAGTATATTTAAGTGTTGCCTGTATACAGTCTATTTTAAACAGGGTTATTTATATGCCTGGACATTTATAACAGGAAGTGGCATACACAGAATTATGTACTGCAGGTTCACTGCCTCAAGTTTGCCTTGACAATTGCTTTGTTGACTGCCTCTTTCACATCTTTGTTCCTCAAACTGTAGATCATGGGATTCAGCATGGGAATCACTGTGGGGTAAAACACGGCCACCATCTTTCCCTGCTCCACAGACTCTTCAGTGGGCCTCGTGAGATACATGAAGAGGAGAGTCCCATAAAACATGGTAACAGCTGTCAGGTGGGACCCACACGTGGAGAATGCCATCCTCCTGCCAGTGGCAGAGCACATGTGCAGCACAGCTGCTATGATGAGGGTATAGGAACTGAGAACCACTGAGAGGGAATATGTGAAATTAATCCCAGCAATAACAATTATGCTGCAGTCTTTAATGTGGACCCCTCCACAGGCAATCTTGATAAGAGGAGGGTCAGCACAATAGAAGTGGTTGATTTCAAAGTTTCCACAGAAGTACAGGCCATACGTCCACAGTGTGCAGATTAGGCTAACAGAGAACCCATAGATGTATGTCACAGAGACAAGACAAGCACAGACAGTCCTGGACATTTTACTGCCATAAAGCAGAGGGCTGCAGATGGCCATGTAGCGATCAAAGGCCATCACAGCCAAGATATATACTTCCATGTGGACAAGGGCTGTGAAGAAGTAACACTGCACCAAACACCCCACATAGGAAATGGTTTTTGTTTGATAGTAAGTTTTCCAGCATCTTCAGAGTGACATTGGAAGAGAACCACACATCCACAAAAGACAAATGACTCAAGAAAAAGTACATGGAGCTCTGAAGCTGGAGGCTGATCAAAATAATCATACCAATGTTCCCTATCAGAGTGATCATGTAAACTACTAGAAACACCACAATAAAGAGACCTTGAAGCTCATGATGACTGGTCAACCCCAGAAGAACAAATTCTGTCACATCTGTGAAATTTGGCATTGCCTTCACTTAGACCCAGTCTGCAGTGCCTATGAACAAATTAAAAGAAACAAACTGATTTATTTTATTCTTGAAAATTCAGTCATGTTTATCAGTATTCTAGTTCAAATAATATAAAAATCAACGTAGACTTTGCACAAAGTTTAATATAAGAGTATATAATCATTTATTTCCTTTAATAGGCCTTATATGTAATTATTACAATATTTATTAGTTTCTTAACTCTAAAACAGACAATTACATTGACATACTACTAGTATTAGACACTTATTTTTGCTAAATTATTTCAATGATGCTAACATCATAGAGTGCTAATAGAAGTAAAGCTAGACTGAGAGTCATCAGAGAATGACCAAATCCATTTAAACATATTATCTAATAGGAAATGACTTGAGACTCATAAATGTAAATATTCAATAAGGTCAGACAACCACTTTGTGCTGAACAGGGAAGTAATAAGAGTGAATCATTGAAACGCCATTGAATACTATTTTTGTGTATGATGGTTGCCTGTCATTGTCTATATTAATACAAATGCACATGTAATATTAACTTACTCATTTCCCTATGACTTGGAAGATATCCTTTTTAAAAATGTATTTGTTTGTTTATTTTTGGCTGCGCTTGGCTCCTCTTGGTTGGGTGTGTGGGCTTCTCACTGCAGTGGCTTCTCCTGTTGTGGCACACTGACTCCAGGTGAGCAGGCTTAAATAGTTGTGGCTCACAGGTTCTAGAGCGCAGGCTCAGTAATTGTGGCTCTCAGGCTTAGTTGCTCCATAGCATGTGGAATCTTCCTCCAACCAGGAATCGAACTTATGTCCCCTACATTGGTAGGCATATTCTTATCCACTGAGCCACCAGGGAAGTTCAGAAGATATCTTCTTATATACGCAATTTTACAGAATGATTGTCTTAAACCTTGGTCTTACAATCTAGTCATTGACATAATTTTATACACTATGCCAGCATATGATATAAAAAGCTTTCAACTTATGAAAATCCTAGTCATGTTTTATTTTATTTAGCTATATATTTCACTTGCTTGATTACTGCTGCTTGCAGGATGAGGTAAGAGGTATTTAACAACACAGACTGTATCAGTTTAACAGTTATCTCAGAAAAGTAAACCGCAAGTGGTCCCATCACCATATCAAAATTATATCAATAGATAAACTCTATATACATATAAAATTCAGGAGCCATGCTTTTAAAATTATTGTCTTATTTAAGATTCTACTGCTTTTCAGCAACAATCCATTATATGTCTAATTATTTTCAAATTCAATGTCATTACAATTAAAATGTCCACAAGTAATGTTTTCTCTGTTTAATACACTTCCCCAGATAAGTCTTCTGAGAAGTAAACTGCTCTGAGTATTTAGGGATGCATCTGTAGGATTAACATCATCTTGGGAATTTAAGATCCCCATAATAACATTGCTTGAAGGGAATATTATGACATAAAATGGTCTGTAGTTATAATTGCTTATAATAATTCATTTACAAACATCAAAACCAATGTTATGTCAAATATATTTTATTATTTATTATATCTAGAAGTAGTCTAAGTTTGGCAATATGAAATTGAACAAGCTACACAAGATTTTGGTTTGCATCATAATTGACTCTTTTTGAAAAGGAGTGAATGAAAAATACAGAAATGAGACAATTTATGGAATGGAACTACTGTGAGATGAAAACAGAGCATGCTGATAAACACAGAAATAAGAAGAGGCAGGCTGCACACAGACTGGTCAAAGATCTCTTTGAGGATGTGACTTTTCAGTTATGGGCAACTAGCCAGTTATGTAAAAATGTTGAGGAAAAAGAAAATGAAAATACAAAAAGTTAGAAGAGGAACTATTTTTAAAAATTTATAAACTCTATGATTGTATCATGGCTCCCTCCAACTAGTAGCAACTCACAATTTGGAAGTTGATTAATCTCTGTAAACAATTTTCCTACCCCTGAAATTATTCATATAGGAATTAAATACACCATAGAGAAAATGATTTGGGCACATAACATAGTCACTGATATTTCAATTCTGGTCTGAGTTCACCTGTACCCTATATTTTCATGATCATAGATCTGGTTTCTAAGTGTGGATAAACTAAGCCAGATGACAGTTACTGATTTTGACTGGGAGATAGAGCTAAGACCAAGAATTTTCATATATAAAAACTCTTACCTCTGCTTGGTGAACCCATAATTACCTAATTAACAGAGTTTGATATGGATTATTGGTACAACTAATTATAAGAGGATGAGATCATTAGATAGCATCACCAACTCAGACATAAGTCTGAGCAAACTCTATAGTGAAGGACAGAGGAGCCTGGCATGCTGTAGTCCATGGAGTCTCAAATAACCAAATATGACTTAGTGACTGAACAACACCAGCAAATAAGTATAAAATATACAAAAAGTCATCAAGGCACCTAAGAAACATAAAGTAATACTACTTCTCCAATTTCCCTTCCTGTGTGATAATATGTGGGTTTTCTTCCACTGTTCATAATCATTAGCTCTGTGATAGTAGAGTTTGTCTCATTCATTTTAGAACACTTCAAACTGACTACAGTAGTTGTTATATACTGTAGACATTCAGGGATATTCACATGTGATTTTTAAGCATCCTGATCTCCAGACCAGCTTCATAGAATGCATTACTGTGTCCATAACTAATAAAATCTCTATTTAAAAAAATTGTTCTAGTGGCAGCAGTCTCAGTTTTAAGGTAAGATAACAGCTACCTTTTGCTGACTCCTTACACGATCTTTTATAAACAAAGGTCCCATGAGAGAGGTTCTAATTAGCATATCTTTCTGAAAAATGAGAAAACTGAAGCACTGACACACCTGAGGCTCTCCTTGGATCAGACATCTGCAAATTGGCCAGATGGAAACGCAAACCAATTAACTGAACTCTAGGGGTACACTCAATAACTTTATATCACTACTGCCTCTTTGATAACTTTTTCTAATATTCTACTTCTCTACATTTAAAATGCAGTTTGATTGTCATCCAAAAAAGGGGAAAAGTTACCCTTTTGATAATTCATGCTTGATGAACCAGAAGAGCTTGACGTGGCTACAGAGCCTGAAAACAGAGTTCTTGGACCACCATTGGTCCTCCATGCCTCTCAAGGTTCAGTTCAGTTCAGTCGCTCAGTCGTGTCCGACTCTTTATGACCCCATGAATCGCATCACGCCAGGCCTCCCTGTCCATCACCAACTCCCGGAGTTCACTCAGACTCAGGTCCATCGAGTCAGTGATGCCATCCAGCCATCTCATCCTCTGTCGTCCCCTTCTCCTCCTGCCCTCAATCCCTCCCAGCATCAGTCTTTTCCAATGAGTCAACTCTTCGCATGAGGTGGCCAAAGTACTGGAGTTTCAGCTTTAGCATCATTCCTTCCAAAGAAATTTCAGGGCTGATCTCCTTCAGAATGGACTAGTTGGATCTCCTTGCAGTCCAAGGGACTCTCAAGAGTCTTCTCCAACACCACAGTTCATAAGCATCAATTCTTCGGTGCTCAGCTTTCTTCACAGTCCAACTCTCACATCCATACATGACCACTGGAAAAACCGTAGCCTTGACTAGACGGACCTTTGTGGGTAAAGTAATGTCTTTGCTTTTGAATATGCTATCTAGGTTGGTCATAACTTTCCTTCCAAGGAGTAAGCATCTTTTAATTTCATGGCTGCAGTCACCATCTGCAGTGATTTTGGAGCCCAAAAAAATAAAGTCTGACACTGTTTCCACTGTTTCCCCATCTATTTGCCATGAAGCAATGGGACCAGATGCCATGATCTTCATCTTCTGAATGTTGAGCTTTAAGCCACCTTTTTCACGCTCCACTTTCACTTTCATCAAGAGGCTTTTTAGTTCTTCTTCACTTTCTGCCATAAGGATAGTGTGATCCCATAGTTCTAGGGCCAGATGACTGAAGTAACTTCTCATAGAGAGCCACTTTATTAGATAACTGTGTATCATCTTTTAAAGTAATTAAGCATATAGAATGTATAATTTAGAAATTTTTTAAAAATCACTTTCATTAACTTTTCAGCAATTTTACACACACACATGATACAGCAAAGGTATAATTATTTCTTCAATATAGTGAAAAACAGGGAAGCATGGCATGCTACAGTCCATGGGATGGCAAACAGTAGGACACAACTTAGTGACTGAACTGGGAATAACAATCATATCCACTGACACAATACTTTCAATTCCATTCAGATACATTTTAAAACACAATGTGAAAATCACTGGTCTTTGTAGAGAAGACATAAAAGGCAAAACCTAAAGAACAAAAATTCTTGTAAGTCTCCATGGTAGCAAAATATTCTTATGAATTTTTATATCAACTATTAATATAAATAGTAATATTTCCCAAGTATATAATTCCAGACAATAAAACACTGTGATAACAAATAGGTCTACAAGTAAGGTCTTAGTCTCTTCTTCAAAAAAGGGCTAAAAACTAAAGATGTGACTGCATTAATCTCTATTGCAAAGAGTATAAAATTTGCAGACCTACCTTCAGCAGAAATAATGATAATTCCTCACTATTTATAATAGAATCTTGAACACTGTACACATTGAGAGCATCTCCCCAAGGAACTATCCAGATAATCATGAAACACATTATAATTAAAATTATAGAAACATCTCAGGAATAAGGGAAGTTAAGGAGGGTTAATCAGAAGAATGTCTTCTGATAACATTATGTGACCAGTATCCTTAATATCATGGGTATAATCTCTCCCATCTTCACATGGTATAATATCTGCCTCAGGAAAGCACCTTGCACCTCAGGAAAACATTCTTGGATTGCATTATACAATGTCATTCAGTCACTTTCTTTTCTATTGTACTTTAGTTCTAATAAGCATTGTTTTTCAGGCCAAACACAGCAATGCACACCCTATGCATCTCATGGCTGTTGAAGAGATCCCAGGTGCCTCAAAAGTACAGATCACATAGAAACATCTAGGGAGAATGAGTACAAGTAGAGGTCATTAGTGGAGAAGTTGATTGTAGTAGACAATTTATCAGTGAACTTAGGCTCTTTTTGGAGTCAGTAGAGCATCAACTTCAACGTCAGTTAGATTGGAAATAAAATCTTAACTGTGCACCATAATTAACTGCCTGTCTTTGGAAAAGTAAGGATTCTCAGTTTCAAAGTTCATCTGTAGAAAAAGGAAACTGCTGTCTCACAGTGAGGTATGTGGATTGCAGACAACATTGGGAAATTCTTAGCACAACATCTGTCTCTGATGAGGCCGTCAAAAAATTGAAATGAGCTGTGAATTTTCACCTATTAACAGTTCACAAGATCTCGCCACCTATTTGTGATTGTGATCAGTATTATTTCTGTGTTGAAGGGTAAAATATTAAAAAAAAAAAAAACCTAAGTCAAATAATTCTGAGGTTCAGTTTCTCCACAAAATATGGATAGTAGGGGCTTTCCTGGTGGCTCAGACTGAAAAGAGTCTGTCTGTAATGCAGGAGACCCAGTTTTGATCCCTGAGTCCTAAAGATCCTCTGGAAAAAGGAATGGTTATCCACTCCAGTATTTTTGGTGCTTCTCTGGTGGCTCAGACATTAAAGATAGCTAGCAGATTAAAGAATCTGAGTGGAAACCAAGATTGTTCATAAACTCCCATTTGTACTACCTCAATTTTGCTGGAAAATCATGGACAGAATAATACTCAGGCAAAGTTTTCCTCTTCAGTGCCCAAGGATCCCAGACTCCTTAGTTCCTTCTCACCTTTTATGGAAAAGCTACATAAGGCAAACTCAACAGCACCAGATTATTATAACTTAACCTGCACTCCCTCAAGAAAAAGGGAATTTAAAACAAGAAAGCATTGTATATGTGAGTGTGTCTGTATGTGTGTGTGTGTGTGTGTTAAACAGGGAGAGAGCAAGGAAAAGAGTCAAGGTTAAATACAATTTATACTAGAGATGCTTAACTATAAAAAAAATTGATATATAAATAAATGTATGAATGAGATCCATTTTTTAAAGTGCTTTACAGAACTATCCTGAATTTTCTGCAAATAGCAAAATTGCTTTAAATTCTCCAAAAGAATCAAGATTTGGGGAGATTACGAGCCAGAAGTGATCTTGGAGGTCAGATACTTCATCCTAAAAATTAACTGGATGAATGACACAAAATGAGTGGTTCAAAGTCACCCACAAATTATTTTGAAAATTGGAAACTAAAACCAGGAACATGACCTAACCAAGAACCTTGACATCATCATTCTTCATGCAACACTGAAACAAATCTCCACTTGCAAAATTCACTTGCTAAATTTAGACTTAAATTGGAGAAAGTAGGGACAACCACTAGACCATTCAGCTATGACCTAAGTCAAATCCCTTACAATCATACAGGGGAAGCAACAAATAGATTCAAGGGGTTAGATCTGATAGACAGAGTGCCTAAAGAAATATGCACGGGGGTTCATGACATTGTACAGAAGGCAGGGATTAAGATGATACCCAAGAAAAAGAAGTGCAAACACACAAAATGGTTGTTTGAGAAGGCCTCACAAATAGCTGAGAAAAGAAGAGAAGTGAAAAATCAAAGGAGAAAAGGAAAGATATACCCATTCAAATGCAGAGTTCCATACAATAGCAAGGAGAGATAAGAAAACCTTCCTCCACGATCAGAAAAAAAAGCCTTCCTTGGCAAAGAAATAGAGGAAAAAATAGAATGGGAAAGACTAGAGATCACTTCAAGAAAATTAGAGATACCAAGAAAACATTTCATGCAAAGAGGAGCACAATAAAGGACAGAAGTGGTATGGATCTAACAGAAGCAGAAGATATTGAGAAGAGGTGGCAAGAATACACAGAAGAGCTGTACAAAAAGATCTTCATAACCTAGATAGCCACGATGGTGTGATCACGCACCTAGAGCCAGACATCCTGGAAGGCGAAGTGGGCAAAGTCGAGTGGGCCTGTGAACAAAGCTAGTGGAGCTGATGGCATTCCAGCGGAGCTATTTCAAACCTTAACAGATGATACTGTGAAAGTGCTGCACTCAGTATGCCAGCAAATTTGGAAAACTCAGCAGTGGCCACGGGACTGGAAAATGTCAGTTTTCATTCCAATCACAAAGAAAGGCAATGCCTAAGAATGCTCACACTACTGCACAATTGCACTCATCTCATATGTGAGTTAAGTAATGCTCAAAATTCTCCAAGCCAGGCTTCAGCAGTACATGAGCCATGAACTTCCAGATGTTCAAGTTGGTTTTAGAAAAGGCAGAGGAACCAGAGATCAAATTGCCAACATCCGTTGGAAAAACATTGAAAAAACAAGAGAGTTCCAGAAAAAAAAACATCTATTTCTGCTTTAATGACTATGCCAAAGCCTTTGACTGTGTGGATCACAATAAACTGTGGAAAATTCTGAAAGAGATGGGAATACCAGACCACCTGACCTGCCTCTTGAGAAACCTGTATACAGGTCAGAAAGCAACAGTTAGAACAACAGTCTGGTTACAAATCAGGAAAGGAGTCTGTATCTTGTCACCCTGCTTATTTAACTTATATGCAGAGTACATCATGAGAAACACTGGGCTGGATGAAGCACAGGCTGGAATCAAGACTGCTGGGAGGAATATCAACATCCTCAGATATGCAAATGATACCACCCTCATGGCAGAAAGTGAAGAAGAACTCAAGAGCCTCTTGATGAAAGTGAAAGAGAGTGAGAAGGTTGGCTTAAAGCTCAACATTCAGAAAACTAAGGTCATGTCATCTGGTCCCATCACTTCATAGCAAAAAGAGGGGGAAACAGTAGAAACAGTGATAGACTTTATTTTGGGGGCTCAAGAATCACTGCAGATGGTGACTGCAGCCATGAAATTAAAAGATACTTACCCTTTGGAAGGAAAGTTATTACCAACCTAGACAGCATATTAAAAAGCAGAGACATTACTTTTCCAGCAAAGGTCCATCTAGTCAAGGCTATCATTTTTCCAGTAGTTATGTATGGATGTGAGAGTTGGACTTTAAAGAAAGATGAGCACTGAAGAATTGTTCCTTTTTAACTGCGGTGTTGGAGAAGACTCTTGAGAGTCCCTTGGACAGAAAGGAGATCCAACCAGTCCATCCTAAAGGAAATCAATCCTGAATATTCATTGGAAGGGCTAATGTTGAAGCTGAAACTCCAATACTTTGGCCACCTGATGCGAAGAACTGACTCATTTGAAAAGACCCTGATGCTGGGAAAGATTGAAGGTGGGAGGAGAAGGGGATGACAGAGGATGAAATGGTTGGATGGCATCACCAACTCAGTGGACATGAGTTTGAGTAAACTCCAGGAATTGGTGATGAACACGGAGGCCTGATGTGCTGCAGTCCATAGGTTGCAAAGTGTCAGCCACAACTGAATGGCTGAACTGAACTGAGTAGAATTCACTGGTAAAAACATGGGCTATGGAGTCAACTTGTTGAATTCCCATTCTGGCTTTAACAATTTTGATCCATGCACTCTGGACAATGTTTCTTAATATTTCTGGGCTTCATCATTTTTTTTTTTTTTTGGTCAAAATGGATTCCTTATATGGGCAGGTTTATTTTGAGGGTTAGGCAACCAAAAATATGCACTATTGACCATACTGTTCTCCATACATGTCTGTATGTGTTTGTGTGCATGCTCAGTCATTTCTGACACTTTGTATATCCATGGACTGGGTAGTCATCAATAAATGGTAGCTATTAGTCATTAAGTAAAGAATCATAGAGAATAGCATTCAATATATTCCTTATCATCCACTTAAATGACTCAATGAATTATATAAGTAATAGTACCTAAAATAGTAAATATCCACACTTTTCTGGTCATTAGTTTTTCCTTTTTCTTTCTTGTCATTTATGAATCATAAGTCTAGTTTTGGCACATGATTGCCCAAATAAGCAGAGTTTTGATGGTTATAAATACATGTATAATACAGAAGTCTACATACCTTTGAAGGAAGAGCCATTTTAGAAAGAGCATCAATGTCATGGCTCTTCTGCTGAATAATGCAGGCAGGATTTATATTACTTGTAGATTGATGCCATTTCCTTAAGAGATTATACATATAGGTGAGTATTAAGTAATTGCTTTATTAGCTTGTATTTTGCAGTAAATGAGTTCTCTGGAGAAATAACAATTGGGTACAATGCAGATTTGCCATGGTGCCCAACTGGTTTCTAGTGCTTTTCTTTTTTAGATTCTGTGTCAATATTTTCCTTCATACATTGGGAAGTCTACATCATAATACTGATGTCTGCCATCGATACTCGTGCCATAGTCTGTTACCCATAATATTTGTTTAATCCAATTTAACACTATTTCTTCCACACAATTATCATAACTTTGTGCTACAACCTATTACCATCTCACTTTGGGTTATGGGTTGAAAAGTTTATTTAATATCTATATATCAAAATCTTGACTCCCAGTACTTCTGAATATGACTGAATTTGTAGATATAGTTTTTAAAGAGGAAATTAAATTGTAATCGGTTCAAATAGTGCATCCTAACCCAAGATGACTGGTATCTTTTTTAAGAAAGGAGATTAGAACACAAGAATACACACAGGAAAGACTATGAGAGACACAGGAGGTGATGGCTGTCTATAAGCCAGACAGAAGCTTCAGAATGAAACCAACCCTACTAACATTTTGATCTTGGATTACTATCCTCCAAACTGCAAGGAAATCAGTCTCTTTTGTTTAAGCCACCCCAGTCTGTGGTACTTAGTTATAGCAGCCCTCGCAAACGAATACATTCTGCCTTCAGTAGACAAAGAGACTGCTTTCATATTCAAAGGAAGTTTCGCTTCTTTGAAGAGTAGTATCATTTTTAATATATTTCAAACGTTTACAGTACACATTCAAAATGTGCACAAAACATAAGTTTATAATTTATTGAATTTTTTCAATGTAAAAATGCATTTATGACCAAACTTCTAAACCAAGTAGAAGACCCACACTACATCAGACAAACATCTTTCTGAGTCAGTATTCCTGACTCAGTATTCCTCAAGTATTCCTCAAGTTAGATGAGTTTTATTTTTAGCACTCTACATAGTTTGTGTCTTTTTCTGAATTTTACACAAGTGAAATCAAACAGAACACATTCTTTGATGCATAGTCTTCTGGTGAAAACTCTGTTGATATCTGAACATTATGTTGATGATTGTTTTACCTTGTTTGGACTGCTATAGTAATTATAACATAAGCATTTATTTATCACTGTTCTGAAAGCTGGAAGTCTAAGATTAGATTGGGTTCTGATGAGAGCATTCTTCCTGGTTTGTAGATGGCTGTATTTTTGCTGTGCCCACACCTCACATGGGGCAAGGGAGTGCCCTGGGCTCTTTTATGAGGGCACTAATCCAGTTCATGGGCTTTCCTAGTAGCTCAGAAAGTAAAGAATATTCCTGAAATGCAGGAGTCCTGAGTTTGATCCTTGTGTAGGGAATGTTCCCTGGATCAGGAAATGGCAACCCACTCCAGTATTCTTGCCTGGAGAACCACATGGACAGAGGAGCCTGGCGGGTTACAGTCCATGGGGTCACAGAGTTGGACACGACTAAGCATGAGCAGGCACTAATTCAGTTCATGAGGGCAAAGCAAAGCCTTCATGACCTAATGACTTCCCTAAAGCCCCCACATTCTAAATGGCAATGGTTCTTTTATTACCGTAAGTGTAGAGATCAAGTTGACAACATTCACTGAATCATGGAGAAAGCAAAGGTGTTCCAAAAAACATCTACTTCTGGATTGTACTCCAACTATACCAGAAAATCTGGAACAAACAACCTCATTTAAAATGTATAAATCTGAACACCTGGCCAAAAAAAATATACAGATAGTAAATCAGCATATCAAAAATACTCAAAATCATATATCATAAGGAAATTACAAACTAAAACAACTGTGAAGCAGCACTGCACACCTATTAGATCCAGGAAACTCAAAAAAGGGGGGTGGGGGGCAGGGCTTCTCTGGTGGCTCAGTGGTAAAGAATCTGCCTGACAATGCAAGACACTCAAGTTTGATACGTTACCCAGGAAGATCCCACATGCCACAGAGAAACTTAGCTGAATTTTTCCACAGCTAAACAAGGCTCACCTGTGACCTGAACACTACATGCCTAGTACTTAGTAAACACCTTTGAAAAAGTGTCCAGACAAAAATTATCACACAATACACAAGAGCTGTACTTCTAATAGCTAAAAACTTTCAAATACCAGGATGTCTTCGGTAGATGACTGTGTAAACAAATTGGGATACATCCAAAGTGAAGGGGAGCAAATGCTACCCCAAAATATACCCCTTCAGCATGAGAATTAGTTGGACTTATTAACTTTTTTTTTTTTAAGAGGACACATGATCATCTCTGAAACCCAAGTTCAAGACGGCTCTTCTGAGTCACATTTACAAGAGAAATCTCATTTCAAAGGAATTATCTGTATATATCAGATAGAAGGATGACAGTCTTGTGAAACTCTTCTTTTTATAAATAAGGAAAGCTAAGATGTAAATCTGTACAACAACCATACCCTTCCTTTCCTTTAGTTTTATTTTTTAATATTTATTTGTTTTTTTATTTGGCTGCGCCAGGTGGACCTTCGTTGAGGCAAGCCAGATATTTAGCTACAGCATGCAAACTCTTCGCTGTGGCATGGGAGATCTAGCTCTCGGATCAGGGATGGAACCTGGGCCTCCTTCTTAAGGAGTGTCCAGTCTTAGCCACTGGACCACCAGGAAGCCCCTGTGTGGTTTTTAGATGAAGACGGTATCTAAGGTGATATCTTGGGCCATTTCAGTCACTGACTCAGTTTCCCAAGTTTCTCCAAAGCATGTACAAGGTGCACATTATTAAACTGGTTTGCAAAACAAGTAAAGGTAGTTCATACTACAACACTGTATGCTTACAAATATGTAAATGGTAAATGGCATGTTATTTATTTTTAATTACTATGGGAAAAAGAATGTAGTATTGGTACATGTTACAAAATGAATAAACATTAAAACATCTTTAGTGAAAAAATCCACATAGAAAAGGCCACCCAGATCCCATATTCACCATGTCTGCTTTACATCCACCAAGTTTGTCCAAATGTTTGAAAATCTCAGTGACAGTCTAAAAAAATATTGGATGACGATGGGAAAAAAGATATTTTCATACACTTGGACAATTGCTGAAAGTGGAAATAGGGCTGTGGATTACATTATAATGTAGAAACTATATGATTTCCTGATTTTGGAGATTATGTGCTGGTTCCACAGGAGAATGCGCCCATTTTGGATAAAACGCATGGAGTATTTTAGGTGATGTGGCAAATGTGAGTATTTTTTTTTTACCATTACTAAGAGTTTCCTGCACATTTTAAGTTACTGAAACATAAATAATTTTTAAAAACAACCATGTCAATACCACAAAAGAAAATCCGATCAGACAGGCTTGAAACTTTCTTATAGAGGCCAAGACTTACCCAGATGAAGTTCAACGGAAGTTGTGATGCTCATTGCCCTTGAAGGAGTCCACATGGAATTTACAAATAAAATTTCCCACATAACTTCACAAAAAGTTGTTAGAATACATTCAGTGAAGTTGAATAATTTGGGATCAATTTACAATCATATAAAATAGTACAATTTACAATCTAAATCAATATACAAAAATCAGTTGAGTTTCTATACACTAAAAATAATCAGAAACAAAAATTAAGAAAAAACTTAACCAAGGACATAAAAGTAGTAGGAAAACTAGAAAGCACTGATAAAGAAATCAAAGAAAACACAAATAAACAGAAAAATATTCCATGCTCATGCACCGGAAGAACTAGTTATTAAATTGTCCATTCCAACCAAAGCCATCAGCAAATGCACTGCAATAAAACTATAATATCCAATGGCATTTTTCATAGAAATAGAAATATTCCTAATAATATTCTGCAACAACTAAGGTCCCTGAACAGCCAAAAGACTCTAAGAAAGAAGAAGGAACCTGGAGGCATCTTCCTCTCTGTGTTCAAACTACATCACGGAGCTGTAATAACCACAACACTGAGGAACTGGCACAAACACAGGCACAGGGACTCGAGGAAAGAATAGAGAGCCCAGGAATAAAGCCACATGTATGTGGACAGTTCATGAAAATCAAGCCAAGAACATGCAAAGAGGAAAGGACAATCCTTTCAAGAAACAGTGACAGGAAAACTGGCCACCTACACCAAAGAACATCACTCGCCATCCTCTAGATCATACAGAAATCTAACTAAAAACCCACCATTTTGCACATGGAGCTCTTTCCCCCCTGAGTCCTCTGAGATGGACCTCCAGTCAGCCCTCAGCTGGACACAGGAAACGTCTACTTCATCCTCATTTTTCCCTCTTGCAGCGCCTCCTTGCAGGTGGGCACTGAGGCAACCCCGCTCCTCTCAGCCTGGACGCAGCCCCATTATCCAGAAGCCCAAGCCCTGACAGTCCTGAGGAGACAAAGCTCCCCCCAGGTGGTCACCTAGCAGAGTCTGAAGGCTAACTGTCCTGTGCCCACGGGCCAGAGGGGGGTTTGGCGCCCCCTGCGGGCCGCCAGAGAAGAGCTGGCAGCACCACGCTCACAGACCCCAGAGGGCTCACCCAGAACCAGCTTTGCTGTGAGCACTCAGACTGGAAACCCAAACTTAAATGGAGCCAAAAATCTCCATGACCCTGTTCAACACACAAACCAGAAACTAATCCAACGCCCATAAAACCTGAGACTGTGAGCCACATGGCAGAGCAGTTCTCTCAGCTTCCCTCACCCTCCTGTCCTCCACCCAGGCAGCCCTTCCCAATAAAACCTCTTGCTTTGACAGCACATGTCTCCTCAGATAATTCATTTCCAAGTATCAGACAAGAGCCCGCTCTCAGGCCATGGAAGGGGTTTCCCCTTCCTGCATCAAAACCACAAACCAGGAGAAAATATCTTTCAAATGTGTATCTGTGCAGAAGGAAATGGCACCCACTCCAGTATTCTTGTCTGGGAAATCCCATGGACAGAGGAGCCTGGAGGGCTACAGTCCAAAAGCATGGCATTTTTGAAGAGAGGAAACAGTCCCAGGAAAGTTGAGGCACTCACCAAAGGCCCCAAAGCTTTCGATGGCACAGCCAGAACTGTGGCTGAGCACTCCCAGCTCCCGAGCCTCTTGATACTGGCCTCTCTCACCAGATACGGGTGTGGCAAATTAGAATCTAAAACATGGCTGAGGACTTCCCTGGTGGCTGAGTATTAAAGAATCTTCATGCCAATGCAGGAGACGCAGGTTGGATCCCTGTCCATGCTGTGGAGCAGCTAAGCCCATGCACCTCAACCACTGAGCCTGTGTTCTAGATCCCGGAAGCTGCAACTACTGAGCCCATGAGCCCCAGAGCCTGTGTCCCACAACAACAGGAGCCACCAGTGAGAAGCCCACACACCACAACTAGCATAGCCCCCGCTCGCCATAACTAGACAGAAGCCCACACAATGAAGACCCACCACAGCCAAATATTAATAATTAAAATTTTAAAAAATGCATATTGGATAAAAAATTTGTACTCAAATTATACCAAGAACTCTAGACCAAACAAACCCATTAATAATTGGGTAAAGACTGAAACAGAAACCTGGCCACAAAGGGTACACTGACAGTAAACAACCATAAAAAACATACTCAAGATCCTGGTGGGATGCGTGCACAGCCACTTTTGGAAGACAGTCTGACAGTTTTTTCCAAAGCTAAAAGATTCATCTAGGATGCAATACTACACCTCTTGTATTTAGACAACAGCTTTGAAAAACTGTTCAAACAAAAACTAGCATAAAATAATGCACAGTAGCTCTATTCTGGGTTAAAATTTGGTTAAAAACTGAAAGACATCAGAATGTTCTTCTGTAAATGAATTAATAAGCAAATTAGGGCACATGTACATCAAGGGGAGCAGAATATGCCACCCCAAGTTGTGTCTTTTTGACATCAGGATCATTCTGGACTGACATTTAAAAAACAGCAGATCCAGGAGAATGTTTGAAAATGCCCTTTTAGGAATTAAATTTATATTTATTAGGGAAATCTCCACTTGTAAGGCTGTCTTCACCTGTGTACCAGAAATGGAAGGATAACGAAGTCTTAAGAGAAGGTAGTCCATGGAGATGGCCTGGATGTAAATCTGCATAATATCCAGACCCCTGTTTACTGTGCTTTGCCTCCAAACCTCCCAAATCATTCCACCGTGCCCCCACCCAATGTCTTTCTTTTGTTCTTAGCTAAAGATAGCACATAAGTTACAGGCTTGGGCCATTTCAGGTTTTCCTAGGTACCTTACAAGCATATAGGGGGTATGCATGGAAATAAGCTTCTGTTTTCCTCCAGTTCATCTGCCTTTTGTTGTGGGGGAAAGTCTCAATGAGGAAAACAGAAATATAAAGGGAACATTATTTTTCCCCCAATACACATGCAATGGAATAGTATTTGGAAATATAACGGAATGAACCACCAAATCAAGCAAAAATCATAGATGATTCTTACCTGTATATTGCTAAGTGAAAGAATCCAGCCTACACACTAATGACCCCATTTATACAACATTCTGAAAAAGGCAAAACAGACTTAGAAAAAGATTATGAGGTAGAAGGTTCAATATTCTATCTGATACATTACACATGAAATGGTTGGATGGCATCACCAACTCGATGGACGTGAGTTTGAGTAAGCTCCAGGAGTTGGTGATGGACAGGGAAGCTTGGCGGGCTGCAGTCCATGGTGTCGCAAAGAATCAGACACAACTGAGCGACTGAACTGACATTACAGATGAATATCTACCACTGTGCATTTGTATAAACCCATAGATCTTTGGACCTCAATTAGTAAATCATAATCTATTCAAATTTAGTAATTTAGGATATGAGAGTGTCACAGAATGAAACACAGAATGCAGCAGAGTCTAAATGACTTAGAAACGCATGGAAAAAACTCACTCTTCGTTGATGGCAGGGACGGCATAGGCTGACGAGAGTTGAAGGATCTTAGCGCAAAGAAAGCCAGAACTGGGAAGATAAAGGGGTACAGCAGGGCCCCCACCCCGTTCCAGTCCTCCTGCTTCCCAGCCTGCTCTCTGGGCCTGGAGGAGGGTCCTCTCCGACTGGTCCGGTGTGGACACATGGGCAGCGTCACTGTGCGGTGACAGCCGGGCACACAGGGCCCCTGGGCCACATGCAGCCGCCCAGGGCTTCCAGGAGCCCATGTGCAAGCACCGGGACAGACATCTGACACACAGACTCACCACCTAAAGTGGAAACACCTGGTTCCTGGGAATCTGGAACTTAGCTTTTTTAAGGCCCTTTCCTTGGCCCTTGCCCTTCTGGGCTGCTGTGTCTCCTCCTGACTCCTCCCCCTGAGACGTGTGCCTCACAGGAGCATCCCCAGGACCTGAGCTACTCAGCAGCTCCCACTGTGGTCCCGCCTCTCAGAGGGGCTGCTCCACCGCCCGTTGTAAACAGGGGAACTCGCTGTGGAAAGGCCCCCTGAGCATCGGTCAGGAGACAGCTGCGCAGGGACGGCCATGCCCATGCCGCCGGGGCTGCCGGGTTCACGGACTCTGTTCTCCTAGTAAGGGCCTCAGAGATCCCCTCAGTCCTTCCGGAAGTGTTCTGGAACGCGAGTGCAGGACGCTAGCGCACACTTTCTGTATTCCGGTCCTGCAATGCGGCTCAAGCCTTTCCCCTTCACAACCACACTGGCAATGTCTGGAGTCACTTAGATCGTTTTTCCATTTCGTTGCTCTGATTAACTCCAAGGACCACATGCCTACACACGTCTCTAGCTGGATCATGCATGGCCCCAGTTCCAGGCACGGGGGACGCAAAACAGAGTGTCTGTGATACAGCTTCCTGGGGCATCATGTTTATTCCCGGTGCTTTAGAAGGACACCCATTCAGCCTGAACTAACCCCACAACGTCCCAAAGCTGAAGCCCCAATGGGTCCTGAGGAGACCAGACTCCCATCAGCAGCCACAGGCAGCCAGGTGCTCAGGCAGAGCGGGAATGCCACCTGGGGTGGGGGTGGGTCGGGGTCACTCCCTGCCAGCCAATGGGAACTACAGCTTAAGCCTCCCTCACTCGCACAGGCGCAGCTAAGTGGAGACTCCGCCCCTCAGGGCAGTTCTGCTAGGTCCATTAAACTATGGAAATTCAAACTGAAATATTGCCAATATCCAAAACTTCTCCAAAATAGTTAAGGAATAATTAACTTGAAACTGTATAGAATGAAATGTAGTCACCAAATTCACTCAAATTTATTAACAGACATTTAAATTTTGAAACTATCAAAATTGTGGACATAAACACAGAAAATCTACATGACCCTGGGTTTGGCCTATATATCATGAGCTTTGAGTTTTAACACACGAGCTGTCAGTCCACAAAATAAAACTATTGTGGACTTTATAGAAATAAAGATGTCTATTCTGAAAGACCTCATTCAGGAAATCAAAATACAAGCCACAAACTGGGAGAAAATATTTGCAAAATTCATATTTGATACAGGATTTGGACACAAAATAGACAGAGACCTCTTGAACAACCCTGTAAACAATAAGCAAAGATCTGAACAGACAACCCAGCCAAAAAAAGTTATACAGAGAGTACAAAACAGAAACACACTCAACATCATACACCATTAGGGAATTACAAATTAAAGTCACAAGCTATCACACTACACATATTAGGGCCGCTAAACTCTAAATATATGACAATACCAATTGCTGGAGGCTGAGAAATAGCAGGAACACTCCCTCACTGCTGGTGGGATGCATGCACAGCCACCTTGTAACACAGTTGGGCAGTTTTCTCCAAAGCTTAACACACCTCACCTTGGGATCCAACAATCGACCTTCCAGTATTTAGGAAACTGCTTTGAAAAATCCATGCCCAAACTCAAAGATGAACTTAGGCACAGCAGCATTATCCATAATAGTTAAAAGCTTGAAGTAATCAGGGTATCCTTCAATAGATGAATGCATAATCAAATTGGGGTATATCCATGTCAAAGCAAGTAGAACATGCCACACCAAAATATGCCTCTCTGCTGTGAGGATTGCTTAAGTCCACTTCCATGAAAAAAGAAAAAAAAAGAGGACTCTCAGTAAACTAAGTAGCAATTGCCATTTTGTGATGGACATTTACAACAGAGAAGTCTCTGCATTTAAGGGTTGTCCCTGTTTGCACCAGAAATAAAAGGACAATTAAAACTCAAGTAACTTATCAATGGAGAGGTCCCGACTTAAATCTATAAATAATCATACCCTTCTTTACTGTGTTTTGTGTAATTACCTTCCATAATGGGCTTCTCCCAGTCTTCAGGGTCTTGTTTTTAGCTGAAGATGGCATTTAAGGTGATGACTTTGGACATTTCAGGGAGTGACTCAGGTTTCTTTGGTAGCTCCCCTGTATACAGAAGCTATTTGTTGTTTTAGTCACCAAGTCATGTTCGCCTCTTTGCGACCCCACGGACTGTAGCCCACCAGGCTCTTCTGTCCATGGGATTCCCCAGGCAAGAATACTGGAGTGGGTTGCCATTTCCTTCTCCAGGGGATCTTCCCAACTCAGGGGTCAAACCCAAGTCTCCTGTATTACAGGCAGATTCTTTACCACAAAGCCACCAGGGAAGCATAGAGGAGGTATGCTTCTGTTTTTCCTCCTGGTGATTTGTATTATGGAAGGGCAGAGTGAAAATTGTTTTTCCTCCCATACACATGCAATGGAGTATTACTCATCAGTAATAAGGAATGAACCACCAAACCTTGAAAAGCATGGTTAACTCTCACGTGCATATCACTCAGTGAAAGAATACAGTCTGGAGTATGACCTCATTTATGACATTCTAGGAAAAGCACAGCTACACAGATGATGAGCAGATCCTCTGCTGAAGGGGCTGAAGTGTTCCCTGTGACGCTTTAGGATGGGCACCTGTCACTATGCATTTGTCTACGCTCATCGATTTGTATAGCCCAAGGGATCAAACAATCTATTCAAGTATAGTTATTTAGAGTGTAGGAGAGTCGCAGCACAGAATACACAATGCAACAAAACCTAACCACATTAGAAATGCACTGAAAAGATATCTCACTGTAGGAGATGGGGCAAAATATGTTGACTTTGGAAATGAATGAACAGATACACAAAAGGCTAAATGGCCTGCACATAAACACTGGGCTTCATTTTATAGAGATCTTTCCAGAGTGCTGCTGCTGCTAAGTCACTTCAGTCGTGTCTGACTCTGTGTGATTCCATAGACGGCCCACCAGGCTCCCCCGTCCCTGGGATTCTCCAGACAAGAACACTGGAGTGGGTTCCAGAGTGCAGTAGCTAGCAATTCTGAGACCACTGTATACATAATCTGAAGAGGAGAAAAGAGCTGACAAATGCAAATTGGTGGGGGCCAGGCTCCTCGCTGCAGGAGTGGGAAGTTACAGATAAGCAAAGAACAAGAGGACGAAGCTGAGCCCCTGACCACTACTCCTTATGGCTCTAAGTTGTGTCCAACAGGACCACCATCACCTGCACATAGGTGCTATAATTCACCTGCCCGCTCCTGGCCTTTCCCCTTCCTCCCTGCAATGATTCCAGTGACACTTCCAGCCTGTACCCCTCTCCCAGGCCAGGTGCATCTGTCCATCCACGGCCTCCCTATCTCATGCTGGGGACTAACAGGCCCCTCAAGGACTATGATCCTGCTGCTCCCCACGCCCAGGAGGAAGCCCCAACTTCTCCAGCTGCTGAGCCCAGACACCTGGTGTAACCGAACAGGAGCCAATGGGGCCCTCCCAGAACAGACCCCATCCCATATCCTCTGCTGTAACTCCTCTCTGAAGTATGGAGATAATAGTATCTGAGGCACATTCTGAGAGTTGTTTTATAACTGCTAAAATCCCCACTGAATGGAAGAAGTTAACTACTTGATGAGCATGAACACATCACCCCTAGAGTGTCCAGTGCCTGAGGATTTGTGAGGTTAGCTGCCTGTTACCTCAGCAACCAGAGAACCATGCACCAGCGGTTCTCTGTGAGCCCCCCTCCCTCATGTGGCCCGTAAAACTGCTTTCTTGAAACCCTTCAGGGATTTCAAGGTTTAGAGCATGAGTTACCTGTCTCCACATATTGGTGCCTTTACAATTAATGCTGCACTCTCCTTTACTGCAACTGGTGTCAGGCAACTAGCTTTACTGAACTCAGGTGTGTGGACTCAAGGTTGGTTCAATAACACAGAAGCCTCCCAGGTTCCCAGTTCCTTGTGCCCCAGGGACTGTCAGCTCCTTCTCCAGGGGGAGCTGGCCTGGAGAGTTGGCCATTTTCCTATATGGCCAAATTCCCCTCTACACCCATGGCCCTGGCCCAAGCCTAATCCCTCCATCAGGCCCTACAAAGCTCCCTGCCCTCATGGTGCATCTCACATCCCACCCAACATGGTCTTTTTGAAGCCTGAACAAGACCATGCCCCGCTCCTCCCTGTGATTCCCCTCACCTGATGAAGCCAGGCATGATCCGTTCCAGGGGATTCCAGGATCCTCATTCTCTCCAGACCCCATGTGTGTGGCCACTGTCTGTGCCCATCTAATATGGGCCTGTGGTGAACTCCTAAAATAAGGGTTATTTTATATACAGATAATGGGGTGAATGGTGGCCCTCAAAGATGTGTCCCCCCAGAACATGGGAACAGGGTCATATCTGGGAAAAGGGTCTTTGTAGATGTAGTTAAGGATCTCAAGGTAAGGTCATCTAAGGTTAAGGTGACCTTCAATCCAACTGACAGAGTCCTTATTAGAGATGAAAGAGGACACAGATGAGAAGCCTCGTGAAGATGGAGGCAGAGGTGGGAAGGAGGGGGCCACAAGCCCTGGGACCCCTGGAGCCCCAAAGCAGGAGAAGGCAGGAAGGACCCTATCCTGGAGCCTCTGGAGGGAACTCAGCCCTGTGCCACCTTGATCTCAGGTGTCTGGTCTCCAGGACTAGGGGAGGATGAACTCCTGTTGCTTTAAATCACCCAACTTGTGGTCGTTTGTTAGAGAAGCCACAAAGAACTCACACAGGCCCTGCTCTGTAGGATCCTAAAAGTGTGGGTCTCACTAAAGGAAGATGGAGGCTGGATTACAGAACCCTTAGAGTCAGAACTGGGCTCTCAGAAACGCTAAAGCAGTGACTGGACCCCAAAATGTTGAGGGGTCAAGTCTGAACCCTGTCCCTAGGATACTGGCTGCACATGCCTCCCCAGGTTCTTACACCTGTATGTGGCGTAGTAAGTATCTAGTCCTGACTGAGAAAATTTAATGTCACTGTTAGCATTGCTCATTAAGAACCCACCAGTTACACAGGTGAAAACCCAATTAGGATTCTTGCTACACCAATGAGCAGTTCTGAAGATGGTCAGGGGTGGGGACTTACGTGCAGATGGCAGCCCTTCCACCCTCCCACCCCTCATCCACACTGCCAACCCCCTTCTCCAAACCCCTGACCCCCTCCTCTACCCTCCCAACCCCCCTAACACAACCCCATAACCCAACCCTAACCCCTAACCCTAAGCCCTAGCCCTGAACCCAAACCCTGAACCCCAACCCCTAAACCCTAACCCAAAAAAGCAGGAAGGACCCCATCCTGGAGCCCCCAGAGGCCCACACCGCCTTGACCTCAAGTGTCTGGTGTCCAGGACTGGAGGAGGATGAACTCGTGTTGTTTTAAACCACCCAGCTTGTGGTCATTTGTTAGAGGCCACAGAGCAGCCACACAGACCCTGCTCTGTAGGATCCTGGAAGTGTGGGTCTCACTAAAGGCAGATGGAGGCTGGATTATGGAACCCTGCACTGGCCCCTTAGAAATGCTAAAGCAGTGGCTGGACCCCAGAATGTTGAAGGGTCAAGTCTGAAGCCTGTCCCTAGGGCTGCACATGCCTCCCCAGGTTCTTATACCTGAACAAGTGGTGTAACATCTCAGTCCTGACTGAGGACATTTAATGTCACTGTTCACACTGCTAATTTCACCAGTTACACAGGTGAAAACCCAGTTAGGATACTTGCCACACTGATGATCAATTCTGAAGATGGTCAGGGGTGAGGACTCACATGCAGCCAGCAGCCCTTCACCGTCTCCAACCCCTTACCCCACCCCCTCACCCCACCCCCTCCTCTACCCCACTCCCCAAGGAGCATCCTCAGTGGGAAGTTGGGGGACCCATCGGAGGCCTCTCTAAGTAAATCTTGGCTGAGCCCCAGGCTAGCTGCTCCTGAACGTCACCCAACGTTTCCAGGTAAAACACCCGAACATGAGCAAAGACCTCACAGGCTGGAGGGAAGGGCTTGGGGCCGCCCTAGCGACAGCATGCTTGCCGAGTTGGTCCTGACCCAGGGGCTCTTCCGGAAGTCTTCCATCCCCCTCCCTGAGTTGCCTCTCCAGTCCTGCTCCCACTGCCTTTTCTCTTGCTTCCTCACCCCTGCCCCCAGCTGCGGGAAGACGTCCAACAGCAGGCACAGGTGACACGCCGCTTCCTTACCCGGTCTAGAGAAGACCTGATCACAAACAGCAACTGCAAGGCCGTCACGCCAGCCCAGCCCACACGCCCCGCAGAGTATGGCACAGAGTCCAGCTGCAGGCGCTTCACCCACTTACAGAGGCTTCAGCCCAGGCTCACCTCGAAGGGCTGGCCCGGAGTCAGTGAGCCAAACACCCCCTCCACCATCAGGGGCTCTCAGTTGCAGAAAATGGGCCTTACTGTGCCCACCAGGTGCAAGGAACAGGTGAGGGTCAGGATGGACTTGGGGCTGGAGCTCTGGCTTGTTTTCTAGTCATTTTATTTGTCCCACCTGTGGGTTGTAATTTCAAGACCATCTCCTAATGAGAAGAACCCAGGAGTCAGGGAGAGGAGGGGTGTGGAGACAGGCCCCAGTGCCCAGGTGCAGTAAAAGTGTCTGGAAGACTTGGTGGAGGGAGGCTGTGTAGTGAGCCCCAGGGTCACTGCCCTGTCCAGGAGCAGCCGTTTGTTCGTTCAGGTCCTGCTGAGGGGCTCAGGGTCAGGTCTGACCAACAGGTAGGCTGGGGGTGCTCTGCAACGAGGGCCCTGTACTCAGTTCCTGGGTGCTGAGCCCTGCAGATACCTGCCCAGGTGAGCCCCATACCCTGGGAGGAGCCTGCCCACCAGAACCCTGTGCTTCTGGGAGGGGCATGTGAACGAGTGCCCTCTCTGAGCAGCAGGCACAGAGTAGCTCCCCCACGGGCAGCACCAGGATGAGATGAGAACCAGGCACACAGTGGAGCCCTGAGCCCACCCTGGGGCCTGAACCTGCCCTGGGGCCCTGAGCCCACCCTGGGCCCCTGAGCCCACCCTGGGTTCTGAACCCGCCCTGGGCCATGAGCCCACCCTGGGGCCCTGAGCCTGCCCTGGGCCCTGAACCTGCCCTGAGCCCTGAGCCCACCCTGGGCCCATGCACAGTGAAGAGGGCGGGAGGCGGGTGCTGGCCGCTGTGCTGTGTGGGAGGCCCCACCTGACAGCATGGGGCCTCCCCAGGACAGCAGACAGCCTGCCCTGGGCAGTTGGAGCTCCTGCAGACCCTGCAGGGGCCCTGAGAGGGAAGGGCCAGGCCAGAGGGGGGTGAGTGCCCAGGCAGAGCCAGGGGGCACGGGACCCAAGTGGGCCTTTGTTGTCTGAGGGGGAGTGGGCGAGCCAGCGGTGAGTGTGACCCAGGGAAGTGGCCCTGCTGATGGGAGACTGAATCCACCTCAGAGGTACAAGCCTTCCGGATGATCCTAGAGACAGGATGTGAGACAAGAGTCCTGGTAAAAGACGGTGAGTGAGTCCCTCTAAGATGAGGCTCTGTGAGCTGCCCTGGGAGGGGGTGAAGGGCAGACGTGGACCTGCTGTGAGTGGGAGGGGGTGAGGGGGCAGATGTGAATGTGCTGTGAGCGGGCGGTCACCCTGGGCGGGGAGCACTGACCCTGCTCCATGGCCGCAGTTCTGTCCTTCTGGGTGGGTCACTTGGCTGCTCAGAGCCTCAACCTCTCAGCCTGCTTGTGGGCTGACGGTAGCACAGACTGACTAGTCATTTGCTCAGAACAGGGCTGAAAGGGGCCTTGTGGAAATTCCATAAAACACGATCAGAATGGGACTCACGGCCCTGTTTCCTGCAAGCCTGTCTGCAGGATCCAGAGAGCAAAGGCGAGCAGACTTGCAGCAGAGCCTGGGACAGGCTCGGTGTGGTGGTTGGTTGGAGTGACCACTCCCGTCCCCAGGCTCTGCCAGCATGAGCCCTTCAGGCTCCAGATCGGGGAGCCCGAGGGCTGTGGGTCCAACTGTGCCCACCAGGGAGGCCTGGAGGACTTGGCCACTACTGTGGCCCTCACCTGAAAACTTACTGAAAACTGCAGTAAGAAGCAGGAGTTCCCATAGCTGAAGCCTGTTTTCATGTCAGTGGTCTGTCATTCTCCCACTTTATAATCTCAGGCAGCCTTTACTTCTTGAAATAAAATTCCTTTTGTAACTGAATGGGACAAACATGTTAGGACAGATGTACATATTGAATCATCAAAAAAGCAAGAGAGCTCCAGAAAAACATCTATTTCTGTTTTATTGACTATGCCAAAGCCTTTGACTGTGTGGACCACAATAAACTGTGGACAATTCTGAAAGAGATGGGCATACCAGACCACCTGGCCTGCCTCTTGAGAAACCTGTATCCAGGTCAGGAAGCAACAGTTAGAACTGGACATGGAACAACAGACTGGTTCCAAATAGGAAAAGGAGTACGTCAAGGCTGTATATTGTCACCCTAGTGATTTAACTTATAAGCAGAGTACATCATGAGAAACGCTGGGCTGGAGGAAGCACAAGATGGAATCAAGATTTCTGGGAGAAATACCAATAACCTCAGATATGCAGATGACACCACTTTTATGGCAGAAAGTGAAGAAGAACTAAAGAGCCTCTTGATTAAAGTGAAAGAGGAGAGTGTAATAGTTGGCTTAAAACTCAACATTCAGAAAACAAAGATCATGGCATCCGGTCCCATCACTTCATGGCAAATAGATATGGAAACAGTGGCTGACTTTGTTTTTGGGGCTCCAAAATCACTGCAGATGATGACTGCAGCCATGAAATTAAAAGATGCTTACTCCTTGGAAGGAAAGTTATGACCCACCTAGACAGCATATTAAAAAGCAGAGACAGTACTTTGTCAACAAAGATCCATCTAGTCAAGGCTATGGTTTTTCCAGTAGTCATGTATGGATGTGAGAGTTGGACTATAAAGAAAGCTGAGCGCTGAAGGATTGATGCTTTTGAACTGTGGTGTTGGAGAAGACTCTTGAGAGTCCCTTGGACTGCAAGGAGATCCAATGAGTGCATCCTAAAGGAAATCAGTCCTGAATATTCATTGGAAGGACTGATGCTGAAGCTGAAACTGATGCAAAGAACTGACTCATTTGAAAAGACCTTGATGCTGGGAGGGATTGGAGGCAGGAGGAGAAGGGGACGACAGAGGATGAGATGGTTGGATGGCATCACCGACTCAATGGACATAAGTTTGGGTAAACTCTGGAAGTTGGTGATGGGCAGAGAGGCCTGGCGTGCTGCAGTTCATGTGTTTGCAAACAGTCGGACACAACTGAGCAACTGAACTGTACGGACATGTCGAATAAGCCAACCCATTCCGATGTGCTTTCCTGACACTATGTGCTCACTTGAGATATAGATAGTATTTTTGTCCAGGTATAATGATGTAATAACATGATAATATTGCACAAAATGAAGGGGAGAATATTTTAACTTTAAATTCTGATATGTAAGTAATTTTACTGCTGTGCAACCTTGGACCACTCAATTGCTTTCTCGAGACTTTAGAGTCATAAATAGTTGACTCTCTTTAGGCATGATACCTTATAACCACAATGATTTTACAGACCTGCTAAGCACTGATACAGGCCAGAAATTCAACAAAAGCTCAGAATAAAAATAAGGTCTTCACCCAGGTAGGACTAATTATCTAAAGACATCGTAGTCCTTAAAATTTCAAGTTCACAAGGACCTTTATACCCTCTTCATATATGTTAATTTTAAAATATTAATGGTAATGTTAACTTGGTGTATTGTTTTGCCTCCATTTTACAAATGAGGAAGGAAACTGAATTATAGGGCATAAAGTAAATAGTTGGATGGTTGGACAGTATCACCAACTCGATGGATATGAGCTTGAGTGAGCTCTGGGAGTTGGTGATGGACAGGGAGGCCTGGCGTGCTGCAGTCCATGGGGTTGCAAAGAGTCGGACATGACTGAGGGACTGCACTGAACTGATGTAAATAGTTAATAAGCATGAATGAATAATAACAAGTTTCATTCTGTGTAGTTAATATGAGTGCTTTATGTGTTGAGTACTTTACACTGTAAATTACCGTATCCCTGCCACAACCAAGTCAATGATGTTCCAGTTTTCAGATGAGGATACTGAGGCCCAGAGGCATCACAGCCTAATTGCGCACTTACTGTTCTGAGAAGATCTAGGCTCTTGGTCTCCTTGGAAAGCAGTCTGGACCTGCGCTTGACATGGCAGAGGGCAAGGGACTGCACACCATCAGCCTGCTGAATAAGCACACTACTGGTCACATATAGGTGTCTCCAGGAGGGTGGACACTGGTCTTCAACACTTTGGTCTTTTTCAATCCTGGCCACACTAACATTGCCTGTGGGGAATCTATGGAACAGGAAGGTCAGTTGCATGCTTGTACTTGGCTCAGATCACTGAAGGGGCCCTTGCAAGGCTTAAAAGTAGATGCTCTTGCAAATGGGGGAGACGCCACCTGTGAGACAACACAGAGGAGCCCAAATCCAATGTGAACAAGTCCTAAGCACCTCCATTGACAAGCCACGTCACCTCCTCTTCCTTAGAGTTTGAAGATTACATTCTGATGTGAGCTTGATTATGAAGCTGATTTCAGATGGAAGACAATGAAGTTACAGGGTCCATGGGAATTTGTAAGGAGGCCTGACTCCCACCCACACCTCACGACGCTGCTTACTGACTCTGAACCCTAATCCCTGGGCTCTCATTGCACTTGGGAGGAAGGAGTTGCCCCTGTTCTCATTTCAAAGATGAGGGTGCTGAGCCCAGAGCCTAAGTGCCTTGTTCAAACTCCACGGCTGGTCAGTAGAGTTGGGGTTCTTAGACAGGAAGTAAGGACCCAGGATCCGTGCTCAGTGACCAGGATCAGCTCTGTCCTCAGTCCCTGGACAGGGAAGGGTGTATCACTGCTCCCAGGACAGGCCAGATGAAGGCAGGCAGCACAGAGAAGGGGAAGGAGCACATGCTTTGGGGTCACACTCAGCCCAGGTTTGCATTTCCAGACCCTCCACTGCATGAGCCTGGACATCTCAACTCTCTAAGCCTCAGTTTCCTCATCTGTAAAATGGGAATGATCCTTAATTATCAGAGTTATTTAAGAAAGTCAGTAAAGTACCTCACCTAAAATATAGTACTCACTCGGTAAGTTGTAACTATCATCATCATATATCCATTACAATCATCTGAGAAACCTTTAGTAATCATATTTCTAAAGGTGACAGAGGAGAGGGCTAATGACTCACTCAAAGTCCTCACAGCAAACAGAACTCACAGAGCTCAGGAATTCTGACTCCATGTAAACTGTTCTTTCTGTTATATCACAGCTGCTTCTATTTCTCCATAGTTGTCCCCATTATAATCAATAACCTGCAACACTTTCATACTTTCAATCCAATTCTGGGCTGGGCAGCATTGAAACTATACACAGTCATCAAAGAGTCCACAAATATATAGGAAACAATGGGAACAGTGACAAACTTTATTTTCTTGGGCTTCAAAATCACTGCAGATGTGACTGCAGCCATGAAATTAAAAGACGCCCCTTGAAAGAAAACCTGTGACAAAACTAGAAAGCATATTTAAAAGCAGACAGATTACTTTGCTGACAAAGGTCTGTATAGTCAAAGCTATGGTTTTTCCAGTAATCAAGTATGGATGTGAGAGCTGGACTATAATTAATGCTGAGCACTGAAGAACTGATGCTTTTGAACTATGGTGTTGGAGAAGACTTTTAAGAGTCCCTTGGACTGCAAGGAGATCCAACCAGTCCATCATAAAGCAAATCAGTCCTGAATATTCATTGAAAGGACTGATGCTAAAGCTACAGGCCCAATACTTTGGCACCTGATGCAAAGAGCCAGTTCACTGGATAAGACCCTGATGCTGGGAAAGATTGAAGGCAGGAGGAGAACGAGACGACAGAGAATGAGATGGTTGGATGGCATCACCGACTCAATGAACAAGAGTTTGAGCAAGTTCTGGGAGAAGGTGAAAGACAGGGAAGCCTGATGTGCTGTATGTAGTCCTTGGGGTGGCAATGAATCAGACAAGATTGAATGACTGAGCAACAACATTTAACTTCGCCATCTCCAGTCCAGGCTGCCCTCCATTTTTAACCTGATCATTGGTGCAGCCTCCAACCTGGACTCTCTGTCTACATCCTCTCCCTCCTTATTCTATCCTTTACCTTGCAGTCAGAGGGATGGTTTTAAAGTTGTAAATCTATGTCAGTTCTGTTTAAATCATCCCAGAGCTCATCATTGTCTTTGTGATAAAGCTTAATCCTTTAACTGGCTTGTGAAATCCTACAAGATCTATGCCAGAATTTGGAAAATATTTTCTGAAAGGGTCAGATAATTAATATTTTGGATTTGGAGGCACACGGCCTTCGCTGTGACTTCTCAGCTCTTCCTGGGGGCTTCTACCTGCCCTCTGGTTCACTAGCTTTCCCAATTTAACCCGCGTGTTCTGCACTGTCTGGTTCCTGTGAAGTTCATGGTGCTTCCTATTCAGGAGTTAAAAGACCCAGTGTCCCTGGTCAGCTACAAGACAAAGGTGCCAATGAGGCAGTAAGGGCTAAAAAAAAGTATGCACTCTTTGGAGGTTTTGTTGTTGTTCAGTTGTTCAGTCATGTCCAGCTCTTTGAGACCCCGTGGACTGCAGCACACCAGGCTTCCCTGTCCTTCACTGTCTCCCGGAGATTGACCAGGTCCCAGTGAGACCCCGTGGACTGCAGCACACCAGGCTTCCCTGTCCTTCACTGTCTCCCGGAGATTTACCCAGGTCCCAGTGAGACCCCGTGGACTGCAGCACACCAGGCTTCCCTGTCCTTCACTGTCTCCCAGAGATTTACCCAGGTCCCAGTGAGACCCCGTGGACTGCAGCACACCAGGCTTCCCTGTCCTTCACTGTCTCCCGGAGATTGACCAGGTCCCAGTGAGACCCCGTGGACTGCAGCACACCAGGCTTCCCTGTCCTTCACTGTCTCCCGGAGATTGACCAGGTCCCAGTGAGACCCCGTGGACTGCAGCACACCAGGCTTCCCTGTCCTTCACTGTCTCCCGGAGATTTACCAGGTCCCAGTGAAGCAGCGTTCTTCAGTGGCAAGCTTGGTCCACACTTCCACCGCGTATTTACATGCAGATGCGCTAACACTTGTGGATCCAGGCCGAGAGTTCAAATGGAGATCCACCCACTAGGTGTCTCAATATTGAAAGCATAGAACTCAAACTAATAACTAAAACAAGCCCTATCCTGCCACCTTATATACTGTAAGAGCAATAACTACAAGCAAATATTAAATTAATATTCAGTAATAAAAAAGCAAAAATTCAGGTTTCAGATGACCGAGTTGGAAAATGATTAAAGATGATGAAATATTATTATTGTGGTTGTTTGAAAGTTCTCTCCATGACCTAGCAGTGTTGGAGGATTGAGTAATAAAGATAGACATAACTCATATATACATTTTAATTTTTAATAAAATTTTACTGGTGTACAGTTGCTTCACAATGTTGTGTTAGTTTCTCTGCACGGGGAACTGAGTCAGCTTTATGTGTACATATATCAGGCTTCCCAGGTGGTTCGGATGGTAAAGAATCTGCCAGCAATGCTAGAGAACCTGCTTTGACCCTGCATTAAACCCAGGGTTCAGTTCCTAGGTCAGGAAGATCCCCTGGAGAAGGAAATGGCAACCTTCTCCAGTATTCTTGCCTGGAGAATTCCATGGACAGAGGAACCTGGCAGCTACAGTTCGTGGGTTGCAAAGAGCTGGACGTGGGTGAAGTGACTTAGCACAGCACAGCAGAGTGTATATAGAGGGTTCCCAGGTGGTGCTAGTGTAAGCACCCACCTGCCAATGCAGAAAACAAGAGACGTGGGTTCAACCTCTGGGCTCAGGTGTATAAGGGCACAAGCCAGTCTCTGCATCAGGAAGATCCCCTGGAGGAGGGCATGTCAACCCACTCCAGTACTCTTGCCTGGAGAATCCAATGGACAGTGAAGCCAGGCAGACTACAGTCCATAAGGTTGCAACGAGTCAGACATGACTGAAACAACTTAGCATGCACGCACACAGTGCACATATATGTCAATGCCAATCTCCGAATTCATCCCACTGGTTGTTTCCTGGCTTGGTGTCCATATGTTTGCTCTCTGCATCTGTGGCAGTTGACTTTTGAATTAACGACCAGGGCTAGCGATGCAGGAAAGCACTTGCCAGGGCCCAGACAGTGTCAGTCATGAGAGCAGATGTCCAGGGTGAGGGGTGAGGTGTCGGTCTGAGCACCAGATCCTGAGGACAAGATTCACCTGGGTGACACTGACTGTTTACTGACATCATGCTTATGTGTGTGTTATGCAGGGCCTGCAGAGCTGAGAGCAGGGACTCTCCTGCTCAGTCTAAATAGGAAATAGTTGATAGGCATGCAGGATTTCTGTTAGCTTACTTTACTGTTTGGTTTCAGAAGAAGAGAAAAGTGATCTACAGCCTTCCAAAAGACAGGAGAAACACAAGGAGGATGAGAGAAGGGGAGACCTGGTCCAGTTGTCTCCTGGCCTGTTGCTTGGAATAATTTACGGCTCGGGAGTATAAGGGCACAGCCAGAAGCTGAGTGAGCTGTTTTCTTGCACTTTTGTGTAAAGGGGACTCAGCAGAGCTGCTCTGGGCTTCATTGATCCAGGGAAGCACTGAGCAGAAGGGGACATTGTCCCTCTCCTTCCTGCAGGGCCCCCTGGTCCGTCAGAGCAGGCAGTGTTGACAATCCGGCCGTTAGGACACTGGCATTTCCCTAGAGGACACTGGCTCTGTGGTGAAGTGCTGCACAAAAATCTCGTGTGATGTCACTTATATGTGGCATCTAAACGACATGGTACAGATGAACATATTTACAAAACAGAAGCAGAGTCACAGATGTAGAAAACAAACTTGTGGTTCCCAGGGGACAAGGAGTGGAAGATAAATTAGAAGACTGGGATTGACATACGCACACTACTATGTATGTAGTAGATAGCTAAGAACTTGCTGCAGAGCACAGGGAACTCCATTCAGTGCTCTTTAATGACCTAAATGAGAAAAGAATCTTAAATAAAAGTGGATATATGTGTATGTATAACTGATTAACTTTGTTATACACCTGAAATTAACACAACAATGTAAATCCATTATACTCCAGTAAAAGTTAAAAGGGACTTGCTGGGTGGCTCTGGTGGTAAAGAATCTGCCTGCAAAGCAGGAGATGCAACAGGCCCGGGTTTGATCCCTGGGTCAGGAAGATCATCTGCAGGAGGAAATGGCAGCCCCCTCCAGTATTCTTGCCTGGGAAATTCCATGGACAGTGGAGCCTGGTGGACTACAGTCCATGGAGTTGCAAAGAGTCGGACACAACTGAGCAACTGAATATGCACAAAAGTTAAAAAAACAAAAACGAAAACCACAATTCATTTTAAAGAAAAAAAAAAAGTGCTTCACAGAGGACAGTGACTTTCCTTAGGTTGGAGGCTATGGAAGACTCAGGAATAGTACATCAGAGCCTTTGGGGACTCCCAGGTTGAGGGCTGGTATTGATCGATTTTGTGGGGGAAACTGAAGGTCCCAAATGAAGACATGGGGCAGCTCCCCAGAGACATTTGTATCACAGATTTCAATGTGACTGTATGCCTGGGCTGGTGAAGCAGGGGGCATTTGGATGATACTTCAATACCTTCGGAGAAGGCAATGACACCCTACTCCAGTACTCCTGCCTGGAGAATCAGTAGGTGCTGTTTCAGGCATCTTGATGACAAAGGATGAGATGGTTGGATGGCATCACTAACTCAATGGACATGAGTTTGAGTAAACTCTAGGAGTTGTGGGTGGACAGGGAGGCCTGGCGTGCTGCAGTCCATGGAGTCGCAAAGAGTCAGACATGACTGTATGACTGAACTGAAATGAATGCACTGTAGAGCACAGGGAACTCTGCTCAATGATATGTGGCAGCCTGGATGGGAGAGGAGTTTGAGGGTCAATGGATACATGTATACATTGCATGTACGTATACATATGGCTGAGTCCCTTCCCTGTCAACCTGAAACTATCACAACGCTGTTAATCAGCTATTTTCTTGGTCATTGAGTCATGTTGGACTCTGTGACCCCATGGACTGTAGCTTACCAGGCTCCTCTGTCCATGGAATTTCCCAGGCAAGAATACTGGAGTGGGCTGCCATTTCCTCCTCCAGGGGATCTTTCCAACCCAGGGATCAAACCAAGTCTGCTACTTCTGTTGCGTTGGCACAAGGGTTCTTTACCAATGACCTGGGGCAGCAAGGAGACAGGTTCTCTCTGGGAACCTCTGGAAGGGAGCTCAGCTTGATCTTAGCCCAGTGAGACCCATTTTGGTTTCTGACCTGCATAACTGTAAAGGATTGTAAGCCTCTGAGTTTGTGGTAATTCATTACAGCAGCAATGGGAAACGAATAAGACTCAGTTCTCTGGCATTTGCTTTCATCCAGAACTCTCTTTCTTCGAGGGTACATCTAAGGGTTCTCTGGATGTTCGGAGACCCTGCAGAGTCCCCAGACACAGATGGTCCACTCAGACTTGTTGCCGGTGAGCCCCTCGTCTTGTTCCTACTCTGGGGACAATCCATGGCCTCTTCTGGCCATGTCTCCTTGCCAGGAAGCCTATGCCATTACTGAGCATCCTTCCAGAGGGTTCCGGGTCCTCTGGGGGGGCCTGAGGCTCTCGGGGAAGTACACACCCTGCCTCCCCAGCAGTGGGGATGCAGTTACTTCCCCTGCCCCTCCCCCTGCCCAACACACAGACGGAACCTTTCAGGCCAGTCCCAGACCCCACACCCTCCTCAGGATGCAGGGTGAACTGTTTGGATAGTTTCCTAAAACCCTTTCTTCCCAGGTTGGACACAACTACCCACGAGGTTGCAGAAGAGGTCACAGAGGCACAGAAAGATGAAGTGACTTGTCCGCAGTCACGCGGCTACAATGTGTCAGAGAGTAGTTGAACCAAGGCAGCAGAGATGCTGGGGGCTGACCTGGTTAGTGCCATTCCCTGCAGTCTGCACCCCGCCCTTGCAGGTGTCACAGATGCCCTAATGCAGACTTCTGCAGAGTGCCTGATCTGGGTTTCTGGGGTCAGTGTGGGAGAGCCATTCCTCAAACCCCAGGCCCCTTACTCCTGTCCAGTGCTCACTCCATCCTCAGCATTTCTTTTTTGTTTGTAACTGATACTTTTTTTTAAAAATTACATAAAATAGAAAAGAAGAGAAATATCAGAATGCATTGCATACAATAGGTATATAAATGTATTGTTTCATAGTGTGTGTGTGTCTCCATCTGGATTGTGGTATAATGTTTCTTTTAAATATGAGTTATGGTGAAGAACACTGGGAAAGTCAAGGTTTTAGGGTCGACCAACATTACTTTCTTCTTTCTTTATGTATTTTTTAAACTGGAGTATAATTGCTTTACAATGTTGTTAGTTTCTGCTGCACAACAAAGTGAATCAGCTGTGAATATACATATACCTGGGCTTCCCTGGTGGTTCAGTGATAAAGAACCTGCCTGCAATGCAGGAGTCCTGGATTCAGCCCCTGGGTTGGGAAGATCCCCTGGGGGAGGGCAAGGCACCCCACTCCAGTATTCTTTCCTGGAGAATGCCATGGACGGGGAGCCTGGTGGGCTATAGTCCATGGGGTCACACGGAGTCAGACAGGACTGAGCAACTGAGCACCAGCATCCTACATATACCTGCTCCCTCGAGCCCCTCTCACCCCCATCCCACCCCTTCTGTGTCATCACAGAGCACAGAGCTGAGCTTCTGCTGCACAGCAGCTTCCCACTAGCTGTCCCTGTACATATGGGAGTGTATACACTTGAGTGCCACTCTCTCAGTCTGCCCCACCCTCTCCTTCCCCTGCTGTACCAGCATCATCTTGACGTTGGGCGTCCATAAGAGCCATTTGATGACCCGACTCATCAGCCGGGTGCCTCCCCTCTGCAATCACCATATTCCCATCTCCTCTGTTGTCCTGTGGATCAGACTGGAAAGCTAACCTCTAGTGTGCAGAGGTCTTTTGAGAGGCAGCAATTTCTTTCACTGAGAGCAGCTTCAAATACTTGATTGAGTTTTCTTTTGAGCTTTGGGATTCCTCCTAAATGTAGAAATATTCATAATGAAGGCTCTTCTGTATGAAGGAAAAGTGTATTTGTTCAGAGGGTAATTTAATGTCTGGCCAAAAAGACAAAGCCTCCACCTTCAGATTTTTTCTCTACGAAATCTGCTTTCCGCAGGGAGCTGAACGTTCTTATGTGCCCAGCATCAAGATGAGGGAGAATCTGGTGCTGCTTTTGGCCTGGTCACTTCTTTGAATCTCTGGGAATGTGACGAGTCCAGGGAGAGGGCAGTTTTTCATTGCAAAGGAGGCAGGGTGCTGGTGAATTCGGACAATTAGTGGAGACATGCAGCTGGACCCTTGGCTGGACTCTGGCTCAAGCGTATTTAAATTATGCAGGTGTGTTTCTTAATGAAGAAGGGATTTTGCCAGAGGGAAAGCATCAACCTCATTTCTACCATGTGCTTTCTGCCTCAAGGGGTGACTTGTAGACTAAGTAGATTGGCCTCTGAAGGGCTCCTACCAAAAAGTGGAAAAGGTTTCTGCTGATCCTTTCTCAGCAGAAGAGAGGAAATGAGCCTGTTGTATCGCAGAGGGATGACAGGGGATCAGCTTCATTTTTCACATTCTAACGGCTTCATGGCCATGCTCCTCATTAAAGTGTGAAAGCCAGGAGCCGTGGCTGGGGAGTTAATTACTGATCTGAGATAGTTTCGGAAAACAGTGTAGAGAACTTGCCGTAGCTACAGATAATGACTATAATTGATAGCTGGGAGAAGATGATTCTGTACAATGAAAATGCCAGCTGTAAACAATCACATCCATCTATTTCCAGAACGTGAGACGATTCAGGGCACCTGGGGTAGATTATCCTGTCAAGGGCAGATGTGTCTGGGAGTCACGGTGCCGCAAGGTGAAGAGAGCTAAAGCCACTTCCGTAGTGTCTGACTCTGTGTAACACTATGGAAGAGCCCCAGGGCTCTTCAGTCCATGGGATTCTCCAGGCAAAAACCCTGGAGTGGGTCAATATTATATTTATATCCCAGAGATGAATTGAAGAATTGAATAAATGATCCAGTGAGGACAAGTCGGAATATAAATTAAAGGAGATCTGAGTGCAAAGAGATCCAACCTGTCCATCCTAAAGGAGATAAGTGGTTCTCTTCTCCAGGGGATCTTCCTGACCCAGGGATCGAACGCACATTTTTTATATCTCCTGCAATGGCAAGCAGGTTCTTTACCACTCGTGCCACCTGGGAAGCTGCAAGGAGAAGAGAGAGACTGAGATTCAAGCCCCAAACCCACTCAGTTCGGCTCGGTCGCTCAGTCGTGTCCAACTTTATGTGACCCCATGAACCGCAGCCAGGCCTCCCTGTCCATCACCAACTCCCGGAGTCTACCCAAACCCATGTCCATTGAGTTGATGATGCCATCCAACCATCTCATCCTCTGTCATCTCCTCCTGCCCTCAATCTTTCCCAGCATCAGGGTCTTTTCCACTGAGTCAGCTCTTCGCATGAGGTGGCCAAAGGATAGGAGTTTCTGCTTCAATATTAGTCCTTCCAATGAATACCCAGGACTGATTTCCTTTAGGATGGACTGGTTGGATCTCCTTGTAGTCATACCTCCTTTAATTTCTATTCTGACTTGTCCTCACTGGATCATTTATTCAATTCTTCAATTCATCTTTGGGATATAAATACAATATCAAATATAAATAGAAATGTAACCATAAAGAAGACTGAGCACGAAAGAACTGATGCTTTTGAAATGTGGTCCTGGAGAAGACCCTTGAGAGTCTCTTGGACAGCAAGGAGATCAAACCAGTCTACCCTAAAGGAAATCAGTCCTGAATTCTCATTGGAAAGACTGATGCTAAAGTTAAAGCTCCAGTACTTTGACCACCTGATGGGAAGAGCCAACTCACTGGAAAAGTCCCCTGATGCTGGGAAAGATTGAAGGCAAAAGGAGAGGGTGTCAGAGGATGAGATGATTGGATGGCATCAACTCAATGGACATGAGTTTGGGCAAACTCTGGGAGATAGTGATGGACAGGGAAGGCTGGAGTGCTGCAATCCATTGGGTCACAGAGTTGTACTTGATTTAGTGACAAAACAACAACAAATTAAAAACTAAGACAATTTTTTAAAATCATGAGTGGGATTTTCGGGGCTTAGTTTGAATAGTTCAAAGAGGATGAAGGCTGGGTGCCATGGCCAGTTGGGCAGGTTGTGTACTGCCCAACTCCAGAAAGTACCTTGTACATCATGAACACCTAAGATTTTTATATTTGTTAGGGGCTTCCCTCATAGCTCAGTTGGTAAAGAAACTGCCTGTAATGCAAGACACCCCAGTTTGATTCCTGGGTCAGGAAGATCTGCTGGAGAAGGAATAGGCTACCCACTCCAGTATTCTTGGGCTTCCCTTGAGGCTCAGCTGGTGAAGAATTTGCCAGCAATGTGAGAGACCTGGGTTTGATCCCTGGGTTGGGAAGATCCCCGGAGAAGGGAAAGGCTACCCACTCCAGTATTCTGGCCTAGAGAATTCCATGGACTGTATAGTCCCTGGAGTCTCAAAGACTCGGACACAACTCAGCAACTTTCACTTGCCTGTGGCCTTTAGGAGAAATATTCTGACAAATGATAATAAAATATCTCTGGGAAAAGGATACCTTTATCTAATTTGCATAAATGTGAAGTGTGGGCTAGGATTGTAACCACAGAGGCTGTAAACATTCCCAGAGCAGAATGTAGCTTGTGTTTTCTTGCTTGTTTGTCTGTTTAAATTGCAAATGGAGCTGCATGTTTTTAGAAGCTTTGAATTATTTGGTAACATTTAAAAATCAGTTACATTGACACAGAAATCTAGATTCTTGGTTTCTCTAAAAAGACTTTCCCACATAACAATAAAGAGCTGTAGCTGGTGTTCAAGGTTCCCTTTCGATCAAGACAGGGCTCTTCAGCCTGCCGTGGCCCTAGCACATGCTATGAGGTCTCAGAAGGCGAGGGCCAGTGTCAGCTGCTATTTGCTGTTACACTTGCTCTTCATTGTTCTCATGGAATTAAGAGGAAACTGATAGAATTCGCAGGCCCATGTCTCTCAAGTATTGGAAAACCAAACATAGACAGAGAGGGTGTAGTTTTTCAATGAAACAAGTGTTGGAGAGCATAATTTTCTATTGAAGAGAATGTTCCTGTGTGTTTAATATACAAAATGTAACTGTTGAATGAATAAAATATCTGGCCCTGTAGGCATTTCAGTTTGCACCTCTGAAAAGATCTATGATAATACAGTTTAAGGGACTCTTAATGGAAAAATCTGAGAAAAAGAAACAGAACATCTCGATGGGAAGAAGCATCCCAGTAGCATTTCTGCAGTCACACGCGGGGTGCTAACTTTTCTCTCCAGCCTTTGGGGCAATCTGGGGAACCCCACCCCCCTTCCCCAGGAGCCTCAGCACTTCTCTGCCCGGGGCGTGGACCTCCCTGGCTGCGGTCTGTGTCAGTCCCGGGGGCAGCTGCAGGGTCCACTGCGCTCCCATGGCGGGTGCTCCACCCCACACCTCTAGGCATTCATTAGAAAAGTCACAGAACGTCCTTTAAAAAGAATGAAATAATGCCATTTGCAGTGACGTGGATGGACCTAGACAGTGTCATACGGAGTGAAATGAGTCAGACAGGGAAGGGGAAAGATCGTATGACATCCCTTGTATGTGGACTCTAAAAAGAAATGATGCAGATGAACTTACAAAACAGGGAATCACAGACTTAGAGAACGAACTTATGAACTTATGGTTGTGGGTAGAGGGGAAGGATGGGGGCAATGGCATAGTTAGGGAGTTTGGTATGGACATGCATACACTGCTATATTTAAAATAGATAACCAACAAGGACCTACTACACAGAACTCTGCTCAATTTTATGTGGCAGCCTGGATGGGAGGGGAGTCTGGAGGAAAATGGATACATGTATATGTGTATGACTGAGTCCCTTCACTGTTCATTTGAAATTCACAAGATTGTTAATCAGCTATATCTCCAGTACAAAATGAAAACCTTGAAGCAAAATCACTGAATGTGACTCCTACATCGGGAGAAGCAGGCATGGGGCTGCTGAAGAGTCTGGATCTGCAGTGGAGATGATGATGCCTTTTGGAATTTAGGGGTTGCAAGACATGGGAATCAATCTTTTTTTTTTAATTGAAGTATAGTTGATTTGCAATGTTGTGACAATCCCTGCTGTGTGGCAAAATGGTAATCCCATGGATGGAGGAGCCTGGAAGGTTGCAGTCCATGGGGTCGCTGAAGGTCAGACATGACGGAGCGACTTCACTTTCACTTTTCACTTTCATGCATTGGAGAAGGAAATGGCAACCCACTCCAGTGTTCTTGCCTAGAGAATCCCAGGGATGGGGGAGCCTGGTGGGCTGCTGTCTATGGGGTCGCACAGAGTCGGACACGACTGAAGTGACTTAGCAGTAGCAGTAACAGTATGCACATATATACTTTCTTTTCAAACATTCTGTTCTCTTATGGTTTATTGAATAGAGCTGCTATGCTATACGAGCTGGTGGCTCAGTTGGTAAACTGTCTGTCTGCAATGCAGGAGACCCAGGTTCAGTCCCTGGGTTGGGAAGATCCCCTGAAGAAGGAAATGGCAACCCACTCCAGTACTCTTGCCTGGAAAATCCCATGGATGGAGGAGCCTGGTGGGCTACAGTCCATGGAGGTGAAAAGAGTTGAACAGGTCTGAGCCACTCCACTTTCACTTTCATGCTATACATCAGGACCCTGTTCTTCACCCATTCTACATGGAATAGTTTGCATCCACCAACCCCAAACTCCCAGCACATCTCTACGTCCCCCTCCCCCCAGCAGTGGTAAATCTGTTCTCTATGTCTAGCAGTCAGTTTCTGTTCTGTAGGTAGGGTCATCTGTGCCATATTTTAGATTCCACGTATAACTGATATTGTATGGTACTGATATTTGTCTTTCTCTTTATGGCTTGCCTTACTTAGTATGATAATCACTAGTTGCATTCAAGTTGCTGCAAATAGCATTATTTCATCCTTTCTTACCTCTGAGTAGTATTTGAAATGGGATTTAATCTTGTTTAACTTACATTGGAGGGTTATGAGACCTTTTTAGATAAAAGGAAACCCTGTAGAACCTTTTCTTTGGATGGAATGGGGCCCCAGGCAGCTCTGGACATTCATGATATCATCAAATCAAGATCAGTTGACTGTTTTCTGGCCTGCGGTAATTGATTCAAAAAGAGGGCGATTCAGAATCTGATTAGCTGTAGTTTGCATCAATCACCAGAGGTGGGCGGGGAGATATGATTGACAGTCTCAGCCAGACCAAAGGCCTGGGTGGCAGGGGTCTCTGGAAGGAAAGGGTCCTCAGAGCCAAGAAGCTCCAGCCTCCACGCAGAGTGTCTGCGCAACCGGTCCCCACCCCGCTTTCTCTCCAGGGGTTTGGCGAAGTCTGCTGATCTCCCTTCTCACCTCCAACCACACTTACGGCAGGTAGGTGATGACCTGACCTGGTCATCCATGAAACTTTCTAGTGCTTAGTGATGTCACCCTATGCTCACACCCGTGCTCTCCTTCCAGGTTAGATCTCCTAAGAGTCATCAACTTTGGAACTGGGCATCGGGATAGACAGTGTAGTAACAGTAGGTGTTTTTCTTGCTCAGCCCATGAGCTGGGTGCTGAGCTGTGTATTTACCTGCAGTATTCCACTTCATCCCCAAGCGATACTAAAGATTAGAGTCAGTAGCCAGTAGAGTTCGAATCTAAATGAAGTTGGTTCAAAGCCCAGGGTTCTACCTACCACACATACTAACTGACACAGAGTAGCCTTTGAACTCAGGTTAAACCTCAGGCGGTTGGTAGGCTCTGAGCTATAGGTCTTTTGGAGGCAACTTGTCTAGTAAGTTCCAGTTCATTGGGGGCTTGGGATTTTGGTTGTCATGTACAATTGTTGTTAACATTTTCTGGCAATGGAGCTTTCCCCCAGAAATAAGATGAGATAACTCACAAGTCTGAATTCTGCCCAAAATGCATCACATTCTAATACTCCATGTCCAAACAAGGTGACTTGATAAAAAGCCCCAGGTGCCAGAGTTTAGTTTTTTTTCTCAAATGCAAAGATTTTACTGGTTGTTCAGATCATATAGAGATTCTTCATAAATCTAAATTTATTCTGTGTAAGGGACTGTGTTTCATTCTGGGATTATATTGGTGTATCTGTCCCTTTTGGTGATAATATCCTTTCTTGTCTGAAAAGATGATGTTAGTAAATAATGTGTTTGTTGTTTTTTTTTTTTTAACATAAGAAATTTATGCCATTTCCAACAGTCCTTATGCCATTTTTGAGGGAGGTGAATTTTGAAATGTTACCAGTTCATGAAATTCAAAAATGAAACTACTGACCTTATCTAATACCTATTAAGGCTCTCCTGAAGGCTCAGATGGTAAAGAAGCTGCTTGCAATGCAGGAGACCTGGGTTCGATTGTTGGGTTGGAAAAATCCACTGGAGAAAGGATTGGCTACACACTCCAGTATTCCTACCTGGAGAATTCCATGGACAGAGGAGACTGGTGGGCTACAGTCCAGGGAGTCACAAAGAGTCAGACACGACTGTGTGACTAGAGAGAGAGAGATCCAAAATCTAAGACTATGATGAGGTGTAAAGGAAAATATAAACAAATTTTAGAGATAAGTATACATAAAAGTAGAAAAATATTTGTCATTTTACTGCTTACTAGTATATAATGGTACTAAATATTCTGTTCTTTTCATCTTGGCCATTCTGGTGGGATTACAGTGTGAAGTCTGTTTATTAAGGTCAGTTATTTATCCATTCTGGTGTTGAAAGATATTGAGTTTGCTTCTGATTGTTTGCTGTGAAAAGCTGTATCATATTGAACATTTTTGTAGAAGCCATCCTGTTTTTTCCCCATCTATTATTTTTTTTTATTTTAATACATAAAGAATCAGCCTGCAGATGTATATAACAGTCTTTTGGACTCTGTGGAAGAGGGAGGGGGGCAATGATTTGGGAGAAAGGCATTGAAACATGTATAATATCATATAAGAAACAAATCGCCAGTCCAGGTTCGATGCAGGATACAGGAAGCTTGGGGCTGGTGCACTGGAATGACCCAGAGGGATGGTATGGGGAGGGAGGTGGGAGGGGGGTTTAGAATGGGGAACATGTGTACACCCGTGGCGGATGCATGTTGATGTATGGCAAAACCAATATAATATTGTAAAGTAAAATAAAATAATAATAATAAAACATTTAGAAAAAAAAGAATCAGCCTGCAATGTGGGAGACCTGGGTTCAATCTCTGGGTTGGGAAGACCCCCCTGGAGAAGGGAAAGGCTACCTACTCCAGTATTCTGGCCTAGAGAATTCCATGGACTGTATAGTCCATGGGGTTGCAAAGAGTTGGACACGACTGAGCCACTTTCACTTCCAACTCAAACTTCCAAGCAGAGAAAAGCAGAGTGTGGTATCAAGAGTACTTATATTTACATCTCTTGTGTTTAATAATTGTTAATATTTTGCCATCTTGGTTTAACCTATTTTGGGGACTAGATTTAAAGTGAATAAGACATTATAGTATTTTACCCCAAAATATCTCAGTATACATCTCTAAAAAATGAAGATGTTTTCCTGCATGACCACAATTTTGTGTCATCCCTAACAATAGCTTCTGAATATCTTGTTCACATTCAGTTTTTCCTAATAGTTTCCCAAATGTGTCTCAAATCAGAATCCAGTCAAGGAGTCTACATTGTACATTACATCTCGTTGTTATATTTTGTCCTGAAAGTCTCTTTTGATCCCACTTTAATCTGTCTCAGGGATGTTGATAAGACCATTCTCCTATAGAATGTCTTATCTTTTAGATTTTGAGATTGTTTTTTCATGAATAATTTTTTCTGCTATCACCTAAATTTTCTGCAAACTGGCAGTTATTTCTAAAGATTTGAGTAGATTCAGGATAAGTTTTGGGGGAAGAGTATTCGACAGAGGTACCAAATGCATACTCCACGTTGCATCACAACAGAAAACACCTAGCATCTGGCAGGCACCCCACCCCCCGCATTAGAGCTTCTGCTGCTGCTAAGTCGCTTCAGTCGTGTCTGACTCTGTGCAGCCCCATAGATGAAGCCCACCAGCCCCGTCCCTGGGATTCTCCAGGCAAGAACACTGGAGTGGGTTGCCATTCCCTTCTCCAAAGTGAAAGTGAAGTCGCTCAGTTGTGTCCGACTTTTAGCGACCCCATGGACTGCAGCCTATCAGGCTCCTCCACCATGGGATTTTTCAGGCAAGAGTACTGGAGTGGGTTGCCATTGCCTTCTCTGATTAGAGTCGCTAATGGTGATAATTAGGTTAAGATTGAGGGAGTCACCTCCCTGCATTGTCACGTTACAGATTTCCTCTTGAAAATGGATAATAATCTATGGAAGTGTATGTTGGCACCAAGCAAATGTCCAGCTCCCTGTCATTTGCCCAAAGTGCTGGTACTCATCTCTGTCAAATATTTCATTTGCGATTGCAAATTTTGATTTGCAATTTCTCCCATATCTCCTGCACTGATGAACTGATGACAGTCATCTGTAAAGAAGAAATTTCTTTCATTTACTGAGGTTATAGAGTTTTAGTTCCTGCTAGAAATTTAAGACCAATGTTTAATTATTTCCTATTAATTACCAAATTTTAGAGTAAAGAGATGGTGTTATAGTCCTTTTCAGTGATGGCGGATACGTTTGTTTTGTTGGCACCTTTCTCATGTATCAATATGGATTCATGGACTTTTATGTATTTGCTCTATTTTAATCAATTATAGCCATTACTGTTTTTCATATTCTGCTTGTCTCAACCTTGGCTCTTGGGTGCCCCTTCCTTAGGACAGGAGCCTGTTACTCACTGAGTATTTTCTTGCTTTCTGGAACAACAGTATGTCATAGATTGTACTCATGTTCTTGTGCAGAAATGAAAATGATTGTCTAGGCTTAATTCTGAAATGAGAACTGTTGGGTTATGTGCATTTAATATTTTGAAAACGAACATCAAATTGCTCCCCATAATTCAGAACGCATTTACTGTTCCACCTGCACCGTGAGGGTCCTGGGAGGACCCTGTCTCCCTTCACTCTCATCGGTCCTTGACATTGTTAAACTTGAGTAATTTTTCCAATCACATAGGTGAAAATGGTATTTAATTGGTGTTTTAATTTCCCTTTCTCCAGTTGCTAGTTGTATTTAACATCTTTTCATATATATGTATTTTCTGTTTGAAAAGGTTACTCTTTCATCTCCTTCTTTGTATACTTGGCCCATTTTTAAATCAGTGACTCTCATGTGTGTTTAAAAAGACTTGGATCCATTACATCATTTAAAGCAAAGGCCTGCAAGGGGTTTTTATCAGCAGCAGTTCCCAAAGGCAGCTTGTTCCCCGTTACTGCCACTAGGTGTCGCTGTCCACCTGTCTGGAGAAGAGGCACCCATCCTGGGTTGTAGAGGCGGAAGTGTGGTTAAGATTTAATAGATGCCCTCCTGGGCTTCCTTCTGCTTGCTTGGGCACAAGGCATTCGAAAGACAACCTCATTCTATAGGTCTATTCAGCCTCCTGTACATATTTTGGAGAGGATTAAACTTAATCACAATCAGGTCAAATGGCAGTATGCCACTCTCTGGGTCCTTCTAAGACTCCAGAAAATATCTTTCACTTAACATGACGGCCAGCAGGCAGAGGAATGACCCCCAGCCACCTTTAAAGATCTTGGGATAGACTTGCACACAGATTAAGACTCTTTGGCCTTTTGGAGGATGAAATATTAATATTTCCTCTTGCTAAGAAACCTGTGGATGATAAGATATGCATCTGGTTTTTGGTAAGATTGTGGGTGTGGCATGCAGTCTGATTTTTCTCCTCTCATCTGAAAGGTGTTTTCAACCTGCAGGGGCTCCTTAGCTATTAACTGGAGAAAAAGTCACTAAGTGAATTATACCAATTAAAACCTCGTCCTTCACAGGAGCTATATCTATTTTTAAAAACTCTGGGGATTATAATATGCAAATAGGAGGCCCACACCACAAGTGCAGTTTCAGCATGTGGAAGCACAGTGACGGTCACATGCTGAACACGCCCATGTAAAGGGAAATAGAAGGTGACCAGCCGTCCCAAAAGCTCTAGACACCCCTCCTCTGATCGCTCCTGGAAAGTTACCACTCCCTCCGTATCCAAAGGTTAGTACATTACTCTAATGGGCTCTGACAGTATGCACAGAAGTTTGGCCTCTCTCTCTTAATATTGTGCTTGTGATATTGATTCATATTGAGTATGAGTAACATTTCTGTAGTGTTTTTATATTCCACTGTGAGAACATGCAGTGATATATTCTATTACTGATGAGCATTGGGGAAGTTCTTCGATTCTGGCTACTGTGAGTGATACCACAGTGAACATTCTAGGGCTTGTCTTTTGAGGAACATGCATGGAATTCCTGGGACCTCACGTGACATGAATACTACCAAAGAGCGTTTTTCAAAGCAGTCTGTACCCACTGACTCATCCTCTGTTGACACTCTCAGGTGCTTTGGATCCTCACAAGCCCTTGGAACGTCTATCTCATCCACCTTTGCTGTTCTGGTGGGAGTGTGTGTGAGCTCGACTTGTCAAGGCCGCTTATTTTTCATGGGGAGGTTGAGGGTTGATCTCTCTGCCCGCCTGAGAGATCAAGGAAATACAATACCTGTAAAAGAAATCGAAGGTGGTAAAGGGATGATTGAGGCTTAGAACATTTATTAACTCATGAATTGCTGTTCAGGAAAAGCTGTAAGTGAATTCACTCTGATGGAAGATGTAGTTTTAAAAATCTCACACCCCTACCCATGCACATTGGTATACCTGTAAAAATAGAAAAGAAACAGTGTAGTTTCCTTCCTTCTTAACTTTCAAGATTATAATTGCTGTTTTATTCTGATTATAAGGAAGATCCATGACCATTATAAAATTTCAAATAATATAGTACAACAGAACCTTGAGAAAATGAACCCTGAAGTATCATGAACGGTGATGTAACCTAGCTGCTGGATGACTCTCTTCTTCTCTTTGCTTCTCAAATAAGGCTGAGCTCAAGAGTTTAACTTTTTTAAGGAAGGGGGAATGTGGAGGAGCACAGCTAGTCTGCATAGAAGCCAGGGGCCCCAGCCACAAACGACACTGTGCCCAGAAGCAGAGTGGGGAGGGCCCAGGTCCCAGAGTTCTCCCTGTTCCCTGGATCAGGCTGGTGAAGTGGGTGTCAGATAACAGAGAAGTTCCCAGTTCCTGGCAGAACAGTCAGTCAGTTCAGTCGCTCAGACGTGTCTAACTCTTTGTGACCCCGTGGACTCAGGCCTCCCTGTCCATCACCACCTCCTGGAGCTTGCTCAAACTCATATCCATTGAGTCAGTGATGCCATCCAACCATCTCATCTTCTCTCTTGCCATTCTTCTCCCGCCTTCAATCTTTCCCAGCATCAGGGTCTTTTCAAATGAGTCACTTCTTCACTCAGGTGGCCAAAGTATTGGAGCTTCAGCTTTAGCATCAGTCCTTCCAATGAACACTCAGGACTGATTTCCTTTAGGATGGACTGGTTGGATCTCCTTGCAGTCCAAGGGACTCTCAAGAGTCTTCTCCAGCACAACAGTTCAAAAGCATCAGTTCTTCAGTGCTCAGCTTTCTTTATTGTCCAACTCTCACATCCATAAATGACTACTGGAAAAACCATAGCTTTGACTAGACAGACCTTTGTTGGCAAAGTAATGTCTCTGTTTTCAATATGCTATCTAGGTTGGTCATAGCTTTTCTTCCAAGCAGCAAGTGTCCTTTAATTTCTGCAGTCACCATCTGCAGTGATTTTGGAGCCCCCAAAATAAAGTCTCTCATTGTTTCCATTCTTTCCCCATCTATTTGTTATGAAGTGATGGGACTGGATGCCATGATCTTAGTTTTCTGAATGTTGAGTTTTAAGCCAACATTTTCACTCCTCTTTAACTTTCATCAAGAGACTCTTTAGTTCTTAGCTTTTTGCCATAAGGGTGGTGTCATCTGCATATCTGAGGTTATTGATATTTCTCCCAGCAATCTCGATTCCAGCTTGAGCTTCATCCAGCCTGGCATTTCTCATGATGTTCTCTGTATAGAAGTTAAATAAGCAGGTGACATTATACAGCCTTGGTGTACTCCTTTCCCAATTTGGAACCAGTCTTGTTCCATGTACAGTTCTAACTGTTGCTTCCTTACCTGCATACAGATTTTTCAAGAGGCAGGTCAGGTGGTCTGGTATTCCCATCTCTTGAAGAATTTTCCACAGTTTGTTGTGATCCACACAGTGAAAGGCTTTGGCATAGTCAATAAAGCAGAAATAGATGTTTTTCTGGAACTCTTTTGTTTTTTCTATGATCCAGTGGATGTTGGCAATGTGATCTCTGGTTCCTCTGCCTTTTCTAAAACCAGCTTGAACATCTGGAAGTCCATGGTTCATGTACTGTTGGAGCCTGGCTTGGAGAATGTTGAGCATGACTTTACTAGCGTGTGCTGCTGCTGCTGCTAAGTCACTTCAGTCGTGTCCAACTCTGTGTGATCCCACAGACAGCAGCCACCAGGCTCCCCCATCCCTGGGATTCTCCAGGCAAGAACACTGGAGTGACTAGCATGTGAGATGAGTGCAATTGTGTGGTAGTTTGAACATTTTTTGGCATTGCCTTTCTTTGGAATTGGAATGAAAACTGACCTCTTCCAGTCCTATGGCCACTGCTAAGTTTTCCAAAGTTGCTGGCCTATTGAGTACAGCACTTTCACAGCATCATCTTTTAAGAGTTGAAATAGCTCAACTAGAATTCCATTACCTCCATTAGCTTTGTTTGTAGTGATGCTTCCTAAGGCCCACTCAACTTTATATTCCTGGATGTCTGGCTCTAGGTGAGTGATCCCACCATCATGATTATCTGGATCATGAAGATCTTTTTTTTTTATAGAACTTCTGTGTATTCTTGCCACCTCTTCTTAATATCTTCTACTTATGTTAGGTCCCTATAATTTGTGTCCTTTACTGAGCCCATCTTTGCATGAAATGTTCCCTGGGTATCTCTAATTTTATTGAAGAGATCTCTATTCTTTCCCATTCTATTGTTTTCCTCTATTTCTTTGCATTGATTGCTGAGGAAGTCTTTCTTATCTCTCCTTGCTATTCTTTGTAACTCTGCATTCAAATGGGTATAACTTTCCTTTTCTCCTTTGCTTTTCACTTCTCTTCTTTTCACTGCTATTTGTGAGGCCTCCTCAGAGAGCCATTTTGCCTTTTTGCATTTCTTTTTCTTAGCGATGGTCTTGATCCCTGCCTCCTGTAATGTCACAAGCCTCTGCCCATAGTTCATCAGTCACTCTGTCTATCAGATCTAATCCCTTGAATCTATTGTCACTTCCACCGCGTAATCGTAGGGATTTGAGAACAAGAACTGGCAGAAGCAGTCCCAGAGCCCAGAGTCCACCTAATCATTACGTCAGAGCAGATTCCTGCCACCAGGTGGCACCCTGTGCTGGCCGCAGGCTCTGGGCTCTAGTGCGGGACCTGGCTGTGGAGCTGCTGCTGGGCAGGCGTCCTGTTGTGGGTGAGTGGGCGTGATCAAGAGGATGAGAGACCAACCCAGATTGGAGGTAGGGGACAACTTTCGGGTGTTTGCTTGCATATGGGTTAGCAGGTCATTTTGAAATGAAAGTTGTAAGTGGCAAATGGGGACAGGTTGAACATGACCTTGAACACCAAGGTGATGATTTGGGACTTTGTCCTGAGGGCGGTGGAGACCACTGATGTTTTGTGAATGAAGAGTCAGAATCAAAGCAGATCTTCAGCAAGATTAATTTCTTCCTGAAATGTGTTCCAGCAGAACGGGAGGTGGGAGACAGGCTGAAGCTGGGGCTGTGGGCTCTGCGTTCAGGCAGCCTGGTTTCCTGTCTCGGCTTCTGCTGCTGACTAGCAGCATGGCATGGCTCCGTTTTCTCATCTGCAGGAGGGAACTTTCTTTAAAATTGTATGTATATATTATTTTTGGTTGTGCTGGGGCTTCGGGCTTCAGGTTGAGTGCTGAAGAATTGATGCTTTTGAACTGTGTTGTGGAGAAGACTCTTGAGAGTCCCCTGGACTACAAGGAGATCCAACCAGTCCATCCTAAAAGAGATCAGTCCTGGGTGTTCATTGGAAGGGCTGATGCTGAAGCTGAAACTCCAGTACTTTGGCCACCTGATGTGAAGAAGGGACTTATTTGAAAAACCCTGATGCTGGAAAAGATTGAGGGCAGGAGGAGAAGGGGACGACAGAGGATGAGATGGTTGGATGGGATCAACCCCCGGGAATTGGTGATGGACAGGGAGGCCTGGTGTGCTGCAGTCCATGGGGTCACAAAGAGTCGGACACAATTGAGCAACTGAACTGGGTCTTCACTGCAGCAGGAGCTTTTCTCTAGTTGCAGTGAGCAGGGTCTCCTCTCTAGTTTGGTGTGCAGGCTTCTCATTGCAGTAGCTCCTCTTGTTGCAGAGCGTGGGCTCTGGGTGCATGGCTTCAGGAATTGTGGCTCACAGGCTCTGGAGCACAGGTTCCATAGTTGCGTCTCGTGGGCTTTTTTGCTCCACGGCATGTGGGATCTTTCCGGATCAAGGATCAAGCCCGTATCTCTTCAATTGGCAGACATGTTCTTTACCACTGGGGAGCCCCGGACAGGAACTCTATTAGTACCTATGTCACAGGGTTGGTTCCTGTGCAGAATAACTCAATTGATTGTCAAAGGTGAACAGTGCTTTGAACAGTGCCTGACATGCTGTGCTCCTGATAACTCTTAGCTGCTGTTTTTTCCTACTGAATGGGTCCTGCCTTTCTCCTCTCTGTTTTTTTCCTTCCTACTCTGCAGTTCTCCCTGCCTTGGGGATCCTTTGCATCCCTCCTTCACAATGTGTCTGATATTTCTTAGGAGAACATGGCTTGTTCATTGTTACGTCATGGAGTCTTGTTTTCTAGACCTCAGCTAAAGGAGACCAATGAGTAGAAATTGCTTACCTATTTCACTTCTGCTGCATCATGTCCTTGGATGTTAACCTTTATCTTCACAAATCTGCTTCTTCATCCTTACAATGTGGGCTACTAAGAGCATGCGATTTTTCAGGTTGTTTGAGGATGAATAGGTGCCTCATGTGAAGAGCCTAATGCAGTGTCTGCGACCGAGAGCTCCGTGAAGTGGCAGGTCCGTCCTCTGTCCTCGTTGGAGCTCTGGCTCGGGCCGACTCTGCACCTGGATGCCATCCTCCTGACGACTCTTCCACCTCCACCTGTTGAATTACCACCCGGCTTATAACCTGAGAATAGCTTTGCCACAGAACGTGATTTCTTCTCTAAGTAATACATTTCTGCTCTCACATTTATTTTCTCTCCCACTGATTAGTCTACTTCAGCTCCTCTAACAAAGTGCCATAGACTAGGTGGATCAAACAGAAGTGATTTCCTTGCGGTTTGGAAGGCTGGGAGTCCAAGGTCAAGGCGTCGGCAGGCTTGGTCTCTCCCGAGGCCTCTGCTTGGCTTGCAGACAGCTACCTCTCGCTGTGTGCTCACGTGGCCTTTTGCTCTGGGTGCTCACACCTCATGTCTCTGCCTCTTCTTATAAGGACTCTATTGGATTAGGGTCCTGTTCTTCTGACCATGTGTGTGTGTGTGTGTGTTAGTTGCTCAGTCATGTCTAACTCTGCGACCCCATAGAGTCTTTGCAGTTTCATGGACTGTAGCCCACCAGGCTCCTCTGTCCATGGGATTCTCCAGGCAAAAGGAGGGAACTGGATTGCCATTCCCTTCTCCAGAGGATCTTCCAAACCCAGGGATTGAACCTGGGTCTCCTGCACTGAAGGCAGACCCTTTACTGTCTCAACCACCAGGAAAGTCCTCTCCTGACCTTGCTAGTGCCAGTGACCATAATTACCTCTTTAAAGGCCCTGTCTCCAAATACAGTTAAACCAAGAGTTGGGGCTTTAACGTAAGAATTTGGGGGGACACAATTAAGTCCATAATAGACACCCATCTCATACTCATATCTCAGCTCTCTTTGCAATATAATTTGTTTGCTCATCACATACAAATAAGATGATTATGCTAGGTCAGATAATTATTTGGCAAATAGAATTCCTTCCCTCTCATCTCCATGGGTATCTGCCCCTGACTTTGGTTTCGGCCATGTGACTTTCTTTGTCCAATGGGAAGTCAGCAGATAAGAGCAGAGCCTTGGAGTGTGCTTCCCGGGTTACAGTTGCCCCCTGAAACAACATTTCTCCAGAAAGAGATCGTGTCTCTGTAGCTACCCAGCCTAGGAGGATGAGAGAGACATGGAGTAGACCTAGGCCCAACCTCACCCTGAAACCAAGCCAAGCTGAATTCCAGCTCAATTGTGGATGTGTGTGGAGGAGATAAACCTTATTATTGGATGCCTCTGATTTCTTATGCATCGTCATTAGGGTAACAGCTGGCCAACTGTGCCAAGTCACTTCAGTCGTGTCTGACTCTTTGTGACCCCATGGACTGTAGTCCTCCAGGCTCTTCTGTCCATGGGATTCTTCAAGCAAAAATACTGAAGTGGGTTGCCATTCCCTTCTCCAGGGGCTCTTCCTGACCCAGGGATCAAATCCAGGTCTCTTACATCTCCTGCATTGGCAGGTGGGTTCTTTACCTCTAGCACCACACTAGTCCGACTATACATTAAGTATTTATTAATTTCTTACCATGTTCAAGAACCTGTGCTGAACAGTATATAGACATTAGCCCACTTAGTTGTCAAAAGATCCCTACAATGTAAATAATGCTTATTCTCTCCATTTAGTAGATGGGAAAATTGAGTCAAGGAGGTCTTATCCAGGGCAATATGGCTGGTCGGAAGCAGAACCAGGGTTTGAGCCCAGGCCAGTCTGGGTTATAGATTAGAGGGTTCTACACTGTGAGTTGCAGGCAGACAGATGTGGTCATTTTTTTCAAAGCCAGATTGGAATCTCTTAGTTAGCTTCTGCTTTGCTGTCCTCTCTCCCCCCACAGAAAGCTGCTATTTGTAGCTTCTTCCTAACCCCCTTGGGGAGGGGAGTGTGGATCCAGTAGCTCTTTTTACTTGTCAGGACCAGTTCTGTGGAATTGCTTTCCCTTTGAGATGCTGCGGCAGCAAGATGCATCCTGCTAGCATCATGTGTGCTGCAAGCAGCCTGCGAAAGCTCATTTGATCTGTAGGAAGAATCTCCCAAATCCCTCACCAGCCACAATTTTCAATAACTCTCCTGCACTTGTCTCCTGCACCTTGCCTGCCCAGCAGACAACACGCCATGTCTTTATCTTTGTCTTTTTTTCCTCCACTGCTGCTTCTTTCTTTGTCTTTTTCTACCTGTTTGCTGATTCTTGGTTTGGGGGCGGATGGTTGAATCAATTAATAGAGGATTTGCAGAATCACAAGTGTGGTTATTAGAGGATGGTGTAATTAACTTCTTCAGACTAATTGAAAATTTCCATTTAAAAGGAGAAGCCAAGTGCCTCTTTGCTTAAATGACTTTCTCTCATAGAACAGCCCTCATGAAAAGATTCTTTCATGTGTATCCATAAGCCAGAGACCTCCAGGCTGCTGTGAACCCGTGGGAAAAGAATGAAGCCATCTCCCTCTTCCTCTGTCTTTGTCCCCTGCTCTCCTGTGAACCCATGGGAGAAGAATGAAGCCATCCCTCTCCCTCTGTCTTTGTCCCCTGCTCTCCTGAACGTCCTCAGGGTTACACGGCTCCCTGCACTGTATCATGCGACTTCTCAAGCCGCCGACCAAGGTCAGGAAACAGGGACCGGAGGAAAGAACATCAGACCCCAAGTGCCGTTCAACTTGGAGAGCAGAAAGCAGAGCGGTGACTTGCGGGCGCCTGCGGCCCTGGTGTGGCTGGCATCTCCCGCGGCGTCCTCCAGTGCTAGTGGCCGGCTCCTGGATCTCCACTTGGAGGACTGCGGTCTCCCTCTCTCTCTCAGATGGGGCTTCCCATCCTCAGGGTGTGGGAATGCTCCGGTGACCCTGGTCTGTCCAATCAGATGACGGCCCTTCTTCATCACTGGTGCGGGGTTAGCATGTGACCATCCCACCCCAGTAGACCAATGGCACAGACTGAGGTCTCTACTGAAAGGACTGAGTGCCAGAGGCTTTGTTCCAACCAGGACTGCTGAGCAGGGGTGTCTGCCTGCACCTCCTCATGTCGTTCAGCTGTTGACAAGGCAAAGCATTGTTGTTGTTCAGTCAGTAAGTCATGTCTGACTCTTTGTGACCCCACGAACTGTAGCCCACCAGGCTCCTCTGTTCATGGGATTCGCCAGGCAAGAATACTAGAGTGGGTTGCCTTTCCCTTCTCCAGGGGATCTTCCCGACCCAGGGGTCTAACCTGAGTCTCCTGCTTGGTAGGTGGATTCTTTACCAGGGAGCCATGTGGGAAGCCCCAGGAAAAGAATATCTGAGCATAAAGCTCGTACCCAGGAAGGGGGAGTCAAGGAGTAGATGTCAACAGAAAGATTTAAGGACCTTGATCCTTCTTGCCAGAATTAACCTTTGCCCCTGAACTTTCTAGTTGTATGTGCCAGCAAATTTTATGGGGTTTTTTTCCCCTCTTAATCCAGATTTGGTTGAGTCCTATCCTCTCTTAACTCACAGACACTGTTTAATGCAGCAGTTAGATAGTCAAGTACTGACTCTGGGTTACAACAGGGTCAAGTTATGCTAATGTCATAGGTGGTGATGAGTGTGAAGCACACCTCTTAAGCTGGGGAAGTAGCTGGTTTTGGAAACCTGGAGGGTGCAGGCTGTTATTCGGGGCTTTTGGTCTGGCCTCAGGGATTCTTGGGGTGTGTGCTCGTCTCTATGAAGGCTAGTGAGGACAGCAGCCAAGAACCCACAGTCACGGGCCTCCACTCCTGCAGACGGACTGACCGCCGGCAGAAGGGCTCTGTTTCCAGGAGACTTTGGTTTGAAGCCCAGTTCTGTCTCCTGCAGGGAGTGTGGTTTGGGGACAAAGGATGGTCCTTTCTGAGCTACAGCATCGTCACAGCTGCAGTGGGAGACGGTTCTGTGGGTTCATGTTTATGCAGTGCGTAAGCCTAGCTTGGCACTGGGGAGGTGCTGAATGTGTTGGCTATTATCGCCCTAGGCAGGCTTTGCATAACTACTGTGTTTAATGGAGAATCAGGACAGTCAGAAGTGGCTTGACCGCAGGTGATCTCAGATCATGAGTGGGAGGAGTTTTTAGTAAGGAGAAGGTTCTGTCAATTTGCCTGCTGTTATCCACTCACTCAAACTCCTAAGGAGACACTCAGTTGGGGTTTCACAGTGAAAATAGTGTCAACTGATGCCCGCCAGGGGGCGGCCGCGTGTGATCAGTGCAGAAGGTTTTGGTTCCACCAGGGGGCACAGGATGCAAGGCGATTTCAGCAGGTGGCCAGGGGTTCTTGAGGCCGGGGCACCCGGGTGAAGAAAAAACGATGCCTGACTGTTCAGAGCAGCGGGGGAGCTCTGTCCACAGCCTCGTTCCTGCAGGGAAACGTGGGGCTTCAGCTGAATGGTAACAGTCTTTGTTTAATCTTTACAAGAACCGCAAGCAGTAGATATGACTATTTTCTCCATTTTAGACTAAGAGGAAAAAAATGTTTGGAGAGACTGTGCCACGTTCCTGCAGTGGCACCTGGCCCATGGGAGGGGAGACAGGGATTGAAACTGAGGTCTCTCAATGGCGTAACCACTGACCCACATGGTCTACGTGGTGGATCTGCTCCTGGTCACCAGAGAGGGAAACCCTGGACCCTCACCTGCTTTCCTGTGTCAGGCTCTCCTTCAGAACCAGCCTGGGTTCCCTCTGCCAGCATATGCATGAGGCTGGCCAGAAAGTTGGCTTGAGTTTTTTTTCTGTAAGATGTTATGAACATTGTGGCCAACCAAATATAAGCCTGTTTTGCAAGGAAACGAGAAAGTCTGGTGGTCCCCAGCTCACCGTGGCTAATGGACTGGCAGTTAGTATGTATTTGTTAAACGAGTAGCTGATGAACTCAAAATGCACCTTCAAATCTGGGAAATGTCAGCTCCCTGTGCCCGGGGTCCATTTAGCGTCAGGTCCAAGTTCATGGGATTCAGAGCCAGTCTACCTGCTTTCAAACCCTGACCTCTCTGCTCACAGGCAGCGTGGTTTTATCCCAGTGACTTGGCCTCTGTCAGCCTGTCTCCCCATCTGTAAAGTGGGGGTGCTGGAGACATTTCCGTTTGCATAAGGGCCTTGTGGGCACTGTGGAATAATGCATCGTGTCTGGCATTTGGTGAACACTCCGTGAGCGTTAGTTCTCTCCACCGTCTCAGCTTCACTGCTCTAACCTCTGCAGAAATGAGTGCCTCCCGCCAGTGGGGTTGTTCACCCTGCCTCTCAGTCCTACTCCTTATTCTGCCCCATTCTCTGAGACAATCAGGGAGAGAGCAATTCAGTTTTAAAATTAGCATTTGTCTTTGCCTTTCCACCTAGGCGCTGTGTCATCATAGCAGCCGTCAGGTGTTTATCTGAAAAAGCTCTTTGGTTAAAAATAAGCAGCTGGACTGTGAGGCAGCCAGGAAAACAGCACTAAGTAAACACAGCCGTAACCTTCTCTTCTCTCTGCCTCTCGTGCTGTCTGAAAGGTGCACAGCTTCTCTTTCTGCGGCTAAGGCATGAGTGGAAGGAGCAGGTAATAAATATCAGGAGGCTGATGGATTTCCAGGGAGCCCGAGAAGGAGGGAGGGAGGCTAGGGAAAGCCAGGGCTGTGTGTAGAGGACCCTGCAAGCCCACCTCACCTTCTGCAGGTGCCAGAGCTGGATGAGTGACCCCGACAAGGAAGGGCAGGGTCTGTGCCCCTGCAGAGTTCCACTGGGGAGGCAGGCCTGAATGGAAGCTATCAAATTAGCTAGTGCTGGTCCTGGGTGTGTTTCCAACCGTTGGGGCTGATGATGTTCAGAGTGAAATGAAACCTTCAGATGTGTCCACGGTGCAGTGAGAAGTGGACTGGGGCTGGGATACCTGGGTTCTTTCGTCCTGCCTCCCTAACCCTGAGGAGAAGTTTCCTCTCCAGATCCCAGTTTCCCCTTTTATAAAACTGAGTAGTTTGGATTAGTTCTCAAAAGTGAAGACAGTGTTTGTTGCTCAGTCATATCTGACACTTTGTGGCCCCATGAACTAGAGCCCTCCAGGCTCCTCTGTCCTTGGCATTCTCCAGGCAAGAATACTGGAGTAGGGTGCCATTCCCTTGTCCAGGGGCATCTTCCTGATGCAGGTATCAAACCCGGGTCTCCTGCCCAGCAGGCAGATCCTTTACCATCTGAGTCTCCAGGGAAGCCCCCTTGAAAATGATGAATGACATTTATTAAGTGCTTAGTCTGTGCCTGGTGATTGATCAATGCCCTTGATTTATAACAACTCACTTAATTCCCACAACAGACCATTTCCCTTTGCAGATAAGAAAATCAAACACAGAGGGCAAGCAATTGAGCAGTGTCAGTTGTCAAGCTGGGAAATGAACCACGGCTGTCTGACCCCCACCATTGCCAAGCTCAACTGCTCTGCCATGTGGCCTTCTGATGGATTCTGTGTCTGTACAATGGGTACAATATGCCAACTCTGTTCCAGGGTTGATGTGAGGATTCAGTACACAGTCACATATAAAGCACCATATTTTCCTGGAGAACTAATCTCAGTATATGATTCTGGGTGGCTTTATCTACCCTGGCTCCAGATAAGGAAAGCTGACTTGGCCTTATCTATGAGAATACTGTATGCCCTGGTCACAGTGCTTAGTTCACGGATGGTCAAGTCACTCCAGAGAGAAAACTAACCCAATTCCTAAATCATGACCTCATGGACTGCAGCATGCCAGGCATCCCTGTCGATCACATCTTCAGGAGCTTGCTCAAACTCATCCATTGAATTCGTGATTCCATCCAACCGTCTCATCCTCTGTCATCCTTGTCCCCTTCTCCTGCCACCTTCAATCTTTCCCAGCATCAGAGTCTTTTCCAGTGAGTCAGTTCTTCACATCAGGTGGCCAACGTATTGCAGTTTCAGCTTCAGCATCAGTCCTTCCAATAAATAGTCAGGACTGGTTGGATCTCCTTGCAGTCCAAGGGACTCTCAAGAGTTTTCTCCAACATCACAGTTCAAAAGCATCAATTCTTTGGTGCTCAGCTTTCTTTATAGTCCAACTCTCACATCCATACATGACTACTGGAAAAACTATAGCTTTTACTAGATGGAGCTTTGTTGACAAAGTAATGTCTCTGCTTTTTAATATGCTGTCTAGGTTGTTCATAACTTTTCTTTTAAGGAGCAAGCATCTTTTAATTTCATGGCTGCAGTCACCATCTGGGTGGTGTCATCTGCATATCTGAGGCTATTGATATTTCACCTGCCAATCTTGATTCCAGCTTGTATTCATCCAGTCCAGCATTTCTAATGATGTACTCTGCATATAAGTTATATAAGCAGAGTGACAATATCAGCCTTGATGAACTCCTTTCCCAGTTTGGAACCAGTCTGCTGTTCCATGTCCAGTTCTAACTATAGCTTTTTGACCTGCATACAGATTTCTCAGAAGTCAGGTCAGGTGGTCTGGTATTCCCATCTCTTGAAGAATTTTCCACAGTTTGTGGTGATCCACACAGTGAAAGGCTTTGGCATAGTCAATGAAGCAGAAATAGATGTTTTTCTGGAACTTTCTTGCTTTTTTCATGATTCAGCGGATGTTGGTAATTTGATCTCTGGTTCCTCTGTCTTTTCTAAATCCAGCTTGAACATCTGGAAGTTCACAGTTCATGTACTGTTGAAGCCTGGCTTGGAGAATTTTGAGTATTACTTTACTAGCGTGTGAGATGAGTGCAATTGTGCAGTAGTTTGAGCATTCTTTGGCATTGCCTTTCTTTGGGTTTGGAATGAATATTGACCATTTCAGTCCTGTGGCCACTGCTGAGTTTTCCAAATTTGCTGGCATATTGAGTGCAGCAGTATCACAGCATCATCTTTTAGGATTTGAAATAGCTCAACTGGAATTCCATCACCTCCACTAGCTTTGTTCATAGTGATGCTTACTAAGGCCCCCTTGACTTCACATTCCAGGATGTCTGGCTCTAGGTGAGTGATCACACCATTTTGATTATCTGAGTCATGAAGATCTTTTTGGTACAGTTCTTTTGTGTATTCTTGCCACCTCTTCTTAATATCTTCTGCTTCTGTTAGGTCCATATCATTTCTATCCTTTTTTGTGCCCATTTTTGCATGAAATGTTCCTTGGGTATCTCTAATTTTCTTGAAGAGATCTCTAGTCTTTCCCATCTATTGTTTTCCTCTATTTCTTTGCATTGATTGCTGAGGAAGGCTTTCTTATCTCTCCTTGCTATTCTTTGGAACTCTGCATTCAAATGGGTATAACTTTCCTTTTCTCCTTTGCTTTCACTTCTCTTCTTTTAACAGCTATTTGTAAGGCCTCCTCAGACAATCATTTTGCCTTTTTGCTTTTCTTTTTCTTGGGGATGGTTTGATCCCTGCCTCCTGTACAATGTCATGAACCTCCATCCATAGTTCTTCAGGCACTCTATCAGATCTAGTCACTTGAATCTATTTGTCACTTCCACTGTATAATCATAAGGAATTTGATTTAGGTCATACCTGAATGGTCTAGTGGTTTTCCCTACTTCTTCAATTTAAGTCTGAATTTGGCAAAAAGGAGTTCATGATCTGAACCACAGTTAGCTCCCAGTCTTGTTTTTGCTGACTGTATAGAGCTTCTCCATCTTTGACTGCAAAGAATATAATCAGTCTGATTTTGATATTGACCATCTGGTGATGTCCATGTGTATAGTCTTCTCTTCTGTTGTTGGAAGAGGGTGGTCACTATGACCAGTGCATTCTCTTGGCAAAACTCTATTAGCCTTTGTCCTGCTTCATTCTGTATCCCAAGGCCAAATTTGCCTGTTACTCCAGGTGTTTCTTGACTTTCTGCTTTTGCATTCCAGTCCCCTATATGAAAAGGACATTTTTGGGGGGTGTTCTAGAAGGTCTTATAGGTCTTCATAGAACCATTCAACGTCTGCTTCTTCAGCAATACTAGTTAGGAAATAGACTTGGGTTACTGTGATATTGAATGGTTTGCCTTGGAAACAAACAGAGATGATTCTGTCATTTTTCAGATTGCATCCAAGTACTGCATTTCAGACTCTTGTTAACTATGATGGCTGCTCCATTTATTCTAAGGAATTCTTGCCCACAGTAGTAGATATAATAGTCATCTGAGTTAAATTCACCCATTCCAGCCCATTTTAGTTTGCTGATTTCTAAAATGTCAATGTACACTCTTGCCATCTCTTGTTTGACCACTTCCAATTTGCCTTGATTCGTGGACCTAACATTCCAGGTTCCTATGCAATATTGCTCTTTACAGCATCAGACTTTACTTCCATCACCAGTCACATCCACAACTGGGTATTGTTTTTGCTTTGGCTCCATCCCTTCATTCTTTCTGGAGTTATTTCTCCACTGATCTCCATAGCATATTGGGCACCTACTAACCTGGGAAGTTCATCTTTCAGTGTCCCATCTTTTTGCCTTTTCATACTGTTCATGAGGTTCTCAAGGCAAGAATACTGAAGTGGTTTGCCATTCCCTTCTCCAGTGGACCATGTTTTGTCAGAACTCTCCACCATGACCCATCCATCTTGGGTGGCCCTACATGGCATGGCTCATAGTTTCATTGAGTTAGACAAGGCTGTGGTCCATGTGATCAGATTGGTTAGTTTTCTGTGATTGTGGTTTTCAGTCTGTCTACCCTCTGATGGAGAAGGATAAGAGGCTTATGAAAGCTTCCTGATGCGAGAGACTGACTGAGGGGGAAACTGCTTCTTGTTCTGACTGGTGGGGCCATGCTCAATTCAGCTCAGTCACTCAGTCATGTCTTATTCTTTGCCACCTCATGGACTACAGCACGCCAGACCTCCCTGTCCATCACCAACTTCTGGAGTTTTCTCAAACTCATGTCCATTGAGTCGGTGATGCCATCCAACCATCTCATGGTGAGGCCATGCTCAGTAAATCTTGACTTCAATTTTCTGTTGACAGGTGGGTCTGTGCTCCCTCCCTGTTATTTACCTGGGGGGCTTCCCTTGTGGCTTAGCTGGTAAAGAATATGCCTGCAATGTGAAAGACCTGGGTTCCATCCCTGGATTGGGAAGATCCCCTGGAGAAGGGAAAGGCTACTCACTCCAGTATTCTGGCCTGGAGAATTCCATGGACAGTCCATGGGGTCGCAAAGAGTCGGACATGACTGAGCAACTTTCACTTCACTTCAATCTATGGTTGGAGGTAATGAAGATAATGGTGACCTCCTTCAAAAGGTCCCATGTACGCATTGCTACACTTAGTGCCCCTGACCCTGCAGCTGGCCACCGCCGAACACGCCTCTGCCGGAGACTTCTGGACACTCACTGGTAAGTCTGGGTCAGTCTCTTGTGGGGTCGCTGCTCCTTTCCCCTCAGTCCTGGCACACACAAGGTTCTATTGTGCCGTCCAAGAGTGCCAAGGTCCAGCCCTGGCTGATCCAGGGTATCCGAAGGGGAGACAGCGTCGGCGACTATTTACATATTTATCAAAGATATAAAGAATAATAGAATGAGGATAGCTCAGTAGGAAAATTCAGTGGAGAAAAGAGGCTGAGTAGCTTGGTTTACGCGGAAAATCAATATAACCTGTGACACCAGGTTAGCTCTGACCACGGAGGCCGCAGGCGCCCTCTTGAATAGCGGAAGGTGCCCCACCTTAGACACCTTCTCGAGTGGGTCTTAGAAGCCCAGGCAAATAAATGCTCGCAGAGGACCTCTGCGCTCCAGATGGAGACTTCAGCCAGAATGTGAAAAGAAAGAATGACATGGGGAGACCAAGCTCTGGTGAGCAAGGCCCGTAGCTTTATTTTCAACAGGGGCTTTTATACCCTAAGTTACACATAGAGGATAATAGGGGATGCAAAGTCAGCAGTTTTTGATCCTTATCAAAAACCAGGGTTTCTTTCCTGCAAATTTATTGTATATAAATGGTTTAGGTGATTTACATCATCTTCTGGCCAGAAGGCTTATTAACATTTTATGACTCTTGACAAAGACTTATCAACAAAGACTTATTTTCCCTAAGAGTAATTATTTTAAGGTTTGGCGCCATCTTCTGAAGATAAAATTGCATTCCTATAGGGCGGATGTGTAATGGGTTTACAACAAAGGAAAGAATTTATTACCTTAAGGGTCTAAAGTTACTAACACCAAGGCCACTACTTATTTTTTCTACATACCAACTATATTAATTAATACACATTCAAGGATACAATTCAGGGGATGTGGAAACTTGGCAGCAAGCATTGGCTCATCAATGAAATCCTTTACTAGTGTATTCTGACAGTTTCTAACTCTCTGAGAAATTCTAAGCTATTTGAATATCTTAAGCTTCCCGTGCCTCTCAAGGCTGGGAGACTGTAAACAATCGTATGCATAGCTGTAGGAGTCCAGGTAAACTTGTCAGGCGAGTTAGAGAGCCATCTGAGGGGTTTGGATTTAAACACTCCTAATTGCCCAAGAACTTTATTAATTGAAGCTGTAAGTTAACTCTGACAGAGAAAGCGAGATGGTGGTGGGGGACAGCCCCCAGTAAAGTCAGAGGTGAGAGCACAAAGCAATAAAGTAGGCAGACTCTGGTTTTTTGGGGGTAGATGCTCGAGAATATCCGGGGGGACTCCTGAGGCTCGATCCCACTTTTGCGTATGCCGAGCCTCCTTCCTCATGACCTTTGTCACGAGTGGAATGCCTCACCGGCTCCCGGCACAAGAGTCTTTTTCCCTGTCCTGTGTAAGTTCTGGCGGCTCTATGGTGGGGTTAATGGTGACCTCTTCCAAGAGGGCTTACGCCACACCCAGGTCTACTGCACCCAGAGCCCCGACCATGCTGCAGACCACTGCTGACCTGCACCTCCTCAGGAGATACCCAAACACAGTTCTGGCTCCGTCTCTGTCAGGGCTCTGGGTCCTGGTGCACACAAGGTGTGTTTGAGCCCTCTGAGTGTCTCTGGTGGGTATGGAGTTTGATTCTAAACATGACTTCAGCCTTCCTACCATCTTTCTGGGGCTTCTCTACCCTTGAACGAGGGGTATCTTTTCAAAGTCGCTCCAGTGCCACACAGCTTAGAGAGGGGGGTTGTCAATGCCCATGGGGGCTATCAATTTTGCCAGGTTTAAGTCTATGCTGCTTAGAGGTCTCACATAGAGTCTGGCTTCCCTAGTGGCTCATGCAGCAGGCAGAGGTTTGATCCCTGGGTTGAGAAAATCCCTTGGAGAAGGAAATGCCAACCCACTCCCGTATTCTTGCCTGGAAAATCATGGACAGAGAAGCTGGTGGGCTGTAGTCCATGGGGTCGCAAAAGAGTCAGACATGACTTAGTGACTAACCAACAACAACTAGTCTATTCTCCTTAGAGCTCTCACATAAAGAGGCTATTTGAAATAAGACTAAAAGGGAGGAAACATAGAACAGAGAGAGAGGGAGGCAGGGAGGAGGAGAAGGAGGAGAGAGATTGATTTGTGATGACATCATTAGAATTCCCAGAGTAGGTATGTCTGGAGTCATCAATTATTGATTAACAACCCTTTTATGCTTAAGATAGTTTGAATATAGCTACTGTTTCTTGACACTGAAAAAAAAAAAATCATGCCTTACACACATCACATTACTGATCTTGGCAAAAAAGGAGGACACTGTAGATTGTAGATCCAACCGTTGGCACACACCTGCCATTGTTCTCCGTTAGGGTTTCCCAACCTCAGCATAGCTGCAGTTTTGGGCCAGATTGTGGTGGAGCTGCCCTGGCACTGTAGGGGGTTAGCAGCCCCGCTGGCCTCACCCACTAATGCCAGTAGTAACCCCACCCCCCAGCCCTAGATAGATACAGATCTGATTTCTCTTAAAACCTGTTTCTTGGGCCTCATTTTTTCAGTAGGCACTAGGAACATGCTTGGAGAGGGAAGTCAAGTCTCTCAGAACTTCTGCATGGGGCAAACACGATCAGCAGCAAGGGGCTGCAGGAGGGGGTGCTGGGAGCAACAAGGACTCCGTGTTTAGGAGAATTTGTGACAAGCAAGGGGTCGGCCACTAAAAGGTCAAGTCGTTTAGCTCTGAGGTTGGCCAGCACATCCTGGTAACAGCCCTTGTTGGCTGGTTAGGGTGTGTGTCACCAGTGGCAGCCGTCAACCCTACTTTGGCAGAAAGGACCAGGGCTGCAGACCAAGCCCACATGGGGAATGGCATCCTACAGGGTCCTGGACTCACTGCCTCCCACAGACATGTTATAACTGAACCACCCCGTAACCAATCTCAGAGTGGGCTGTGCCCACTCTCTGCCAAGCCACTCCTGCTCAGCTGCAGTGGCACTTTCCCAGGGAGGACTTCCCGCTGGCCCCTGATGGGGTTAGGGTCCCTTGGACCTTAGTGGGTGCTGTGGAGTGCCATGCACATCCCCGTGGCCCCTCTGACTGCACCGAGGGTTCCCGTCAGCACCAAGGCTGCCTCGCCTAGTCAGGGAGCCCGGGAACACCTACGCCTGTATCTCCCAGGGCAGCCCTTGGCTGAGCGCAGATGGCCTGGGGTGTGATACCCTGGCTTCTCGGCCGCAGTGAGATGACTCGGAGCCATAACTTGCACTCCTGAGGCCCCTGCAGGGCCGGGCTGAAGCTGCCCGCTTTGCTTGGCCCCTCCCCCACCTTTCATCGCCTCTTCTGTCCTCCACTGTCTTCCTGGTCTCCCCAGCATTAGGGGAAGATCCATCACTTTCACACCAAGACACCCCACTCTAGACTCTCTGTTACTGCTCTCCCAATGCTGTGGACTCCTCCTTTGAGGTCCTTAGCAGAATTTTAAATTAAATGCCAAATTGTTTATTGCCAGCTTCTTCCAATAAAATATACCCTCCAAGAAGGCAAAGATCATTGTCTTATTGATCACTAAGTCTCCAGGGCCTGGCACAGGAAATGTATTATTATTATTTTATTAATAGTTACATAAATACTAGTCCTAGCTCTCTTTTTAATAGACTGTAAGTTATTTGAAGTCAGGATCCATGTTTGAGAAACTTTAATTCTCCACTTCATCTGTCATTGGACTTTGCTGCCAAGAGATCATTCAGTGTTATTGAGTGAATAAATGATACTGAATGCTAACATCGGGACTTCTTTGGTGGCCCAGTGGCTAGGACTCTACACTTAAGCTGTTGGGTGTCTAGGCTCAATCTCTGGTTGGGGAACTGGGATCACACAAGCTGAATGGCATGGCCAAAAAAATAAAAATTTAAAAATGAACACTAGCATGTTTTGAATGCTTTTTGTGTGTCTGAACTGGTGGCAAGTTCCTCCCCTGTTATAACACTGGATCCTTACAACAATCCTATGATGTAGGAACAATAACCATCCATGTCTTATGGTTAGAACTGAGGTTGCAGAGAGCTTAGGTGTCTTCCCAGAGACACACAGCTAGCACACAGCAGAGCAGGGTTATGAATTTGGGTTCTATCTGGTGCCAACCCCTCCCGCCCAGCTTTGCTAGCTGTTTTAGGTGGAAGGAATCCTGAGCAGTGTGTTGCTTTGAGTCTGTTTAACTGTTTTCCGTGACTCAACTCTTGCGGCGAGTAGGCCTTAGGCTGAATCAGGTGGGAGTAAATGATAGCATAGCCCAAGGTCACAGTGACTTCATTGCCCACCCCTGCACCTTATCTTCATTCCTAGGACTTCACTGTCAAGGGAGATTTGTTCTTTTTGACAGCACTTATTATCCTCAGAACAATGCCTTTGAAGTATTGATTGATTTGTGGCATTAACTCAGTAGGTAAGACTGTGAAACTAATGAGAGCAAGGATGTAGCAACTATTGACACGGTTAGTCGTTAGTCATAAGAAGGACCCAGGAGAAGCTGGTAAGGGGACCATCCTTACAGCTGGACAAACAGTGCAGTGCTGCTGACACTGAGTGCTTATTAGCCAGCACTCTGCTTTAAACTCCTTTTTAAAAAACATTCATTTATTTGGCTGCATTGGGTCTTGGTTGTGGCAAACCCTTGGGAGCAGCATGTGGGGTCTAGTTCTCTCATCAGGGATCAAACCTGGGCCCCCTGCACTGGGAACAGAGTCCTAGCCCCTGTATGTGTCACGGGTTCCACCTTGGGCCAATCACTGCTCAGAATCAGAGGGCTTGTACTGGCCAACCCGAGTCACATAACTGACCTGGGTAACTGCGAGGGTCCCCCTTTTGAACTTTGATAAGTTTTGGCTCAATGAAAAGAATTTTAAGGCTTTCTGATACCATATCCATTCTCAAACGATGACTAATGGCCAGTGATGTTGTCCTTTGGGCCCTGGGATGTTGGATGGTTCAGTCTCTAGTCTCCTCATTTTTTCCAATTTTTTTTCAGTCTCTCAGGGAGAATTTATTGAATTCTTAATTCAATAAGTCAACGCAAAGTGTTTTGTCAGATACAGATTCTTCTTAAGGACATTATTTATTTATTTTTTTATGTTTTCAATTCACTTTATTTATTTGTTAGTTTTTAAATTTTTTTTAATTTTATTTTATTTTTAAACTTTACAATAGTGGATTGGTTTTGCCATATATCAACATGAATCTTTATCTTTAAAAATTATTTTTATATATTAGTGGGATTCTGTAGGGTAATTCTGAGTATTATTTAGTCCTTAAAACAAGTTTGTTTTACCTCTGAAAACACTTTGATAACATTTATTTATGCTATAACATACATTTGAAAAGTATTAAGCTCTTGTCTAAGAATAACTCTGTTTCCTTGTTTGGCTATGCTGGGTCTTTTGTTGTGCAGGCCTGTGTCTAGTTGTGGCGAGTGGGGGCTACTCTCTCATTGAGGTGCGTGGTCTTCCCATTGCAGCCGCTTCTCTTGTTGCAAAGTGGTCTCTAGAGCGGACGGGCCTCAGTAGTTGTGGCTCCTGGGCTCTAGAGCAATAGTTAAGGCACACGAGCTTAGTTGTCCCAGGGCATAGGGGATCTTCCTGGGCCAGGGATCAAACCTGTGTCTCCTGCCTTGGTAGGCAGATTCTTTACCACTGAGCCACCCAGGAAGCCCCTAAGTTATACACTTTTAAGAATATTATAAAGTTCAATCATTTCTATATTTCAGAGCAATATTTAAGCCAAACTTCTCTTTTCTAGATGTTTTAGTGTCTTGTTTTCATTTTAAGTTACAGCTTTCAGATCAGCTCTTATTTTTTTAATTGAGATATAATTAACATATAAAATTATATTAGCATCAGATGTATAATGTAGCAATTTGATATTTGTATACATTGTGAAATGATTACCAAGAGTCTAGTTAGCATCCATCACCATACGCAGTTGCAGAATTTTTTTTTCTTGTGATGAAAACTTTGAAGATTTATTCTCTTAGCAACTTTCAGCATGCAGTAGAGTATTATTGACTATAATCACCATGCTGTGTGTTACATCCTCATGAGTTAGTTATTTTCACCAGAAGTTTGTACCTGTTGCTTCCTTCATGCTTTCTGCCTGCCTCTTCTTCCCCATCGCCCACCTCTGGCAACCACCAATCTGCTCTCTCTATCAGTTTATTTGTGTCCCTTTAGGTTCCACAGTGTTTGTACAATATTTGTATTTCTCTGTATGACTTATTTCACTTAGCATAATGCCATCAAGCTTCATCCATGTTGTGGCAAGTGGCAAGTTTTCTTCTCTTTTATGGCTGGATAATATGTGGTACGTATGCACCACACTTGGCTTTCCCGTTCTTTTATCAGTAGACACTTAGGTTGTTTCCATGTCTGGCTATTTTTGAAATGCTGCAGTGAAAGTGGGGTGCATATCCTTTTAAATAGTAGGGCTACTTTTGAGTGCATGCCCAGAATTGGAATTGCTGCAGCATTTGATAGTCTTATTTTAATGTTTTGAGGACTCTCAATATTGTTTTCCATAGTGATCACTTCAATTTCCATTCCCACCAACAGTGCCCAAGTGTTCCCTTTTCTCCATGTCCTCTTGAAAACTTTTTACCTCTTGTAAAAAGGTAATAGCCTTTTTTGGTAATAGCCATTCTAACAGGTATGAGATGATACCTCACTGTGGTTTTATTTTTATCGGAGTGTAACTGGTTTTCTGTGCTGTGATAGTTCTGCTCTACAGTGAAGTGAGTCAGCTCTATGTATGCATCTCTCCCTTCCCTCTTGTACCTCGCTCCCCACTCCACTCCTGTCCCATCCTCTAGGTCATCGTAGAGACAGAGCTGCATTCCATATGCTGTTCCATAGGTTTTCAGTAGCTATTCTACACCGGTGAATTATTTATGTCAAACCCAGTCTCCCAATTCACGTCACCCTCTCCTATTACCCGGGGTCCACATGTCTGTTATTTATGTCTGTGTTTCTGTTCCTGCTCTGAAACTAGGTTCATCTGTACCATTTTGATTTTGATTTGCCTTTTCCTTATGATTAGTACTGTTGGGCACCTTTTCATGTCCTTGTTACCGTTTGCGTGTCTTCTTTGGAGAAATGTCTATCCAGGTTCTTTGTCCATTTTGTGGTTGGATTTTTTTTTCTTTGGAGTCTCATTAATTCTTCATATGTACTTTGGATATTAGCCCATTATCAGATGTATGATTTTTCAGACACTTTCTCTCCTTTAGTTGGTCGCCTTGTCATTCTGTCGGTGGCTCACTTTCACGCAGAAGCTTCCAACACGATGCAGTCCCACCGGGTATTGGCTTTGGTTGCCTTTGCTTTTGGGGCCCTAAGGCCTTTCGTGCGTGTGGTGATAGGCATATGGCGTGAACATCCTACCACCTTCAAGTGTGCGGTCCAGTGGTATTGCATGCATTCACAGTGTTATGCAGTCATCACCACCATCCATCTCCATAACCCTTTGCATCTTATAATACTAAAACTATAACCATTAAATTATAGTTTCTCATTCTCCCCTCCCTCTAGCCCCTGGAAGCCAACCACTTTATTTTCTGTTTCTATGATTTCAGCTATTCGTGTCCATGAAATCATGCATATCTGTCTTTTTGTGGCTGCATTTTTCACTTAGCACGGAGTCCTGAAGATGCATCCATGCTGCAGCACGCGTGAGGCACTCCTTGCCGGTAAGACTCTCCTCTTTTAAGCGTTTCCTGAGCAATGCTCCACTGTATACCTGTGTATAACACATCTTGCTCATGCTCTCATCTGTCAGTGGATCTCTAGGCTGCTTCCACGTTTCAGCTGTTGTTCATAATGCTACTTTGAACATGAGTATGTGAATATCTCTTTGAGACCCTGCTTTCAATTATTTTTTGTCTGTTGTTTAGTGGTTAAATTGTGTCTGACTCTTTGCGGCCCTGGGGGCTATAGCCCAGTAGGCTCCTCTGTCCGTGGGATTTCTCAGGCAGGAATCCTGGAGTGGGTTGTATTTCCTTCTGTCTTCCTGACCCAGGGATTAAGCCCACATCTCCTGCATTAGCAGGAGGATTCTTATCACTGAGCCATTTTGGATATATTGATATTGCTGTATTATATAGTAATTCTATTTTTATTTTTTTGAGGAAATGTCATACTGTTTTTCATTTATATTCCCACCAACAGTGCAAAAGGGTTCCAATTTCTCTACACCCTGGTCAACTCTATGCTATTTTCTTTTTTATTCATAGTGGTCATTCTAATGGGGGTATGGTGACCCATTTAATTTTTACAAATTAATTAATTATTTTTATTTAAAAAAATATTTCCCTATTTTTGCTTGGGCCGGGTCTTCATCAGTGCCTGTGGGCTTTCTCTAGCTGCAGTGAGCAGGGGCTGCTCTTGATTGCTGTGGGTGGGCTTCTCCCTGCAGTGGCTTCTACCGTTGTGAAGCACAGGCTGTAGGGTACATGGGCTTCAGCTGTCGCAGCTCTCGGGCTCTAGAGCGTGGACTCAGTGGCTGTGGTGCACGCACTTAGCTGCATGTGGAATCTTCCCAGACCAGGGATCGAACCCATGTCCCCTGCCTTTGCAGGCAGATTCTTCATCACTGAGCCACCAGGGAAGCCCAAATTAATTTGTTTTTAATTGGAGGATAATTGCTGTACAATATTGTGTTGATTTCTGCCACACGAAGCAGCCACAGGAATACACATGATCCACCCTCCTGAACCCCCCTTCCATCTCCCACCCCATCCCACGCCTCGAGGTTGGCACAGAGCGCCAAGTTGAGCTCCCTGTGTCAGACAGGAAATTCCCACAGCCTATCTGTTTTACAAATGGTTATGTATATGCTACTCTCTCAATTCCATTTAATTTTTAATTTTACTCTTTGACAGGGTAATCCAGTCATGTAGATTAAAAAATGATAAAAAGATAAGCAGAGGAAAATATTTCTCCTGTCCTAATTCCCATGCCCCCCAAAACAAATTTGCAAACCCTGTTAGCAGATTCTTGTTTATTCTTCATGTGATATTTTTATTCATCTAAATTAAAAAATACTTTTAAAATAAAAAGTCATCCAGCTGTACATAGTGTCCCACACCTACCTCTTCTGCTTTCATGATATATGTCTTATGATTCCTTTCATATTTGAATATAAAATGCTCCTTTCTTTAAAAAAAATTTTTTTGGAGGCTACACCACCTGGCATGTGGGATCTTATGTTCTCTGTCCAGGCATGAAACCCGCGCCCCCTGCAGCGAAAGCGAAGGGTCTTAACCACTGGACCGACAAGGAAGTCCCTTTTTTAAAGCTTTATAACACTTCATTGTATGGCTGGTATCATCATTTATTTAACCAGACTCCTAACGAGGGACATATAGGCTGTTTATAACTTCCTGGTACAAAAATAACATGGCAGTGAATAACCTTTGGCATCAGTTTCTTTGTATGTGTAAATATTACCTGTATGTAAATAAGAACATTCCTAGAAGTAGAGTGGCTCAGTCAAAGTGTAAATGCATTTGTGATTTTGATAGGCATTGCCACGTGCATATGAAGAGATTGTGTCCAATTGTATCTTGGGAATGGAACCCAGCAGACTCGGCCTCACCAGACAGAGAGGGGGTGACCCCTGTTCTTGACTCTAGCCGACGTGATTGCTGAGAGACTGCCTTTCCTCCCAGCTCAGGGTTCACTTTCATGGTGAAGATACACTTTAGCATCCTTAAATGTATCTGCTTTTGTGATTTGCAAGAGGGAGCAAAGAGCATACTGATGAAACTCGGGAGCACGCTGAATTAAGAACCACCGCAAAGAGCAATAATGAAAGCCAACATAAAGATGTGAGAAGTGTGGCCAGGGAACGAGAGGAAAATGAGCCACAGTTTGGACAGAAAATGACTAATAAAGACTAATGTTGAGATGACATCAAATTGGAAGATAGGTGGGGAGCCGGTGATGCTCTTGAACTTCTTCAAATGAGCTCATGCTTTCCTCCGAAGGGGATGGACATCACTGGGTGCTGAACATGCTCTCAGATGGGCTCAAGAAACACTGCACACTCCCACAGCACTTCCCCGTCTGCAAAATGGGGATTTGTTATCAGTGGGGCTTTGTTATTAGGTGGCCTTGAGGGTGAAATGAGACAGCAAAGTGGAGACTTAGACAGCTGGGTGTGGTCCTTTACAGACGCGAGGCAGATGGGCTGGAAAGCCAGGAGGGCAGCGGGCTGGGGACCGCACCCGGCCCCTGTGAGCTCTGTGGGTGCTGCGGGGCCCCACTGTCCTAGGTGGTGGCTGAGGCCGGGCCACTGGAGGAAGCATTTCTATCTGAGCAGTTTTGGCAGACTTCCTAGAGAGATCTAAAAAGGGATGTGAATTTCCAAGACATGTATGATTTCTTTTCTCATTTTAATACATATGCACTTCCATACTGTGCTGTTATGTTCATCCTTTGTATCCTTTTTCTTAAAGAGGCTCTCCAAAATTGTATGGGTTACCACAGTCTTAACTCTGCCTCTGATGAATCATTATTATTATCCTGATCAGAAGGTTTAGGAAGAGGCAAATGGTGTCCTAATTTTTGAAAGCATAGATTTCAAAAATTAATAAGCAGCCAAAGGGATGCAGACACTTCATTCTCAGCCCCTCCACCTTCCCCCTTCCTTCTTCCCTCCCTCCTTTCTCACCTCCCTTTCTTCCACCAGCATGCTGTTCCAAACAGAACTACTAGAAATAGCAAATCCTCACCTTCACGGATCTTATATTGTAGTTGAGGTAACAGATAAGGAGACGAAGCACAAGGAATATGTTTTGCATGGCACTGAATCCTGGGAAGCAACGCAGAACCAGGCAGTGGAGAAAGCAGGGAATAGTGTAGGTCAAGTGGTATAGAAAAGCCTTTTAAAGTGGTGACATTTTGTCTGAGACCTGAGCGGGGAGCACGAACCAGTCCTGGAGATCAGAGGAGCATTCCAGGCAGAGGAAGGGCAGGGCAGGGTCCTGAGGGGAGAGGAGGCTTGAGTGCGGGGAAGGTGAGGGCAGACAGCTGGGACCAGGAAGAGAGAGAAGAGGGGACGAGTTGGTGGGGGGTACAGGGGGTGGGGTCTGTGATGGAGTTGGAGCTTTAGGCGGTGGCCATTTCATGCAAGGGGAGAGGGGATTTGCTTGCTGTGGTCAGAAGTGTGGATATTAACCCAAATGATATGCGAAACCATTGCAGGGTCTAAATTGTATTTATACAGAGCATTTATAAGCACATCGAGAAGAAAACAATTGTTTGAACGGTTCCCATGGGTTTCCTGTGAACAAAGTGTGCCAAGTAACTCTGTTTCCTTTCTTGTAATATTTATGAAAGCAAGAGATTAAAGCAATTCTGTAGACATTGTGGATCATGTTTATAAAAGCATTTAATGAGGTAACTTGGGATAGGATAGTAGAACATGGAGTAGACAGTAATGCTTTGCAGAAATTTGCACCTATTTGGTCAATAGATTGAGGTCAAGACCCAGCTGAGTTCAGAGAATCTCTGCTTATCACAGTTCTAGAGTCAGTGCTGGGAGCAGAGTGAACAGACCTGATGACAGATCAGAAATGAAATGAAAATACATGCGGGCACTACCGTTTGGAACAAGTATTAATAAAGTTTAGTTTAATCATTCCTTTTTGGAGATTTGTCTGTATTTGGTCAGTTTCTACCCTCCCCGGCATCTGAAAATGTCTGTCTAGAGTTTTTTTGTTTTTTTAAAGGGAAAGTAGAAACAAAATTGGTTAACAGATATTCTTAGAAAGGAGAGCCTGAGGGAGACTGAAATAACACTAATTTGAAGGCAATTTGTTTTTCAAGAATAGTGCTCCTGGAATTGGGAAAGTTAGTGTCGGTTGGTTGCAAGCAAATGTTTGCTTAAGCTTTCTAATGTAAGATGAAGGGAGGGCTGGAGCCAGGCTGGGCAGGTACCAGAAATCGGCCACTGCAGAGTCTTGCTACCAGGGTCCATGCGTCTTCAAGAAGTCCTGCTAGGGAAGACCCCCTTTTGGAGTTTTCCTGGCCAGCTCTGAGAAAGCTGGGGTTTGGCCAGGAGAAGGCAGGATACATTCCAGATTCAGTTCAATCAGACCAATCAGGAGGGACAAGGTGGCTCCTATAAAAGGGATTGGGGTACTCGCCCCAAAGACAGGAAGAATGGATTCTGGGTAGCCTGAAATAATGTCCTTTCTAAGCATCAGTTGAGTGTTAATACAGCAGTGTCGTCTGTATCCTCTTTTACTTTCTCTATACCTGTCTGTCTATCATGTGCCCATCTACTTATTTATTTAGTGTGCATTGTACCTGGAGATCGGGAAACCCCGAAGACTTGAGAGAGTTCTTAGAAGGTGACGGGGAGCAGTGCGCGTCATTGTCGAGCACTGCACAGCACTCCATCTGAGCTGAACGTTCGTTATAATGGGGCTGAGAAGCAGGATCCCGACGTCCACAGGGGCCGCCGGACAGGTCTGTGTTCTGTGGCCTGCAGACATTATTTGGTTAGCACGTCAGTTTTTGCTGCATCTCCAAAGTTACCCTTTACTCTGCTCCTCAGTTGTGGGCAGTCGCAGCCCTTGTATGAGCCTGGGAAGACAGAGCACGAGCTGTCTGATGCCAGCTCCCCAGCACCACCTCTCGAGCACAGCAGCCTCAGGCACGCCGTTTTCCTTCCTAACCTTTGGCTTTCTAGTCTGTGGAATGGGTGTGCAGCCCCAGGTGGCATGTTGCCTTTCTCATTAAGGGTCTGTTTTCAGGGTGAAGAGAACAGAGCCTGGAGGGTAAACGTGTGGCAGCTGTTACCGTCAGCAGCAAAGGCGGGACCAGACACCCATCCTCAGAAGTACAGTAGTTAAGACAGGATTTGGAACAAGATATATCTGATTTTCTAAAACTCCACTGTCCCTTACCAACAGTGTAAAATTGGTATTCTAGCAGAATCTACTCTGTGATGATATGAATATGAAAAATGAGATAAAACTGTAGCCCAGTGCTGGGTCTTTAGGCAGTCCTAACCCTGTCTGTAGTGCTGACTGTTTTGGTTTTTTTTTTTTTGTTTTTTTCCATCACTGTTCACTCGTCTAGAAGTAGGATATTATTAGCAAGCCTGAAAAACTAATATGGACTGTTTTACTCGCCACAGAGATGCTTGGGGAGGATTTTTTCTGCAGTTTTTTTTTTTTTTTTTCCATTGCTTCTGTAAAGATTAGAAGAAATAGTATGACGGTGAGAATTTGGGAGTTCCAAATGTCTCAGATCCATTTTTCTCTTATTTTTCTGAAGGGAGAAAACAGAAGACAGAAAAGGAAGGAGCACCTCTTGGGAGCAGAGGTTGGTAAACATTTTCCGTGAAGGGTTAGAGAGTAAATATTTTAGGCTTTTTTTTGTTTTTTTTAGGTCAGATGGTCTGTGTCCCAAGTGTTCCACTCTGATGTCTGCCACGGAGCATGTGTAAACAAGGGAGCACAGCTGTGTTCCAATAAAACTTTATTGACAAGACAAGCATCAGTCCAGATTTGGCCTGCTTTAGAAATTAAAAAAGAACGCCTGAGTATGCCTACTTGGGCAAGGCTTGGGTAGAATTTCACATTTTAAAGATCACCTTCCTTGATATATTATTCATGGGAAAACCTCCTAGGGTTTCAAAGCATCAACATTCATCAAAAAGTCCGGCCCTTCTAACCCAACGTCAGATGTGAGCTTCTGGCTTTTCTAATTTTAGATCTAGCCTTTGTGTCTGCTGTATCATTCTGGCAACAGGGGAACTTCAGTTCTAAGCTTATGACGAGTTTCTGGCCCACTTCAGGGCCTTCCCAAGCCCCCTTCCCTCTCCCTGTCCCTCCCGCCCACTCCACTCAAGGGTCAGCCAGTATGACCCATTGCTGCTTCCTGTGCGGCACTGGTAATGCCCACACTTTGCTGTTTCAGCCTCTCATTTTGTCATGATTGCAGTGGGGAGATGAGTTCTTCCTGTCTTGAGATGGATACCTTTGAAAGGAGAGAGCTCTGCAGCGTGTCCAGACAGTAGGTTACTCATCACAGGCTCTGTTGTGTTTGTGTAACATCTGGGTGTCTGCCAGGTGATTTGCCTATAAGCTATGCATAGAAGAAAGAAACTACCCATCTAAAGTATTCAGATTTTGGCCTTAATTAAAATGCAGAATAAATATGTAAAGGCTAAAGAGCATGAATTATAGATACCAGGGTTTCTATATACAAATCTGCTTTCATCCATAGAGGCACACGTGTGTTTGTGGCAAGGAGGAGGTGTCCATACACGTTGGTGAAGGCAGTATAATTACAGCTGTGTGTGCTGAGCAAGATGGGGATCGGTGTATTGAAAGAGAATGCATCCTCAGCTGCCTTTCTCATTTCACCGCCTCCACTGATTTTTTTTTTTCCACCTCAATTCTATGAAGGGCTAATCCTGACCCTTATTATTTAAATTGCTCCAGCAGGGCTGGAAAAGCTGCCTTCAGCCTCTTAAAAACCCTCACTAACTGGCTAACCAGGTTGGCAGAGCAAAGCCCTTTCTATTCATCATTCCTGTGTTGAGTGCCCTGAGGATGGGGCCAGGGGATCTCTCAGCCTGAGTGACAGTCTTGGGTCTTAAGCGAGGCCAGGCCAGAGCCCATTCACCCTGAGAGCTGGAGCCTCTGGGCTTTTCCATTAAGGGTCTCAGAAAGATGCCCAAAGGGCTGAAATCAGGTATCCAAGTGTGTGGCTCTCTTATTAATGGCTAGGAGGGATCAAGAAAAAGAACATTGAGGGATCAAAGGAAAGATCAAGGGAGCTACCCGAATGCCCATTTCATAATTGGGCTTTTTTTTTTTAACGTTCGAATTTTACAAATTGGTATTAATAGGATGTTACATTAACACAGTTTAAAGAATAGCATTGGGAAAAATCACGTGGAGAATTAATTCCTGTTACTCAAGAACTTTGGAAAACACACGAATTAAATGTGAAACTAGCAATTATATTTTAAATCAGTATGGGTGGAGGGAAGGTGGCTTTTGGTAACAGAAAGAGCTGAGTCTTTTAGAAAGCCTCACAATTTGTGTGTGTGGGGGGGTGTGGGATTTAGTTTTAGAGAAAAATGATGCTTTAGAAAAATCCCAACTCCTGGAACGTACACACATACCAGGCATTATCAGCCTGTGGAGTGAAGCTCCGGATTCTGCTTGGACGATCCTGCTAAGGTGGTCTCTGGGGTAGAGTTCATGGTGTTTCCTGCCAGCCTGGTCAGAAGCAGAGCTGGGGTGTTTCCTGGGACTGGAAGCAGATGGGGGCTATCAGAGGCAGCCCCCCATTCCCTCGGCCTCTCATCAGACCTGCCCACATGGCAGGAGAGACCAGAGATTGTTGTTTAGTTGCTAAGTTGTGTCTGACTCTTTTGCAATCCTGTGGGCAGTAGCCGCACCAGGCTCCTCTGTCCATGGGATTCTCCAGGCAAGAATACTGGAGTGGGTAGCCAATACCTTCTCCAGGGGATCTTCCCGATCCAGGGATGGAACCTGTGTCCTTTCTCTACCACTGAACCACCAGGGACCTAGGACAACCGTCCTCTTATTTGAAATCATTTTAGGCAACTCTGCCATGACAGGTCCTAGAAAGTATATGCCGTGGCTTTGTACAAGGAAGATGGAATACCCAAGATAAAAGTAATAAGTGAATAAAGCTCTGCTGTATTTGTATTTTTTTTTTTCTGTTTGAAGCAAAATTTCAGCTGTTACATCAGTTTTATCCAAACAACAGATGGCCCGTAGCGTCTCCAAGGCTCTGAAGTTATATGGAGTCAGCCCAGCTACCAGGGCTGGGGTCAGCAAACCCCAGCTGGCCACGTCCGGCCTGCTGCCTGTTTTTGTTAAACAAAGTATTGTTGGAACTCAGCATTGCTCGTTCACTGTAAACGCGTGGCTTCTCACAGGCTGCAGGCGCAGAGTTGAGTAGTTGTAGTAGAGACTGCAGGGCTGCAAACCCGGAAATAGTTACTGTCTGGCCTCTTATGGAGAGCATTCATTGTCCCCTGCACGAGACTATGGAGAAAAATCAAACCCAACTTGTTTTATAAGTGCAGATTTAGTGCAATTTTTTAGATAATGTATTTACTTGCTGTGCTGGGTCTTGTTGCTGCCCGCGGACTCTCTAGTTGCGGTTTCTCCTCATCGTGGTGCGTGGGCCTCTCACCCAGTGGCTTGTCTTGTGGAGACGGGCTCCTGGGTGCATGGACTTCAGTAGTCGCAACACGAGGGTTCAGAAGTTGTGGCACACTGGCTTCATAGTTCCAAGGCGTGTAGAATCTTCCAGGACCAGAGATCGAACCCTTCTCCCTTACGTTGGCAGGTGGACTCTTATCCATTGTACCACCAGGGAAGTCCAAATCCAACTTATTTTTGAAAACAAAATCTGGAAATTTCAGTTTCTGTCACTGTAGGTCCAGGAAGCCTTTTCTCTGCCCCCAAGCCAGCTCTTAGTTCTGGGAGTCCCTCTGTCGTACCCCATAACAAGAAAGACCGTGTTGATGTTTCAGTGGGGGAAATGAACGGATGTAGTTTTACTCTTTTTTCTCTCTTTCGCTTTTTGAAGCTATATAACAGAAATGAGGGTGTGACAGGCAAGTTCTTGACTATGAAATGATAAAGGTCAAACTGCTCAAACCTTCTTTGCAAGTAAAATGCCTGGCTAACTGAAACATGTCAGAAACGTCAGCCGGTTATCAAGTTGACAGGTAACATGAAGCGCTCACCACCGGGGCTGCCTTCATTTACCTAGTGGGTTTCGCGGGCACCACCTCCTCTGTTGGTCTCTATGGCTATTTATTTGGCTGCTCGAGTGGCTCACACCTTACACCGTTGCAGCCGTGAAGATCGAGAACGTGAAAGACTGTCATCAGCTGCCCCTGCCATTGTTTCCCTTTCTTTTCAAGGAAGCGCTGCATGTCAGGGTCCTCACAGAACTCAGCACATCTGCGGATGTGTGAGATGCCAGCCCACAAGGGACACTTTATAATTTTGCAGCTACAGAAACAACCACTTCTTGTTTATGCCTCACACAGACTATGCTTACTGCACCTTCAACTTCAGAGCTTTGAAAACTGCAGCATCTCACAAGCAAATATATTTGGAGCAAGCTTTCCCCTACTGTCCATGAACAAACCTGTCCATGCCTTCACTATAAACCTTCATGGTTACAGAACTTTATGCTTTCTGTTTGCAATTTAGAATGATGGGATCATCTAAATCCCTGCCCGTGGCTGACGACTTTTTAAAAAAAACTGTAAAATGAAATATACTGAAAAATAATAACTTGTAGTTGTTGTTGTTTGGTCACTAAGTTGTGTCTGACTCTTTTCAATCCCATGGACATCAGCACACCAGGCTTTCCTGTCCTTCATCATCTCCTGGAATTTGCCCAAACTCATGTCCCTTGGGTCGGTGATGCCATCCAACCATCTCATCCCTTGCTGTCTCCTCTCCTCCTGCCTTCAATCCTTCCCAGCATCAGGGTCTTTTCCAATGAGTTGGCTCTTCGCATCAGGTGGCCAAAGCATTGGAGCTTCAGCTTCAGCATCAGTCTTTCTAATTATATCCAGGGTTGATTTCCTTTAGGATTGACTGGTTTGATCTCCTTTCCAAGGGACTCTCTGTCCAAGGGACTCTCAAGAGTCTTCTCCAACACCACGATTCAAAAGCATCAATTCTTCAGTGCTCAGCCTTCTTTATAGTCCAACTCTCACATCCATACATGACTACTGGACAAAACATATCTTTGACTATACAGACCTTTGTCAGCAAAGTGATGTCGCTGCTTTTTAATATGCTGTTTAGGTTTGTCATAGCTTTCCTTCTAAGGGCAGTCATCTTTTATTTTCATGGCTGCAGTCACCATCCGCAGTAATTTTGGAGCCCAAGAAAATAAAATTTCTCACTGCTTCCACTTTTCCCCTTCTATTTGCCATGAAGTGAGGGGACCAGATGCCATGATCTTAATTTTTTGAACGTTGAGTTTTAAGCCAGTTTTTTCACTCCCTTCTTTCACCTTCATCAAGAGGCTCTTTAGTTACTGTTCACTTTCTGCTGTAGAGGTACGTGCAAAATATATTGCATCTTCAGCTTCAGCATACAGAAGAAACCACAGTTTTGATAACTGTAATTGGGTCCCTGAAGCAAGATTATGCTTGGAATAAGCAAGGCATATTTCTTTAAAGATGGCAGAATTTGGCCTTAGGAAATTTCTTTTAATTCTAATATATCAAAATTACTGGCTGTTTACATAAGAGCTATCCTATAGAGGATTATCTACTTAAGATGTAATTGTGTGCTAAGAATGAATCACAAATATAGAGCAAGCTTAAAAATCAGATATAACAGGTAGAAATCACTCAAAGGTTTATTTATTTTATTTTTGTACTTAACATTTGCTTTCCTCCCTTCTTTCCTCATTGTTTGGATGATTTTAAAGACATTTCTTTGGGTGGGATCAGGTATGAGACTTTTGAAGAGCTTGTGATGAAGCTTCTTTAGCTGGGTACTAGTGGGAAAGAAGACTTCAAAGCCCCTGGTGGACATGCTGCTGCCCAAGTTCAGGAATCCTGAACCCATGACAACCACACGCTATACATTCACTGTGTCCTGAGTGCAGAGCCAGGGGAACAAGTCTGCGGTCTGGGCTGATTAAGAACCAACCTGTGGTCCTGCTCCACCCTGATGAAAATGAAGAAAGTGGAAGTGAAGTCGCTCAGTCGTGTCCGACACTTTGCAACCCCATGGACTGTAGCCTACCACTCTCCTCCGTCCATGGGCTTCTCCAGGCAAGAGTACCAGAGTGGGTTGCCATTTCATCCTCCAGGGGATCTTCCCAACCCAAGGACTGAACCCAGGTCTCCTGCACTGCAGGCAGATGCTTTACCCTCTGGGGCAATAGGGAAGCCCTGATGAGAAGGATTTCCAAATGTTGTCAGCCTCCCAGAGGAGTCCAGGTGGGGTGGGGTAGTACAGACTGGGAACCCCCTCCCTGAAGCCACTGTTTCTCTGTGTGCAGGGTCTGGACAGCTTACCTGATGGCAGCTTCCCCGGGCAGTGGGGAGGCCTGATAGCTGAGGTGAAGACCTCCCGGAATGTCCCTGTCACTTCCGCCAGCTGCTTCTCCATGACCGAGAGCCTTGGCAGCTTAACGTTTAAGGCACTGGAGCTGGTCATCTGTGGAATTGTACCTTTCTGTTGTTTATGACCTTGGTGGCTCTTGATTTCATTGGGGGGTCATTATATTGAGTGTTGAGGGCAGTTATAGGCATCTGCCTTCTGGTATAAATGCTGAAGGCCCAGACCCTGGCCCAACCTGAGACAACCTAGGTATGTCTGATGTTTGGTGTCTAACTCAGTGGTTCTCAGTTGAGGGGGTAGTGTTGCTCCCAGGGGACTTTTGGCAATGCCTGGAGACGTTTTCAGTTGCCATCTAGTGGGTAGATGCAGGGATGCTGCAAATGTCCTACCACGTACAGGACAGCCCCTCTTGACCGAGAGTTTTCCAGCCTCAAATGTCAGCAGTGCTGCAGAAGGGAAGTCCTCAGCTGCGCACACGTGTTCTCCTGACATAGAATTCAGAGTCAGCCAAGGAAGCAGGTGGCCCCACGGGGAGCTGCTCCTTCCAGCCATGGCCACACTGGCTGTGGGCCGCCTGAGTCACCTGCTAGAGCAGCTGCACATCCTGCTGAGGCCTGGCTTGGAGAATTTTAAGCTTTACTTTACTAGCATGTAAGATTAGTGCAATTGTGCAGTAGTTTGAGCATTCTTTGGCATTGCCTTTCTTTGGGATTGGAATGAAAACTGACCTTTTCCAGCCCTGTGGCCACTGCTGAGTTTTCCAAATTTGCTGGCCTGTTGAGTACAGCACTTTCACAGCATCATCTTCCAGGATTTGAAATAGCTCAAGTGGAATTCCATCACCTCCACTAGCTTTGTTTGTAGTGATGCTTTCTAAGGCCCACTTGACTTCTCTAGGTGAGTGATCACACCAGCATGATTATCTTGGTCGTGAAGATCTTTTTTGTACAGTTCTTCTGTGTATTCTTGCCACTCCTTAGTGTCTAACAAAAACCCCAGCTGCCATGTGGCAGCTTGCAGGGAGCAGTAGAGTGTGGGATGGTCCCCCAGCTTCCAAGAAACAAAGTGTCTATGTTCTAAAAGCTGGTTCCACACCCCACTACTCCCTACACCCCACCAGGAAATCTTACCCAGAATCTCATTTCCTGATTCAGGGGGGTCAGAGCCGGTCAGGTGAGTCATCTGGTCTCCCTCCACTTCATTCCCCATTGCTGAGTTCCCACACCAGCACCTATGAGGAGCTTTTTATGAACTTTAAACTTCAGGAACCCGTTTATAACCCTTAGCTTAAAGCACTATAGACACCTGTTAAATTGCACCCCGAGGGATAGAGCGTGTGAGCTGTCATCAGGCGTCACACCTTATGTAGGATGAGTTTATGTGATCACCTGCCTTCTGAATGATCAGGCATCCAAAGAGGAGGAAGCAGAAGCAAGTTACAAACAGGTTGGAGGCGTTGGACTAGTCTTTAGGGGAGGATCTAGTTCATGACGGCCGTGGAGCAAGGTTTGGCAAGAAGGTCCAAGTCCCAGGAATGCTGCCCACCCAGGCTCACAACCACAAATGCCCGAGGTGCCAGCAGGTGCACAGAGAGAGTCAGGCAGGGGTTTGCGTAGAAAAGATGGAAGATATTCTTCGTGTGCACACAAAAGGTATTTGCCTTTTTTGCCTTGAAATTTGTGTCCCTTTTGGGCTGTGTTAGGTTTTTCTTCTTGTGATAGACACCAAGTTACAAAAAGTAGCTTTTATTCCAAGAAAAAAGGGGTGTGTGTTTAAGTTTAAATGACAGCTTGACTTCAGTGCTGAGTAATAGGGGGTGATGGGTACTGTGGCAGAGAGAGAGGGGATTCCTGACTAAGGATAGCAGCTTCTATCCAGATCAGACAGGTGTTGCTGGGGTAGGGGTGGATGTGACTACAAGGTGATTAAATCTTCTGATTTTATTGTTTATTTTTGGCTGCACTGGGCCTTCAGTGCTGTGCATGGGCTTTTTCTAGTCGCAGTTCCTTCTCTCTTGTGCAGCTCAGGCTCAAGGACGTGTGGCTCAGTAGTCGTGGCACATGGGCGTGGTGGCTCTGCAGCACGTAGGGTCTTCCCAGATCAATCCCAGGGATTGAACCCATGTCTCCCGAATTGGCAGGCAGGTCTGGACCATCAGTCCCAAATCTTCTGATTTTAAAAGAGAAGCTAGAGATCTGAATTTTTCATATGATTTCTCCATATTAAAAAAAATTAATGCAAACATCTATGGGTTATATTTGATTTGTTGAACACCCGCTTGAGACTTCTGGTTTTTCTTTTCAAACAGAAGAAAGAACTGTTGTTAAATAGCTTCAGCACTGGGCTCACTGGCTTCCTGTTCTCTGTTGCTGTCTCTCTCTGTCTTAGACTATTCAGAAATTGGCTTCCAGATTTTGCTCTCAGATTTCTTTTCGAGGACTCTTCTTCCGTTGCATTGTTTTTTCTAGCTCACTGTCACTAGCCTCTTGGTTGAAGATTCACCCATAGATGTGAGCAGTGGACGTTAAAGGGTGGATGAAGGTCAGAAAAGGGTGACCGCAGGCTGTGCAGAGTTTTGAAAGGAGCGAGGAGGGCGTTTCTGGGGGCGCGGGTGTGAGCGCTGTGCGGAGGGAAGGCTGGCGCTGGCCTGTGTGGTGTGCAAGCTTCCCGCCAGTGCCCTGTGGCCTTGGACTGGAATAAAAGATTGCGACTGCTGTTGTGTTCGGACGACATCTGGGTGGGCTTACCTACTCCACCTTTCCCTCCCCCACATCTGTCTCTGAAACAGCCACAGTTGTGTTTTGAACAATCCATAACGCTGTCCCAAACGCAGCTCTGGGCTTTGTTCATATGTATCAGAGAGAAGTGCAGCGCTGTGGGCCAGTGTTAGCACACGGTGACAAGCAGCGATGGCAACCCAGGACGGGGTCAGGCTGCTCCGTGTTGTATTCGGGAGTGTGTGTGTGTGCGCTAGAGAGAAGGGGTATTCCTACTGGATTGGCACTTTCTATCTCCTCCCATCGTCTCACACACACACACACACACACACACACACACACACGCCCACACATGTGTGTGTGTGCTTACCCTTAGTCGTGTCCAACTCTTTGCAACCCTTTGGGTTGTAGCCTGCCAGGCTCTTCGGTCCATGGGATTTTCCAGGCAAGAATACTAGAGTGGGTAGCCATTCCTTCTCCAGGGGATCTTCCCAACCCAGGGGTCAAACCTGCATCTCCTGTGTCTCCTGCATTGCAGGTTTATGGTTTACCCGCTGAGCCACAAGGGAAGCCACACACACACACACACTCACACACACTCACACTCACTCTCTCTCTCTCTTGCTCTCTATTGGTTGACCTTCTCCCCTCATGCTAAGCTGGGTAGCAAACAAAGATTTATCTCCTGGTGATTTCACTTCCAAACATGGGCACCCTGTATTTTGAAATTCTGCAAGAGCCCTGTGTATTTGATATTGTGCAGGCTCTTGCTGGGTTTCAAAGGTGGATTACATTCACAGCTAGGTGTCAGTAGAAGGTAAAACGTTAATGAGATTGTAATTTGTTGATGGGTCTTGGAGATGTAGCTTGGTTGTGGACAGCCTTCCTTTCCCTGCACAGGGAAGGGCGGCCCATCCTCGTGTCTGGCTAGCTGTCGTGGATTAGCGAGAAGCGAAGCGAGAGAACTGTGAATATGGTGGAAAATAAGTCAGAGACTCTAGGGGAAGGACAGTGCAGAGGCAGCTGGAAAGCACCAGAGGCACCTTTGTGGGTTTGGAATTAGCGAACAGAAACATAAGCCAGGGTTTCCAGACAGGCTCAGCTCCAGCTGTGCGGTTGGGAGGTGAGGCTCTCGGCCTTCAAGGTGGGTCTGGCAGTTCCCTGAGGGGCATCTGGGAAATGCTCCCGACCTCCCCCACTTCATTTTTGTAAACAGTCCTTCACCTTGTCCTGAGGATTTTACCTCCTAGAAGCACCCTGACTCTCTCGACTTCTGTCCATCACAGTGACTCCAGACCAAGCTGCTTCCTCTCCCTGCTCTGGAGCGGCCGCCCTCCTGGGCCTGTGGGACCTTGGATCCACTCTGACCTGCAGCCAGACCGGTCTCTTCATGAGGCCAATCAGATTGCATCTTCACCATGCCTCCCTTCCTCCCAGCCTGCACTGTTTCATTAGCTCCCTGCTCTTTTCCAGGTGAAAACTGGAGCCCTTAGTGGGCAGTTTCATCTGAAGCAGCCGCAGCCCTCACCCTGCCCCTTCCTCCAGGCAGGCCACCTCATGGTCCTCACTCTCCCTGGGCCATTTCCCTCCTGTGGTCTCACCTGCCACCGTTGCACTGTCCCAGACTTCATTTTTCCTGGTGCCAGCTGGTGGCTCTTCAGAAATCAGCCCAATTGATCCATTCATTCAGCAAATATCGATTGAGGACCTACTATGTGCTGAGCACTGTTCTAGGTGCTACCAGTACAAAGAAAGAAGACAAAACTCCTGTCCTTTGCGGAGCTTGTGTTCTCTCAGCAAAGGGACGCACGTGAGAGCGTCGCGATCCCAGTCGTGGCAAGTGAGCCGAGGCCACTGAGGCAGAGTGAGGGGCGGCAGTTAGGAGAGGTGGGTTGACGGGTCAGCTACTTTGGGGTCAAGGGTGAGTTTTCAGAGGAGATGACAGTGAAGTAAGATCTGAATGAGCAGAAGAAGTCAACTGGGATTTGCGAGTCCCCAGGGAAACCTTTGAATGGGTCCCCCACAAAGGACCGTATTTCTTTGCATTGTTAATCATGGTTGGACAGTCTACACATATGTTTGCATTTTGTGATCAACATTTGTCTCTTGAACAGATTCTTAGATCCACAAGGGCATAAATTTCTATCTTTTCCTCTTCCCATCAGTCTTTTATTCCCAGCAGTCTGTTTAGCAGACAGAATGCACTCAGCAAATATCTGTGGGGTCAACAATGGACATATAAGGGGAGTCCCCCGTCCTGACCTTTCTCTCTCTCATCCCTGGAGGACCTACCCTGGGAGGCTGCATATCCCAAGGCAGCAGACCCCTCTGAGCAGCCCACACTCCTGGGCCGGGGTCTCTGCCCCGCGGGCCGGAGCGGGGTGCCTGCAGCAGGAGGTGAGGCGAGGCCCAGGCGCACGGCAGGGCAGACGGAGCCGGCTTGTGGCTCTGGGACATTTGAATCGGTTAGGGTTGAAACAGACTCATCACCTTCCGACAGCAGGAGTCCTCTGCGACACATCACTGCCCACTCTCCCAGTCTGTCTTTGTCAGAAGACCCAGCAGACAGATGAGACTACAAAGAGCGAGTGTTTCTCCAGGGCTGGGTTGGGGAGGCGGCAGCCCGGCTCCTTTCTTTAACTTTGGCGATGATAAATATTGCATAAGTTGCTTAGTGAGGTCAGACCTAAACTATGAGGCTCTGAGTACCTTTCGCTGGAAATAAACTGTGAAAACAGGCTGTCGTTAACTGTTGGGAGCCTTTGTTTCATGAGGGGGTCCAGGAAGAAGAGAGGGAAATGGGGCATACCTCACCCTCTCATCACATGCCTCCGGAAAACACCTATATTTTGAGACGCGTTGGTAACATTTCTGCGCAATTACCGTAAGCAGAACATCTACTGGGTTTTGATACATTTACCTGTGACATTACACCAAGTGAGTCTGTTGAAAGTGGGAGGATTATGCCTTGTTCCAGATGCATTTTGGCACTTGGGCGAAAAGCAGTGGGGATGCTGGGTTGAAAAATAGAATGGAAGCTACAGACAGCATAAGCCTAGAAGCTCCCAGGCCACCCTCCTGAGAGTCTGCTGACCACCCCGTGTCCCTGCCTGCTGAACCAGGAGGCCAGACACCGGACACCTGGTTGGATCCATCCCAGAGGCTTGAAGAGAAGACGGGAACGGAAACTAGAATCTCAAATTAGTGGGGACATAAGGATATAGTATTCCAGTTTCTTTAGAAAGTGAATTTGCCAGGGTCTGGGAAGAAGAGGGAAGTGAGGAGGTAGAGAGTGAAGCCACCCGTGTGACACGCAGCGGAAGGTCCCTGTCGTCGTCTGTTTGCCAAAACCCATGGCATGTGCACACCAAGAGTGACCCCTAATACAGGTTGTAGACTTGGAGTGACGATGCCGTGTCAGCAGGTGTAGGCTTAGCTGCTGTTTAATAGATGTCCCATCTGGTGTGGGATGCTGATCACTGGGGAGGCTGTGCTTGTTTAGGGGCCAGGGTTATATGAGAAGTCTCTATACATTCTGCTCAATTTTGCTGTGAACCTTGAAACTGCTCTAACAAACAAAGTATATTAAAAACTAAATTTATTGAGCACCCATTGTGTGTCAATATAGAGCTCCCAGGGGAGGCAGCTGTTTAAAAATTAACTGCATAATGTAGTTGCAATTGTAATAAGAGCTGTGAAGGAAAAGCACTGGGGGTTCTGAGTGGATATAGTAAGGAAGATCTAACCTTGTGAATGGTCAGCATCAATTTCTCTGAAGATGGGATCTTTGAGTTGAAGTTTTTTAAGTAAGTCAGCAAAAAGCAAGCAAACAAAATCAAAAGAAATTGTATTTTAGCTCATGGAATTGAAAAATTCAGGACCTTCAGCTTCAGGTGTGGCTTGATCCAGATGCCTTATCAGTGTCACCAGGTCTCTCGTCCCCGTTTCTCAGCATTGCTCTCTTCTCTCCTGTAGAGGCAGGTTCTTTCCTACGGTGGCATCTACCAAACTGGCACCAAGCCTTATGCACTGGAGAACCTCAGAGCTAAGAGAAGGCTGGCATGAAAGGGAAATTGAATCAATGTCTGTTGAATAAATGAAGGCACATTTCTGCTTGTACCACCACCTGTGGGTGACGTTGATTGAGTGCCCACTACACCCATGCTGCACTTTGCAATTCCATGAGCTGATAAATACTCCTTGTTTCATTTGTCTAATTGCTTGATGATTCTCTTAAGCAGCTTCCATGGAAATACCACTTTTTCAGAGAAAGATCTCTAAGCATCCAGTATAAGACCTGACCCACTTGTGTAGCCGCCCATACCTTCCTGTGCCTTGCCTTACTTTTCTTTCCTTCCTCTCTTCACCTGTTGAAATATACTCCATTTGTTAGGGGCCGAATTGTGTCCCTCCATATTCACAGAATGAAGTTCAACTTCAATACCTCAGAATTTAAAGAGGTGTTCAAGGTAAAATGAGATCATTAGGGTGGTCCAGTGGCTAAGACTCCATGCTATCAATACAGGGGCCTGGGTTCAATCCCTGGCAGGAGCTAGAGCCCATATCCCCCAGCTAAAAACTCTGTGTGCCACCATTAAGACCTGGCACAGCCAGATAAATAAAGCTATATTCTTAAAGGAGGTCATTAGGTTGGGCTATAATCCCAAATGACATATAAAAAAGGGGATTAAGACACACACACACACACAGAAGACAATGTGAAGACACAGCAGAGTGATGGCCAGCTATAAACAGTCAAGAAGAGAGGCCTCAGGAAGAATCAACCCTTCTCTCAGACTTTTTGACACCTTGCTCTTATACTTCTAGTGTCCAAAAATGTGAGAAGTTAATTTCTGTTATTGAAGCCTCCCACAGTCTACAGCACTTTGTTATGGCAGCCCTAGCTGACTAATACCCACTCCCCAAATTCAATTCAAATCTTGTCTCCTCTATGAAGGAAGAGAATAGGGGTTGTCAAATCTGGTGGTGACCTGATTGTGTAATAAAGTTTTATCGGCACACAGCCATGCCCATTTTTTCACTTACCTGGATGGTTCTGTGCTACAAAAGCACAGAATATGGGTAGTGCCAGCAGGAAATATGTGACCCATAAAGCTGAAAACATTGTCTCTCTGGCATTTTAAAGAAAATACATGCTGACACTTGGTCCAGAAGAGTGGTTGGTAGCCTGGGCTGTGGATTCAAACAGGCTTGGGTTCAAGTCCCTCCTATGTGACCGACAATCTGGGTCAATCTCTTAATCCCTCTGAGCCTCGTGTTCCTCATCTGTAAAATGGGGACAATGATAGATCCTATGTCATAGAATTATGGGAATCAAATACATATTATAATATTTGTACTTTCTGCTACTTTAGAAAAACATCTATTTTTATTCATTTGGTGTGCGGGGGCTCAGCTGTGGCGCGCAGGGTCTTCAGTCTTCGAAGGAGTGTGTAGGGTCTTCCACTGTGGCCTGCAAGCTCTAAGTTGGGGCCTGTGGACCTAGTTCCCTGTGTGTATGTATGTGTGTGTGTTAGTTGCTCAGTCGTGTCCGACTCTTTGCAAGCCCATAGACTGCAGCCCGCCAAGCTCCTCTGTCCATGGAATTCCCCAGACAAGAGTACTAGAATGGGTTGCCGTTCCCTTCTCCAGGGCATCTTCCCAACCCAGGGATCAAACCCAGGTCCCCTGCATTGCAGGCGGATTCCTTACCATCTGAGCCACCTGGGAAGCCCCGAAGTGTCTGTAGCTCAAGACAATGTTCTGGTTTCCTTTACATCTAAGTCCTTTACCTGGTGTTTGCTTCTGCCAGGAGGAGGGGCGCCTTTTGCTCTGGATGGGCCGGGCAAGCAGAGGAGCATGGAATGGGTGCAGGCCAGTGTCTTTCTTTTCTCATGTGTTGGGGAGATGATTCTGCTCTTACTAGGTGATGTCTAATCTCCCTGACCAGGGATCAAACCCAGGCCCCTTGCATGGGGAGCATGGAGTCTTAGGCACTGGACGACCAGGGAAGTCCTGAGAATCTAATATTATGTGGATATAAATGGTTTTGCACTAGGCTTGGCACAACAGCAAAGCCTTTTTTAGCTATTATGATAATTATTAATACTAACACCATTTTGTTAGTGGAGGTTACAGTGCTGAAACCCCAGACTGCAGAGGCCTTGCTGAATTGGTTTCTTTTCTAACTGGCAGTTTTTTTCTTGATTTAGAGAATAATTGCTTGACGATTTAGGAAACTACGTCAACTGCAACTCTGAGTTGCTTGAAGGAGCGCTAAAAAGACCACCAGCCTCCTCCCTTGTTTGTTCTTGTGTCTCATTCTTTTCTCTTCCTTTTCCTTTTTTCTTGAAGCACAAGCACCAAAAAAGTCTCCTCTCAGCTCTCGAGGTAGGCTGTGTCAAACTCGCACAGTGTGTGAGCAGAAAAATCTGAAAACGTTCCAAATAAAGGAAGGTGATGGGGGCAGGGGGCGGGGCAGGTAACTGTCCTGCCCCCAGGCTGTACGGAGCCTTCACTGGTGCCTCTTGATCCTGATCAAACATGGGCTTAGGATAAGCTCTGTTTTGGCAAATCTGATTTAGAAGCCAAAGGAAAATATAAAACCTCAGAGACACTGAGAGCAGGTCAGTAACTGCTCCCCGAGTTCAGTCTGCTTCTCTCCGAAGTGAAGTCCACAGGCAGTGGGTGACTGCAAGCCCGGCCCAGGCGTAGTCTGGTCAGAGATCAAACCCTGAGTGCACCATTGTATGACCCTGAACAGTTTACCTAACTTCTCTGGGTTCCAGGTCTCTGTGAAGGAGAGGTGGTAGTAACAGCCTCCTCACAGCCTAAGCTGAGAGTAAACTCAGGTGACCTGTAAAGCGCTTGCCTTAGTGTCAGTCCATTGTTCTCGCTCAGCCGCTAAGTCACGTCCCACTCTTTTGCGACCCATGGACTGTAACCCACCAGGCTCCTCTGTTCATGGGATTCCCAGGCAAGAATACTGGAGTGGGTTGCCATTGCCTTCTCTAGGGAATCTTCCTGACCCAGGAAGATAACCTGCATCTCCTGTATTAGCAGGTGGATTCTTTACCACTGAGCCACCAAGGAAGACCACAGGGAATGTTTGATAATGATTAGCTGTTATTATTGTGATGGGTTGACAACATTTTGTGTATGTCCTCTTTGCCTACAAACTCAAGACATTTATACAGGTGAATTTGTTTGTGGTGTTAACTAGGTGAGCTGAGTAATACAGCTTAACAGATCACTCAGTTCTTATTCCTTGGCAATCTTTGAGGGCAGAGATGTGTGACCCCAAAGTCCTCATTTAAGAATCCTCAAAGGAGGCAGGATACAAGAACGGGAGAAAAGGGAGGTTTCCTCCTGAGAATGCTGGCTCAGTTTGTGTGAAATTGTTTTCTGAAGTCAGACTTGCAAATGGTTTTAAAAATCGTTGCTCCTACAAGGCCAGGCCTGCAGGACTTCCTCTCCTCCCCTCCCAGTTACCAAAACCACTGCATCCTCCCCTGCCTTTGCTTTCTGGCACTCAGCAGCCCTCATGCCTGGAGGAAAAGTTGATGCTGACAGAAACTGTGGGGCAGAGGCGTTTCCATGACTGTCAGAGCTACGAACGCTGGGAGTCCTACTTCTCACACTGAGAACCCTAAACAGGATGTCATGCTTGTTATGGAAGTTGTTTGTTCTGACCTATGTTCTATACAGCGCCTAGCAAATAAGTAAGAGACTAGGGGGAATGAGCAGAGGCCAGCTTATATTTGATTTTCAGGAAATATTAGTCGATGGAACCAGTGACAGTTTTGATCACTGGTATTTGGTCAAACTTTTGTAGCTGTATCCCGAACGTCTGGTTTCTTTTAGTAATCAAAGCACGTGTCCTCACGTGGCTCCCTCAGAATCTGAGACCCTGACCGGTCAGCTTTGGAAAAATTCAGCACTTTGGACAGGACTGAGCCATGGTGAACAAGTGTGTGTATGTGCTGTCATGTCTGAATCTTTGCGACCCCAAGGACTGTAGCCCTCTGGCTCCTCTGTCCATGGAATTTTCCAGGCAAGAATACTGGAGTGGGTTGCCATTTCCAATTCCAGAGGATGTTCCCGACCCAGGGATTGAACCCATGTCTCCTGCATTGGCAGACAGATCCTTTACTACTGTGCCCCCTGGGAAGCCCAGTGAATAAATGGGAGAATGTTATTAAGAAGACACATCCTTTGGTCAGAATGATGTCTCTCTAATTTTTACTTAAGTTTATTTACTCCCTTTTGTTTCTTGCCCAGATAGTTATTAGCTTTACTATCGAAAATCTGAAGGCAGTAATTTAGAAATCCCTTAGGCATCTCTTCTCTATGCTGATCCATTCCCAGTTCCTTTATCTTGTTTCCTTTGAATGAGTTATAAACTCTGTTCTTGATAGGTGTTGGGCTATTTGACCCTACTCAGCTGGAAAGCTCCTTAGATAAATGGGGTAATAATTCCAGAGCCACTGAAGATAATCTGCAAGGCAGAAAATCCAATTATAGGTAATTAGAAGTCACCCCAAGATTCTTTAGAAAGTAGCTTGGTATTGCCCTGTGGCCATAAACAACTGAATCTGAATAAAAATCAATTTGAAAAGGCTTGACTACTAGTTTCTACCACTATTTATACATTCCCTGGGTTTTTCTTATTGCCATGCGTTCAACTTTATTATCCTCAAAAGTAAGAGTTACAGATGTCAGAACATATTCTTTAGTTCTTTGGGACTGTTTCCATGCTGCTCACATGATGTTGAGACTCATTAAGCTTTCGTAGTACTAAACGGTGTGAACTCGCCTTTCAGATCTGGAGCAATACCTTACTGTTCATCCTCATTCCTGTCTCTTTCCGCCTATTCACTATTTCAAAACAGAAATAGCTTTTTAAAAAATAGTGACAATCTCACATGTATTGAAAAACTTCAGAAAGTTGCAAGCAATATAAATCACATTTAATTCGCCACCTAAGGATGATCTGGGTGAACTTTTTGGAATAAGGCTTTCGTCACTTCGTGTATCCTGTTGTCTCCTCCTCTGTTTAGAGACATGAAGTCATCACATCTATTCTGTTTTATAATGTGGTTTTTATTATTTCATTAAGTGATTAATTTTTTATCATTTCATTAAGTGAGACTTTATTAAGTATCTTTCCATCATCAATAAATATTGATCTTTATCATTTTAAATGACTGTGGAGTAGGATTCTGTAATATGTGTATTAAACACTTCTGTCATTATTTAAAAACCGTCTCACTGCTGCCTCTCACTGCAGCAACTTCTGGGAGACCATTTATGTAGAAGCTTTGACCATCTTAGTGCAGAGGTGATTCAGTAGCCCAACATCTACTGAGAATACAGCTTGAAACTAACTCAAAAGGAACTGCCCTGGTGGTCCAGTGGTTGAGAATCTATCTGCCAATGCAGGGGACAGGGGTTCAACCCCTGGTCCAGGATCTAAGATCCCACATGCCATGGGGCAGCTAAGTCCATGCTCCACAACACGAGATCCTGCATGATGAGAAGCCTGTGCAGCTAGAGAGAGTTGTGTGCAGCAGTGAAGAGCCCACGTGCTACAATAGAGACCAGTGTAGCCAGAAAAGCAAGCAAACAGCAATAATAAAAACTGACTCAAAGATAAGAGAGATTGTCTTTCAACAAATGGTGCTGGAACAACTGGATATGTTTATGCAAAAAAAAAAACAAACTGAACTTAAGTCCTCACCTCATTTCATACACAAAAAATAAAGTGAACTAGACCATAGACCTCAGTGGAAGATCTGACAATATAAGATTTCTAGAAAAACAGGAGAAAATTGTTTTGATCTTGGGTTAGGCAAGAAGTTGTTAGGACACAGAGAATGATAACCATGATAGAAGTGAAGAACTTTTCCTCCTAAAGGATACCGTTAGAAAATGAAACATTTAGCCAGAGAGAAAATATTTGCAGAACAACTATCTGATTTATTTGGACTTGTATCCCAGTTAGATAAAGGACTCTTACAACTCAATAAAATAAGACAGCCTACTAAAAATATTGAGAAAAGATTTGAATAGCTATTTCACTAAGAATTATGTATGAGTGACAAGTAAGCATGTGGAAGAAAAAAAGTTACATGATTATTGGTCAGTAGAGAAGTGCACGGAGAAGGCAATGGCAATCCACTCCAGTACTCTTGCCTGGGAAATCCCATGGACAGAGGAGCCTGGTAGGCTACAGTCCATGGGGTCTCGAAGAGTCAGACACAACTGAACGACTTCACTTTCACTTTTCACTGTCATGCACTGGAGAAGGAAATGGCAACCCACTCCAGTATTCTTGCCTGGAGAATCCCAGCTATGGGAGACTGATGGCTGCCGTCTATGGGGTCGCACAGAGTCGGACATGACTGAAGTGACTTAGCAGCAGCAGAGAAGTACAGTGGATATCATTTCACATCTAGAACGACTTAAATTAAAGACCAACGGTAGTGTTGACAAGAATGGGAATGCAAAATGATATAGCCTCTTTAGAAGACACGTGTGTTGTTCTTATAAATGTGAACAACATTCACTGCATAGCCAAGCAATCTCCTCAGTATTTTCCCCCCAAAATACAAATATATGTTCACCTAAAGACTTTTACTTGAATATTCATAGTAGTTTTATTCCTACAAGCAGCAATTTGGAAACAAGCCAAATGCCCTTGGATAAACAAATTATGGTATGTCCATATGAGGGAATACTACTCAACAATCAGAGTGGTGAATAACAAATACTACAGACAAGAGAAGTCATGTGAAAATTCTAGAATAGGCAGGAATTATACCAACAGAAAGTGGATTGGTGGTTGCCAGCATCTGGAGTGGGGGTGGGAACTGACTACAAAGGGCCATGTGAGATCCTCTGGGGTGATGACAATTTCTATATAATGATTCTGGTAGTGATTTTGTGACTGTCCACATTTGTCCAAATTCATCAGATTGCATATTTAAAATGAGTAAATTGTGTTGTATATAAGTAATACCTCAAAAAGGGAGATTAAAACAAAATAAGGTCATTCTGGAAAATCAGCTTGAGGAATGTGCCTTGGTTTCTACTCTGGTAAAGTGGTTTGCGCCCGCCTGCAGTTCAGGATTCTAGAATCATCCAGCAGGCATTTCTGTTAAGCCAGAACACTTTAATAATGGCATCCATAAAAACCCAGAGTTACATGTTGCTGTCAGGGCTAGAGATTCTCTCTGTTAACTCATCAGGGGAGAAATGTCTTGCCAGGGGCGTCCTGGGCCTCTGTCTGCATGACCAGAATTAGTGCTGAGCTGTGCAGTGAGAAGGTCTAAACAGCTGCCTCTGGTTTGGAATCTTGTCTTTCCTGTTCATGAAAGATTCTGAGGAGCTGGAAGTAGGCAGTGGGGATTTTCCATTGACATGACCCAGCCTGGCCAGTATCTTAACAGTATTGGGGTTTTTCTTTCTTTAACCCCCTCCTAGTATCCTTATCCCCACCCTGCCCCCCACCATGGATTTAATTCCACTTTCCTGTCATCATCAGTCACCAGGTTTTTCCTAGAACATTCAGATGTGTAGTTAAGGAATTCTGTGTAGTTAAGGAATTCAGATGGGCAGTTAAAGTTTGCTCTCTTGAACTGGGATCTGATTTTCCCCCTTCAATTTACCTTTGCATAGTTGGATACACATCAGTGGCACTAAATAAATAAATCATAATTAATACGTATTTGGCTCTTATACTGTTTATTTTCCTCTTCTGAGGCTCAGATTAGAATATGCATCCCACAGCTTGAATGTTTAAACTAAACCAAAGGGACTTTGGTTTATCCCTTCCTTCTCTTGTCTTGTATTAAACTAATTCTTTTAACTGGAGGAATGTCATTGTCCCAGATCCCTTCCATTTGGACTCGTAGTAGAGATGGCTTAAAAAGAATATATTTGGAGAAGTGAGAGTTTAGTAAACAAGCTACCATTATATGCTTAAGGAAAAAAGATGAAGTGCCGAGGAATATGAATTTGCATTTAGAAAAACATCCCAAATAAGCAGTGATGTGTTATAGATCCACAACAGGAATCTTAAAGAGCCACACCCAGAAAAGACACTTCCCAGCGTCATTCATGAAGTTTGCTCGTTGTTGTTGTTGTTCAATGGCTGAGTTGTGTCTGACTCTCTGCAACCCCATGAACTGCAGCACTCCAGGTTTCTCTGTCCTTCACTATGTCCTGGAGTAGGCTCAAACCCATGTCCATTAAGTAAGTGATGCCATCTAACCATCTCATCCTCTGCTGTACCCTTCTCCCGCTGCCCTCAATCTTTCCCAGCATCAAATGCAACACTAAACGAGTGGAAGGCCTGATGGTGAAGCTGAAACTCCAGTACTTTGGCCACCTCATGCGAAGAGTTGACTCATTGGAAAAGACCCTGATGCTGGGAGGGATTGGGGACAGGAGGAGAAGGGGACGACAGAGGATGAGATGGCTGGATGGCATCACTGACTCAATGGACATGAGTCTGAGTGAACTCCGGGAGTTGGTGATGGACAGGGAGGCCTGGCGTGCTGCGATTCATGGGGTCGCAAAGAATCGGACACGACTGAGCAACTGAATTGAACTGAAACTTATGGTAAATGAAGAAATGTGTCTGGTGTGGAAACAATGTTCCTGTAATAACCTCTAGGGAAGCACCATGAAATAACCCTCCACAGTATCTTCTGGTGAATGGAAGGGAATTGAGCAGTTGTTTTATCAGAACAAAATCTTTGTTTAATGCTCACTAGGTGACAAGAGCCAAGCACATATTCTGCTATCTGATCTTTGTAGTAATCTTACAACCTAGGAACCAATATTACCTTCATTATACAGATGGGAAACAGAGGCTCATAGAGACTGATTTACTTGGCCAAAGTAAGTACAGGGTTTGAATCCAGCTCCGCCTGACTCCAAGTCTGAGTTCTTAACCATTGCTCTCCTACTCACCCAGTGACGGATCCTGTAGGAATTTGACCATTGTCAAAGAGCAGCATTGGTGCCTCACCATTGGAGCTGGCAAAGAATTTTCTTTCCAGCAGCCAACAATCAGAATGGCAGTCAGATAATTAACTTGTCTTCCCTGAAGGAGCTTTGTTCATGGGACAGTCTTCAAATGCGGCATGAAAAGGCACTTGGCAAATTGCAAGAGGAAATAACACTTCAAAGTGAAAAATTGATGCACATTTATCAACGGTGGGTAACAAAAGAGCAGGCACCATCCTTGTGGGGCCATCGCTGAAATCAGTTACAAAGAGTTATACTGATGATGAAAATGGCTGCATTCCTTGATTCTAATCTACCAGAGCAGAGACGATTTCCTGATCATTGCGTTACTGAGGCCCTGCAAGGGCTCCCTCTTTGTTTCATGTATTTATTTTTGGTAGCTGTTTTAATAATGGCGAAACACACCAGGGTGTCCTTGCGGCCGTTTGCAGTGTGCAGTGACAGGCTTTTAAAATGATTTCTTCCAGAATGATCTGAACGTAAAGTCACTTTGAACACCGAGAGAGAGAATCATCAAAAAGGAGTTTGCTTTATTTTCCAAATTAAGTCTCGTGATGGTGGTGGTGGGGCGTGATGCAATATTGGGTCTTGTGGGCACTAGAATCATGAAATGAAGGTGACATCCCTGGGAACAAAAAGAAAGTAAGCTCAAGAATTCTGTGGTGACCATTGTCTTCCTATTGATTCTTCTGGGTATCAGATGAACAGACAGGACAGTTTATTTTTCTTTTCGTTCTCCAGCTCCTTCAAGCAGGTCTCCCCACCTTGTGTGTTCAGGACCTCAGTGTGAGGAAAACAGGTCCCAACCCATGAAACCCATCCGAAGATGGTGCACACGTAGGGCAGAGGCCGCTGCTCAGTCTTTCTTAACAGAGCCAGAGGAAAGTGTATTTGATGCACATTTTAACTGAAGGAAGTAAGAATTGGCTTTAATAATGAAAAATGAAATTGAACCCTTCCCCCGGGAATTAAATTAACGGATCCAACTGTTTTTTTTTTTTTTTTTTTTTAAAGCACCACTTTCTAGAGACTGCAGGAATTCAGCTGTATGCTTTCCTTAGCCCTTGTGTGTGTGTGTGTGTGTGTGTATGTGTGTGTGTGCACGCGCGCACGTGTAGGCTCTGTGTGTCCAGCTCTCTGTGACACCATGGACAGTAGCCCAAACTCCTCTGTCCGTGGGCGTCTCCAGGCAAAAACACTGGAGTGAGTTGCCATTTCCTCCTCCAAGAGAGCTTCCCGACCCAGGAACTGAACCCATGTCTCTTGCACCTCCTGCATTGGCGGGCATGCTTTTTACTAATTGCACCACTTGGGAAGCCCCTTAACCCTTAGCTAGGGCTGACTGCGTATCTACCAAGTGGCCCACTCTACGTATTGTTTGTTTTTGCCTTTTTTTCCCTACCTGTGCTTTAAGAGACTGATCTGAGGCTTCCCACTTGATCGCAGTAACTTCCTCCTCAAAATTTTCAAACGATAGAGTTCTCTGCTGTTGTGAACTTCTGTACCAGCTCTTGACATTAAGTTGACTATAAACAGACAGCTTTGCCACCAGCTGCTGTGATCAAAAGACAGCACGTTTTTAAGTCTATGTACAGAAATGCATCTTGAAAATACATTTGTGAATAAATAGGATGAAAACTACCGTTTGTGAATTTTCAGTCTTTCCCTTGCCCTCTTGCTGTCTAAAACAATGATTTTTGCTTGGGGCAGCAGGCCCCAGGTTTCCTGGATGAAGCAGAATCTGAGTAATGGGATGAGAGAGCAAAGATCAAAGGAGTCAGGCCCAAGGAAACTGCATAAGGAGCTGTATGAGCAGATAAATAGCACATGGGATAAGGAGGAGGTGGGGAAAGAGTCACCGGAAGAACTGGTGTTTCTGGAAAAGATTTCAAGAGAAGAGTCCAGGAGCAGTCCATTTTCATGTAGAGGATGGAAGTGTCAGAACTGGGTACAAAGCATTTTTAAAGATGTCTGATGAATGTGAACAATGTTTTTCTTCGATCACAACTCATGCGTATGTGTGTGCGTTCTAAGTCTCTTCAGTTGTGTCTGACTCTGCGACCCTGTGGACTGTGGCCCACCAGGCTCCTCTGTCCGTGGGATTCTCCAGGCAGGAACACTAGAGTAAGCTGCCATTCCCTCCTCCAGGGGACCTTCCTGACCCAGGGACAAGCCCAGGTCTCCTGTGTTGGCAGGCAGGTTCATAACCGCTGAGCCCCCGGAAGCCCGTTTGTTAGGCTTGGGTGTTACCCTCTGTGGCTTGTGGCTGCTTGGCGATGTGCCCTTTTGGTCAGCGGTGGGGGGCGCATGGAAGGGTGTGTGGTCAGCTTGTGCGGGATTCTCTGACTAGCAGGTGGGGTAGCAGGGGTTCACATTATCAGTCCTTCGCTCCAGGAGGCCCGGGGCATTGTGCTCTGGTTCTGAAGTGGTTAACACCTTCTGTTTGGTGGGGTTTTCACACTTTCAGAACAACTCAGGAAATCTGCATCACATACTGTTACCTAGGTACTTCAAAGAGCAGATAAAGCAGAGGATAGAAGAAGGCCTGTCTCCTACCAACCCAAAGGCCCCAGGGGGTCCCATTTGGCCAGCAGCTACGATTTGTTTTTAAATAAGTTGCCAATACTTAAAAAAAAATCTAGAGTGTATTTTACATAAAACTCAGGAATTGGGGCTTTGGTTTGAAAGTGAATCCGCTGCAGCTGCATAACTGTTACCGTTTTTCGTTTTTTGTTTTTTCTGGGACAGAGACTCTCTCATCCCCTAGACCCCCTGCCCTCTCCCCTCAGGCATGCCGTCTAGCCCTGATTCTCCTGGGTCTCTGCTGGCCTGGGGTCCCTGCTTCCGCCTTGTCCTCCAGGAGTCCCCCGCCCTTACAGCTTTGCCTGGATACCTGCTGCTCTCCTGCCCACCCCACCTTAAGTTCAAGTTGCGCATCTTCTGGGAGTCCTTAACTGAGTGATCTGGTCAGTCTTTCTCATTTCCTGGATACCTGAGATGAACAGTGGGGAGACAGTCTGTCTATTAAGGGAGGAGCATTTTATCACCCATAATGTTTGGGGTTTCCAGGGTTTGGTGACCATAAAAAGCAGACTAAGTCACTTTTAAATCCCCCAGAGACAAAGCCCCCACTTCTCCTTGCCTGAAGGAGCATCCATTCAACCCACTCACCAGCCATCGTTCTTCTCAATAACAGCACAGGCAGCTTCCTCTGTTTGCATAACTATCGATTCATAGCTGTCTCTCCCCTCTGCTTGCAAGGACTGGCTCACCGTCTGCTGAACCCAGCACATGTCCTGGCCCACCAGGCCATACAGTAACACGCATTTATTGACTCAATGAAAACCTGAGTAGTTAGACTCTTCAGCTGAGAAAGGAGGCTGCATCACTGGCCGAGTATCCAGATTGGTTACAACATTGATTCTGTTTTATATTTTGGTGTTTTGGCTGTGAGGAGTGTGGGATCTTAGTCCTGAACCAGGGATCGAACCCTCACCCCCTACGCTGGACGGCGGAGTCTTAACTATGGACCCACACCCCCTGCGCTGGAGGGCGGAGTCTTAACCACTGGATCTGCAAGGAAGTTGCTGGCCAAGTGGGTTTGGTAACAGAAAGTTTCTAAATAGCTGTGTTCCTCCCAGAGAAGATGGGCTCCATCAAGGCAAATTCCTACTTTCTCCTCTAGGGGAAATTAGAAATTAGGAAGAAACTTTGCACCCCTGGATCAATATATGGCAAAATTTCAGCTCTGTAACCTTAAAACCGGAGCAATTAGCTTTGTTTGAAAAGGTCAGTGGTGGTTATGCTCCCTCCCTGACAGGATGAGCTGTCCAACAGCATTCAGTTTGAATTAGAACTATCTCTGGCAAAGTTAATCAGGACCTTGTTTATACTGTCAGACTACAGGGAGGTGAACATGTTGGGATTCCGCGCTGCTCTGGGGGAACTGCCAGGGCTTTCCTTTGCCATCTGACTGTGGTGTGGGAATTTTGCCACCACCTGTCAAATAAAAGAACTTGTCAGTAAAAGCAGCTGCTTTGTTTTTGTTGTTTTGGTGAGTGTCTTCTCTGGGCCAGATGTTGCAAATCCCTTTTTATATATTTCTTCTGAACTTTGCATCACCTGTGATACCCTGTGTATCCCTGATACTTGTGTTTCAGGCAGGTGACACTGAGGCTCAGAGAAGTTAGGCCACTTACCCAAAGTCACACAGTGAGTGGTGGTGTCATTCCCATCTGGTTCTTCTAACCAAAGTCTCTCCAACTGGGGGCCAGGGAAATGGACCTCAGGTGCCTGAGGGAAAGTTGGGCCGTTCTATCATCTCATCATCATGTCAGCTCCTCACCTCTTGCTTGGTTGTTGGGCAGGCAGTGACTTTTTTAATTTAAAAAGACTCCAAGTGGTCTGCAGGGAAGGTGTGGGTTGTGCAGAGGAGAATAGAAATGTGTAGATTAAAGAAACAAAGCGTATCTGAATGGCCAGCACTTTCCTCAGCTTCCTCCCGTCAGACTTAAAAAAATGCACAATGTAAAAGCTGAGAGTTAAGTTTTATTTGGGGCAAAATGAGGACCTCAGTCTGGGAGACAGCACTTCAGACAGCTCTGAGAAATTGGACCAAAGAGGCAGGGGGAAAGGTCAGTATATAAATGCTTTTTGGTGAACGGGGAGATACATGCAATCCAGCACATATCTTTCCAGAAGATTTCTATTAATGCTGGTATTACGAAGCCTCTGCTAGTCACGAGGAGCAGTCGTCACCATGAAGGATTTTGGTGCTTTTCTATATATGGGGAGATACAAGAAGGGCTCGTAAAATCGGCTCCTGACAATATCTATCTGAAGACCTGTCTTTCAGATTTTCCCCCAAGCACGGACCCCTTATCTCTTCTCTCCCCCTGAACTCCTTTCAGGGGTGCTGAGGGTCAGCAGCAGCAGTTACAGAAATAGAGGGAGAGACGGCAAGTGCCGTCTGTAGTTGGCACTCCCAGCCCAGTCTTCTTATGTTAGTCCTTGTCCCTTAATTCCATGTGTGTTTATGGCTCTGGGAAAAAGCAGTCCCAAGACAGTCATTCAGGGCCAAGGAGACACTCAAAGGAGCTTGAGAGAGTCAGGGAGTTGAAATGGAAAACTCTTCCGTGGGATTCAGCATAAAAAGTCTGCATTAATATTAAAACTCTGTCTCTGTTACTAGACAGTTAGACAGCAGGTCGTGGTGGGGAAGAATACGGATTTTGGAACCAACTGGCACACAAGTTCAGATCTCAGCTTTTCAACAAATCAGTGCAGGGCAGAGATGACGCCGACCTGTTGGCTCCAGGTCCCCCGAGGACACGACTGTGGTTTCTGAAGGAAAGCTACAGGCTCAAGAGAGCTGGAGTCAAAACTCCCCTCCAGGCCCTCCCCACCATTCTACACAGTATAAAGAACTTTCTCCCCCAAAGAAAGGAAAGGACATTAAGACTCATTACGTTCAGCTCCCAGCCAATCCCAGTCTCTGGCCGGTCTCAGGAATTCCTTACTCCAGTTGTTGAAAGCTAACTAATCAAAATAATCTTGAGGAAAAACAGACCCCCTCAAAACGACGCATCTCCGCACAAATATGCTTTCTATGTGTACCCGCCCTCTTCTTGACTTGGTGCAGCAGCCCGCTGATCTGACTGCTGCCCCTTCTCCCTCACCAAGGGTGGTATCTTCCTGTAAAGTGCTGGTCTCACTTTTTTTTCCCCGAACCTCACCTTCTCTAACTCCCTTACCTTACAGTTTTCATTTTCAACTCTGTCCCCAAGGCCTTGGAAGGGGGTCCTCACCAGGATGTGAGCCCTGATGGTCTCTCCCCAGAATCGTTGGAGGGCGATGGCTCTCTGACACTGTTCCACAACGAGGACCTTTCCAGAAGCAGGAAGGGTGGAACCTTTCACTGGGGTTCCAGCCATGAAGGCTTTTCCACACAGGAGGGCAGAGCCCTTCACAGAGCAGGGTGGGGATTTTCACGTGCTCTTCAACCCGGGGACCTGAGGGTTGTGTGTCCCGGCATTTCCCCGAGAATGGCATCTGCTACCTGGGGAGGAGATGATGTGGTTTTAAGTAGTACTTGGAAGATTTTAATGGCAATAATTATTTCTTGTAATGTGCATCAACCCCACAAACCATGATTTATGGCTTTATTGCTGCAGTTCAGTTCAGTAACTCAGTCATGTCCAACTCTTTCTGACCCCATGGACTGCAGCCCACCAGGCCTCCCTGTCCATCACCAACTCCCAGAGTTTACTCAGACTCATGTCCATTGAGTCGGTGATGTCATCCAACCATCTCATCCTCTGTTCTCCCCTTCTCCTCCTGCCTTCAATCTTTCCCAGCATCAGGGTCTTTTCAAATGAGTTAGCTCTTCGCATCAGGTGGCCAAAGTACTGGCATTTCAGCTACAGCATCAGTCCTTCCAATTAATATTCAGGATTGATTTCCTTTAGGATGGACTGGTTGGATCTCCTTGCAGTCCAAGGGACTCTCAAGAGCCAACAGTATTGCTTAGGGCTAGGCTTTAGGAGGGTCGAGGAACACACTGTCTTCCAGATGGGTATCTTTGCTTTACATAACAAGATGATTGTGGATGCATTACTAGGTGACTTTAGCATAAAATAAGATTGAATAGCACCCACTCCAGTATTCTTGCCTGGAGAATCCCAGGGATGGGGGAGCCTGGTGGGCTGCCATCTATGGGTTCACACAGAGTCAGACATGACTGAAGTGACTTACCAGCAGCAGCAGCAGCAAGATTGAATAGCAGAGTTGGAAAGTTACTCTCTTTTCCATTTTTTTTTTAATTTATTTTTAATTGAAGGATAACTGCTTTATGATTTGTGCTGGAGTCTGCAGTTCAACAACGTGCGTCAGCGTCAGTGTGCATACGTCTTCACCCTCTTGAACCTCCCCAGCCCCCACCCCATCCCACCCCTCTAGGTTGTCACAGAACAGGCCTTGAGCCTCCTGTGCTATACAGCAGCTTCCCATTAGCTATCTGATTTACATATGGTGGGCTTCCCTGGTGGCTCAGACCGTAAAGTGTCTGCCTACAATGCGGAAGACCGGGGTTCAATCCCTGGGTCAGGAAGATCTCCTGGAGAAGGAAATGGCAACCACTCCAGTATTCTTGCCTGGAAAATCCCATGGACGAAGGAGCCTGGACTCTTTGTCCATGGGGTGGCAAAGAGTCCGACAGGACTGAGCGACTTCACTTTACATATGGTAATGAATATGTTTCAATGCTAATGTTTCTGATTATAGGAGAAAAAAATCTCACTTGTTGCTGGAAAACTTGCCAGTCCCCCTTTTGTATTAGGAGACACCAAGAGGCAGACTCTACAGGAAGCAGGGTCAGCTGGAACCCAGTAATGAAGCTGGTTCCATCGTGTTTATTTTGCTTGTTGCTGTCCCTTGACGCAAGCGATGTGGCTTCCGTGGTGCTTGTGATAATAAAATTTCAACTAAAGTAAATGTAAGGGAGACATTGAGTTGATTTAAAGAAAGTGAAGAAACTAACACAACAGTGGATGTAAGCCTGCAGAAACGATGGTGAAGGGCACAGAGGTCAGACTTGGGGAGCCCTGGTCTAGCCTGTCTGACGGCAAGGGCGGGGCCTGCCCGGCTAGCAGAGCTGCGGTCGCCGTTGGGTTGTGGTGTCCACCCGGGGACCTTCTAGTTCTTGGCCTGTTTCCTGTTTCCAGTCCCTTTCCCTGACTTTGAATCGTGTCCACCAGCTGCTTCTCTGCCAGAGACGCAGACCTCGCAGGCCGCGGTGCCCCAATTACTCCCCTCTACGTGGCCCTCTCGTCCGCATCCGGGACTCATTAAACCACCGAGGAACAGCTGTAAACACGGCGCACAGTGCTGCCCTTTCTGAGAACCATAATCTGAGGTCCAAATATGTTTCTGGGAATGTCACTAGGTCCAGAGTCCCATCTTCTTCTTCCCCTCCTTCACGCTCTTGCACATTCAGAAGCCTGTCTGGGCAATGTGTGACCCCAAGGGAGAAAATTCCACGCGACTGGCCTCCTCCGCCAGCGCCAGCCCCTGAGTGTGCTCAGACGTTGGCAGCGGCAGCGCTTGAATGGGCGGGGCTGCTCCTTCGAACCAGGAAGCCACACGTGGTGCTGGCAAGTGAAGCTCGCTACAGCTCTGCAGGGCTGAGGCACGTTTAAAAATGGGTTAGGTGATATCTCTGTGGATGATTCCAGGATCCTCTTGGGGGTCTGCCTGTTGAACTAGGGGCTACTGTACTCCTGGGGCTGTTGACAGTAGAGAATGGCATTTGGGTCGGGTTGGTCTAGCGCAATGAGCTCTTGCTGGTGCTGTCCTTGGGGAGCTCACTCCTGGCCCCTTACTGTGGTTCACACAAGTTTGTTGTGGTTGTTCAGTTGCCAAGCCTTTGAGACTCTGTGGACTGCAGCACACCAGGCTCCTCTGTCCTCCACTATTTCTTGGAGTTTGCTCATATTCATGTTCAATGAGTCGGTGATGCCATCCAACCATCTCATCCTCTGTTGTCCCCTTCTCCTCCTGCCCTCAATCTTTCCCAGCATCAGGGTGTTTTCCAATGAGTCAGCTCTTCGCATCAGGTGGCCAAAGGATTGGAGTTTCAGCTTCAGCATCAGTCCTTCCAAGGAATATTCAGGGTTGATTTCCTTTAGGATGGACTGGTTTGATCTCCTTGCAGTCCAAGGGACTCTCAAGAGTCTTCTCTAGTACCACAATTTGAAAGCATCGATTCTTGGGTGCTCAGCCTTCTTTCACATAAGTGCCTGCATTTAATTCTAATGGTAGTTTTATGTAGTGACTGGGAAGTTTTGTTGGTGAAGAAACTGAGGCTCAAAGATGTTGGCCCTTTCCACAGAGTTTGGCCTCTGGACCTGTGCTGATCTGAAGTTGAAGGGCGTCTCCTGTCTGTGCTTAGGCTACCGGGGGAGGCATAGTTACTCTATTTTTTTCCTTCTTAATATTTATTTATTTGGCTTTGTCAGGTCTCCCTCGCATCATGCAGGGTCTTTTGTTCCGGTGCACAGCTCTCTGGCTGTGGCATGCAGGCTCTGGACCTCGTGGGCTTAGTTGCTTCTGGGCATGTGAGGTCTTAGTTCCGTGATCAAACCAGTATCCCCTGGGCTGCAAGGTGGATCACTAGCGAAGTCCTGTTACTCTGGTTTTTCAAAGAGTAACTTTAAGGTTCTGAAACTTTGTATCCCAGCTTCACCTCTTTCTAGCTGAGGAGTTATATCTGTCCCTTAGAATTAGATGGCACACTCAGAGGGGATGAATAGAGTGGGTCAGTGGAAACAGTTGCTTGCAAAGGTGTGGACAGGAGGAAGCATGGAAACCAACAGGGATTGGTGGGGCACCCCAGGGCCAGTGACGGCCAAGAGCCTGGAACCCAGAAAGACCTGGGGAGGGGACCTGGGGAGGGAGGGTGAAGGACGTGGTCAGTGTCACAGGGCACCCAGCTGAACCGAGAGGGGAGACCACTGAACTCCCTGCCTCCTATGCTCTAACTGTCTCCTGCGGTTGCCCATAGGCCAAACCCCAGCAAAAGCCGGAGGGCAAGGAAGCCGGGGTGGTTCAGCCCATAGAGTCCCTTCCAAGGCAGAAAGTAGGGGAGAGAACAGTGAGGCCTGACCCTCACTGAGCTAGTGACCTGTGTGCGTCATCTGTTGCATGTAACAAAACAGCACAGCTCTCAGAGGCTTAAACAGGAACTGACCATGGAGTCCCCTACTCTCAGCCATTTTGGCCTCATTTCCATTCTTTCATTTTGCTTAAGTATTTAAAAAGCTAGATATTTATTTATTTTTGGCTGCACTCCATTGGTAGGCAGATCTTAACCTCTGGATCACCAGGGAAGTCTCCATTTCTACTCTTTGTATGAGCCATGCTTCTTTCTGCTATAGGAGTTCAAAGGGACATTTGGTAACACATGCTGTTTCTCTGCCAGGTTCCTAGCAAACTCCTTCACCGCCCCGCCATCCCCATCCATTTTGCCATATTGATGATTCTGAATGCTTTACTTCTCAATTCTTTTGTTAGCTTTTTCTAACCTCCTTGACCAGGGTGTTTGCTTTAATGTATCTTTTCCACCTACTTTTCCGTTGTAGTGATTGTTGTAGTTGCAAGTTTATACTTGCTTGTGGGATTTTTGTTTAATGTCCATCTCCTCTATTATACTGCCCCCACCATGAGGGCAGGGTATGCCCATTTTGTTCCTAATATCTTTCTAGACCCTGGCTTAGTGCCTGCAGTGCTTAGATGCTCAGTGAATATTTGTGGAATGAATGAACAGGAGTGGATTATTCTCTATTTTCCTCCTTTTGATTATCTAATTGAGTGTCTAACAACAGATGTGCTAAATTCTAGGAAGATAAGGGTGTGTGATATCCAGGCTCTTGTCGTAAAGAAATCTGTTGAAGTTGCCAAACTGAGCATTTCCTTCCATTTTTTGAGCATAGAGGAACTTTTGGTCCCATGGCACAGCTTATGGTGTTAGTGTTTGGTGAGACAAATTTGGGAATTTCTGTATTATCATTTCCCTGAGGGCATGGATCCCATGTCATCCATTCATTCACCCATCCACCCAAATGTCCACCCATCCAACAATCATTCCACTGAAGGACAGTGTCATGAAAACTGTGGTGTGTCTGGCAGTACAGACTCTGAGATCAGTGATGCCTGAGATCTGAGGAAGGCTCTGTAAGTTTCCCAAGGATGACACTTCTGCCCAGTTCAGAGCCACCAGGGGATCCCACCTGAGTCTTTGCCATGAAAAGTTGGTGGGGATTCTGGAAGTAAAGGCCATGAAATTGTGGGCCCCTAAGATTGCAGCCCGCACGCTGGTTCATACTAAGCCTTCAGCAGCTCATCAACATTGCCACCTCCGAGTCGCTGCCAGTTCCAGTCGCAGCGGCTGCTGCTCCAGGTGAGCCCGTCTTGGCCGTGACCCTCTGAATTCTTCTGTCTCTGCAGACTTCATGATGGCAGTTTGCGGCACAGCCTCAGTTCTGAGGGCTCCCAGAGCAAACACTGAGTTCCAGCTTGTCGAGCTTCCTCTTGTTAGAAGAATGGCATGACAAACTACTTAACTATTCACACGGGGGACTGAAGCCAGAAGTCAATACACACCTAAACAAATAAAGCCCCAGTGTGGCTTTGTTTCTCCACCGAGGAGTCCTTGACGTTTCTAGGAATTCATTAATGTCCCTAGAAATGTGGGGGACACTGACTACACTGCAAGAAGCTTATCTTCTGCATAATTTTGCACTCTGAACCCTGGACTTAACTCTGCCAAAGTCTTTATATTTTTGTGCCATTGTTTGGGAGGTGAGGAGTCTGCACTGAACTATGTTTGCCTTGATTAACAAGGGCCCAGAGAAAATATCAGCTGGAAATACAAAAGAGTGAGTCGATTTGCATGAAAATTAGACCTTGAATTTGTGCCCTGAGGCTGCAGAATGAGTGTGAATTTCTGCTGTCTAAACTAGGGGCCAGTTCATTGCTAAATGGGTCCATTCGGATGCACAGAGCAGAAAACTTTGGGTGTGGAGAATAAAGAGGGTTCTTTGTGCTAACATCTGTGCCCTGGCAAATGGTTCACCTGTGCACTCCATGCTGGCCTGCTCCAAGTTCCAGAAATCACTGATGAAGTTCTTTGAACAGTCTTTTAAAACCCCGCATTCACACATGGCAGGGTCTGAACTCTCAGACCTTCCTCCTCTGTCAGCCAGCGGCCAGATGTGGACTTTGTCCACTTGCCTTGTTGTGACGCATCTGGAGTCACCGGGCATGACTCCTTTCAAAGGGCAAGTTGGAAGTGGTCTCACCTTGAGCCCTCTCTTGAGTGATGATTACTTGGAAACCCAAATGGGGTCTTGAGCTGGAATGAACTCCTCTGGCTAAATTACATGGCTCTGCAGGCTCCGTTGACCTGATGAGCTCTATGATGGGAAGCTCTTTCACTTATTTGGAGAGGAGCTGTTAAGAGGATGTGAAATCATCTGCATAAAATGTTGGCTTTAATTTCTCTAAAGGAGATGATTTGCCAAAGAGCCTTTGACTATTTAAAGGCTGTTACCTGAGCAAGACATTTGGGTAATTGGGCTTGTGATGTTGGTCTGGTGTCACCTCTTTGCATATTGATGATCATGTGCTGTAAAGACCTTGTTTCTCTTTAATTGGACTCTGCCGGGAAGAGACCGACGGGAGTTCTGGCTGCACAAGAGAGTTCTCTTTGAAGGGCCAACGTGGATCAAGAGAGATACCTTTGGCATTCTTTTTCCTTCTGCATTTTAGTTAACATACTTCCAGTTGTCAGAAAAAGAAACAAAGCTATGGTGCATTTAGCAAAAAATTAAAACTGAAAGTAAATTTTTTTTAAAGGAGAGGGAGGCAGTAGTAGTCTTTAAAAAAATGAGGCTATGATAATATCTTTTTGGGGAAACTAATTTTTGTATTTTTTAATTTTTAAATTTTTAGTTTGTTTTTTTTTTTTAAATGAAGTATAGTTGACTTAGTTAGCTTCTGGTATAGAGCAAAATGATTCCGTTATGTAGTGAAAGTGTTAGCCACTCAGTGGTGTCTGACTCTTTGCAACCCCTGGGCTGCAGCCCTCCAGACTCCTCTGTGCATGGCGTTCTCCAGCAAGAACACTGAAGTGGGTTGCCGTTCCCTTCTCCAGGGGATCTTCCTGACACAGGGATTGAAGTCGAGTCTCCTTCATTGTAGGCAGATTCTTTAGCATCTGAGCCACCAGGGGATTCTCACACATATATATTCTTCTTCTCATACATGTATACATATGTATGAGGAAAAGGAAAATGAAGTCATTCAGTCGTGTCCAACTCTTTGTGACCCCATGGATTGTAGCCCTCCAGGCTCCTCCATCCATGGAATTTTCCAGGCAAGAATACTGGAGTGGGTTGCCATTTCCTTCTCCAGGGGATCTTTCTGATCCAGGGATCTAACCTGGGTTTTCCACATTTCAGGCAGACTCTTTACCATCTAAGCCACTGGGGAATCCCATATATCCCACTCCAGTATTCTTGCCTGGAGAATCCCATGGACAGAGGAGCCTGGTGGGCTACAGTCCATGGGATCCCACCAGTCGGACACGACTTAGCGACTAAGCCACCACCATATTATATATATATATATATATATGTATATTCTTTTCAGATTCTTTTCCATTGCAGGTTATTACAAGATACTGAATACAGTTCCCCGTGCTATGCAGCATGTCCTTGTTGTTTATCTATTTTATATATAGTAGTGTGTATCTGTTAATCCCATGCTCTTAATTTATCCTTCTCTCCTCACCCCATGATGTCTTAAGGAAGTTGAATGTTGGCATGTGGCCATTCCTCATGGAACCCGATTTGAGAAGCGGACCGTCAGCAGGAACTCTGGAGGCTGCTCGGACCTGTGCACCTCCCTCCATGTCTCTGTTCACCTGTGCCTCACTCCTTCACGTTGCTGACCAGCTTTCTCGCTTTACTCTGTGAGCACGAGAAGGCTGGGCCTAACCTTGGCAGGTTTACTTTCCTTGTGTGATGTGACTGGCTATGTCTGAACCCTAATTCCAGACCCCGAGAGAGAGAATCTGATCAGAAAAAGTGTTTCCCTTGGTCAAGAAGAGGACCCTGGGGGAGGGAACCTCCCAGAGAAAAGAGGTGTCATCTAGAAACATCCCTTCAATATGAGTCCTTATTTATAGTATTGTGTGTATGCAGGCTCAGTCGGTCAATCGTGTCTGACTCTTTGTGACCCCATGGACTATAGCCCGCCACGCTCCTCTGTCCAACGGGATTTTCCAGATGAGAATAATTTCTAGTGTTATCCCCATTCTATAGATGAGGAAATTGAGACCCTGCTTTCCTCACCAAGGTCACATAGCCACTCCTAACTTTTCTTCTAGAATGAAGATTGTTGTGAGGAAATAATTTTACTCTGAAATAGAGATCTGTGCTATTCAAGTTGCAGCTGATTTTAAGGAAGAGATTTATCTTTTAATTGGAACATATTGTTGAGCAATTTTTTTTTACTTTGTAATTTTGTTAAAAGGAGACACACTTTCTCAAAATAAAGTGAGAGTAAATGAGAATAAAATGTTCATAGCAAAGAGAATGATTCCTCAAATAATCTGGATTATATGTCATCATGAAGTTCTGTGGTGTTTCCATATTTAAAAAATAAATGCAAGAAATGAACATGAAGGGAATAACAGTTATTTACAAAAATCTAAGCCACACCATTCACCCAGAGTTTGAAGTGTCCCATGACTTTTTGTAAGGAACAAATTCCTTAAAAACAAACCAGAACTGGAGCCAGGCATGGAATGGGACTTCTAGGGAGAAGCTGAAAGTGACCAGGAGTTCCAGAAGTGGTTGTGAGTTCACAACAGGGTTTTCAATCAAGTGCTGGGTGTTTTCAAGATGACAAAGGACAGAGTCACGTTCATGGCTGGAGAGCACTTTGGTGAGTGTGAGGAGAGAGCAGAACTGTTGTGGAATCATGTGTGTGTGTAAATTTTTCCTTAAAGTCTACTCTGGAAATCTGGGAGAAGGAGAAAAACTCTCCTTATTTTGTCTCATTCCTCCTGATTTCTGATCTGACTTTTCTTACAGTTTTGCAGTTGTTTCTTCCTTAAGCCATTCCACCTGCTTCTCGCCCCTGAAGTACAGCAGTGGAGTCTTCCCAGCTTGAGGGTATTTCTCTCTTCTGGACTGGACCATATTTTGATTTCTTTTTAAATTCAAAGGAAACCACCAATGAGATGGCAGCTTCGAAACCACATGAGACAGGACAGATTTTAAGAGTTTTCTCATTTCTTTTTTTTTCCTTTTTAAAATTTAATTTAATTTTATTTTATTTTTCAACTTTACAATATTGTATTGGTTTTGCCAAGGACACCTGAACCAAAGACGCCACGCTCTCCACCCCCAGCCATCTGCCTGGAGTCATCTCAGAAGTCCTGTGTGCTCTGCTTGTCTTGTTCCTGCCGTGGAGAGGTTGCTGGTGGTCTCTGGGCCCATTCTTTGTAGGCGCTGCCAGGTTCCCTTCCAGCAACTGGGAAAGGGGGACATAGGTTCCTTTCCCTGGGGCAGATGGGGCCCAGGAAGATCCATCAAGTGACGACTTGATTCGTCCCACCCTCTCCTTCCCCCACTGTGTCTGTAAGTCTGTTCTCTGTCTGCTTCTCTATTGCTGCCCTGCAAATAGCTTCATCAGTACCATTTTTCTAGACTCCATATATATGAGTTAATTTACAATATTTTTCTCTTTTTGACTTACTTCACTCTGTATAATAGGCCCTTGGTTCACTCAGCTCATTAGAACTGACTCAAATTCATTCCTTTTTATGGCTGACTAATATTCCATTGTACATATGTACCACAACTTCTTTATCCATTCATCTGTTGATGGACATCTAGGTTGCTTCCATTGAAACATATAGATTACCATATGTAAAATAGATAGCCAATAGGAATTTGCTGTATGATTCAGGGAGCTCAAACCTGGAGCTCTGGGACAAGCTAGAGGGGTGGGAGGGGCGTTCAAGAGGGAGGGAGCATAGGAATACTTATGGCTGATTAATGGTGATGTATGGCAGAAACCAACAAAATATTGTAAAACAATTATCCTCCAATTAAAAACAAATAGTTTTTCTAAAAAAAGAACGGCTTGTTTGCTGATGATTCTTGAGCCCCCAACAGAGACTGGGCAGGGCTGAGAGATGCCAGGGACGCACTGAGGGGCTTCTGCGGTCAGAGTCCCTGAGGCCCCACAGGTGTGGACACCACTGCACAGGCTCTGCCCCCAGCTGGGCCCAGTAAACCTGCCTAGCTGGGGGAGGTCTCACAGACTAACCTTGGATGTACACGTGCCGCGGTCTCCCTCGGTGCTAGGGTTAGGGTTAGCGGGAGTGTCTGCCCTCCGGCGGTGTCTGCATGGTTCTTTCAGGTGCCTGGTCCCAGGCAAATGGCATGGGATACTGGTTATAATGGAATCAGACCTGTCCACTGCAGGAGCAACAGCTGGCGGAGAGATGAGACAGAGGAAGCGTTCTTGCTGGACAGTCCACTCGAGAAAGTTGGCAAAAAAGCCAGATGCCAGGCATCCTGTGGACCCTCAAGGTGTTCCTTCTTTTAACAGAAATAAAGTGAACCTGTCCACCTCAGGTGAAAGTCTGCTTTCCAGCATCCAGACAGTTTAGTTCTTTCTCCCCTTTCCCTTCTGTGGTTCATGACATGCTGAACCTACACCTCTAAGAAATATGAGAAAAGAAACTTGAAGTTTGTTAGCATTTGCATTTTTAAGTTATTAGGAACTACTGGCTCAATTTTCTTAAGTATTGATGAAAATGATCGATAGGCAAGATATCGACATCACAGAAAACTCTGCTTCACTTTTGTCTCACTTTAATCGTTTTTTCTTGGATGTACTCTTATTATATAAATTATTGTTCTGTGTTCTTTGTTCATACATTACAACTAAGGATTTTGTTTCTAATGAGTCCTTGCTGACAGCACGATTTTGCTTACCAGACTGTCTCAGTTTGCCATACACGGCAGACCTTGCTTAAAATCACTTTTTTTTTTCTTGTGCAAGACTATTAGTGCTCTGAAGTCAATTGAAAATGCGCAACTTATAAATACATTTAAAAAAGCAATCTGGTAACAGCAAGAACCGTAGAAAATTTTCACACAAACACTGCAGATTTCAGTTCTGAGTGTATTAGTGAACCTCAAATCTGAAGAAAATGTTTAAAAATGTTAGCATCTTCTATGAATCTGTTAAATGATGCAGTAAAGCTTATTTTTATCAAATCCAAAAAAATCCAGTGGAACTTTCATGTTACATAATTAGAGAAGTTTCTCCTTCACAAGAATTGAAGGGGCCCTGTATCCCTCTGCAGTGAGACTTCACTGTCTCAACATACGAGCTTCCAGACAAGAGAGGACGTGGGTTTGACACTTGTGGTTTATTTGCTAAGTCAAGTCCAACTCTTTGTGAACCCATGGATCGCAGCATGCCAGTCTCCTCTGTCCTCCACTATCTCCCGGAATTTGCTCAAATTCATGTCCATTCAGTTGGTGATGCTATCTAACCGTCTCATCCTCTGCTGCCCCCTTCTCCTTTTGCCTTCAATTTTCCCAGCATCAGAGTCTTTTCCAGTGAGTCAGCTCTTCACATCAGGTGGCCAAAGTATTGGAGCTTAAGTTTCAGCATCAGTCCTTCCAATGAATATTCAGGGTTGATTTCCTTTAAGATTGACTTTTATCTCCTTTTACTCCAAGGGACTCTCAAAAGTCTTCTCCAGCACCACAGCGGGCAGCCTTTTTTATAGCCCAACTCTCACATTTCGTACATAACTGCTGAATAAACCATAGTTTTGACTATATCAACCTTTGTCTGCAAAGTGATACCTCTGCTTTTTATTATAATACACTTTCTAGGTTTGTCATAGCTTTCCTTCCAAGAAGTAAGCTCTTTTAGTTTCACGGCCGCAGTCACTGTTTGCAGTGATTTTGGGGGCCAAGAAGGTCAAATCTGTCATTGCCTCCTGTGTGGCATGCTGGTTCCTAAGCGTCTTAGCCAGGACTTGAAGAAGCCCCAGGACACTTCTGGGCCTGACCTCGGCCGGTGCCCCGTCTTCCCCTGCAGAGGCTCAGACCCCTATGGCAGGTGGAAGAGCGCCCCAGGTGGGACGGAGGCGGCGGGTGAGGGGCGCTGCGTGCCTTCCCGCGTCTGCCCGCCCCCCACCCCTCCCCCGCTTTCCGCGCAGGCTGCTCGAGTCCCCCTTTGCTCCTCTCTGGTTGGGACGAGCCGTCCCGCCACAGGGCCTCGGAGCCTGCTCCCGTTGCTACCTGGCTCACTCCTTCTCAGCTCTCTGCCTGTCTGACTTCCTCTCTTCTTTCAGGTCTTAGATGAAATGTCACCTCTTCAGAGAAACTGTCTTTGACCTCCCTTGAAAATTGGGAGCCCCATCAAGCTAGCATTTTCTATCAGTCTTACCTTTCTTTAGTTTGGAACAATCATGAAAATGTTGAGTTTATTTTCTTGAGGATAGAAGCTCAAAAAAAAAAAAAAAAACAGTTCTGTTAGTCAGAGGCTAAACATGGACTGTTTTCTTCTTTCCTTTCTGCAATTCACTGGTAAGATTCCTGACCTCCCATGGAGCAAATGGAGCATTCTGACTTAAGCAGGATGGATGTGGGAAGGATTAAGGGTGGGAAAAACAATGGAGGACATCTCATTAATATATGTTCCCCCAAATGATCTCCTTTACATCTTTAAAAAAGGAAAAAAATAAATAAATCTTACCGCCAGTGATTAAAAATGTCATCACCTTGCCCTTTGCATCTCTCTGATGACTGGAATGGCTGAGTGTTTTGTTCTGTATTTTACTCTTTAAGATTCCTTTTTGCATCTTCTGTCCATTTTCCTTCCAATGGAGGATTTGTCTTTTTCTCACTGATTTGTGTTATATACTTCATAAGGGATTAGTGTTTTAGAAAATATTCTTTCATAGATAATGGTTTACCTTTCAGTCTTGTTTACTGTGTTTTCTGACACAAGACTGTTTACAATCGTTATCTAGTCAGATTTATCATATTTCCTGTATACTGTCACACTTGGATATCATACAGAGAAAGTCCTTCTCCATTCAGGTTACAGTAAAACTGACCATTGCGTGGTGCCTGGATTTACCCTGGGGCTTGCTTTCCAGCTACCACTGCCCATGCGCACGAGCCATATGACCTCGGCCTCCCTGCTGTCCCTGGGTCAGCCTGTGTTCAGTGACCAGGGTGGCAGGGAGAATTGCTGTCGCTCAGAACCATTTATACTCATTGACTGCGGTGGCCAGGTAGAGTTAGCTGGCAGCTCTGCAATGTCATTTCTCTTTCCTGCCTTGGGAGAGTGTATCTGGATGTATGTCAGTTAAATAAAGTCATTGAAATATTCTACTCCACTGTCTAGTATTCTGTATACAAGAATGAGAAGAATGATATTAAACCCTCGCTTTGTGACAGGTGGATTGGATAAGAAAGTGGTGAAGATGTTGAAAGAATCTTTATTGGATGAAACTGTTTTCTTACACAATGACTAACAGGGCTTTAGAATCTTAATATAAGATCAGTTCCCTTTGTGACTTTGTCATATTGTATAAACTTATTTTCTTCCTAATTTAGACAGATTTTCTCCTGTAATCCAGTTAATATAAATTGTTTCATTACTATTGAAACATAAATGATATTTCCTGGAAAAGCTGAAGTAACTGTGTGTGTGTGTACGCAGGGGTGTGTGTATGTGTGCGTGTGTGTGTGTGCGTGCGTGCGTGCGTGTGTGCGTGCGTGTGTGTGTGCGTGCGTGCGTGTGTGTGTGCGTGCGTGCGTGTGTGTGTGTGTGTGCGTGCGTGCGTGCGTGCGTGTGTGTGTGGTGGGGGTTGGGACCAGGCGTAGGAATGGTCAGGAGGAAGCATCTTGTCACACTGGTGCAGTTTCCTTGCAACAGTTGGGTGACTCCTGTAATTCTTTGGCTCCTGGTTTTTGCTTGTTTTTTGTTTTTTGCTTTAGCTTAACTTAAAAAAAATAAAATGTTTTAATATATTTTACAAATGCAGAATAATGTATGCTTATTGTAACTTCAGACCCAAGTTCACTCCCTAGACATTACCACGTGCCGCAGTTTGACACGTGTCCTTGAATCACTTTTCAATATATGGATAAACATGCACATATTGATTGAATTTCTTTTAAAATAAGAACCATCCTCCAGCAGTTTTTTCCTTATCAGTGTAGCACAGCCACCTTTCCACAGTAGAAGTGTCCATCATTCTGCCTCATTCTTTTAAATGCTACATAAAATTCCAGTTTATGGATTCATCCCTCTATTGATATACATTTAAGATGCTGCCTTTTTTTTAAGTAAAACAGAACTGTAACATCGGCTTTGTAATATACATCTTTATATTGATCTTTTTGTATTTCCTATTCTTCTGTACAGATGAGAATTCTCACTTTCTTAAGATTATCCAGGACCCTAAAATAGTTCCCATAGTTGTTTGTTTCAGCCATTAATACTCTTTGAATGTTTTTTCCCCTTTGCCTGCGAATCTAGCAAAACATAGAGTTTATTTCTTAAATGGAGTGGGCATTGTGTGAAACATTCCATTGCTTAATTACCTTCAAATCACTTGTCATCATCCTAATAAAAATGTATACCCATAGCTGTGAATGCTTAATCACATTAGATTCGAGGAAAGTAAACTGTGGAGAGAAAAACATGCAACGTTGAATGTCGGGCTTTGTTCAGAATCCAGGTGTGTTGCCCACCCTGGAAACAGGGCCCCTCGCCTTCGAGCTGAGGGGTTGAGAGTTACAAAGCTCTTGCTGGTGGTTGCTAGCCGGTCCCCAGGCCCTTGTCCGAACATGCCAGGGTAGGGGTGGGGATGGGAGAGGCTGAAAGGGAAGAAAGGAACGTTTTAATTTTACAGAAGTATCGTGATACTTATAAACTTTTGGCTGTGGCCTCTTTAGGTAACCTGGTTGTGTTAAATTTCAGTGCACACTTACTGAAACCCTACAACATGCCAGGCACCTTCTTGGTACTGAGACCAAGCACTTATCCAAACAGAAAAAAAAAAAAAAAATTGCCCTCATGAAGCCTGCCTTCTAGGGGTAGGAGACAGCGTGTCCCCAAAGCAGCAAATGGAGACGGAAAGTCGCGGCACAGGCTGTTAGCTCTCCGGGAAGTGGCACCGTCTCCACCTCCACAGGCTTGATCCGCGGGAATGTCGTCCCTTTGTAGGGTTGCAAAATGTTTATGAGATTTCCCAGCTGTTACTGAAATCTGAGTCTGGCTACTCACCATTCGGAAGTCAATACTCCAGAGATAAGGATGGTGGAAAGGGAAGTTTGCCTTGTTTTGGAGGCCAGCAACCAGGGGAGAGGGCGGTGGTGGTGGCTGTTCACTTTCCTAGTTGTGTCCAACTCTTTGTGACCCTGTGGCTGCAGCACGCCAGGCTTCCCTGTCCCTCACCGTCTTTCAGAGTTTGCCCAAGTTTGCCCAAGTTCATGTCCATAAAGTTTGACTCTCCCCACTGACACTCAGCGGACAAAGAGCAAAGGCTTTTTAAAGCGGAATTTTGGGGTGGGGTGGGGGTGGGGTGTATAGGTAAAGGGACGGGGCTACATGCAGAAACAGCACAGTCAGCTCTGACAGTTACCTTGAAATTGGTCATCAGTCATACCAATGTCATATGGATCGTTTTGAGTACCGTTAATCTTGAGTTACAGGGTTGGTTTGTTCCCATTTCTTTGAGGCTGATTCTTGGAATTGTGGTAGTTTATGTCATGGCTATAGCCTGATCCTTGTGTAGTTAACTTCTACCACCTGGTGGGAGTTTTAGTATCTACAGCACAGCTCAAAGGACATGGCTCAGAATATTATTATTTATAGTCCTCCAGGAGGAACAAAAAGTCCTTGACTTTACTTAATGATTAAACTGTTATCATTTGGTCTTGTTTGACTGTTTCCCTTTGCCTCTGAATTTTCTCACTTCTCTGATTAAATTTATTCTTTGGCTGAAGTTTTTTTACAGGCAAATGGCAGGCAGAGGACATGAAAGAGAAGGACCACAGGGTCCTGCTCTGTTTTCCAATCAGTTATTCCCATCATTGGTGCCACAGAGTGAACGTTTATGTCTCACCACCCCAACCCAGCAATTCATGGTGAAAAGTGAAAGTCACTCAGTCATGTCCGACTCTGTGACTCCATAGACTGTACAGTCCATGGAATTCTCTGGCCACAATACTGGAGTGGGTAGCCTTTCCCTTCTCCAGGGGATCTTCCCAACCCAAGGATGAAACCCAGGTCTCCCACATTGCAGGCAGATTCTTTGCCAGCTGAGCCACCAAGGAAGCCCAAGAATACAGGAGTGAGTAGCCTATCCCTTCTCCAGCAGATCTTCCTGACCCAGGAATCAAACTGGGTCTCTTGCATTGCAGGTGGATTCTTTACCAGCTGAGCTACATTCATAGATTAAAGCCAAATTCCAAATGTGATGGTGTTTTGAGGTGGAGCCTTAGGAAGTGATAATTAAACTCCACCCTCTTGAGTGGGACCCTTATAAGAGAGGCCCCGGAGAGCTCCCTTACCTCCTCTGTCACAGGAGGACACAGTGAGAGATAGCTGTTTATGAACCAGGCAGTCCTCAGCAGTCTCCTGGTGCCTTGATCTTGGACTTCATAGCTTCCAAATCCATGAGAGAGAATTTGTTATTTCTAAGTCACTCAACCTATGGCATTCTGTTATAGCAACTGGAACAGGCTAAGGCAGTTGTTTTCCCTGGGGCTTTGCTATCCGATGCAAGTGCTCAATATCCATGTATGTCTTATGTTATCATATTGGAAAACAAGGAGGCAGAACTCTCCTGTCACCATGGCAAGTTCTGCTGGACGGTGTCGTCCTGGTTAGACGCACTACTGCCGTAGCAACAACACTGATGATGATGTTGATAGTGGTGATGACGGTAATGATATAATTCACCAGTTACTGGGCATGCAGTGCATGCAGGGCACTCTACATATGTTATCTCATGCCAGCCTCACATACATTCTTACCTAACCCAGATGCTTTTACTCTCATTTTTCATACCTTGAGTCTGGGGCCTTAGACACCTTGGCCATCCTGACATGCTTACTCTCATTTTACAAATCCACGGAAGGGTCAAACAAGCCACCCAAGACAGTGCTGCTGATAGATAAACGCTGCGACTGGGACTGGAGCCCAGTCTCGGCTGGTGGGGTGCCTGTGTTCTTAGCCAGTCTGTTCTTGGTCCTCATACTGCTCCTCCATCCATCAGACTATTTTCCAGGCCTGAAACAAATTTCTAGAAGGGGTGGCCAAGCTAGCTTCCAGCAAGGAGTTGAATCTTTATTCCATTATGAAACTGGTGGGGTACCCTTTGAATGATTTCAACCACTGTTAGCGTCTCTGTAAAACTTCTACTTATGAAAAGGAGCAAAAGGTGTCTCTTCTCAATGTGCTTGCTGCTATCAGCCAGTCAGGTACGTGTCTCACGTGACAAATGTCCAGTGTTTGTAGGGTGATAGGTGCCCCACGGAGCTGTGCAGAGAACCATCAGAGCAGTCACAGACACTGGCCCAGGAGTATTCAGTCTTTTGGCAAGTGTAGGGAGACTATTTTAAATCTTAAAAGTGAATGACTGAGAATTGTCTAAGAAAAGTAAAATATTTAACAGGTGTTCGTCAGGATTTCTGCAGAAACCACCCACACACCCTGATATTTCAGGGCTAGGACTGAATCCCACTCTACAGACGACTCTTGATGGCATGACTCAGCTGTCATGGGGCTCGAGACTTAAAGTGTAATTTGTCACTGCAGCCCACAGTCATCAAATATTAGGGTTGAAAGGATCTGGAGATAGGGAAGTGGAGGCAGGGAGGAAGAGTGGGGAGAGAATAAACTGGAACAAAAAGCCTAGTAACAGTGATGACACCCGTCAGTTATTGAGTCTCTGTGATTTACCAGTCACTGGAGATGTTACTTAACTGGTAATGGCATCTAATCTTTCCAACAATCCTGTAAAATAGATTACTTCAATTTATAGATGGTCAGACCAAGTACAATGTGTTGTTAGTGCCACAGGCAGCACTTGCACTGAGATATTTCTGGTCCCAGGAGCATGTTTTTCTCGCTGAAGAACCAGGAGGTGATAGAAAGTGACTCTCGAGGCACAGAGGTCAGTCGGTGGAGAACACAGGAGTGACCCTCATTAGAGACCAGAGCAAACGGGCAAAGGTTAGGACAGACCTCCACTTCCAAGATGGAAGATTTAACCTTCTTACTGAAACAATCTGAAAGATCAATTATATAAAAGAGTGGCTTTCTAGACACTGGACTTCAGGCAGTGAAAGACAGCGGTCCCTGAGAGATGAGAAATAGAAAGGGTGAGCCCACACTTACCTCAGTTTTCTACCTAGAGCGGGTTTCCAGATGGTGCTACAGAGGGAAGGAACTCGGGGCCCAGTCGATTCCCTGAGTGTTTGGGGGAGCAAAGGTGGGTAGACACTGCAGAGGAATGCCAGAGGGGAGAGAGAATCACAGAGATCTGCCGAAGGTCCCCATCAACATTCAGCTGAAAGTTTAAACAGATCAAGTTCAGAATAGAAGGGACTTCCTCGGTGATACGGGACATCGACGGAAAACCTACAGCTAACCTCATGCTTAATGGTGAAAGAATGATGTTCTTAAGATCAGCAACAAGACAAAGATGTATGTTCTTACCTCTTTCATCCAACATTGTACTAAAGCTTCTAGCTGGTGAAATAAGGCAAGAAAAAGAAACAAAAAGAATCTGGATTTGAAAGGAAGATGTAAAACTGCCTTTCTTTGCAGCTGACATGTCTTCTACATGGACTCTTAGCAGAACCTTCAAAAAAGCAACTGGAACAAACACATTATATTTAGCGTGTTTGCAGGTTTCAAATCAACATAGAACCAATTTTGTTTCTATATCCTTCTTACATATAATTTGGAATTGCAATTAAAAAGCAAATATAATTTATAAATAATATATTTCACAAACGTGAAAGCCTTAGGGATACATCTGATAAGATGTGAAATTCCTGTAATCAAAACTACGTGCGTGAAAACTACACAACATTACTGATTAAATTAAGGATCCAAATAAATGGAGAGATAAACCATGTTCATCGTTTGGAAGATTAGATCTTCTCAGAATTTATCTATGTTTTCAATCTAATTCCAATCAGAATTCAGTTGAAATTTTTGTCAACATCAATAAGCTCATTCTAAAATTCATATGAAAGTGCATATAATCTCCAAAACAACTTTTAAAAAGAAAAACTTGACTAATATTACTTGATTTCAAGGTTTATTACTGATCTATAGTAATCAAGACAGTGAGCACAGATAGGCAAGACCGGCAGAAATGTAAACGTGTCGGTGGAATAGAGGGTCTGGAGATGACCCCACCTCTATGGCAACTGACTTTTGACAAGTTACAAAGCCAACCGAGTGAAGAAAGGATAGTCTTGTCAACAGCGGGGAGAAAATAATTGGAGAGCCGTGTGTAAACAGACTCTGGTCCATACGTCTGTGTAAAAATGAACTTAACTGGATAATAAATCTAAATGGGAAACCTGAAACTGTGAATGTTCTGGTTGCAGGGAACCAGGAGAAACTCCTTGAGAACTAGGTTAGGCAAGGGTTTCTTAGATTCTGGACCAAAAATATAATCCATAGAAAACCCATGGATACATTGAATTTCATCAAAATGAAAAATGACCCTTTTAAAAACACACTGGTAAGAGAATGAAAAAGTCAGCACACTGGAAGCCAATGTTTGCAGTCATATATCTAATAAAGAACTTATATTCAGATTATGTTGTTAGTTAAAGGCACTCAGTCATATCTGACTCTTTGCGACCCCATGGGCTATATTGTCAGTGGAATTCTTCAGGCCAGAAAATGGAGTGGGTAGCCTTTCCCTTCTCCAGGGTCTCTTCCCAACATGGGGATTGAACCCAGCTCTCCTGCATTGCAAGCAGATTCTTTACCAGCTGAGCCACTAGGGAAGCCCTCAGATTATATAAAGAGCTCTCAAAGCTCACTGATGAGAAATCAAATAACTCAATTTTTAAAATGGGCAGAAGATTTGAAAAGAATATTTACCAAAAAGGATACTTAGTTGTATGGCAAGGAAGCACATGAAAAGATGCTTAGCATCATCAGTCAATATGAAAATGCAAATTAAAACCAAATTTTTATACCATTACATGTCTGTGGCTAAAATTAAACAGACTAACCAAGCTCCTTGGAAGAAAACCCGAAAGTGAAAGTGAAAGCCACTCAGTCATGTCTGACTCTTTGCGACCCCGTGGACTGTATAGTCTATGGAATTCTCCAGGCCAGAATGCTGGAGTGGGTGGCCTTTCCCTTCTCCAGGGGATCTTCCCAACACAGGGATTTAACCCAGGTCTGCCACATTGCAGGTGGATTCTTTACCAGCTGAGCCACCAGGGAAGCTGAAGAATACTGGAGTGAGTGGCCTATCCCTTCTCCAGCAGATCTTCCAACCCAGAAATCAAATCGGGGTCTCCTGCATTGCAGGCAGATTCTTTACCAACTGAGCTATGAGGGAAAATCAACCTAGACGGTATATTAAAAAGCAAAGACATTGCTTTGCCAACAAAAGTCCATCTAGTCAAAGCTATGGTTTTTCCAGTAGTCATGTATGGATGTGAGAGTTGGAGTATAAAGAAAGCTGAGAGCCAAAGAATTGATGCTTTTGAACTGTGGTGTTGGAAAAGACTCTCAAGAGTCCAAGGGAGATACAACCTGGAAGATCTCTGCAAGGAGATCCAACCAGTCCATCCTAAAGGAAATCAGTCCTGAATATTCATTGAAAGGACTGATGCTAAAGCTGAAGCTCCAATACTTTGGCCACCTGATGCGAAGAGCTGACTCATTTGAAAAGACCCTGGTGCTGGGAAAGATTGAAGGTGGGAGGAGAAGGGGACGACAGAGGATGAGATGGTTGGATGGCATCACTGACTGAATGGACATGAGTTTGAGCAAGCTCCGGGAGTTGTTGATGGACAGGGAAGTCTGGTGTACTGCAGTTCATGGGGTCACAAAGAATCGGACACGATTGAGCGACTGAACTGACTGAACCAAGCAAAGAGTTGATGGGCATGTGGAGAAGCTGAAACTCTGATACACTATTGGAGGGAGTGTCAAATGGCACAACCACTTTGGGAAAGAATTTGAGTTTTTTAAAATGGAAAGATATGCATACTCTATGATTGAACTATTTTTAGCTATTTACTCAGGAGAAAGAAATGCACATTCATAAAAAGACTTGCACATGAATGTTTATAGCAGCTGTAGCTACAATAGCCCCAAGTAGAAACATCACAAAAGCCCCAAGTATCTACAGGTGCATGAATTAACAGCCATGAAATATTGCTCATTAATAAACAGGAATGAACCATAGATATATACTATAACATGTGTGAAGCTCAGGATAGTTACACTGAGCGAAAGAAGCCAGACCAAAAACCAGTACATACTGGATGGCTTCACTTTTATAAAATTCTTTAAAATGCAAATTAATCTATAGTGAGAACATAGATTAGTGATTACAAAGGGATGGGAGAGGGAAGGGAGTGACTTGGGGAGAGATTACAAAGGGTATTTAATTGTGGTGATGGATTTAAGGGTATGCATACATATGGCTAAGCTTTCAGATATTGTTCTTCAAAAACATGCAGTTTATCGTGTGTGTCTTGTAACTACTAAAATGGTTTTTAAAAAAAGAATTGGGATGGTCAATAGGTTTTTTCTTTTTATTAGTTTTTCTTTAAATGAGGAGAGATGTTTTTCTCTTGCGGCACTGCGCATGGCGTGCAGGATCTTAGTTCCCCAAACGGAACCCCCTGCAGTGGAAGCGCAGAGTCTCAACCACTGGGCCACGAGGGGAGTCCCTTGGTCAGTAAATTTTAGACGAGACTGCCACTTCTGATCCTGAGGATGCTGTCATTTTAAAAGAACAGTCACTTCCGTCTCTATTTATACAGTCCTCATACTATGCTTCCCTGGAGGCTCAGACAGTCAGGAATCTGCCTGTGATGCAGGAGACCTGGGTTTGATCCTTGGGTCGGGAAGATCCTCTGAAGAAGAGAAGGGCTACTCACTCCAGTATTCTTGCCTGGAGAATCCCAAGGACAGAGGAGCCTGGCAGAGTCGTGGGGGTCGTGAGGAGTTGGACGTGACTGAGCGACTAACGTTTCACTTTCATACTCTGCCAGGCATTGTCTTAAATGCTTTACATGCATTTATTTATTTAATTCTCATAACCACCGTATAGGTAGGGACTATTTTGGTCCCTATTTTATCCATAAGGAAGCTGAGTCACCACAAGCTTAAGTAACATATCCAAGGTTTCCAAACTGTGAGTGGAACTGGAATTTAACCCCTATCTGTCTTGTATCCATTTCCATACTCTTAACCTGGGGCCAGAACTAGGGCGGAGCCTGAAGAGATACCCTTTTTAAGAATGTATTTTATTTTAAAATTTTTATTTATTTATTATTGGCTGTGCTAGCTCTCGGTTGCTACTTAGGCTTTTCTCTAGTGAGCAGAGGCTACTCTGCTGTGCGGGCTTCTCACCGCAGTGGCTTCTCTCTTGGCAGAGCATGGGCTTCAGGCTGTGCGGGCTTCAGAGGGTGCTCCACGTGGGCTCTTTAGTTGTGGCGTCCAGGCTGCAGAGTGTGGGCTCAACAGTTGTGGTATGTGGGCTTATTTGCTCCTTGGCATGTGGGATCTTCCTGGAGCCAGGATTGAACCCATGTCTCCTGCGTTGGCAGGCAGATTCTTTACCACTGAGGCTCCAGGGAAGCCCACATTATATCTTTGGATGAAGTTGGAGCAGGAAGGATCAATTTACCTCGTGAATACTGTTCTCAACTTTAGTCTCCACCTCCTTCCCTGACTTTATTGAGGTATAACTGGAAATAAAAATTGTATATATTGAGGTTGTGCAATGTGATTTCTGCAAGATGTACAATGTGATGATTTAATATCTGTAGACACTGTGGAAACTATACTAGCTATAGATATGGATGTCTATACTATCTATACACACTACAGACACATCACAATCAAGTTGATGGACACCTCCTTCCCCTCCTATAATGACCATCTTTTTTGTGTGTGATCAGAACACTTAAGGTATACTCTTTTAGCCAACTTCAAATGTTTAGTCTTGAGGAAAGGATTGAACAGTTGAGAAAACCTTCATTCTTAAGGAAGAAGTGGACATTTGTAAAGAGGTGCGGCTACATGTTGGGTTTTCTTTGATTTTAGAAAGTCTCCACTCCGTTTCATCTCTTACTGAAAATCTTTCCTTACTCCAACCCGTCTTCCCTCCATCTCGCTCAGGGCTCAGCACTCACTGCCGTGCTGGTCAGTATCACAGCATGTAGTCCCCAAGGTTGGGATGAGCGTTCTTGCTTCTTTCTATAGTCTGAGACTTCTTAGAAAAATGATAGTTAAGCTTGCGTGACCTCATAGTCAGTCACTATTCTAAGTATTTTTGCATGGTGATTGGATGGCATCACCGATTCAATAGACATGAACTTGGGCCAACTCTAGGAGACAGTGAGGGGCAGGGAGGCCTGGCGTGCTGCAGTCCATGGTGCTGCAAAGTGTAGAATACGACTTAGCAACTGAACAACAACAGTGTGCTTATAATGTTTGCCCGACTCTGCGACAGGTAGATGCTTACCATCTGTCTAGTTTGCAGACAAGAAAAGTTAGCTGATACCACAGAGTAGGAAAGTGAGCAAGACCTTGCCTTCTGGCTCCAGAGTTGGATTCCTAATTATCGCTGGAACGTGTCTTCCTTCACATAATATTCTCAGAGCCCTGGGTGTAGTAGTCTTACAGTGAGTGCTTACTGAACTGACCACACCACAGGTCACCATGAGAGTGAGCCTAGCAGTGTCTGTTGGTGTCTAAAATATGACAGGGCTTCCCAGGTGGCCAGTGGTAAAGAATCCGCCTGCCAATGCAGGAAGCCCGGGTTCAATCCCCGGGCCGGAAAGATCCCCTGGAGAAGGAAATGGCAACCCACTCCAGTATTCCTGCCTGGAGAATCCCACGGACTGAAGAGTGTGGTGGGCTACAGTCCATGGAGTCGCAAAAGAGTCGAACATGGCTTAGTGACTAAAGAACAACAACAAAATATGACACCAGAGCCTTTCAGTTGCAGAGAACACAGGACTGCAGGAATGGAAAGATAAGAGAAGCACGAAAATTAAACATTGATGAGCGCTGAACGTGGGGTCTCTGGGCAGAGGGTTTCGTTGTAGTGTTTGTACCATCCCTCTGGCTTTCCCCTTCCTCCGACTGAGGTCTCAACTGCTGAGAATAATTCATGCTTTATTAAAAACCCATCCTGTACATGCTGGCCCTGGCAGTGATTCTCTCATTATATCCTGGCTTCTTTTTAATCATATTCTGGGTAGATGAGTAAAATCCCTCACTCGGGCCAAAGGTTGGCCCTCCTCTAATGATGAGAAGGTTTCTGGGATGTGTGAACGGTCAGCAGCTTGTGAGGGGCAGCTCACTCACTCTTTGTTCTTTTGTGATTGGAATCCATCAGTGAGATACTATTAAGGAGCCCCCTGCAAACTAAAAATTCTCTATAGAAAATGAGCCTTTCCCTGGGGGAAAAGAACAGTCTAAAAATTTAGTGTTGCTTCTTCGTATTATAACGATCCAGCTTTGGTTTCAAGATGCCATTAGCTGCGTTATTAAGAATATACATTTATGTTTATGTGTATATATATATCTGTATATAAATGTATCATGCATGAGGGGCAATAAAGCATGAGACATGGTTAATAAAAAAAAAAAAAAAGGGTTTTGATCTCTGGCTTCCAGTTCTTAAAACTAAGGGAACCCTGAGTAGCATGAAGTTGACTTGGAGATGGGCTGATTTGAGACTGTCCCTCTCTCTGCTCCGGATACAGGATCAGCCCGGGTGGAGCTGCTGGTTCTCATCACACAGGACCTCAGAGCGGCCTCTGCCTGTGTTATCACATATCACATGCTCTCTGCCTCCTGTCTCCCCCAACTCCCCCCCACCCGCCCCCCCCACCCTGTGCTGAAGCGACTGGCACCCCAACCTGCCTTGAAGCTCTTTGTAACGCAGATTCATTGTAAATGTCTCAGCCACAGCAAAGAGGCAGAGAAACCAACAACAGGCACGACAACCAACCAACCAAATGCGAATCAAAGAGGGAAAACAGCAGAAATATTTGAGGGTCTGGGTCTGACCCAAACAGGTTTTACTATATGTGTCCCATCATGCAGTTTGATGCCTCAGACCTCGTGATTTTAGACCAGTGTCATGGTGAAATAATCGATGATGCAGGTGTTCTAATGCAGGGTTTTATTTTTGTGCTTTACTTCCACTCACTAGAGTTGAGGCTCTCAAAGCCCCAAAGAGGAGGATCATTTTGAAAGTGAAAGTGAAGTCGCTCAGTCGTGTCCCTACCAGGCTCCTCTATCCATGGCACCTTCCAGGCAAGAGCACTGGAGTGGATTGCCATTTCCTTCTCCAGGGGATCTTCCCGACCCAGGGAGCAAACCTGGGTCTCCCGCATTGCAGGTGGACGCTTTACTGTCTGAGCCGTTTATCATTTCTATAAACATCTCCTTTGAGATTATCGTGAAACCCTACTTGTATAGCACAGTTTAAAACCTTCTTGTTTACTTCAGCTGGGGAATTTTATTCATGATTAAAGGATTCATTTTATTCTAGGCTTATGCCTGAACTTAACTAAGATGTCTGTGTTCCAGCTATTAAAGCAGAAAATGCAATTGTGCAAATAGCTAAAACCCAACCAGGCATTTGTGATGGTATTCGACTCTCTCAGTGAGCCACCAGTAACTGCTGAAATGAGAAGCTGGGAAAGAGGCACCGAAGGACCCTGGTTACAGTCCCTTTGCGGTTCAGTTCAGTTAAGTTCAGGGGCTCAGTCGTGTCCGACTCTCTGTGACCCCATGGACCGCAGCATGCCAGGCTTCCCTGTCCATCACCTGCTCCTGCAGAATAAGGTGCCATTTCCTTCCTCTGCTGGGGAGCTGGAGGTCTCCCGGAACCCACCATGCTGTCAGACACAAGCTTGGGCCTCTGCTTTTGACAGAGCCCTATCAGAGGTAGGGGTCTGCTCTCAGGAGCCAGGAAATGCGTACTGTTACAGACAGAGGAGGCAGACTTGAGACTTCCCCAGGACCCTGCACCTGCTCAGTTGTGGTCCTCCCACCTCCTCTCCCATCCTTTCCCTCCTCCTCCATTCTTCCTTCCGCCTGTCTCTCCTTGTTCCTGGCTCCCTTCTCTTTCTCATCCTCTTCCCATCTCCTTCCTCCTTCTCCCTCTCCTCCAGATTCCATTCATTCCATACACATTCATTAAGCACCTACTATGTGCCTGGACCTCTTTAAGCACTAAGGATGCAGTTAGCCAATGAAAAATCTGCCATTGTGGAGGTGACAGTGGAGTCAGGGGTTCAGATAATACGCAAGCAAACAAGTCAGTATATGGTTGCATGTTGGGGACCATGAAGAATGAAGAGGTTATTGAAAGAGTGTGATGAAGGGGTGGAGTGATGGGTTGCTCTCTTCTGTCGGTGCTTGGACGAGGCATCTTGGGATTTGTGTACCAAAGGAGGTGCAGCGGCAGCCCTTGTCTATCTCTGGGAAGGCAGTTGCGACAATCAAGACTGCCTCCATGCATTGCCTCATGTCCCTGAGAGAGCAGAGTCACTCTTGGTTGAGAACCACTCTTCCGAGGCTGAGCTGCAGATGGCAGGGCAGCCCCTGTGTCATCCCTGCCTGTCTCCCGCCTCCACCACTCAGCCATGTGGGTGTCAGACTACTGTGATCATGAAGAACCCCGCTTTTGTGAGGGAGGATAAAGCAGTGTGCACTGAACTCAGGCATGCACCGTTTCTTTATGGCTGTGTCCCAGTAAACTTTTTTATATTTTTATTAATTTACTTTTTAATTGGAGTTTAATTGTTTTGCAGTGTGTTTCTATCCCCTCCCTCATGAACCTCCCTCTCACTGCACCCTCTGGGTCATCATGGAGCACTGGGCTGGGCTCCCTGTGTTATCCAGCAGCTTCCCACTGGCTGTCTATTTTGCACATGGTCGTGTAAAGGACTAATGCTGAAGCTGAAACTCCAATACTTTGGCCACCTGGTGCAAAGAACTGACTCCTTTGAAAATACCCTGGTGCTGGGAAAGATTGAAGGCAGGCAGAGAAGGGGACAACAGAGGATGAGATGGTTGGACGGCATCACTGACTCAATGGACATGAGTTTGAGTAAACTCCAGGAACTGGTGATGGACAGGGAGGCCTGACATGCTGCAGTCCGTGGGGTCGCAAAGAGTCAGACACAACTGAGCAACTGAACTGAATTGAACCGAACTGTGTCTATGTCAGTGCTTTTGACCGAAAAAAAGATGGGTATAATGACATCCCGGGTCTTTGCTCCTCCATGCCGTGGTTATGTGGCTTCCCAGGTGGCTCAGTGGTAAAGAGAACCCATCTGCCAATGCAGGAAACACAGGTTTGGTCTCTGGGTTGGGAAGATCCCCTGGAGAAGGAAATGGCAATCCACTCCAGTATTCTTGCTTGGGATATCCCATGGACAGAGGAGCCTGGCAGACTACAGTCCAGAGGGTTGCAAGAGTTGGACACGACTAAACAACAGCAGTGTCCATAGTATGGTGTTAAAAATGTCCAACATCCAGTAGAGTTTATGCCCCAGATGAGGACCTTCTCTGCCCAACTGTCAGCACAGCACATAAGGCAGTGTTACAGGTGCCCATAAGGGCAGTCAGAGAGAGACCACCCTGCATACAGACGTCCGCGTGGATCAAATAAATCACATCAGTGGCCCAGAGCTGCTTCTCACATATGTAATTTATTAATTCTTCACTCATTCCATTAGCAGCTTAACGTGCACACGGCAGTGCGTTTCTCTGCCCTCCATCTCTGGGAAGCACAGGCTCTCCCCTTCACATCAGGATTTGCAGCAGAAGGTGTCAGCTCACTGCTCACTGCACAGCCCCTGCCTTCCCCACTCAGCAGTCATGGAATGTGATCTCCTGATCCCATCGGAAGGACTGAGTACAGATCCTCTAAGCTGCCTTGAACCTTTAAGAATGATACCAAATTATACCTAGTCTGTAAATAGGAAATGAGAGTTTTCTCCCCCCGCCTTTTCTTCAGTGGCTTTCTGCAGATTTTAATATACAAGTGAGTGATCTATAACACTGGCGACAAAGCTGCAACACAGCTTGAAATTTTTTATAGCGGCTGTAATACCACATCCATCATAATGAAAAATGTCTACGAAATCATTTTCTGCCAAAGAACGTCTTCCCAGATTCTATTAAGAACTTGCTATCTACACGAACATCACGTATTCCTGAAACATACTGCTTTTAGAGTGGCCCTGGGGTGGGACCCACGGGTAGCCCTTGGGGTGACTGAAACCCCAGTCAGTCGCCCTCAATTAAGATGTTGGTGGGCAGAGGAGATGGTGAGAAAGCGTCTTCTTTTGTGAAAAACTAACTTCGTCAGCATGTTACCGCGTTTGGCAGTTGGATGGATTTAGAAGCTGTCGTGCTTTCTGTTCTTGTCACATTCACCTAGGAGCTATCAACTTCCTGCTGTTCCCAATTTCTAAAAGAATATAATAGCCCCACCTGCCTATTATCACTGTTTTCTATTTGTAGTTATCTCTGCTTCGAGGAAAGGGAAGAAGTTTCACCTTGGTTTGCACTGTCGTTCAACAGAATCTTTTGCACTAGCCAGAGCTGGTTATGTTTTCTTAAATAGAAGCTGCTCTTCAAGCGGTGGTGGTGTTTAGTTGCTGAGTCGGGTCTGACTCTTTGAGACCCCATGGACTGTAGCCCACCAGGCTGCTCTGTCCATGGGATTCTCCAGGCAAGACAGTGGAACAGGTTGCCATTTCCTTCTCCAGATGATCTTCCTGATCCAGGGATCAAACTCGCATCTCCTGCTTGGCCGGTGGATTCTTTACCACTGAGCCACCAGAGAAGTCCTCTTTAAGTGTTAGACAATAGTAAGTCACAAACTTTTTTCCCTGGAGAAAGTTGCTATGGGTTTAAAAATATATATATTATTATAACTTAGTTTTGATTTGGGGCAAATAGGATCATGACATTTTTCACAATTGTGTTCATCTTAACTATGAAATTTTAGAAGTTCTTGTTGTCTAAGAGATTCAGAGTTTTTTGTTTTTTTTTTTTTTTTGGTCTGGATAGTTGAAAGAATGTATCTCTTTCTCTACATCCATCTCCAGTCCTGGGCCTGTGTGTTAAGAGTTGTCACTGAGTGTCAGTAATTAGAGTTTATGGACCTTATGGGCTTCCCCAGTGGCTCAGTGGTGAAGAATCCACCTGCCAAGCAGGGAACTCAGGTTTGATCCCTGGGTCAGAAAGATCCCTGGGAGAAGAAAATGGCAACCCACCCCAGTATTCTTGCCTGGAGAACCCATGGACAGAGGAGCCTGGAGGGCTACAGTCCATGGTGTTGCAAAGAGCTAGACACGACTGAGAGACTAAACAACAACAAATGGAATTCAAAGTCAGTGTCGGGATGGAGAGTGAGCATGTGTTGTGTCTGCCTGCTTAGTTGCTTTAGTGACCCCATGGACTGTAGCCCACCAGGCTGCTCTGTCCATGGGATTCTCCAGGCAAGAACACTGGAAAGGACTGCCATGCCCTCCCCCAGGGGATTCTTCTTGGCCCAGAAATAGAATCATCTCCTGTGTCTTCTGCATCGCAGGCAGATTCTTTATCACTGAAGCACCAGGGAATCCCAGTAAGTGTTGGGATGCACCATATTTGATCTTATTTGTACCACATTACAACCTCAGGGAGGAGGTCTTATCACCCTCATTCAACAGTGGATAAAGGGACTTCCCTGGCAGTTCAGTGAGCAAGACTCTGAACTTCCAATGCAGGGGACTCAGGTTCGATCCCTCGTTGGGGAACAAAGATCCCACATGCTGTATGGTAAGGCCAAGAAAATGGATAAAACTGTGGTTCAGTGAAATTAAATATTGTGTCATTTAACACTTGGCTGGAAATTAAACTTAGGTTGGTCTGGCTTCATAGTCCATGGCCTTTCTATTTACCATCCCTGTTAGTGTCAGGTTTTAGGATCAGATCAGATCAGATCAGTCGCTCAGTCATATCCGACTCTTTGCAACCCCATGAATCGCAGCACGCCAGGCCTCCCTGTCCATCACCAACTCCCGGACTTCACTCAGACTCACATCCATCCAGTCAGTGATGCCATCCAGCCATCTCATCCTCTGTCGTGCCCTTCTCCTCCTGCCCTCAATCCCTCCCAGCATCAGAGTCTTTTCCAATGAGTCAACTCTTCGCATCAGGTGGCCAAAGTACTGGAGTTTCAGCTTTAGCATCATTCCTTCCACAGAAATCCCAGGGCTGATCTCCTTCAGAACGGACTGGTTGGATCTCCTTGCAGTCCAAGGGACTCTCAAGAGTCTTCTCCAACACCACAGTTCAAAAGCATCAATTCTTCGGTGCTCAGCCTTCTTCACAGTCCAACTCTCACATCCATACATGACCACTGGAAAAACCATAGCCTTGACTAGACGGACCTTTGTTGGCAAAGTAATGTCTCTGCTTTTCAATATGCTATCTAGGTTGGTCATAACTTTTCTTTCAAGGAGTAAGCGTCTTTTAGGATAGGGGTCCTGAAATCAGTCTGTCCGCCTCTGTGGCTGTGGTCATAGTTCTCTTGAACACCAAAGATTCTCTGTCTCCTTCCCATAGAAGCACTTAAATGCATTTATATATAAAATTAAATCAGAGATATAGTCAAGCAGCTGCTTGTTGTGAATGGCCCCAAAGTCACAGAAATAAAACTACCTCCTCCTGGACTTGTGGTCTGTAAATTAAAAATTAATGTCATTCATTTGACTCATTGGATCTTTGCTAGGATCTTCCGGGGGAGGCAGGCTTAGTGGGCAGTGTTGTTCCTGCTTCTCTAGAAAGGAAGGCTGCGTTCTGCTTCTGTGACTTGCTCCAGAGGCTGTAAATCACGCTTGCTCCTCCTTTTAGTAGGAGGGTAGTGAGGGTTCTCTAGGCCCCAGGTCCCTGAAACACACCTTCAGGTTCATTCGGAAACATTTGCCTTTTGTCTAGTCTCAGCATAGGGTATATTTTGTAGGGCTGCATTGAGTCCAGTGTGAGTGGTACTGAGGCGGTGGCTTGTCCTGCAACTATAACAACTAGATTGTCGGGCAAGCAGCACTGCCCCCTCCCTGGACAAGCCAAGCGATCAAGTTTGCTCTGCACAGCCTGGGTGCAATGACAATTTCAGGTGCCAGTTCTGGGATGTTCTTTGTCGGTTTTACATTGTTTGGGCAGCGTGCCCTAGTTCGGAACAAAGACATCACACAGTTCTCTGTGCGTGTATTCGTACATATATTGTACATATAAACAGAGGTGGGTTATGAATATGAAGTGCTCCCCACTGCTTTTGTTTTACATTGTGCCATGAATATTTCTGCATGTCGTTAAATATTGTATGAAAATGTGATTTTTATTGGCTGCACTCATAATATTCCCCTAAACAGATGTACCGTCTTTTGTTTTTTTCTGCATCGTTAGGTATTTTGATCGTTTCCAATTTTTTTAAGTTCTTTAACATGTTGGGTACACTTAAAAATTACCTAAGGACAAATTTCAGGAAATTTAGAAAAAAGATGAGAAGGACATACATTAAATACAGAAGATTAACAAGATTGCAAACGTGTAGAGCTATAAGGCCCTTCCCACAGTCAGGACTCAAAATATTCCTCCCACTCCACAGAATTTCCTTTAGAAGATAATCTTCCTCACCCCCCAGCTCTAGGCAATCACAGATCTGCTTTCTAGGGGTTTCACTTTTGTGAAACCCCTAGTTTTGCCTTTTCTAGAATTGTTTTGTAGGTAATTTAATTAATTACTTAATCTCTTGGCTACACTGTGTGGCATATGGGATCTTAGTTCCCTGACCAGGTGTCGAACCCGAGTCCCCTGTGTTGGAAGCATGGAGTTTTAACCACCCGACCACCAGAGAAGTCACTCTGGAATTTGTGATAAGTGGACTCCTACAGTCTGCAGTCTTTTGCATCAGGCTGTTTTCACTTGGTATCATGGTTCTGAAACTCAGCCGTGCTGGTGTGTGAATGAGTGGTTAGTGCTTTGTCTTGGTGGTAGTGCTCTGTGGAATGGCTCCCTCTTTCAATTTGTTTATCCATTTCCCTGTTGATGGATATTTGGACTGTGTTTTGTTTATAGTGATTATGAACAAGGCTGCCATGAGCATTAGAGTATGTGTCTCTTTGTGAATGTGTAGTTTATCTATCTTGGGTAAATGCCTAGAGATCACTGGATGTTGTGGATAGTTTCTCTATGAGAAACTGCCAAACTGTTTCCCAACATGACTGGAATATTATTGTTGCTGTTGTTTAGCTGCAAAGTTTTGTCCAACTCTTTTGCTAACCCGTGGACGTAGCCCACCAGGCTCCTCTGTCTACAGGATTCCCCAGGCAAAGCATACTGGAGTGGTTGCCATTTCCTTCCCCAGGGGATCTTCCGGACCCAGAGACCCAACCCGACCCTCTGGCCTCTCCTCCTTCACAGGCAGATTCGTTGCCCCTGGGCCACCTGGAAGCCTAGTTAGTCCTCTGTTATTGCTCTTCTTTTAAAAAATTATTTTCACTATTCTAGGTTTTTTGCATTTCCGTATGAATTTTAAAATTGGCTTATTTGTTTATATAAAAGAACCCGCAGTAAGTGTGATTGGGAATATAATGAATGTATGTATCAGTTGGATGATAACTGACATCTTAACAATAGCAAGTCTTTTGATGGGAGAGCCTGACACACACTTGTGGTCCTTTGGTCATGTTTGTGTTCAGTTGCTCAGTCGTGTCCTACTCTCTTGTGACCCCATGGACTTATCCTGCCAGACTCCTCTGTCCATGGGATTTCCCGGGCCAGAATACTGGAGTGGATTGCCATTTCCTCCTTTTTTAGGGGATCTTCCAGACGCAGGGATCAAACCCACGTCTCCTGTGCTGCCTGCATTGGCAGTTGGATTCTTTACCACTATGCCAACTGGTAAACCCTATTTAGGCCTTCTTTAATTTATCTTAGCAATGTTTTATTCTTAAATTTATTCCAAAGTGTTTAATAATTTGGATTATATTTTAAGTAGAGATTTCAATTTCCATTTCTTCAGTGCTAGTATCTAGAAATCTAAATGACTTTTGTACATTGATGTTGAATCTTTATAAACTCAATTATTACTTCTGGTGGCTATTTTTTGTAGTGCCCCTAGGATTTTCTGCCATGTTGTCTAACAATAAATAGAGTTTTACTTCTTCCTTTCCAATTCATACACATTTTGTTTTTGTTATATTAGAAAGGCAAGAACCTCCAGTGTGATGTTGGCTTGGAGTAGCGAAAGCAGACATCCTTGCCTTGTTCTTAATGTTGAGAATTAAGATCTAATCTTTCAATATTTCAGTATGTTGTTGGCTAAGATTAAAGGCAGGAGGAGAAGAGGCGACAGAGGATGAGATGGTTGGATGGCAGCATTGACTCAATGGACATGAGTCTGAGCAAACTCCTGGAGATCGTAAAGGACAGAGAAATCTGGTATGCTGCAGTTCATGGGGTCGCAGAGAGTCAGACATAACTGAGTGACTGAGCAACAACAAACAGGTTTAACATAGGTGACTTTTTATCAGGTTGAAAGGGTTTTCTTGCAAGTTTGTTGAGAGTTTTTATCATGAATATCAGGCATGGACTTTTATTAAATGTTTCACTGCATCTTTTTGAGAGGTTAGTTTTTTCTCATCTTTAGCCTGCTAATATATTGACTTGCATCAATTGCTTTTCAAAAATTAAATCAACCTTGCGTTATTGGGATGAACCCCACTTCATTTACACATTGTTAGATTCAGTTTTCAAAGATTTTAAAGGATTTTGGCACTCATGTACATGAGATACATATGTACATAGTCCATTTTCTTTTTAAAAATAGTGTCTTTTTTAGTTCTGCTAACTGAACAATGCTGCTTTTCTAAAATGTCTTGGAATGTATCATCTTGTTTTACATTTTTTTTAAAGAATGTATAGAATTCACCAGTGAAGCCATCTGGCGTGGAGTTTTCCTTGTGGAAAGATTTTTAAACTATGGATTCAACTCTTTAATAGATATAGGACTATTCAGGTTACCACTTTCTTCTAGAGTAATGCCTGTTTGTGTCTTTCAAGGAACCTGTCCATTTTATCGGACTTGTCAGATTTAACAACATATTATTTGGAACACTTCCTTATTATACATTTATTTGGTTAGGAACTGTAGCAATGCCACCTGTTTATTCCTGCAGATATTGTGAATTTTATTTTTCTGGTTGCTGGAGTTTATTTTATCATATTCCTTTAAATAGTGTTGGATTTTTGTTCTGAAAGTGAAAGGTGCTCAGTCATATCTGACTCTTTGCGACCCCATGGACTGTACAGTCCATGGACTTCTCCAGGCCAGAATACTGGCATGGGTAGCCACTCCCTTCCCCAGGGGATCTTCCCAACCCAAAGATTGAACCCAGGTCTCTTGCACTGCAGGAGGATTCTTTACCAGCTGAGCCACCAGGGAAGCCCATTTTTGTTCTGAAACACTATTAAGTTTCTGGGAATCACTTGAATCCTTTTGTGACTTATGGTATTGTTTAGTCAGAACCAGAGCATCACTTTCTCCTTAGAAGGAAAGCTTGACAAACCTAGATAGTGTATTAAAAAGCAGAGGCATCGCTTTTCTGACAAAGGTCCATCTAGTCAAAGCTGTGGTGTTCCCAGTAGTCATGTACGGATGTGAGAGTTGGACCATAAAGAAGGCTGGGCACTGAAGAATAGATGCTTTCAAACCGTGGTGCTGGAGAAAACTCTTGAATACTTTGGACAGCAAGGAGATCAAACCACTCCATCCTAAAGGAGATCAGTCCTGAACATACCTTGGAAGGACTGATGCTGAAGCTGAAGCTGAATACTTTGGCCACCTGATGCAAAGAGCCGACTCATTGGAAAAGACCCTGATGCTGGGAAAGATTGAAGGCAGGAGGAGAAGGGGGCAGCAGAAGGATGAGATGGTTAGATAGCATCACTGACTTAATGGACACGAATTTGAGCAAACCAATTTTTTCCCATATATTTTGCTGAGGCAGAGGTCCTTATTATTGACTTTCTCCTTATTAAATGGAAGAAATACATGCTCTTTTGGCCTGGAGGCTTATGGGTGATTATTTATTTATTTTTAACGTTTATTTGTTTATTCAGTGGCACCGGGTCTTCATCGCAGCGTGCAGGACCTTCAGCTGCGACATGTGGGACCTAGTTCCCTGACCAGGGTCGGACTGGGCCCCTGCATCGGGAGCATGGGGTCTTAGCCATTCGACCACCAGGTAAGTCCCAGTGGTCATTTCTTTTATCACTATTGAATAAGCAGAGACCACTCTTGGAACCCTGGACTGGAAACTAAAATTTCTCCAGCTTTCTAACTGGTGGCCATATCCTGCCATGTTTGAAGACAGGCCTTCTTTAGAAAGGGCTTCCTGGGTGACGCCAGTGGATAGGAACCCGCCTGCCAGGGCAGGTGGACGTAGGAGACGCGGGTTTGATTCCTGGGTCGGGAAGATCCCCTGGAGGGCACGGCAACCCACTCCAGTATTATTGCCTGGAAAATCCCATGGACAGAGGAGCCTGGCAGGCTGAAGCCCTTAGGGTCACACAGAGCTGGACACGACTGAAGCAACTTAGCATGCACACACTGCTTTAAAAATTAGGGCGGGGGGGAGAAATTAGGATATTTTGCTTTCTGGACTTTTAAAATGGTCATTTGACTAAAATCGCCACTGTTCTCTACTCAGTCTGTTCTCCTTTTTAAAATCACACCTCTGTGCTTGGTGGATATTCGACCGCTCTTCGCCTCCCGGCCCACAGCACAGCACACGCTTCTGGCTGCTCCCTACCTCTGCCCTCCCCAGAGAGCTGCAGTTCCACCCATGCCTCACTTCTAGATTGTTTTCTCTTTTCACATTAATCGTCTTAAAGGTTTTTCTTATAGGCACTGTTACATTAATAACTGGGCTTCCAAGGGGGCTCAGTGGTAAAGAATCTGCCTGCCTCCCAATACAGGAGGCGCAGGGGATGTGCGATCGATCCCTGGGTCAGGTAGAGCCCCTTGAGGAGGAAATTACAACCCACCCCAGTACTCTTGCCTGGGAAATCCGTGGACAGAGGAGCCTGGTGCACTGCAGTCCACAGGGTCTCACAGAGTCGGACACTGCTGAGTGACTGAGCACGTTGCACATACACATTGTTACAGCACCTACGTGAACATCCCCTGTGCTCTAAGTCATGTGGTGAGTACTAAGAATAAAAATGAATAATATAAAAATTAAAACATACATAGAAGTGACTGAGCTATGACTGAGCTATGCTCAGGGCACTTTGAGATGATGCAGAAGGGATGTCTGTGCCCGTTCCACTTTGGGCTAAGGGAAATCAAGGAAGGCTTCTTAGAATAAGGTCACCTGGAGATCCTTGGAGGACGAATAGAAGCTTGTCAGACGATGAAGGGAGAACTTTGCATATATGGTTCATTATCCACCCTTGGGAAATGCTTATTGAATTGTGCTTGACTCTGGTATAATTTTATACTTGGACTCCTTGCCTCAATAATGGCAACCCTCAAAGCTCCTGGGGCTATTTTTCAGTTTTGTTTTGTTTTGTAGTCCTGAAGTTGAAAAATATATTAGCAGAAGGGGCCCAAGATTTGTTTTGGTGAGTCTGAGAATTCAGCTCAGTGATGTCAGAAAGAGTGGTGAAGAGCAGAGACGCATCTGTCAGAGCTTGCTGGGGTGAAGTATCATCCCAAACGCTTGGATAAACAGGGACTCCTCCTATTACCCAGTATTCAGCTTTTTTCAAATCTTTGTACTTTATTGGAACACATGCCCAAGCTCACTGTCTATTAATATTACTGCTTAATTATAAGCTTACTGCTGGGAGTTTTGGTCATATAATCAACCTGTCTCAAGTCAAGACTGTGCATGTATTAAAGGATCTAATTTAGAAGGATGAAAGAGACCTTTCTTAGCTGTCAAAAACATGTGATGAAATGAAGAAATTCTATAGTGACATTCTAGTAAATGTTGTATTTAAAAAATAATTCAAATCAATCTTACTTTAAGAAAATCTATAAAATCTTTCAACTTAAGATTTTCTGACAGTGTTTCAGTATGTTAGATTCACATTAAAGATGTGAATAGCATAGAATTTTAATGTAGATGAAGAATTCCAGATCTCATTTTTATTTAATATATGGGGAATGAAATGCTTTCAATTAGCACTTGGATCCTTCTTAAAAAGTATTATTTAGAACAAATGGAGTTCAGAGACCTTTTAAAAGAAGAAAGACTGAATCTTTTTCACGGATTCAGAAGCATAGCAATGGTGAGCTCTGAGGGCTCTGTCTCTCTGTGATGCAAGTGAATTGACTGAGAATTTGATGAGGTTGGGATGACCCCAGGCGACCTCTGTCAGAACGAAACCAGAAGATTAAAGGGGTCTGCAATCAGAGATATTTAATAATGTTTGACTAAAAGTATTCATGAGATAAAGCAAGGCGTACAAAGGTCTTCCAGTGTCTCTAAATGATTAAAGAACAAACTTCAGGTCCAATGCGAAGTGAGCAGCAGTGGCACTGACAGCAGCGATTTGTGAAGGGTCCGCCCTGTGCCAGGCAGTGTGCTGGCATCTTGCGTGGTGTCCCTTTTCATCCCCGTGCTGCCTTGCAGATAAAGACATTTGCAGAGGTTGAGGCACTGACCACGCGAGCTCTGCTGTCAGTGGAGGACCTGGGACCAGTCTCAGGTTTGCTTTCCCCAGGTCGGCTCTTCTCTGCACCCGCTCACATTTCACTCTATTGCTTTGTGTGCATTAACACTCGTTCTCACCCCAACTGTGCGGTTGCTGCTCTTCTCATTCCTACCTTTTAGATAAGAAAACCAAGCACAGAGAGACTGAGGAACTTGCTTATGTCACACAGCTAATGCGCAGTGGGACTGGGATCAGAGCCGAGCAGTGTGGTTCCAGAGTTAGTCCTCCTGACTGGACTGCCAGAGCCAGGAGAGTCACGTGACCCGCGCTCCATTCTGAGTAAAGGAAAATGACACGGTGACACGGCCACTGGAGGAACTGGCAGGGAGGGCTTCCCTGGTGCCCAGTGGTGAGGAATCTGCCTGCAAGTGTAGGGGACATGGGTTCGATCCCTAGTCTGGGAAGATTCCATGTGCCTTGGAGCAACGAAGCCTGTGTGCCACAGCTACTGGGCCTGCTTGCTCGAGAGCCCATGGTCCACGATGAGAGAAAAGTCCAGGCAGCAATGAAAACCCAGCACAGCCAAAAATTTAAAAAAATACAATTGTATACACATATAAAAAAGAACTAGCAGGGAATTCCACTCAGTGGCAGGTAACCAACTGCAGATAGCAGTGGCTTAAACAAAACAGATGGTTACTGTTGGGTGGTAGTTTTGCATAGGTCTTCCTCATTTCTGCTTGGTTTGTGAGCAGCTTTTGTTCCAGGGGATCTCCTGCAGGATATTTGTTGCAAACAGCTTTCGAAGCTAGAGAGAGTGTTTCCCTCTGGGGCAGAGGGAAGACATGTTTGCTGCGCGGGTTAATAAAGATAACTTCTCTTTACAGGGTGATGTTCGGACCCATTTGCTCACAGCCAGTCATAAAAAAGTAGGGTATCCCAGGTTCAGGGTTCCTCAGCTGTGATGCCAAGCTACTGCGAGCACAGAATCCATCCTTGGCACCTCTAGGGCACCGGGTGCTGGGGGCTGGGGGGACAGAGGAGACTGATCGCCCGTGAGGCTTCGGCTGCGGGCTGTGCTGGGAGTAGGAGAGTCTTGGTCCTTCTCTCAGAATCCTTGAAGCTGTGGCCGGCCAGATGGCTGCCTTACGAGGAGGGTGAAACACGGACCCTTCCCAGTTCTTAGCAGCTTACCCCGCTCACATGCAGAAGAGGGCCAGAGGTAGGCACCCGAGGCTGGCATCGCAGCTGTAGGAAGCTGGCCAGCACTGTGCGCCTTTAGCGTTTGGCTCCAGCATCTTCCACAAGCTCCTCAGGCCACGAGGTGCCTTCTGGTACACAGGTAGGTAGCTGAGAGAGGAGTACCGGAGTTTTCTCAGAATCTCTACAAAGCGACTTCTGCTTGCAGCAGCTACCCTGCTGCAAGGAGAGCTGCAATGTGAGCGCTTGGCTGAGCTTGGTTGTGCTCAGAATATGGTTGGTGTTCTGGTCCAAAGAGGAAAAAGGGAACGGACGTGCGTCAGGCAGCAAGCCATCCCGACTGCTGCAGTGCAGACGCTGTCCTGGGTTTCGGCAGAGCAGGGTTGTTTTGTGTGAAGGTTGCCAGCATAAATAAATATTTGATTCCAGTGCTAAGTCCCTCTCTCCTCACTTTGAAAAATGCAAAGTGGGGTGTCTGAAGGCAAAGCTTGTTACTGCATGCACATCCCAACTGCTAATGCGAAGCCTTGTGTGCACCTCGCACTTGGCAGTTGAAACCGGGCTAACAACCAGTGGGAAGGAATCGGTAGCCCCTGGAAGCACCTTTGCACCAGTAATGACCCTTGTGAGCCATTAATCTGCCAGAGATGCCCCCTCTCTAGATCACCACTTTATAAACCGAATTTCAATAAAGGCCGCCAGGGGCATGTTAATTATTTCTGTGGATGGAGCCGTGGCAGTTGGTCCATGCAGGAAACAGTTCAGTGAGAACATGCTTTGGTTTGGTGAGGCTGTGACAGGCAACTCCCTTTAAACCGGAAGAGCTGAGCCACCAGGCGGCTCCGGACAGTGGTCAGCACCTGTCTGCCTGAGGGGATCGTGTGGCTCCTTTCCAGGGATCAGGCCAGAGAGTTGTATCTTTATTTGTTTTCTCTACTATCTGTTAGTGGCTGAGGAGATTTTTGTTGTTCTTGTTAAGAAACTGCTTTCGTATTTATGGGTTTTTTTTTAAGTTTTAATCGGAGGATAATTGCCTTACAATGTTGTGTTGGTTTCTGATGTACAACAACACGCGTCAGCTGCAGGGCTTCTCAGGTGGCGTGCATGCATGCTGCATTGTTTCCATCCTGTCCGACTCTCTGCGACCCTGTGGGACTACAGTGAGTCGCCACGTCCTCCTCTGAGGGATCTTCCCACCCAGGGATCTAGCCGGTGTTGTCTTTTATGCCTCCTGCATAGGCAGGCAGGTTCTTTCAGTGGTGCTAGTGGTAAAGACAACCCACTCCAGTACTCTTGCCTGGAAAATCCCATGGACGGAGGAGCCTGGTAGGCCGCAGTCCATGGAGTCGCTAAGAGTCGGACACAACTGAGCGACTTCACTTTCACTTTTCACTTTCATGCACTGGAGAAGGAAATGGCAACCCACTCCAGTGTTCTTGCCTGGAGAATCCCAGGGATGGCGGAGCCTGGTGGGCTGCTGTCTATGGGGTCGCACAGAGTCGGACACGACTGAAGTGACTTAGCAGCAGTGGTAAAGAACCCACCTGCCAGGGCAGGAGATGTGACGCGGGTTTGATCCCTGGATTGGGAAGATCTCCTGGAGGAGGAAATGGCAACCTGCTCCAGTATTCTTGCTTGGAGAATCCCATGGACAGAGGAGCCTGGTGGGCTACAGTTGTTGGGGCTGCAAAGAGTCGGACACGACTGAGCGACTGAGCATATGCACATGTCCCCTCCCTCTCCCACCCCTCTAGGTCGCCCTGTGACCTCAGCATCATCGCTGTCAGCATTATTTTATGGGGCCTCTCAGGTTTACAAACACAAGAGCCTTGAGTTCGACCCTCCCTCCCTTCTCTCTCTTCTCCTCTCTTCGCTCCCTCCCTGCCTTTCTTCTTTACTCCTTCCTTTCTAACTGCAGAAACAATGAAAACCAAACCCTTACCACCACCAGCACTTAAGCACACTGTTTGCCCCCAACCTTCCAGGTCTGCTCCCGGGGTTTTAGAGTCTGTTCAGTACATACTCACCCCATGTGCACTCTACTAGGTGTCAGCTGGACCACCGTGAATGAAACCAATCTAATCCCAGTTATTATGGAACAAGCATGACATTTTGTACTGTTTCTCTTGCATAATATTATACCAAAAACCATTTCCATGTAACAGTGCTGTTTTCGTCATTATCATTTTTAATGTCCTCAAAATAGTCTATCATGTTGATGTACCGTCATTACCTTCAATATTACATTGCTGTTGAACAATTATGTTGTCTCCAGTTACAGATAACAAACATCTTTAATTCTATTACAGATAACAAGCATCTTTAATTCACTTATTTAAAAAAAATAACACAAATGCAGATGATCCTGGAAGGATTATCTTTGTGCCTGGAGTTTTATTCTTTTGTCAATTTTTCTTAGAAAAAATTCCCTAGAGTTTAATTACTGGGCAAGATGGAAAGGTCATTTCTGTGACTTTGCAGAGTATTAATAGTCAAGCATTACTATGTGCAGACCCCAGAGGTACTTTTTATTGTTGTTCAGTTGCTGAGCTGTATCCGACTTTTTATGATCCCACTGATTACAGCATACCAGGCTCCCCTGTCCTTTACTATCTCCCAGAGCTTGCTCAAATTCATGTCCATCGAGTCGGTGATGCCATCCAACCATCTCATCCTCTGTCGTCCCCTTCTCCTCCTGCCCTCAATCCCTCCCAGCATCATGGTCTTTTCCAATGAGTCAGCTCTTGGCATCAGGTGGTCAAAGTATTGGAGTTTCAGCTTCAGCATCAGTCCTTCCAATGAATATTCAGTGTTTATTTCCTTTAGGATTGACTGGTTTGATCTCCTTGCAGTCCAAGGGATTCTCAAGAGTCTTCTCCAACACCACAATTTGAAAGCATCAATTCTTCAACACTCAGCCTTCTTCACGGTCCAACCCTCCCATCCATACCTGACTACTGAGAAAAACCATAGCTTTGACTATACGGACCTTTGTTGGCAAAGCAATGTCCCTGGTTTTTAATATGCTGTCTAGATTTGTCACAGCTTTCCTTCCAAGGAGCAAGCGTCTTTTCATCTCATGGCTGTACTCACTGTCTGCAGTGATCTTGGAGCCCAAGAAAATAAAATCTGTCACTGCTTCCACTTTTTCCCCTTCTATTTGTCATGAAGTATTTGCCAGGTACTTTACACATGGTATATAATTTTCACAACAAAGTTGAAAGGATTTTAGGACTTTGAGAGCACAGAGAAATCCTTTAGATATGCATTGTTGTGTGGATGAATGAAAAAAATGAAAGAAATAAGAACGAAGGAAAGAGAAAAAGAAAACAGTGCCTGGTTACCTTTTACCAAACTGCATTGAGGAGACTAGAAATTGATTGTAATATATTCAGTGGCTTGGGCTTCCCAGGTGGCGCTAGTGATAAAGAACCCGCCTGCCAGTGCAGGAGACATAAGAGACTGGGGTTCAGTCCCTGGGTTGAGAAGATCCCCTGGAGAAGGGCATGGCAACCCACTCCAGTATTCTTGCCTGAAGAATCCTATGGACAGAGGAGCCTGGCAGGCTACAGTCCATTGGGTTGCAAAGAGTTGGACACGGCTAAAGTGACTTGGCACCCAGCACAGTGACTTGTACATTCAGTATTGGCTACGTAATTGGGGAGGAAGGGGTATCTAGGGCCAAATGAAAATGCAGAGCCCCAGGTTCAAAAATTATTGAAGATGGCGACAGCTAAGCAGTAAACCGACGTCAGGGCTGTCCCATGTCGGGGGCCCTTCTGAGCCCAGAGTCGTGGGTGGCAGTGGGTCACATGCAGTGAGGCTCTGCTTCTACATCAAGGACTTTCACTCACCGGGTCATCCACTTGACAGATGTTTCCTGAACACCTTCATAATCAGTGTAGAAACCCCTAAACAACTAATTAAAACCTTTGGAATGCCTGGGTATCTGCTTTCATTTTAGGAGATCTCTTCTGAAAAATAACACTTTGTTTTTACCTATGGTGATGAAATAGTTGGAGGAGGGCAAATCACAGTGTTATGAATTCTGTGCTTTCTTTTAAATTAAAAAAATTTTTTGGAATATAGTTGATTTACAATGTTGTGTTAGGTTCTGCTTTACAGCAAAGTGAATCTGTTACACATATACATGTATCAACACTTTTTTTAAGATTCTTTTCCCATTTAGATCATTACACAGTATTGAGCAGGGTTCCATGTGCTATATAGTAGGTCCTTATTAGTTATCTGTTTTAATTAATTAAGTTTTGGCCGTGCTAGGTCTTCCTTGCTGCATGTGGGCTTTCTCTGGTCGTGAAGTCTACTCTTCCTTGTGCCACGGACTCGAGGTGCTCAGGCCCCAGTGGTTGCTGCAGGCAGACGCAGCAGCCGTGACCCGTGACTTAGTTGCTCCAAGCGCGTGAGATCTTCCCAGACCCGGTATCAAGCGTGTGTCCCCTGCACTGGCAGGTGGATTCCTTGCCACTGCGCCACCAGGGCAGTCCTCTGCTTTATATACAGTGGTGCGTGTGGCGAGCCCCGTCCCCCAGTTTCTCTCTCCCTTCCTTTCCCCTGGTCACCATTAGATGCTTTTCTACATCTGTGACTGTTTCTGTTTTATAGGTAATTTTTTTTTGAGTTGGGTTTTATTGCCATTGATCTTTTATTTATTTAGTTGGAGGATAATGCTTAACAGTTTATGTTGGTTTCTGCCATGCAACAATGTGAACCAGTCATAACTCTATCTATCTATCTATCTATCTATGTATAGATATATCTATATATCCCGTCCCTCTTGAGCCTCCCTCCTACTCCCGTAGGTGAGTTTATTTGTACCATTATTTTTAGATTCCACATGTAAGTGATATCAGCCTGTGCTTTCCTGTCATTTTCCCATATTACAAAGTTTGGAAATGATTCCCAGTTTTCTCACTAAATAGTAGGTTGTCCGCCTTGTAAAGAAGATAACATTCGCCAGTGAATATTCAAGGGGAAGCACAATCACTGTGAATTTCGTTAATCCCCAAGCCCTGAAGAGGGGAGTTAAGGAAATCTAGTGACAAGAGGTTAAACTGGGACACATTCTCACTCTTCCTCCTCCTAATGATCATTTTCCCAGTGTGAGTTGCTACCATTTTCAAAGAACAAGGGCCTTATTTTTTTCTGCTTTTCCAGCAGCCGGATTTGTAGCATGATGTCTCAGCTCCAAGGTTCAGTCTGGTGCTAATGAGGCCAAGGTCATGAGCTTGATCCCTGTCTAGGCAATTAGTTAATCTCAAAAGAAAACTCAGGCCACACCTTCCGCCCCAGGGAGTGAGGTCACAATTCCTGACACAGGGGGACGCAAGGGGACATGTGGCTGAAATAACAGATTGGTCAACTTGCAGAAATAGCAGACGTGTAGCTTATGTGCTGACCTTTTGTTCCCCAGCCTTTGGCAAACCTCACTAATTGACTGGACTGTCTTTTTTTTTCACTGAGCTCAGAGCGAACCTCAGAATTCTTCTCAACACGGATCTAGATTGGGGATCAGGAGGTTGGGGCCTATGGGGCTAAATCTGGCCCACTGCATGTTTTTGTAAATAAAGTTTTATTAGAATGCAGCCCCACCCACTAGTTTATTTTTTCATTTTTTTCTTTGTTAAACTTTTTGGCTGTACTGCGCAGCATGTGGGCATCTTAGTTCCCTGACGAGGGATTGAAACTGTACCCTCTGCACTGGAAGTGTAACCACTTAACCGCTGGGCCACCAGAGAAGTCTCCCATTACTTACCGTCTATGGCTGCTTCTGTACTGCAAAGGCAGAGTTGAATAGTTGTGACAGAGACTGTTGCTTACTTACAAAGCTGAAAATATTTATCATCTAGCCTTTCACAGGACAAGTTTGCTGACCCTTACTCTAGGTGGTCACTGAATCAAGAAGAGTTGGCATGTATCTACTCTTTATCCCTGAATTTGGGAATATTTATTCACATTACAAGGGCTTCCTTAATGGCTCAGCAGGGAAAGAATCTGCCTGCCAATGCAGGAGACACAGGAAACAGGAGACGAGGGTTTGATTCCTGGGTGGAGATGATCCCCTGGAAGAGGAAATGGCAACCTACCCTAGTATTCTTGCCTGAGAAGTCCCATGGACAGAGGAGCCTGGCGGGCTACAGTCCATGAGGTTGCAGAGAGTCGGACACGCCTGAGTGACTAAGCATGCGTGTATCCACGTTACAAAATGATCCTTTTTTAGCGAAGGGTTGTATCTCTCAGACAGGAACTTCCTCAATTTACTTCTTATTCATTTAGAAATATATTCTACTGTATATTCTTTGTTTATTTTTAGCAGTGAGAGTGATTGGAGAAGCTGGGAAACTTTAGATCAGTGCTTTAAGGGCCACGATTTCTAAAAGAAATGAAAGCTCTTTGAAGTTTTGCTGTGAGTTTGACTAACAGTAAACTGGCTAATATTTAATTAAGAAAAGGGAATGTCTATTGACAAAAATATAAAAGCGCGTGTCCTGCTGAAGAAAACAAGTCTCTTATTTTGTGCATCAAAAGGATAGCAACTGTTGTTTCTTGGGATTTTACCATATCTGTTTACCGTCCCTTTCCTACTCCCCGTGAACCTGAAGCTCTGTGTGACTGGAGATTCCCCATTCATTTTCTTCACTAGGCCTTTCAGAGGGCTTATGTGACTGACGTTACCCCCTTCCTCTCTGGTTAATGGGTAGGGTCGCACAGGTGCTGGTTTAGCAGCCCAGGACAGAAAGCAGCAATTATCTAAACACAGAATCCAGAAGCGTTTCTTTCTTCCGAAGAAAAGAAGTGCGTCTAGCAGTGTGCTCTGGATTGTGGAGTCTGTGGTTTGATTTTCAGACGGGCTGGAAGTGAATTAGGTTACAAGCAGGAAAATGGCACAGAAAGGGGGGGGGTCGGGAAAACTAAGAAAGTTGCTTTGTCTGCCTGTGAACAGCCGTTACCTCTTGGCCTTGATGGAAGCTTCAGTTGCCCCCAAACCCTTTTTGGTTTGGTTTGTTTTTAATGTTTAGTATTTATTTATAAATTTATTTATTTACTTATAATTTTGTATATTTTTGAATGCATGATATGTTTTTTTCCTATAAAACATTTTAAAATAATAGAATATAAGCTTACGTGGTTTTAAATTTCTATTGGCGTCTAGTTGCTTCACGGTGTTGTGTTAGTTTCTGCTGTGCGGCAGAATGTGTCAGCTACACACATACACACACACCCTCTGTTCTGGGCTTCCTTCCCCCTCAGGGCACCACGGAGCCTGGGTGCCATTCCCGGGGCTATAAGGGAGGTTCTCATCAGCTATCTGCTTTATGCAGAGCAGTGTATATGTGTCAACTCCGATCTCCCAATTCATCCGACCCCTTTTTCTGCCACTTGGTGTCCATACACTTATTCTCTACGGCTGTGTCTCTACGTCTGCTGCGCAAATAGGTTCATCTGTACTATTTTCCCAGATTCCACACATGTGCGTTAATATACCATATTTGCTTTTCTCTTGCCCCCAGATCCTTTTTAATAAATATTTTATGTCTATGGAGAAGGCATTTTTTTTCCTTCTGTAGCACTGTCCTGCATTTCCTGAGGAAGCAGCCCCTTCTCCACCAAGAGGAGCTCTGTCCCTCCCTCACTGGGTGGATGCAGTGGGCCAGAACTGGGCAGTTAGGGGTGACAACACTCCCCCCGCGTGGTGACTGGCCACCAGGGGAGACACGGGATCCGTGTTGGCCTGACCGAGTGTCTCAGGGCTTGTGATGGAGACACACAGGACAGCGTGTTTTCTGTCATCTTTAACTTGGGATGGTTGAAGTTCTGGGGCAACTGGGAACCACAGAATGAACTTGAGGATGAAACCTGTGCAGTGGAAGGCAGAGCTGAAAGGGAGAAAGAGACCAAGTCCTGGCGACATCACGGGAGTCCTTGACAGGCAGGCCTGCAGCCTCCGTGGCTTCAGTTCCGTAAGAAGTTGTGTTTCCTGCTTAATACAGTTTGGGCTGGGATTTCTGTCATTTACAATGAATAGCAATGCTAAATTCTCTAAGCACAGATGGATAGGTCTGTAAAAGTCATAATCCTAGAAAATAACTCCTCTTCACCTTAGATCTGCACTCTCTACTGAGTTTCCAAACTATTTGTGTTGAGGTCATCAGTCCTGCGGTATCGCTTGTCAAGAGATCACACTGAAAAGGATGTGGAAATCCAATACAGTAATCAACACAATATAGTTTTTTAACTTGCTGGCAGTTTTCTGGGATCATTAAATTTCCCCAATATGAAACTTCTTCACTGATATATGGATCATGTAAAATAGCCTTGAATACAATCACTATTTCCATGGTATCCGGATCCCTGAGGCCTCAAACAGAATTTGTGCTGGCCCCAGTAATTTTTCCGTTTCTCCCTTTGGCTTCACTCTGTAGCACCGGGCGGTCTGCTGCATTGAACTGAGTGATTTCTATAAACCAGTGTGTGCGTGTGCATGCCAATGCACAGATACTTGGTTCCCCCTTTCCCTTCTCCGCTGGCTTGGTGGCGATCAGAAGGGTTTCGCTACAGTTGCCAGCACCAGAGTCAGCCTTGCTATCCCACTAGGTTGCTCAGGAGGGTGCCTCATTTACAGAAGTCATTGCTGTTTGGGGTCTTCGAAAAGCCTAAGAGATAGATGATACAGATGAATTGCTTTTGTACTCACTTGAGAAATTGTACCGTGTTCCTGTACCTATGGGGCCACAGGGATGGTGGGGAGGACTATGCCTTATGGCTGCCTCCAAAGCAGTACCGTTTTAGACCAGGAATTTCATAAGAAATACCTTGTCCAAGCTTTGTTGTTGTTGTTCAGTGGCTAAGTCTCAGGATTCTCCAGGCAAGAACACTGCAGGGGGTTGCCATTTCCTCCTCCAGGGGATCTTCCCGACCCAGGGATGGAACCTGAGCCTCCTGTGTTGGCAGGCGGGTTCTCTACCACTGAGCCACCTGGGAAGGTCACCCAGGTGTCTCAGCAGAAGCCTGCACTCCTCCGCCATGTTAAATCTTTGTATTAGGTGGTTGGAGATGGTGCTCAGGAAAGATAGGATGAATCCGCTTACAGTGCCTCTCAAACTCCGAACTCCACAGCTCTCTCCAGTCCTCTCATCACTTCTTGGTATCTCGTGAGACCTTGTCCATCAGCACTGTGGCAACTTTCTAATGTTTTCATCAGCCAGATACTTGCTTTGGCAGCATTTTAGTAGACGACTCTTCCCACGTGCCTTCCACATGGTCCCTGGATGACGCCTGAGGGGTAGTCACATGATCAGCTCCTGACCAATCAGCACATTTTATCCCCTTGGTCATGGGGATTGTTTTAAGCATAGACACAAGTCCCAGATCAGTCCACTGCAATAAATCCAGCACATCTCTTGCAATCATTGGGAAGGAAATTTACATTTTGACAGCAATATCAGTGGGCTTCCCTGATGGCTCAGCAAGTAAAGAATCTGCCTGCAATGCAGGAGACACAGGAGACACTGTTTAGATCCCTGGGTTGCGAAGATCCCCTGGAGGAGAAAATGGCAACCCATTCCAGTGTTCTTGCCTGAAAAATCTCATGGACAGAGAAACTTGGCAAGCTACAGTCCAAAGGGTCATGAAGAGTGGGACATGACTGAGCACACACACGTGGGCAGAGCAGTATATGCACAGAGCCCCTGTGGGCTGGCTTGACGCCAGCAGGAGACACAGGAGAACCAAGCCAGTGCAAACGGAAGCCAAACCGAGAGACAGAGAGCTTAGGTCCTGCGGGAGTTTTTTGGACCCCTGGGTCTAGCTGTTCCTGAAGTCAGATCATCACCCTAGATTTCTCAGGTCAGTGAGTCAATAAATAACATTGTTTTCCCCTTTAAACTGGTCTGAATTGGATTTTTGTCACTTGTGGCAAAAAGAGCCCTGAGTTATACAAACAATCAGAGAACCGAGCTTTATTTGCTAGGGTCTCTCACTTGTGTCCGGCATCAAGAAGTCAGCAAATGAAATACTCAGGATTACATAGCAGGAACCAGAGGGAATGTGAAAAGCAATTTAACACAACAGGAGTGGAATAATTCCATGAAGGTGGCTCCGTTTAATAGGTAAGGGGATTCAGGCAAAGTGCTTTGAATCACTTGCTTCTAGAGCAACTGGGATTCTATGAATAACTGTGGACCTCAGCGTGCACAGATCCCTCCCAAAGACACCCTACACTCAGATCTCCATTGCAAATCTATGGAAGTGAATGCCTCATTGATGGGGCTTTTCAGTTCTTTTAGTAGTTAGAGTGATTTTTTTCTGTTGGAGTTACATCTCAAATTGTCTTCAACAGCCTCCCCAAGGGGCTGAGAGCTCCTCTAAGGAAGGACACACCTTCCTGAACGTGGCCTGCCGGCTGTAAACTCAGGGCCGCTTGCCAGTGATGGAGAGTGAGAGGCTGAGCGCTCTTGATGTTCATAAGAGCCGAGTTCAGTTCCCTCCTTTGCCACACATGGGCTGCAATCTCGGATGAGCTGACGGATCAGAGCTTCAGTTTTTCCCGTGAGATGCAGGCGATATTAGTACAGCCTCATTTCTGCTGCGGTTCAGTCACCAAGTCGTGTCTGACCCTTTGCAACCATGGACTGCAGCACGCCAGGCTTCCCTGTCCTCCACTGTCTGAGAGTTTGCTCAAATTCATGTCCACTGAGTCAGTGATGCTGTCTAACCATCTCATCCTCTGTTGCCCCTTCTCCTTTTTCCTTCAGTCTTTCCCACTATCAGGATCTTTTCCAATGAGTCGGCTGTTCGCATCAGGTGGCCAAAGTATTGGAGCTTCAGCTTTAGCATCAGTCCTTCCAATGAATATTCAGGACTGATTTCTTTTAGGATTGACTGGTTGGATCTCCTTGCAGTCCAAGGGACTCTCAAAAATCTTCTCCAACACCGCAGTTTGAAAACATCAATTCTTCAGTGTCAAGCCTTCTCTATGGTCCAATTCTCACATCTGTACATGACTACTGGAAACCATAGCTTTGACTATATGGACCTTTGTCAGCAAAGTGATGTCTCTGCTTTTAATATGCTGTCTAAGTTTGTCATAGCTTTCCTTCCAAGGAGCAAGAATCTTTTCTTTTCACGGCGGCAGTCATTGTCTGCAGTGATTTTGGAGCTCAAGAGAATAAAATCTGTCACTGCTTCCTCTTTGCCCCTTCTATTTGACATGAAGTCATGGTTGATGATAAGAGTTAATAAGATGATTTACCCCTTTTTTAAAGATTTGTTTTTGGGGTTGTTTTGTGTGTGTGTGTGTGTGTGTGTGTGTGTGTGTACCATTTTTAAAGTCTTTCTTGAATTTGTTGCAACATTGTTTCTATTTTACGTTTTGGTTCTTTGGCCGTGATGCATGTGTGACCCTAGCTCTCTGACTGGGGATCGAATGCTGGCCCCGCACTGGCACCCTGGACCGCCTGGGAAGTCCCGAGACGATTTGCTCTCTTAGGCACAGGAGTGACTCACGTCCAAGTTCTCAAGCTGAGTCTTGCACGGAGGATGCTCAATAAATGAACAGGAAAACCTCCTTTGATGACTTCTGGGATCCCATCCACATCTTTGACTTCACCTCTAGCATCTTTTACATTTTGTCTCCACCTTTTGAGACAATAATAACAATAATGTGCATTATTATTGGGATGGCTTCTCTTAATTGAATTCTTCCTCTTTCCCAGACACTGAAGGGCAGTCATATGGGTTCTGTCTTACCAGGAAAACTTGACAAATGAGGAAACAGAGTCTCAGAGAAGTTAAAGATTCCTTGAGGTCATCCAGCCAGGCAGTGGCAGAGGTGGGCATCAGTCCTATGTCCCTCTGATTCAAAAGCTGGTGACTTTTCCATGATGCAAGCGTTACACTCAAAATATAACCCATCACCTGGGAAAGTGTTAGCTGGGAAAGTTGCTAAGTCAGGTCTGACTCTTTGTGACCTCAGAGACTGTAGCACACCAGGCTCCTCTGTCCTCCAGGACCTCCCAGAGTTCATTCAGATTCATGTCCATGGAGTCGGTGATGCCATCCAACTATCTCATCCTCTGTCGCCCCCTTCTCCTCCTGTCTTCAATCTTTCCCAGCATCAGGGTCTTTTCCAGTGAGTTGGTTCTTTGCATCAGGTGGCCAATGTATTGTAGCTTCAGCTTGAGCATCAGTTCTTCCAATGAATATTCAGGGTTGATTTCCTTTAGGATGGACTGGCTTGACCCCCTTGCAGTCCAAGGGACTCTCAAGAGTCTTCTCCTGCACTCAACTAGAGTTTGTGTTTAAACAAGTCTCCTCCCCTCTCCTCCATGGGGATTCCTGTGAACAGTATCTTGTGAAGCACTTTGCTGACTGACCTTTCAAGTCTGTGCGAACGTACCGACAAAACGTAGAGGTTGTCAGCATTGCTTTCCACCATGACTCAGGAGTTTCTTGACTGTTTCCCAGTGTTTTCAAATGGCAGCGGGACTCTGCTTAAAAACGTAGATTTAATGGTTCGTTCCCTGTGGCCGACACTCCTTGATCCCCCAGAAGCTTCTCTTCTAATTGTTTTCTTAAATGTTACTCTGGGGGTGCTTGTCAGTTACCACCTGGTTGATGAAGTGGATTGAAAAACATTGAGAAATGAGATTTTTGACCCATTCTGTGGCTGATCTGGTTCCAACACAGAAATGTGGTTTATGGGTCAGAATTCTTGACAGGTTCAGAGTTACTTTAATAATGTGAGATTTGAGGCTATTGATTGACTCTAAATCCCCCACGAATATAAAAGATTTTTCTCTGGAAAACTCCATGCCAATTGGAAATGCTCAGATGAAAGTGGAGGGAAACCCTTGATTTATGGGAACCATTTCTCTTTCCTACTCTCCTATTATTTTTTACTGTTGGACATTTTAAAGAGTATTTGTGGCTTCGAGGCTCCTTACACTGCACAGCCTGTCCCTCGAGGTTTTTAGATGAAATAAGAAAAAAAGATAAATAAAGAGTCACTGTGAAGTGTTGCATCTTAACAAGAAGCTTCTGTCTGTTGAGGACAAAGCCATATTGGTAAAGGGGTGAGTTTTGTATCAAGGGTATGGCTCCTACTTCTCCTGCTTCTTACCAGCCGGGCAAAATTGGACGGATGACGTCTCCTGGTCTTGCCTCTGTCTCCCTAAACATAAAATGAACCAGATAATACCACCTGCCTCTTAGAGTTGATGAGATCAAAAGAGTTACGAAATCTGTGAGCACTTACACAGGCACTAAGTGAGTAGTCGGCCTCAAGGCACATCTGTTGCCTCACTGCATGAGCCTCCGGGGTCTGTCTGCTCAACTCTACCTGCAGTGATGCCTTCCTGCGCTGTGCCTGTACTGAGTCTCAGGGACAGAAAACTGGCGTTAGCTCCCAAACGTACCAGCAACATTGCAGATCAGTTAAGAGCAATTTAAGTCAAGACTGCCTGGGTTCAAACCCTGTTCCCACCACTTATCAACAAGCTTTCCAATTGCTGTGCTTGCTCTCTTTCCAGGGTTACTGCAAAGACCGTCCAAACACGCGGGTGAAGCCCATAAATGTCGTGCTGCAGGTAGTATCTACTCATTAAAGGCCAGCCATCATCCTTATTGCTGTTTTTGTTATTAATTACATCCTTTTGTAAAATGTTGATCATAGCCAGACTCCTGCTCCCACACTCCATCAATTCTTATTGAATACAAAGTTAAAAGAAATGCCAAAAAAATTTACTGGCAAGGACGTGAAGATGATAAATGCAACGCAAGGCTTAGGGAACGTATAACATTTTAATATATTTGTGGATTAATTTTTACTTAACTTTGGGGTGGAACACAGTGCTGATAGCAATCAAAGAAACAGAAAATAATAAAGGTCCACCAATCAGAAGAATGCAAGAGAAAATAAAGAATGCAGTGAAACGTTCCACAAGGGTGGTAATGCTGCCCACAACGCCTTCAAATTGGCATCTTCTATTATCTGCCTAAACCGTATCAACTCGTAAATGGAAAAATGTCACATACAAACACAAAACAAACGGGGGAAAGAAGCCCAGTAGCTACAAAATTAAGTCATCTGAAGCCAGTCAACAGATGTCTTGAATTCTAAAATTTTAGGAAATAGTTGAACTCAGGATGCATTGCCTCATGTAGCATATTGACAGGCAGCAGCAAGTGCTGCGACAGAATGTGAAACAGGGCAGAGGAGCAGAGGGCGCCAGGAAAGGAGGAGGTTGGGGTCGAGTGCTCACGGGCAGCCTCTCTGAAGAAACGATATTGAAAGGCAGAAGACAAGAAGTGAGTAGGGACTTCCCATGTGGTCCATTTGTTAAGAATCATCTTGTGATGCAGGACGCAGGTTCAGTCCTTGGCCAGGAACTAAGACCCACATGCTGTGGTGCTACTAAGCCCAAGTGCTGCAGCCCCTGGGCCTGCGAGGCCACTGCTCTGGAGCCCTCATGCCGCAGCAGAAAATCCCGCACAATGCAAAGAAGATCCTGTGCGCTTTAACAAAGACCCAGTGCAGCCAAATAAACACTTTTTTTTTTTTTAGAAAGAAGTGAGTATATACATAGCTGGGAAGACAGCGTTCTAGGCCCAAGGGAAAGCAAGTGCAAAGGTCCTGTGGTAGGCTAATGCTTCTATGTCTGGTGGACATTCTGGAGGCCAGGTTCGCAGCAGCAGAGTGAGTGATGGAGTGGAAAAAGCATGAACCATCCAGCAGGTTTTCTTGGAAGCTGGACAAGTGACTGAATTCCTCGAAGCTTCTGCTTTTTCATTAGCAAAATGGGGACAATATCACCAGCATGATTCTCTGAGCCATCAAAGAGACCGTGGAGCTTGCCTGATAAAATTCCTGCAAGACAGTGGGCACCCCCAAAATTATAACAGAAAAACAAAAGGCCAAATTTTCAGATTCAGCTTCAGACTCAGCAAGTCGGGTAGGCAAACCAGTCTCACCGTTCAGTTCCTTTGTGCAAAGTATGCGGTCACACACCTAGGTTCATGGAAATCTTTGTCCTCAAGAAGCTCTCTCTAGTGGAGGTGACAGGCGGATGGTGGCTTGCCGAGCACAATCAAGTTTGGGGTCCATGTGAGGACTCCAAACTCACAGAGGCTCCTCTTTGTTTCATGGGATCTCTTTAATTTCTGGACAATCTTGCCGAAGTTACTGTTGTCATAGGAACTGAATTCAGGTCTTAATACAATTTGCATTGATGGTTTGATGATTTGATAAGCAACATTTTTATTTTCCTATAAGCAATGTGGGTCAGCAGCATCTCCTAATACTGCCTTTCCCTAGGTTTGTTGTGAAATTAGGCAGAAGAGTCAGAGACATTGTAACATGAAGCAGTGAATAAACCAAAGGACATTTGAGAGACAACAGAGAAGTGAGCAGGCAAAAGGCACTCTGTGCAGCAACATTTAGTATTCGTGAATTTCTCCAGTGATCAGCCGATGCTCTTAAAAAAAAAAAAAAACAGCACGTATTATTGAAGCTAAGAAATACATTCAGTTCTTTCAAATAGTATTGCCTGGGAACACGCAAAAGATGAAAATGTGCTTTGAAAATAAACATTCTCAGAAGGTGTCAGCGTAGAAACCATAGAACATGACATGGTTCTACAATGTATCGCCATTGTGAGGATAAGTTGAGACTACAGAGTGATATTGCTGATTTTATTTTTTTAATAGCTTATTTATTATTTATTTATTTCTGGCTGTGCTGGGTCTTCGTTGCTGCTCAGGCCTTCTCTAGTTGTGGCAAGTGGGGGCCGCTCCCTAGCTGCTGTGTGTGGGCTGCTGATTGCAGTGGCTTCTCTTGCCGAGCACAGACTCTCGGTGAGAAACTTCAGGAGATGCTGTGCATGGGTGTAGCAGTTGTGGCTTCTGGACACAGGTTCAAGAGTCATGGTGCACAGGCTTAGTAGCACGTAGGATCTTCCCAGACTAGGGATTGAACCCACGTCTCTGGCGTTGGCCGGGCGATTCCTCACCACTGAGCCACCGGGGAGGCCCAATATAGCTGATTTTAAACCAACATCTCGAGATTTCTGCGTGAAGGCAAACTGCTGTGCCTACCAGGATAATCTTTGGGAAGATGGAACATCTTCCCTTGGCCTCTCGTGTACTGTGGTGATGGCGTTTGGAGAAGAGATGGGCTCTCGGCTCAGGGAGAATTCAACTATCACTCTGAAGTGTATTTTTCTGAGAGGAAAAGGGTGTAAGTTTTCTAAATTATCAAGGATAATTTTTAAATTTCAAGAACCCCTAGTTTAGAAGCTGAGTATCGTCAATGGTGGAATTTTCTTCTTTGAACGTGGATTTGATGTTGGGAAAGATCCAGAAGCTGTTTAGGATCTTGTATGATGAGCTAAGTGCTAGGCAGGCATCCCAACCTCCCACGTCCAATGGCACCCTGACCCTCCCAGCCTCACGTGTTCCGCATCTCCATAAAGAGGAGCCCCATCCACCTGGTGGTTAAGGCTCAAAGTTGGAAGCAGGTAGATAGAGTTTTGGGGGTTGAGGCATGTGTAATCTGAAGATGCTCCATTTTAAAAAGTATGTACATATGCCTTACTTTTGAAAACTGTTAAACAAAAGGCTCACATGGATGTATTGCTAAGACCCTCTCCTCCCCGCCACCCCCCATACCCTTGGATGTCTCTCTGTAAGGATGGAACTGAGACTTCATCTCCAGGGCTCATGACAGTTCGATTTCACCTTTGCCTGGCTATGACTCTGAATACTCTCTCTTCCACTCCCCAGCTTGAACATCCAATTCTGCTGTTTCTGTTTCACGAATATCCCCCAAAGCACACATTTCTGTCTGCAGTTACTAGTAAGGTTCTTCTTGTCCAAACGATGATCCTTTCCTGCCTGGATATCCATGACAGGCTCCTCACTGGTCCCCTCATGCACAGTGTTGTGCTTCATTTCTCTGCAGAGCAACCTGAGTGTCTGCTGGAAAACGTGGATCCGGCTTGGTCCCTCTCTAGCATAAACCTGCAGTCATCTTCCTGTGCGTTAAGAAGTCACCCTTCCCTGCAGTCTAAGCAGGTGTGTCCCCAACACTTACTCTCAACAATGCTGTGTCAGGTTCATTATTTCTGTAGCATTTGTCACAATGTATAATTATATACTTATCTATTTTTTTTTTGCTTGATTACTTGTTTATTGTTTGTCTCTCTATTATGTTGTAAGTGTCAAAATGTTAGGGGCCATACTGTTTTATTTGAACACATACTCAGTTGAGCATAGCTCTTCACATGTAAAAGTGAAAAAGTTGAAAGTGCTAGTCACTCAGTCGTGTCTGACTCTTTGCAACCCCATGGATACACCAGGCTCCTCTGTCCATGAAAATCTCCAGGCAAGAATGCTGGGGTGGGTTGCCTTTCCCTTCTCCAGGAGATCTTCCTGATCCAGACGTGGAACCTGGGTCTCCCGCTTCGCAGGCAGGTTCTTGCCCATTTGAGCCACCCGGGGAGCCCCTCACACATAGTAATCATTCAGTTAAATATACGCTGACTAAAGAAGGGATTCAACAAGCTGAGTGTGGCCATATTGGTAAAATCCAAGGGATGCCAACAAAAAATGAGAGGTTTTCCTGGGTAAATAGTTGAACTGAACTGGGTGAGATTTCAAGAATGATTTGACTGATGATCCGGCTGGAGAGTCCCATGGTCAGAGAAGACTGGCAGGCTACAGTCCATGGGGTCACAAGAGACAGACCTGACTTAGCAACTATACCACCACTACCACCCACAATTCAGAGGAAGCGTGCAGCCTTCATGTGCGACTGCATGGAAGGAAAAAATAATCCAGCACGCGTGCTGGCAGATAGGCAGGTTTTGATTGTGTTGAAAAGTCAGTTCCACATCTCATTACTTGAAGGGCTCTGAAAGGGGTGTAAAACAGGGAACCTGGGACAGGGCATGTGTGGTGGAATAGGGAAGGGTTTGTGCAGCAGGATGAATGGGTTTTGCAATAAGAATAATACGCTGTGTTTTTGAATGCTAGTGTGGTGGACCCTGTGTTAGGCGCTTTGTCTAATCGTTCCACTGATCCTGGTGAGTGAGCAGTATCGTCGTCACCATTTTATAGAGGAGGCTGCTGGGACTTATATCATTTGAAGACCTAGTCACAGAGCTAGGAAGAGATGGAACCAGAATTTGACCTGCAGTTTCCCATAAACACTTCACTTCCTATAAAGAAATTTACATCCATTCAGTTAGAAAATCTGAAGAAATAATAAGCGTGGTTTATCTTGGCTCCTTTAAATTTTGAAAAGTTCAGACAGATCTTTCTCCCCAGGGAGGAGAGAACATGTGGCCAATGAACCTAATTTCTAAAGTCTGCAATTTCCCAGTTATGTTTTTGGCAACTTATTACTAACGCAGAAATATCATGCTCACCAAAATACTGTTGCTCTCTTACTTCCAATGCTGTTAACAAGAAAAATGGCTGCTATTTTAAGAATGTCTTATAATATTGTCAAGAATTGCCTCCTTCCTCTTCAACATACAATTTTCTCATTATATTCTTTGATTTTTCTGTTTTTTTCAGACTTTCTCTTTTCCTGCTCTTGGAGTGACATGTCATTGATGCCGATGGTAATGGAGGCATAAGCAGGTTGTGTCATTGCTTCCCCCAAAAGTACAAAAGGTTAATGCTATTAATAAATTTGACATATCCAGTTATACTTCATAAACCCTGTCAGAGGGTAAGGGTCATCTTAACTTAAGGTTCTCCAAGAGGCCCCATCTCTGTTCATGTCATTGGTCCAAGGAATTCATGGGTTCTGAAGCATTTTGAGATTAGATTCTTAAGTGATGGCACCATGATTTGATTTCAGCTTGATTTCTCATTTGGCTATCTGAATGAAGAAACTCAAAAGGCAACGTGAGAAAAAGACAACAAAAGATCCCTTTTTATTGTGGAATGCTCATTGCTGGAGTTCCCTTATCAAAAGAGAATGAATTTATTATTTTTGTTCAACTGCAGCAGGTCTCATAGTCAAGGAAGCCTCAAACTTATAGTATGGCTTATAAGGAATGTCAGTTCAATTAACACCTGAAGAGCTTCTCTCAAGAGTCTTGTCTCTGTTTGATTTTACTGAGGGTCATGACTGAAGATTGCATTTGAGGCTACGGACTGTGCTGGGTATTCGCCATGACTTCTGTAGTAAGGCTGACCACCACCCTACCTTTCACGGGTACATTCTTCATCATTTTAAGGATTGCCTTTGCCTCTTCACCAAACACTGGCTGACTGTGTGCGTCTGTTTCTGGGTACTCTCTTCTGTCTACTGTGTTTCATTCCGTGAGTCTGTTCTTTCACCAATAAGACACCATCCTGATCACCGTAGCTTTGTAGTAAGTCTTGAAATCGGGTAGAAAGATTCTTCCAGGTTTGTTTTTCATTTGCAGTATTTTGTTGGTTAAACTTCTGTCTTTTAGTAAAAACTTTGGAATCAGTTTTTTTATTATTTATAAAATAACTGGCTGGGAGTTTGATTGAAGTGACGTTGAGTCTATAGATCAGGCTGTAGCGAAACATTTTAGCAATACTGACTCTTTCAGTCCATGAGCTTGGCATGCATCTTCATTTGTTTAGTTTCTTTGATTTATTTCATCAGAATTTTGTGATGTTTTACATATATATCCTATTTGTATTTGGTTACATCTATCCCTAATATTTCATTTATTTTGTGTGCCATTATAAATGGTACTGTTTTTATCATTTTAAATTTCAGTTGTTTATTGTGTATATATGAAAAAGAAATTGACCTTTGTGTATTAACCTTGTAACATGAAATCTTCTGATTCTACAATTATCCATTAGTTCCAGGAAATTTATTTTGTGTGTGTGTATCAATCCTTGCAGATTTTCTCCATAGACAGACATGTAATTTATATATAAAGATAATTTTATTTATTTTCAACATGTATACCTTTTATTTCTTTTCCTTGTCTTATTGTACTAGCTAGGACTTGTTGTATGACATTGAATAAAAGTGACAAGAAAGGCCAATTTCACTGTGTTCTCAGTTTTAGGGGGGCAGGCCCAACTTTTCACCAAAAGTATGATCTTTGCAACAGATGTTTTGTAACTGTTCTTTAATTTGAATTGGGAAATTGAGACATCTCTTTGCCATCCCTAGTTTGCTGAGAATTTTTATCATGAATGGATGTTGGATTTTCTCAAGTGCTTTGACTACATCAATATACTATATATGACTATGTGAGTTTCCTTTTTTAGTCTGATCATGTGGCACATTATACTGATTGATTTTCAAATGTTAAGCCAGCCTTATATAACTGTAATAATCTTAGTTGTGGGATTCTTCTCATACATTATTGAATATGATTTGCTAATGCTTGTTGAGGATTTATCATCTGTGTACATGAGAGATATTGGTCTATAGTTTTCCTTTCTTAAAATTTATTTAGCTTTTTTATTAGGTAATTCTGTTCTCATAGGATGAGGTAGAAAATGTTCGATCTGCTTATATTTTATAGGGTAGTTTGTGGGGACTTAATGTCATTTCTTCCTCGAATGTTTGGTAGAATTTGCCAGTGAAGCCATCTGAGTCTGGTGCTTCCTTTCTTAGAGTGTTATTAGTCTTCTGTTCAATTAGTAAATGTAGCTTATTCAGTTTATTCATTTCTTCTCGTGTGAGTTTTGGTCACTTGTACCTTTCAAGGATTTGGTCTGTTTCATCTAAATTATCAAATTTATGGGCAACTAGTTATTCATAATAGGAAATCATCTTTTTATTACATATAATTTTAAGTTCATATTCGATGTTCTTTCTAGTCTACATGCATGCAGTTTTGTTTCTTTTGAATTTTTACTTTAACTAGTCCTGTTGGAAAAGAATATGACACTGACACAGTAATAGAAGATGAAGAAACTACTCAGCAAAAATATTCAAAATCCAAAGAGGTGTGAGTTTGATAAAGGAAATTACTATTAATATAAAACATTATATTTGAAAATTAGTCGGCTTTTGCCCATAATCTCTCTGAATTTGTTCTTCTCAGTTAAGATGAAGGAACTCCCCTTCATTTAGAGTATATTTGAAAGAAAAGGCCACAGAGAAAGTATCTTGTTAATAACTTAGTTGTTCTACAAACTGTGAGTTTAGAGGAGATCAGCTCCTGTTCTGTACTGATACAGAATACTGATGAAGAATGCAAATACAGCCACATGTAAAAGCAGGGCATTTACTTTCAAATCTTCTGGCTTTTGTTTTTGACATCTTTGCAGTTGCACTTTGAACTCTTTTCCTTCTTGGGTAACCACTTATGAAGTTCTCATTTTGGCATAAAATGACTTATGAAAGTATCTACTCATCAAGAGATGGCTTAGGCCAGAGAGAATTGGATTTGGTGAAATGTGATGTAAAGGTGTTCGTTTCTCATGTCTGAATGCACTGTCGTCTCCTATTCCTCCAGGTCCACCCCCACTCACATATCTAGAGAAGAAGTTTCATACATGCATGAGAAGGTTATAAACAATATCAGTAAGAAATAAGTGCATTTGTTGAGTATGTTTCAGGCATTGTGACATGACTGTATGTTACCTTGTTTAATACTTAGAACAGTATTGGGATAGGTTTTACGTTACTGTCTATTTCATAAATCGAGAAAATGAGGACCAGACAGGGTGATCAAATTACTCATGGTCACGCAGCTGGTCCGCTGTTTAACAGAATGATTATCAGTCTTCATAGCTGTGATGAGTTACAGAAGCGACTCTGGGCAGTCCCCTCTGTAGCTCCGCCCATCATGGAAGCGTCTCCCTGATCTCTGCATCAGGGTTCGCTCTGTGACTTGCCTTGGCTAATAGAATGTGATGGATCTGCCTAAATGCCAGTTTAAGCTTCAGCTGCAAGATAAATTAAATAATTCCAATCCAGGCTCTTGGACCCCTGCCTCTGCCATGAGAACAAGCCCATGGCTGGAAGATAAATATCCATATGGAGAAAAAGGCAGTGGTTCCAGTTCAGGTCATCCCAGACCATATACGTAGGACAGAGCCCAGCCAGGCAGGCCTGCCCACCTAAAGTCCAGCTCATTTCAGAAGTATGAGTGAGCAGGGAAGACAGAGACCAAGTAAACTTCCTCTCAGTTGATCCTCAGGTTCATGATCAGTAATAAATGCTTGTTTTACGGCACTGAGATTTGGGGTGGTTTGTTATGCAGCAGCAGCTAGCTGATTTGACAGGTTCCTTAAGATAATGTTATTAATTAATGGGGAATAAAGGCAAAACAGATCTTATTTCTCAAGATAATTTGACAAATCATCACAAGTAGGTGATCCTATAATGACCATATCCTTTATTGTACTTAAAATGTTTCCCATCCCAAAATCTTGTATGATTTTTAGGCAATAAATTGTCTGAATGCTATTAGAGCCATGCTTTTGGTAAAATAAAGCCCTTAAATTGCTTGGCTTAACTTTAAGAGTTGTCTTCATTTTAATCAGCTCATTAGGTTTGATATACATTTTTCAGTTTCTACTTCCTGTTAAGCTGAAGTAAAACTAAAAGTACTGTTTAAACGAATCGTGAACATACTTTTCACCTTTGAACTACGTTCCCAAACCATGGAGGTTTGAATTCCTACTGCTTTTTTCCAAATTACTTACAACCAATAGGTAGAAAATCCTACAGACTCTCAGAGAATGTTCAGTTGTGAGGAACAGAAGCCCAATCAGATATGCTTATGGAGACGTAAGTTATTCTAAAGACACAGAGGGTGCTTTCAGAAACCAGTTTTAGGAAAGGTCGGGCAAAACAGGTTCATGTCAGTCTCTGCCTCAGCTCCTCTCTCCTGAGACACATGCCTTTGCTGTGATCTGTTTAATTCTTCCATCTCTCCAAACTCCCCTCAGGCCTTTTAAACAGACCCTGCTGTGAGTGAGATGGTGCATTGCCCAGACCCCCGCCTTCAGGACTGAGGCATTCTTTCTCCAGCAGCGGAGAGTGTCAGTGGTTGATGGATCTCAGATGAGTTGTTCTCTGTGCTTCGTCCAGCTAAAGAGAGCCTCTTCGCCTGGTTTTTGTATTGTGGTTGTTTTGTTCGTCCTGTTGTCAAGGGGATATGAAGACTTGGCTCCCTTTTCTTAAGGAGGGAAACCAAATGGGGATCATAACTTCAGAGTTCCCAGCAGTGAGTAGGGCCTTGAGCATGAAAGACTGCAGGTCCAGGCTGCGTGCGGTTGTCCTGCTGCTCAGACCACTTGACCTGACAGTCCATGTGACTTTAGAAGCATCTGTGGTGAGCAAAGACGCCAAATGGAGTTTGTAGCAACTTCCAGTAGGAAAATAATAACGCAGAGCCCGGGGTTTCTGGAGCACAGCCATGCTGTCTACAGAAGAGAATTACAATTTTAAAATGTCAATCCTGGCATGCTGCTGGCCTGGTAGAGATGGAGTCCCTGACTGTGGGACAGCAGGTGGTCCTGTGGCCAGGGCTTTTCGTGGAGATCTAGGGTCTGTCAGACCAGCAGCAATGCATCGTGAATGCACATGGCGTGTCTGGGCTTAGGAAGGGGCAAGGCCAAAGGGCACAGGTAAACTAGGTGGCTCAGTGGTAAAGAATCCTGGAGATTGGGTTCGATCCTTGGGTCAGGAAGATCTGAAGCAGGAAATGGCAACTCACTCCAGTATTCTTGCCCCATGGACAGAGGAGCCTGGCGGGCTACAGTTCACAAGGTCGCAGAGAGTCAAACACGACTGAGCAACTGAGCATGCACATCTCTGTGAGCAGGTGGTGCAGCGCCCGTGCCGCTCGAGCGTTTGCACCACTGCTGCTCTGTCAGCTCACACTGAGGCCACAAGAAGTTCTCCAAAGAATCGGATTTCTTGCATGGATGAGTTGGCTCCTACCGGCCTGGGGACTTCATCTTTCAGTGTCATATCTTCATGCCTTTTCATACTGTTCATGGGGTTCTCAAGGCAAGAATACTGAGGTGGTTTGCCATTCCCTTCTCCAGTGGACCACGTTTCGTCAAAACTCTGCTCCATGGCCTGTCTGTCTTGGGTGGCCCCACAAGACATGGCTCATAGTTTCATTGAGTCAGACAAGTCTGTGGTCCATGTGATCAGATTGGTTAGTTTTCTGTGACTGTGGTTTTCAGTCTGTCTGCCCTCTGTTGGAGAAGGATAAGAGGCTTATGGAAGCTTCCTGATGGGAGAGATTGACTGAGACGGAAATGGTCTTGTTCTGATGGGTGGGGCCATGCACAGAAAATCATTAATACAATTTTCTGTTGATGGGTGGATGTGTTCCCTCCCTGTTATTTGACCTGAGGCCAAACTATGCTGAAGATAATGGCAACCTCCTTCAAAAGGTCCCCTGCACACACTGCTACACTCAGTGCCCCCAGCCCTGCAGCAGGCACCGCCAGCCCAGGCCTCCGCCAGAACAACACCCGGTTGTGGTTGTGACTGGTGACGGAAGTAAAGTCTGATGACGTAAAGAGCAATATTGCACAGGAACCTGGAATGTTAGGTCCATGAATCAAGGTAAATTAGAAGTGGTCAAATAAGAGACGGCAAGAGTGAACATACACGTTTGAGGAATCAGTGAACTAAAATGGACTGGAATGGGTGAATTTAACTCAGACGACGATTATATCTTCTACTGTGGGCAAGAATCCCTTAGAAGAAATGGAGTAGCCATCATAGTGAACAAAAGATTCCGAAATGGAGTACTTGGATGCAATCTCAAAAACAACAGAATGATCTCTGTTTGTTTCCAAGGCAAACCATTCAACATCACAGAAATCCAAGACTATGCCCTGACCAGTAATGCTGAAGAAGCTGAAGTTGAACAGTTCTATGAAGACCTACAATACCTTCTAGAACTAACACCTAAAAAAGATGTCCATTTCATTATAGGGGACTGGAATGCAAAACTAGGACATCAAGAGATATCTGAAATAACAGGCAAATTTGGCCTTGGAGTACAGAATAAAGCAGGGCAAAGGCTAACAGAGTTTTGCCAAGAGAACACACTGGTCATAACAAACACCCTCTTCCAACAACACAAGAGAAGACTCTACACATCGACATCACCAGATGGTCAACACCAAAATCAGATTGATTATATTCTTTGCAGCCAAAGATGGAGAAGCTCTATACAGTCAGCAAAAACAAGACTGGGAGCTGACTGTGTTTCAGATCATGAACTCCTTATTGCCAAATTCAGATGTAAACTGAAGAAAGTAGGGAAAACCACTACAGCATTCAGGTATGACCTAAATCAAATCCCTTACAATTATACAATGGAAGTGACAAATAGATTCAAGGGATTAGATCTGATAGACAGAGTGCCTGAAGAACTGTGAACAGAGGTTCATGACACTGTACAGGAGGCAGTGATCAAGACCGTCTCCAAGAAAAAGAAACGCAAAAAGAAAAGGCAAAATGGTTGTCTGAGGAGGCCTTACAAATAGCTGTAAAAAGAAGAGAAGCTAAAGGCAAAGGAGAAAAGGAAAGATATACCCATTTGAATGCAGAGTTCCAAAGAATAGCAAGAGAGATAAGAAAGACTTCCTCAGTGATCAGTGCAAAGAAATAGAGGTAAACAATAGAATGGGAAAGTCTCTAGATCTCTTCAAGATAATTAGGGATACCAAGGGAACATTTCATGCAAAGATGGGCACAATAAAGGACTGAAATGGTATGGACCCAACAGAAGCAGAAGATATTAAGAAGAAGTGGCAAGAATACACAGAAGAAATATACAAAAGATCTTTATGACCCAGGTAATCACGATGATGTAATCCCTCATCTAGAGCCAGACATCCTAGAATTCGAAGTCAAGTGGGCCTTAGGAAGCATCACTATGAACAAAGCTAGTGGAGGTGATGGAATTCCAGTTGAGCTATTTCAAATCCTAAAAGATGATGCTGTAAAAGTGCTGCATTCAATATGCCAGCAAATTTGGAAAACTCAGCAGTGGCCACAGAACTGGAAAAGGTCAGTTTTCATTCCAATCCCAAAGAAAGGCAATGCCAAAGAATGCTCAAACTACCTCACAATTGCACTCATCTCACACATTAGTAAAATAATGCTCAAAATTCTCCAAGCCAGGATTCAGCAATATGTGAACCATGAACTTCCTGATGTTCAAGCTGGTTTTAGAAAAGGCAGAGGAACCAGAGATCAAATTGCCAACATCCGCTGGATCATGGAAAAAGCAAGAGAGTTCCAGAAAAACATCTACTTCTGCTTTATTGACTTCACAAAAACCTTTGACTATGTGGATCACAATAAACTGTGGAAAATTCTTCAAGAAATGGGAGTACCAGCCCACCTGACCTACCTCCTGAGAAATCTGTATGCAGGTCAAGAAGCAACAGTTAGAACTGGACATGGAACAACAGACTGATTCCAAATTGGGAAAGGAGTACATCAAGGCTGTATATTGTCACCCTGCTTATTTAACTTCTATGCAGAGTACATCATGAGAAATACCAGACTAGATGAAGCACAAGCTGGAATCAAGATTGCTGGGAGAAATATCAATAACCTCAGATATGCAGATGACACCACCCTTATGGCAGAAAGTGAAGAGAAACTAAAGAGCCTCTTGATGAAAGTGAAAGAGGAGAGAGAAAAAGTTGGCTCAAAGCTCAACATTCAGAAAACTAAAAACATGGCATCCAGTCCCATCACTTTGTGGCAAATAGATGGGGAAACAATGGAAACAGTCTCAGACCTTTTTTTTTTTTTTGCTCCAAAATCACTACAAATGTTGACTTCAGCCATGAAATTAGAAGACTCTGGAGAGCTCTGGAGAGTTCCTTGGACTGCAAGGAGATCCAACCAGTCCATCCTCAAGGAAATCAGTCCTGAATATTCATTGGAAGGACTGATGCTGAAGCTGAAACTCCAGTACTTTTGGCCACCTGATGTGAAGAACTAACTCATTGGAAAAGACCCTGATACTGGGAAAGAATGAAGGCAGGAAGAGAAGGGGATACAGAGGATGAGATGGTTGGATGGCATCACCGACTCAATGGACATGAGTTTGAGTAAACTGTGGGAGTTGGTGATGGACAGGGAGGCCTGGCATGCTGCAGTCCATGGGGTTGCAAAGAGTCAGACATGACTGAGTGACTGAACTGAACTGAACTGAGTTGACTCAGCATGTGGGAGTAAGCCGTTGCACACTTGGAATGTCCCAGAAAATGGAGGTGAAGAGAAATCCTCCCAATGACAGAGCTTTGGACGGTGAACCCACATTTACACTATGCAGAAAGAGATCTGCCCTAAGGATAGAATGTGGCCTCTTAGATAGTGAGTAATGGCTTGGATGATTGGTTAGGAGACTGGAAGGAGAAAGATAAGAAGAATAGGATCAACATGGTTTGAAGAATGGAATGTGGGTGAGCCATGGGAGTAAGTGCGAAGTGTGAAGATCCTTCATTGCATGCTACCACCCACTAGACAGCAACTGCCAGAGAAGAAGCATCGAATAATCAGGGGGATGGAATAACTCTGCTGGTTGGTGTCAGGCAGTATCTGTCATCGACACACTCAGTGTGTCCACACAGATGTGAGAGAGGAGATACGGTGGCAGGGATGAAAAATACATATGGGCCCCGTAGTGGGCTTAGATCGCATGAGACCCTGATAAAATGCCATTCCGTGAGGGGCCATCTGGCCACTCGGTGGTCAGCTGATTACATTAGCTGCTTCCTACACTTTCTCCCTGGTGTCAATACCTATTCCAGGTACCACCTTTCCTGTCTTGCTCACAGAGCCTCTGCCTACACCATGTCCCAAGATTTTATAGTATTTGAATACTGTGTACAAATACAGAATCTCATATAACACGGTGCCTGCATGCTCAGTCATGTCCAACTCTCCGTGACCCTGTGGACTGGAGCCCTCCAGCTCCTCAGTTCTTGGGATTCTCCAGGTAAGAATACCGGAATGGATTGCCATGCCCTCCTCCAGGGGATCTGCCCAACCCAGGGATCAAATTTGTGTCTCTTGCGGCTCCTGCTTTGGCAGGCAGATTCTTTACCACTCGCCACCTGGGAAGCCCTTAAGGTGGTGGTGGACCCCCTTTGCAGGGGAGGAGGGCATGGTCAGGGTCACACTGGCTGCATTTTTTCCTGAAGCGCCCAAGGCTGCCTGGTAGGAGACACCATGGAGCTTGGAGACCCACTGAGGGGCTGGACTGCCATCATCCAGGTTTCAACAGACACCCTACGTCAAGTTCATTGTATGATGCTGTGTTCCCAGTAGGTCAAAGACATGGGCTTTGGAACAAAGGGGTAGAAGAATGAGGGACCCCTAACCACCATTCCCAGTGAGCCACACAGCAAGTTTCCAGTCCCTTCCCAACCAGTGTGGGTTCTTCCTTAGAGTTCATTCCTCCTTGACTTTGACACCCTGGGTACTTCATTTGCCTTGTCCTAGCCCCAGCCCTCCTCCACATTATTACCCAGCTCATGTTTTTACTGGCAGCTGATTCATACTGTTTTCCAATTTTAAATTCCCACATCAGCAGGCTTAAGGGAGTATGACGTAGCAGCTGTTAGTAGTTAGACACACTGTATAGATGGTCAGATCTTGAACTTGTTACTTAGCTCTCTAGACCAGAGCTCATTTTCTCTAAAACAACAGCAGTTGCCCTTACACTAGCATAGGTTGTGTTGTTGTTGTTGTTATTTAGTCACTCAGTTGTGTCCAACTCTTTTGTGACCCCATGGACTGTAGCCCACCAGGCTCGTCCGTCCATGGGGTTTCCCAGGCAAGAATACTGGAGTGAGTTGCCATTTCCTTCTCCTGGGCATCTTCCCACACCAGGGATCAAATCCACATCTCCTACGTGGGCAGGCAGATTCTTTACCCCTGAGCCACTTAGGAAGCCCCAAACCTTACTCCCTCATTATCGTGGGAAGGGATGGGACGACAAGGGAGGTTAAATGTGGTAATGAACATAACACACTTACCACAGAGTGCCCAGTACAACAAGTACTCAGACATGATTAGGTGTTATCTTTATTGTTATCGTTGTTTTATTGTTATTGTTAGACCATTGCAACCCTTACTTCCCCTTCCAGGAGGGTGTCATGAGATTGTGTGTACTTGGTGCTCGGTGGGTGCTTGATAAGTGGTAGTTATGAAGCATAAATGCCACTGAAGAGGGTGGTGCATCAAACTTACTGGCAGTATTGTGCACAGAGTTGCTGAGTGCAGGAGCTGCACACACAGGTCTGTAGTCTGTCTGCTCCTGTCCCTCCATCACATCACGCCGGCTGCTTCGCTTTGACACACACACAGTGTGGCAAGCACGCCTCACATGATTATCTCATTTGATCCTCATGCCAGCTCTGAAGGTGCGATGATTACTCCCTTTTACACATGAGGAAACAGGATGCAACTGAACCCTCAGCAGGCTTCCCCCAGTGCCTGTGACCCTGTGCGTGCTGTTTGCTGTCACCATGGTGAGCTCACCAGTAAGGATCATTTATTAAGCCTTTGCCCCAAACAAAGAGGAGGGCAGGGCCTTTGCCCAGACAGGGCAATATAGAAAGAAGTGTAGATTTTAAGCTAGGTCCAGAAGATGACTATGCTGTATCTATATTCTGCATCTTGAGTCTATACATAAGACCTTGCTATGCTAATGCTATGCTAAGTCACTTCAGTCGTGTCCAACTCTGTACGACCCCATAGACGGCAGCCCACCAGGCTCCCCCATCCCTGGGATTCTCCAGGTAAGAACACTGGAGTGGGTTGCCATTTCCTTCTCCAATGCATGAAAGTGAAAAGTGAAAGTGAAGTCGCTCAGTCGTGTCTGACTCTTAGCGACCCCATGGATTGCAGCCCTTGGCCAAGTTTAAATTCATGACAAGCTTTCAACCTCCATGTAAACCCTCCATCATTCCACTTTTTACACAATTTATTTTACAACTTGGCCAAATGAAACCTTCTCTATGTTTGGCATGGTTTACTTTGTTCTGGAAGAAGCATGTGTGATGAGAAAGCTACAAAAGTTATTACCAAAAGTAATAAGAAGTAACAGATAATTATAAATTGGTATTAAATCTCTCTGATCCATATTTTATTAGTTGCGAGGATGCATCAATCAGAGGTGGAGTGATTACCAGGAGTGTTTCTCATATTTTGAGGTCCCAGATTTTAACTTTCAGTCTAAAAGTGTTGTAGTCTCAGCAAAATATAAAATGGTCACCCCGATGAATTGTTTCAATAGTCAAACGTGGATTGTATCCATTTTGTGTGCCTTGATGAAGTGGCAGAAATGGGCTTTGATAATATTTCGGAATGTATTTGGTCTTTGAACTATAAACTACTGTCATTTTCCAAAATGCTCTAGGGAAAGTCGTTGTGCTGACAAAACGGCCTCGAGTGGTAAGTAGAGCTTTTCATCTAGTGCGCATATCTGCAATTTCCTATTTAGGCATGACCTACAAGGTGCTTAAGCTTGAAGGAACCCATAGACTATGTAGATGACAAAATGGAAGGTTAGAAGTATGCAGCCAGTTTTTGTAGTCAGATAGTCACAGAATTGTATTAATTTATTGATTCGCAAATATTATTGTCTGTTCTGTGCCAGGCGCTTGTACTAAGTCTTAGGGATCAGTGTGGAAGAAAACAGACCCACCTTTGACTTCATGGAAATTGATGACAACTGGGGGAAATTGAAGATAAAGAAATAATCACACTAATGTGGTTAGTAGTCACTAAGTTGCATCCGACTCTTTTGCAACCCCATTGGTGGTAGCCCACCAAGCTTCTCTATCCATGGGTTTCACAGGCAAGAATACTGGAGAGGGTTGCCATTTCCTTCTCCAGGGGATCTTCCCGACTCAGGGATCGAAACCGTGTCTCCTGCACTGCCAGTGGTCTCCTGCATTGCAGTTAGATTCGATACTGCTGAGCCACATAGAAACCCTAACACGTGGCATTTCTGTGGTAAATTTCATGATTAAAAAGTACAGGGTTAACACCTCTCTGTGGATTTAGAGGGTAACGACAAACATTTCCACTCGCATTTCCCCGAGCTGAACGCTAGAGCTGCACTATCCGGTATGGCAGTCACTAGCCACGTGCGGCTATTTAAATTTAAATTTTAACCAAAGTGAAATGAAATTTAAGATTCAGTTCCTCGGGTTGCATTAGTCACGTTTCAGGTGCTTCAGCCACCGCTGCCTACCGAACAGTGCGGACATGGAGGCTTCTCATCGCTGTAAAAGTTCTGTTGGGCAGCGGCGCTTGGAAGAATGTGTGTGATTTAATCAAGCAATGAGCAGGCCGTCGTTCTGGGATTAGATGCTCTTTCATGAGCAGTTCCCGTGGTGAGAAGGGATGTGGTTGGACCTGCAGGAAGGCTGTGTGTTTCAGCACAAGGATGGGGTCAGGGTGGGCGTCGGGGTCTGCAGGGCCCTTCAGTGGCAGGGTCTTCCTCCTGTGAGCAGCAGGAAACATTATGTGATTCCAAGCATGAGCAGACTTGGTTTTTCAAAAAATCACTTTGCTAAACCTTTACCTTATATAATATTGCGTATCAACAAAAAAATCACTTTATAGTGAGGAGAATGGATTGAGGCTGCCAGAGTGCAGAGCACATGTGGTACCTGATAGCTATAAATAAATATGGGATGGATGTTGACTAAATTCTCATTTAACACACAGATGTACTAAAATGAATTATGTGGAATCCAAACCATTCACATCACTGTTTTAATAAGCATTATCAATCAGATCAACTATAATCAGTATTAATTATAACAATTAAGTAATTATGATCAGTATAATCAGCATCATCAGTTGGATTTACTGGTTGAATCCCTGAGCCCATTCTTTTCATTCACATTGTCCGGCAACATTAGGAGCAACAGCCAATGTCATTATTTTCCTTAGTTTTCTAAAATTTTTAGAAAATATCATATACAGAATCATTTAGCTCCTTAACTTCTTACAAGTGGTTGATTAGGACTGTCCAATGCAGAGATATATATATCTCCATTAATAGCTCATGTCATGGACAGTTGATCTTTTTTTAATAGTAGAAATAGAATCTTTAATTATATTAGAGAGCCAATTCTGGAAAAAGCTAGAATCAAATAAAAAAACTCATCCTATGTTCATAGAAGTGCTATTCATAATAGCCACACATGGAAACAACTTAAATGTTCATCAACAGATTAGTGGATAAAAAAGATGCACATGCAGTAGAGTACTCAGTTCAGTTCAGCCACTCAGTTCTGTCCACCTCTTTGCAGCCCCATGGGAAGCAGCACGCCAGGCCTCCCTATCCATCACCAACTTCTCGAGCTTGCTCAAACTCATGTCCATCGAGTTGGTGATGCCATCCAACTCCAATAATAAAATAAAAATTATTTTTTTTTTGCATTGATCACTGAGGGAGGCTTTCTTATCTCTCCTTGCTATTCTTTGGAACTCTGCATTCAAATGGGTATATCTTTCCTTTTCTCCTTTGCCTTTAGCTTCTCTTCTTTTCATAGCTATTTGTAAGCCCTCCTCAGACAACCATTTTGCCTTTTTGCATTTCTTTTTCTTGGGGATGGTCTTGATCACTGCCTCCTGTACAGTGTCATGAACCTCTGTCCACAGTTCTTCAGGCACTCTATCAGATATAATCCCTTGAGTCTATTTCTCACTTCCACTGTACAATTATAAGGAATTTAATTTAGGTCATACCTGAATGGTCTAGTGGTTTTCCCTATTTACTTCAATTTACCTCTGAATTTTGCAATAAGCTGTTCATGATCTGAGCCACAGTCAGCTCCCAGTCTTGTTTTTGCTGACTGTATAGAGCTTCTCCATCTTTGGCTGCAAAGAATATAATCAGTCTGATTTTGATATTGACCATCTGGTGATGTCCATGTGTATAGTCTTCTCTTCTGTTGTTGGAAGAGTGTTCTTGCTTTGACCAGTGTGTTCTCTTGGCCAAACTCTGTTAGCCTTTGCCCTGCTTCATTATGTTCTCCAAGGCCAAATTTGCCTGTTACTACAGGTATCTCTTGACTTTCTGCTTTTGCATTCCAGTCCCCTATGATAAAAAGAACACTGTTTTTGGGTGTTAGTTCTAGAAGGTCTTGTAGGTCTTCATAGAACTGTTCAGCTTCAGCTTCTTCAGCATTAGTATTTGGGGCATAGACTAGGATTACTGTGATATTGAGTAATTTGCCTTGGAGATGAACAGAGATCATTCTGTTGTTTTTGAGATTGCACCCACTTACTGCATTTCAGATTCTTTCGTTGACTATGGGGGCTACTCCATTTCTTCTATGGGATTCTTGCCCACAGTAGTAGATATAATGGTCATCTGAATTAAATTCACCATTTCCAGTCCATTTTAGTTCACTGATTCCTCAAATGTGGATGTTCACTCTTGGCATATCCTGTGAAAGAGTCATTTCCTAGGCAGGTTGATAAGAAGTCTGCTGCTGCTGCTAAGTTGCTTCAGTCGTGTCCGACTCTGTGCGACCCCAGAGACAGCAGCCCACCAGGCTCCCCTGTCCCTGGGATTCTCCAGGCAAGAACACTGGAGTGGGTTGCCATTTCCTTCTCCAATGCATGAAAGTGAAAAGTGAAAGTGAAGTCACTCAGTCGTGTCCGACTCTTCGTGACCCCATGGACTGCAGCCTACCAGGCTCCTCTGTCCATAGGATTTTCCAGGCAAGAGTACTGGAGTGGGGTGCCATTGCCTTCTCCGATAAGAAGTCTAGGGGTCCCCAAGGAGAGAGGGGTCTGGAATTCTCAAGGAGGCAAAAAGGACAAACCTTTTTCCCCCTCTACATTCCTTCAGTTCAGTTCAGTTCAGTCACTCAGTCGTGTCCGACTCTTTGAGACCCCATGAATTGCAGCACGCCAGGCCTTCCAGAATCACCAACTCCCGGAGTTCACTCAAACTCACGCCCATCAAGTCAGTGATGCCATCCAGCCATCTCATCCTCTGTCATCCCCTTCTCCTCCTGCCCCCAATCTCTCCCAGCATCAGAGTCTTTTCCAATGAGTCAACTCTTTGCATGAGGTGGCCAAAGTACTGGAGTCTCAGCTTTAACCTCATTCCTTCCAAAGAAATCCCAGGGCTGATCTCCTTCAGAATGGACTGGTTGGATCTCCTTGCAGTCCAAGGGACTCTCAAGAGTCTTCTCCAACACCACAGTTCAAAAGCATCAATTCTTCAGTGCTCAGCCTTCTTCACAGTCCAACTCTCACATCCATACATGACTACTGGAAGAACCATAGCCTGACTAGACTACTGACCTTTGTTGGCAAAGTAATGTCTCTGCTTTTGAATATGCTATCCAGGTTGGTCATAACTTTCCTTCCAAGGAGTAAGCGTCTTTTTAATTTCATGGCTACAATCACCATCTGCAGTGATTTTGAGGCCAAAAAATAAAGTCTGACACTGTTTCCACTGTTTCCCCATCTATTTCCCATGAAGTGATGGGACCAGATGCCATGATCTTCGTTTTTTGAATGTTGAGCTTTAAGCCAACTCTAGGATTATATAACAATAATGTATCCTGCCTGAGGATAGTCTCTGGATTAAACCTTCTGGCTAATCCTGTTATCTTAAAATTTAAATTATGGGAGTAGGTCTGGTGAGGTCTTTACAACCTCCAGACATTCTTTTGATTCATTGGAGAGTATATAACTCCACTGCTAACACTAACAAGGGGGTACTCTTTCTGCCCCCTTCTGATGCCTATGTCAGAACTTTCTCTGTCTCCTTTATACTTTAATAAAACTTTATTACACAAAAGCTCTGAGCAATCAAACCTCATTTCTGGCCCTGGATTGAATTCTTCTCCTTCAGAGGCCAAGAATCCCAGCCTCTTTTCATGGTTCAGCAAAAACCTTTCACCTATTTGACCACTTCCAATTTACCTTGATTCATGGACCTAACATTCCAGGTTCCTATGCAATATTGTTCTTTACAGCATTGGACTGTACTTCCATCACCAGTCACATCCACAACTGGGCATTGTTTTCGCTTTGGTTCCATCTCTTCATTCTTTCTGGAGTTATTTCTCCACTCTTCTCATGGGATATTACACAAGCATAAAAAAGAATGACGTAATGCCATCTGCAGCAATATGGGTGCAACTAGAGACTATCACACTGAGTTAAGTCAGAAAGAGAAAGACAAGGAGTATGTGATATCACTTATTGTGACGACCTAAAATATGGCACAAAAGAACCTATCCATGAAATAGAAACAGAATCATGGACATAGAGAACAGACTGGTGGTTGTTGCGGGGTAGAGTGAGTGGGAGGCTGGGTTTAGCAGATGCAATCTATTATATATGGAATGGACAAACAAGGACCTGCTGTACAGCACAGAACTGTATTCGATATCCCATGATAAACCATAAAGAAAAAAGAATGTAAGAAATGTATATATGTATAACTGAATCACTTTTCTGTATAGCAGATTAACACATTATGAATCAACTACACTTCAATAAATAATAAGAAATCTCATCTTTAAAATTCTGTTTCTCAACATTTCTACTAGTAGCCAGGGTTTTCCTGACAATCAGGAAAAAAATCTATCTATAGAGAGAGATTGAATTACCATAGGAATTGGCTCATGTGATTATGGAGGCTGAGAAGTCCCATGGACTACAATCTGCATGTTGGAGACCCAGGAAAGCAGATAGTTTAATTCAGTCTGAGTCTGGAGGCCTGAGAACCAGGGAGGTTGATATAAGTCCTGGTCTGATTCCAGCCGTCCAACAATCAGGAACATACATGTCCAAAGTGGGAGAAGATCTGTGTTCTAGCTTAGCAGAGAGAAATTCACCTTTCTTCAGCTTTTTTGTTCTATTCAGGCTCCCAATGGATTGGTTGATGCCCACTGGCATCAGTGAGAGATTCTTTTTGCTCAGTTCACTGATTCACATGCTAATCTCTTGTAGAGGCATCCTCAGAGACACACACAGAGTGTTTTACAAGATATCTGGGTCTCCCTTAGCCCAGTCCACTTGGTACATAAAATTAATCATCACACTGCTCTAAAGTGAATTATGAGGGCCCTAAACCATAACACCCAAAAAAGATGTCCTTTTCATTATAGGGGACTGGAATGCAAAAATAGGAAGTCAAGAAACACCTGGAGTAACAGGCAAATTTGGCCTTGGAGTACGGAATGAAGCAGGGCAAAGACTAACTGAGTTTTGCCAAGAGAACCCACTGGTCATAGCAAACACCCTCTTCCAACAACACAAGAGAAGACTCTAGACATGGACATCACCAGATGGTCAACACCGAAATCAGACTGATTATATTCTTTGTAGTCAAAGATGGAGAAGCTCTATACAGTAAGCAAAAACAAGACTGGGAGCTGACTGTGACTCAGATCATGAACTCCTTATTGCCAAATTCAGACTTAAATTGAAGAAAGTAGGGAAAACCACTAGACCATTCAGGTATGACCTAAATCAAATCCCTTATGATTATACAGTGGAAGTGAGAAATAGATTTAAGGGCCTAGATCTGATAGACAGTGCCTGATGAACTATGGAATGAGGTTCATGACATTATACAGGAGACAGGGATCAAGACCATCCCCATGGAAAAGAAATGCAAAAAAGCAAAATGGCTGTCTGGAGAGGCCTTACAAATAGCTGTGAAAAGAAGAGAAGCGAAAAGCAAAGGAGAAAAGGAAAGATATAAGCATCTGTATACAGAGTTCCAAAGAATAGCAAGGAGAAATAAGAAAGCCTTCCTCAGCGATCAATGCAAAGAAATAGAGGAAAACAACAGAATGGGAAAGACTAGGGATCTCTTCAAGAAAATTAGAGATACCAAGGGAACATTTCATGCAAAGATGGGCTCGATAAAGGACAGAAATGGTATGGACCCAACAGAAGCAGAAGATATTAAGAAGAGGTGGCAAGAATACACAGAACTGTACAAAAAACATCTTCATGACCCAGATAATCGCGATGGTGTGATCACTCACCTAGAGCCAGACATCCTGGAATGTGAAGTCAAGTGGGCCAAACAAAGCTAGTGGAGGTGATGGAATTCCAGTTGAGCTCTTTCAAATCCTGAAAGATGATGCTGTGAAAATGCTGCACTCAATATGCCAGCAAATTTGGAAAACTCAGCAGTGGCCACAGGACTGGATAAGGTCAGTTTTCATTCCAATCCCAAAGAAAGACAATGCCAAAGAATGCTCAAACTACCACACAATTGCACTCATCTCACATGCTAGTAAAGTAATGCTCAAAATTCTCCAAGCCAGGCTTCAGCAATACATGAACTGTGAATTTCCAGATGTTCAAGTTGGATTGAGAAAAGGCAGAGGAACCAGAGATCAAATTGCCAACATCTGCTGGATCATAGAAAAAGCAAGAGAGTTCCAGAAAAACATCTATTTCTGCTTTATTGACTATGCCAAAGCCTTTGTGTGGATCACAATAAACTGTGGAAAATTATGAAAGAGATGGGAATACCAAACCACCTGACCTGCCTCTTGAGAAACCTGTATGCACGTCAAGAAGCAACAGATAGAACTGGACATGGAACAACAGACTGGTTCCAAATAGGGAAAGGAGTACGTCAAGGCTGTATATTGTCAACCTGCTTATTTAACTCATATGCAGAGTACATCATGAGAAACGCTGGGCTGGAAGAAGCACAAGCTGGAATCAAGATTGCTGGGAGAAATATCAATAACCTCAGATATGCAGATGACACCACCCTTATGGTAGAAAGTGAAGAAGAACTAAAGAGCCTCTTGATTAAAGTGAAAGAGGAGAGTGAAAAAGTTGGCTTAAAACTCAACATTCGAAAAACCAAGATCATGGCATCCAGTTCTATCACTTCATGACAAATAGATGGGGAAAGAATGGAAACAGTGAGAGACTTTATTTTTGGGGGCTCCAAAATCCCTGCAGATGGTGATTGAAGCCATGAAATGAAAAGACACTTACTCCTTGGAAGAAAAGCTACAACCAACCTAGACAGCATATTAAAAAGTACAGGCATTACTTTGCCAACAAAGGTCCATCTAGTCAAAGATGTGGTTTTTCCAGTGGTCATGTATGGATGTGAGAGTTGGACTATAAAGAAAGCTGAGCACCAAAGAACTGATGCTTTTGAACTGTGGTGTTGGAGAAGACTCTTGAGAGTCCTTTGGACAGCAAGGAGATCCAACCAGTCCATCCTAAAGGAGATCAGTCCTGGGTGTTCATTGGAAGGACTGATACTGAAGCTGAAACTCCAGTACTCTGACCACCTGATGCAAAGAACAGACTCATTTGAAAAGACCCTGATGCTGGGAAAGACTGAAGGTGGGAGGAGAAGGGGACGACAGAAGATGAGATGGTTGGAAGACATCACCGCCTCAATGGACATGGGTTTAGGTAAACTCCAGGAGTTGGTGATGGACAGGAAGGCCTGGCGTGCTGCAGTCCATGGGGTTGCAAAGAGTCGGACACAACTGAGCAACTGAACTGAACTGAGATTCTTTAGGCTTCCCCGGTGACTCAGCAATAAAGAATCTGCTGGCAATGCAGAAGATTCAGGACACGCAGGGGTCACGGTTTCAATCCTTGGGTTGGGAAGATCCCCTGGAGAAGGAAATGGTAACCCCACTCCAGTATTCTTTCCTGGGAAATCCGATGAATGGAGGAGCCTGGCAGGCTATAGTTCATGGGGTCACAAAGAGTCAGACAGGACTGAATGACAGCACAGCAGCACAGCACACGCGTTCCCAGGCCAGCCAAGAAGCCCAAGGTCAAGTCACACCTGAGGCCCGCATGTGCTGAGTGCAATGAAGGGGCTATACGCAGGTTGCTGTCAGTCTTTGGAGAAGGAGAGAGGAACTCTGGCCGAAGGAATTGAGGAAACCCCAGGGAATGAAGTCCAGCCCAGCAAGGCTAGTTGGAATCAGCACTCATGTCCCTAATGTGCTTTCTGGGTACTAACTGAATACCATGCCCTAGTTTGAATTTTCCATTCCTGGATTTAGTTCTGAACTGCTTGTTACAAAGCTCTTCTCCACTCACGGATGGACCAAATGTGCTGTTCATCCTCCCATATCGTGCCTGACCTTGTACTGCGACTGTGCCCTGAGATCCTGCTGCTGTGACCTTGACTGCCTTTGCCAAGGTCAAGTCTACTTCAAGCTGTCTTGTCTAACATCTGTCTTGATGTGGTCTCCAGAACATTTCAGTCTCAGTTCTTAAGTCCTTCTCCAAAGGTATCTTTTCCTCCTTGTTTATTCCCTGTACCTGCTTTCCCCTGCTCTCATGGGCAGAGGGCTGGATGATATTAGTCTGGGGCCTAACAGACACTTACATTTTGGATAAATAGAGATTTTTTTTTTTTGTCATGCAGATTTATACTTGTACACCGAACAACACAGCAGGCTGAAGCACCAAGGAGTTTTTCTTTTAGGGGTTTACAGCTAGACCATCAATTTCCAGAACGTATTTGTTAATTCACTCATTTACTCAACACAAAATTATTGAATTCCTACTGCATGCTAGGCATTGTGCAGAATAGAGGAGTTATCATTCTGAACAAGTCAGATGTGATCCTAGGTCTTACAGAGTTTGTAAACTATCAGAAAGTAAAATATATTGATGAGTGGTAATGGTGACAGTCAACAAGAAAACCAAACCCAAGTATGTCTAGGAGGTGCGGGCATTCCAGGGGTGGTGAGTGGACTGGTGAGGACTTTGGGTTTTGTCTCAGAGGTAAGGGGCTTCCCTGGTGGCTCAGTGGTAAAGAATCCACCTGCCAATGCAGGAGTCACAGGTTTCATCCCTGGCTCAGGAAAGTACCCTGGAGAAGGAAATGGCAATATTCTTGCCTGGGAAATCCCATGGAAAGAGGGGCCTGGTGGGCTACAGTCCATGATATCACAAAGAGTCAGACATGACATGGCAACTAGAGCCCAACAGTAGGAAGCAAAGTGGCTAAACAGCAACAGTGGGGAGCCAGTGAGACGGTCTCGTCAGGGGACGAAATGGTCAGACTTGGGGCTTCTGGCATCGGTGGGGGAATGGCAGAGGGGAGACCACCCTGGGTTCAGGCTGCTTAGTTAGAAAGCCTCTCAGCGCCCAGGTGGGAGATGTTGGTGGCTTAACCAGAACGATGGGGATGAAGACAAAACACAGGTAAGGAGCTGTCTCCAAGAAGAAAGTCTAGGGGACCCTTAGAAATGAAGTGCCCACTCCTACTTCTTTCTAGAGAAGGTGAACGTTCCAGTTCTGCCCACGTTTCATCATAGCATTAGACACTCTCTTGTGGAACTATAATGCAGATACCTTATTTATTCCCAAGAAAGTTACAATTTCAGAACTTTCTGACCAAGAAAAGAGAAAAAGGAAAGGGGACTTCAAGTGCTTGAGAAGGAGGGAGTGTTCAAGGGAAGGGAGAGAGTACTGAAACCAGGAAGGGGACTGGGAGGGGTTCCTTCCTGAAAGACCATAGGACGCTTCCTGACGCTTTTTCTCCTGCGTGTCTCATCTATCAAACGAGAAATGACTTCTATAGATCCCCTTCGTAGAGGTGTGGTCAGCCATTTCCTTTTGGAAAAGGCTATTTCATGTAAATCTGCAGTCCAGAGGATGAGTGTCTGCATGCTTCTCCCAGTATGTATGTGGTGTGTGTCTGTGTGTGTGCATGTGTGAGCACTTGGACGCATGTTCACACACGGTCACACAGGTACAGACTTAACAGTTTATATAGAACTTGAGAGTCACTCCTGTGGGTTTTTTTCTGTTTGACAGGAGAGTGTTTCCATAGCAATGTGAACAATGTGAACTTGAGTTTTTGAGAGGCTATTCGATGGGGCTCTGGCAAGCCGTGAAAAATCACTAATTGTAAACACGTCTGGCTCCTTCAGCATCCACTTGGGGGAGCTCACAGGAGGCTGGGTTCGCGTCTGTGTCCCGCCTGCCACTGGAGACGTGTTCTTCCTCCTTCAGTATCTAAGGCTCAGCCTCTTATGTCCTTGCTGCCCTTGCCAGCCTCAGAGCTGCTGGGGTCTGAGCAGAAGGATTGGCTTCTTCTGTCAAAGATTTGGTAAATAAGGGTTCTTTTGGGGCTTCTTATTGATTCAGTCTCATCATTTTAATTGCCTTTGTTAAGAGCAGTTTTTTCACAGCTCGTTTGGACTAAAGTCCTCACTGAGTCATCCTCAAAAGGTCTTGGACACACACAGCTCCTTCCCATCACTCATCACGTTGGTTCCTCTGTTAGTACTTTCCTCCTGCTTAATACTTAAAAAAATTTTTAATCTATTTATTTTATTTTTGGCTGTGCTGGGTCTTCAATGCTGCTCAAGCTTTTCTCTGGGAGCAGTGAGGGGCTCCTGCCCCATTGCAGGGGTTGTCATTGTAGTGGCTTTTGTTCCCAAGCATGGGCTCCAGGGTGCTTGGGCTTAGTAGTCGCAGCACATGGGACCCTAGAGCACAGGCTCAGTACTTGTGGTACATGGGCTTGGTTGCTCCACAGCATGTGGGATCTTCCTGGACCAGGGATCAGACTCGAATCTCCTGCACTGGCAGGTGGATTCTTTACCACTGAGCCACCAAGGAAGCCCTTTGTGCTCAATCCTTAAGTGAAGCATCTTCTTGGGTAGAACTGAGAGCCATAAAATGTTAGTAGGCAAATGTGCATTTCACGTTAGTTACCAAAGTACAGAAATTTCATTTGCCTTGTCATCTTTTACTGTTTTCTATTGAAAGCAAAAGACAACCCTGTTACTTGGGAGGTCTTGGTTGGCAGAGGCAGACATTCAGCCTGATCTGCTCTGAGTATCAGAAGGCTCTGCTGAACAAGTGGCCTCAGTTACCTGTCCTCAGGAGCAGAAGTCCAAGAGGAAGGATTACCTTCCATTTTAAAGGCTAAAGATGCTGGGAACACATAGCCCAGCCTCTCTTGAGTTTCCTGAGACTTCCTCTGAGAGGCTGGGATGGTAAAGGGCATGGCCTGTGGCCAGGTGGAAGCCAGGCACCCCAGCTGGAGCAGGCACATCAGGAGGAAGCTCGGATGCTTCCCCAAGTCAGAGGTGATGTCTGAGCTGGAGAGGCCACGCTATTCAAACCTTTGACCAGGTGGGTGGGTGTGATCAGGGCCACCTGGGCAGTTGTGATGGTTTGGAATTAGCATTTGTTATTTCCCATTCATGGCATCAGGTCCCATCACTTCATGGGAAATAGATGGGGAAACAGTGGAAACAGTGTCAGACTTTATTTTGGGGGCTCCAAAATCACTGCAGATGGTGACTGCAGCCATGAAATTAAAAGATGCTTACTCCTTGGAAGGAAAGTTATGTCCAACCTAGATAGCATATTCAAAAGCAGAGACATTTCTTTGCCAACCAAGGTCCATCTAATCAAGGCTATGGTTTTTCCTGTGGTCATGTATGGATGTGAGAGTTGGACTGTGAAGAAAGCTGAGTGCTGAAGAATTGATGCTTTTGAACTGTGGTGTTGGAGAAGACTCTTGAGAGTCCCTTGGACTGCAAGGAGATCCAACCAGTCCATTCTGAAGGAGATCAGCCCTGAAATTTCTTTGGAAGGAATGATGCTAAAGCTGAAACTCCAGTACTTTGGCCACCTCATGCGAAGAGTTGACTCATTGGAAAAGACTCTGATGCTGGGAGGGATTAGGGGCGGGAGGAGAAGGGGACGACAGAGGATGAGATGGCTGGATGGCATCACTGACTCGATGGACATGAGTCTGAGTGAACTCCGGGAGTTGGTGATGGACAGGGAGGCCTGGTGTGCTTGGATTCATGGGGTCGCAAAGAGTCAGACACGACTGAGCGACTGAACTGAACTGAACTGATTTCCCATTCAGACCAACCTACTCCCCAACAATTTTCTGTCTGTGAAGTAGGGCTTCCCTGTTGGCCATGAAGGCACCTGCCAATGCAGGAGACATGGGTTGGATCCCTGGTCCAGGAAGATCCCACACGAAACTAAGCCTGTGCACCACGACTACTAACCCTGAGTCTAGAGCCCCTGAGGCACACCTACCGGAGCCTGTGCGCTTAGAGCCCGTGGTCCACACCACGAGAAGCTGCACAGTGAGGAGCCTGGGCATCCTCCTAAAAAAGAGAACATCCTCGCCACCAGAGAGCAGCCCCCGCTCATGCAACCAGAGAAAATCCAGCAACGAAGACCCAGCACAGGCAATAAATAGATCTGTGAGCTGGTTGAGCTCCTGTAAAGTGTAGAGTTTGAGTGGGAAATAAGAACGTTACAGAACTTCCCTGACGGACCCGTGGTTAGGTCTCAGCACTTTCACTGCTGGGGGTGCAAGTTTGATACTTGGTTGGGGAACTAAGATCCTGCAAGCTGCTCAGTAAGGCCAAAAATCAAGGTTTTAAAAAAAGCACTGCACTTCAAAAAAGGAATGTTACTTCAAAGAAGCCTCTCTGTCACAGATATTCTGAAATGTTTCTTAAAAATAAAAAAACAGAACAAAACAAAAAGCAAAAACACCACAAACACACAAACGACAAAAATAAAAAGTAGAGAGAATGCAGACTGGCAGTTCTGGAGCTATTTGTAGCATACAGTCATGTTTGTGTACCTCCTAAACATTTTTGGCTGAGTTGCTAACATCTAAAAGTGAAAGTTTCACCAAAAACTCAGAACTTATCTTTTTTTTGGAAAATCAAACATCTGGCATTGAACCAGGTTTACCAGCAGCTGCCTGTTCAAGATGAGGCGGAAATGATCTGCCTTTCCAGGATCCCCTCCTTCTGACGTCACCCATTTATGGCCCTGATTAGCCCCAGTGTCCATCTGGACTCACACTTGCAAGCACCAAGAGCTGACTGACGGGTTCGGTAGAAAAGGAATCTATTAGAGTATATTCAGTGGTTTGAGACTTCCCAGGTGGCTCAACGGTAAAGCATCCTCCTGCCAATGCAGGAGACACAGGAGACAGGAGTTTGATTTCTGGGTCCGGAAGATCCCCTGGAGAAGGAAATAGCAACCCACCCCAGTATTTCCTGCCTGGGAAATCTCGTGGACAGAGTAGCCTGGTGGGCTGCAGTCCATAGGATCGCAGAGTCAGACAGGACCGAGTGCTGAGCACTCGCATTCAGCGGCTCACAGGCTCTTAGAACGGAAGCCCTGGGTTGGGGCTGATGCACCCAGGGGGGCACACAGCTTGTCCCGCTGAGACCGGACCCCAGACGTGGCTGCCACGCACAGACCCACACATGGCCTCCTGTGCACGTGTCGCCTGCTCCAGGCTCGCTGTGCTGGTTCTGCCCTAGAGCGGCGGCAGCAGCTTCCTCTCTCCCCAGAAGGTTCCGTGAGCTCCCTGCTGCCCTGTGCAGACGTCAAATTCAAGGACGGGTGGGGGGTGTCTGACTGGCAGAGTTTAGGTCCCGTGCTCGTACCCCAGCTGCAAGGGAAGGTGGACACGACTATCTGGCGCTCTCAGCTCTGCTCCTTGAGGATAAGGGTCCCAAAGGTGAGAAGGGGTTTCTACCCTTGAGTAACCAGAAAGAGCCACACCACAGATGTCGGCCACACCCCTGAGGGCACTGGAGTTTCCACCCTCGCCCTAATTAATGCCCTGTCTGCAACCCACTCCAGTGTTCTTGCCTGGAGAATCCCAGGGACGGCGGAGGCTGGTGGGCTGCCGTCCATGGGGTCGCACAGAGTCGGACACGACTGAAGCGACTTAGCAGCAGCAAGCCCTGATTACCTAATGGCTGAGTGGAGTGTAAGACTGGGAACTTGAGAAAAACAAATATAGGAAGAGAGTTAGAGAAGCAGAAACATGGAGGATGTGTGGACGGTAAAAGGGAGAGAGAATGAGACACAGCCACGAGGGGCGTGCTCTGAAGCGCAGCCCATCTATTTCCTCATTCACTTTGCTTTTCTCGTCTCTTTTGCTTTATAAAGACTCCACAAAGCTCATTCAAAGCCCTGTGAAATTCTTTTTTTTTTCTTTTTTTGTGGTCAGGAAATATTGGACCCAACCCAGAAGCTGTTCAGCTCACTCAATCTCTCAAACACCAGCTGCCTCAGTGATGAGTTGGTCTATCCAAGAGGTGGTTATTTAGCCAACAGACAGATGGCCGAGAGTGTCAAGTTAGTTGGTGTATTGTTAGTCATTCAGGATGCCCATAGCCAGCCCGGAGAGCCAGAAGCCAGAAGCCAGTGGATTCAGAAGCTATAGCTTCTCACCTTGGAATTGTTCCTAGAATCCTGCAGGTACCCAATTAGCAGGCAAAGGGCAGATTTTGCTTCATTGAACCCACAATCTAACAAAGAGGAGGCATTATCAGAACCCCAGGGGCAGAAAAGAAAGTGGCTGAGCCAGTAGCTTGGCCAAAACTGAGTCACACTCACAACCCAGTGTGAGGAAGGGAAAACAAGGCACAGCTGTGAAGACAGGCGTCCAGGGGAAGGAAAGGCTACTGAACAACACATTCCTTCCAGGGGCAGAGGGTGGGTTATTACAGATCACGAAGAATGCATGAGGACTAGAGAAGATGTAAATGAATTTTTGAAACTAGTGTTGTAATTGGAAATACACTCAGAGAAGGAAGCCAAAGTTAGAATCTGTGCCACATCGCTTTATTCTTTAACGTCGACAAATATCTAACACACGTGTACTATGCGCCTGGAACTGTTCTGGGAAATCAGCTATATTACGGTGAGCAAAAAGAAGTTCCCTTCTGCCCTCATGTAACTCACAACACGATGCGGAAGACAGTTTGAGTCACATGAAAAAGCAGTGATGTGAAATCGCAGCCCTGGGGATCACTGTAAAAGCACACAAAGCTCTGAGGTCATAAGATGATCTAACCACGTGTCTAATGATACATATAAAATATTTGTTATTTAATTTATTATATATGTTTATACACACACATATACCTCTATCTCTCTCCCTTGGGCTTATGGTCAATAGCTTTTATTAGAATTGTGTGATTTGAGATCTGTCTTCTTATTCCTTAAGTTTCATTCCTGTTTGTTCTCTACTGATATTAATACTTCTACGGATACAGTCAGTTTCTGTTCTGAATTCGGTTCATCACAGACAAAAAATTAGTTCTGAACATACCAAAAGCTCCGTTGGATTTTCTTTTCAACCTTTCTTGTATGGTCTTACGGGAAAGACATGAAGACAAGTGTCCTGCAATCAAATCCACCCCTTCTGCAGCAGCCTCTCAGAGCCTCTCTTTCCTCATCTGTGAAATCAGGGTGGTAAGATATCTCAGATAAAGATATAGTTAAAGATCTATATCTCAGTTAAATGGGAGAATTTATCAGCAATTGCGGCTTCTCCAGACATGGGGAACCAATGGAGTTGCAGTGCATTCCAGGGTTAGACTCTAAACTTAGCGCACAGGGGAACGTCGTACATGCGTGCGTGCTAAGTCGCTTCACTCGTGTGCTCTTTGTGACCCCACGGACGGCAGCCCACCAGGCTCCTCTGTCCATGGGATTCTCCAGGCAAGAGTACTGGAGTGGGTTGCCATGTCCTTCTCCAGAGGATCCTCCCGACCCAGGGATCAAACCCACGTCTCCTGCATTGGCAGGCGGGTTCTTTACCACTAGCGCCGCTTGGGAAGCCCCGAGGGGAGCACTGCTCAGGTCAAGTGCTCCTGGAGTTCTGACAGTGGGGCTGAGAGAAGCTCCCAGGGAGCCACCATTGGTACATTTTCTGTCGGAGTCAAAACAAAGTGCCGTTTTTTTCAGCTGGGAGACAAAGTGGTTGGCTTGCTTTTAGCGGCCATGTTCTAGGAAGATACCTCTCTTTAAACACGAGGCTCACACGCAGCCACGAGAGAGGCTCATCTGAGAGAGGCAATGGGAACGCAGACGGTCAGCTCCTCCGCCAGTTCAGGCCTCCTACCCCACACTCCCCCCAGGCAAGTGCTGTGAAGGGCGGTAGAGACGAGGGTGACCTTGTGGACTGAAGCTTTCTCCCTCTTCCCCCTGAGAATGACAGAGAAGCTCAGGGCAATGAAAAGCATCTAGGACCTGCAGCTGCCAAATAAATAGCTGGATGACCAGCTCCTCAGGACACCTCCGCCTGGCTCCCTCCCCACGTGGCTTTCCGGTTCCTCAGACTGTGATGCTGTTTCCCACAGCCATGCTTGACCTTCACATTCACTAAACGCATCTCTCAGACACTCTGAGTGATGAGACCCCATGATTAAGAGAACGGGGAAGGAAGGAATAAAAAAGAAAACACAACTCTTTGACTGTTCTTGCAGGAAGCTCACAAACTGAGCTAACAAACGCCTTAGTTTTACCTAAGAGCTTTGTGGTTGTTGTTTAGCCACTAAGTCATGTCTGATTCTCTGAGACCCCATGGATGACAGCACGCCAGCCTCCTCTGTCCTCCACTATCTCCTGGAGTTTGCTCAAATTCATGTCCATTGAGTTGGTATACTATCTAACCATCTCATCCTCTGTTGTCCTCTTCTCCTCCTGCCTTCAATCCTTCCCAGCATCAGGGTCTTTCCCAATGAGTCAGTTCTTTGCAACAGGTGGCCAAAGTATTGGAATTTCAGCTTCAGCGTCAGTCCTTCCAATGAATATTCAAGGTTGATTTCCTTTAGGATGGACTAGTTTGATCTCCTTGCAGTCCAAGGGACTCTCAAGAGTCTTCTCCAGCACCACAATTCAAAAGCATAAATTCTTCAACACTCAGCCTTCTTAAGTTGGGCTTTAGCCAGACAGAATTATTGCAGCTTAACTCTTGTCAGCCTCATTACTCTAAAACTCAGGCACTCATCTGATGGCAAAAGCTTGCCCACAAATTGACTTTGGTTATTGTGTCTGCACTGGGCATCTGGAACTTGAGTCTCTCTCCCACTTGGTGAAGCTGTGTTCTCTCCTGTTATAACATTGATGAGGTTCAATTGTGGCCACTTCTCGCCAACAGTCGATGAGCCTTGGTCCAGGGTGCAGTGGTGCAGCTTTGCCTTTAGCCAGGAATAGATTCCAGAAATTACCGACAACAGTCACGACTCACCAAAGAACGCTCAAACTACTGCACAATTGCACTCATCTCACACGCTAGTAAAGTATTGCTCAAATTCTCCAAACCAGGCTTCAGCAATATGTGAACCGTGAACTTCCAGATGTTCAAGCTGGTTTTAGAAAAGGCAGAGGAACCAGAGATCAAATTGCCAACATCCGCTGGATCATCGAAAAAGCAAGAGTGTTCCAGAAAAACATCTATTTCTGCTTTGTTGACTATGCCAAGGCCTTTGACTGTGTGGATCACAATAAACTGTGGAAAATTCTGAAAGAGATGGGAATACCAGACCACCTGACCTGCCTCTTGAGAAACCTGTATGTAGGTCAGGAAGCAACAATTAGAACTGGACATGGAACAACAGACAGGTTCCAAATAGGAAAAGGAGTACGTCAAGGCTGTATATTGTCACCCTGCTTATTTAACTTATACGCAGAGTACATCATGAGAAATGCTGGGCTGGAGGAAGCACAAGCTGGAATCAAGATTGCGGGGAGAAATATCAATAACCTCAGATATGCAGATGACACTACCCTTATGGCAGAAAGTGAAGAGGAACTAAAGAGCCTCTTGATGAAAGTGAAAGAGGAGAGTGAAAAAGTTGGCTTAAAGCTCAACATTCAGAAAACGAAGACCATGTCATCTGGTCCCATCACTTCATGGGAAATAGATGGGTAAACAGTGGAAACAGTGTCAGACTTTATTTTTGGGGGCTCCCAAATCACTGCAGATGGTGACTGCAGCCATGAAATTAAAAGACGCTTACTCCTTGGAAGGAAAGTTATGTCCAACCTAGATAGCATATTCAAAAGCAGAGACATTTCTTTGTCAACAAAGGTCTGTCTAGTCAAGGCTATGGTTTTTCCTGTGGTCATGTATGGATGTGAGAGTTGGACTGTGAAGAAAGCTGAGTGCTGAAGAATTGATGCTTTTGAACTGTGGTGTTGGAGAAGACTCTTGAGAGTCCCTTGGACTGCAAGGAGATCCAACCAGTCCATTCTGAAGGAGATCAGCCCTGGGATTTCTGTGGAAGGAATGATGCTAAAGCTGAAACTCCAGTACTTTGGCCACCTCATGCGAAGAGTTGACTCATTGGAAAAGACTCTGATGCTGGGAAGGATTGGGGGCAGGAGGAGAAGGGGACGACAGAGGATGAGATGGCTGAATGGCATCACCAACTCGATGGAGATGAGTTTGAGTGAACTCCGGGAGTTGGTGATGGACAGGGAGGCCTGGCGTGCTGCAATTCGTAGGGTGGTAAAGAATCAGACATGACTGAGTGACTGAACTGAACTGAGCTCTTAATTATGAACCTCCTATGTTCCCGATACTGAGCTAAGCACCCTGCTTATGTTTCCTTGTTCAATCCCCACCATGAACTATGGACTATTATTTTTATAATTGCAGTTTTCCTGACTGAAATAAGGTCTGTAACTTCCCCTGTGGTCATAAAGCCAGTAGAAGATGAAGCTGATCTAAGTGCCCTATTTTCAACCAAAGGAATAATAACCTGACTGCATAAGGACCCTTGGGGGATGTGCCCCACCAGTGGCATCTACAAAGTCACTGTGCCATCTGCTTCAGGCTCAGCCAGGTGTTGGTTAAGAAACAAATTTCCAATTTGTGAGAAGAACCACCATCTCAGACTAGGGCCTGAGGACCTGCACTGGAGACAAGCCTCCCAGCAGATTCCTGTGAGTAGAAGCTACTGATGCAGATGCTGTGTTCAGACCCTCCTCGTGTCTGAGACAGAAATGAGCGTGACCAGCACAGGCTACAGTTGTCCTCAGGCGCTGACATGTCCTGTGAGGAGCTGGGCTGAATCTAAAATGCAATCAGCTATTTTGATACTACTCATGAGCTTTACCAGTTGCAATGTAATTTTTTTTCTTAAATGTGGACTGGGAGGCTTTATATGTCTGGGTGTCTTCCTAGACTTTGAGTGAATTATTTTTTAGAGTTGGATCAATATGACAAAAGAAAGGAAATTGTAGTTCAACCAATTCAGCTTATGAAAAAGAATGTTAGTTCCTTTTCTTTCCAAACTTTAATTAAGTTTAAATTATATATATAAAAAAAAGTCAATGTAGTAGATTTCTATTGGGCAGTCTTTCCAGCACCCTTTTCCTTTAAAAAAAAAACTTATTAAATGTGAAACACGAGGTGATATATGATTACTGTGACCATTCAAATCATAAACTGATTAAGTAAAATTAATAGTTTATTTTTCTTTTATATTGTTTCTCTACTGTTAACAATTTGCCATCTAGCTTTTCATATTTTCCTTTGAATAACAGAAATATCCATATCTACATACACTTACAGTCTGTCAACATGGAATCACACATTGCAGATTAATCTGTCCCTGGCTCCTTTCCACTTCATTACATATTACTTGCAGCAGTTTTTTAGGAATTGTACTCTCCTCTGAGATGGTATGTACCTAACAGAAGCAGAAGATATTAAGAAGAGGTGGCAAGAATACACAGAAGAACTGTACAAAAAAGATCTTCACGACCCAGATAATCACAATGGTGTGATCACTGACCTAGAGCCAGACATCCTGGAATGTGAAGTCAAGTGGGCCTTAGAAAGCATCACTATGAACAAAGCTAGTGGAGGTGATGGAATTCCAGTGGAGCTATTTCAAATCCTGAAAGATGATGCTGTGAAAGTGCTGCACTCAACATGCCAGCAAATTTGGAAAACTCAGCAGTGGCCACAGGGCTGGAAAAGGCCAGTTTTCATTCCAATCCCAAAGAAAGGCAATGCCAAAGAATGCTCAAACTACCGCACAATTGCACTCATCTCACACGCTAGTAAAGTAATGCTCAAAATTCTCCAAGCCAGGCTTCAGCAATATGTGAACCGTGAACTTCCTGATGTTCAAGCTGCTTTTAGAAAAGGCAGAAGAACCAGAGATCAAATTGCCAACATCCACTGGATCATTTAAAAAGCTAGAGAGTTCCAGAAAAACATCTATTTCTGCTTTATTGACTATGCCAAAGCCTTTGTGTGGATCACAATAAACTGTGGAAAATTCTGAAAGAGATGGGAATACCAGACCACCTGATCTGCCTCTTGAGAAATCTGTATGCAGGTCAGGAAGCAACAGAACTGGACATGGAACAACAGACTGGTTTCAAATAGGAAAAGGAGTACATCAAGGCTGTATATTGTCACCCTGCTTATTTAACTTCTATGCAGAGTACATCATGAGAAACGCTGGACTGGAAGAAACACAAGCTAGAATCAAGATTGCCAGGAGAAATATCAATAACCTCAGATATGCAGATGACACCACCCGTATGGCAGAAAGTGAAGAGGAACTAAAAAGCCTCTTGATGAAAGGGAAAGTGGAGAGTGAAAAAGGTGGCTTAAAGCTCAGCATTCAGAAAACAAAGATCATGGCATCCGGTCCCATCACTTCATGGGAAATAGATGGGGAAACAGTGGAAACAGTGTCAGACTTTATTTTTGGGGGCTCCCAAATCACTGCAGATGGTGACTGCAGCCATGAAATTAAAAGACACTTACTCCTTGGAAGGAAAGTTATGTCCAACCTAGATAGCATATTCAAAAGCAGAGACATTACTTTGCCAACCAAGGTCCGTCTAGTCAAGGCTATGGTTTTTCCTGTGGTCATGTATGGATGTGAGAGTTGGACTGTGAAGAAAGCTGAGCGCCGAAGAATTGATGCTTTTGAACTGTGGTGTTGGAGAAGACTCTTGAGAGTCCCTTGGACTGCAAGGAGATCCAACCAATCCATTCTGAAGGAGATCAGCCCTGGGATTTCTGTGGAAGGAATGATGCTAAAGCTGAAACTCCAGTACTTTGGCCACCTCATGCGAAGAGTTGACTCATTGGAAAAGACTCTGATGCTGGGAGGGATTAGGGGCAGGGGGAGAAGGGGACGACAGAGGATGAGGTGGCTGGATGGCATCACTGACTGGATGGATGTGAGTCTGAGTGAACTCCGGGAGTTGGTGATGGACAGGGAGGCCTGGTGTGCTGCGATTCATGGGGTCGCAAAGAATGGGACACGACTGAGGGACTGAACTGAACTGAACTGAACTGGATCCTGCTCCAGATTTCCATGTACCTAGTTATGGGAATCATTCTGTGTGCACTACAAGGGGTGGACATGTGATCCCAGGGAGGGGTGGGCAGGGAATCAGTCTGTTCCCTGAGATTTGGGGGTACCCTCTGGGTGGATGGATCTGTTATGTGTACAGTTTGGGAGTAACAGTTGCCATTGTCTATTATGTAAGCTTCAGAAAAAGCTGGATTGCAGTGAGCAAAAAATCGTGAAGTTGTGCCAAAGAGAGAGAGATGGAGATATAGATAGATGATAGATCTAGATATTTAATAGGAGATGATAGATAAATCGATAGATGATAGATAGACAGAGGAAAGGCAACATTCTGGGTTACCTGCAAGGCTTCACTACGTTCCCAAGGTTCGGTTTTGCCCTTAGACTTGTGACATAGAGTCTTTCCAGTAAATCCTCTTTGCCTCATTGGCCTCCCTTTCTTGGACCTAAGCATGGATCAAAATTTTCAAGATCCCTCTTAAAAAAAAACAACCCAATCAAAAGATGGGCAGAAGACTTAAATAGACATTTTTGCAAACAAGATAAGCAGATGGCCAATAGGCACATGAAAAGATGTTCAGTTCAGTTCAGTTGCTCAGTCGTGTCTGACTCTTTGCCACCCCATGAACCGCAGCATGCCAGGCCTCCCTGTCCATCACCAACTCCCAGAATTTACCCAAACTCATGTCCATTGAGTCAGTGATGCCATCCAGCCATCTCATCCTCTGTCATCCCCTTCTCCTCCTGCCCCCAATCCTTCCCAGCATCAGAGTCTTTTCCAATGAGTCAACTCTTCGCATGAGGTGGCCAAAGTACTGGAGTTTCAGCTTTAGCATCATTCTTTCCATTGAACACCCAGGACTGATCTCCTTTAGAATGGACTGGTTGGATCTCCTTGCAGTCCAAGGGACTCTCAAGAGTCTTCTCCAACACCACAGTTCAAAAGCATCAATTCTTCAGCGCTCAGCCTTCTTCACAGTCCAACTCTCACATCCATACATGACCACAGGAAAAACCATAGCCTTGACTAGACGGACCTTGGTTGGCATAGAAATGTCTCTGCTTTTGAATATGCTATCTAGGTTGGACATAACTTTCCTTCCAAGGAGTAAGTGTCTTTTAATTTCATGGCTGCAGTCACCATCTGCAGTGATTTTGGAGCCCAGAAAAATAAAGTCTGACACTGTTTCCACATTTTCCCCATCTATTTCCCGTGAAATGATGGGACCAGATGCCATGATCTTCATTTTCTGAATGTTGAACTTTAAGCCACCTTTTTCACTCTCCTCTTTCACTTTCATCAAGAGGCTCTTTAGTTCCTCTTCACTTTCTGCCATATGAGTGGTGTCATCTGCATATCTGAGGTTATTGATATTTCTCCCCGCAATCTTGATTCCAGCTTGTGCTTCCTCCAGCCCAGCATTTCTCATTATGTACTCTGCGTATAAGTTAAATTAGCAGGTTGACAATATACAGCCTTGACGTACTCCTTTCCCTATTTGAAACCAGTCTGTTGTTCCATGTCCAGTTCTAACTGTTGCTTCCTGACGTGCATACATGTTTCTCAAGAGGCAGGTCAAGTGGTTTGGTATTCCCATCTCTTTCAGAATTTTCCACAGTTTATTGTGATCCACACAGTCAAAGGCTTTGGCATAGTCAATAAAGCAGAAATAGATGTTTTTCTGGAACGCTCTTGCTTTTTCGATGATCCAGCGGATGTTGGCAATTTGATCTCTGGTTCCTCTGCCTTTTCTAAAACCAGCTTGAACAAAGATGTTGAACATCACTAATTATTAAAAGAAATAAAGTGATAGTCATTCAATTGTGTCCAACTCTTTGAGACCCCGTGGACTGTGGCCCGCCAGGCTCCTCTGTCCATGGAATTCTCCAGGCAAGAATACTGTGGTGGGTTGCCATGCCTTTCTCCAGGGGACCTTCCTGACCCAGGGATCGAACCAGGGTCTCCTGCATTGCAGGCAGACACTGTATTAGAGTGGATTTGATCCTGATAATTTATCGCTAATTATTAGAGAAATGCAAATCAAACTAAAATGAGGTATTACCTCACACCAGTCAGAATGGCCATCATCAAAACATCTACAAATAATAAATGCTGGAAAGGGTGTGGAGAAAAAAGGAACCCTCCTACACTGTTGCTGGGAAGGTAAAGTGGTGTAGCCACTATGGAGAATAGTATGGAGGCAATTTAAAAAACTAAAAATAGAGCTACCATATGACCCAGCAATCCTACTCCTGGATTATACCCAGAAAGTGGAAAACTCTAATTTGGAAAGATGCCAGTATTTGGAAAGCACCCCAGTATTCAGAGTGGCACTATTCACAGTAGCCAGGATGTTGAAAGCAACCAGAATGTCCGTGAATAGATGGATGAACGGATAAAGAAGATGAGGTACATAAATATAATGGAATGTTACTGACCACAGGAGTATTACTCTCCTATGCAAGAATAGTTCAGGTTTTAATTTACTTCTAATAATTTACTTTACGATGTGCACAGATGCAGAGAAGTGAAATTGCTAAAGGTCTAGCAACAGAATTCTTAGCATCAAATGCAACCTGGGAATCTCAGAAAAGTGACACATTTGGATCAAAATCATAACTAAGATTTTTAATACTACATCTGCAACAAGAAAGAAAGAGAAATGAGGTAGGTAGAGAGGGAAGGAAGAAGGAAGGAAGGAAGAAGCAGATGTGTGTTGTGGCTGGAATGAAACTTGGGCTTGATCCTGTTTCTTTCCTCCTGGGGATGCTGGGGCTGGAGAAGGCTTGGGGAGCAGGTGATGCTTCTGTTCCCCAAATGTTAGGAAAACATGTCCCATAGGCAGGGGATTGGATTTGGTAATGTCTTTTGCAGGAGTTGCATGGGCTTGTGTGGTATGATTTCTGGGATATAGTTCTACTGAGGATCCTGAATGCCGAGGAACAGTAGTAGGTTACTACAACCAGCTCAAGTGAAATGCGTTTTATTACAAGGATGCAGGAGCCTCTCAAAAAACTCAAGGTTGCTGGACATCTTGTGAATAGGAGTTAAGAAACTGGAGATGGTTCACTCCCTCTCTCCTTCTGTTTCTCAGCAGTGTGGAGAGTTGGCCTCTGTCCACCAGTGTGGTCACCCCTGTTTCTTCCAGCATACACACACACAGAAGTCGCTCAGTTGTATCCGACTCTTTGCGACCCCATGGATTGTAGCCCACCAGGCTCCTCGGTCCATGGGATTTTCCAGGCATGAATACTGGAGTGGGTTGCCGTTTCCTTCTCCATCTTCCAGCATAGTCGTCTGCTTAAACCCGTTGATGGCCAGTTCAGGAGACGACAGGCCTCTCCTCTGCACGACCCAGCGCTTACTAGAGACCATCTGTGTCCCACTCAGATCCCAGAGAAAAGCACCAGCCCCACTTTATCTGGTGGAATCAGGACACAGAAGCATAGGCTTCTGGTACCAAATGGGCTGACTTCCCTAGGACCCAGGGCCTCCCCTTGTTCAATCACCTATGGTGGGAACGGGAGACAAGGCCCTGTGATTTACAATGCCAGATTGCTTCTCCAGTAGGAGCCAAAGGAAAATGCAGTGTCCGCATCTTTAGAACCCCCTCAATAGGGGACGCCTGTTAGTAAGGAACCAAGACTTTCATCTCCAATTACCTGGGAGGCATTGCATAAATCTTACTGAGAGAGATTCATTTAAGCCAGTTTATATCATAAAATGAATGACTGATACCAACCTTCTCTCTGGAGGAGTCAGTCATTTCACAATCAATTTCTGAGTCCCTAATATGGTCATCATGCTGGATTTGGGGGCTACAAAATGAGTACTTTGTAGAGAGGAAAAGAGGGAGGGAAGAAGTTTCTTTAAACCTGAGTTCTTGCAGGAAGAAAGATACCCAGGGAAGAAAAGGATGCTGGGAGAATATATTGGGGTTGGAGGGAAGACAACTTATCGACTATTTAACAATTTTGTAGTCAACAGAGCTTTTTTTCCTCCAAGTTCTTCCAGCCTGAAATTGAACAGCCCAGGCCTTAGTTACTGAAGAGCTGTTTTGGACCAGAAAGGCAGAGTGCTGCTACAGGAGGAAAGGAGCCAAATTAGGTCCAGTCCCTGTGCCCCAGAGGCAGCATCAAATGAAAAGAAGCTGCAGCTGCTCTCCCAGCAGACTGTGCTGAAAACCAGGAGAGAGGTACAAAGTGCAGCCAGGGTTCAGGCGAAAAGCTCTGCTAGGCTTGGGGTGGATTCGTGACTCAACAGTTTTACAAATAGCACAGCACGTGGACCCACAATCAGAGCTGATACTGGCCTCACTGGAGCACAGTCTGCAGGCCCCTTTGGCTCCAGGAACCTTAGTCGCAAGATTATATGGAGGTAGGGGTTGGGGAAATACCAACTGGAAGAAGCATTTCTGATTTTAACAGTTGGAGCTGCAGTGCGATGCTTGTGGCTCAGCACACAGCCCTCTGGGAGGACCTGATGAGGGGACAAGCCTGGAGACGCAGGTCTGACTTCTGTCTGGAGCAGCTTGAATTCAGGCTCAGGAGGGTGGTGTTCTTTCAGGAAGGAGTAGGAAGCCATCCACCTGGGAGACATTGCTCAATAAACACCTTCTGTTTGATTAAAGACTTAGGGCCTGTCCTCTGGGACAGCTGGGCAGCTGGGAGTCTGAAAGGAATTTGGGAGGGGAGTGGTGACCCCAAAGCATCACAGAAGTGGAGGGCCCATGAGGCCTTGATTAGTGGAGCCCCTCCGTCTCAGAAAGGTGAGTAACTTGGTCAAGTTCACGCAGCGGGTCACCAGACAAGCCTTTCCCTCCCACCGGAGGCTGCAGAGGAGGCCGCTAAACCGTGCCAATCAGAGCCCAAGATGGCACTGAGCAGGCACAGGGCGAGGGCAGCACGGGGCGGGGAGTGCAGTGTTCTCCGGAGGGGTTGGCTGCTGGAGGGCTAAGGCTCCGGAGGACTGATTGTCGTTAACTCCCTTTCTCTCCTGGCCTTGCCTGGGGTGGACTGGCGGTGTGGGGGGAAGGCGCACCCAGAGGCGTGTGAGGCTCCCCTTCCCAGAGCAGGAGGCCTTGGGCGCCTGCTCCCAGCGGCTCCGGCTCACCCCAAGGCTCTCCGGAGGTCTCCGGGCCCTCGGGCTTGCCGACGCCCGCGCTGCGCTGGGCGCGGCCAGGCCCGTGGCGCGGGCCCCTGGGTCCCCAGCCGCGCGCCGCGCGAGGCCGCTGCCGCCCTTCGCTCCGCGGGCGGGGCTGGTAGCGCCGCGCTCCTCTGGGCGGCGGAGTCCCGGGCCGCCTCGGCCCCCTCTGCCAGCCCGCACCGAGCACGGGGCGAGCCGGCGCGGAAGCCGGGCGGGCGCGGGGCGCTGGGCGCCCGCCCCTCGCAGTCTGGGTGCCGCGCGCCCCCGGGGCTGGGGGGCCTCAGACCTCGGCGGCCAGCAGAGCCGTGCGCCTCGCGTGCCGGAGGTCTGTTCCAGGCCAGGCGGGAGCTGCTCAGCGAGGGTCCCCGGCCGCCTTTCCCTTCCCGGGGGGTCGGCGGGCTGAGCAGCGAGCCAAGCCCAGCCGGCGTGCGCTCCTATAAATAGCGCGCGTGTGCCCGCCACGCGCCCCCCGGCTGCGCGAGGACACGGAAAGTTGTGCGCGGGGGCTCGCGGCGCGCGGCGGCGGCGGGCTAGGGCTCCGGGGCCAGCTGCCCGGCGCCGTGCGGCGGATCCCGCGGATTTTTGCCTCCGTGCTGGGGACCCGGCTAGCCGCTGCCGCCCTGCCGCCTTCCGAGAGACGCCAAGCTCTGGGGAATTTTTTGACCAAGCGAAATCGAGAGTCGCTAGAGACCTGGCCATGAACACAGCCGCGCGTTCTTCCCGCTCCGGGAAACACCTTCGGCTTCTGTAATCCGTCCCCGCCGCCAGCTGGAGACGAGCCGGGACGACCCTGGCCCCGACCGGCCCCCAGCATCCCGGGGCTTCTCCGAGCCCCCTGGGTTTTTCCTGGAAGCTTGGTTTGGGGTGAGGATTTCTGATCATTTTCCTCTTTGAGGGGTGAACGGGAGGGTTCGGCGACTTAGATGTCTAGGAACAAGGGTGGGTGCGGGGGTCCCAGGCAGGGCTGATCTCAGGCGGAGGAGGGCGGGGGAGGGGGTTCTGCATGAGCTCCTTAAAGGACGAAGGTAGCAGAGCCAGCGAGACAGCGCGAGGGGGAACTCTGACTTCAAACCACGGAGCTGCCGGAGGTGTGCGCGCCGCCGCCGGCCCCGCCGCGTGGTGCATCTAGCCACCCGCACCGTCCCCAGCACCGGGGTCCCGGGGAGGAGACCACGCGGGCACGCGGGAGCGCCGGCCAGCTGCGGCGGCCCCCAGCCTCGCTCGCCATGGGCCCCGGGCGCCGGGCGCCGGCCGCGCTGCCGGCCCTGCTGCTAGCCCTCGCCCTGCCGGGGCTGCGCGTCTGGGCGCAGAATGACACAGAGCCCATCGTGCTGGAGGGCAAGTGCCTCGTGGTGTGCGACTCGAACCCGGCCACGGACTCCAAGGGCTCCTCCTCCTCGCCCCTGGGGATCTCGGTCCGGGCAGCCAACTCCAAGGTCGCCTTCTCGGCTGTGCGCAGCACCAACCACGAGCCGTCCGAGATGAGCAACAAGACGCGCATCATTTACTTCGACCAGGTCAGAGCCCCGGGGGACGCGGGAGGCCAAGGCTCGGGCGGCGGGAGGGGCGACGTGCAGGCGGCTGAGCCCCGGGTCGTCTGCTCGGGCTGAGCCGCTCTGATTGCGGTGCAGGGAGCCGGGTCGGCACCGGGTTGGCGCTGGCGTCTCCGCGCGTCGGGATCTGAAACTTCTGAGGTCTCCCCCGCCCCAGCCCGCCCCCACTCCCTCCTGGCCTCCGGAGAGCTGCTGGGGCGATGGGAGAGGGGCTGGCAGCTCAGAGCCGCAGGGAGAACTCGAGACACGTTGAATAGCAACAGGTCTGCTGGAACCGGCGGGTCCTGGTCCCTGCACCTCGCCGTCTCTCTGCTCGAGCCTGGCGCCCGGCCTCCACTCTTCTGCCGGGGCCGCGGAGGCCGTCCTCCGGCAAGCAGGGGACTCTTTCCAGGGCAGAACAGATGATGTGTTCCTCCCGGATGGAGAAGCTTCTCCCTAGAGGGAGCCCTGGGCGGGGTGGGCTGGGAGGGGTCCACACTCTGCACAGACCCCGCAGGGGGCTGCGGAGGCGGCAGCGGGGGCCCGGGTCGGATCTCGCTCCCTGTTCGGTGCCAAGCGCGGCTGCAGCAGAAAGCCCTCCTCCGCTACTTGGAAAAGTTGAGAGGAGGAGAGAAGCAATGGGTAGAGGCGCTGAGCTCCTGTAGGGAAGCGCTGGGAAGCCTTTCTCCGTCCCTAGCTCCTGCCCTTTTCAGAGACCCGCGAAGCAGTGGGGAGAGAGGGCTGGGGGCTGAGGACAGGGGACTGGGAGCGACTGATGGCCACTGGAGCTTCATCTTAGCGATCGGAGCTCGTGGGTCTAGCGCTGAGAAACTCCAGGATATCAGCTGAGGAAGGAGTCTTAAAACTGAAAACAGACTCCAGGCTGATCATTTCAACCTCTGCTGCACCCGGAGTCTTTTAAATTCCAAAGTCGTGTGTGTGGTTCACAGTGGCATGCCACATGGGCACGAACACGGGTTAAGTGGTGCTGTAGGATGTGCCCGGGGAGCGATGAGGTGACATTTCTCTTCCTTACTTAATTGTTACTAAGTAATGTACTCTCCAGCTGGTCAAAGACAGAGAATGCCTCTCTGGGGCTTCCTATCGAATAGCCATCATTTTAAAAGAATTAAGCAACCCCTTTGGGTTTTAGTGCATATTTTTCATCTTGATGGAAATAAAGTCTAGCACGACCCCTGGTCTGTGTTTCAGTGCATTAATTAAATACTGTGGACACTGCACTGTCCTCTGTACAGTGCATTGTGTTCAGTGACCTTTCTGTCATTTAGAAGAGGAGAAGAGTTTGCTCTCCTGTTCTGGGTGCTCCTGCATCTTAGAGACAATAAGACACATTTGGTAATAAATCTCGAGGTGTCTGGGTGCTCTAATTACAATGTACAGTCAACATTCAGCCTTATGTGTAGTCAACACTAATCAGCTAGCTCCATTATTGCTAATGAATTATGCTACTTGTGTCTGATTCAGGGAGTCCCTGCTAAGTACCTCAAATTATTTTAAATGTGCTTAAACAAATCTTTGTAAAACCTCTGTTGGGAAGTATTGCATAGCTGGTGATTTGTTGCTGAAAGACCATCGATCATAGGGTCAGAGGAAGAAATCTGATGTTTACTTGGAAAAAGGAGTAATCTCAGAATAAAATGATACACACAGACGCATTTTAAGTTGGGGGTTGAGCCTGGTACATCTACCTGACCGGCACTATATTCCGATGCATTGCTCACAGGTAATAGTATGTCTAGGGAATTATGCAAAGGGCTTATATTAGCCTGAATGTAGTGTTTAAAAGAAATAGTAGCAGATTGCCATTGATATGGGGGAAATGTACTTTTGTAAGGACATCTGGTTTTTCTGAATGCCGCTTCTAGATTTATTTCTTGGAGAGAAATGGAAGAAACCTTAGTTATATCCTGCCTGCTACCCCCATCCTCAATATGCACACACACACACACACACACACACACATTCTCTCTCTCTTTGTCACATGTGGCATTTAGTTTAAGAGGTCATCTATTGAAATGCAGAGCTAATTTCATAATCAGTAGAACTAAGCTGAACATCTCGGAATACAGAATGCACTGTTGTTTTCTTGGGAACCAGCACTTTGTTTCTGTTCCTTTTTGTCCCTTGAACTTTTAAACAAACGGCAGCAACTGTTGAGGGGACGGACACTGACTAACACCGGGGGGGACAGAGATGCCACCTGTTTCACAGTCTCTATTCCTTGGCAGCCTGCAAAGGCTGAGTCATGGCCAAAATATTTATAGTTAAGACCTGGGTGGCATAGGAAGGGAACGCATGGCTGTGGATCTGAGCTGAGGCTTGGCGGGGGCTCAGAGGAGGGCCAGGCGTTCGCTTTACTCGGGCACCAACTGTTCGGTGTCATGGATCGTGCTGCCCAGTGGAGGGAGCGTCCATACCTCTGTCCAGGAGGGCCTGCAGAGAGCCACGGACGCGATTGGCTGGCCCGGAACGCCACCTCTGGGCATGCAAGGCTCCAGAGGGTGGGTGTGTAGACGTGGGGCTGATGCCTTTTTCTGACTCTGAAGGTAGAGCCAGTGTTTATAAGCCCCACATGTTCAGAGCCAGCCGGCCTTGCTGGAAATCGAGGCATGAATACAAAGCTCTGACTTTATTTTTTTAGTCTAACATTAAAAAGATGAAGAACCTTCCAACATACAAATCCGTTTTTCAAGTCACTAAAGAAAAAGGGAATAGAACTCCATGTTTTATTTTCTGTGGTTTTTTAAAGCTAGGTTTCTTTGTTAAGAAAGAAAATAGGAAGGAAAGGAAAAGGGAAGGAAGAACACTAACTTTACTTACAGAGAGTATTGTAATAGTTGACTGTGTTTGTCCTTTTTATTTGTAGATTCTAGTAAACGTGGGTAATTTTTTCACCCTGGAGTCTGTCTTTGTAGCACCCAGAAAAGGAATTTACAGTTTCAGCTTTCACGTAATTAAAGTGTACCAGAGCCAAACGATACAGGTATGTCTTCTGACCTGCTCTCTCTCTACCCCGGAATGACAGTGTTTATCTGTGGTGGGCCATGTATTTAAGTGTTTATGTGTTTTCATTGTAAAAATAGCCATCTTCATAGTAGTTTATTTTTAAAACATGTAATCTCCAATAACGCTTTCTATGAAGCATAGAAGCATATAGAAAAATATGTGACAAGCATATAGAAAAATACACAATTAAACTTATTACCTTAATAACAACCAGTCACTTAAAAAGCATAGTTTTTAAAGCTACTTTTTTCTGTTAAGAAAGAAAATAGGAAGGAGGAAGGAAATAGTAAAAATTCAGTGGCACAAATCTCTTTATAAGACCTTGGCTGCTTTTAATGCATGTGCAAAAATTACCCGAATTTTTAACAACAACAACAACAAATAGTAAGACTATCAGAGTTTTACAAGTACCTACTAAATAAATAAAACAAATTTGCTGTCATTGTTAAAAATTATGAACTGCAGTTAACAACTAAGACCAAGAATAAATTGCTGAAGGAACAATTATTCAATATACTTTTAAAGAAAGGATATGCTACGCTTATCTTCTAAGTAGTTTATCCTTAGTTACTCTGAAATTAGTGAATTCTTACCAAATGCAGTTCCACAGTTAATATATTTTGTGCTGTGCTTTCTAAGGAACAGGCTTAAACTCACACTCAAGGACAATGATGGAGCTAATTCCTATAATATTCAAATATGCGGACACTCAGTAATACCAGTGCATGTCTATGGAATTCTAGGATACTTTTTTCATCATCTGTTCACTGTATGTATTGTATATTGGTGGTGGTGGTTTAGTTGCTAAGTTATGTATGAACTCTTGTGACCCCATGGACTTTAGTCCACCAGGCTCCTCTGTCCATGGGATTCTCCAGGCAAGAATACTGGAGCGGATTGCCATTTCCTTCTCCAGGGGATCTTCCTGACCCAGGGATCGAACCCAAGTCTCCTGCATTGCAGGCAGATTCTTTACCACTGAGTCACATTGTGTCCAGATGAATGTTAGATTACACATCTACCACTTTTACATATCTTAGTGAATGGATAAATTGATCAGCCTCATACTTAATTTATTCAGTATTAATTTTTGACATAAAAGGAATGAATATCTAGTAAAAAAATTTACTCCTATGGAAAAGCTTTTCCCAAACGCCAATATTTAGAAACTTAGGTAATATTTGACACAGTATAATCAAAATTTTACTGTGGAGGGAAGGTAATAAATTTGTTGCTAATTATCCATCATTAAAACATTTAGTGGTAGTAGTGATTATTATTTTTAGTGCCCATTTCTTATCAGGGAAAACACTAGAAGAAATCACAGTGGACAGTCATATTCTACAATTTCAGCTGATGTTTATTTAGCATATGCATGTCTCAGCTGTACAGTAACCTGCAGAGATATTAGTAGAGCCTTGTGGTCCCTGAGTTTCTCTGAGCGAAGGGCATGGGGTTATTTTTACTAATGTATTGGGAAGCCACAGGCATGTGTCCTAACTGAAAACTTGCTGTTGAATATGAGAGATAAATAAAGTAGTAGGCCCAACTTATGTCCTGAAGGGGAGTCAGACTTCACATGGCTGGATTTTTCTCCATGGATGGTGATCTTCTGTGAGTATTTAAGGAAATTTTTGTGGGAGAAATTAATTTTTTTTTCAAGTTAAAAAGATCAGCTCAGTAAGATCATACTAAGCCTAGCCACCCCAGTTAGCTAATTTGAAAGGAAAGGGATGTATTTACTGGACATCAGATACTTTACCAGGATGATCATATTAGACATTATTCCCGCCCCCCAACCCTTGACCCTTGTAGATGTTTTGTAGAAAGATGCTTTCTTTCTTCCTTCCTTCTCTCCCACTCCCCCCTCCCTTCTTTTCCTTGTTTCTTTCTTTCTATTGCAGAATAGTTGATTCACAATATTGTTAGTTTCAGGTGAACAACATAGCAATTCAATATTTTTGTAGATTACAGTCCATTTAAAGCGATTATAAAATAATGGCTGTGTCTCCCTGTGCTGTACACATATATCCTTGGAGCCTATTCATTTGCTACGTGGTCAGTGTTACCTCCTAATCCCCTCCCCCTGTCTTCCCTTCCCCTTCCCTCCCCTCATTGGTAACCCCAGTTGGTTCTCTATAATCGTGAATCTGTTTCTGTTTCATTCATTCATTTGACTTTAGAGAGGGCTCTTCGGTGTCTTGTTTTGTTTTGTTCCTTATAGGTTAACCTGATGTTAAACGGAAAACCAGTCATATCTGCCTTCGCTGGGGATAAAGACGTGACACGCGAGGCCGCCACGAACGGGGTCCTGCTCTACCTGGATAAGGAGGATAAGGTTTACCTAAAACTGGAGAAAGGTAACTTGGTCGGAGGCTGGCAGTACTCCACGTTCTCTGGCTTCCTGGTGTTCCCCCTATAGGATCCGAGGTCTCCGTGATGCTCGTCTGGGGAGGGGCGGCCTCCCCTGACTTCCTGAGGATCACTTCCGCTTCACCGGATTGATGTCTTCATGGGTTTCTTGTGGGCGAATATGTGTTCTCTGTAAGGATGCTAAGCTGTCTGAACCAGCACCAAACTCCACAGATGATTTTTGTGTGCGTGTCAGTGTACTCGGATTGGGACTCAAAACAGTTGATACCCATCTATGCTTAAGTGTAACAATTCAAAGCTGTCTGCAAGGTTTATTCTGAATTTAATTTCCTGGAATCACTGAATTTGTTGCAGATGTGGCATTTTATTTATTTAGTTTTCAAAGACCGACAACCGGGTCTGAGAATTAGAGAACTCTATATGTAAAGTTCTGACTTCAATCAACGATTCGTGTGATCCTGCCAAAGAATTGTGTGCTGTGTCCATATACCGGTTACACTTGTTTTTATTCCTTTGGGATTAGTTTGTTCAGTTCTCTTAAGGTAATTTCTGACTTTGTGTCTTCTCAACAAATAGGGTAATGGCTTGCCCGCAAATTTACTCTATGAGATCACCCACACGACTTCCCTTAAAAAAAGAAAGAATGCTTCATAGTTGTATTTTAATTATATATGTGAAAGAGTCATATTTTCCAAATTATATTTTCTAATAGGAAGAATAGATCATAAATCTAACACAGAAAAAGTTGCATATCCGAATTCTTCAGTGCTCAATCCTCAAACCTGCACAAAACAGCTCTCCTCCATGGGAAATCTTATACTTTATTGCTCATTTTAATTAACATGATTGATAATAGCCACTTTATTAAAAACCTAAGGGATTTTTTTTTCCTTAGACATGACTACTTTATTAACTGGAGATGGGATGCCCTCGTTTTTAATTATACCTATTTTTCAAACCTTCTGTTGTGTTTGAAGTAGCATCTGGTTTTGCCTTAACTCCTAAAATTGTTTAGATTTCTCTGTTCAGCTAATAGTAAATCCAAATATTCCATATCTGAACTTAGTACAATATCTTATTTTGTCTTTTGTATAGGTCATATGAATTCATAAAATTATTTATGTCTCTGTTACAGAATAAAGATTAATATATGTTAGCTGAATTGTTTGGTCCTTTCAGTTTTGGAAATATGGATCTTACATGATTTATTCCCTTTCTCTTACCAACCCTCTCTCCCTCCCTCCCTCACCCCTGTCCTTTCTTCCTTTCTCTCATTTCTTGGTCTTGGAGCTGAAGAAAAGCTTTCTGGATTTCTAGAGAATGTCCCTCAACTGGCATAGGAAATCTTTACCATGTTTAATTTGTCCAGATTCAGGAGTTGTGAGCTTGGCAAAAGAGGATCAATGAACTTAGTAAAGTCTCCTTTCAGAATAACTTACTGTTAGGAAGTTAAGTTTTAAAAGATCCACTGAAGCATCGTGAAGGGCTCAGTGAATGAATGAGTGGTGATGCAAATAAAGATCAATATTTTCAAACAAAAGACTTGAGGAAGAGTTCTGCCCTTTACTCAGCACTAACGGGCAAGCAGAAGCCCCATTTCTTTTCAGGAGGAACTATAATGACAGATGTCTCCTCTGGAGATTTGGCTCAATTTCCTGGTCGGGTGTCAATTAAAACGAATCTGGGTGCCCCCTTTTGTAGTCTGTGGCATTGGGAGGCTCTTGTAGGGTTCTGTGGGAGGAAACATGCAGGCAGCCCCCCAGTATAATTGTGATTAATCATCACGTCAGAATATCCGTTCATCACAGGAAGATTCTCTTCCCAAGAAGAACTATCTGGAGATGCTGGCAGTGGACCTGCAATGTTTTGCTTGGCAACTTAGCCCCCGGCTGGCACCCTGTCAGAGATCTTCCCTCCTCTGTGACTGTGTAACGTGGGAAGCAGCCTTGCACACGGGGCTTTCATCTAAACTGCATCCTCTGCGAATGTGCCTGGTCTCACGTGACCTTCCCCACAGCTCTCTGTGTGCAGGGTTTGTGTCTGTACATTGCAAAAGAGTGAACTGTACTTGAATAAATATGCTATTAGTCATTGTTTTGGCAAAATGGCTTAGGAGTATTGTGAATCTCCAAGAGATAAGACAGAGAAAGTTTGGTGCTTAACAAAGTAGACTGATGTAGAGTATCTATTATAAACAGACTTATGGCCAAGCTTTGGGGCTTGCCCTTATTTTTCTGAACATAGAAGAACACTGGCAAAGAGCTTGACTTTAATTCCTAAGGGCTTCAGGTGGCTCAGATGGTTAAGAATGCACCTGCAATGCAGGAGACCCGGGTTTGATCCCTGGGTTGGGAAGATCCCCGGAGGAGGGCATGGCAACCCACTCCAGTATTCTTGCCTGGAGAATCCCATGAACAGAGGAGCCTGGCAGGCTACAGTCCATGGGGTCGCAAAGAGTCCGACACGCTGCAGTGACTTAGCTTGCAGCAGGCACACAGGCCAAGCAGGGCAGTAGGGAGGGTATTAAGATTGGAACAGTAAAAGGAAGAGGATTGAGTCTGAGTGGGCCAGGTGAAAGTCAGGAGGCAGTGGCGTCAGAGTATTTCCATAAATGGAGCCAGATAGATGCTCCTTACATGTTGTATGGCTTGAAAATACTTTTCAGAAACTGCTCGGTCCACAAAAATGGTAATTGAGCACAGTGTTCACATTGGCCTGTCTGCATTCATTAATGCCAGTGCACTCCCTTCCTAGATGTTCCTTATCTCCTTTGACTGTTCCTTGATCTATTGATCAGCAAAAGCAAGCAGTTTTCTGTAGCAAGCATTTTCCCAAGACAGAATCCCAAGAAAATGAACCCGAAGGAAAGAAGGAGCTTGTGCATAGGATCTCCTTGATTCCACATGCTTTTGGGGTCTCTTTGTGGTCTTGGATTCTGTTAGAGCCTGGTTATCTTGTTAAATTTTTGTTTTAATTCTTTCTTGTTTTCCATTTTTGGATTTACAGCTGTTTTCCCCATTCTTTTTGGTTTCTAGATACCTGGATAGCTGAGTGTCTTTTTTTCCTTTAGCAAGTTACTGCTTTTATTCTTGGAATAAATATCTTCCACCAACATTGTTTAAACTATCCTTATAATGTGTTACATGCTTTGCTAGGTACTGAGTTTATAGAAGTGGTGACAGCTGCTCTTTTTAGAGCTCCTTAGACAGTAAACGCAGCTAGAAACCTCACCAGGAGCAAGAGAGGTCTAAAAGTGTGGTTTCTACCTTGTCTTCTGACTGAGGGTCGTAGGCTTTACCAGGCCGCCTTCACTGCTTAAACCCTCTGTCTTCAGACTGCAGGGAATGCTGCTCAGTGTTATGCAGCAGCCTGGAGGGAGAGCAGTTTGGAGGAGAAGGGATACATGTATATGCATGGCTGAGTCCCTTCTCTGTTCACGTGAAACTATCACAATACTGATAATCAGCTATATCCCAATACAAAATAAAAAGCTAAAAAACAAGTGTATTTCTATGGACCAACAGTGCCCTTACCAAGGAGGCGTCTTAGAAACCCAGGGAGGCTTTAGGCTCCCCAGATCTGCTGAATCAGCATCTGCATCTTTAACAAGGTCTTCTGCCCCTCCCACCGCATGGTTCACGGACACAGTCGAGTTTACGAGGTTGTATCTTCACAGAAAACCCAAAGACCACCTGCCGCAGAACAGCGTCCGGGCTTCAGACAGTTGAACCAGATCCCCAGGTGATGCTTACAGCGTCAGCCCATCAGGTGCGGGTGTTTTCTTTGCAGTGACCCTCGAGTCCAGGCACTTTTACGATCCTCCCTGTTCTAACGCGAGGAGCCCGGGACAGTGAGCACGAGGCCTGCGCGCAGTCAGCCCGAGGCTCCGCGCTGTGCCGAGAAGGCCGGAGCCGGGGCCGCCGGCTGGGCCGTGGAGACTCCGGCTCTGGGACGGGAAGGCCGTGGAAGCGCTGCCGGAGGACCACACCTCGAGGAGCGGGGGGAGACCCGGCCTGAGACGGAGGTGAGTCACCACGAAGGCGGCGCCTTGTGGGAAAGAAAAGCCTCGGTGACAGGCCTCATTTCGTCAGCGTTCCTCCTGAAATAAAGGTGTAGGCACAGCTTGCTTTTCTTTATGGCTGAAGCGACCCTTCTCCTGTGATTGTAGGCCCTGTGTCTAAGGGTACTTGGCATTTGGCTTCAGAAGACATTGTTCAGCTTAATAAAGTGTGTGTGTGTGTGTGTGTGAGAGAGAGAGAGAGAATGGGGGAATATATTCAGAAGGATCCAAGATGTGAGCAATTTCCAGGAGGCTGGAAAGTACGTTTAAAATTCATCCAAGAGCAGAAGGCTTTCTCAACAATTTTTTGGTCCAATTGTTGATATGTATTTAATGGAGGAAATGTATCATCATAGGCACTGAGCTAAGGAAGTCTTTATTTCCCACGGGGTTACCTTGAGACCATAGATTCTGACCCTCTGACTTTCCAGGGGCTGGGGTTTTTGAGGAAACCTCCGAGGGTTTCGGTCTGCTAGTCATGGGGGGATGAGGGACTCTGACAAGCAACTGTCGTGCCTGAGAGCTGAGGGCGGTGTCTCTCTGCTTAGCAGTAGTTGTTGTTTTTTCCTGCTTTCGTTTGTTGTGTCTCATGTTTCAGCTTGGATGTCACAGTACGATCAATAGGGGAAGAAAATGCAGGGTGATGAATGCCGGTGGTCGCTATTTTTGCATTCCTTCCTTTTCCTTCAGGACAAGAGGAAAACATGGCTTGAAATGATCTGTTGAGTGGGTTTCTTTCCTAGCCTTCCAGAGGGAAGGGAATGATGCAAGCAAGAGCAGGCCTGCCGCCATTTCTGGAAGTCGGGGGAGTCCACTGACCTGTGCGTTCAGCAAGGCTGCTGCTCATCAAACTGGAAACGGGTTCTGGTGTCTGTGTGTGGAAATGGCCATCCCCTGGCAAGGATATGGCTTTATCATCCAGGATAGGGTGTTCAGATCAGATCAGTTGCTCAGTCATGTCCGACTGTTTGTGACTCCATGAATCGCAGCACGCCAGGCCTCCCTGTCCAAAACCAACTCCCGGAGTTCACTCAGACTCACGTCCATCGAGTCAGTGTTACCATCCAGCCATCTCATTCTCTGTCGTCCCCTTCTCCTCCTGCCCTCAATCCCTCCCAGCATCAGAGTCTTTTCCAATGAGTCAACTCTTTGCATAAGGTGGCCAAAGTACTGGAGTTTCAGCTTTAGCATCATTCCTTCCAAAGAAATCCCAGGGCTGATCTCCTTCAGAATGGACTGGTTGGATCTCCTTGCAGTCCAAGGGACTCTCAAGAGTCTTCTCCAACACCACAGTTCAAAAGCATCAATTCTTCAGTGCTCAGCCTTCTTCACAGTCCAACTCTCACATCCATACATGACCACAGGAAAAACCATAGCCTTGACTAGACGAACCTTTGTGGGCAAAGTAATGTCTCTGCTTTTGAATATGCTATCTAGGTTGGTCATAACTTTCCTTCCAAGGAGTAAGCATCTTTTAATTTCATGGCCGTAGTCACCATCTGTAGTGATTTTTTAGCCCAGAAAAATAAAGTCTGACACTGTTTCCACTGTTTCCCCATCTATTTCCCATGAAGTGATAGGACCAGATGCCATGATCTTCTTTTTCTGAATGTTGAGCTTTAAGCCAACTTTTTCACTCTCCACTTTCACTTTCATCAAGAGGCTTTTTAGTTCCTCTTCACTTTCTGCCATAAGGGTGGTGTCATCTGCATATCTGACGTTATTGATATTTCTCCTGGCAATCTTGATTGCAGTTTGTGTTTCTTCCAGTCCAGCATTTCTCATGATGTATTCTGCATATAAGTTAAACAAGCAGGGTGACAATATACAGCCTTGACGTACTCCTTTCCCTATTTGGAACCAGTCTGTTGTTCCATGTCCAGTTCTAACTGTTGCTTCCTGACCTGCATACAAATTTCTCAAGAGGCAGATCAGGTGGTCTGGTATTCCCGTCTCTTTCAGAATTTTCCACAGTTTTTTGTGATCCACACAGTCAAATGTTTTGGCATAGTCAATAAAGCAGAAATAGATGTTTTTCTAGAACGCTCTTGCTTTTTCTATGATCCAGCGGATGTTGGCAATTTGATCTCTGGTTCCTCTGCCTTTTCTAAAACCAGCTTGAACATCAGGAAGTTCACGGTTCACATATTGCTGAATCCTGGCTTGGAGAATTTTGAGCATTACTTTACTAGCATGTGAGATGAGTGCAATTGTGCAGTAGTTTGAGCATTCTTTGGCATTGCCTTTCTTTGGGATTGGAATGAAAACTGACCTTTTCCAGTCCTGTGGCCACTGCTGAGTTTTCCAAATTTGCGGGCATATTGAGTGCAGCACTTTCACAGCATCATCTTTCAGGATTTGAAATAGCTCAACTGGAATTCCATCACCTCCACTAGCTTTGCTCGTAGTGATGCTTTCTAAGGCCCACTTGACTTCACATTCCAGGATGTCTGGCTCTAGGTCAGTGATCACACCATCGTGATTATCTGGGTCATGAAGATCTTTTTTGTACAGTTCTTCTGTGTATTCTTGCCATCTCTTCTTAATATCTTCTGTTTCTGTTAGGTCCATACCATTTCTGTCCTTTATTGAGCTCATCTTTGCATGAAATGTTCCTTTGGTATCTCTGATTTTCTTGAAGAGATCCCTAGTCTTTCCCATTCTGTTGTTTTCCTCTATTTCTTTGCATTGATCGCTGAAGAAGGCTTTCTTATCTCTTCTTGCTATTCTTTGGAACTCTGCATTCAGATGTTTATATCTTTCCTTTTCTCCTTTGCTTTTCGCTTCTTTTTTCACAGCTATTTGTAAGGCCTCCCCAGACAGCCATTTTGCTTTTTTGCATTTCTTTTCCATGGGGATGGTCTTGATCCCTGTCTCCTGTACAATGTTATGAACCTCATTCCATAGTTCATCAGGCACTCTATCAGATCTAGGCCCTTAAATCTATTTCTCACTTCCACTGTATAATCATAAGGGATTCGATTTAGGTCATACCTGAATGGTCTAGTGGTTTTCCCTCCTTTCTTCAATTTAAGTCTGAATTTGGCAATAAGGAGTTCATGGTCTGAGCCACAGTCAGCTCCTGGTCTTGTTTTTGCTGACTGTATAGAGCTTCTCCATCTTTGGCTGCAAAGAATATAATCAATCTGATTTCGGTGTTGACCATCTGGTGATGTCCACGTGTAGTCTTCTCTTGTGTTGTTGGAAGAGAGTGTTTGCTATGACCAGTGCATTTTCTTGGCAAAACTCTATTAGTCTTTGCCCTGCTTCATTCTGTATTCCAAGGCCAAATTTGCCTGTTACTACAGGTGTTTCTTGACTTCCTACTTTTGCATTCCAGTCCCCTATAATGAAAAGGACATCTTTTTTGGGTGTTAGTTCTAAAAGGTCTTGTAGGTCTTCATAGAACCGTTCAACTTCAGCTTCTTCAGCGTTACTGGTTGGGGCATAGACTTGGATTACTGTGATATTGAATGGTTTGCCTTGGAAACAAACAGAGATCATTCTGTGGTTTTTGAGATTGCGTCCAAGTACTGCATTTCGGACTCTTTTGTTGACCATGATGGCCACTCCATTTCTTCTAAGGGATTCCTGCCCACAGTAGTAGATATAATGGTCATCTGAGTTAAATTCACCCATTCCAGTCCATTTCAGTTCGCTGATTCCTAGAATGTCGACATTCACTCTTGCCATCCCTTGTTTGACCACTTCCAATTTGCCTTGATTCATGGACCTGACATTCCAGGTTCCTATGCAATATTGCTCTTCACAGCATCGGACCTTGCTTCTATCACCAGTCACATCCACAGCTGGGTATTGTTTTTGCTTTGGCTCCATCCCTTCATTCTTTCTGGAGTTATTTCTCCACTGATCTCCAGTAGCATATTGGGCACCTACTGACCTGGGGAGTTTTTCTTTCAGTATCCTATCATTTTGCCTGTTCATACTGTTCATGGGGTTCTCAAGGCAAGAATACTGAAGTGGTTTGCCATTCCCTTCTCCAGTGGACCACATTCTGTCAAATCTCCACCATGACCCGCCCACCTTGGGTTGCCCCACGGGCATGGCTTAGTTTCTTTGAGTTAGACAAGGCTGTGGTCCTAGTGTGATTAGATTGACTAGTTTTCTGTGAGTATGGTTTCAGTGTGTTTGCCCTCTGATGCCCTCTTGCAACACCTACCATCTTACTTGGGTTTCTCTTACCTTGGGTGTGGGGTATCTCTTCACGGCTGCTCCAGCAAAGCGCAGCCATTGCTCCTTACCTTGGACGAGGGGTATCTCCTCACCACCGCCCTTCCTGACCTTCAATGTGGGATAGCTCCTTTAGGCCCTCCTGCGCCCATGCAGCCACGGCTCCTTGGATGTGGGGTTGGTCCTCTCGTCCACTGCCCCTGGCCTCGGTCGTGTGGTTGCTCCTCCCCGCTGCCGCCCTTGGGCTTAGGGGCGTGGGGTATCTCCTCCCGACCACCGCCCCTGACCTTGGACGTGGGGTAACTCCTCTCATCGCTGCCCCTGGCCTCGGGTGTGGGTTGCTCCTCCCGGCCGCCGCCCCTGGCCTCGGGTGTGGGGGTGTGGGGTAGCTCCTCCCGGCCACCGATCGTGACCTCGGATACTGGGTATCTCCTCTCGCCGTTCCTGCACCGTCGCAATCTGGTACTCTCGGCTGCTGCCCCTGCCTTGGACATGGGGTAACTCCTCTTGGCCGCCGCCCTCTTTTCTGTGTTGGGCTGTTACCTTTGGCCACGGAATTTAAGGACTGCATCTCCACTAAGTCCTCAGGTCAGGAGGTACCTTTAGGCGCCGAGTGATATGACAAAGTTTCCCTCATTTTGTACTCAGCAGCCCGTGGTTCTGACTGGACGGTTATCCTGTTTCCAACAGCGATAGCCAGCCTGCTTGATTCTGCTCTCGGGCTGGGGTCAGGGGGCTTTGATCCTGTTCTAAGTTTACGCGAATGGACCCAGCTTCCTTTGTGAGTTGTGTACGGCTCTTTTCTTCTCAGTGCCTTCGCTATTTAGAAACACATGCGGTCATGAGTGTTTCATTTAAAAATAGCTTGGCTTTCACTTTGAGTGTGAGCATTTTTTTTTAACACTGCAGTGAAAAGGTATCATGTTTTTTCTCTCACCCAACCCCAGCCACGGTAAAAAAAAAAACAAAACAGCAACTCCAGGCATAAGAAGCGTTTGGTCAAAGAAGTAATGCACAAGGATAAAAACAAATTCAACCCAAACCCAAGAAAAAGCAAATGGTAGAATCTCTTTGCTATCTGACATGACAAGTAGGAAGGAGGGAAATCCATCCTGGTTTCTGTTCAAGTGTTGTGTTTTTTCTCCTCTCTCTCTGGTGTCGAGGCCAGTTCTCTGCAAGTCAAAGGATTCTGTTGTGAAGATCCCAGCCCCTTTACATCAGCGTGACTTTCTGAACCACGGGCGGCGTCAGAACGTGCACTGAGTTCTGCCCTTCTGTTTCTCCGTTAGCTTGATTGGGAGAGAAATGCTGCTGGAATAGTCTGGTGCCCTCTCTCTGGGGAGAGGAGAAGCCCGCATTTCGGTAACTCATGGGCACTGTGTCCAGACTTAGAAGGAAGTCACATCCGGCTCCCTCTGCCCAAGGAGTCAGCCTCAGAACCGGAGGCCCTGGGGGGCTTTGGCCTTTAGGAGCAACTTCAGAAGCACTGGGGCTCATCTCTGGCGAGCTGGGACTTTGTCCTTTTACCCACTTGTGAGAAGATGAGACAGTATTTTATGAGCATCTGTAAAGGGAACTATGGGATCCGTTTGCTGTTCAGTCACTCTGTCATGTCTGACTCTTTGCGACCCCATGAACTGCAGCACGCCAGGCCTCCCTGTCCTTCACCATCTCCTGGAGCTTGCTCAAACTCATGTCCATTGAGTTGGTGATGCCATCCAAACATCTCATCCTCTGTCGCCCCCTTCTCCTCCTGCCCTCAATCTTTCCCAGTACCAGGGTCTTTTCCAGTGAGTTGACTCTTCGTGTCAGATGGCGAAAGTATTAGAGCTTCAGGTTATGGAATCTGTTCAGTTCAGTTCAATTGCTCAGTCATGTCCAACTCTTTGTGACCCCATGAATCACAGCACGTCAGGCCTCCCTGTCCATCACCAACTCCCGGAGTTCACTCAGACTCACGTCCATCCAGTCAGTGATGCCATCCAGCCATCTCATCCTCTGTCATCCCCTTCACCTCCTGCCCCCAATCCCTCCCAGCATCAGAGTCTTTTCCAATGAGTCAACCCTTTGCATGAGGTGGCCAAAGTATTGGAGTTTCAGCTTTAGCATCATTCCTTCCAAAGAAATCTCAGGGCTGATCTCCTTCAAAATGGACTGGTTGGATCTCCTTGCAGTCCAAGGGACTCTCAAGAGTCTTCTCCAACACCACAGTTCAAAAGCATCAATTCTTTGGTGCTCAGCTTTCTTCACAGTCCAACTCGCACATCCACACATGACCACTGGAATCTGTTAGAGCCATTAAAAAGTCCTAGTTTGCAAAATTGCCTTTTCTTTGATTGAACTGGTTTTTAAAAATGAAAAAATACCAGATCCTCCCTTACTACTAGAAATTGGTACAATGCCACGTGTTGACGTTGGGGAGTATCACAAAAGTCATCCATGATTTTCTGAGAAAGGCCACGTTTGTTAGAAAATAAGGCAGGAGCCTTCTCTTGGGGTTTGGGCACATCCATTTTCTACTGAATAAACAGTCACACCTTCTTGTGCACCTGCTGCATGACCTGTATACTATAAATTCTGAATCTGCCTTTCATCATTGCTACAAGTTGCAGACCTCTTTGTGAATGCTGCTTCACTTTCCGGGTGGAAATCCTGCAGTCTGAAGAGCAGAGTGTGGGCTTAGTGTCTGCTGAGCCCAACAATTTAAGAGCTTTGAAACAGCAACCTGCTGTACGTGACCTCCTCGTTGCTTTCACTACAGTATCCTTTCGAGGTCAAGTGCCGTTAAAATCATGAAGAATGATATAGGGCTGCCCATGTACAGTTGTGGGGGTTGTACACTGCACTATTCCAGGAGTGTGCCACATCTGTCATAGACATCATAGAATTACTTTATATTTCCATAATTTTCTAGCAGAAGACAGTAAACTGTCATATTCTAACAAGTGTATTATGACAACTTTCTGATGGAAGTATCTTTGGTTAAAAAAGAATCCCCTTTCCTTTAAAAATAGATATGGGCAGAAATAAATTAGGAACTTGGAATTAACATAATACAATGCTATGTATAAAACAGAAAACCAACAAGGGCAGAATGTATAGCACAAGGAACTATATTCAGAATTTTGTGTTAGCTTATAAGGGTTAGGGTTAAGAATCTGAAAAAGAATGGGTTCAGGTATGTGTACAGCAGAATCACTTGGCTGCATACCTGAACCTAACAACACTGTAAATCAACTATAGTCCAATTTAACATTTTTGTTTGATTTTTTTAAAAAATGAGAATAAAAATAGATATCAACAAAAAAAAAGCGAGATTTAAAAACAAAATTCCTTTGCCTACTTTGCAGAAAAGTGCCTCACAGGTTAGTGGTAGAAGAGAGAGACTTCCTTTCCTAAATCCTCTCTGTCATTTCTTATTTCTAAAGAATGTCTTGTCCCAATTCTGGGAAAGACTGAAGGCAAAAGAAGCGGGTGGCAGAGGATGGGATGGCTAGATAGCATCACCAACTCCATGGACAGAATTTGAGCAAACTCTGGGAGACAGCAAAGGACGGAAGCCTGGTGTGCTGCAGTCCATAGGATGGCAAAGAGCTGGACACAGCTGAACAACAACAAAGTCATCACAAAGAGGAGACATTCCTAAACTTTCTTTTTGCCGGAAAAGTAAATATTTTAAGCTGTTTGTTTTAAGGAACAACATAGAAAAGATTTGTATTTCTTTTGGAACTTTATTTTGGTTAAAATAAGCAGGTCATCTGTTGAGGCTTAGATATCTTGTTATAAAGAGATTTAAGTGTTTAATGATAAACTGATTATTGTAATTATTTATTACAGTAGCAGCAATTCCTCCAAACTCTATTTTTCCTCAAAATGTGAATTTAACTGCTGTATTTAAAATGGATAGCCAACAAGGCCCTACTGTATAGCACAGGAAACTCTTCTCTGAGTTATGTGGTGGCCTGAGTGGGGGATTTGGGGGCGGATGGATACATGTATATCACTCTGCTGTGTACCTGAAACCGTCACAACATTGTTATTGTTATACTCCATCCAATATAAAATAAGTTTTTAAAATAAATGTCCCCTCAAAATAAAGAATGTCTGCTTATGGGAAGTTGGGGCCTGAGGCCTGTGTGCCCGTGGGTCAGTGTCAGATGATTCAGCGCCCTTCAGAGCTCACCTGTTCGGAGCTCAGGTGTCTGGTCCGATCCAGTTTGTGAAAAGTCCCCAGTGACCCTAGAGTTGGAAGGTGAAGCAAACGTTCTCCATGAGCGCCAGCCCGCTTCTTGTGAACTAGAGCACAGCTTCCTGAAAAGCTTAGCAGGTTAGCTATGAATTTATACATGTAGGTTTTCGAGGACAACTCTTCTTCAAAAACCTATAGCTCCACTATGTTTCTGCCTCTAAGACCCCACACCCACCCCCAATTTGGGCTGGCTGGTGGAAAATGTCTCCCTCCACGGGTCAGGACAGTAGTTCTGAGGTCTGATAAACTGGGTGGGGAGAGCCGCCTCGGTCACAGCTTCAAGTCGGTGGTGGCTTGAGGTCCTGCAAGTTGACAGGTGATTTCTTTTCTTTGTATTTATTTTTAATTGGAGTGTAACTGGGGGAGGGAAGCTGGAGCATTGTACTTTGTTCGAATATTCATCCACTGCCCTGGCTCTTGAGCACCTGGGCAGCCGCGAGCCTGGTGCAGGCGGTCCCGGCCGCGGTTCAGGTGACTAAGCGCCTGTGTTCCTGCTCGCCTGCCCCATTCCTAAGCTTTGAGACTTGCCACCATGCTTCCTGCCACGTGCATGCACATCTCATCTTCCTGTTGAGTCTGAACTCCCGTAACTGACCTCATGAGGGGTTTAGTCACCATGGAGAACCCACGTCCAGAAAACATTCCCCATGGTACATCTGAAAAGACTTCCTCATAGTCCAAGGCGAGTGCAATTTCTGGAAGAATCTGGCTCATGCTGTGTTGGGGGGAAAGAGCTTCCTGATCGTTTGTCTTCCTCATCAGATGCTTAGCCTCTGTCACTTGGAAGAAGCTTCTGGGTGAGCTCGGGAAACTTTACAGGACATGATTCCAGCAAACTCCTGGGCAGTTGTGCCACCCTGTCGTTTTGCAGGTTCTTGGAAAGTGGGGAAGCGTGAAGGATCTTCCGGTTCACCCCATGTGACCTTGGGCAAGTCAGTGGTCCTATTTGCCTTGCCTGCGAAGGGTCAGTATGCTCTCCAGTTGTTCTTGAATTTCCTTCTGCACAAGAATCTCTTGGGATGCACATTAAAAATGTTCTAATATTGCCCCCATCCCCAGAATTTCTGGTTCCATAAGCCTGGAGGCGGGGCCCAGGAAATCTGGATTTTTGATCAGTATCACTGGGAATTCTGATGCTAGTTGTTTCTGTACTACCTGTTGAACATTATTATTTAAATAAAAATGCACCATTCATCACATGCTTAGTCATGTCTGAATCTTTGTGATCCCATGGACTGTAGCCCATCAGGCTCCTCTGTCCCTGGGATTTCCCAGGCAAGAATACTGCAGTGGGTTGCCATTTCCTCCTCCAGGGGATCTTCTCTACCCAGGGATGGAACTTGTATCTCCTATGTCTCCTGCGTTGCAGGCAGATTCTTTACCACTTGAGCCATTGTAAACAATAAAGTGCCTTGCTCATGTGAAGATTGTTCCTGATACTAAAATTAGGAATTACTAACCTTGCATTGTCCACTGTCTTTTCAAGGCAGCCAAATAGATGAGTTTCAGAGTGTGAGATTGCTCTTTAAATTCCCCACCTGAATAGGCAAATCTGTTGGAATAATTTTCATGATGGTTTATTTTTTCTTCCTTGTGTTTTCTGAATTACCAAGTGAATGCATGTTTGCTTAAAAAAATTGCAAAAGATGCTGCCGTGTGTAGGGTGAAAAAAGAAGGGTCATTTCACTCTCCCTGCCAATGCCTGTAGCATCTCTGACTTATTGGGTGATGGGCCCAATAAGGCCCATGAGATGGGCTTTAGGGCTGAGAAATCTGTCTTCTTTTTCAGGTTCCCCAGGTGACTGCAATAATCAGCTAGATATTAGAGATGCTCTGAAGTGACTTTTCAAATATTGTCATCATTCAGTCCCAAACAAGAAGTTGACTTTAACCCATCTTTCTATTTAAAATTCATGAAAATATCTGCCCCAGATTCGATAGGACTCATTAAATCTCGTCACAGTGCTGTCAGTGGAGGCCGCATGGTGCTGACTGTGGAGGGAAGCTTCATTCTGCAGCTTTGGGGGAGCAGCCGGACGCCTCTCTCCCCAGCGCCCCTCCAGGTGTGAGTGAGGGGAGAGAGGGCAGCTTGTTAACAGTCCTGGCTTCAGCCCTGGGGAACAGAATGAACAGAGGGAGGGAGCACCCCTCCTGACTTCCCATGCACTGGAGACCCGAGTTGAATACGTGCAGGTCTTAAATTGCTCTGAGAGTCACCAAGAGGGCTGTCCTGGGAAACCAGTGGTTGATGCCGGCAGTATACAGCACCTCTGGTTGTGCGGGTGAGCGTCAAAGGGGCTTATCCTGGTGGGATTATGGAGAGAGGGTCTGCGCAACAGACAAGGTTAGACAAACCTCCGGGCTTGCGGAGCCCCGCTGTCTCTTGGTTGCTGTGTCCTACTTTGCTGCCTGTGTGAAGCCTTGAGCTCTGCAAAGCTGGGGCTGAAGAACCAAGATACTGGGAGAACCCAAAAGAGCACTGGGAACGGTCAAGCCAGTCAACTCTTTTTTCCAACACTTCCTCAGCACAAAAGGAATATGTTCTGGTAGTGAATTTCAGATGATTTGAAGAAACAATAGCAACAAAAATTCAAGACTCAGTCTTTCCACCTGGAAATGGTCACCATCAATATTGTAGGCTTGTGTGTGTGCTTGCATTTTTTAAATTTTATTTTACATTGAGGTATAGTAGGACAGGGAAGTCTGGTATGCTGCAGTCCATGGGGCTGCAAAGAGTTGGACATGACTTAATGACTGAACAATAACAAATAGTTGATTTATGCTGCATTCCTTTTTTAAAAAAACAAAATTGGTCATTTTCTTCTTTGGGAAAAATATCTTCATCTCCTCTTTCCAGTTCTTCATTGGGTTGTTTGTTTTTGCTGTTGTTGTTGTTGAGTTGTACAAGATCTTTATGTATTTTGGACATTCGGTTCAGTTCAGTCGCTAGGTCGTGTCCAGCTCTTTGCGACCCCATGAATTGCAGCACACCAAGCCTCCCTGTCCATCACCAACTCCTGGAGTTCACTCAAACTCATGTCCATTGAGTCCGTGATGCCATCCAGCCATCTCATCCTCTGTCGTCCCCTTCTCCTCCTGCCCTCAATCCCTCCCAGCATCAGAGTCTTTTCCAATAAGTCAATTCTTAGCATGATGTGGCCAAAGTATTGGAGTTTCAGCTTCAACATCAGTCCTTCCAGTGAACACCCAGGACTGATCTCCTTTAGAATGGACTGGTTGGATCTCCTTGCAGTCCAAGGGACTCTCAAGAATCCTCTCCAACACCACAGTTCAAAAGCATCAATTCTTTGGCGCTCAGCTTTCTTCACAGTCCAACTCTCACATCCATACATGACCACAGGAAAAACCATAGCCTTGACTAGACAGACCTTTGTTGGCAAAGTAATATCTCTGCTTTTGGTTGGTCATAACTTTCCTTCCAAGGAGTAAGCATCTTTTAATTTCGTGGCTGCAGTCACCATCTGTAGTGATTTTGGAGCCCAGAAAAATAAAGTCTGACACTGTTTCCACTGTTTCCCCATCTATTTCCCATGAAGTGACGGGACCAGATGCCATGATCTTCTTTTTCTGAATGTTGAGCTTTAAGCCAACATTTTCACTCTCCTCTTTCACTTTCATCAAGAGGCTTTTTAGTTCCTCTTCACTTTCTGCCATAAGGGTGGTGTCATCTGCATATCTGAGGTTATTGATATTTCTCCCCGCAATCTTGATTCCAGCTTGTTCTTCTTCCAGTCCAGCGTTTCTCATGATGTACTCTGCATATAAGTTAAATAAACAGAGTGACAATATACAGCCTTGATGTACTCCTTTCCCTATTTGGAACCAGTCTGTTGGGCCATGTCCAGTTCTAACTGTTGCTTCCTGACGTGCTTACAGATTTCTCAAGAGGCAGATCAGGTGGTCTGGTACTCCCATCTCTTTCAGAATTTTCCACAGTTTATTGTGATCCACACAGTCAAAGGCTTTGGCATAGTCAATAAAGCAGAAATAGATGTTTTTCTGGAACTCTCTCGCTTTTTTTATGATCCAGCAGATGTTGGCAATTTGATCTCTGGTTCCTCTGCCTTTTCTAAATCCAGCTTGAATATGTGGAAGTTCATGGTTCATGTATTGCTGAAGCCTGGCTTGGAGAATTTTGAGCATTATTTTACCAGCGTGTGAGATGAGTGCAGTTGTGCGGTAGTTTGAGCATTCTTGGCATTGCCTTTCTTTGGGATTGGAATGAAAACTGACCTTTTCCAGTCCTGTGGCCACTGCTGAGTTTTCCAAATGTGCTGGCATGTTGAGTGCAGCACTTTCACAGCATCATCTTTCAGGATTTGAAATAGCTCAACTGGAATTCCATCACCTCCACTAGCTTTGTTCATAGTGATTTTGGACATTAACCTACCCCTTATCAGATATGTGATTTGCAAATATCTTCTACACACTGTATGACTGCACTCATATATGAAATATAAAAAATGAATGAACAAATGAACATACAGAACCATTCAAAAACAAATGGGTAGGCACTTCCCTGGTGATCCAGTGATTTCGAATCTACCTTCCAATGCAGGGGACACCAGTTCAACCCCTGCCTGGGGAGCAAGATCTCACATGCTGCAGGGTGACTAAGCACTTGCGTCCCATCTAGAAAGAAGTCTACAAGCCCAGCAGAAGAGCCTGCATGCTGCCAACTAAGACTGGATGTGGCCAGACTTTTTTTAATAAGTAAATATTAATAATAAAAAAGATGGGGAGGTAAAGAGAGCAGAGTGCTGGTTACCAAAGAGGAAGGGGTTGTGTATATTCATGCTCAGCCGCTCAGTCGTGTCCAACTCTTTGCGACCCCATGGACTGTAGCCCATCTGGTTCCTCCATCCATGGGATTTTCTAGGCAAGAACACTGGAGTGGGTGCCATTTCCTTTTCCAGGGGATCTTCCTGGCCCAGGGATCCAACCTATATCTCCTGCATTGACCGGCAGATTCCTTCCCAGTAGTGCCACCTGGAAAGAGAAGAGTGGAATGGAGGAATGGAGGCATGTAAAACGGATAAAGGGGATCCACTCTATGATGATGAAAACGAAATTTCTGGTGGTGGACTTGCTACAGGACACAGATGTAAGAATATAATGTACACGTGATGCTTTCATAACATTAGAGACCGTTGTTAGAAACTCAATAAAAATAAACTTTAAAAAATTGGAGTCCAACCACTCAGGTCTGTAACTTTCTTATTCTTAGTGTATTAATATATTTTCATTCCTTTTAGTGTAACTTTGCATTTTGGGGGTCATTTTGAGACAATAAAAGTTTGTAACATTTACACATATAAGACTGAAGTCTTTTTTCTGGAACCATTTGAGGATAAGTGTGTCTGCTCACCCCCCAGATACTATGGTGTGTATTTCTTACAAACGAGGAAGCAATTCTACATAATCATCATACAACCACATGTTTGGTGCTAAGTTGCTTTAGTCGTGTTCAGCTGTTTTCAGCCCCATGGACTGTAGCTCACCAGGCTCCTCTGTCTTTGGAATTCTCCAACCCATACTAGACAGGGTTGTCATTCCCTCCTCCAGGGGATCTTCCCAACCCAGGAATCAAATCTGCATCTCTTATGTCTCCTGCGTTGGCAGGCAGGTTCTTTACCACTTTCGCCACCTGGGAAGCCCATTTATGATTCTCAGATTCTGTTCAAGTTGCACCGGTTGGCCCAACGATGTCTTTCATAGTGAAAGCTTCCAGGTCAAAATCACACGTTGCTTTTGGTGGTCTTGCCCCTTCAAGTGCCTTGAGTCCAGGATGTGGCCTCGGTCTGTGACTGACTCCTGTGACCTGCACGCTTCTGAGAATGGCAAGGCGGTGTTTAGTTTGTTCCATGTCCCTCGCTTTGGGTTTGTCTGATGTCTCCCCCAATCGGATCCAGGTTGAGCGTCTTCACCAGGGGTATTCCAGAAGTGAAGCTGCCTTGAAATTTAACTCTGTCCCATCACTGGTAATGTTCCCTCTGATTGTTAGATTATGGTGGGGTCTACCAGTCTTGTCCTCTGTATTTACTCTTCTCCTCATTGGAATTAAGATATTTCATAGGGAGGAGTTTTGAGACTGTGTAAACATCCCATTTATCACTGGACTATTTGCCTTCCTGCCTGTATGGACTCCTGGTTTCCTACTTTATTCATTGGATTACAATCCATTACTGTTATTATTGATTTAAATACTCAAATTGTCCTCAGTGCGGTGGTGCAGTTGGTAAAGAATCCATCTGCAGTGCTGGAGACTCAAGAGACATGGGTTCAATCTCTGGGTTGAGATGATCCCCTGGAGCAGTAAATGGCCACCCACTCAGTATTCTTGTCTGGAGAATCCCATGGACAGGGCAGCCTGGTGGGCTGCAGTCCAAGGGGTTGCAAAGAGTTGGACATGATTTAGCATACACATGTGTGGTCTGAGGGAGCCCTCTCAGTTTGGCTTCAGATTTTTGAAAACATGTTTCTATCATTTTTCAAGCACATTCTTACACAAAAAGATGTTCCAGGCTCTTGTACTTTTTCTTCCCCAGCACAGGAAGCAGCCCTTTCTCTGAATCTCTCGTTTCTTGTTGTGGATATCGGTACATAGGAGCCAAGATCTGGGAGCTAGGTTTGCTGCATGGCAGGCAGTTTCTTTTCCATAATTGCTTTACAATCTTGTGTTGGTTTCTACTGTACAATGAAGTGAGTTAGCTGTGTGTGTGTGTGTGTATCTCCGCTCTTGAGCCCCCTGCCCCGTCCCATACCCTCACCCCACCCCTCCAGGTCATCACAGAGCACCGAGCTGAGCTCCCTGTGTACACAGCAGCTTCCCACTAGCTAATCTGTTTCACACATGGCCGTGTATATGTCAATCCTAATCTCCCAATTCACCCCACCCTTCCTCCCTGCCCTGCATCCACATATCCGTTCCATGCGTCTGAGTCTCGATTCATGCCCTGAAAATAGGTTCAACAGTGCCAGCTTTCTAGATTCTGTGAGTGAGTGTGTTAATATACAATTTTTTTTTCTTTCTGACTTCACTCTGTGTGACAGACTGTGGGTCCATCCACATCACTACAAATGACCCAGTTTTGTTCCTTCTTATGGCCAAGGAATACTCCATGCGTGTGTGTGTGTGAGTGTGTGTATATATATGCCACATCTTTTTTATCCATTCCTCTGTTAGTGGGTGTTTAGGTTGTTGCTTCATAACATTTTCATTGCATGGTTTGTTTACTGACTTATGTTTTTTGCCTTTATTTTTTGAAACACAGCTATTATCTTTGAGTGACTCTTGTCACTGCAACTCAGGACTCAATAAATATGACTGACGTACATGAAAGCCATTTTCCAAACTCCACAGAATCTTGTTCTTTCCATCACATGGCCGTAGAGATTGAGGCTGACCATTGAGCATCTGTGGTAGATTTCCTTCTTGTGGCAGTCATTCTTGCTGCCCCAGAATACTCCTGGTTCTTCTCCCTTCCAGGCACATGGGTGGGCCACACAGTGAGTCTGTGGTCAAGCAACCTGCCAGCAAAACAAGATAGAGGCGATGTGTGTCACTTCCATGAAGACACTCCCAAAGCCCATGTGCAATCTACTTTCTTCTCAGCTCTTCCTGTGGTGAATGTAGAAGAATAGACGGAAATATCTTCGTTGGTGATAAGATCTCAGTCATGATGAACAAGTCTCCCTACTGACCTGTGCTGGGCATGTAGCGTGAACACAAAATACACATCTGATCAGTTTCAAGATTTATATTTTGTTGTTGCTGTTGCATTCTCCAGACTATCCTGATGAAACATTGCTTAAATAGAATAAAATAGATTATGACATCTTAGTGCTAACACTTCACTTCTGTTTGCAAGAAGCAGCTGCTGATGAAAAGAGAATTTGGACGATGACCTTTTAGACAAGAGAAGCAAAGGAGCAAGTGTGAACTGACCCCTAATTTTCTCTAGGCACGAAAATCATTTCAGCCAGGAATGTTGTGAAACCCTCCAAAATATACCCACTAGAGACCCGTGCAGTGCAGACCACTGATGAACTGGACGGGCTGCCAGGCCTCTCATTTCCTCCTCTAATTTCCGTGATTATCAAAATGATGAAGTGTGGCCAGTTCATTAAAATCTCTCTTTGAAGGCTGACCCAAGGCTCCTCGCACGTCTGTGTCTCCATCTGTGTCTAAGTGATAAATGCCTACAGCATCCTTCACAAGGCCTGGCTCAGAGGCCAGTTGGTCACATCTCATACTGTTGCCTTCTCTGGCCAGCCCTCTGGTGACTCAGGCAGTAAAGAATCTGCCTGCAATACGGGAGACCTGGGTTCGATCCCTGGGTTGGGAAGATTCCCTGGAGAAGGGAATGGCAACCCACTCCAGTGTTCTTGCCTAGAGAAGCCCATGGACAGAGGAGCCTGGTGGGCTACAGCCCAGGGGGTACAAAGAGTCGGACACGACCAAGCAGCTAAGCTCAGTGTGGTGGGGCAGGAAAGCGGTGGCTGGACGAGAGACTGCCAGTGCTGCTGTGTTCTGTCTCTGAGTATCATCCCTTTTCCCAGAAATGAAAAACTCCCATTTTCTAATCAGTAGGCTCCGTTCTCTTCCTTGAGCTTTTTCATCCGATGTCACATGCAGGCTCAGTCAGCAAGTCTGGGTCTTCACCCTTTCCCTAGGCTCAGGCATGTACGAAGGCTGAAGGTAGACACCAAACAGCACAGCCCTGCTTCTCGACTTTGATGTGGTCTTGTTAGGATTCAGATGCCTGCCCAGTCAGTCTAGGGTGGGACCTGAGATTCCACCTCACTACTGTGGTCCGCTAACTGGTTCTGATGTTGCTGATTCTTGGACTGCACTTTGTGTATAACAAATCAGGGGAGGAAATTCCCTGGCAGTCAAGTGGTTAGGGCTCTGTGCTTTCACTGCAGAGGGCCCAACTTCAATCCCTGGTTGGGGAACTAGGATCCTGAAAGCCATGTGGTGCAACCAAAAAAAAAAAAAAAAAACAAGCAAAAAAAAAAAAAAGAGGAATAGTCCCTGTTCTGATGGATGCCAGCATCTTGAGGAGGAGATGAAGAGCCACAATACTGAAGATAGAAGCACACGCGTGGAAATAGTAATGGAAGTAAACATGGTTTTAGGCATTTTTGCACACTGTCCTAGGAGTCGCATTTTAAGCAGGGCCTCCTTAATGGCGACATCACAAGTTGGGTTCCCCAGGAAGCAGATGCTGGGACAATCTGAGGTGTAAAGTATTTATGAGAGACCAACATGTGGGAAGGAAGGGAGAGGAAGCAGGAAGGGCAGAAGGAAAGGACAGAGATGCAGGCCAGCAGAGCTCAGTTTACCCCAGGGAGGAGCTAATGTTACTAACAGAGTGTCCAGCACTGAGTAGGCGTCTGCACACCCACCCCACTGTGCCCAGCTCCGGGGAAGGGCGTGGCCTCCACCAGGCAGGCAGACCCCGGAGGCACTGCAGCTGGAGTCTGGGGCCACTGCCTCCATGCAGCCTCGTGCTTTCGGGAGGCGGGGTCTGGGTGCTGTGTTTCTGTGTCCACCACACTGGTATTGGGAGAGCTAGGGCAGAATTCTGCTCCCATGATTAGAAACCCAACTATCTAGTGGGTAGTTTTGTGTGACTTCCCACAGCTGGTAAATAGAGCCATGGATCAATCAATTTCCAAAGTGGGATTTTCCCACAAGATGCAACTCCTCAATTGTGTAGACTTTGGAGGGGATGAAGGCTCCCATTAAATGGTAATAAGTAGAGGAGAAATCCAGGCAGGCAGACCCCTCAGGGAATGAGACACCCATGCCCCCTCCCGGGGCCTTACCCCAGCCGAAGAGGCAGTGGCCAGCATGTGGCTATAGCATGTTAGCTAGGAAAGGCTAGGGGCTTAAACAAAATCCAGAGAAGTGAGAGTGTACGTAAGGTCTTCACAAACAGATAATTCAGAGACTATTGATCCTGGTTTCCTGGAGTTTTTTTAGACTTCAGTAAGATAGCAGGCCTGGTGAGTGGTAACTGGTGATTCGTTTCGTGCAGTTCAGCTTCCATGTGTCTGTTCAGAATTGCTCAGCACCTCCCATTAGGCCACACACCAGCCAACACAGGTGATGAACGCTTCACAGGGATCTTAGTTTCTAGGTGTATCAGTCACTGTTGGCACGTAACAAATTGCCCCAAACTTAGTGGCTTAAGATAACACATTTTTTAAAAGATTTTTTTTTCATGTGGACCATTTTTTAAGTCTTTATTAGATTTGTTACAATACTGCTTCTGCTTTATGTCTTGTTTTCATGGCCGCGAGGCAGGTGGGATCTTTATCTCCCCCCATCCAGCCAGCCAGGGATCCAGCCAGCACCTCCTGCCTTAGAAGGCTACGTCTCAACCGGTCAACCACCAGGGAAGTCCACGGTCCCAACGCGAGCAGATGATTAGGAATCTGAGCACAGCCTAGCTTGGGGTCTCCAGCCCAGAGTCTCTCAAGGGGACAATCGAGGTGTCAGCTGAGTCTGATGTCTCATATGAAGGCTACACTGGAGAAGAACCCACTTCGAAGCCCACTTAGGTGGTGGTTGGAAGAATTCATTTCCTTGAGGGAAAGGCCTCACCAACAAGGCAGCTTGCTTCATGAAGCTGCTGAGATGGCAGTGGAGACACAGGCCGGCATGATGAGAGTCAAGGTTTTTACAGCCTGAAATGACATCCCATCTTTTTTGCCACGTTCTACTTATTAAGAGGGCTTCCCTGGGAGCTCAGTGTTATTAAAGAATCTGCCTGCCAATGCAGGAGACTTGAGTTCAATCTCTGGGTCAGAAAGATCCCCTGGAGAAGGAAATGGCACTCCAGTATACTAGCCTGGGAAAACCCATGGACAGAGAAGCCTGGCAGGCCACAGTCCATAGGGTGGAAAAAGAGTCAGATGTGACTTAGCGACCAAGCAACAACTAATTAAGAACAAGATCCCAAGATTCAGCCTGTCCTCAATGAATGGGGCTACACAAGAGAATACTAGTAGGTGGAGATTATTGGAGGGTTTTAATAAATTAAAAAATTGATTCACGAAAAAATAACAGATTTTAGGAAACTGTCAACATTCAAGGTGAACCATTGAAAAAGAATTCTGATGAATTCACGGGGTAACTGGCATAATAAACGTGGTCCTCAAGGACACTCCCTGGTGGTCCACAGCTAAGCCTCCACGCTCCTGATGCTGGGAGCCCAGGTTCGAACCTGCTAGGGAACTAGGTCCCACCCGCTGCAGCTGAGACCCTGCACAGCCCAGAGCAAAAAGTGGTCCTGAGGGTTAACCAGGTCTGAGACTCCAGGGCAACAAAGGCATCCTCACTCTTTGGGGATGCTGAGTTTGGACATTAAAACTTAGAAGTTTTCAACTGATAACTTCATTTAATTTACCAGAACCTCACTCAGTGACAGAACTTGGAATGTTTGAAAGAAATACTTTGATCAGCCATTAGCGCTGGTGATTAAACTCCGGGCACCCGTGGCTTGTGAACTCCCTTATGGGTCCTTGCTTCTGTGGGTGACTTTGGTTTTGATCAAGGCTAGAGGACATGTGTCAGAGAAAGCAACGGCACCCCACTCCAGTACTCTTGCCTGGAAAATCCCATGGACGGAGGAGCCTGGTAGGCTGCAGTCCATGGGGTTGCTAAGAGTCGGACACAACTGAGTGACTTCACTTTCACTTTTCACTTTCATGCATTGGAGAAGGAAATGGCGACCCACTCCAGTGTTCCTGCCTGGAGAATCCCAGGGATGGGGGAGCCTGGTGGGCTGCCATCTATGGGGTTGCACAGAGTCAGACATGACTGAAGCGACTTAGCAGCAGCAGCAGAGGACATGTGTGGGTGCAGAGTGGAATTGTTCAGGGTCACACAGTGCAGGGAGGGAGTGGAGCTGCTTGCTGGCAGGGAAAACCACCTGAAGAGGCGCTGTGTGGTGGAGAAGGCCAGAGGAGCCATTAAACGTCTCTCTTTACTTTAGAAAACCATGGGGAAGGTTCTCAATTATTCACCAGTGCTTTGTGAAAAAGGAACCCTCTGGGAGATGTAGAGAGAAGAATGAGAGGGAAGCTTTGGAGCCATGTGGAAGCTCCTAAGATGGAAAGTAGGGGAAACGGAGTGTCTTGCCTCCCGTCTTTTCACTTACCTTTCTCAAACAAATTTAACATTTTTCACCAGCTCCCTGTGTGCTGGGGATGCAGAGACAGAGAAGACCGATATCGTTGCCGCTTTTTTAAAAGAGATTTATATGTTTCTTTCTTTTTTTTTTAATGTGAACCTTTTTAAAGTCTATTGACGTTGTTAATATCACTTCTGTTTTATATTTTGGTATTTCAGCCACTTGGCACATGGGATTTTAACTCCGGACCAGGGATCAGAAATGCATCCCCTGCCTTGAAAGGCTGTCTCAACCACAGGGCCAGCAGGGAAGTCCCGCTGCTCAGGGTTAACAGAAGTGTCAACAGGCTAAAGGAGGTGAGGAAGTGTCCCCAGGCTGACTGATGAGTCATGAGCTGAGGCAGACACGTGTGGCTGAGGAGAATACCTTCAAGGCCAGGCCTGCCCACGCGGGTGCACACGCATTTGTACGCATACATCGGTGCGTCTAAGGGACGAGACCAGCTCTTTGTGCCGAAAAAGGCTTTATCGAGCTCCCGAAGTGGCCTTTCCTGAAGCCCTAGTCGGGCCCAGATGAGTGGGTGAGGGCCCTGGAAGTCTCCTCTGGACCTGCCGCGTCTCCGCAGGATTACTGGGCGTTGTTCCCGGACCTCGGCTGGCAGGTGAGGTGATGAGAGGCCTCTGTTCACCGCCGCTGCTCCAAGTGTTTGCACAAGCCAGCGCTGACTTTCGCCTCCTCCGGAAGACCGAAGTCATGCATTTTTAATTGGGGTTTTTCAGCCAAAGAACAGACTGGCCTCCTGCCCGATTTGTGGGTGAGGATGTCGAGAGCGAGAACGCACCTCTGCCCTGCTGGCAGCAGATGGAAAGAAACCTCTTTCTTCCCTCCTCCACAGGCGGACTCTGTTTAAAGCACTGACTCCGGCCCGGGTTGAAGCCAACGGGCAGAAACTGGCTGGCTGGGCCTTGTCTTTCTCTGACAGTTTAGGCTGGGACTGCTTTCCTCTCTGCTATTTCTCATCAACACTCTCTGGCAGATTCAGCGTAAAACTTTGTTATTCTAATTGTGTGTGTGTGTGTTGGGAGGATCTAAGGCTCCCCCAGAGCAATGTCAGCATCGTTTAAAACCATAGGTGATAACATTAATTTCTAATTCTTTGAAGTCTTTAAAAGAAAATAAAGCCTACAGCCTACACAGCACCCCCACAGGGACAATCTTCATTTGGCTCCGACTGGTAATTCAATTGTGATAGGTAAAGTTGTGCAGTCCTAGCAAAAGAGGAGAAAAAAAAGCAAAAGCGAGGGAGGAAAAGCGCCTGCCAGCAGCTGTCATCTATCTTGTGAAGAGTAAAAAGTGCTTACCCGTGTCCAGATAGTAAATCCTACCTGCTTTATTAAATAAATGTAGTATTTCACTCAGGAAAGGAGACCTTTGGAATATCTGGAAAATCTTGCAGGCTTTGAAATGGAATAAAGATTGATTTATATGGAGGTTCTCTAGTGTGTGTGTTTTTCTTTCCCCTGACACAAAGAATGGTAACTGAGACACGAGATTCATTTTAAAAGACCAAGAGAAGGAATTGGGTATTGGGCATTTCGATGCTTTATTTTTCTTTCTTAGAAGAAGGACCATGGTGCTTATTGGAGAAGCTCTCATGGCTCAGGCGTCGCAGTGAACGTGAAGGGTCCGTCTGAGCCTGTCACATAGCAGGCATTCAGAATGGCAGCTGTTTTGGGAATGGAGGGTTTGCGCCCAGGTATTTAAAAAATGCTCATGGTTTATTTATTTTTATTTTCAGCTGTGCTGGGTCTTTGTTGCTGTGCGGGCTTTTCTCTAGTTTCAGAGAACAAGGTCTAGTCTTTAGTTGTGGCATGTGGGCTTCTCACTGTGGGGGCTTCTCTTGTGGACTGTGGGCTCTAGGACATGAGGGATTCAGTAGTTACAGCCCCCAGGCTACAGAGCACAGGCCTGATAGTTGTGGCATATAGGTTGATTTGCTCTGAGGCATGTGGGATATTCCCGAATCAGGTGTTGAACCCATGTGCCCTGCATTGGCAGGCAGATTCTTTACCACTGAGCCACCCTGGAAGCCCCTGCATCCGTGGTTTAATCCGTTGAATTAGTTCTGTTTTCCTTGCCTTGAACCAAAGGTAATTTAAGTCTTCCCTATTATTCAGGATTATTTCAACTGCAAATGATAGAAACCCAAATAAAACTGGTTTAATTAAAAAAAAAAACAACAGTTGGCTTGAGAAAGTATAAAGTTCATAGGGTAATGAATGGCTTCAGGTATGGCTGGATCCAGGTTCTTAAGTAGTAGCAACGGGATTCTTTCTCCATCTCTTAGCTCTAATGGAGTATTATTGGCTTGATTCTAGTAGGCTTCTCATGGTGGCCCCAAACAATTTCAGGTTCCTCCAGCTTTGTACCTTCACTGGTTCATCCCCAGCCAGTGAAGGAGAGTTTCTCCTTAAGGAGTTTAGGGATCCACTTGAGTTGGATTAGCAGAGCTCATAAACACAGCCTGAACAATCATTATGGCTAGTGGGATAGGATTATGCTGACTGACACTGTTGCCCTCCTCCCAGCTATAGAGGCAGTCAACCCTGCTCAACTTCATAGATGGAGAGTGGGGAAAGGGGCTCCTCAAGAAAAATGCAGGTGTGGCTAACCCAACAGGGGACAGAAGCAATGGAGACCACCTTTAGTGGTTGGAACAAGTTCTGGGAACTTAACGTCATCTCTCTCCTTCTTTTGCCACTGTCCACCTTTTCTTTAGAACTGGACATGGAACGACAGACTGGTTCCAAATAGGAAGAGGAGTACGTCAAGGCTGTATATTGTCACCCTGCTTATTTAACTTATATGCAGAGTACATCATGAGAAACATTGGGTTGGAAGAAACACAAGCTGGAATCAAGATTGCAGGGAGAAATATCAATAACCTCAGATATGCAGATGACACCACCCTTATGGCAGAAAGTGAAGAGGAACTCAAAAGCCTCTTGATGAAAGTGAAAGTGGAGAGTGAAAAAGTTGGCTTAAAGCTCAACATTCAGAAAACGAAGATCATGGCATACGGTCCCACCACTTCATGGGAAATAGATGGGGAAACAGTGGAAACAGTGTCAGACTTTATTTTTGGGGGCTCCAAAATCACTACAGATGGTGACTGTGGCCATGAAATTAAAAGACGTTTACTCCTTGGAAGGAAAGTTATGTCCAACCTAGATAGCATATTCAAAAGCAGAGACATTACTTTGCCAACAAAGGTCCGTCTAGTCAAAGCTATGGTTTTTCCAGTAGTCATGTATGGATGTGAGAGTTGGACTACGAAGAAGGCTGAGTGCTGAAGAACTGATGCTTTTGAACTGTGGTGTTGGAGAAGACTCTTGATCCAACCAGTACATTCTGAAGGAGATCAGCCCTGGGATTTCTTTGGAAGGAATGATGCTAAAGCTGAAACTCCAGCACTTTGGCCACGCCATGCTAAGAGTTGACTCATTGGCAAAGACTCTGATGCTGGGAGGGATTGAGGGCAGGAGGAGAAGGGGACGACAGAGGATGAGATGGCTGGATGGCATCACTGACTCAATGGACATGAGTCTGAGTGAATTCCGGGAGTTGGTGATGGACAGGGAGGCCTGGTGTGCTGCTATTCATGGGGTCGCAAAGAGCTGGACACGACTGAGCGACTGAACTGAACTGAACCTTTTCTTTTCCATTTCTCTTTCTTCATTTATTTAATAACTATTTGAAGGCCTTCCATATGTCAGTCCCCATGTCTGTAGTGAGTACTTGCTATACCTACACTTTCAATGCTCCCACCTTTGGGCTGAGCCCAATATGAGGCCCAATAAACTTGGAAAATTCTTAAAGAAATGGGAATCTCTCATGTGCCTTCTGAGAAACTTGTATGCAGGTCAAGAAGCAACAGTTAGAACCGGACATGGAACAACAAACCTTTTCAAAATTGGAAAAGGAGTAAGTCAAGGCTGTATATTGTCACCCTGCTTACTTAACTTACATGCATCTTAGAGTACATCAAGTACATCAAGTGAAATGCCAGGCTGGATGACACACAAGCTGGAATCAAGATTGAAGGGAGAAATATCAGCAACCTCAGATATGTAGATGACACCACCGTAGTGACATAAAGCAAAGAGGAACCAAAGAGCCTCTTGATGAAGGTGAAAGAGGAGAGTAAAAACCTGGCTTGAAACTCAACACTCAAAAAACTAAGATGATGGCATCCGGTCCCATCACTTCATGGCAAATAGATGGGAAAACAATGACAGATTTTATTTTCTTGGCCTCCAAAATCACTGTGGATGGTGACCACAGCCGTGAAATTAAAAGACGCTTGCTTCTTGGAAGAAAAGCTATGATAAACCTAGACAGTGTGTTGAAAAGTAGAGACATCGCTTTGCTGACAAAGGCCCATCTAGTCAAAGCTATGATTTATCCAATAGTCATGTATGGATATGACAGTTGGACCATAAAGAAGGCTGAGCACCGAAGAATTGATTCTTTTGAACTTTGGGGTTGGAGAAGACACTTGAGAATCACTTGGACTGCAAGGAGATCAAAACAGTCAATCCTAAAGAAATCAACCCTGAATATTCATTGGAAAGATTGATGCTGAAGCTCTGATACTTTGGTCACTGGATGCGAAGAGCTGACTCATTGGATAAGACTGATGCTGGGAAAGGTTGAGGGCAGATGGAGAAGGAGGCAACAGAGGATGAGATGCGTGGACGGCATCGTCGACTTGATGGATGTGAGTTTGAGAAAACTCGGGGAGATAGTGAAGGACAGGGAAGCCTGGTGAGCTACAGTCCATGGGGTTGCAAAGAGTCAGACACGACTTAGTGACTGAATAATGACAATATTAGGCACAGGTGGAAGAGAGGAAGGGGGAAGGAATGACTTGAACTTTGCCCCTGGAAAGGAAGCAGCGGTCATGTGCTGCTAACATTGCTGTGCCTACTGGGTATCGGACCTGTGCTAAGCATGTGTGTGTCTATTGTCACAGAGCCCTGGGGAGTGGGCGCTGTTGTGCCCGGCTTTCAGATGAAGAGGCTGAGGCTCATAGAGTGTGAGTTACGTGTATGAATTTACCCAGATGGTAACTATAGCTTAGAGTTCCCACTACCCCAACCACCACTCTGTACTATTTTGATGTTAGGGTCACATCATGTGACCTCAATATTACAGCACTGATTCCCCCCACCCCTCTTCCCCAGAACAGACTGAGGCCAACATAGGCCAGGCTGGTGACATGAAGATGGCAGAAGGCTAGTCACCAGAAACGCAGGAATGTCTTAACCTCTTTCATTGTCTCCCTGCCCTCTCCCCTACTGGGGGCATGATCGTGGAGAAATATTTCTCACTGCAGCAGAAACAGCAGAACAAGCACCATGATAAATGGAAGTGAACCTTTGACTTTGGTTAGTGATGGAGAGACATTAGGGACTGCTAGGGACTGGGGCAAACTTGGCCTTCAGGCCATCGCAGCAGAGCAGCTGCCATGTATGAAGGTGAGGTTTCTGTTGTCAGAGCATCTGATCTTTTTTTTTTTTTTTTGAGGAATACTATAAATACTAAAAATATTTTTTGATGAAACCTGTTGATTTGTAAATGTTGGTAATCCAAAAGATCTCAAACCTTTTGTGGGACAAATGAAACACATCTGTGACGCTGCCATTTGAAGGATTTCTGGGCCAGAAACTTCTTAAAGACAGAGTTCCAAGGCCACATAAATTAGAGACACCATAGATGCTGCACCTTGCCTTGCAGATTTATGAAAGTCACCAGCATGTGCAATGATCTGAGGTGTCCTGAATAAACACACCTTCAGCTTGATGGCACTTTGTCTTGCTTGAACACGTTAAAATTCCACAAATTCCTCCCTGGCCCATCTGGACCTCCGCAGCATCTCAGGGACTCATGTTGTCTGGACCAATGTCCTGACATGGTGGTGGGCACATCTCAGGCTCTAGACGGGCACCGTTTAGACACGGCCTCTCATCCCCAAGTCTGATTCCCCCATCCTGCTGGCTGGCAAGGGGTCTCCTTGGTCCTACAGTTGTCCTGAGTGTGTTCGGGGGAGATGGCCTCCTGGAGTTCTGACACGAGCTCTGGCCAGAGGGCTTTTCAGGGCGAAGGGCCTCCTGGTTGGGTGTCAGCGGGCTTCCTGGGGATGTGGTGGTGGAAGCTGCCTCTGGTGGGGTGCTCGCTGGCCAGATCCCCAAGTGTCTCCCGCATTTCCTGGGTGATGGCTCCACCCCTGGACCCGGCCTCCTGGCTTCTTCTGAATCTTCTCTCTGCTTGTATCACCCCCTCAACCCATCACATCAGAGAGCCCTGCGTCTCAGGACTGGAGGCAAGTGACTGGGTGTCTCAGGCACATACATGAGGGGGCTCCTTCCAAAGCTGAGGAGGGGAGCACCTCCTTCAGTTCCCATGCACATGCTGCTCCGCCCTGCCTCCCTCTCCTCCCTGCAGCTCCTCAGTCTCCTCCCCCTCCCCCTGCTCCCCCTCCCCTTGCTCCTCCTCACTCCCCTCCCCCTCCTCCCCCTGCTCCTCCTCACTCTCCTCCCCCTCTCCCTGCTCCCCCTCCCCTTCCTTCCTCTCCTTCCCCTCCTTCCCCTCCTTCCCCTGCTCCCTCTCCTCCCTCTGCTCCCCCTTCTCCCCCACTCCTCCTCACTCCCCTCCTCCTCCTCCCCCTGCTCCTCCTCACTCTCCTTCCCCTCCCCCTGCTCCCCCTCCCTTGCTCCTCCCCTCCTCCCCCTCCTCCCCCTGCTCCCTCTCCTCCCTCTGCTCCCCCTCCTCCCCTGGTTCCTCCTCACTCTCCTCCCCCTCCCCCTGCTCCCCCTCCTCCCCCTGCTCCTCCTCACTTGCCTCCCCCTCCTCACCTCACCCAGATCCTGCATCTTTCTTTCCCCTCATATTGGCACTGCAGAGTCTCTCAGGAAGGGCTTTGATTACCCGGGAAACCTGGACTTCCAGTCATTAACAGTAAGTGGGGCTTTCCAGGTCGCACTCATGGTAAAGAATCCACCTGCCAGTGCAGGACCACAGATTCGAGTCTGATCTCTGCATCCAGAAGAGCCCTGGGGTAGGAAGTGGCAGCCCACTCCAGTGTTCTTGCCTGGAGAATCCCAGGGACAGAGGAGCCTGTGGGCCACACTGTAGGGGGCTGCAAAGAGTCGGACACGACTGAGCGACTAGCACTCACACAACTGAGCAACTGAGCACCGTTTTTCTGGAGGGGAGGCAGAGTTGTCTGAAGAAGATTCCATGTCTGATGGGTCTCTTCCCTTCAGTTTTCATTCTGTCCTGGAGAAGGAAAGCACCGTGGGCTAAAATTCTTTACTGCAGTTAAAAGCGGTTAGTTTTCTTTAAATCAAATCATGCCACGCATCCATAGCCTCCTGTACTTGCATTGTGAATCACTGTTGAAATGGCTGAAAATGTCGGATTTGAAGTCACAGGCTTGATTATAATCATGGCCTAGCCAATTATTGGCAACATAACCTTGACAAATTAATTGAACCCCTGACTGTCGATTGCTCAGTCTGACTGGTTATATCACTTTATAGAATTGTCCAGGGGGGTCAGATGGAACTCAGTGATGTTCGTAAAGAACCTGGGATAATGTAGCCCTTCCAACACAAAGTACCAGTAAGCAGTCGTTCGATGCCACATGGATTTGCCGTGAATCCACACTGGGAAGGCTTTACTCTCCGCTCTGGTGTCTTAGCTGTTGCAAGTGTACGTCAGGTGTCCACCCTGGAGCCTCTTACAGTCTGGCGAGGGAAAAGGAGACTAAACTAGCAAGACTAGAGGTGACTAAGTGTCCTGTAAGGAAAAACACTAATGTCCTGGTGGCATAAGGTGGGGTCCTCCACCAAACCTGGGGAACTGGGGACAGCTTGCTGTTTCATCTGATTCCCAAGGTCTCAGCCAAGGCTTCCCGGGTGGCTCAGTCAGTAAAGAATCTCCCTGCAGTGCAGGAGACCTGGGTTTGATTCCTGGGTGGGAAGATCTCCTGGAGAAGGAAATGCAGGTCACTCCAGTATTCCTTCCTGGAGAATCCTATGGAGAGGAGCCCAGCGGGCTACAGTCCATGGGTCACAAGAGTCAGACATGACTCAGCAACTAAACCACCACCACTGAGGTCTCAGCCAGGATAGGGGCACTGGGGGAGAAAGACGGGGAATGGTCCCGACGGAGGGGAGAGGCTGTGGTGAGAATCCAGGGACGGCCCTTGTGGGTTTTGCCGCTTGAATCTGTAGGGACAGAACCTGTTCCTTTTAGTTTCGCTTTAAATAAAGCTGCTAATCACGGGTGATTTCCACGTGTATCTTCTATTAGGGCCTTTTCAATGGCACTGTTTGACATGAGGTTTTTCAAGAGATGGAGTGACATTAGCATATCTAAGAGAAATTCCTTTGGGGGTGAGTTTGGAAAAGTCATTAATATAACAGAGAGGAAGTAAAAGGCATTTCTGAGCAATTTCCAATTTCAGATCCACTTTTCTGCTAGCAGGATTTTGACCTTTCTGTTCTATTTATTTAAAAAATTAAATTTTCAACAGAATTCAGTCCTCCACAATGGGGAACTCTATTATTGCTGACCCGAGTCAAAGCACAGTTCAGTCTTTGGTCTCTTGTTCTCTGCAAGCTGACATGACAGAAATGCATGGCCTGGGTCCACAGCTTCTGTATGTTCTCCAAAGATGCGCCCACCTGCTTCCAGACTCCCAAGTTCACACTGGAATTCTCTATTCGTAATTGGTGATTCTCCCCGCTTTGAAGTAGCTGTAGTGGTAATAACACAAGCTACCGTTTGTTGAGTTGATGACTGCCCTTTGCTTCCAGTGTCTTCTAGTCAATCCTCCACTCAGTACGGGGTAAATTTCACAACATCTCACCTTTGCTCATATGATCTCCACACGTAAAACTCCGTATTTCTCCAGCAGCCAAGATAGCGAGCATATAAATTCCTTGATATGCAAAAAAGCCTCCTGAAGACAACTTTCCTGCCTTGACTCACACTGATCATCGTGTCCAGCCATACTTGCCCTCTTGTCTTTTCTAAAATGGGACTGCTCCCGTCTGCCTCAGGGCCTTTGCACATACAATTCACCTGACCTTGGGTGACCAACTGTTTCAGTTTCCCGGGACTGAAGAACTTCCCTCACTGTGGGATTTCCAGTGCTAAAACCAGGAAAGTCTGGACAAAGCAGAACAAAATGACCACCCCACCTGCAAGGGGAACTCTTCCCCTGCTTTCCTGTCTCTTCACTTGGCTAACACTTGCTCTTCTATTAGCTCCCAGCTCAAGTGTCACTTCCTCCAGGAAGCCTTTCCTGACAACTTGGACTAGATTGGAAGATGCAGCCTGCCAGAATACTATTATTTTTCTCCAAAGCATTTATTTGAGTTTTTAATCTCAAGGTCACACAAATCCAACCACTAATCTGCTTTCTGTCTCTATGGATCTACTTATTCTAAATATTTTATTTCATATCAGTGGGAGGGGTAAGATGCTTGATGGGTACGAGCTTTCATATTGGGGTGATGAAACTTTTTTAAGATCTATTTACTATTTCCACTCTCTTTGCTGCTGCATGCAGGCTACAGTTGCGGGGGTCAGGGGCTCCTCTTCATTGCGGTGTGTGGGCTGTACTGCGCCCACGTGTGTTGATTTTAAATGCTGTGAAGGAAATAGACAGGATGATGTGATAGACGAGGGCTGGGAGGAGTGGCCATGAAGGCAACCAGGCTGTGTTGTCACCTGAGAAGAGCCGAGGGGAGAAGAGGATGTCTGTGTGTTTCCATCTGTAGCACATTTGTGCACAGCTGACACATTACTGGACAAATAGAAACCACAGCGGTTGTTTTGAGGGAAGGGAAACAAGGATCTGACCTGGAGTCAGAGGAGGAAAGTTTACTTTTTATTTCTGTGGGTTTCTTTATTTTCAGAGAATTGTTTATTATGGACAAGTACAAACACGCACACAGATAGCAGTGTCATGAGTCGTGAGGTAGCGGTTGCTCAGCGCGGGCAGTATTCACTCGTTGCCAATCTTGTTTCATCTATGTTCCCACTGAATCATTTTGAGGCAAACCCCATTTTATTTATGCATATTCTAGTTTGTCTCTCAAACACATGGATTTGTTTTAAAATTTTAATATTTTAGGTGTGATAATAGTGTGGCTAAGAATAATAGTGTTACTTTTTATTATATGTTTGCAGTTTGACTATTTGATTAAAATTATCTTTTAATATTTCTTTGTTTTAAAAGAAAGCTAGGAGCTTTTTTGTTTCCTTGGCTCTTTTTTCCCAAATGTGGTCTGCTGAGGGGCTGAGTGAAGTGACTGCATGACCCACGGACAGCTCAGCCCTGTGAACTGGAACGCAGGGCTTGGCCTTAGATAATGCCGGGCTCAAACCTCATGTTTCCTGCTTGTTCTCTGTCTGACTTGGACAAAGTCCTTAGCCTCTTGGAGTTGTCCTTTCCTCATGAAAAGTAAAGTAACTGAAATGAGTATCTGGCTCACTGTGAAAGTTATATGAAATTTTGCAAGAAAGGATGATAGCCCTTAGCACGGTGGTGAGACACAGCACGCGTTCTCTAAGACACCGTGCCCTGTAGCTGGCTGTCCTTCACGTTCTGGTTACAAGTATGGATTCTGGAGCCTGTATCCCTTTCTGCTAGCTGGCTAACTTTTAAATTTTAATTTAATTTTTATTATTATTATTTTAACATTTATTGTTACCCTGACAGATGCTCAGACAGTATGTTCTTAGTGTTCAACAAATACTATTGTTTTTAGGCCCCCCAGCCTTGGGGTTTAGTTCCCCAATCAGGTATCGAACCACCGGTGCCCTCTTCAAAGGGAGCAGAGTCCTAACCACTGGACCACCAGGGAAGTACCTGGGTGACTTTTTATAAGGGATTAAAAGGTACATATAATATGTTCCACCAAAATATGGTAGTTAGCATTGCTAGCATTGTTACTTTATACTTGTTGTTGTTTAATCACTAAGTTGTATCTGACTTGTTTGTGATCCCATGGATGGTAGCCCACCAGGCTCCTCTGTCCATGGGATTTCCCAGGCAAGAATGCTGGACTGGGTTGCCATTCTCTTCTTTAGGGGATCTTCCCGACCCAGGGATCGAACCTGCATCTCCTGCATTGTCGGAAGGATTCTTTACCATGGAGCCACCAGGAAGCTCCACTATACCTACACCTACACATAAACATTTTATATCACAAAATTAGCTGCACCGTGGTTCAGGATGGAAGAGCATAAGGTTCCCCAAAGATGTTGAGGCTCAGTTCTCACAAATAGCACTGTCAGACTGAAAAATAAGCATGCACATTCGCTCTTGACTGGAGCCCGTGCCTACTGGCAGTGATAGAATAGAAGAGGGGGTCAGGTCAGCTCCCGCAGCGTCCTAGCCAGCGCCCCTCTCCCCTGGGGGAAGGGTCGGCTAGTGCAGTACAATGGAAGGACCTTTTTTCTGTAGCTTTGCTGAGCAAAGAGTGGGAAAATGCAATAAGGGCTAAACTTCCGGAATTCTGTTCAACTGTGAACTTCAGAAAAAAGTTTACCATCTTCCTTTCTTCAAGTATCATCCCTTTTACATCCAGGCATGGCTTCCCAGGCAGCTCAGAGGTAAAGAATCCACCTGCCAGTGCAGGAGGCTCAAGAGATGGGAGTTCAGTCCCTGGCTCCGGAAGATCCCCTGGAGAAGGAAATGGCGACCCACTCCAGGACTCTTGCCTGGGAATCCCACGGACAGAGGAGCCTGGAAGGCTACAGTCTGTGGGGTCCCAAAGAGTTGGGCATGACTGAGCACATACACATATGGGGATTGCTTGTCTGAGAGGCACATCTTTATGTGAAAATATATGCCAAAGCCTTTAGCTCGGACGCAGAGTACTCCCGCAGAAAGCAAGTTTCGTTGTTATAGTTGTCATTGTGATCAAGATATGTGCACAGATAACTGTGACACAAGGCAGACACCAAGGAGCATCTTAGGAAAGTACGAGGGAGACTGGAATGGAAGCTTAGAGAAGAGAGGATTCGCCTCCAGCTTGAAGGTGGATGGCAAGAGTCTTGAGAAAAGGAATTGACAATGATGCTAAGAGGGAGGGGAATTTCAAATGACCCTTGAATGATGGGAAGTGTTTGGACATGTGGAGATGAGGGGAATGTGGAAGAAGCCGGCGTGAGCAGAGATCTTATGGGACGCGTATAAGAAGTTTGGCTTCTCTAGAGTGTGGATTCCATGAAGAGGGAACTGTGAGAATTCAGGTGGGAATTACAGATCCTGACCGAGTCGTGGAAGGCCTTGAACTCGAGGCTGAGGGACAGAGAATCTAATCTCTGGGTCAGTGGCTCATAAACTACTGTCCTGACACACCCGATGGATGGTGTTCGTATACGTGGCTCTCCCTTACGGGGAGAGCCAGGGTTTTGCACAATCCAATGTAATTCCCTTGCTTCCTCTTCTGTTTAAGAGAATGTATCAGAAGGCAAGTGAGTGAGAATGACATTTTCAGAGAGATGGACCCCACTGATTCACTTTGAACAAATTGATCATTATCAAACTTCGTCAAATTTAGAAGCAGTAGATTATACGGTGGTTAAAAAATGGGGCCAGGTTGCTTGGGTTTGACCCCCAGGTCTTCTGCTTACTGCCTGGATGACCTCGGGCATGACACTGAACCCCTCAGTGCCTTTATGTCCTCGTTTGTCAACTGGGGGAAAGAGAGTGCCTACGTCACAGGGCTGTTGGGAGGACTAAATGAAGTATTGCGTGTGACATGCTTGGCATAGAGTAAGTGCCCTGAAAGGGTTAGGTATTACAGTTTGTAAGTCACTGAAGACTCCTGGGTGGTGGACACTGTGGCTCTCAACTGTGGGGTTTTGAGCAGAATGACGGCAGGGTCAAAGATGCAGAATGACCGAGCAGCACAGAATGGAGTGAGGGGGTGGGCTCTGAGGTCCGCCTGTGTTTGAGCCCGGCGTCACCGTCTACACAGCCTTGAGTCAGAAGAATAAAGTCTCTGAGCTTCAGGCTCCCTTCTCTTCTGTAAGATGAATGTGATGTATCACAGCCTGGTTGGGAGGCGTCAGCGAGACGAGGCTTGTGAAGCCCGTCGTGGGCCCTGGTGCATCTGTCAGCATCTGCTGCTCTGTGACGAAGGGCCGCAGCTTTGCGCTTAAAGCAGCTCGCAGTTGTCACCTCACAGCCTCTGTGGGTGTCTCCTCCTAGGGTCTCCACAGGCTGCAAGCCAAGGTGTCAGCAAGGGCCGGGTTTTCAACCGAAGACTGGAGAAAGATACACCTCCACATTTGCGTGACTGTTGGTAGAATTTGTTTCTCGCTGGCTGGCAGCTGGAGACCACCTTCAGCTCCTGCCTATCAGTAACTGTCGATCTGAGGCCACCCTCAGTACCTTGGCCCCTGGACCTCCCTTGAGATGACCACGTGCTTCACCAAAGTCTTCAAGGGAGACAGTCTCTTCCAAAGTGGGCATTGGATTCTTATTTAATGTAATTGCATACATGTAATCACATCATTCTGTCACCACTGCCATTTCTATTGGTTAAAAGCAATTCACAAGCTTCCCTGCTGTCTCAGTGTTAAAGAATCTACCTGCCAAGCAGGAGACATAGGTGTGATCCCTGGGTTGGGAAGATCCCCTGGAGAAGGAAATGGCAACCCACTCCAGTATTCTTGCCTGGGAAATCCCATGGATGGAGGAGCCTGGCAGACTTCAGTCCACAGGGTCTCAAAGAGTTGGACACGGCTGAAATGACTTAGCATGCGTACTTGAACCCACCCTAGAGGGCGAGGCGGTGTCAAGTATCATGCTCTCAAGGGGCAGAGAGTCAGGTGTATTTGGAGACAGGCATTGTTGACAGCCCCAGGTGGATAGTGAACAGAGAAATCAGAGTAGTGCTTCTAACTACTCAGAGGTTTGCCTAAGGGGCCTGGACACCCTCTGACTCCACACCAGTTCTCCCCTTATCCTCGGTTCTATGCCCCTGGGTGATGACCTTCCCAGAATGCATCACCTAGATTCACGCTAATACCTCTAGTTTCTGGTCAGATTCAGCCAAAGCGGTGGCTGTAGGAGTTTGGAGGATGAAAAAGAGATATTTCGGTAATTTATCTTCCTGTTTTCCCTATCCTCCATCTCCGTCCACAGCTCACCTTAGGCAGCCCCCTCCCACAACTGGAGCTTTCCGTGGGCTCCACTAAGAGCTCTGTTCATTCAGCATTTCTCTCCCGTGCCTGTGGGGGGTGTGTGTGTGTGCGTGTGCGTGTGTGCGTGCGCATGTGTGTGTAAGTAATGAAAACTGTGCTTTACTTCTTTTTCTCAGTGTTTTTTTTTTTTTTTAACTTTTTACTTTGTATTGGAGTGTAGCCAGCTAACCGTTGCGATAGTTTAGGTGAAGGGCAGTGGGACTCAACCGTATATATACGTGTATCCATCCTCCCCCAAACTCTCCTCCCTTCCAGCCTGCCGCTTAGTCCTGAGCAGAGTTCCTTGTGTCATACAGCAGGTCCTTGTTGGTTATGCAATTTAGATAGAGCCATGTGTACCTGTCCATCCCAAACTCCCTAACCATCCCTTCTCCCCTCCCCGCCCCCAGCAGCCATAAGTTCATTTTCCAGGTCTGTGCGTCCCTTTCTGTTTTGCACGTTCATTTGTATCATTTCTCTTTAGAGTCCTCCTTTAGGAATGTCATGTGCCCTGTCTCCTTCTCTATCTGAAGCACTTCACTGACTGTGACTCTCTCTGGGTCCATCTCTGTTCCTGCAACTGGCATGATTCCGTTCTTTTCTGTGGCTGGGTAGTGTTCTGGTGTGTGTGTGCACCACATCTTCTCTATGGACTCCTCTGTCGGTGGACACTTAGGTTGTTTCCCTGTCTTGTCTATTGTAAATACCACCGCAATGAACATGGGGGTGCATGTATCTCTTCAAATTATAGCTTGTCCTGATATATGCCCAGGAGTGGGATTGCTAGATCATATGGCTACTCTATTTTTAATTTTTTAAGGAATCTCTTTACTGTTCTCCATACTGAGTACGTGTTAATCACTTCAGTTTTGTCCAACTGTTTGCAGCCCTATGGACGGCAGCACACGAGGCTCCTCTGTCCACGGGGATTCTCCAGGCAATAATACTGGAGCAGGTTGCCATTTCCTTCTCCAGGGGATCTTTCCAACCCAGGGATCGAGCATGCATCTCTCACATCTCCTGCATTGGAAGCAGCTTCTTTACCACTAGCGCCACCTGGGAAGTTCTTCACAGCAGCTGCCCCAGCGTACATTCCCAGCAACACCGCTTTCCTCCTAAGACCGCACTGTTCTCCTCGCCTCCCTGGTGCGAAGGTGACTCCCTATCCTTTGATGCCTCTGGGAACTCGGCCCACAGCCTTGAGAGTAAACTCCGCTGATCTCTCTTACGTTACCCCTTGCAATGGGCTGTCCTCACTAGGATCCTGACTGATAAATCTGACATGTCGCCTTTTGACCTCAGTGGAATGATGTAAACGCTGTCTTTCCCGTGGTTGACTTTTAGGCCTGTAAATTCCTGTAGAGTTATATGCAAGCCACTTGAGAATGATTAAGTTAAAGAAAATACTTTGGCTGGAAGCTATGTCAGTGTCAGTTCTAAATTTTGGTGGGGCGGGGAAGATCCTGTTGAAAATCTCCAAACTCCTAGCTTATTTGATTGCTTTTATGATGCACCTTTTCTCTTGACAGTAAACTCAGTTTCTAGTATCTGGATTATATGTCTGGCTTTTCTGAGCTTGAAGTCAATTGGAAAGAATTCGGAAGGTTGGAGAGGTGTGTTAGCTGCGCACACACCCCCGTGGTTCGTGTCCCCTGCAGCCTCATGCCCTGTGCAGCCTCTTTGCAAGTTATTTTCTCTAAGGGAGCCGAATGTGTCTTCCTGTCCCAGACCTTGGCTCTGTCTGTGTGATTTGCTTTGGCAAACAACGTTAGTGGCCGTGCTGCAAAGTCCTGGAAGATGATTACGAGATTGCGCTGGCCCCCTTGCCCCTCAGCCTGCACCATGAGGACAACATAGCTGGGCTGCGCTGGGGGAGAAAGAGGGCAGACGGAAGGCTCGTGGAACAGGCAGTCCCCAGCAGAGTCAGTGGAGTCACGTGGCAGGGCCAGGACCCACGCGGCTGGGAGGGTGCGTAGTCAGGGGCTTGTTGTGCAGAATTACTGCGGCTGTAACTCATCCACGTGGAGATGAGAAGCCAACTATTTCACAGCTTATTCTTCTGGTAGTTCCCCTCACAGGACTAAGAATCTGCTTCACGGAAGGCCCTGGGGGCAGTCATGAGTGAGCCAGATGGGGTCCCCAGCCTCGGGTCCTCCCTCAGCTCAGTCATTGCCACTCAAGCGTCAAGGATCCCCGAAGCCATGGATGAGACACTTCGTATCATCCTGCACTTGCTCCTTGCGGCTGTGTTTCTTCAGGGTCTTTTGATTGTAAGTGATAGAAACTCAATCAAACTGACTTCAGCATAAAAAGGAAAAGGACATATTGACTCCTGTAACTGAGAAGGTTAGGGAGGATGACTCAAGGCACAGCTGGATTCACTGTGGTGAAGACTTGATCCATGTCCCTCTGGTTCCTATCTTAGCCAAGAAAACAGTTGAAGTATAATAATGATGCTTGAATCATTATATATATATATATATATATATATATATATAATCATTATATGTATAATGATGCTTAAATCATTAATGATCCTTGAATGCTTACTATATGCCACTCCTTGGAAGAAAAGTTATGACCAACCTAGACAGCATATTTGGAGAAGGCAATGGCACCCCACTCCAGTACTCTTGCCTGGAAAATCCCGTGGACGGAGGAGCCTGGTAGGTAGGCTGCAGTCCCTGGGGTTGCTAAGGGTCAGACATGACTGAGTGACTTCACTTTCACTTTTCACTTTCATGCATTGGAGAAGGAAATGGCAACCCACTCCAGTGTTCTTGCCTGGAGAATCCCAGGGATGGGGGAGCCTGGTGGGCTGCTGTCTATGGGGTCACACAGAGTCAAACACGACTGAAGTGACTTAGCAGCAGCAGAAGACAGCATATTAAAAAGCAGAGGCATTACTTTGCCAACAAAGGTCCATCTAGTCAAGGCTATGGTTTTTCCAGTGGTCATGTATGGATGTGAGAGTTGGACTGTGAATAAAGCTGAGCATTGACGAATGGATGCTTTTAAACTGTGGTGTTGGAGAAGACTCTTGAGAGTCCCTTGGACTGCAAGGAAATCCAACCAGTCTATCCCAAAGGAAATCAGTCCTGAATATTCATTGGAAGGGCTAATGTTGAAGCTGAAACTCCAATACTTTGGCTGCCTGATGCGAAGAACTGACTCATTTGAAAAGACCCTGATGCTGGGAAAGATTGAAGACAGGAAGAGAAGGGGACGACAGAGGATGAGATGGTTGGATGGCGTCACCAACTCAATGGACATGAGCTTGGGTGGGCTCCAGGAATTGGTGATGGACAGGGAGGCCTGGTGTGCTACAGTCCATGGGGTCGCAAAGAGTTGGACATGACTAAGAGACTGAACTGAATATGCCAGAAACTACGGAGTGTTTTTAATGTAGATTCTTACAACCTCAGGAGACAGGTACAGTGTGTCACACCGCACTGTGTTCTCAGATCACCTCCCAGAATCCCGCTGCCTGCACTCCACGGGGTAGAACAATGTAAGATGTATAGCTGACACTGCTTGCCATTCTAAGGAACGCATCTCTGCTTGGAATAAGCATATAGTAAATGAAATTCATTTCCCTAACTCTTTGTCCATTTTATCATCTTCAAGTATCTCATACAATCATTCTAGGACATGCCGATTCTTATATTTCATATGTCATGCCCAGTAATGTTAAGTGGTGACTTTATCTGGAGCTCTGGTAAAGAAACAGGAGCTTATTCCTACTCTGGAGGGAAGATCTACATTGGACTTGGTGAGACGTGTAGGGGGATCATTTGATTTTTTTCATCCAAACAAAGACACTTTTGATAGTAAAAGGAGATGCTTTTAAGAGTTATATAGGGACAAAAGGCATTGAGTGGTACTGCTCCAAGCAGAAGGGGACAGCTCCTCTCTGCTCTCCTCCACATGAGGATGTGATGGGGAGGGGATCCTCAGACTAGGAAGAGGGTCTTTACCAAATCTTCTGGCACCTTGATCTTGGACTTCTCGGCCTCCAGAACTGTGAGAAACAAATGCTTGCTTTAGCCCTTGGGTTTGCCATCTTATTTCTCCTTATTTAGTTTACGTTTTATTGGCAGTTTAACTGCTCAACCCTGGAGACCAGTTCACCAGGCCTCTGGGAATTATTTGCTACATTACAGTTTTCATCCCACTTCACTTTCATTTAGAGATACGAGAATTGGCTGCTGCTTTTTTTTTTTCTCCAGTTCTTTTTCAAGGTTCCTCTTTTTCCCAGCATCAGATTTAATGAAAACCTGAATAATTGGATGAAAATACTGCCAGGTTATATTATGAAGGCGTAAGCAACATAAAAGACTCATACCTCCATATAACTAAGATAAACCTGAAATTCCATCTTGATGGTTCCCCTAAAAAATCATTTCTTCTGTGAGGCTTCCTGGAGGCTTTCTCTTACACATAAGTTTGCCAGGAGCATCACGTCTTGAGAATAAATATTTCCCAAACAGCTTTGGTTGACTTTCCCAAATCTGCACTACTCTTACAAAACCAAATTCTTTGAATAAGTCTTTATACACCATTTTAAGCTTGGCATTAACATTTTTGTTTTTGCATAATTTACAGCAATTCATGTGTTTAAATAGCCCAGTGTACACCTATCTTGGGAATCAGGTGCCCCTTTAATTATCGAGAATCAGCCTCCCTGAGACTGATAAAACTATTGAGACCAAAATTCAGTGCCAGCCTGGAATGATGCTACTAAAATTTGAAAGATAATTCCCTAGCCTGTCAGCCTTACCGTCACTACTAAATTTCCTCCCAATGAAAAAATGAAAAAGGTGTAATTCTCCAATCCAGCCGCCTGGAGACTAATGACTGCCTTGCAAATCCAGATCTGGAGCCCATGGGGCCCCAGTCCCCCTAAACTGATTACCTTGGTGTCTTTTAAGGTTCTGACACTAATTTAATTGACTGCTGTGTGCAACCCCAGGAAAAGGGGGTAAAAATCCGTTCACATCCTCACTGTTAAAAAAAAAAAAAAACCCTCCAGGAAATTACTGGCAACTGAGGGGCTTGCAGAGGAAGGATCACCAGCAGAGACCTCATTCAAAGCAGTTGCATCCCATTCCCTTGATAAAACGAGTACTTTGTTAGCTTCCCCACCAGGTAGCCTGGTTATCGCGTTTGGCCGTAAAACACACACAGTCATTTTTATATGTTCTATTTCAAAACCATGTTTTGCAGCAGTCAGATCTGTAATGTGTTCATATGTGGCTGCCTCTTTTGGACTCAGTCAATGCCATTGATTTCCCTTTAAATGCGAAGATTGCACAGTTCAGTTTTAATTGAGGATCCAGTTGCAAGGGCTGTCTCTCGCCAGGCGGTTTGTTTTTCCCCTAATCAATCACCGTTCACTGATGAACCTGGTTGGGTTGGACCTGCTGTGGTTAGCAATTCCCCCTTAATGGCAGGCACAGAGGTCTGTGAACTTGCAAGGGAGAAGCACACGCAAGTGGTTGACTGAGGAAGATATTTTCACAAAACCCTTAATATCTAGGTTGCTGCTATTGCTGCTGCTAAGTCACTTCAGTTGTGTCTGACTCTGTGCGACCCCATAGACAGCAGCCCACCAGGCCCCGCGGTCCCTGGGGTTCTCTAGGCAAGAACACTGAAGTGGGTCGCCATTTCCTTCTCCAATGCAGGAAAGTGAAAAGTGAAAGTGAAGTCACTCAGTCATGTCCGACTCCTAGCGACCCCATGGACTGCAGCCTACCAGGCTCCTCCGTCCATGGGATCTTCCTGGCAAGAGTACTGGAGTGGGTTGCCATTGCCTTCTCTATTGCCTTCTCTATCTAGGTTAGGTGTTGTTGTTTATGTCTTAATAAAGGAGTTGAAGCTAAGGTTAAGCTAAAGTGCCCTGGGGAATCATTTTAGAAGGGTGTGACTGTGCTTGAGTTGGTTACGTAAGACCACTTGCCTTAAGGGAAGGGATACCGCAGTGTCATTGATGTTTTCAGCTCATTGATAGAGACCCTCTTCCACCTCAGGGCTGTCTCTCCAAGTTTACCAGGCGCTGCTTCGTATCATGCATGCTCAGTCAGGTCCCACTCTCTGTGACCCCGTGGACAGTAGCCAGCCAGGCTCCTCTGTCCGTGGACTTCCCCAGATGAAAATACTGGAGTGGGTTGCCATTTCCTCCTCCAGGGGATCTCCCCAGTCCAGAGACTGAACCCACATCTCCTGGATTGGCAGGTGGGTTCTTTATCACTGAGTCATGGGGGAGGCTTCGTTGCTTGATTTGGTCTGTTTGCTCTCTGACTTACTGATTCATTGACCTAAAGCCAAAACTAAGTGAGTGAAGTGCTGACTTGTTAGCTGTGTGACCTTGGGCAAGTCTTCCTATCTGTATTCCTCATGAATCAATTAAGAATAACCCTAAGTATTAATACTTCCTGGAGCTTTCCAGGGTTAACTAAAAGAATGCATATAAAAGGCTTGGATTGATGCCTTCTGATAGGGAGGTCATATAAATATTGTTGTTGTCCCTAAGGTGTGTTTGACTCTTTGGCAACTCCATGGACTGGAGCCCAAGAGGCTCTTCTGTTCATGGGATTTCCTAGGCAAGAATACTGGAGTGGGTTGCCATTTCTTTCTCCAAGGGATCTTCCTGACCTAGGGGATCAAACCTGCATTTTCTGCATTGGCACGGGGCTCCTTCAGCATTGAGCCATCAGGGAAGCCCACAGATCTTAGCTGTTATTGTCACAGAGTACCAGGGAAAGGGGAGAAGTGACCTCTGTAACTTCCGTTCCTGAGTAGCCATGCTTAGTGGATCCTGTGTCTCAGGCACAAGCCTATGTGTTCTACAAACAAGCATCCCTTTAACTCTCAGACCAAGCCCGCAAGGGAGGCACAGTTATTGTCCCATTTTATGGATGATGAACCCGAAGAGAATATTGTCTACAAGGGTACAGAGCTGGGCACCATCCTAGGTGACCTCCTGGGGGAGGGTGTCCCAGGAGAGGGAAGGTCAGGGGTGCAGGAGTAAAGGGTGTGTGATGGCAGGTGAAGTCAGAGGAAAGCCAGCTGTGAGTGGGGGTTTAGGAACATGGTTCATCCTGTAAGGCATCAGAGACCTTCAGGAAAGAAGGATATGGCTGTGCTATTCAGGAAAATAACTCAGGCAGTAAGGCTGCTGGAAGGAAAGCTAGGATTTACCAGAAGTCAGTAAACTTCTGTGAAGGGTCAGGCAGTAAATATTTCAGGTTTTGTGAGCCATCCAGGCTCTGTCTCCACGACTTACTTCTGTGGAGGCACAAAAGCAACCACCGACAGTGATGAATGAACGGGTGTGCTGGTGTCCCAGTAAAACTTTATCTATAAAAACAAGCAGTGGGCTGGACTGGGTCAGTGTGCCGTAGTTTGCCAACCCTTGGTATTCCAGTGGAATATTTAAGCATGATAATTAATTATGGTGATTAGTTTGGTCTCAAATTTAAGAAAAATGAAACAAAAGATTTAAAGTTGTTCTTTATTCTTTACTCTGAGCAGAGATACGTTCACAAACTAAATCTTGGAATCTCTCAACTCTGAATTAAATAATAGTATTTGACAGGGCTGACTCTTGACAGAGTTGCCAAGATGTTGGAATGATCTCTATCATTTTTCTCTTTCTGCACCAGCTCTTCTGATTTCTAGGTCTTCAGCACTCTGGAGCCTCCCCAGGTGTGTGGTGGCTGAGTTTCACAGGGCGGTGGGTCTCTGAGTTTCTTCGGAGGAGAGAAGGAGAAGGAAGAGGACTTGAGAGAACTTATTCTGAAGCCATTTCCATATAGCAAGCATGTTATTTTATTTATAGTATAAGTGTGAGGAGACTTCAGAGGGCCTTTTGATAAAGATTCTGAGTGATAAAAGAATATTAATGAAACAGTTTGGTGTCATTTCAGGGGTTCCAAAGAGCTCCAGTACCTTAGTCCTTTATGTCTCCACACAGAAAAGAGTTCAGCGCAAGGCTAAGTGGTATATGAGAAGTGACTTATTAGAATAGGACTTGTGAGCCAGGCAAGGGGCTGCTGTGCCCTGAGAACTCACTGGGCCACGGTTTTGCAGCCAGAGGAAGAGTGGGCAGGGGGCACGTTTTCGTCTCTCTTGAGCAGACCTCATGCTTCCATCAGCAGCTCCTCCTCCAGCTTGGGCAGGGGGTTTCTGTCCCTACGTGGTCAGGCCAGGTCCACAGATGATTGTTTCTGCGTGAACAGACAGCATGTCCTAGGGATCATTAACTCCCTGAGTTCACTGGGCAGGATGTGGGGCTCATGCCACCCTCGTTTTACTGTTTGGGGGCCTGTCTCGTGCTCTGTATGTTTTTGTTGCTAAGCAAGCCTGCTTGGCTTTGTGGTTAAGCCAGCCTGCTTTCTTGAGCGATCATCACCTTCCTGTGGCCCCCATATTTTTCCTACTTACAATTCCCTGGTGGGATTGACTCTTAATCACCTATTTGTCTCTTTCCTCTGTCCCTGTCATTAATTATATGGCAGATGTCAGAGATGCCCTCTTCTTGCAGGCTAACAAATGGCCTGCCATGGTTTTCTGGCTGTTGTTGAGGACACAAGACTTGGGTCAGAGACAAAGGGCAGCTGGGCACACACGGCCACGGTGTCAGCATTTGCACTGTCTCCTGGAGCTCTGATTCCCACAGGGTAAGACAAACAGGGCTGGCGATGCCTGCACAGGTGTCCTATTGCGGGCTATGCTCTGGAGAGGGACCCAAATTTGAGAAGCCCCAAATCTTTCATACTGGGCAGTATCTGCCCTCTTCCTCAGAGGGAGGTGTTATCTTTACACTGTGGATGGTAAACAGACTCTGCCATTGCTCTGTGTCAGGAGACAACCCGTCTATCTCCCAAGGCTGTTTGCTGTGCAAAATTCTTGAACAAATAGCCTGTTGCAAAGGCAGGCAGTGCCTCTGCTCACAAGCCAGGAAGAAATGCAAGAGACTCCTGGAGAGCCATCTCCCAACAGCAGGGTTCAGAACTTGCATTTTAATTAGGCTCGGAACAGAAAGCAGAAGGAACTCTGCTGTGGCGACAGCATTTTCAGCGGAGATGAGCAAGCCGGTGATGTGCTCCTCTGAAGAGCCAGCACTTCCCCCGAGCCCTGCGCGAGCCCTTCATGTTCGCTTTGTCTGCTCTGACCTACGGCTGACAGTGTAGAGCCTGTCTGCTTGTTTTGGTGGTTAGAATTATTTTTATCGAGTTAAGGGCTGTTTTCACACATCCTGAGTTTGGAGAAAGACCTTTGTTGTAAACAGTCTTGATGAATGATCCCCTAACATGCCAAAGAGTTCCCACCAAGAATGAATCACTTTTGAAGAATGCTGCTGCAACATGTTTCGGGAAAATAGCCTTTCTTTCCAGACCTGGGTGTTAAAGCATTACAGAGTTATCATGAGTTATGGGGACCTTTGACTGGACATGAAGTAGAGGGACTGTTGTGTGGTCAGTGTGATTTCTACAGTCCCAGTGACACGGGCTGTACACTTTTATCACAAGCCATTAACAAATCATGATTTCTGGGTGAGTATAAAAGATAGAACTCAATGAAATCTGTTTGTTTGTTTGTTTGTTTTTTCCTTTTGGAAAGGTGAGATTCTCTTCAAGTCAGGGGAGTTCTCTCTTGAAATTTTGATTCCTGAGTTAGAAATAGGTTTGGAATATTTGAAAGCATAGAATTAATTTAGTTATTTATTTTTATATCTTTATGGTCTATGCCAGGCATGGGCATATTTCTTGGTATATGAAAGGTGCTCAGTAACTTATTGCTACAGTAGATGGATTCCTGTTTGGCAGTAAACAAGTGTGTTAAGTTCCTACCAAGAGCAAGTCCCCAGGAGCCTGGGGTTTGGGAACATTGCTTTGCACGTGCATTCATGGTATCTGTTTGTCTAACCAAGGAGTTTAGATCCATCGATCCTGTTGATCTTTCTCACTCTGGTTCTGGCAGTGCACCCTGTACTTCCGATTGTATGAGCTCCTGAAATCCTCCTAGGAACCCAGAGGGGTGGCTCTACCAGCGTGGAGATTTTACAGGTGGAAAATGGGTCAGCAGTTAACTGCCGACCAAGCTGCCACTGCTTGGTAGAGGTACAAGGTGGATTTAAACTACACAGGCTGCTTCTGCAGTTATTCTGCATGCGTGTGTGCATGCTAAGGGCTTCAGTCGTGGCCGATTCTTTGTGACCCTATGGACTGAAGCCCGCCAGGCTTCTCTGTGCAGGGCGTTCTCCAGGCAAGAACACTGGAGTGGGCTGCTGTGCCCTCTTCTTCCCAACCCAGGGGTCGAACCTGCATCTCTTGTCTCTTGCATTGGCTGGCAGGTTCTTTACCACTGGGGCCACTGTCCTGCTTCACTGTATCTCAGGTTTTTCCTTTAGTGCTAAAACGTGGGGTGTGAACAGTGATGTTTTCTCTCCCTTGAAAATGGAATAATAGTGAAAGAAGTAGATTTTATCATAATAGATTCCGACAGTGTCCAGCTTATCGGAATTGTCCCAGGTATGGTGGCTGAAAGCATACACTTCATGAGAGTCTTGGGTTTGTTTGTTTTTAATTTTTCAATTCTTTTTTTTCGTTTTTTTAAACTGGAAGATAATTGCTTTACAATGTTGTGTTGATTTCTGCCATACAAAAGCATGAATAAGCCATAAATATATATCCCCTCTCATAAAGGAAGGACTTTCAGAGGATGGGTATGAAAAAAAATGACAAATGTCTACTACGCAACAGCCGAATTCAACGACTCTCTGCCCGTCAGCTCTCTTTGTTGAGCTGTGTTCTGTTTACAACCAGTGATGCTGTTTCTTCACTTACAGTAGTGCTACTTTGTAAATTAAATTTATTTAGGTGAAAAAATCTAAGGTTGATGAACTAGGGGATGAGAAATTAATGGCAGGTATCGGCTATATCGCTGTGGATGGACATCATAAACACAGGAGACAAACGTCCAGGATCCAGGCTGAATCCAGGAGTGGTTTCAGACCTTGCAGTTTTTTGCATTCATAGTTATTTGTTTGGAAAGACTTAGGTATCAAGAGTCTTGGGCAATATACATCTATAATTCAGGGCATCACAAAGAACTGCTGCTGCCTCCAAGTCGCTTCAGTCGTGTCCGACTCTGTGCGACCCCATGGACTGCAGCCCACCAGGCTTCTCCATCCATGGGATTCTCCAGGCAAGAACACTGGAGTGGGTTGCCATTTCCTTCTCCAACGCAAAGAACTAAGAATAGACAATTCATAAGCTTCAGAGATTTTAGCAAAGCACTAAAGTTCCTGTGTGTTTCAGGTGAGTTTTCTAGCCTGTGCTGTTTTAACACACTCTTTGGACCTGGCTCCTATATCTCTAATAACCTACTGGGCATTTTCAACTATGCATCCCACTGGTACCTTACGCTTAGCAGGTAGAGAAACAAATTCATCATTATGTTCCCCCACCCCAGCCTGTGTCTCCTCTTGACTTCCCTGATGTGTACCCTTGACTTCCCAGCTGACGCACACCTGCTGTGCCTGCAGCCTTGGGGATATCAGGTGTGCGCATCTCCATCACCTCCTAGTCACTGCGTCTTAGTGACTTTTCCCCTGGAGAGTGTCTTGTATCTCTCTTTCCTTCCCACCGTTACCATTGTTTTCTAGGCTTTTACCTGCTCTTGTCCACAAGCTGGAGTCTCCAACCCTCCATTCCCATTATTCATGTACATCTTTAGCTTGATTACAGCTGTCTCTTGTCTCTTCATCATGGATCATGCCAATAAATGGCATGCATGGAATTTAGCCCCTTTGGTAATTTCCAATAGTCCTGTAAACCTAAGGAAGCAAAAATGGTCTGAGTCACAAGAGTGCGCTTGCTTTATAGACACAGTTTCAGCCCAGTTCTCTTGTTCAGCCTTCCAAACAAACTGCCACGCTCCCGTTTTACCTGTATGGATCCAACTTGGCCCTGTATTGTCCTTTAAGCAGGTCACACTTATGACTTTCTCTCTTAATCCAAATTTCCTCCTCCTCTTCATTCCCTTAACTTCTTGATCTATACTCTTACCTCTTACTAATCACCAGAAGGTATAGTATGAAAAGAACATTAGCCTCAGGACTTCCCTGGTGGATGACTGGTTAAGACTTCACCTTCCAATGCAGGGATGCAGGTTCGATCCCTGGTCAGGGAGCTAGGATTCCACGTACCTCGTGGCCAAAAAGCAAAAGCTAAAACAGAAGCAATATTGCAACAAATTCAATACAGACTTTAAAAATGGCCCACATTTAAAAAAAAATTAGCTGTGAACTCAAAATTGATAGGCAATGTTCAAACTTTTCTCCTTCCCCTGTGAGTCCCTGGAGTGTGTCATTAAAACATAAAAATTTGAGTAGCTAAAAATTTGCATTTCTTATTTATTTTCCCCCATCCCTTCCAAGTTCATTTAAATTAGGATACATCTGTTAAGCAAATATGCCCAGGACCTGGACCAGTTACAGCCCTAGGTGAGCTAGGTAGGAACAGTGAGGAGCATCTGTTTGCCCCGAGCTAGTAAGACCTCTGAGGTTTAGTGTGGGCACCAGCTGTCTTGCAAAGTCCTGGTTTGTCACGGACTATGGAAAAATGATAACGGTCCAAAAATGACTAGAGCTGTCAGGACAAGGCGGGAGAGGAGGGCCCTGTGGACAAGGGCAGAGACGGTACCAGCCTGTTTCTCAGGAAAGTTTCCCTCCCATATCCCCCTTCCCCATCTCATTCCAATTCTGGGCTGACCTGGGAAATTGCCAGAACTCCTTGGTACAGGTGGTAGTAGAGAGATAATAAAACGTCCTCCTATTTGACAACAAACGGGCTCTTTAATTTTTGCGTTACTTCAGGACCAGAGGCCACCGTTCCGGGTAGTTTTGAGTAGTTTTACCTGATTCTGACCCGTCTTAGGTTATGCATCCATTATCCTCCATAGGGCTGTTTCGGGATGTTCCAGACCTTGTCAGGTCTCATGTCTCCAACTTCTGTAACTTTACCCCTTTCATCTATAAGCAAACCATTTGTTTGGCCTGTCCCACTGGAAGTTCTTTGGTCAACTCAGCATGATCAAAAGCATACGATTCAATACTTAAATTGAATCTTTACATTCCACAGATTCTGTCTCTTCAAATGGAATGCACCATCCTTAATGGCAAAGATTATGGCATTTAATCCCATGTTTCTAATAAAGTACTCCGTCTTCCCGTGAACTCAAAGTGCTGGACACGTAGCACAGGATTCCATAAGTGTGTTTCTGATTGATTTATTCTACAAAAAGGTTTTGTGTCTCAACTGTGTGTCAGACCTTGAGGTTGGCGGTGGGTCTACAACTGTAAACAAGCTAGAGACGATTCCTGCCCTCATGGAAGAGGTGGGTGATGGCAAGTAAGCACGTGGGTGGTGCAGTTAAAGCTTGGGGTTGTGCTATGAGGGAAGAAAGGTTGTTGCTCCAGCAGTCTGGAGAGGTGGTCAAGGAAGGTTCTGCGTGGAGGGGATACTGAAACCAAGACCCGAAAAGAAGAAGGAGTCACAGATGCAAAAATGCAGAAGAGGAAATGGGAGGGAAAGAGGTTATTTTCTGGGAGACTCTAGAGGTCCCTAGCTGACTGCGGGGCAGGAGCGTATGTAAGGTCGGAGCTACACAGGCTCCAGCTGCGCTTCCCAGGTGGCCCTCCTGGTAGAGAACCTGCCTGCTGTGCAGGAGACACAGGTTCGGTCCCTGGGTCGGGAAGGTCCACTTCAGTGGCAGCCCACTCCAGTGTTCCTGCCTGGGGAGCCCCACGGACAGAGGGGCCTGGGGTCTACAGTCCACGGGGTCGCACAGAGTCGAACACGACTGAAGCGACTCAGCACACACACACGCACAGGTTCTGGCCCTGCTAACATGTGAGGAGTTGGGGTTTTGATCTAAGGGTAGTGGAAGGCCGTGGAGGACTAAAAGCAGGAGAGCGACACTGTGAAAAATAGAGGAGTGAGGATGAGATGGGGGCAGGTGAGGAAGGCTCTGCCCTGGACCAGGTGAGAGGGGGTTGTGGCTCCTATATGGTGATGGTGCAGATGAAGGGAAATGGGTGGACTGGGGAGAAACTTTGGAGGTCACACCAATAGGTCAGTGAAGGATGATGTGGAGGGGACAAGGAGGAGCCGGGTTGAAGCCCACCTTGCTGCCTTCTGAAGGGTGGGGTCACTCGCTAAGAAGATTTAGGAGAGAGACATCGGTCTTCATTTTGGACATGTTAAGTTGAAGGTGCAGATGAGTCGACAAAGGAAAGATGTTGAAGGGGATGTTGGTTTTCTGATTCTAGAGCTCAGAAAAAAGAGATCTAGACTAAAGAAATGAATTTGTGTTGCCAAGAGGTGGTATCTGAAAGCCATGAGAATGGGCAGAAGTCAGCCAAGGGGACAGGATGAGCTGCCGTGTGGGCTGGGGTGATGGAGGAGCCTGCAGCTATCCATGTGGGGTGAGCCCAGCAAAACCATATTTTGGATGCAGTGCTCCAACTCCTAAGGCTATTTCCACCATTAATATCACATTTCAAGGACCTGATGCAGACTACGGATTGAAACTGGGTTAAGGTATTGGATAAAAAAACAACGGAACTCATCAGTGTCATTGTGAAAAATTTTTTTGAAGAGAAAAGAAAGTTGATGATAATTTCCCAGCAATATGCAACGATTGTGCCAAACTTGTTTTTCATGTGGCAAGATCATTCAACTGAGTGATGACATGAAGGAAGATAATTGCGCTGTGTATATGGGACACGGCTAGTTAAAAGCAAAATAAATAAATAGGTAAAAGTTTTACAGGGATGGGGGGGAGAAAGGAGAAATTCCATCAGCTTGTTTATCGCCCTTTTGTTATACCTCCGGAAGTGGGTGAAGATTCTTTTCCCGGTTTATTCCCGTTTATTTTAGCACCGAGCAGATCAAGCAGGTTACTCTCGATTGCCTTCAGTGTTTCCTTACTGTTAATTTGTAATCACATCAGTAATTCATGACCAGCTTTTCATTGTTAGAAATGAAAACGTCATAGATATGGCTAGTTTCTTTCCTGACCTCTGCACTCAATTCAGCACTTGACCTGTGGGTTTCATGTGCCCTTTGGCCTTTTTTTCAAGAGCGTTCCCATGTGTCTTCTTTGGAAGGAGACACATGTATCTTTGGAAATATATACTGGTTTCTTCTTTTTTTTTAGACACTTTTACTTTTAATGTGGACCATTTTCAAAGGCCTTATTGAATTTGTTACAGTAGGGCTACTGTGTTCGTTATTTTGGCCACGAGGGATCTTAGCCCCCAACCAGGGGTCGAACCTGTGCCCCTGCATTGGAACGTTAACTCTCAACCACAGGAGCACCAGGGAAGTTCCCCTGGCTTATTCTTTTACACATACCATTGTCACATTTTTTTTTTCTGCCCAAAATATATCTTATGTTCCTTGCTGTGTCAGGGCATAATGAGTTGCATGGCATTTTTAAAATTGTTAGGTAGAATTCTGTGTTGTGGGATGCACTTTCCTCTGCCACGCCTGTCTACTGGCAGATCTTCAGACTGTATCTGACTCTGTTCATACAGACAGGCTGCTGGGAGCATCCTTGACATGCCTTGTGATCTGCACAAGTCTTCCAGGAAGAACTTTCCAGTCAACGCTGTTCCTGGGAAGAGTGTGATTTGTGCCTGCATATTCAGACTTAGCAAGAATTTGCCAGACTCTTCCTTTGTTCTGGGCTTAGAGGTAGTGTGTTAGGTATACCCACAGTCTCGTCTAAATCTCCAGTCATTAGTGAAATGGGGTCTGTAGTCAAGTTTATGTCAGGGTTGAGGGAGAGGAGAATTCTCAGGTAAACAGCTGTCTCAAGGGGCACAGTGAACAGTACTTGAAGCCAGGTATCAGAGCTGACCCGCTGAACCTCCATGATGGTCTGAGACAACTGCTTAAAGTTATGGAGAGGAAGGGCCTCGGGGGCATACTCCCTAGGTCCTGATTTCAGATCCCTGCTGTTTCCTGGAGGACGGGCCACAGCACCTTCTTGTGTCACGTCATGTCTTACAGCTCCGGCTTCCTTACCTGGAAAGCAGAGCTCCGAATAATTCCCTGATCAGATGGCATGTGAGCTGTGGTTATCATGGATCCAACATCATGAATGAGCTTCAAAAGGTAAGAATACCAAATATACAAAACGTTATCCTGTGATGGCATGAAAAACAGTCCCTGACCTCAAGGGGATTAGGTTGTCTACCAGTAACTATTAAGGATAGAGTGGCCTCCAGGTCTCCAGGTATCTGACCAAAGGCCAAAATGCTTTGTTTCTTTTTATCCCTCAGCCCTAAACCTGCTCAGAACTGCTACTGCTTTAAACATCTCTGGACCTTTCTGTTTGTTCGAAGAGATCTAAATCAGAAACTATTTTTTAAAATTTTGGACAGAAACTAGGAAATGGACCCCCCTTTCCATGAATTTCTGGTGATCTGGAAAAGAAACATGGCTTGATAAGAGAGATGTGTGTGGAGACTTCCAACATAATGAGTAGCTTTTAAGTGCCTTCTGCGCATCACAAAGTATATTAAAGCTTTACTTAAGGTACTACAACTCTAGGTTGCAAGATCCAAAAGACTTGCCTAAACTTTTCAAGAGCAAAAAGAGAACTTATTGGCTCATAAAATAAATCGTTCCAGGATAGTTCAGCTTCAGGCATGACTGGGTCAAGGGGCTTCAGCAGTGTCATCAGGCCCGTCTTCCTCCCTGGAGCGTTTGGGTGTGTGTGCCTCTGGCTGCCTTCTTCATTAGGTTTGCTTCTTGGGGTAGAGACATGGCTGCCGCGTGTTCTGAGTTGATGTCCTGTTCTTTTAGTAACTTAAACTGGTGAGCATCCCTCATTTTCTGAAAAGTAAAATAACTGGAGTTGAGCCTTATTTGACCTGATTTCTCTGCATCAGGTAATGTGTCCATCCTTAAACTGGTTGACTGTTGTCAAGAGATGGGTTATTTCGATTAGCCAGACCAAGGTCAAGCATCTGTCCTTGAAGTCGGAGACGGGTAGTCAGGACCCAGTCTAATCGCTTGGACTGAGAGGGGGAAGGCCTGAGAGAAGATCAGGAGGCGTGGGAACGGGTCTTGGACTTGCAAAACTCTCAGATGCCTCATGTGAGTATCACATTTAGTTTGCACAATAATTCTGTAGAGTGGTCCTTGGTTAGATGAAGACACAGATGTTTTGAGTGGATAATTCACTTGTTCAAGGCCACTCAGCTAGCAGTTGGAGAAGCTGGGTTTCAAGTCTTGATTGGATTGCATTTTTAGTGGTTTAACTGTCCACATTTTAGCGTTACCATTCCACCCCTTTTCTCCACTCCTACACTGTTCCTTGCCCCAAAACAGAGGGTGACCATGCTAACAGCCTCTGTTCAAATCCCTTAGCTTTGGTAGAGCCCGGTGTTCCTGAACGGTGCACAGCACAGGCCAACACACAGTCATATCAGGAAATCTTACTAAACCAGTGCGTTACTATCGGTCTCTTCAACTTCTCAGCAAGTGACCTGCGCTCAAGGGTAAAGCCAGGAGCTTTAAATCACAGGAAAGCTTCCCCTTGACAGGTTTCCACGCAGGGATGTGAAGCCAAGTGCTGTTTATTTTGTGTAACTCTACAATTAGTAAAAATCAAAATGTCTATGCATGCGTTCACTGTAGTAAGTTATTAAGTAATTGACCTTAGTGCCCCTGCTCTGAATCACTAGTTTACTTGGGCTCTGCAGCTGCTGAGACTCTTCTCAGGCGTCATCATATTTCATTGCTCAGCAGCTTCACGTTGAGTGCAGCCAAGTTTGAACAGAGTGGAAGGGATGCAGGATGGATCCACTCCAAAAGACGGAGGGAGGGCTCGGTGTACCCTGAAGGAACACTACAGACTTGTGATAGGAATGCAGAGTGGGGAGCAGAGGGGTTCTCTTAGCAATCTCGAGCTCAGACTTTCTTTCTTTCTGCCAGCAAGCTTAAGCCTTATCACGTCACGCTCGGGCTGTTTTAATAGAGAACTTCCGAATGGTCTTTGTCTCTCTCCTCACCATTGTGCCAGATTAATCTTCCTGAAGCCCAGGATTTATAGCACAGCCTGATTCATAAGTCTTTAGCAACTTCATCTTGCTAATAAACAATATACAAACACCTTCATGTAAATTTTTGATTCTTCCTCAACCTAGCTTTCAAGCCACGTCCTCTGTTACTGTTCAGCATGATGCCTTTGAGCCTCTGGTCTCTGCCCTGCACAGCTCTGCTGGGCAAGAGAAATATTTCAGGATTCTCTGCTTATCTCCTCTGGATCCTTATCCTACCTCACTTAATGCATTTGCCTCATCCTTGAATATGGATGATTTTGGTGAAAAGAATAATGATCAAGAAAAGGTTTGGGAAATAGGGATCAATAGCAATATGGCTTATATCTTGCAAATGCCATTAATTTATGCCACCTTTTAAAATTGTATGGAAGTTGTTTACTGTAACTGCCACAAACACCACAGTGCTCCTCCGTGTACATGCCCCTTCGAGTATTTTTTAGGTTAAATCTTAAGTAGTGGTTTTGCTGAGACATAGAATCTGTAAATTTTAATGGAAACTGTCAGGATGCCCTCCTGTCTCATCAGCAGTCTCTGAAAGAATGCGCCTGCCTGTCGACGACCAGCGCTCTGTGTTCCGGACTCTGATGTCTCTTGCACTCTGCTGGGTGCTGCTCTCTCGTTGAGGAATGGGTGAAGGAACGGTCCTGAAAGTGGTTCAGCTTCATCCGCAATGTTTGAACTTTCATGAGCAGAATGAACTCATACATTACCTATGAAATTTAAACTTCTTTTAAAGATTTAAGATTGCATCCATGTGACTGATGTTGGAGGTTAGTGCTCTTCATGGAGAGGGGGCCGTCTGAGAGATCGGCGCCAGTCTGGGGAGGGGAGACCAAGCTAGGAACGAGTGCGTTCTTAGGTTGAGACCAAAGCCTTATGCAGAGACTGGAACTGGAGTCAGGGTCCTGCTGAACTGAGATTCTGAATCAATAGCAGAAAAGATACCAAGCTGGAGAAGCCAAGAGAGGAAAGAGAAGCCGGAAAGCAAATCACCAGGTCATCAGCCCTGGAGTTCGGTAAGAACTCATGGCAAGCAGTGAGGAAAGGCGCAGGGGCTCAGACGGACTTGTGTGGGTGAAGCTTCCCTGGGGCAGTGGGAGAGGAAGCTGGAAAAGAAGCATTTTCTGAAAGACTCAAGTCTCCCTTTTGAGAGATGCTCTCACTGGCCTCAAAGACACAGCTCTCTGCATTAAACAAACTATATTACTGATATCTGAATAAGTTCTCATAATGTCTCTTTTCCTCTATAGAACTGGAACCAGTTTGTAATTATCCATGTATGTCTTCTCTTCTGGGCCTCCTGTGTTGGGGCTAGAAAGCCTTCTTGTAAAGGGCTATCTGGTAAATAGTTCAGGCTCTGTGAACGAGATGGTCCCTATCTCAACTATTCAACCCTGCTGTCAGCCTGGACTGGAAGAAACACAAGCTGGAATCAAGATTTCTGGGAGAAATATCAATAACCTCAGATATGCAGATGACACCACCCTTATGGCAGAAAGTGAAGAGGAACTAAAAAGCCTCTTGATGAAAGTGAAAGAGGAGAGTGAAAAGTTGGCTTAAAGCTCAACATTCAGAAAACGAAGATCATGGCATCCAGTCCCACCACTTCATGGGAAATAGATGGAGAAACAGTGGAAACAGTGTCAGACTTTATTTTTTTGGGCTAAAAAATCACTGCAGATGGTGACTGCAGCCATGAAATTAAAAGACGCTTACTCCTTGGAAGGAAAGTTACGACCAACCTAGATAGCATATTCAAAAGCAGAGACATTACTTTGCCCACAAAGGTTCGTCTAGTCAAGGCTATGGTTTTTCCAGTGGTCATGTATGGATGTGAGAGCTGGACTGTGAAGAAGGCTGAGCACTGAAGAATTGATGCTTTTGAACTGTGGTGTTGGAGAAGACTCTTGAGAGTCCCTTGGACTGCAAGGAGATCCAACCAGTCCATTCTGAAGGAGATCAGCCCTGGGATTTCTTTGGAAGGAATGATGCTAAAGCTAATGATGCTTGGCCACCTCATGTGAAGAGTTGACTCATTGGAAAAGACTCTGATGCTGGGAGGGATTGGGGGCAGGAGGAGAAGGGGACGACAGAGGATGAGATGGCTGGATGGCATCACTGACTCGATGGACGTGAGTCTGAGTGAACTCCGGGAGTTGGTGATGGACAGGGAAGCCTGGCGTGCTGTGATTCATGGGGTCGCAAATGGTCGGACACGACTGAGCGACTGATCTGATCTGATGCGACTGGGCATGGCTGTGTTACCATAAAGTTTTATTCAAAAACGTAGATGGTGGCCTGATTCAGGACACACACTGTGGTTTTCTGACCCAGGATCTTATCCCCATTGTTATGTAGGGATAATAATAATACTAATCTCCTCTGTTGATCTGAGAATTGAATGAGAACATGCAGGTAAACTACCGATGGAATAAAACTCATATTTTATGGCAAGAAAAAAATTAAGCATAAAATTTTTCTCTGCCCATTTGGAGCAGGGTTAGTGCACCTGCATTCATCAGCCCTCCTTAGGAGATAATATTCCTTCTTAATCTCATAAAGGGCCACAACTTCTTAGAAGATACCTTCCTTCTTACTCTTGTAAGGGGTCATGAAGACCCTGACCCCCTGTTCAACTTGCCAGTGTAGATCTGTGTTGTGTAAATTGTCAGCACATCACTTAATAAAGAAACTTTGTCTCAAAACCTATATACAACTATGACCTCTAACAGGTGGAACTCGGAGCTTTCTGCAAGACTGTCTCCCAGTTATAATGCTCAGGTTGACTGGAGTACAATTTTCATTTCTTTCTTAGGCTGACTATTGATTATTCTTTTTCATTAACACTACTTGGCTCAGTGTTTGGCATGTAGCTTTTTATTTTCATATTTTCTTAATTAAATGTTTAATAAGTATCCCTGTAATTATTTTATAAACCTATTTAGTACATCTGCTCATGAACCTGTTGGTTGGGTCTGGTTCCTTGTCATGATCTTGACCAGTGGGTCTCTCATGCTTAGAGGATTCTGAGCACTTAGAAGGCCCTCCCCCCCCAAAATACCCAAGTGATTTTAATAAAGACTGAAAATGAGAGTGTTAGTTGCTCAGTTGTGTCTGACTCTCTGTGACTCCGTGGACAATAGCCCACAGGGCTCCTCTGTCCATGGGATTTCCCAGGCAAGAATACTGGAGTGGGTAGCCGTTCCCTTCTCCAGGGGGTCTTCCCAACCCAGGGATTGAACCCAGGTCTCCGGCCTTAGCAGGCAGATTCTTTACTGTCTGAACCACCCAGGAGGACCCTAATAAAGACTGGACATCCCTTCAGACAAGCCTGACAGAAGCACCGCTGCCAGTTGTTCCTGGCTGAAGATGTTACCTGGCGTTTGATCTTCAGACAGGCCTCCTGCAGGAAATGGATTTCAGATTCAATGGGGAAGCTCAGTGATCTTATGGATGGATGCATAATAAAGACATCTCTTGACCAGAACCCCCTGAGGTTAGAGTATCCTAGAAGTGATTAAAAGCTATTTCACTGAGTGTTACTCTTCAAAGGGAATGAATATTCTGATCAGTAGGGCTGTTTGAACTGAACTACTTTTTAAGTGGTAACTTGATTTGCTGTTTTGATAAGTCTGATGAAGTGTGTTTGAACATTAGCAGAAATTTAGCAGACATTCCGATTTGTTTGTACAATTGCCCCTAAATTGTAGGGATTATCTGCTCATTAATACTGTCGTTTGCTCTTTGGGCTAAGGCTTGTAGTCAGTGCATAGTAATTAGAATAAAAGTGGAAACAAGTGAACAGATTGGTTAATCATCATAAGTAACGTTGCTTCAGAGTAGCTCCGTACGGCATCAGGATGCAGAGAAGCAGTTGAGGGTGACTTAGTACCTGCTTTAGTCTAATTACACTGGAGTTGGATAATTTATTGTGGCAAGCCTGTATTTGCAGTAGTTGATATCTTTTGAGAATGTAGGCGAGTGTCAGGACATTGTCTCTAAAGAAGGGAGGTTTAGAATCACACAAAAGTATTTAATCCTTCTTATGAAAAGAAATATCAAAATCCTTTTAACTCCAAAGTGAAAACTTGGGAAAACTTCCCCGTCGGAGTTCTTCTCCAGAACGAGAGATTCGGTGCCTAGTTCCAGTGGTGCTGAAGAGCTCAGGTTTCAGAGCCCCATTGTTTTTGTTGTTTTTTGCAGGTATTTTTATTATTTTTCAAACTCTAACCTTTTTATTTGGTTTTGGAGTGCAGCGATTAACGATGCTGTGGTAGTTTCAGGCGAACAGGAGGGGACTCAGCCACACAGACACACGTGTGCGCTCTTCCCTGCCCCCGCCCCCCCCACCCCCCGGGCTGCCACGTGACACTGAGCAGCGTCCTCCGTGCTGTATGGTAGGTCCTTGTTGGTTATCCATTTTAAATACAGCAGTGTGCACATGACCTCCCCAAACTCCCTAACTATCCCTCCCCCCGCCAACCATAGTTCATCCTCCAGTCTGTGCGTCCCCTTCTGTTTTGTAAGTAAGTTCCCTTGTATCATTTCTTTTCACATTCCCCATATACGGGATGTCATCCATATTCAGAGACCTTGTTTTTATAATTACAAACTAACCATCAGCTGTAAAGCTATGGGCTGATTATTTAGGTACAGGCTGTAGGAGTTGATAAATGTAAGCCAGAACTTTAAGACTGCTCTTAATTAACCGAGAGACCTTAGGCCTCAAGTAGCTAAGAGTAAACAGAACGACCAGCTTTGTCCCAGGTCTCGGTTTGAGCACTGGAAGTGCCACGTGCAGGGAACCTCTGTCCCATGCAAACCAGGACAGCTGGTGGCTCTCTCAGAAGCCGAGGCCACGGAGGATGCTAACTGGATAAACGATGCCGTGGCTCAGCGAGGGTCCTGCTCGGGGATGCTGGATGACTTCTTAATCTCTCTGAGCTCTTGGTGCCTCGTCTGTAAACTAGGGCACTAACACCTACTCCGCACTGCAGTTGCAAGGCCCGCAAGTGGGATGCGAAGGGGCCCATCAGGGTCGTGGTGCCCACGTCTCACTGCAGAGGCTCCTCTAGCTGCAGAGCTCCAGCTTCCAGCGTGTGGACTCAGAAGCTGCGGCTCCCAGACCCTGGAGCTCGGGCTCAGTAGTTGGGGTGCAGCGACTTGGTTGCTCCACAGCATGTGGGATCGTCCCAGATCAGGGATCAAGCCCACGTCGCCTGCATTGGCAGACCAGTTCTTTACCCCTGAGCCACCAGGGTGCCCCCTTTAAAGCATATGTTGGCCAAAATGCATGGATTCAACTGAATGACAGAAAGATTCATTCTGGGGTAAGGACTGACTGAGCAGAGATGGAAATTAATTTAATTAAGAGGCAGGGGAAGAGAGATGGGGACCAAGTCTGATCACTTGGTTGCTCATCCAGAGCTTTTGGCCTTCAGGTATCTCTTCCCGTTTCTTCTGGAAGCAGGAGTTGCCTTTTCCTTCGAGACTCTCAGCCCCTGTATATGTGCGTGTCTCCATCCTCCCCAGGAGGGCATGGAACCCAGATTCGGCCGGAGTACAGCAGTCGCCTGGGTACCACAGAGATCAGCATCCTTTGAATCCACAAGATTCAGACCCGAGACTTGCCGGCATTCTTGGAAAGGACTGCTGATCTTCCCCGGCAACCTCAGCTCTGAGCCCAGGGGTCTCAAGCTGCGGCAGCCACGCTCCACCACGTGGAGGACACCTGGCTGGGAGAAAAGAAACGGAGAGGACAGCCGGGCTGGAGGCTGGTGAGAGAAGAAGTTAGACCTTGGGACAGTGCCTCAGACTGTGCGTCCTGCCAGGCTTGCGGTGAAGCTGTGCTTCAGCTTTGTTGAATGAATGAGTCAACCATTCTCTTTCCTGTGGTTAATTCAGATATGTTTCTTTACTTGCAAAAGGACCAACTCTGAGTGACAGAAAATTCTGGAAAGGTTTTATAGCTTTGCCACATTGACAGCTGTATAACCCGTCCCCACAAGCAGTTCAGAGCTTGTTTGAAAACTTTTTCAAGATCTGTCAATAGTTCAGTTCCTATTCAATGATCTGCCAACAATCTCCCTCATCTCAGTATAAATCTTTCACAATTTCAAACTTATATGCTCGCAAACTACTTTTTAATGGCAACCCAGGCATTCTATTGAAATCATTGTATGTGGTAATTAGTAATCTGCAAGATAATTTCAGTTAATTTTAAATTTAAAATCCATCATGCAAAACGAGTTGGATCAGAGTGGAGCTACCAACAAAAGAAATGAATCAGAGTATGAGAGAAGCTGCACTCAACCCTGGAAATAAAAATGTGCCGATCTCTCAGGGAATAATCATTGTCTCGATTTTTACTTGTAATTATAATTTAATTATGAACCTACTTTTGCAACATTTTAAAAGTACATAGTTAGCATTTAAGTACTTTCCATATAATTATGTGTTATTGAACCAGCTCATTATGGAGTGGTTGCTGCATAAATTGCTATGCTTTGTGTAAAAATATTTTTTCACTTCAGGTTGACTTGAAATAAAATAAGACACATTATTTGAACGGTATTTAGAGGCTGCCCTGTACTGCATGGGTGCTCTAAACTTGACTGTCTTAAAGACTGGTGAACTTGCTAACGTTGGTAAAGATCACTTCTGGAAACCCGGGAGATTTTTCTTTTTTTCTTCCTTTTTTCCCTAAGAATTTACTTCTATCTTCATCATTCCCCTTGAGACATTCCTAGAGCATATTTGAAAATCCTGCTTCTAACACCTCCATAGTCCCTTCAGCCTCCTGGAAGAAAGAGTCAGTGAATATCTGATTAAGAGTCTACTATGGGGCTCCTCCAGAGAAGGCAGTGGCACTCCACTCCAGTACTCTTGCCTGGAAAATCCCACGGATGGAGGAGCCTGGTGGGCTGCAGTCCATGGGGTCGAGAAGAGTCAGACAAAACTGAGCGACTTCACTTTCACTTTTCACTTTCATGCATTGGAGAAGGAAATGGCAACCCACTCCAGTGTTCTTGCCTGGAGAATCCCAGGGACAGGGGAGCCTGTCTATGGGGTCTGCCGTCTATGGGGTCGCGCAGAGTCGGACACGACTGAAGCGACTTACCAGCACCAGCATGGGGCTCCTCAGGTGGTTCGGTGCTAAAGAATTTGCCTGCTGATGCAGGAGACACGGGTTCGAGCCCTGATCTGGGAAGATCCCATCTGCTGCGGAGCAGTGGAGCCCGAGGGCCACAGCCACTGAGCCTGTGCCCTGGAGCCTGGAAGCCCCAACTCCGGAGGCCAGCAAGCCCTGGGGCCCTGGCTCCACAGCAGAGAGTAGCCCCCACCCTCCGCAGCTCGAGAAGGCCACGCAGCAACGAAGGCCTGGCATAGCCAGTAGTAATAGTAATGAAGACTCAGTGGCTTTCTGGAGTTTACACTAAGGGCATGGTTATATTAAAGGGAAAAGAAGAGTCTGTTGTGTCTTCAAAAGGCCTGTTCCCCGCCCGAGTGGACTGTGGTTAAGGACAATAAGCTCTGACATTCAAGCGCTGTGCTTCCTTATCTTCTCTCGTTCAAACCTCTGGCCAATCCCAGAGGAATGTAACAGCAACGTGTGTTCTAATGCTGCCCCATTTTACAGACCAGGAAACTGAGGCACAGAGATTGGCAACAGGCACAAGCTTGCAAGGCTGAAGGAGCTAGGCAGGATCCAGACCCAAGCAGTGCATCTCCAGAGACCACGCACCTAACAGCCGAGGTGCCTCAGCCCAGGGGGCTCATGCCAGACGCTGGGGCCTCCACGGGGGCCACTGCAGAGCGTGAAGGGCAATGAGTCGCCCAGAGGGAGATGCAGTACTGCACCTTGGCGGGTGAATGGATTTCTAGGACCTGGATCCCAAAAGGGAGTTAAGGCAAAGGGGAGGAGGGGGTTGTTGAAGGACACCTGGGCCCTCCATCACCGTTCACCCCCCATCCCGGGGCCGCCAGCCCACAGGTGGAGTGTGTTTACTGATCGTTAGCGCTGCAGGAGGGCACGGGGCAGCGGTGTGGCTGCCTGTATCTGCGGTCTCTGCTTGTCGAAATCCCCAGGATTTGAGAATATGCCCAGGAATGGAACACCGAGACTGCTTTCGTTGTTATATTTCATTTATTCATGTCCATAGATCAATTAAAATTAAGTGCGGCCTTAAAATCGAAACATTATCTTATAAATAATGATTGCATCTCGAGTTCCAAAAGACAGGGAGGCTGTCTTTCAATTACGCTTAGGTTCCTCAGTACTTGATTTAAAGGCCATCAGATCAGATCAGATCAGTCGCTCAGTCGTGTCCGACTCCTTGTGACCCCATGAATCGCAGCACACCAGGCCTCCCTGTCCATCACCAACTCCCAGAGTTCACTCAGACTCACGTCCATCGAGTCAGTGATGCCATTCAGCCATCTCATCCTCTGTCGTCCCCTTCTCCTCCTGCCCCCAATCCCTCCCAGCATCAGAGTCTTTTCCAATGAGTCAACTCTTCACATGAGGTGACCAAAGTACTGGAGTTTCAGCTTTAGCATCATTCCTTCCAAAGAAATCCCAGGGCTGATCTTCAGAATGGACTGGTTGGATCTCCTTGCAGTCCAAGGGACTCTCAGGAGTCTTCTCCAACACCACAGTTCAAAAGCATCAATTCTTCAGCACTCAGCTTTCTTCACAGTCCAACTCTCACATCCATACATGACCACAGGAAAAACCATAGCCTTGACTAGACGAAACTTTGTTGGCAAAGTAATGTCTCTGCTTTTGAATATGCTATCTAGGTTGGTCATAACTTTCCTTCCAAGGAGCAAGCGTCTTTTAATTTCATGGCTGCAGTCACCATCTGCAGTGATTTTGGAGCCCAGAAAAATAAAGTCTGACACTGTTTCCCCATCTATTTCCCATGAAGTGGTGGGACCGGATGCCAATCCATCCTCAAAGTGTGAGGGCATGCCAACCTAAAGACTCGAAGAGAAGAGAATGGAGTGTGCAGGGAGGGAGAGAGAGAGAGTGAGAGAGAGAGAGAGAGAGCGCATGCACGCAGGAGAGAGAGAGATGAATGTGCTTCCTAATCAATTCTCAAGTAGAGGATTGTGCCCCTCCAGGTGTGCAGCCTGGGTCAGGATGGCACCTTGAGTCCCCCTCTTCTCAGAGACATGCAGGGCTACCCGCTTCTCATTCACAAAGGACCAGGTGGGCTGAGACCAAACACGAAGACACCCAGGCGGCTCACTTCTGGGACACTCTACAAGAGGAGGGTGAGCAAGTGTGGTCTCAAAGCCCGAATATGTAGAGGAGGAACTTGCTTTGGGAGCTGGAAGCCCTGGAGATGCCACAACGGGGTGGGACCTAATCGAGACAGGGAGCCAGGTGGAAGGAACCCCGGTCCAGGCACAGCGGTGGTGACGAGGTGCGGCGGTGCTGTGTCCATGAGGCCTCCCTCCTGCCTTTCCTCCCATCCCCAGACTCCAGTGCCTTTTAGGGTCCAGTTCAAAGTGCCCCCGCCCCCGAAGTCCCTCTGCTTTCTGACTTTGCTCTACTGTCTTCTCCTAAAGAGTCCAGCTCAGAACTTTATTACAGCACGTGTTGTGCTCAGGCACTCAGTCGTATCCAACTATCGTGACCCCAGGGATTGTAGCCCACAAGGCTCCTCTGTCCATGAGATTCTCCAGGCAAGATTACTGGAGTGGGTTGCCATTCCCTTCTCCAAGGGGTCTTCCTGACCCAGAGATCGAACCCGTGTCTCTTGTAGTTCCTGCCTTAGTAGAAGATTCTTTACCCCCGGGCCACCTGGGAAGCCGCCTTGTCTAACTATACGCCCTTTCCAGGTGAGCGGTTTGGCAGCTGAAAACAAGCCACTTATTTCCACTTCCTTGTCTTGATCTACTGGTAACCAGACGCTTTGCTTTAAAAGTAGAGTGGACTTGGAATAAGCAGTGTCAGAACTGGTGTGGTCACAACTGTGTGTCTGAACTCTCCCAGGGGACACATGAATGGAAGACAGCTATGTTCTGTTGCTTCTCCATTCGTGTCTACCCAGTCCTAGTGAATTGCCTACGCATGCAAATATCCAACGGAGGGTTGGATACATGAGTCTGTGTCTTGCCCCATTTGTTCATTACCTGCGTCCCCCCACCAGAATGAAATATCCCTGACAATAAGGTCTTGGTTTTGTTTACCATAGCATCCCCAGGGTGTTACACAGAGCCCTGAAACATTAGGGTCTTAATGAATATCAAATTAATAAAAGAATCAATTATTCTTTTATTCCAGACACCAATCAGGCTGGAAAGCTTTAGTTTGTTTGCTCCATGAAGGGGCTCATTCTGCACAATCGTTTCAGGGACAGTCTCACCAGCAAGAATGAAAGCGAGGCAGAAACAATCCGCACACCCAGCAGCTGACTAAGGGACAAGAGGTGTGGCCGGTCTGTGCGGTGGAATTACTGTTCTGCTGTGAAAAGAAGTACTGATTCAGCGCCAACATGGATGAACCTTGAAAACGTTATGCTAAATGAAGGGAGCCAGACACAAAAGACCACATGTTGTCTGCTCCCATTTATATAAAATGCCCAGAACTGGCAACTCTATACAGACAGAGGAGATGCGTGGCTTCCAGGGGCCGGAGGGAGGGAGTGAGGGAGTGACGTTTCTTTTTGAGGAGATAAAACTGTTCCTGAGTTGGATAGTGGTGACGGATGCACAGCCTTGTGATGACACTAAAAACCACTGAATTGTGTGCTTCAAAAGGGTGGATTTTATGATGTGTGAATTACATCTCAATAAAGCTATTTGAAAAAGAAAAACCAAGGGGAAGATCATGCTTGATCAGAGCCTGCAAAGTTCTTTTTCCCCGGGAGCCGTGTTCTGGGGTTCTCCACGGGGTCTCCTAAGAGCCTCCGTGCTACTGCTCTAGAGAAGCACGCCCTTGGGTGTGAACCCACCCTGCAGCTGCAGAAACGGCAACAGCAGTCTTTGCCAGTTGCCGAGGGCAAGACTAAATGATGAGGGACTTCCCTGATGGTCCAGTGGTTAAGAATCCACCTGCCAGTGCAGGGGATGCACATTCAGTCCCTGGTTTGAGAAGATTCCACAGGCCAGGGGGCAACCAAGCCCGCGCACTGCAGCTACTGAAGCTCGTGAGCCTGGAGCCGGTTCTCTGCAGCAGGAGGAGCCACCACAGTGAGAAGCCTGGGCGCCGGAGCGTGGTCCCTGCTCACCACCACTAGAGAAATTCTGTGTAGCAACAGAGAACCAGTGCGACCAAAAGTAAATACGCAAAACTTTAAAAAAAAGAATAAGTGAGGAATAAGAGATTAGAGGACGAAAGCTCCGGATCACCTCTTGGATAATGATTCTAGAACTTCTGAAAAAAAATAGAACTTGATAACAAAAAATGCTGATATTTATTTTTGAAAACATATGTCAAGCAATTAGTCCCATACCTTTATATAACCCTGCATTCTGTCCAGTTTTTTCCAACTCAGAAATCCTCGACTACCAGGACAGTTTTGCCCTCTAGAGAATAGTCATCCATTTCTAGGGACAGTTTCGGTTATACTGCGGGGGAGGTGCTAGTAGCATCTAGTAGGTTAGGCCAAGAAAGCTGCTGACTTTATCCTGCAGAGTACAGGTCAGCTCCCTGCAGGCACAAGAATGAAATTCTTACACAGCCGTCAGTATACCAAGGTTGAGAAACCCCACTGTGAACCCATCACCAACTTCCTGGTCCAAACTACCATCGTCTCTTAATCGAACTTTGCAGTAGTTTCCCAACAGATTTCTCTGCTTTCATGGCAAGCATTGCTAGAGAACTCTCTCCAAACACGAATCTGATCATCTGTCTCTGGCCACCACTGGGCCAGTCGGATTGTTCCCAAATGCTGCTGTAACGACTTACACAAACTTGGTGGCTTTGAAGAATAGAAAGGTGTTATCTTCTATTTATCTGCCCATGTAATAGAGCATTTAAAAGATGACAACATGCAGTTTGAGGAAAGGCAAACTGTGAGTGGTCAGAAGACTCAATTCCTCCTTGTCAGCTGTGGACAAAGTAGGTACAAACCGTGTCCAAGCGGCTCTCCACAAACCACCGCGACAGTTACCAATGAAATCCCACCGCAACAGTTACCAATGAATCCGGAAACGTTAAGCCCAAAGTATTCAGTTTCTTTGTGTTTATTGCAGTAGTCTGGGTTTAAATATGCAAGTCCTGACATTGGCTGCATATTTCAATTTTACGGCCCAGCGAGTTTTCTCTGCAGATCGACATGTAGAAGGATCAGTAGCCACTGGTGGTCTGAGGACAAGCAGAGGTTTTTCTCTCTGTCCTGCCATTATTCCAAGAAGGAGAAAGGTTTTAGGCAAAGATAAATGGAAATTATCCAGTAGCTTCAAATATATTACTCCCCAGATCTCCTGTCTGAGTAAATCAGAGATACCCACAACTAAGGATAATGAGATAATTAAAGACTAGTAAATAAAAATCTGGGGTGCTTTCTATCGTTAGCCCAGGACATGAATCTGATTATGAAACACTGACTCTGTATTTTGAAATGTCATATCAATTACATGAGACACTTTTACAGATCTCTCGGAAAAATATTTACATAAAATGATATTTTTATACACGATGTAAAGTACTGAAGTATAGATTTAATCAAAACTGTAAATAAGACTAAAGGTATGCTGTAAGTGTAAAATATGCAAGCATAAAAAGTTTTAGCAAAATTTTAAATTGATTTCACTCTGCATTACATTGGTTTCCCTATTACCTGCATATCCATCTCTAGCTCCCCAACCCACTCCTTCCCCGCTTCAGTTTAATACTCTTTCACTGGAGAAAAGACATTTTTTGGGGAAAAATACAACAACAGATCCACAGCGTTTTGAAGTTTCTGTGTTTTGGGGGAGAGGAATGTGAACTTAGTGCATTTCTGCGTCGGTTCTGAGTTACATTTTGAGTCTCTCCCTGATCCCCGGAGGCCACATGGGTCACTGAAAGGAGTCAGGCTTGGGTGATGGGCGAGACCTGGGTTTGAATTCTGCCTCTGACCTGGAGCTGTCGGAGCTGTGTCTCTGGACGAATGACTTTCTCTGGGGCTGAGTCTTCTCTCTTGTAAAGTGGGACTCCCGCGCCCACCTCCCGAGGCGTGGCGAGGGTGCCGGGAGACGCTGGCGCGTCTGAGGCTCAGCTACCTCTCCCGCGTCCAGCGCACCTCATTTCCGGGGCGACTGAGACCCTGGCCCTTTCTCCACACCGCGGCTGGTAGAGAGGGGCGGTTCGTGAGGGACGTCAAGTAACCCGGCTCATCCTTGGGTCCCGGAGAGCCGAGGAGCTCTTTGCTTCATTTCCGGAATCTCTTCAAATCAGAGTGTGTTACAGACCTTGACTCGTAGAGGGTCTCCTTTTGCAAGATGCTTTTGCCCCGACTCACCAAAGCAGGCTACACCAGTAGGCAGAGGTCAAATGAAATGTGAGAAGGGGAAGGGAGCCTGGAGAAGTTTGGTTTATGAAAACGCCGCAGTCGAGTAACCAACTTGTCCTGTTTTTCCTAGGACTGTCCTGGTTTAGCAGAGAATATTCCGTGCCCTGGAAATCCCTCAGTCCTGGCAAAAACAGCATGCTCCGTCACCCTACGCAATTTAAATTCTGCGATAGGCAGTCAGAAATAGGAAGGTTCGTGGTTCCATAAGGCTGGGGTGAGAAAAGGGAATGCCTCTAAATGACCACACAATTTCTTGTTCAGTTCAGTTCAGTTCAGTTCAGACCCCATGAATCGCAGCACGCCAGGCCTCCCTGTCCATCACCAACTCCCGGACTTCACTCAGACTCACATCCATCGAGTCAGTGATGCCATCCAGCCATCTCATCCTCTGTCGTCCCCTTCTCCTTCTGCCCCCAGTCCCTCCCAGCATCTGAGTCTTTTCCAATGAGTCAACTCTTTGCATGAGGTGGCCAAAGTACTGGAGTTTCAGCTTTAGCATCATTCCTTCCAAAGAAATCCCAGGGCTGATCTTGTTAGGATGATGGAAATTTTCTGAACTTAGATGGTGGTGATGGCTGACAACTCCATAAACACACTAAAATCCTTCATCTCATAAAAACGAGTTTGTTTATCTGTGGCCGCTCTGGGTCCTGACGCCGCACACAGGCTTTTGCTGGCTGTGGCGAGTGGGGCTGCTCTCTGGTTGCCTTGTTGGCTTCTCACTGCCGTGGCTTCTCATTGCACAGCGCAGGCTCCAGGGGCTGGGTTCCATAGCTGTGGTGCGTAGGCCCAGCTGCCCTGAGGCAGGCGGAATCCTCCCCGACCATGAATCGAACCCACGCCCTCTGCATAGGCAAACAGACTCTCCACCACTGGGCCACCAGGGAAGTCCCAGCTCAACTTATACTCTTAAAACAGATGGCTTTTATGATATGTGAATTATATCTCTGCAAGGCTGATTAATAACTGATTATTAAATTATATTTCCATAATCAAGCATTTAATTTTTTAAATAGAGAAATAATACTATCCTGCCCACAAAATGCATTAAGAATTTCAACTAAATTGTCTATCAAATTGAAAAAGATTTATTGAAGTTGACAAAACTCAGATTTGATAAGGATATGAGGAAAATGTCTCATGTTCAAATGGTCAAAAGTGCAAATGAATAAGATGCTTAAATAGGACAGTTTTGTAGTATGAACCAAAATGCAACATAGATACACTCTTTGACTCAGCAACTTTATTTCCAGAGATGTATCCTAGGCAGATAATTGTCAAGTGTGCAGAGATATATGTGCAAAGATGTTCATCACAGATGGTTTGTGATAGAAACAATGGCTTATAATTAGAAGCAATCTAAATTTTCATTAGTGATGGATGGTTTGGATGAGTTATAACAAATCTATATAATGAAACACTTTTACTATGACAGCGTTGAGATGGTAATATAAATCCATACGTACATCTGACCGACTGTTCCAATCTGCCTGGGACAGTCCTTGTTTTAGTACTGAAAGTCCCCAAGTCCAGGAAAACCCCTCAGTCTCAGGCAGACAGATTGAATGTTGGTGTTGTTTAGTTGCTCAGTTGTGTCCGACTCTTTTGTGTCCCTCTGGACTGTAGCCCGCCAGGCTCCTCTGTCCATGGGATTTCCCAGGCAAGAATACTGGAGTAAGTTGCCATTTCCTTCTCCAGGAGATCTTCCCAACCCAGGGATCAAACCAGACTCTCCTGCTTGGTAGGCAAATTCTTTACCCCGAGTCAGAGAGGCTGACGTGGGTTCAAGTCCCTCTTCTGTTTCTTGCTTATTGAATGTCCTTGGAGAGGGCTCTGAACCCCTCTCCACACCTTTGCTTCATCTCATAAGTGGATAAAATAATATCAGCCTCTAGGGCTGCGGTGCTGATTCCATGATGTGACAATATATATAAAGCTCCAGGGGAAGTGCCTGCCACTGTCTTTAACTGCTAATTTATGTTCCTTATCATCCTTCTTACATTCCACTTTGTCTCAGTAACTGAAAACTTATTTGAAACCATCAAAATCTTTATCATCCATGTGTAAAACAGTAGGTGATATGACTTTATGAATAAACTCTCTTCTCAATCTGTAGACTTTACTTTTGCCATAGCTTGACTACCTGGGTGGAGACAGGGCATGATAAGATAGCTTAAAAATACCTCAAATCTGGGAAAGCCTGCTAGTTTTCACACAAAGAAAACTTGTGTTAATAAAATATTACTCCAGTTCATTAGAAACCTACACAAAAAAAAGCTTCTCTGATTATATAATCATCTCTACCTAGCTGCTTTTTCTGGCCAAAGGCAAACATGAGGCTCAACTGCAGACCTGGGGCTAAAGCCTCAGAATGCGTGTTTGCTGCCTGCCACTCACAAGGGTGAAGCAGTCAACGATTCAGACCTTTGTGATTCTCAAGCTTTTCACTGTCTTGGAGGCTGTCCTGCCCACAGTTTAGGGCTCTGTACCCAGTGTGTTTCATCCAGGGCTTCCTATTTCCAGGCAAGTTGGCAGTCATTTCTAAAGAGCTTTATTGTTTTGTTAAGTTTTCCAAATATAGGCATAACTCATAGCTGGAGGACAAGAATTCATTCACCAGTGATCTCATTCACCCACCCTTCCTTCTATCCATCTTCCTTCCTTCTGTCTACCCTTCCATCCAACCAGCAATATTTATTATAACCCAATTATGTGACTGTTCCATTCATTTCCACCAGTTTTTAGTCAGTACCTTCTATACATTTAGAATGTTGCATTTGTTGAGTGTCAGGGATTAACAGAGGAGACGGTCATGGTTCTTAATTGTGCAGGGCTTGTGTTCAAGGATGGAGGCATTAACAAAACAGTCCTATATATGCATATTCATGTACTATATATAATGATAAATTTGATAAATGCAGTGAGAGAAAGGTCATAGAGACATGAGCACTTATAATCAGAGGAAACGTACTTTAATCCATGGGGAAACAGAAGTTTTCCCAAGGGAGTGAAGATTGTGCTGAGGTCTAAAGAGCAAACAAGAGTTAATTAGGAAAGGAAAACAGGAGCAAGTGTTAAGGGAAAAGGGGGCGGGCATGTCCCGTCCCATGCTGGAGGGACGGTGGTAGGAAGGAAGGATTGAAAATCCTGAGTGGAGCAGAGAGAAGGCAGGAGGAGAGCTTGGTAGAGACCATGCAGAGCTCTGTAGGCTGTTTAAGAAGTTTGGAAAAAATCCTCAGCGCATCCAAAATGCACTGAAGAGTTTTCAGCAGGGGCGTCTATCAGGTGAGGGAAGAACAGGCTAAAAGGGCTGGTGTGTGGATGGATAGTTCAGTCACAAGACTTTATCAGCAACCCAGATGGGACATGCTGGAGCCTTGAACTGACATTGTGTTCAAACCATGCGAACTGATGGAGAAATATTTTATGCTAGGGTCCAGTGAGGTAACTAGAGATGTAATTTATAGACAAATGAACTGGCAAGTAAATCACATCGGATAGTATGGCAATGGGTGGTGTGGTTGCCATCTGAAATAGGGTTAGAGAGAGTCAAAATAGCTTTTTGAGACTGGGAATTAGGACGGGCCCTGAAAGGACAATGAGGGAGGGACTCAGAGGGCATCTCAGATTGGTGGAGCAAGTGAGCAAAGCCAGAGAGAAAAGAATTTGCATAGTTTGTATAGAGGAAGCTGAGGAGGCAAAAGAAAAAAATTGCTGAGACTGATGGTACAGAGCAGCTGTGATGGTCTTTCCAGACAAAGTGATTAGTCATGACTCTTAATTTCATGGCAGAAAACTGACTCAAACTGGTTCAAGGAAAAAAGTGAACGTATTTGCTGATACAGATGGAAAGGACGCATGTAAATGACGTCAGGTAAAGCTCGATCCAGGTGCTCAAATAATGGTGCCAAGACCTTTTCTCTCTCCATGTCTTGACTCTGCTTTTTTCTGAACAATGATGTCAGCTGATCTAGGTTTACTTACCAATTAGACAATCCAGGTGGTACTTTTAGCACAAGTTGGAGATACAGTATTATTGGCATAGCTGATATCACGTGTCCATCCTTGAATCAATCATTGAGGCCAGGATGCAGGATATTCAATGCTCTGAGGCCTGAATCATACTTTTTTGTTTTTTTTCAAACTGGGGAGAGGATCATGGTCCCCTTCCCCAAGTCAAATGGATGGAGAGAAGGGGGGAAGTTCCTCCACTGGTGAAGTTGACAGAAGTGTCTTTATTTTAAGAGATTCTCTCTTGATGTAAGAGAAATGGATTGTGATAACATCTTGGGACACATACTTCATTTTAAAATCATGAAGGTTCTTTGCTTTATGGAACAAATACATCTACATTTTATCCTCGAGATTGGTGGTGTTTCCTAGAAGCTAGAGAATCTTCAAATGTCTGACTCAGGTTCCTAAGACTGGGGTCAAATACCAGGTTCAGATCTATGCTCTCTTTTCAAAGTTGACATTACCTTGTTCATCTGATTTTTTTTTTTTTATGAAAACAGAAAGAACATTGTCATAGAATTGGGAATTGAGTCATACCTGGAAGGTGAAATAGAATAGACTTGAGTCATTCTTTTCTGTTTTTTTAGTAGAGGGAGATTCATATGGGTCTTTGATCGTATATTCGAGTAAGGTATGTCCTTGACAGTGATTCAAGAGAGGGGTCTCATTTAGAGCACCTATTATCCTATAAGTTATGTTTTTCATTTACTTCTCTGAATTCTTTCATCTTTAAGCGTATGTATTTTTTAATTTAATTTTATGTTCTTTCATCTTATCTTGATTAAGCTTTGGAAGGCTTTTATCAAGATCTTATTCTGGCTGATAATTAATTTTAAGGTATTCTTTCTTGGTTTGTAATAGTTTTGTTATTGTATAATTAAAAACAAAATTAAAATATTTCTGCCCCCTCACTTTTGCAAAGCCTATAATCTAGCTCCTAGAGACACAACAGGAGTGTCACAATCAGATGCAGAGCATGGAGCCTTCACTGCTGTTGCAAGTAAATTAAAACCCCAGTCATAGGAAACAAAGTAAATATTGAATCATTTCCCAGGAATGATCAAATTTGATGGTAAATGAATTCCCTCCATTCAACACCCTTATCTTTAGTCTTTTCAGGGTTCCAGGACAAATGTGCATAAGGACTGTATTGTCCTTACCTAGCACAGCATTCACTACCCTCGTGTGGCTTGCAGGTCCCCATGGAAGTCACACAGAGCCCAGTTTCAGCAAAGGAGGACCTGAAAGGGAACTATGCAAAACCCAGGCCTCCTCCTGGGCCCCTACTCTCCACTTGCCAGAAGGGTGTGATAGGCAGAATTCTAAAGATGCCTCCACGATTCCCATGTCCAGGTTATTCCATCAAACACTACTTCTCTAAAGAGATTTGGCAGATGTAATGAAGGCCCTGAGTCACGTGACCTGAAGGTATGGAGGGCCTTCTTTAATTAAAATATTCTCACTGGCTTGTGTCAGAATCAAGAGCCAGAGACATTTAGGAATCTTCAAGAATTCATGGCACCAGGGCAGTCCTGTTCTGAAGATAGGAAGGATCACAGGCAAGGACCAAAAGGTACCACGTGAAAAATGAGAACTGTTCTTGGCTGACAGTGAGGAAATAGGACCTCAGTCCTTAAAACACAAGTAATTGAATTCTGCCAACAATTTGAATGAGCCTGAAAGCTGATTCTCTCCCAAAACCTCCATAAGAGAGTTCAGTCCAGCCAAGACCCAGATTTCCACCTGGTGAGATGCTGAGATGAGGACCCAGCTGAGCCTGTGCAGACTTCTGACCCTCAGACCTACAGAACTGGGGCATAACGTAACGTGTGCATGTTGTCACTAGCTATGTTTGTGACCATTTGTTACACTGGATAGAAAACTAATTCCAGAGTTTCAAAGCAGAAACTTAAGGTCACATAGAAATAATTAGACACTCAGTTCAGTTCAGTTCAGTCACTCAGTCGTGTCCGACTCTTTGCAACCCCATGAATCGCAGCACACCAGGCCTCCCTGTCCATCACCATCTCCCGGAGTTCACTCAAACTCATGTCCATTGAGTTGGTGATGCCATCCAGCCATCTCATCCTCTGGCGTCCCCTTCTCCTCCTGCCCCCAACCCCTCCCAGCATCAGGGTCTTTTCTAATGAGTCAACTCTTCGCATGAGGTGGCCAAAGTACTGGAGTTTCAGCTTTAGCATCATTCCTTCCAAAGAACACCCAGGACTGATCTCCTTTAGAATGGAGGTTGGATCTCCTTGCAGTCCAAGGGACTCTCAAGAGTCTTCTCCAACACCACAGTTCAAAAGCATCAATTCTTCGGCGCTCAGCCTTCTTCATAGTCCAACTCTCACATCCACACAATTAGACACTAAGAGCTTCTGACTATTACCGAGCTGTTAAAGGTACATGAACCTAGGATGCGACTGATGCTTCATGTGTCTCAGTACTTGTCTGGCAGGTTTTTTAAATGTATTTTTTTCAATGAGGAGATAAAAGAAGAATTAAAATCTAATAGTACTCTATTCAGAAAAATATTTTAGTGACACTTCATCATAAGATTAAGAGCAGAGTGATGGGAGAAAGAAAATACAAACTCTTGAATACAAGTTCTATGATGATAGGCATGTGTTCATCTAATTCTTCTTATATCCCCAGTGAAAAATGTTCACTGAAAAAATGAAATAAAGAAGGAGAGATTTGTCAATGCCTGGAGACGTTTTTGGTTGTCACATCTGGAAGAGGTTGCTCCTGGAAGCCAAGTAGATACTGGGGATATCCAACTGTGCAGGAAAGCACCTCCTACCTCCTCAACACCCCCCCCAACACACACACAAGGGGTTATTTAGCTGAAAATATCAACAGTGCTGAGCATTATTAGAGCATTATATTTCTAAATGAGATGGGCTTCTTTTCTCCTTCTTCCTTATCATGGCCTGGTTTCCACAGATACTATGTTCTTGATGGTTTTCTAGAATATTTCGTCATCTGTCTCAATCTCAGTCTTTGAAATCCATCTGATTTCTTAGCTCCTATGCAGTTAGTAGGGCTTCCCAGGTGGCAGAGTGGTAAAATGATCCATCTGCCAATGCAAGAGATGCAGGAGACATGAGTTTGATCCCTGGATTGGGAAGATCCTCTGGAGGAGGAAATGGAAGTCTACTCCAGCAGTCTTGCCTAGAGAATCCCACGGACAGAAGAGCCAGGCGGGCTGCAGTCCGTGGGGTTGCGTAGAGTCAGGCACAACCGGGCACATAGCACATGTGCCTTTCTTTACTGGGTGTTTGGCTCCTTCCATCCTTGCCACATACCATCTTCATCCCAGGCCAGCTGGGACTCAGCCATTATACTGAGTCCCGAGTATATGCAACTGAGCCAGCCGCATTTTCTGTCCTCAAAGAACCCCAGATAGCAAAGGAAACTGACACACGTTCAGTGAAGTAGGCCACGGTGTTATTCTCACTGTAACAGACATAAGCAAAAGGTGATGCTTTGAGGCTGGATAGTAGAAAATGAACGTGTTCCTAGAACAAATTCTTCACATTGTCTTTGTTGACAGGCTTAGGTACAAAGAAATGATGTTAATTGTTGGCCTGGAGCTTTCTGCATTGCAGAGTGCTTTTATACATGCTATCTCCTTTCGTACACTCACAAGCCCAGGGCCAGGTAGGCCACGTATTACTGACTACATTTCGCTAATGAATAAAGAGAAACCCAGGGAAGTTATAAGCTTTGCTAAGAGCTCATAGTTGTTAAATCATGGGGAGTGTGGGGAGGAGATGGTTCCCGAGACGGAGCAGGATGGCCAGGCTGACAACAGTCATTGTTTATCAATTGGTCTAGATATATTTCAACATTTTAATAACCAGAGTGACCAGTTATGGAGCTTCCCTGGTCGTTCAGTGGTAAAGAATCCGCCTCCAGTGCAGGAGATACAGTTCAATCCCTGGGACGGGAAGATGCCCTGGAGAAGGAAATGGCAATCCACTCCAGGATTCTCACCCAGGAAATCCGAAGGACAGAGAAGCCTGGTGGGCTGCAGTCCATGGGTCAGAAAGAGTCGGACACAACTTAGCGACTAAACAAGATCAGTTATACCATCTGACCGTCAGCCCGACTTCCAAACCAGGTACGTTATTAACTCCTGATGCTTCATTCCAAAGAATTTATTAATTTTCTTTTTAAAAAATACCTTTTATAGTTAAAAGTTACCTATACACATTATTAAAATATCAATAGTGCTAAAGTATATAAAAAGGAAGGAAATGTTTTTCTCTTTCCCCAGAAAACCAGTCCCTCAGTCCCTTCCCTAGAGGCAATGACAGCTTCTTCTGTATCATTTACAAAATTTTGCATAAAACCTATAAACTGTTATATACAAAGGGACAGTTCATTTCTCATGGGTTTGCTCCTAGCATTTCCTCCTTAATATTAATATAACTTGGGGGTTTTCTGTATCATAGTACATAGATCACCTCATTCTTTTTCATTGCTATAGAGGACTATCTTATCGGAACTATTTATTTATCATATATAATGAATATGTTATATAACACATATTGCATATTGTATCTAGAATTGAATATGTATTACATGCTTAAGTTATTACAGAATACCTGTTCATATACAAATGCACAATTTATACATCCATACTCATAATCTGTAAATAAATATACATTATTTATCTACAAATAAAGCCACTAAATCAGGGATGGGAAAACTGGACCAAGGGCTAAATCCAGCCTACCACCTAATTTTATGAGTAAAGTTTTAGTGAAACATGGACATACCTATTTGTTTACTTAACAGCAGAGCTGAGTAATTGTGACAGAGACCATATTGCATGAGAAGCCATGTTTACCATCTGGTCTTTTGCAGCAAATATTGGCTGTGTTGCATATGGTTTATTTATTTATTTATTTTAAATTACAAAATGAAAAAGTATAAATTATTTAAACTGTATCAATTAAATAACTAAACTTTGTATGGCTTGGTTTTGGTTTAATTATTACTAGAGACATTCAGATTGTTTTTAGTCTTCTGCAATATATGCTGCAGTGAATGTTTTTATATGTAAGTTTATTGGCAAAATAAACTTGGATGGAATTCAAGGTGGTGGAGTAGGAGGACGTGCGGTCATCTTCTCCTGTGAAAACTCCAAAATTACAACTCTCTGCTGAACAACCATCGACAGGAGAATGTTGGATCCCACCAAAAAAAGTGCCCAACTCTCTGCGGAACAACCATCGACAGGAGAATGTTGGATCCCACCAAAAAAAGTGCCCAACTCTCTGCGGAACAACCATCGACAGGAGAATGTTGGATCCCACCAAAAAAGTGCCCCACATCCAAGGGCAAAGGAGAGGCCCCAGAAAGATGGCTGCTGCCGCTGCTGAGTCGCTGCAGTCGCGTCCGACTCTGTGCGACCCCATAGACGGCAGCCCACCAGGCTCCCCCGTCCCCGGGATTCTCCAGGCAAGAACCCTGGAGTGGGTTGCCATTTCCTTCTCCAGTGCATGAAAGTGAAAAGTGAAAGTCAAGTCGCTGAGTCTTGTCCGACTCTTAGTGACCCCATGGACTGCGGCCCACCAGGCCCCTCCGTCCATGGGTAGGAGGGGTGAAATTACATTTCGAATCAAACCCCGTACCCCGTACCCAGAGATACTTGGAGGGCTCAAACAAAACGCATCCAGGAGGGGCCACAGAGACCGAGCCAGACGTGCCTTCGAGTGTCTCCTGTGCAGCTGCAGGACAGCACTCGCCTGCGCAGGGGCGGGGGCTCTGGGCGCAGTAGACTCGGGTATGGAGGAAGCCCTCTTGGAGGAGGTCACCATTAACCCCACCGTAGAGCCACCAGCACTTACACAGGACGGGGAAATAGATTCTTGGAGGGAACAACAGAACCTTGTGTGTACCAGGACCCAGGAGAAAGCAGCCGTGACCCCACAAGAGACTGACCCAGACTTGCCCGTGAGTGTCCAGGAGTCTCCAGTAGAGGCATGGGTCAGTGGTGGCCCGCTGCAGGGTTGGGGTCACTGAGTGCAGAGGTGCGTGCATGGGACCTTTTGAAGGAAGTGGCCATTATCGTCATTACCTCCACCATAGTTTGGCTCAAGTCAAACAACAGGGAGGGAACAGCCCCGCCCATCAACAGAAAACTGGATGAAAAATTAATGGAGCATAGCTCCAACCATCAGAACAAGACCCAGTTTTCCCCTCAGTCAGTCTCTGCCATCAGGAAACTTCCATAAACTTCTTATCCTTACTCATCAGAGGGCAGACAAAATGAAAATCACAATCATAGAAAACTAACCAAACTGATCACATGGACCACAGCCTTGTCTAACTCAACGAAACTATGAGCCATGATGTGTAGGGCCACCCATGACGGATGGGTCATGGTGGAGAGTTCTGACAAAACATGGTCCGCTGAAGAAGGGAATGGCAAACCACTTCAGCATTCTTACCTTGAGAACCCATGAACAGTATGAAAAGGCAAAAAGATAGGACACTGAAAGATGAACTCCCCAGGTTGGTAGGTGCCCAGGATGCTACTGGAGATCAGTGGAGAAATAACTCCAGAAAGAATGAAGAGTTGGAGCCAAAGCAAAAACAATGCACAACTGTGGGTGTGGCTGGTGACGGAAGTAAAGTCCGATGCTGTAAAGAGCAGTATTGCACAGGAACCTGGAATGTTAGGTCCATGAATCAAGGCAAGGAAGTGGTCCAACAGGAGATGGCAAGAGTGAACATCGACTTTTAAGGAATCAGCAAACTAAAAAGGACTGGAATGGGTGAATTTAACTCAGATGACCATTATATCTACTACTGTAGGCAGGAATCCCTTAGAAGAAATTGAATAGTCCTCATAGTCATCAAAAGAGTCTGAAATGCAGTACTTGGATGCAGTCTCAAAGATGACAGAATGATCTCTGTTCGTTTCCAAGACAAACCATTCAATATCACAGTAATCCAAGTCTATGCCCCAAACAGTATTGTGGAAGCAGCTGAAGTTGAATGGTTCTATAAAGACCTACAAGACCTTCTAGAACTAATACCAAAAAAAGATGACCTTTTCTTTATAGGGAACTGGAATGCAAAAGTATGAAGTCAAGAGCTACCTGGAGTAACGCGTATTTGGCCCTGGAGTACACAATGAAGCAGGGCAAAGGCAGAGTTTTGCCAAAGAGAACACCTGTTCATAGCCTGGAACTGGTCAGTTTTCATTCAAATCCAAAACCCACTTCCAACAACACAAGAGAAGACTATGCATGAACATCACCAGATGCTCAATACCAAAATCAGATTGATTATATTCTTTGCAGCCAAAGATGGAGAAGCTCTATACAGTCAGCAAAAACAAGACCAGGAGCTGACTGGCTCAGATCATGGACTCATTATTGCCAAATTCAGACTTAAATTGAAGAAAGTAGGGAAAATCACTAGACCATTCAGGTATGCCCTAAATCAAATCCCTTAGGATTATACAGTGGAAGTGACAAACAGATTTAAGGGCTTAGATCTGATAGACAGAGTGCCTGATGAACTCTGACAGAAGTTCATGAGACTGTATAGGAGGCAGTGATCAAGATCATCCCCAAGGGAAAGAAATGCAAAAAAGCAAAATGGCTGTCTGAGGAAGCCTTACAAATAGCTGAGAAAAGAAGAGAAGTGAAAGGCAAAGGAGAAAAGGAAAGATACACCCATCTGAATGCAGAGTTCCAAAGAATAGCAAGGAGAGATAGCAAGAATAGCCTTCCTCAGTGATCAATGTAAAGAAATAGAGGAAAACAATAAAATGGGAAAGACTAGAGATCTCTTCAGAAAATTAGAGACACCAAGGGAACATTTCATGCAAAGACAGGCACAACAAAGCCTTGTTCCAAATCAACAGACTTGTTCCAAATCGGGAAAGGAATACGTCAAGGCTGTATGTTGTCACCCTGCTTATTTAACTTAAATGCAGAGTACATCATGCGAAATGCCAGGCTGGATGAAGCACAAGCTGGAATCAAGATTGCCAGGAGAAATATCAACAACCTCAGATTTGCAGATGACACCACCTTTATGGCAGAAATGGTATGGACCCAACAGAAGCAGAAGATGTTAAGAAGAGGGGGCAAGAATACACAGAAGAACTGTACAAAAAGGATCTTCATGGCCCAGATAATCACGATGGTGTGATCACTCATTAGGCCAGATATCCTGGAATATGAAGTTAAGTGGGCCTTAGGAAGCATCACTGAGAAGGAAGCTAGTGGAGGTGATGGAATTCCAGTGGAGCTATTTCAAATCCTAAGAGATGATGCCATGAACATGCTACATTCAATATGCCAGAAAATTTGGAAAACTCAGCAGTGGCCACAGGACAGGAAAAGGTCAGTTTTCATTCCAATCCCAAAGAAAGGCCATGCTAAAGTATGCTCAAACTACCACACAATTGCACTCATCTCACATGCTAGCAAAGTAATGTTCAAAATTCTCCAAGCCAGCTTCAACAGTACATGAACTGTGAAATTCCAGATGTTCAAGCTGGATTTAGAAAAGGCAGAGGAACCAGAGATCAAATTGCCAACATCCATTGGATCATCAAAAAAGCAAGACAGTTCCAGAAAAACATCTACTTCTGCTTTATTGACTACACCAAAGCCTTTGACTGTATGCATCACAAAAACTTTGGAAAATTCCTCAAGAGATGGGAATACCAGACCACCTGACCTGCCTCCTGAGAAATCTGTATGCAAGTCGAGAAGCAGCAGGTAGAACTGGACATGGAACAACAGACTTGTTCCAAATCGGGAAAGGAATACGTCAAGGCTATATGTTGTCACCCTGCTTATTTAACTTAAATGCAGAGTACATCATGCAAAATGCCAGGCTGGATGAAGCACAAGCTGGAATCAAGATTGCCAGGAGAAATATCAACAACCTCAGATTTGCAGATGACACCACCTTTATGGCAGAAAGCAAAGAACTAAAGCACCTCTTGATGAAAGTGAAAGAGGAGAGTGAAAAAGTTGGCTTAAAGCTCAACATTCAGAAAACTAAGGTCATGGCATCTGGACCCATCACTCCATGGCATATAGATGGGAAACAATGGAGACAGTGAAAGACTTTATTTCTGGGCTCCAAAATCACTGCAGAGGGTGAGTGCAGCCATGAAATTAAAAGACGCTTACTCCTTGGAAGAAAAGCTATGACAAACCTAGAAACATATTAAAAAGCAGAGACATTACTTTGCCAACAAAGGCCCATCTAGTCAAAGCTGTGGTTTTTCCAGTGGTCATGTATGGATGTGAGAGTTGGACTATAAAGAAAGCTGAGCACCGAAGAATTGATGCTTTTGAACTGTGGTGTTGGAGAAGAGTCTTTAGAGTCCCTTGGATAGCAAGGAGATCCAACCAGTCCATGCTAAAGGAAGTCAGTCCTGAATATTCATTGGAAGGATGGATGCTGAAGCTGAAACTCCAATACTTTGGCCACTTGATGCTAAGAACTGACTCATTGGTAATGACCCTGATGCTGGGAAAGATTGAAGGCAGGAGGAGAAAGGGATGATAGAGAATAAGATGATCGGATGGCATCACTAAGTCGATGGACATGAGTTTGAGTAAGACCCAGGAGCTGGTTATTGACAGGAAGGCCTGGTGTGCTGCAGTCCATGGGGTCACAAAGAGTGGACACAACTGAGCGACTGAACAGAACTTATTGGTAAAAAAAAAAAAAAAATGGTTGTGCATATAGGGGAAATACTTAGTAGTAGAATTCATGGAACCATCATTAAGTACCCTTTGCATTTTTATAGACGTGTCCTCTGTAATGCCCCCTGGAAAGATGGCCCTGTTCTTCATTTACACAGCAGCACTTGAAAATATATGTTTATTCATGGGCTCACCAAACACTGTGTATTGATCTTTGTTTTTTTTAAATAATGAGTGTGAGCAAATGGCTTTGTGTTCAAAAGTCATATTGTACCCCTCTAAAACAAGAAATTAATGTTTTCTTTTATAAATTGGGAAAATAGTCTTTTAAAGTATTCTTTTTGCTCTAGGGAAGTTAGTATTTTGTCATATTGATTTTAAATACTTTGTTAGACACCTGTGTTTTTGATAATAAAAGAAAAATAATTCAATTAGTGAGATCTATAACCCATTTGTTAGAAAGATTGTTCCTACTTCTAGACTAGAAAGATCTTGCTTAGGAAGTAAGCTTAGTTTTGTCAAATATCATATTTTCTTCTAGTGCTTTTAAGGTTTTGTTTACTAGTCATATCACTGACCCATTTGAGATGATTTTTGGTGGAAGAAATGATGTAGAGCTTCAATTTTAATTTACTTTATACTTAGAAAACTTTGAGGAGTCCCAAATATATTCATTGAATAATTTATCTTTCTCCTACTGATTTAAAATGAAAACTTTCTCCTAAATTAAATCTCCATCTGTATTTGTGTCAGCTTTATCATTCAGTTTTGTTCCATTAATCTTTCTCTCCATTCCTGTGTCAGGAAATGTGCTAAGAAATTTGCATTCATTATCTCAACAAATTACTCTATCTTTATAATATTTTATCTTTCAAGGCTGATCCCACCATCTACTTACTCTGCTGTTTCAGTTTTTCTGGTTATTTTTGTATCATTAATTTTCCCTGAGACTTTAATTAACTTTTTCCTTCCTTAAAAAAAAAAAAAAAACTCAACCAATCAATGAAATACACTTCTTGGGGTTTTAATAGTGATCACATTACATTCTTACCTTAGGGGAAATTTGATAGTTTCATAAAACTGACCTATGTTAGAAAAGAGTGGCAAGTATCTTTTTTATTAATTGATTAATAAATTGTATTAATTTATTAGTACTTCTCATAGCATACTAGTTATATTTTATAGGTTTTTAAAGATCCTATATATTTCCTATTAAATTTATTTGCTGGTATTTCAAAACCTTTTTTCTTGCTTTTGAAAAAAAGTCTGTTCTTCCTTTATACTTCTAGTTATTTCTATTGTATCTGTTTTATTTCTATTGATATCTGTTTTATATATATAGATATATATTTTATATATATTATAAAATAAATTATATATTATAAAATATATATTATATATAGATAGATATTTTATAAAATTGTTATTAAAATATTGACTGTTCTTAATATAAAATTTAATTAGATGTCATTTTTTATCATTTTTAGAATATCATAGGTTTTGTGCCCACAGACTGCCCAATAGGATAAATTATGTTAATAGGTTATGAACCTTATTTGGGCATGGTAAATCTATATATTCATGTTAATTTTGCTGTTATTAGTATTTTGTTTAAAATTTTTTGAATGAATATTTATAAGTCAGATCAGTTGGCTGTTTTCCTTTGCTTTGTCAAAGTTTGATGTTGATGGTGTCAGGGTTCCACAGAATGACTTGTGATGTGTTTTTACTTTCTGTGTGTTCTGGAACAGTTTAAGTGGTTTGGAATGATCTATTCATTGAGGGGTCATTGAATTCACTTGTGTAAATCGCAGGCCATCAGTGAACCCTTTGGCGGAGGGCAATGAGAGCCTCTTGGGTTGGATTCCCTAGAAGCAGAGCCTGAGACAAGGATTCATGTGAAAGAGAGTTTTTGAGGAAGTGCCCCCAGGAGAAGTGAAGAGGGAAGTGGGAAGAATCTAAGCAAGGCTGTGGTCTAAGCTGGCTTGATCCTGAGGGGAGGCCTGGGGCAAGAACAGCATCACAGAGTTAGCCTTCTTGAGACCGGATGTCCAATGTGAGTTGCTCAGTCACATCTGACTCTTTGTGACCCCACGGACTGTTGCCCACCAGGCTTCTCTGTCCATGAAATTCTCTAGGCAAGAATATTGGAGTGGGTGGTCATCCCCTGGAGAGCTATCCCCTGGGTATATCTTCCTGATGCAAGGATCAAACCTGGGTTTCCTGCACTGTAGGCAGATTCTTTACCAGAGAAACTGGTAGCTTACGGTGAATGGTGTCAAATTCATGATCTCCAAAGAAGATTTAACTTCGGGACCAGGGACCAGGCTTGATCACTCAAGAGCTTTTGTGTAGCAGAGTTTTATGAAAGTGAAAAGGGACACAGAAAGCTTCTGACACAGACATCAGAAGGGGGACAGAGAATGCCCCTTCTCTAGTGTTAGCAAGGGAGTTATATACCTTTTAAACTAGTTATTACAATAAATCAAAAGAATATCTCAAGGGTGTAAAGATCTTACTAGATCCACTCACATAATTTACATTTTAAGATAACAGGATTAGCCAAAAGGTTTTCAGGAAAGAGAAACTGTCCTCAAGCAGGACAGTTGTTGTTGTATAATCCCTAGTACAGAGTTTAAACTGAGTTTTTTTTGCTGTGACAGTATGAAAAGGCAAAAAGATAGGATACTGAAAGATGAACTCTCAGGTCGGTAGGTGCCCAATATGCTATGGGAGATCAGTAGAGAAATAACTGCAGAAAGAATGAAGGGATGGAGCCAAAGCAAAAACAACACCCAGTTGTGGATGTGACTGGTGATAGAAGCAAGGTCCGATGCTGTAAAGAGCAATATTGCATAGGAACCTGGAATGTTAGGTCCATGAATCAAGACAAATTGGAAGTGGTCAAACAGGAGATGGCAAGAGTGAACATCGATGTTCTAGGAATCAGCGAACTAAAATGGACTGGAATGGGTGAATTTAACTCAGATGACCATTATATCTACTACTGTGTGCAGGAATCCCTTAGAAGAAATGGAGTAGCCATCAAAGTCAACAAAACAATCTGAAATGCAGTACTTGGATGTGCTCTCAAAAACGACAGAATGATCTCTGTTTCCAAGGTAAGCCATTCAGTATCACGGTAATCCAAGTCTATGCCCTGACCACTATTGCTGAAGAAGCTGAAGTTGAACGGTTCTATGAAGACGTACAAGACCTTCTAGAACTAACACTCAAAAAACATGTCCTTTTCATTATAGGGGACTGGAATGCAAAAATAGGAAGTCAAGAAACACCTGGAGTAACAGCAAATTTGTCCTTGGAGTACAGAATGAAGCAGGGCAAAGACTAATAGAGTTTTGCCAAGAGAACACACTGGTCATAGCAAACACCCTCTTCCAACAACACAAGAGAAGACTCTAGACATGAACATCACCAGACGGTCAACATCGAAATCAGATTGATTATATTCTTTGCAGCCAAAGATGGAGAAGCTTTATACAGTCAGCAAAAACAAGACTGGGAGCTGACTGTGGCTCAGATCATGAACTCCTCATTGCCAAATTCAGACTTCAGTTGAAGAAAGTAGGGAAAACCATTAGACCATTCAGGTATGACCTAAACAAAATCCCTTATGATTAAAATCCCTTATGATTATACAGTGGAAGTGAGAAATAGATTCAAGGGATTATATCTGATAAACAGAGTGCCTGATGAACTATGGACAGAGGTTTGTGACATTGTACAGGAGACAGGGATCAAGACCATCCCAAGAAAACAAAATGCAAAAAACCAAAATGGCTGTCTGAGGAAGCCTTACAAATAGCTGAGAAAAGAAGAGACGCAAAAAGCAAAATAGAAAAGGAAAGATATATCCATTTGAATGCAGAGTTCCAAAGAATACCAAGGAGAGATAAGAAAGCCTTCCTCAGTCATCAGTGCAAAGAAATAGAGGAAAACAATAGAATGGTAAAGACTAGAGATCTCTTCAAGAAAATTAGAGATACCAAGAGAACATTTCATGCAAAGATGGGCTCAATAAAGGACAGAAGTGGTATGGACCTAACAGAAGCAGAAGATATTAAGAAGAGATAACAAGAACACACAGAAGAACTGTACAAAAAAATATCTTCATGACCCAGATAATCACGATGGTGTGATCACTCACCTAGAGTCAGACATCCTGGAATGTGAAGTCAAGTGGGCCTTAGAAAGCATCACTACCAACAAAGCGAGTGGAGGTGATGGAATTCCAGCTGAGCTATTTCAAATCCTAAAAGATGATGCTGTGAAAGTGCTTCACTCAATATGCCAGCACATTTGGAAAACTCAGCAGTGGCCACAGGACTGGAAAAGGTCAATTCCAATACCAAAGAAAGGCAATGCCAAAGAATGTTCAAACAACACAGTTGCACTCATCTCATATACTAAAAAAGTAATCCTCAAAATTCTCCACACTAGGCTTTAAAAGTTCATGAACTGAGAACTTCCAGGCATACAAGCTAGATTTAGAAAAGACAGAGAAATCAGAGATCAAATTTCCAACATCCTTTGGATCATAGAACAAGCAAGAGAATTCCAGCAAAAACATCTACTTCTACTTCATTGATTTCACTAAAGCATTTGACTGTGTGGATGGCTGTGGAAAACTCTTAAAGAGATGGGAATACCAGACCACCTTAACTGTCTCCTGTGAAACCTGTGTGAAAATCAAAAAACTACAGGTAGAACTGGACATGGAACAAAGGACTGGTTCAAAATTGGGAAAGGAGTACATCAATTGTGTATATTGTCACCTGCTTATTTAACTTCTACACAGAGTACGTCATGCAAAATGCCAGCCTGGATGAAGCACAAGCTGGAATCAAGATTGCCGGGAAAAATATTAATAACCTCAGATATGCAGATGACACCACCCTTATGGCAGAAAGTGAAGAGGAATTAGAGCCTCTTGCTGAAAATGAAAGAGGAGAGTGAAAAAGTTGGCTTAAAACTCAACATTCACAAAACGAAGATATGGCATCCGGTCCCATCACTTCATGGCAAATAGATGGGAACACAATTGAAACAGTGACAGATTTTATTTTCTTGGTCTCCAAAATCACTGCAGATGGTGACCACAACCATGAAATTAAAAGACGCTTGCTGTTAGGAAGAAATGCAATACACTGACAATCCTTGACAGTGTATTAAAAAGCAGAGACATTACTTTGCTGACAAAGGTTCATCTTGTCAAGCTATGGTTTTTCCAGTAGTTATGTATGGATGTGAGAGTTGGACCATAAAGAAGGCTGAGCACTGAAGAATTGCCGCTTTTGAACTGTGGTGTTGGAGAAGACTCTTGAGAGTCCCTTGGACTGCAGGAAGATCAAACCAGTCCATCCTAAGGGAAATCAATCCTGAATATTCATTGGAAGGACTGATGCTGAAGCTGAAACTCCAATATTTTGGCCACCTGATGTGAAGAGCTGACTCCTTAGAAAAGACCCTGATGCTGGGAAAGACTGAAGGCAGGAGAAGTGGACAACAGAGGATGAGATGGTTGGATGACATCACCAACTTGATGGACATGCATTTGAGCAAACTCCAAGAGATGGTGAAGGACAGGGATGCGTGGTGTGCTGCAGTCCATGGGGCTGCAAAGAGTTGGACATGACTGAGCAACCAGACAACAAGAACAATATGTATTTTTGCTTTGTGTTTGTATAAGTAGGTATTTTCAGAGAGTTGGGATACTGATTTAAGAAGATGACGGAGCCCTGAAGTCACTGTCACGTTCCCCACTGTGGGCTTCGATTGTGTCCTGTGAGGAGTGATGCACTTTTTGGTTGAGGCTCACATTCCAAATTTGGAAAACCAGGATTTGAAGGTTTGAAAAGAAAATGTGTATTAACATCTGACTTCCATGAGATGTTAATGTTTGTCACCATATCTTCATGTTACCAGAACTTTGAGAATGAGAGTTCAAAGGATGGAGATGAAGTTGAACGGCAAATTTCCTGCATTTTATTGGCGAAAATGGTCTCTTCTAAGTTTAGAAAAGTCTTTTTTTTTTATCCTTTCCTCACTTTACTATATTAATCTGACGAGTATTTTCTTTTTGCCTTAGGAATCCAGTGACCCGATTTCTCATCATATTCTTAATGTTACCTTTTACTTAACAATGTCTCTGAATCCTTGCCTGTTGTTTGGGGATAATAATATGTACCTCATAGAGTTGCCTGCAGGTTTATGTGATGAAATGATGTTTATACAGCCCTTGACATAGTGCCCACCATGTAGTAAGCATTCAGTAAATTATGGCTGATTCATTTTTAAAATATTAATTAATTAATTTGGGCTTCCCTGGTGGCTCAGATGGTAAAAGAATCTGCCTACAATGCAAGAGACCTTGGTTCGATCCTTGGGTTGGGAAGATCCCTGGAGGAGGAAGTGGCAACCTACTCCGGTGTTCTTGCCTGGAGAAGCCCATGGACAGAGGAGCCTGGTGGGCTACAGTCCAGGGGGTCACAGAGTCAGACACGACTGAGTGACCAAGCACAGCGTAGCACATTTGGGCTGTCCTGGATCTTGCTTGCAGCACTCGGGATCTTTTTTACTTTTTATTTTTTCAGTTGTAGCGTATGGGATCTAGTTCCCTGACCAAGGATTCAACCCCTGCCCCCTGTGTTGGGAGCGTGGAGTCTTAGCCACTGGACCACCAGGGGAGTCCCCTGGTTGACTCATGACATGTATTTTCCTGTCCTCCCAACTGCTTAGGGTTAACTTTATACTTCATTAGGACTCCTTCTTGGATATGAAGAGCGGCTACCTGTTTTACATAGACAAACACTAACTCATGTTACTCAAGAATAAAAAGAGAAGAAAATACTGTCTGATATAGCCCAAGTGCCCCAGTATTGTGTTGGCAAACCATTCACATCTTAGGAAAGTAATTTCTTTTTGAAAATGAATAACTTAGAATAGGCAGTCAGCGCCTTGAGCTGTTACTGCTTACCAGATACAGGAAAGGTAAGTATTGATCAAGAAATCGACAGTCAAAATGGCAAATGAAAAACCCCACCCATTGTCCGCCCACCAGCTCCTTGATTAAAAAACAGACAAGGGGGGACTTCTCTGGTGGTCCAGTGACTGAGAGTCCGCATCCCGGGGCAGGGGATATGCAGGATGGATCCCTGGATGGGGAGCTAGGATCCCACGTGCTGCAGAGTAACTGAGCCCTTGCTGTGCAACTAGAGAGCACGCAGATGCACCTCAGAGCCCTGAGCCCTGGAGCCCACGTCACAGCCAGAGCACAGCCCGCACCGCAGCCGAGACTCAGTGCAGCCAGACGTGTACACAACAGCGTCACTGGCATTTTCAACGCAACGAGAAACAAGCAAGCAAACAAAACCTTTAAAGCAACTCAGCAGCATTTAAAATGACTTCCTCTTTGTCCACTTCTTCAAGCCTCTTTGCGGTGGGAGTGCCGTGGGCAGCTGGGGATTCAGGGGTGAATTTTCTCTCCCACCTGTCCTCCCGCCATGGGCCACTTTGAGCCCGGTGGCAGGCTTCCAGGCGAAGGAAACCTCTGTGGGTGCAAACGCCCCCAGCGCCCGTTTGCAGCCTTTGTTAATAAGCAGGCCCATCTCTGATCTCTTTGAGGATGATGCCTTTAAAGTGCATATTTTTTTCAAGATTGTTAATTGTGCTCTCCTGGGGTGATGCCGGCAGCTAGGGTCCAGCCCCTGCTTCTCAGTGCAGAGGGAAACCCAAGACTCTTGTAGCATAGGGGAGAGCTCTCTAGGGTTAGGGTAAGCGACATGTCTTTCTTCCTCCTGGTTTCTAGGAAGGGAAAGCCACAGAAGTTCCCCGGTACCTCTCGGCGGCCGTGTCGTTGGGAAAGACCCCAAAATGTGCCTGAGGAAGATGCCAGGTGCTGCTCACAAAGCCTTGCACAGAGCTGGTGGCTGGACTTGAGTTTCAGCTGTGCCTCCATTCCGTGCCTGGTTTCTGAACCTCCTAGCGGATCTTTTGATGTGTGTGCATTTTCCCAGCTTGGAGATGTTGCTGGCAAACTACGTGGTTGGCAGGAGCGAGGCAGAGCATTGGCCTCTGTGGAGCTGGCAGGGAACGGGGTAATGTACTTGGCGCCCGCAGAGCCCAAAGTCACTTGAAAGAGACAACGATGGTCTCCAGATGAAGCTGGCAAAAGGATAAAAAGGATGTCGGGCCTCAGTCTTGGCCGCATTGCTTGGTTTCAGTGGATGATCCCAATAAACATTTAATCAGTTTTCGGTCTTGGAGATGAAAGTCTCCCTCCTGTCCACATGGAGGAAAAGGGCCTCCATGGAATAAAAGGAAAGGGAAACGGCCGGGAGGAAGGGAAGGAGGGTAGAAGCTGCCCGTTTCCAGACAGCCACGGCCTGGGTGCTCGCGTCCTTGCAGCGGGTGTGAGTTGGAATGTGAATGTCGGACGTGATGGTGTGTGAAGGTAGAGCCTTTAGAAGGTGCTTAGGTCATAAGGATAGAGCCCTCATGAATGGGACTCGTGTTCTGTTTGTTTTTTCAAACATTTTTTGATGTGGACCATTTTTTTAAAATTTGTTACAATATTGTTCCTGTTTTGTTTTGGTTTTTGGCTGCAAGGCATGTGGGATCCTACTTCCCCACCAGAGATGGAACCCACACCCCCTGAACGGGAAGGCACAGTCTTAATCACAGGACCACCAGGGAAGTCCCTGGGTTCGTGTTCTTATAAAGGGACCCCACAGAGCTCCGTCCATGCTCCGATCCATGAAGACGTGGCAGGACATGCCCGCGATGAAGCTTGGGAGGACCCTCATCAGGGCTGGCTTAGATCCTTATCTGAGGCTCCAGAACTGGGAGAGAGAGATTTCCATTGTTTGTAAGCCACCCAGCCTGTGTTATTTACGTGCAGCATCCTTAATCCTGAATTAAGGAAGACACAGACCTTCCGTAGCCCTATTTTCCAGTCTTCTACTTCCCACAGGAATTCCTATTTTATAAGCCTGGGAGCGCAGAAGCCTTTGAGCGCTTCTAGTGATTCTAAGCTCAGTCTTTGCAAGACCATCTCCAGCTGCTAGCCAATCAACAGTTGGATTCAACAGATTTTCCTTGAACGTTTCTTTGCAAACATCCTTTTCCCATGTGGGGAGCACCCCTGACTTGCAGTCTGGGCTGTGGGCTTCTGGAGGAGAAATCCCAGACCCTCTTAGGGTCCTCCACACCCATTACTCCTACTAGGTTTCATGATTGCCTCAGTATGTGACGGTTTGTTTTGTTGTTGTTGTTAGATATTATTTATTTAGTTGTTTTTATTTTATTTTTGGCTGTGCTGGGTCTTCATTGCTGTGCCTGGACTTTCTCTAGTTGCAGCGAGCAGGGACTCCTCTCTAGTTGTGGTGCACAGGCTTCTCATTGCAGTGGCTCCTCGTTGCAGAACACGAACCCCAGGCGCACAGGCTCTGCAGTGCAGGGCTCAGGCCCCAGGCGCGTGGGCTTCGGGAGCTGCGGCGCGTGGGCTCAGAAGCTGCAACCCCCAGCTGGATCCTAGAGCACAGGCTCGGCAGCTGTGGTGCACGAGCCCAGCTGCTCTGAGACATGTGGGTTCTTCCCAGACCAGGAATCCAATGCACGTCTCTTGCACTGGCAGGTGGATTCTTACCCACTGAGCCATCAGGGAAGCCCCAGTTTTTTCTTTTTTTAAACAGGAAGCTGCATTTGAAAAGAATCTATGACTAGTTTTTACCACCATTTTTACCACCTCCCTTGTCCTTTGTGGGTCTTGCTGGGAAAAAAAGATGCATGGGGAACTATTCAGCTCAATTTTATCATATTCTCAGGCCATATTTGGTAGCTCAGAAATGGGGTCCAAGCAAGTAGATGATGAGGTTTGCTCAGGAGGTCACTCGTGGAGGGCCTCCGGTCCTGGAGAGCTGCAGGATGGTCCTGTCCCTGGAAGTGGCTCACTGAGACCATCGCTTCCAGGCTCGGGAGTGGAGGGCACAGATAGGTCCTAACAGGATAAGGGACTAGAAAACTTGCCAAGCTTTGAAGGTTCTAGATGTCAAGAAGCATTTAAAGAACAGCATCAACGGATACAAGTGAATGAGAAAAGGGAAAGATAGGTAATATGGACAGAATTATTTCAAATGTCAGGTCTCAGAGTTTGGGCAGTTGGCATTTTACGACATGGTAGCTTAAAGCGTGAGCTTTGCAGGCACTTGCAACTTGCAGGATTGGATTCCTGGGCTTGATGTGACTTTACGATGGAGGTAATAGTCAAGACTGCTTCCCAGGTGGCTCAGTGGTGAAGAATCCTCCTGAACTGCAGGAGACATGGGCTTGATCCCTGGGTGGGGCAGATCCCCCAGAGAAGGAAATGATAGCCCACTCCAGTGTTCTTGCCAGGAAATCCCATGGACAGAGGAGCCTGGTGGGCCACAGTCCATGGGGTTGCAAAAAAAAAAGAAGAGCTGGACATGACTTAGCAACTAAGCAACAGCCATTGATTGTGACTCCTTCTGCCTGTATGTCATCTCGCTCACTGATTGTGACTCCTTCTGCCTGTATGTCATCTCGCTCACTGATTGTGACTCCTTCTGCCTGTATGTCATCTCGCTCATTGGTTGTGACTCCTTCTGCCTGTATGTCATCTCGCTCACTGATTGTGACTCCTTCTGCCTGTATGTCATCTCGCTCACTGATTGTGACTCCTTCTGCCTGTATGTCATCTCGCTCACTGATTGTGACGACTTCTGCCTGTATGTCATCTCGCTCATTGGTTGTGACTCCTTCTGCCTGTATGTCATCTCGCTCACTGATTGTGACTCCTTCTGCCTGTATGTCATCTCGCTCATTGGTTGTGACTACTTCTGCCTGTATGTCATCTCGCTCACTGATTGTGACTCCTTCTGCCTGTATGTCATCTCGCTCACTGATTGTGACTCCTTCTGCCTGTATGTCATCTCGCTCACTGATTGTGACTCCTTCTGCCTGTATGTCATCTCGCTCACTGATTGTGACTCCTTCTGCCTGTATGTCATCTCGCTCACTGATTGTGACTCCTTCTGCCTGTATGTCATCTCGCTCACTGATTGTGACTCCTTCTGCCTGTATGTCATCTCGCTCACTGATTGTGACTCCTTCTGCCTGTATGTCATCTCGCTCACTGATTGTGACTCCTTCTGCCTGTATGTCATCTCGCTCATTGGTTGTGACGACTTCTGCCTGTATGTCATCTCGCTCACTGATTGTGACTCCTTCTGCCTGTATGTCATCTCGCTCACTGATTGTGACTCCTTCTGCCTGTATGTCATCTCACTCATTGGTTGTGACTCCTTCTGCCTGTATGTCATCTCGCTCACTGATTGTGACTCCTTCTGCCTGTATGTCATCTCGCTCACTGATTGTGACGACTTCTGCCTGTATGTCATCTCGCTCATTGGTTGTGACGACTTCTGCCTGTATGTCATCTCGCTCACTGATTGTGACTCCTTCTGCCTGTATGTCATCTCGCTCATTGGTTGTGACTCCTTCTGCCTGTATGTCATCTCGCTCACTGATTGTGACTCCTTCTGCCTGTATGTCATCTCGCTCACTGATTGTGACTCCTTCTGCCTGTATGTCATCTCGCTCACTGATTGTGACGACTTCTGCCTGTATGTCATCTCGCTCACTGATTGTGACGACTTCTGCCTGTATGTCATCTCGCTCATTGGTTGTGACGACTTCTGCCTGTATGTCATCTCGCTCATTGGTTGTGACGACTTCTGCCTGTATGTCATCTCGCTCATTGGTTGTGACGACTTCTGCCTGTATGTCATCTCGCTCACTGATTGTGACTCCTTCTGCCTGTATGTCATCTCGCTCACTGATTGTGACTCCTTCTGCCTGTATGTCATCTCGCTCACTGATTGTGACTCCTTCTGCCTGTATGTCATCTCGCTCACTGATTGTGACTCCTTCTGCCTGTATGTCATCTCGCTCACTGATTGTGACTCCTTCTGCCTGTATGTCATCTCGCTCACTGATTGTGACTCCTTCTGCCTGTATGTCATCTCGCTCACTGATTGTGACGACTTCTGCCTGTATGTCATCTCGCTCATTGGTTGTGACTCCTTCTGCCTGTATGTCATCTCGCTCTAGGTCTTGAGGGCATCATCCTCCGTGTTGTTGTGGAAGCACATTGTGGTTTGTGTGGTGTGTGAACTCAGTCTGCGCAGTTGGAGATCCTTGGCTTGGGTTACAGCTTATACGGAAACAAGTGATACTGACCTTGGCAAGGCTCTTCCCGCTGCCCTGGGAGCTCGGCCTACTCACCCTGTATCCGCAGACTCCACTGGAGGACGTGGTCCTTCCCAACCCGGAATGCGCCTGCCTCACCTAAGATCTTCCCTGTGGCCATGGAAACCACTCAGCCATATCTGGATGGATAGGCAGCAGAGAAAACCAAATGGGCTTAGGAATATTAGTGTAATTTATGCAACAAATGTTTTTATGTTCAGAGATAGAATTATAAATCTCTTTTACATATTCATATGCAAATGTGGAGCAGCTCCAGTACTCCTGTAATGGATGAGCATCTATAATGACTTGTGTCCTAGTCAAGTTTAATGGAAGAGGGAAAAATAAACACACACACACACACACACACCCTAAACCAGAATTACTTTGGGTCTGATTACAGGGCACAGAAGCAAAAGGTGTTGGTGGAAAACTCACCGCTATTAGAGAACATGCATCAGACAGAGTCTACTCTAAAGGTTTAATAGCTGAATAATTATTTACAGTCAACAATTCTCAACTATTAATGGACTTTGCCTTGCTGACTCCTACTATTCAGTCATTTCACTCCTTGCCTTCATCAGAGAGTGGGAAGGGAAAATAGCACAGGATAATAACTTCAGTTCTCATTTTTGTTTCTGTATAGTGTGTTTATACATTTCAAATTACTCTCAAAGACTTTTCTTAATTATTTCTCTCAATAGCCTTGGTAATAAGTTAGCTTTTATATGATTGCCAAGACTAAGCAGCTTACTCCATGGCAAGGAGGTGAAAGAAACAGGACTCCAAACTATTCATTTACCTCTTAGAACTAGGCCGTTCCCTTGACTGAGCAAAAGCTCAGGGCTCAGTCTGCTTCCTCTGGCTTTCCTGTGTGCCTCTATTCCGGCTCCTTCTCTAGCAGACGCTCCTTCATGGGGGCACGATGGAGCCAACAGCTCCAGGCTTGCATCCTGACTGCTCAACAAACCTACAGGTGGAGAAGGAGTCCTGCTACCCTTGGTCTTCCCAGTGAAACTCCCAGGCTCCTCTCTTGAGTCACATGCTCAGGTCCGAGCCAGTCGGAGTGGCTGGGAAAATGTGATGCTCTGATTGGACAGGTAGCCTGCATCACATCGGCACCCTGGAGAGGCTGAAGGGGAGATGGTTAGCCAGGGAGAAAAATGCTCTCAATCTAAACTCTGTGGCCTGAGAGTCAGAGAGAAGTAGTTCTTAGGGAACATTAGGACATTGTCATCAGGAGGTGAGAGAGTGATGCTGGTAGATCACAATGGTCCACAACGCTGGATCAGTAAGTGGGAGACCGGCATGAAATTTATCATCTCAAAGAAGCTGTGGAGGGTGATGGGCTAATCACCTGAGTGAAAGAGAATTAACCCCATCAGTCCCAAAGATTTCCTCTAGGCAACCTCTGTGTTATTTTCTTATAGTTCCTATGGTTTTAAAGATTATTTTTTGAACAAAGTGCATTTCTTCATTAGTTATTGGTTTTCCTATTTTTTTAATTGCTAACTGACTAGTATAATTTGGATCCCACAGGCTGGCTATAAAGTCACCAGAATCAGACAGTTAATATAGCATCACAGTGCAATATTCTACTTCTATGTAAAGTTTCCAAAAAGATTTTTGAAATATTGAAAGTAGTTCACATGATACATGATCTTTTAGGCATCTAGGAACCTATGCTTGGAATGCCTTGTTCAAATAACTCATTCACCTTGGAGACTTGCTGTTCTGGATGCTGCTTCTACTACCAGACTCTTGTAACCTTGTGCTTACACAGTACTGATGAAAAAGTTGATGGGAAAGGAGGTTGAAATAATGGTGTCTTCAAATCATTGGAGGACCTGACTTGATTTTAATTATCCAAGCTTTTTCTTTGCTTGTTATAAATAATCTTGTAAATTGTTCAAATGGATCCTGAAAATGAGCCTCTTGGGGAGAATAGTTAGGCTGCCTGGGGCTTAGGATTGCAGAGTGAGGAAGGAAAAGACATCTCTGTGGGTGGCAGCTTTCTCCCTGGATAACTTTCATCCTGACCAGATGTCAGAAAATTCCGTCCTACCTTGAAAACAGATCAGTGTCAAATCCCTGCTTTTGGATGGAGGTCCACACGACTGTCACTTTTGCCGAATTATTGCAGTCGTTTCCCAGCGTCTCTCTGCTCCTCTGCTTGCCCTGTCTGCATCTTGTCTCAACCTCACAACCAAGATGATCTTTGTAAAACACATCGAGAGACCCACCACTTCTCACTGCCTTGGTCCAAGTCATTATTACCTCTCACCTGGATTTTTAAATTTTTACTTTATTTTTCATTTTGGCTGTGCCACACAGCTTAGCGGGATCTCAGCCCCCTGACCAGGGACTGAATACAGGGTCACGGCAGTGAGAGCACCACATCCCAACCACTGGACAGCCAGGGAGGCCCCCCGCCTGCTTATTAGACAAACTGGTCTCTCTGCTTCTGTCTTTGCCCAGCTCAGCATTCATTACAGTAATCCTTTTAAAATATAAATCCCATCCCCTCATCTCTCTGTTGGAAAACCCTGTAATGACTCCCTATCTCATTCAGGGTATGGGTCCCACCCACCCAGCCTGATTGATCTTAGTCAGCCACCTCTGACCTTACCCCCACTAATGCCCCTCCCCCTGCCTCCACTCCCCTGCTCCTGCCTCAGGGAATCTGCACTTGCTCTTTGCTGCCTGGAATGTGTGTCCCTCTCAGATGGCCCTCCCCCCTCCTTAGATCTTTGTCCAAATGTCAGATTTTCAGTGAAGTTGTTCATGGCCACCATATTTGTTTCCTCATCTGCTGTACCAAATCACCACAAACTCAGCTCAGTTCAGTCACTCAGTCTTATCCGACTCTGTGTGACCCCGTGGACTGCAGCAAGCCAGGCTTCCCAGTCCATCACCAACTCCCGGAGTTTGCTCAAACTCATGTTCATCAAGTCGGTGATGCTGTCCAACCATCTCATCCTCTGTCGTACCCTTCTCCTCCTGCCTTCAATCTTTCCCAGCATCAGGGTCTTCAAATGAGTCAGTTCTTTGCATCAGGTGGCCAAACTATTGGAGTTTCAGCTTCAGCATCAGTCCTTCCAATGAATATTCAGGGCTGATTTCCTTTAGGATTGACTGGTTGGATCTCCTTGCAGTCCAAGGGACTCTCAAGACTCTTCTCCAACACCCTAGTTCAAAAGCATCAATTCTTCTGCACTCAGCTTTCTTTATAGTCCAGCTCTCACACCCATACATGACTACTGGAAAAACCATAGCTTTGACTAGACGTGTTTGTCCAGCAAAGGAATGTCTCTGCTTTTTAATATGCTGTCTAGGTTTGTCATAGCTTTTCTTCCAAGGAGTAAGCGTCTTTTAATTTCATGGCTACAATCACCATCTGCAGTGATTTTGGAGCCCAAGAAAATAAAGCCTGCCACTGTTTCCATTGCTTCCCCATCTATTTGCCATGAAGTGATGGGACCGGATGCCTGTCTTTGAGTGTCTGAGTGTCTCCTGTGGAGGCAGGGGTCAGCACTGTCCTGCCACGGGGCTCTGGCTGCAGCAGGCCTGGGAGGTGCTGCCTGTGGCATAAATCCTCTTGGAGGAGGTCGCCATTAGCCCCACGATAGAGCCACTGAGCAGACAACCCACAAACTGGAGAACAATTATATTGAAGAAGTTCTCACACTGTTGCAAAAGTTCTAGGACCCACAACAGATCCCCAATCTGGGGATCCAGCAAAGGGACTGAGAACCCCTTGGGGATTTGACTTTGGAGGCCAGTGGGATTTGATTACAGAACTTCCACAGGACTGGAGAAACAGATTCTTGGAGGGCACAAACAAAACTTTGTGTGCACCAGGACCCAGGGGAAAGGAGCAGTGACCTCACAAGAGACTGAGCCAGACTTGTCTGTGAGTGTCAAGGAGTGTCGGACAGAGGTGTGGGTCAACAGTGGCCTGCCACAGGCTCAGGGGCACTGAATACAACAGTCCTGGGAGCCACCTGGCAAGCTGGCATTTTGAAGGAGGTCACCATTACTACCATTACCCCTATCATAGTTTGGCCTCAGGCCAAACTATAGGGAGGGAACACAGCCCCACCCATCAACAGAAAATCAGGTTAAAGATTTACTGGGCACAGCCAGTAAATCTGTCAGAGCAAGACCAGATTCCCCCACAGCCAGTCCCTCCCATCAGGAAGCTTGTATAAACCTCTTGTCCTTATCCATCAGAGGGCAGACAGAATGAAAACCACAATCACAGAAATCTAAACAAACTGGTCACTGAACCACAGCCTTGTCTAACTCAATGAAACTAAGAGCCATGCCGTGTAGGGCCACCCAAGACGGACGGGTCATGGTGTAAGTTCTGACAAAACGTGGTCCACTGGAGAAGGGAATGGCCAACCACTTCAGTATTCTTGCCTTGAGAACCCCATGAACAGTATGAAAAGGCAAAAAGATAGGACAGTGAAAGATGAACCCCCAGGTTGGTAGGTGCCCAGGATGCTACTGGAGATCAGTGGAGAAATAACTCCAGCAAGAATGAAGAGATGGAGCCAAAGTGAAAACAACACCAGTTGGGGATGTGACTGGTGATGGAAGCGAAGTCTGATGATGTAAAGAACAATATTGCATAGGAGCCTGGTATGATAGGTCCATGAATCAAGGCAAATTGGAAGTGGTCAAACAGGAGATGGCAAGAGTGAACGTCGACATTCTAGGAATCAGCGAACTAAAATGGACTGGAATGGGTGAATTTAACTCAGATGACTATTATATGAACCCGCCTGCGAGTGCAGGAGCCTCAGATTTGATCCCTAGGTTGGGAAGATCCCCTAGAGAAGGGAATGAATACCGACTCCAGTATTCTTGCATGAGAAATCCTATGGACAGGGAAGCCTTGTTGGCTACTGTCCACGGGGTGGATATGACTTAGCGACCGAGCACACATGCACGCAAACCACACAAATTTATAATCTTGCAGTCCTGGGGTTCGGGGTCCAAAATGTTTTTCACTGGGATAAAATCAAGCTATTGGTAGATTTTCACTTCTTCCAGAGGCTCTTAGGAGAGAATCCGTTTGCTTGCCTTTTCCAGCTTCTGGGGGCTGCCTGTTCCTTGGGCCTCTTGCAGGCAGACAGCAGTCACATCAGTCCAACATCTGCCTCCAAGGCCACACCTCCTCTGCCTCACAGTTACAAACAACTGTGATTAACTGAGACCCATGCAGATAATCCAGGGAACTCTCCCAATCACAAAATCTTTAATTTATTCACATTTGCAAAATCTCTTGTGCCGTATCAGGTAACACATTCACAGGTTTCTGGGATTAGGATATGGACATCTTTGGGGAACTTTTATTCTGCCTGCGATAGCCACTCCATGTAAATGAGCAAGCCTCTACCAAAGCACTCAGTCTTCTCCACCGGACACGCTTTTACTTACGTGTCTATTGTTATTTTACTTAATAGTCTACTGACCATCAGTTAGCTTAGAAAGTAAGCAGCTTGAGGTCCAAGGACTTTATCTGCTCCATCTCCAGGGCCTGGCTGGAGACGCACACATAGCAAGCACCCAACATATATTTTTGAATAAATTCTTCATCAGTATGTCAATCCCCCCAAAGAGAAACAGCATAAAGACAATTTGGGCTCCTGACAGAGACCAAAACTTGAGATGACATTTCTCATCCAATAGCCTGTTTTCCTGCTTAGTACAGACGAGGAGGGAGAGAAGCAGGCCTCACACACCCGTGAGTGTCATGTCTGCAGCCTGCTGTGCAGTTAGCCTGGGGGCTCAGTATGGACCGTCTCACACTTGTCTCTATACCCTCCATCTGCGATATGATTCCTGTACCTGGGAGTGAAAATCAGTTTAAAAAGAGCAATTTATTATTAGCTTTTGAAACAAAATTAAGGCTTTGTACTTCACAATTATAATTGATCCGTGCCTTAAATTGTTTTTTAATTAATTGTTATATGTGCTCTAGGGAGAACAGTCTATAATAGGATTTCTGAATTTGGCCGTCGAAGGGTGTTTTGCAATTTTGGCAGCCAGTGATGAAAACCGGAAAAGTCCTTTTGAACTTTCCAATACGAATTATATAAAATGGTTAAAATTATTACTTTAAGAATTAAAAATTTTAATTTCACAATTAAAAAATATTACAATTCTTGAATAAGCAATACGTGCACCTAGTGCAGAAAGAGTGTGTTACAGCCTCTCATCCAGTGGTAATCCATCGAACTTTCTCCAGTGATGGAAATGTTCTATTTTTGTGCTGCTCGACACAGTAACTGCTGGTCATACGAGACGCTGAATTATTGGGATGCGGTTAGTACAACCAAAGAATGTAACTACTTTTAATTTGCAACTAAATATGGCTATAGTTTGGACAAAATGACTCCTGATACTAAGCTTCTCATTTGCCAAACTATTTGAGTTTCCAAGTTTTATGTATTATTTCTTGGGTACTGGTACATTTGCACACATGTACACATATTTTTAGGGACTTCCCAAGTGGTTCAGAGGTAATGAATCCACCTGCCAATACAGGAGACATGGGTTCCGTCTCTGGGTCGGGCAGATCCCCTGGAGGAGAACATGGCAACCCACTCCAGTGTTCTTGCCTGGTGGGCTTCAGTCCATGGGGTCATAAACAGCTGGACACAACTTAGAGACTAAAGAACAGCAACACATATTTTTACCTTTATGAAAAGCTATTGTTTCTGGGTGTTTTAGTTTGTTGGTTTTGTTTTCAGCACTCTGATCTTGGTGCGTGGGAAGCAAGTATTGATATGGTTCTCCTGGGATGATGCTGCCCCTCTGACTGTCCACATGAACTCAGCCTTTGCTCATGGAAGACAGTTGACATGAAATGAAAGAATGTCAAGCCTTAGATGGTGGTCAGCTTCCTCATGTCACAGAGCAGGAAATGACAACCCTCAACTTTTTTGTTTTTTTAATATTTTCCCCTAATGCCTTCCTGGATCTGTCCTAAGAAAGCTTCCAAACCAAATCCGAAGCCGGACTCCTGGGAATGTTTCACCATCACACGAATGACAATGATTTACTTTATGGGCATGACTGTAATGCTAGTGAGGTTTTGCATGGACTTCAGTTGAGGCAATGGATTTTTCCCATGTCATCAGGTCACCCTTGTGAATTCCCTTGGTGAATAATTTGGTTAGCAAGAGCGCCATTTGACAAGAATCAAAAGAGGAACTATTTTCCCTCATTTTTCTTGTTTCAATTTCTCCAGCTATGTAGTAGCCGAAGTTCTCTGAGAGGTCATTTGAAATGGGCGATAAACTTTTTTTTATTTCAGGGGAAGTCTCAAAGACACTCTTCAAAAGTCAGTTGTATGGCAGCACAGGAACGATGAGGCCGTTTCCTTTGTGTCCGAAGAGCAGAGACCGTTCCCCTATATCTTTCATCTTTGGGAAGGGTCATGAAAGATAAATTGCTCCCGATGGCCTGTTCTCCCTAATCTCTCTCTCCAGTAAGACGTCAGTCTCATCTAACTGACTATTTGGGTAAATGTTGAAACCTGTCTGGTGAGTGTTGATTTTACAGACAACTTAATAGTTTCTGTAAGATGACGTATAAAGAAAAAGGCAAAGCAAAGAGTGATAAGCACTGAAAGTACCACAGCATGGAAATAACAGTTGTTTTCATTTTCAGAACACCCTTCTATACAGCTCTTGTGCCACTACAAAGCCACATAGAGAAGCATGTGGGGAACTTATGTGAATGAGATCATACTCTGTATGTGGTTCTGCAAACTGATTTTTTAAAACCCAGCAATAACATGTGTATATTTCAAATGCTAAAATTAGTATGATAAGAAAAAACATCCATTAAGTATTTTTTCATTGATTTAAGTATTTGTGTGTGTGTGTGTCTTATAAGAAGCATTTTAAGCACATTATCTCAAGTGACTTGAACAACTACTCTCTGAGATGGTCACTTCTGGAGAGATGAAATAAATTGCCCAAGATAATATAGCTAACAAATGGTAGGATGGGGATTTGAACCCTGATCTGTCTGAGGCCAATGTCTGTGACCTTGAACATTACGTTTTACTGTCTACATGGTGATTTTTAATGACTGATTTGCAATCCATTGTGTTATCTCACAATTTATTTAGCATGGCTGGTAAAAATCTTTATCACGTTTGATTACCTAACTCTGGAGACAAGATTCCATCTAGAAGTGTTGCAGGAAGGGGTACCCCTTCCAGGGCCTGAAACTGGGCTCTTGTCTAACACTCGGAAACGAATTGTCCGAGGAGACACATGTGCTGACAAAGCAAGAGATTTTATTGGGAAAGGGCACCCGGGTGGAGAGCAGCAGGGTAAGGGAACCCAGGAGAACTGCTCTGCCGCGTGGCTCGAAGTCTCGGGTTTTATGGTGATGGGATTAGTTTCCGGGTGGTCTTCGGCCAATCATTCTAATTTGGAGTCTTTCCTGGTGGCACACGCATCGCTCAGCCAAGATGGATGCTAGCGAGAGGGATTCTGGCAAGTGGACGGACACGCGGTGTCTCCTTTCCACCTTTCCCAAACTCTTCCTGTTGGTGGTGGCTCATTAGTTCCGTATTCTTTATCAGGCTCTCCTGTCATAAAACAACTCATGCAAACGGTTACTATGGTGCCTGGCCAGGGTGGGCGGTTTCAATCAGTGTGCTTCCCCTAACAGAAGAATGACTGTTCTATTCCTTTGAGTCCAATTCCTCTGCTTCATCTCAGTTGCCAAATTTTAAACTTTCTAGATTTCTTGTTGCACCAAGAATTTGATAGAAATAGTTTTCTGATGATATAAGAGAGAATGGTTACCTTGAGCTAAGACAAGACTTTTCCATGCTGCTGGCATTTGCCTTTACATCTATAGAAGGAAATTAATAATAACAATAATAATACCCTTAACACAGTAACTTCTAATTCTCTATTCTCCCTGCCTCTGAGTGTTCAAAACAGGCTTCCCAAATAAGAAATTGCCAACTCATCACTAAGAGATGAAGAGAGCTTCTTTGACACCAGATAAAGCTGTTAATCATCCATTTTTCATTCTTCAGTAGTCCCCAATTGTTTCATTAGCTGACAGGAGAAAATGTCAGTTCATTTCTTATTAAAATACAGGGCCAATGCGAAATTATATGTTTTTACTCAGAGAGCATGTAAGCCTGTTGTTTTATGGGTACTGTCCTGGATGAAAACAAAATCTGTACCATCATTGTCCCCTCCCCACCAATCCTGGTAAATAACAGAAAAAAAAAAAAAATCCCATGATGATCTCTCTTAAACAACCAAAGATTTCACATCTTATTTAGTGTGTAAGGAAGATCTTGAGAATAAAATTACATCCAGGCTATTGAATACTTGTCAACACTTCATCCCAACACTACAATAAAATAATTTCACTTTTAACTTGATATTTTGTATAATACCTATAATAATATCAAAAAATGCTTTGTCTGTATTTTTATGTGTTTTACAATTGAAGGGTGAGTTTATTGCATTTCATGTGAATTGAGCCAAAAAACTACAGACCTTATGAAAGAATAAAAAGGATGCAACTGAATTTCAAAGTAGGTCACACACTCCCATTGGCAAACTTACAGTGCAGTTCAAGTTCAAGAGTGAGAAGAGCGGGAGTGTATTTGTATGTATGCATTTCAGTTAAGGAATACCTTGACCTCAATATAAATATAATGGGTCATTGATTAAAAGCCTAAAGTTAAAATGCCCCTCCCCTTTCAGTGAAGAGATAGCTTGTACCTTCCCTTCTAGCTGACTTCTCCAAGTGTATTTTAGCTAAAGGTTTGAAGGCTATTTGGATATCGACACTGAAATGACTAAAGGTAAAAAAGACCTGAAATACGGTTCTAAATCTGGACTTAACGAATCACAATCAGTTATTATCTCGAGGGTTTCTTGCTTTGCTTTCCTCACTCCTCCAAACCCCTTTTCTGATCATTTTTCTTTTTTCCTGATATTTGTTAGAAAGATAAAAACAAATCCAACAGGAAACAGAAGATTCAAATATGAATCACCTAAGCCTTTTTTCCACCTAAAATTGTCTAGGGCCTGGAACAGTTGCTTTGGTGATTCCTTTGTCGCTTGGAACCGGAAATATTACCCATTTTAGAAAGGCAAGCAGGCAGCTGACAGGAAGAAATCTTGAAAGACTCTGCTGAACCTAGTCTTGCTGTTTGATGATATAGTTGTTGCTGTTTTTTAATTTTCCCAGACTGGGTCACCCACATGCAAAATGCTCTTGTCTGACAAGAGCTGATGTTTGATAAACCAGCTCTAGACTTTTGAAATTCAGCTGTATCCAACTAATCATGGCTACTTTTTTTAACTTTATAAAAAAGGATGTGTTGAGAAGATACAAAGGATATGCTGGTATAATCAATGTGCTCTATGCCATTTACTGCAAAGTTGCTCTATACATATGCACATATGTATATACACACCTCCAAAATCACACATTCCTTTCAACCTATAATGGCTAGAATACCTATATGTTAAGTGATATGGTATATCTAATGGTATCTTATTAAAGAGATAATGCACATTGTCTAAAAGTGTATCTATGCTGACGATCTCCCGCGTTGCAGGCATAGGCTTTAACCTCTGAGTAGGTATAGCACAAATATTTGTTGATTAAATGCATGAATGACGTCAGCATGGTTTTGATACGAACCATCAGCTGCTCTTCACTGATGTTGTGCTATACTTATTTGCCTTTACATCTATAGAAGGAAAATTAATAATAACAATAATAATACTTTGACACAGTAATTCTCTGTATCTAACTATGAGATAGATAGCATCACCCACTTGATGGACAGGAATCTGAACAAACCTCAGGAGATAGTGGAGGACAGAGGAGGTTGGTGTGCTGTAGTCCATGGGGTCACAAAGAGTCAGACGTGACTTAGTGAGTGAACCACAAGAAAACTCTGTTCAAGCTATTTTGCTTAAATGCTTTTTCTTTGTTTCTGCATTTTATCACTCCCTTAGTTAGTAACTGCTTGAGTCTGCTCTTTGAAACTCAGGGAAGGCCTAGGAGATGAAAGCCTTTTTCTGCAAAGGAGAAACAAGGACAGGGAGGAGCCTCTGTGCCCTGGAGGGCCATGAGGGCCCTGCTTGGCTACACTCCCAGCTTCTCTTTGATCCTCTGTATTCCCGAGGGGAATGAGAGCAGGGCAGGAAAGGGAATAGTTTTAGTTAGAGAGGTTCATCATAAACTCAGCAGAGGAACTCAGTTTTAGGGGGACTCAGTTTCAACTTTACTCATTAAAGTAAAAAACAAAACAAAACATTATTTCAGTCTCTGACAACAGTGTAGAGATGCAGACAAACCCTCCCACTGTGCTCAGGCGTCTCCAACTCTGCGACCCCAGGGACCGTAGCCCGCCAGGCTCCTGTGTCCATGGGATTCTCCAGGCAAGAACACTGGAGTGGGTTGCCATGCACTCCTCCAGGAGATCTTCCAGACCTAGTGATCGAACCTGCATCTCTTGTGTCTCCTGCATTGGCAGGTGGATTTTTTACCACTAGCGCCACCTGGGAAGGCCATAAAATCTCCCATAATGAGGAAAATTTAAAGGGTAGATAGGTACTACTACAACAAACATCTTACTAAAGTAGGACTGAACTTGCGAAAAAGAAAGAAGAGGGAAATTCTTGATGAGGGATGTAAAACCAGGGGTGAGGTTCTTGACAAAGACTCGAGCTGGCGCTGTGGCTAGGCCCTGTTCTTTCAGGGCCGTTTCCTCCCAGCTTCTCTTTAAAACTATTTCTTAGGATCCCTTGAAAACTGGTTTCCAGATAGACTGGTTAAAGGGAGGCACTCATAGAAAATTGGAGGGCGGAAAGGAGAAGCCAGTGTGTTGTTAAAGAGAAGACCACAGGCTCAAAATGGCATCAGTTGTGGTAAAGGCCGTAATCCTGAATCTGGCTTTAATACCTGACTTAACTGCAGTTTAAACCTTCTCTGGGAATGTAGTCTTTTTTTTTAGGATTTGTTTACTTATTTACTGTAGTATAATTGATGTACGATGCTGTTAGCTTCAAGTGTAAAGCAAAGTGACTCATTATATATAGTTTATAACTACACACACACACACACACACACACGCCCGCACACGCACACACACACACGTACATGTATGAGTTTCCCAGGTGGCGCAGCCGTACGGAATCTGCCTGCCATTCAGGAGATGCAAGAGATGTGGTTCGATCCTAGGGTCAAGAAGAACCCCTGGAATAGGAAAGAGCAACCCACTCCAGTATTCTTGCTGGGAAAATTCCATGGGCAGAGGAGCCTGTTGGGCTACAGTCCAGGGGTTGTCATGTCAGACATGCCAGAGCACGCATATATTTTCTACTTCTTCTCGAGTACAGATCATTGCAAGACGTTGAATGTAGTTCCCCATGCTCTGCGGTAAATCCCGTCGTTTATCTGTTTTATGCCTAGTGGGCATATCTGCTCACCCCCTCACTGCCCCTTGGTAACCGTCAGCTTGTTTTCTGCTTGTGACCTCTCTCTTTGTAAATAAGTTCATTTATATTCTCCTTTTGGATTCCACACATGAGTGATAGCCTATAATATTTGTATTTCTCAGTCTGGCTTACTTTAGTCACTGTGAAAACCTCTAGGTCCATCCATGCGGCTGCAAATGGATTATTTCCTTCTTTTTAAAGACTGAGTAATATTCCGCTGCATACGTGTACCGTGTCTTCTTTACCCACCCATCTGTTGGTGGATATTTAGTTGCTTCCCTGACGTGGCTGTTGTAAACAGCGCTGCTGTGAACAGTGGGGGCGTGTCACCTTTTGAATTAGAGTTTTTAACCTTCCCCAGATATATTCCCAGGAGTGGGATTGCAGGACCATGTGGTAGCTCTGTTATTACGTTTTGAAGTCTGCTCCGCACTGTTTTTCAGAGCGGCTGCACCGGTTGACAGCTGGGAGTGTAGTCTAATGAGCCAGTTTGGAATTTTCTGCTCAGCCGCAGTGAGGCAGTCTGTCAGTGGCCCCTCTTTATCCCTCTTCCCTCCCCAGAGGAAGAAGAGGTGGTCTGCATGATGAAACCTGCATGGTCCCTTCCCCACAGAAAGAGGATGTTCTGGCCCCAAACAGTCCCATGTTTTCTTTTGCTAACACCATGGCCCTTGCCTCACCCTCCTCTCTATAAAAAGCTCCGTTTTGTATCACTTCTCAGAGCACCCGTGTATTTACGAGATGGCGTGCTGCCTGACTCATGAATGATTGAGTGAAGCCAATTAGATCTTCAGATTCACTCAGCTGAATTTTTCTTTTTAATAGTGTTTCTCTCCCTCTCTTCCCGCTCAAGGGGACATCTCCCTGCAGTTGGTGTGTTTCTCAGGGTCCCAGCTTCTGGCTGGAAAGGTCTCCTCATGTCCCTGCCTCTCCAGGGCAGGCCCTGCGGCAGTTCTGGCTTCTGCCTGGTGGTCCCAGCTTCTGCGTTGACGTCATGCCACCGCCTCCCATCCCGGCCCTTGTGTGTGAGTCACTCTCTGCTGTTGAAAGCCTCCAGATTGTTTCCAGTGTTTGTCTTCCCACCTTGTCCATCGTTCAGGTAAGCGGTGTGCTTTGCAGAGCTCTTGGCCTCTACCCCTATTTAGATGGTATTAGCATCTAGTTGCTCGGAGAAGGCAATGGCACCCCACTCCAGTACTCTTGCCTGAAAAATCCCATGGATAGAGGAGCCTGGTAGGCTGCAGTCCATGGGGTCGCTAAGAGTCGGACACAACTGGGAGACTTCACTTTCACTTTTCATTTTCATGCATTGGAGGAGGAATGGCAACCCACTCCAGTGTTCTTGCCTGGAGAATCCCAGGGATGGGGGAGCCTGATGGGCTGCCATCTCTGGGGTCACAGAGTCGGACACGACTGAAGCGACTTAGCAGCAGCAGCATCTAGTTGTGACAAGCAAAATGTCTCCTCAGCCTCAGTTCAGTTCAGTCGCTCAGTCATGTCTGACTCTTTGCCACCCCATGAATCGCAGCACGCCAGGCCTCCCTGTCCATCACCAACGCCCGGACTTCACTCAGACTCATGTCCATCGAGTCAGTGATGCCATCCAGCCATCTTATCCTCTGTCGTCCCCTTCTCCTCCTGCCCCCAATCCCTCCCAGCATCAGAGTCTTTTCCAATGAGTCAACTCTTTGCATGAGGTGGCCAAAGTACTGGAGTTTCAGCTTTAGCATCATTCCTTCCAAAGAAATCCCAGGGCTGATCTCCTTCAGAATGGACTGGTTGGATCTCCTTGCAGTCCAAGGGACTCTCAAGAGTCTTCTCCAACACCACAGTTCAAAAGCATCAATTCTTTGGCGCTCAGCCTTCTTCACAGTCCAACTCTCACATCCATACATGACCACAGGAAAAACCATAGCCTTGACTAGACGGACCTTTGTTGCCAAAGTGATGTCTCTGCCTTTGAATATGCTATCTAGGTTGGTCATAAATTTCCTTCCAAGGAGTAAGCATCTTTTAATTTCATGGCTGCAGTCACCATCTGCAGTGATTTGGGAGCCCCCAAAAACAAAGTCTGACACTGTTTCCACTGTTTCCCCATCTTCCAATGAAGTGATGGGACCAGATGCCATGATCTTCATTTTCTGAATGTTGAGTTTTAAGCCAACTTTTTCACTCTCCTCTTTCACCTTCATCAAGAGGCTTTTTAGTTCCTCTTCACTTTCTGCCATAAGGGTGGTGTCATCTGTATATCTGAGGTTATTGATATTTCTCCCCGCAATCTTGATTCCAGCTTGTGCTTCCTCCAGCCCAGCATTTCTCATGATGTACTCTGCATATAAGTTAAATAAGCAGGGTGACAATATACAGCCTTGACATACTCCTTTTCCTATTTGGAACCAGTCTGTTGTTCCATGTCCAGTTCAAACTGTTACTTCGTGACATGCATGCAGGTTTCTCAAGAGACAGGTCAGGTGGTCTGGCAATCCCATCTTTTTCAGAATTTTCCAGAGTTTATTGTGATCCACACAGTCAAAGGCTTTGGCATAGTCAATAAAGCAGAAATAGATGTTTTTCTGGAACTCTCTTGCTTTTTCGATGATCCAGCGGATGTTTGCAATTTGATCTCTGGTTCCTCTGCCTTTTCTAAAACCAGTTTGAACATCTGGAAGTTCATCGTTCACGTATTGCTGAAGCCTGACTTGGAGAATTTTGAGCATTACTTTACTAGCCTGTGAGATGAGTGCATTTGTGCGGTAGTTTGAGCATTCTTTGGCATTGCCTTTCTTTGGGATTGGAATGAAAACTGACCTTTTCCAGTCCTGTGGCCACTGCTGAGTTTTCCAAATTTGCTGGCATATTGAATGCAGCACTTTTACAGCATCATCTTTCAGGATTTGGAAGAGCTCAGCTGGAATTCCATCACCTCCACTAGCTTTGTTCGTAGTGATGCTTTCTAAGGCCCACTTGACTTCACATTCCAGGATGTCTGGCTCTAGGTGAGTGATCACACCATCGTGATTATCTGGGTCATGAAGATCTTTTTTGTACAGTTCTTCTGTGTATTCTTGCCACCTCTGCTTAATATCTTCTGCTTCTGTTAAATCCCATGGGGGCAAAGCTGTCCTAGTTGATCACCACTTCCTGAGATAAATCCTGGTGTGCATCACCTTACAATCATAAATTATAACGTATCTGAGTAAACAAGCCAGCAGCAGCAGAATGATACCCTCAATTCATCTAGATGATGGAATTATTTTTTTAAGGTGATAAAACAATATTTAAAGATATTTTAAGAGAAAAATGAAAGAAGAAACAAGATGTTCTCCAGAAAGAGCAGATGATGATGCTGATAATCATAATTAGGAGGAGAAGGAGAGTTTAAGAGACATGAGGATTTTTTAAAGGATTTTTTTTTAAAAGCATCGAAAATGAAGCACAGAGGAAGTGTGAAGGAGGATGGTACAACCAGCTGAGACTTCCGAAGATCGATAAAGAACACACACATTCTCACTGACTCCTTATGGTGTTTAAAAACAGGTCTTCGAATGTGGTAAAGTTAACTCAGCAGTGTTAACTATCCATATTATACCGCACTGCTTAAATACGTGCTATTGTACGGACTTACAGAATTTTGTCCTTTCAGGAGGTGTGGCTTTGCTTCAGTGCGTGTGGCTTTGCAAAACGTTCTTTCCCTTTCCCTCTCCTTTTCTCTCCTCTCTCTTCCTTTCTTGTGGCCTGTAGCAGTGAAGGGTTTTAATAAGTTTATCATTGGGAAGATGATACAGGGTCTCTTTAAAACCACTCTCATACTTTTACAGTTATGTACATCCTGGACTTCTGGGTACCCCCGATATCCCACAGTCCTTGTGACTCTAAAGATACGGCTTCTTATTTAATGAGCTTATTTGATGAACAAATAGTGGTTGTTTTTGATATATAAAATTAAATCCATTTAATTTTATAAAATTTTCTGGCAACATATGACAAGAGACATTTAATTCCAGTCTTTCTAGAGTCTTCTAGATCTGACTGACTGAAAATAAAAACAAGAACTGTGTCAGAACTCAGGCAAGGGCGCCGTGTAGGTCCAGTGTTTTAACACGTGCAGAGTGCAGATGAAACAAATTTAAATATTTGAGAGAACTGTGTTACAATTTTCAGGAAATAAGTAGATAAGAATCTATAGTAGCAGAAGGGGCTCAGGATGAGCAACCCCAAATATGCCACTGTGGCATGTGGGTTGTTTTGATCGGAAGACAGCCAACGTTCAGAAGAGTCAAGGAGAGTTTTTTCCCTCCATCTTAACTACCTAAAAGAATTTAGATGGGTGTGGGGGTAGGGGGGTGGGGAGAGGGGACTGAATCTGAGGGAGAGCTATTAGCAGAGATAACTTTGTCCCAGTGACCTATCTATAAGGCAGGGCAAACAGCTAATTACAGAACATCTGTTCTTTTTATTATCCTGCAAATTACCCTCCTGTCCTGGAAGCCCCAGGCCCCATCCCATCCCTTAGATCAGAATAACATGTTTAAGCCTCAACAGCCTGACTTGTCCTTGGGTCTCAGTTTTTATGAGGTTCCCTTATGTATGTAATTAAATTTAAGCTTCTTCTGTTAGTCTGTGTTTTGGAGATTTCCCTGGTGGTCCAGTGGCTAAGACTCCAAGTTCCCCATGCAGGGGACCCAGGTTCAACCCCTGGTCAGGGAGCTAGATCCTAAATGCTGCAGCAAAAATCCCTCAGGATACAACTAAGAAATGGCACAGCCAAATAAATAAATAAAAATAAATTTTAAAAATCTGTCTGTTGTCAATTTGATTATTAAACCAGCCAAAGAAACCAGAAGGGAAGAAGGAAAATTTTCTCCCCAACAATCCACAGTGCTTTACTTCAAGAGGTGCATACACAAGAGAAGGGCCTGCAGATACCGAAAACTAAACTCTGATGCAGTAGAAATATTTTGTAAAAGGATACACGAGGTGTTCTACAAGTTCTAAGTAAAGAACAACCGTAGAGAATCAGAGTAAAAAGTCCTTTAAGACAGATTGGCTACGAGAATAGAGGAGGATTTGGGGAAGAGTGTTTGTGTTATCAAGGCAATTCACTGAACAGTGCCTCTACACAGTTGGAATAATCAGGGGAAGGGGTGAATTCCACCCAGAGAGTCTGCCTGGGAATCTAAGTAATGACTGAATTTGATGGAGATGAGGAACTGCCAGTGGGCACCGCAAACAGTAGTTTGTCTCAAAGAAGGGAAAGCAAGAAACTCACCCGTAATGCTGAATGAAAGGAAGAGTTACAAATGATGAGTGGCGGACTTCCTTGGTGGTCCAGTGGTTAAGCGTTCACCTGGCAACGCAGGAAACGTGAGTTCAGTCCCGGGTTGGGGAACTAGGATCCCACGTGCTGTGAAGCGACTAAGCTCACAAGCCACAGCTGGAGAGTCTGTGCGCTGCAGCAGAGGCACGCGTGAGGCAACCGAGACCCACACCGGCAATACAAAGAAGAAAAACGTAGGATGAGTGGGCAAAATGAGAGGATAGTTCCAGGAAACCGATACAACGGCGAATGTGGGAAAAAAGGACACAGGCATAGTCAGTATAAGTATCAGACATAAAAGAAAGAAACCTCACTAACCTAAAAAAACAAAACAAAACCACCAAATCTACAACTCAAAAACAAATTAACGACTATTTTGCTGAAATGAATGAGAGACCACGTAGACAAATATTAATAAAATATTTGAATTTCAAGCACAAAGAAATAATCTTTCAAGATTGAACACGCAAATAAACAGATTACCTAAAATGAAGAAAAGCCTATTAAATAAACTGAAGACTTTGGACAAAGAATGATAAAGCAAGAGATAAAAATTTAGGGGGACGTGGCTAAAGCTCTTCTCAGAGAACAATTTTTTTTTAATGCTTTTAAAAAATTGATGCTATCCTTTTAAAAAAGCATTTATTTATTTATTTATTTGACTGCATCGCGTCTTAGGTGTGGCATGGGAGACCTTTCCTTGCAGCTCTCCGGCTTCTCTCCAGTTGAGGCACTCAGGCTCAGTAGCTAGTTGCCCTGAGTCATGTGGGCTCTTAGTTCCTTGACCAGGGACTAACCCTGCATTCCCTGCCTTGGAAGGTGGATTCTTAACCACTGGACCACCAGGGAAATCCCGGAATCCTTTTGTTATTAAGAAAGAAGATCAGACATTGTTGAACTAATTGTTAAGTACTTAGATAAAAAGTTTTAAGGATAAAAGCCATGTATAGTCCTTTGCATATACATTGTTGTTCAGTCTAAGTCACGTCTGATTCTTTGCAGCCCCATGGACTGCAACACGCCAGGCTCCTCTGTCCTTCGCAATACCCTAAAATTCATGTCTGTTGAGTGGCTGACGTTAACCATATCATCCTCGTCCACCCTCTTCTCTTTGCCTTCAATCTTTCCCAGCATCAGGGTCTTTTCCAATGAGCTGGCTCTTCGAAGCAGGTGGCCAAAGTTTTGGAGCTTGAGTTTCTGCAACAGTCCTTTCAGTGAATGTTCAGGGTTGATTTTCTTTAGGTTTGACTGATTTGATTTGCTTGCAGTCCAAGGGACTCTCAAGAGTCTTCTCCAGCACCACACACATATTTTTCCATATCATTTTCATAGATTTGCCAGTGTTTCTGAGACTGATTCTGAGAAACAGGATTCTTGAGTCAAAGGGAAATTGTGTATGTGTCCTCCCTGTGTATTGCCAAGCTTCTCTCTGGAGGGACCGGTTCATTTACAGGCTCACCACCAACACTTGGAAGAGCCACCCTCCATAGCTTCACCAACAGAATGCATTGCCGACTTTTGAATTTCTGCCTGATGGGTGAGAAGTGGGTAGTACCATAACAAAGGAGCTCATTATCCTGAGCAAAGTTGACCTTTCATTCCCAAGACCTTTAAGGGTCATTAGTGTTCTTTTCAGTGAACTATGTATTTTTATATTAGTACAACTTCACAAAAAATTAGATAAATTCTATTGTCTGCAGAATGATAGTATGTGTGTCTAAGTGGAGAACTTCAGATTAGCTGAAAATATTGAAAGAATAAGCAGCATTTTAGAAAAAGATTTATACATGAAATAATCACACATAATTCAGTATCTTCATATAGAGCAGTCATATATAATAAAACATTAAATTTTCATTAGCAGTAAACTGCATTCTTCCAAAGAGAGGGGAAAAAACAAAACTAAAAGGTGTGTTTTTTTGGTCTGTGCTTGTGGGATTTTTTTTTTTTTTTCTTCATGGTTTGTGGGATCTTAGTTCCCTCAACCGGACCAGGAACTGGATCTGTACCTGTCAGTGGAATTCCCAGAAAGATGTACTTTTAAAGTAAAGAAAATGGAAAAACAGCAAACCATATTTCTGAGTGGTAAATATTAGTTTTCTAAAGGTATAGCATCGTCTTAGATTAATTTGCAGCTGTAAACAATTTTAATCAAAACCCCAGAGGAATTCATTTTTTTTCTCCTTTAGTTGACAAAGTAAAATCTCATGTTCATTTGAAAGAATAAATAATGTGGAAGCTTGATGAGACTCTTTTTTTAAAGAAGCATAGTTAGGTGGGACTTTGTTAGCAGATATTTAAATACTTATAAAGAGATAGCAATTTACACATAGTTCTTGTGAACCAAGATCTGTGGAGATGAATGGACAGGATAGAAAGTTGGAGCAATAGACCTAAATATTAGGTCTGTGATAAACAGACCATTTCCAATTGAGAGACGGGTTTTTTTGACTGTGCTCTTTCAAGTGTATTTAAAATTTATTTTTCTTGAAAGTAGAAAAACATTCTTAATCATCAGACTGGATCCATCTAGAATTTAGGTGTTGGAACTTGTTGCTTTCTTTTCCAACTCTTAAGCCTTTATTTCTTTTGATAGCAGGAAACATAAGCTTGCCAAATTACAGGAACTTCCGGTGCGCGGTCTGCGTACGTGTCTTGCCTTCTCTCCGGGAGGATCTGGGGTCAGGGCTGTGTGCGGGAGGGGCTGTGCGCTTCCAGGGTGTCCGTGCCGCCCTGGCCTCCGGGGAGAGGCTTGTGGTCCCGTCAGAACTCTCTCTGCATCCCACCCAGCTTCCGCATCTCAGGCGCTGCGCCTGGCCCCCGGCACAGTCGCTACTGTCCTTTGCGCTCCTCCGCCTGTGTGGTCAGTGCTGGACCCTCTGCCGTGGCCACTGGGCCCAGCGGTCCTCTGGTTTCCCCACCCCGTCATCCCTCTCTCCGTCCGCCCTTGAGCAGCAGAAGCGTTTGCCCATCTGCCCTGCGTCTCTGGGGCCTACCGCAGGGGCTGGCGAACATGCCCCGCTGGCCGGGGAGTGGGGAATGATGTGTATAGTTTTCAACGATTGAAAAAGGTTCAAACAAAGAATGATATTTATGATATACAAATGTATGAAGTTCCAGTGCCATACATGTGCAATTCAGATGCCAAATAATAAAGTGTTATTGGGATAACCACACCCATTGGTTTAATGGCATCTACAGCTACTTTTCTGTGACACGGACAGTGTTGAATAGCCACAGAGATTGTATGGCCTGAGAAGTCTGAGCTATTTAATATTTGGCCTTTGGCAGAATGGCTCAGCAGTAAAGAATCCATCTGCAACGCAGGAGACATGGGTTTGATGTCTGGGTCAGGAACATCCTTTGGAGAAGGAAATGGTAACCCACTCTAACATTCTTATCAGGAAATCTGGTGGATAGAGAAGCCTGATGGGCTACAGTCCATGGGCTCACAAAAGAGTTGGACATGACTTAGCGACTAAACAACAGCAAGACAAGGAAAAAGTGTGACAGCTCTTGACCCACGAGGGTGCGTGGGACCCCGTGGGCTCAGACTATGTCCTACAGCTTCTCACAGAACCACAGCAGCCGTGCCAACTGGCACCTGTCTGGATGAGAGCAGGGGCTTGTGAAGGGTTCTTCAGGCTTCCTGGGTTCTACTAACAGATGGGAAAAGAGGCCAAAACTCTCTGCTTTGTGAAACTTCTCTTTGATTTCTGCCATCTTCCTGCCAAGGCTGTGGTCTGGTTGGGATATAGGACACGTGCATACGGCAGGGCCTCATGACTGCCTGGAAGTCCCTTTCCCTCTCAACCCCGCCTCCAGTCCAGAAGGGTTTGCCATTTCCATGCTGCGTGCTGGAAAGAGCCTATTATCTGTTATAAACCTTGCTTTGAGATATGACTAAACCTTTGAAATTTCTTTTAAAAAGAGAAAGAAAAAGAAAGACATCTTTCTATGGCTCAGTTCTTGCCATCAAAGGACAAGGTTTTCTAGACTTCATTTTTGTTGTGTTCTTTTATGTCCTTCCTTTTTGGGGGAAATCTCCAGTCTAGGTCCAATTTTCATAGTGGGATGGCCTTCAAGATAAAAACCATATTAAAAAGAGGGAATAAACACATACGCACAGTCTTATATTCTTTTAAAAGTGAAAGTTTGAAGTCAAATTTGCAAGAGGTTGACATAGCTAAGTAGAAAGTGTAGAGTTATGTAATATATATTATATGTATAGCAGAAATGTGTTTCTCAAAATATATGATGGCTTCCAATTTTAAGATAAGTTAGTGCTAGGAATATATTGTGCAATTAACGTTGCTGTATGTTGGGTTTCCCTTATAATCTAGTGGTTAGGAATTCACCTGCCAATGTAGGGGCCGGTTCAGGCCCCTCATGTGGGAAGATCCCACATGCTGCAGGGCACCTAGCCAGCAGCCCCTGCTCTCCACAGCTGGGGAGAGCATGCGCACAGCAGCAGAGATCTAGCACAGCCAAAAATAAATACATTTGAATAAAACGTTGCTGCACATTATAGATGGAAGTTAAGAGAGTAAATCCTGAGTTCTCATCACAAGGAAAAATATGTTCTGCTTCTTTTATTTTGTAACTACATGAGATGATAGATATTCACTGAACTTGCTGTGAAAATCATTTCATGGTGCATGTAAATCAGATCATTACGCTGCACACCTTAAACTTAAACAGTGCTGCATGTCCATTATATCCCAATAAAAGCTGGAGGAGAAAAATAGGTGATGGTATAGGAAGATGTCTATAACATCATTTGGATTTGTTTTTTAAAAGAGTACAAAGTTTATGTATAGAGTTTTAGGTATAAAACTTTGTGTTAACCCAGATTCATAGAGCATGCATTTACACAGAGAAGGGAATTAACTGTTCACAGTGTATTAATACTTTCTTTTTCTAACTTAGTATGTTTTCTCTAGTTTCTATTTTTGCTTCTTTCAAAAGTATATTTTTCAATATAAAAATATAAATCTACTTTTTCATGAAAATCATTATTTAAAACAAATTAGAGCTCTCTTTATAGGAGAGATGGGCTGTAGAAACTTTTAGCTCACCCTGAAGTGCAGGCAGTCCTCACTAAAAATAATAAGGCTTTTATTATTTGTGATATGTGCTTGATTCGCCCACACACTTTGCTCCTTTTAAGTAGAAGTCTGTTTTCATCAATCTCACTAGTCATAAGTATTGTAGTTATAATTATAGTATTTATAAATTTATAAATGAATATGCTGAGATTCTGATGATTACATTTTGATCTGTATCTCAATCACCTCATCTATTGTAAGTTCACGTTATTGGACAAGGTAGGCAATTAAGTGTAGACCCAAATATGATTATGTATTCTGTAGAGCTAAATATCTACACCCCATGTTTGCTGACAACTCACCTTATTAGATACTTCAGCCTGATGACACCTCTGATAGAAAAACGTGTGCACACTCAGCTTCCTCTTGGCTCCCTCCTTATCGGTCAGTGAATCTCAGTTCCGGGTTCATGACGGACTCACCTGGGAACTTCAGACAAACAAATGTCTGGACATCATCTTAGACCAATGGGGTCAGAATCTTTGGAGATAGAACCTTCAATTCGTATTTGTTTTTATTAATCTCCCCCAAGCAATTTAATCCAAAGTTGAGAGCCTCCTATTTGCACAAATATACTGATGGCCCATGATTTGAGGTTGGAAAAATGGAAATAATAAAGTGTTGTTTGACAGTTTCAGTGGCAAGTTAAATATTGGGTTAGTCTAGAAAGCCCAAGATGATAGTTCTTTATTAGGATTTATTTTAAGCATCATGTACAAGAAGTAGGCTTAGAAGAACAACTAGCACTTAGTTGATTCTTGAGAGTCCCTTGGACTGAAAGGACATCAAACCAGTCCATCCTAAAGGAAATCAACCCTGAGTAATCACTGGAAGGATGATGCTGAAGCTGAAGCTCCAGTAGTTCTGGCACCTGATGCGAAGAGCCAACTCACTGGAAAAGACCCTGATCCTGGGAAAGCTTGAAGGCAACAGCAGAAGAGGGTGGCAGAGGAAGAGATGATTAGATAGCACCACTGACTCCGTGAACGCGAATCTAAGCAAACTCCAGGAGACAGTGGAGGAGAGAGGAGCCTGCGCGCTGCTGTTTATGGAGCTGCAAAGAGTCGGACAGGATTTAGCAACTGAACAACAGCAAAGCAGTTAGTGAGAGAGATGAAGATGGTGAAGAGTGTCTCTCATGGGGAAAAATGCCTGTGGGAAGATTTGGGAACAAAAGAAACCAAAGAGGCCACTGAGATAGGAGATGAGGTCTAGGGGGTTAAGAGAGTGATCAGATCGACTCGTGAGTTATGTCATGGGTATCTGGCTTTTATCCACATGGCTGTGGGAAACTGCTGAAATATTTTAAATAGGAGTGTCTAGTAATTATGTTTTTAAAAGATGACCCAGTGGCAGAATGGGGAGCGTGAAGAGCAGCTTTGATGGAGAGCAGAATAGAATCCCCAAGACCAGTTAGGAGCCTATGGCACAGCAAGTGAGCGAGATGGTGGTTTGATTAAGGACGCAATGGTACAGATGGAGAGAAAAGATGGCTTTGAGAATTATTTCCCAAATGATTTTCAGGTCAAGAGTTTCATTTATTTTCCCTTATTGGTTACTATAAAATATTGAGTATAGTTCCCTGTGCTATACAATAGGTCCTTGCTGGTTACTTATTTTATATACAGGAGTGTGCGTCTGTTAATCCCAAGCTCCTAATTCATCCAGCTCCTCTACCTTCCCCTTCTATGTCGATGGGTCTATTGCTGTTTTGTGAATGAGTTCGTTTGTATTTTTTCTATTCCACATCACCTGAAACTAACACAAAAATATAAATCAACTATACTTCAATAAGAAATAAAATAAAAAAGATTTTCATTTCTGAGCTATTCTCTGCCCATGTAGGGCTAACAGGGGCTAGAGTAATAAATCTCATTTGACAGATGCACAACCAAAAACATCAAGAAAGGGGGCTGTGTGGCCCACTCAAGGTCCTGGCGTGAATTTGGCCAAGGAAGATGCAAACACACTGGCAGACTATATCAAGGACTCACCTTACACCTGCCACCGGCCAGCACTATAAATATCTTGCTGTCATGCTATTCAATTCATTTTCCTTCATAACCTCAAATGTGTTTGATTTAAAGTCTTGTCTTAGGCAAAATATATGTCTCTCCTCTTTCTGTAAAGCTCATGGTGTTCTCAGGTTATTTACTCTTTCCAAGGCAAGAGAGTCGGACACGACTGAGCGGCTGAACTGAACTGAAGGCAGTACTGTAAGGTTACTCACGGAGTAGTTCAGCGGAAACTGAGTCCATTGTTTTACTATTTTTTTGTGAACAATTAAAATAAATTCTAGTTCATTTCTTAATTTTTCATTTTATGTCTACATTCAAGCACTCCCCCCGTGTGTGCTCGGTTGCCACCCCGTGGACTGTAGCCCCCCAGGCTCCTCTGTCCATGGGACTTCCCAGGCGAGGATACTGAAATGGGTTGCCATTCCATTCTCCAGGGCATCTCCCCAACCTAGGGATTGCACTCATGTCTCCTGCATCTCTGCACTGCAGGGGATTCTTTACAGCTAAATTACAAACAACTTCAAATGAGAATATTGAGGTAGTTGATCTAAGAGTTATAAATTGGTATCATAAATCAGATGATCTAAATTAGTGGTGAAGAGGATCCATCTTGCTAGGGTCAAGCCACTTGATAACGTGGATGTACTTAATAACTGTGTGAATTGGGCAAGCCAATTAACTGATTTGGGGCCTGAATTTCATCTGCAAAATGGAACCTTCTTCTGTGAAGATTAGTTGAATCATTATGCCTATAAAGTTGAACATAATTCCTAGTCTTCAACAGTGCCCAAAAAAGGTTAATTATTATCTTTAATAGTAGTAGAAGATGGAAGAGAGAAGAGGTTTTCATGCAAATTGCATTAATAATTAAGCAAATGACTCTGTCTAGAAACTTGTCTGTAGTGTGGAAAACTGCTTCAGTTGGAAGAAAACATTTTTGCTGAGACAAGTATTAAGGGAGAATTGTGGCTGTTCATTCATGAAGTCATGTCCTACTCTTAGGGACCCCATGGAATGTAGCACACCAGGCTCCTCTGTCCTCCTCTATCTCCCGGAGTTTACTCATACTCATGTCCGTTGAGTCAGTGATGCCACCCAAGCATCTCATCCTCTGTCATCCCCTTCTCCTCCCGCCTTCAATCTTTCCCAGCATCAGGGTCTTTTCAAATGAGTCAGTTCTTCTCATCAGGTGGCCCAAGTTTTGGGGCTTCAGCTTTAGCTTCAGTCCTTCCAATGAACACTCAGGACTGATCTCCTTTAGGATGGACTGGTTGGATCTCCTTGCAGTCCAAGAGACTCTCAAGAGTAATCCAAGGCCACAATTCGAATGGCTTTGGTTAAATGAAATGAGGCCAACTTTGGCACCAGGGAAGATTTCTTGTTGTTTTTACCTCTTCTGAAAGTAAATTGCCCTCTATTGTGGGGAATCACCAGGATTTCTTCTGACCATACAGGCATTATGTAGTCCTTGATTTGCAAATGCTTGACAGTTACTTGTTTAGAAAGTGGAATCAGCCATTGGGTCATTTTGTGCTGTAACAAACCCACAAAGGGACTCAGCAGGATTAGGGTGTAGTCATTGTCACTCATGGAGAAGGCAATGGCACCCCACTCCAGTACTCCTGCCTGGAAAATCCCATGGGTGGAGGAGCCTGGTGGGCTGCAGTCCATGGGGTCGCTGGGGGTCGGACACGACTGAGTGACTTCACTTTCACTTTTCACTTCCATGCACTGGAGAAGGAAATGGCAACCCACTCCAGTGTTCTTGACTGGAGAATCCCAGGACGGGGAGCCTGGTGGGCTGCCATCTGTGGGGTCGCACAGAGTCGGACATGCCTGAGCAACGCAGCAGCAGCGGCGCTGTCACTCGTCATGCCCCACACTGACTGCGTATCTGAAGCAGGCGAGCTTAGGCTTCTATTGGTTTTGTGCTCCTGGGTAGTGATAGGCAGACGTTGCTAACGTTTTTCCTCGCGTGCTTTCTTCCTTCCCTGTCATTCATTTCCTGGTCTTGCCTCTTTGTAATTCTGCATTCTTCCTTTTACTTCCATCTCTTCTCCCCCTCTGAATATCTTTCTTTCCCTCATTGTATTTATGCCACTCATCTGCTTTCTCTCATTATTCAGAGCTGTCCTTACATTTATCAGCACTTGTTTTTATTTTTCCCAGGAATCTTAAGCCCTTGTTCAGAACTATAAAACAGTAAGTAAAGCTTCCCCTTCTTTGTGAATGGTTGAAATTTATTGCAGATTTATTGCAGAAAATTTCCACTTTATTAAGCTGACAGGTTTTGCTTGAAGGCATACTACCCTGTGAAATTCTAAATTTGATTTAAAGGTCAGAGGAAAAGCCTGGCACCTACAATCTGCCTGTGAATTGTTTTTGTAACACTAAATAGAGTTTACAAGGAGAGGAAATTACAATTGGTCAGCAGAAGGCATGCCAATCATAGCTTTTCTCAATAAACTCTTTGCCTTTAACCAAGCTCAGAGATGAAGACAACTACCAGATTAGTATGATCTGCAGAACATAGGAAGCTTCAGGTTCAGGTAGGTGTCAGATTAGATGAACCACTTTGAGAGGAGAAAGTGCTGTGTCTCTGAAAGCTGGGTGGGGGGCAAAGGGTGGGCATCTTTAATCATAGTTATCACTGACAAGGGCATTTTCACTTACATTAACAAAATATTGACTCTAAAAGGATTTAAAATAAGCTATATTTTTATTTGCTCCTTAAGGTAAAATAGCTCAACTTGGCACTGATGACAAGCATAGGAAACTCTCTTTTCCAAATGATTTTATTACCATTGCAAGAATATATTACTTTCTTTTTTAAAATTATGTTTTATGTAATCAGGCTGTACTTTTTAGTAGTAAGGCAGTTTAATGGAGTTTTCAAATTTACTCTATGTTAAACTCTTAAAATGTGCAAACTTTAATTATCTGATAATGGAGTCTTGGTTATGGTGAAAGAGAAGGAGGAAAAAAAAAGGCACACAAACTCCTAAATGTGTCAACATGGAATTTGTCAGCGTCAGGAATAGGCTAAAATAGGAATGCAAACATCTAATACCACAACTTTCTAAATCAACTGTACTCCAATAAAAATTATAGAAAAGAAAAAAAAAAAAGAGAGAGAAATTCCCCAAATTGGAAAAAAAAAGGTAACACCTCTTTGATGGCTGTAAAATGACCATTTTGCATCTATACCTCCTTCTGATGAAGAGAGACTCTTCAAAGTTTGCTTGAGGTTGAAAAACAATAAGGTTCCAGTAGGACCCATGTAGAATATTGGCTGTGTAAACAAAATAAGAGTATGTCAAAATTGGTTTTCACCCAGTTCTCATCTTTTGTTGGTAATCAATCGCAGGGAAAAGAAAGCTGAAAAGGGAACTCTGGTTTGATAATACAAAAGGTAGCACTGTGCTCTCCAGTAGGTTCGCATTAGAATCTATTTTGTGCAAACCATCAGTATTGCATATATGTTCATCCCAGTCTCCCAGTCCATCCTACCCTGGTTCCTTTCCCCTTTGGGATCCATACATTTTTCTCTATGTCTAGCGTATGTCTCTTAGTTCTTCTTTAAAAACTTAAAAAATAGATTTATTTATTTTTAGTTTTGGTTGTGCTGGGTCTTTGTTGCTGAGCAGACCTTCCTCTCAGTCGTGGCCAGGGGAGCTGCTCGCTGCAGGGACTTTTCCTGTTAAGGAGCAAGGGCCGTAGGGCAGGCACGCCTCAGTAGGTGCGGTTCCCAGCTCGAGAGCACAGGCTCGGTAGTTGTGGCCCACGGGCTTAGCTGTTCCTTGGCATGTGGGATCTTCCCAGATCAGGGATCAAACACGTGTCTCCTGCACTGGCAGGTGGGTTCTTTATGGCTGAACCACCAGGGAAGCCCTACGTCTCTATTTCTGCTTAGAAAAATTAAAGATAAATAAGTAAAAGACAGCACATCCGGTGATGGCAACTACAACAGTAATTACAGCAACCACTTTCTCCTTGTTCTTTTTGGCTGATGCCCCAGGTATCAGTGGACACTTCTGCAGTCTTTCATTATCCTTATTCATACCATTAGTAATTTGTTACTGTTTTCTGTCCAGTTTCATTGAGGTACAGTTGGCGTGCAGCACTGTGTAAGTTTAAGATGTACAGCATCATGGCTTGACTTACATACAGTATGAAAATGATGACCACAGGAAGCTTAGTGAACATCCATGATCACATGTAAGGTCCAAAGGTAAAGAAATAGAAAAAGAAGATTTCTTCCTTGGGACAAGAACTCGGGATTTACTGTCTTAACTGCTTTCCTGTGTAACAGTCGGCAGTGCTAATCATTTTCATCACGCTGACCTCCCTGGTGATGACAACTGGCAATCTGTACCCTCTGTCTGTCTTCATCCACTTCCCCGCCTCATGCCTTGGATGACCGCAGATCTGATCTCCTTTTGAAGTGTAGGTCACCTACAACACTGTTAGTTTCTGCTGCACAGCAGAGTGATTCTGTATCCCTGTACTTTTCAGGATGGTCACTGCAATGCCTCGTTATGCTCGGTCATCGTACAAGGACATCACGTTTCATTGACTGTGTTCTCCACACTGTACATTTCACACCCATTACTCGTTCGTTTTGTAACCGGAAGTTTGTATTTCTTACTTTCCCTCACCTGTTGTTTCTAAAACATCTGTCTTACCAACTATAATAATATCACATGTTCATTGTTGAAAATTTGGGGAATTCACAATAATTCGAAGAAAAATGATAACATCACCTGGAATCTCACCACCTAGAGATAAGCATTGTAAGTATTTTGGACTGTTTCCTCCAGCTTTTCATTCTGTGAGCTTATGTACACACAAGTGTGCATATACTCTGGGTGTGTGTCCCTGTGAAATGTTACAAAATTGTTAGTATAGAACATATGTATACTTATATTCAATCTTTCTAAATTTAACATTAGGTTGTGAGCAGTTTCTATATTATTGGTCTTTAAAAAGGCTCATAATAGCTGGGTATTATTCTACTATGAGAAAGAGACATTTGTTCATTTGTGTTGAGTATTAAAAGTGAAAAAGATGAAAGTGTTAGTCCCTCAGTCATGTCTGACTCTTTGCAACCCCATGAACGGTAGCCCAGCAGGCTCCTCTGTTACGTATTAAGGTTGTCTCTACTTTTTCACTCTGAAATTGTCCCACGGTAAAACCCATGGTACCTAGGTCTGTGTATCCGATTATTTTGAGGGATCTTTTCCTGAATATGTGGTGCTAGCTTCAAAGGAACAGAACAGCCCTGAAGTTCGGGATGCACATTGTCCTTGTGACAGCATCCTGGCTGTGAGGCAAACGTGGGGCCTTTTCTCTGCCTTTCTGACGTGGGTTCTGCTGCTCAGTCAGAAAGCGCCACTCCAGGGGGAGCTGAGTCAGTATCCTAGGAGCTGGCTTTTGCTGTGGTCCTTCCTCTTGCCTGGATTCGAGGCGTCTTCTGAATTTGCTGACAAAATGCACTGGACTCTTTTAACTTTCTTGGAAACCAGATGGAAAAAAAACTTGGTCTGACTCTGGAGTTTTATATACATGTATTTTTTTTGTAGATAAACAATTAAAATTGGCCAACACATTTATGTCTTTATGATGTTACATTCATGAGACAAAATCACAAAATAAGATTTCTTTCTTATTATTACTAGTGTGAGAGGATGGTTGCCTAAGCTAGAAGCTCGGGAATGAGGTCCAAGAAGTCTAATTGGAAGCAATTCACCAGTCTATCAAGATTATGTCTAAACAACTCATTACTATATGTTAGAGCCGGTTTAGGAATAATTCGTATTACAAGACTGGAAAAGGTCAGTTTTCATTTCAATCCCAAAGAAGGGCAATGCCAAAGAATGTTCAAACTACTGCACAATTGCATTCACTTCACATTCTGGCAAGGTCCTGCTCAAAATCCTCCAAGCTAGGCTTCAACAGTATATGAACTGAGAACTTCCAGACGTATAAATTGGATTTAGAAAAGGCAGACGAACCAGAGATCAAATTGCCAACATTTGTTGGATCATAGAAAAAGCGAGAGAATTTCAGAAAAAAATATCTACTGCTTCATTGACTACGCTAAAGCCTGTGACTGTGTGTATCACAACAAACTGAAAAATTCTGAAAGAGATGGGAATATGAGACCACCTTACCTGCTTCCTGAGAAACCTGTATGCAGGTCAAGAATCAACAGTTAGAACCAGATTTGGAACAACGGACTTGTTCAAAATCGGGAAAGGAGTACGTCAAGGCTGTATATTGTCACCCTGCTTACTTCTATGCAGAGTGCATTGTGTGAAACGCCGGGCTGGATGAAGTGCAAACTGGAGTCAAGATTGCCGGGAGAAATACCAATAACCTCAGATATGCAGATGACACCACCCTTATGGCAGGAAGTGAAGAGGAGCTAAAAAGCCTCTTGATAAAAGTGAAAGAGGAGAGTGAAAAAGTTGGCTTAAAATTCAACATGCAAAAAACTAAGATCATGTCATCTGGCCCCATCACTTCATGGCTAATAGATGGGGAAACAATGGAAACAGTGACAGACTTTATTTTCTTGGGCTCCAAAATCACTGTGAACTCTGACGGCAGCCATGAAATTAAAAGATGCTCGCTCCTTGGGAGAAAAGCTAAGACAAACTTAGACAATGCATTAAAAACCAGAGATATCGCTTTGCCCACAAAGGTCCATCTAGTCAAAGCTATGGTTTTCCCAATAGTCATATATGGATGTGAGAGTTGGAACGTAAAGAAGGCTGAGCACCGAAGAATTGATACTTTCAAACTGTGGTGTTGGAGAAGACTCTTGAGAGTCCCTTGGACAGAAAGGAGATCAAACCAGTCCATCCTAAAGGAACTCAACCCTGAATATTCATTGGAAGGACTGATGCTGAAGCTCCGATACTTTGGCCACCTGATGCAAAGAGCTGACTCATTGGAAAAGACCCTGATGCTGGGAAAGATTGAAGGCAGGAGAAAGGGACGACAGAGGATGAGATGGTTGGATGGCGTCACCAACTCAATGGATATGAGTTTGAGCAAACTCTGAGAGAGAGTGAAGGACAGGGAAGCCTGGACTGTGGTAGTCCATGGGGTCCCAAAGAGTCAAACATGACTGAGAGACTGAATGGCAACATATAAAATACATGTTACTGACTATGTATTACATAGATGTATATATACTATGTACTGATTATGACGACAGAAATATGTGATAATTTTTGTGATTTCACCACAAAGCCCATAAGGTTGTTATTCCTGATATCCACATCTTAAATAGGAGGTGCTGAAACTGGAAAATTTTAGGTAATTCACCCAAGAATTTACCTAGATAGCAAAGAAGGAATCTAGAATTAGGAACCGTGTGTAGGTGGCTCCCAAATCTCCCTGTATCCCATGGTACCACTCAGCACTCTCAGCGTATCTATATGCTACTTCAGAGTCCTGCACCCTGGTACCCCTTCACTGGACTCCTCTGTGGTACTACATCAGAGTAATACTTTGAGATCTTCATGGCACTACTTCACAGTACTAATTTACAGTACGGTATGGCAGTGCCATGTCACCAAACTACTTCAAGGTGCTACTTTAGAATACTCCATTCAGAGCAGTACTCCATGGTTGTACTTTGTGGTGGTACCTCATGGCAGTATTTTAAAATATTATTTCATGACAGTACTTCAGGGAAATACTTTATCAGTTTATTGCAGCATAATTTGGGAATATATCTATAGTGATCCAATATTGTTAAAAGATAACTTTCAAAAAAAAGTAAATCATGACTCTGATACAAAATGAATGTGAGTTAGACTCTGTCAGTTGGAGACTCTAGATCATTGAGGAAACCAGGTGTTTTGGGTTTCTTAGATTTTTTTTTTTTTTAATGTGGACCATTTTTAAAGTCTTTACTGAATTTGTTAACAATATTACTCCTGCATTATGGTTTGTTTTTTGGGCCGTGACACATGTGGGTTCTTTGTTCCCTGACTAGGGATCAAACCCACACCCTCTACAATAGAAGGTGAACTCTCAACCACTGGACTGCCAGGGAATTCCCAAGGTGGATCTTACAATCAGTGCAACAAAGAAGTCTAAAACCCATACATTCAAATGAAATAAAGGAATGTTGCAATGAATGTGTAAATGGAGGCAAAACCAACATCTTCCCTTCAAGGGGGGGAGTCAGGTCAGCTTGTGCTGGAAAGGACAGACTTTGTTTGTCTATGGCCAAGAATATGTTCCTTTTCTATCAGTTACCTATAATTCACAAAACTGGAAAACAGAATTTAAAAGCTCTCTGGTTTGGACAAGGCACGTGTTTCCACTAAGCCACAAATTCAGTGTGTGCTCTTGGAACGTGATAGTGCAAATTCTTGTCATCTCAGACAATAGCTCAGGGGCTTTCCCAGTGGCTCAGTGGTAAAGAATCTACCTGCCAGTCAGGAGACTCTGGGTTGGAAGGTGACCTGGGGAAGGCAATGGCAACTCGCTCTAATAATCTTGCCTGGGAAATCCCATGCCAAAGAGCTTGCAGTCCATGGGACTGCAGAGTCAGACACAACTTAGCATCTAAGCAACAACCAAGTGAAAAACAGAGATCATAGCTCAGTTCTTTAAATTTGTCTAACATGAATTATCCAGGTAATTGAAATAAAAGACATTCACATGCATTATCTACACATTTTACTGTGTTTGTGGAGACTTGACAAAATCCATGCTGTGCAGTGACTTGACCAAAGCCGTTTCAGAAGGAGATGGGTGGGTGGGTGAAGGGAGTTTTATATTAATTCTCTGACTTTCATCGACAAGTTTTCTTGGTTTATGAAGTCACAAGATAATTTTTCTAAATGCCAACCTTGCAATTCGAGCTGGGAATGAAATTCAAGCTGTGTATTTTCTGCTTCTTATAGTCCATCATTAATTGTAATAAAGAGCCTGTGAATTTGTCAGCCAAGTTCTGACAGTAAAATCTTTATTACTGGTGATGATGTAAGAGGCAAAAGGAATACAAGCTTGAGTTTTAGATCCCAGGTTGAATACAGAAAGCTGATGTCTAGGAGGGAAAAAAAAAATCTTACACCAGATTTGATCACTAAGGCAAGATAAATGTGGAACCCAACAAGGCCAATTTTATAGTCATGGAACCAATCATGACCACTGTTAACTGTTATTAGGAAGGTGATGAAATTAGTGTAGGGATTAACTCAGCATAACCAGAAAAAAAAAAAAAAAACTGGAAAAAAATTAAAGCAACAGCTAGTGATACAAGTCAGCTTTAGTGTATGGCTGGAGGGAAAAATTGATGAAGCAATTTCTCAGAAAATCTATAAAGTTCTACAAAATAGCCCTGTGATGAGAATTGCAGAAGAAACAAACATTTAGACTATTGAGAGTTGGATGATTGTTTAATTAAAATTAAGCCAGGTCCGAAGGGTGGGTTAATTGCCACAGGTCTTGATCAAGTAGCATTAATAAAAAGCAAGCACTAAACTGGGAAGCAAAACCAAACCATGCAGTATTCTATATATATATTAAAAAAAACACGTTTTACCTCTTCAGCCAAAGGAAGTAGAAGTTGAGGTTTGCTATAAACTGTGTTATTAATTCAACATGTTAAACAGTAGACTGATACAGACCTGAGATTTTCCCCTTCCCACACACAACCACACCCTGGCCAAGGGAATTTTATCCAAACCCTCTTGTACTGTTTTATTATTTTTTATTCTTGCGTTGCTCAGAGCTGCTGAAGAGGCCTTGTTTACTCCCACCCTCTTTTTGTTTGGCTTTGTTGAAATTCATTTCTGCTGCTTGCAGCCAAAGATTTTGACTAATGTGTATGACAGTTACTGGAATAATTATAGGATTTGAATCCTCAATTTTCCAACTTCTCCATATCTGAAAGCCGGCAGGAGTGTTCAGCAAGAGCCTGAGGAAGGAGATGGAATGGAAGGATGAATATGGGAAGAGTGAGAAGAACGGGGGTAGAAGGAGAGCTCGGTGTGCGCCCTTCAACCTTCAGCCAGACACCACGGTCTCTACCACACCGTGTTTTTCTACCAACAACTTCAACTCATTTCAATTTTCCTTTTTTGTTTTTTTTTTTGGTAGAGTCCACTGATTTTCTCTCTTTTTAAAAATAATCTAATTGATTAATGGATTTCCTTTTGGCTGTGCTGGGTCTTCGTCGCTGTGTGGACTTTCCTCTAGTTGTGGCCGGTGGGAGCCGCTCCCCACGGTGGCGTCTTCGGTGAAGGAGCAGGAGCTCTGGGCACACGGGCTGAGCAGCGGCGGCTCCCGGGCTCCAGAGCACAGGCTCCGTAGTTGCAGTGTGCGGGCTTAGTTGCTCTGTGGCGTGTGGGGTGTTCTCAGATCAGGGATGAACCCGTGTCTCCTGTATCGTCAGGCTGACTCTCAACCACTGATCCACCAGGAAGTCCCGGATCTCCTCTGTCTTAATGTCGGGTGTTGAGTACGAATTTCAGGAAAGGGGCCCAAAAGCTTCGTCAACTTGACTTTCAGAAACATCCTCGCAGTGTTTGCCTCAAGCTGACGTCAAGCCGTCTCGCTGCCCTCGGAGCGGGGCCTTCACACCCGCAGTGGGTCTTGTGTAAATGTTTGCTGATGGCTGTGAGGATAAGGCAGATGTATAACATCTGCAGGGATATAGCCCATGCAGTTGACACCTTTGAAGGAACTGCCTTCAAGGCAGTGATTTCATAGGCAGAGTTGGGGACAGAGTCGGCTCAGTGGTAGAGAACCTGCCTGCCAAAGCAAGAGATGCAGGTGCTCAGGTTTGATCCCTGGGTTGACAAGCTCCCTTGGAGGAGGAGAGGACAACCCATCCAGCATTCTTTCCTGGAAAATTCCGTGGATAGAGGAGCCTGGAGGACTGTAGTCCATAGGGTCACAAAGAGTTGGACACAACTGAGCGACTGAGTGGCACGTGCACACACGTGGGGGACAGACCCTTAACGTGGCCCCATCCCCGCCTGCTGGTGTTCTTCTCCCTGTAAGTGGGTGGGACGTGTGAGTGGTTTCTAATCCATACCGTACAGCAGAGGTGGTGAAAGTGCACATGATTGGATTACAAGGCGCCTGTCATGCTGGAGGTTAAAAGGTTACAAGGTGCCTGCATGCTGGAGCCTCTCTTTTGCCAGCTTAGAGGGAATGAGCAGTCATGCTGGGCACCCCATGTGACAAGGGACTGTGCACAACCTCTAGGAGCTAAAGACGACTTCTAGCTGATGGCCAGCAAGTAACAATGCCCTTCAGTCCTACAGCCATAAGGAAATTGACTCTGAGTGAGTTTGGAGGCTGATCCTTCCCAGGTGAGCCTCAGGTGGTCCCCGGGTCCCCAGTGACACTTGAATGACAGGTGAGTGTGAGCCTGAGCAGACAACCCAGCTAAGCTTTGCACAAACTCCTACCCACGTCCACGATGAGTTGTTATAAGCTAGGTTTCTGATGTATTGTTATTTAGCAATAGATAATTAAAACAGAAGAGCAGGAAGAGAAGAGTTGGAGAAGGAAATGGCAACCCACTCCAGTACTCTTGCCTGGAAAATCCCATGGATGGAGGAGCTGGAGGCTCCAGTCTATGGGTTCACAAAGAGTTGGACACTACTGAGCAACTTCACTTTTCACTAATTAAAACAGAAAGTTTGTGTCATAGACAAAAGCCTGGATTTGGAAAGCCACTGGCGCTGGTAGAGTCCTCTTTTGCCCTTTAAAAAAAAAATGAATCAATAGTTGATTTATAATATTGTGTTCATTTCAGGTGTACAGTAAAGTGATTCAGTTATACATATATATATTTCAGATTCTTTTCCATTATAGGTTGTTACAAGATATTGAATATCGTTCTCTGTGCTATATAATAAATCCTTATTGTTTCTCTATTATAATAAAGTGGGGGTATCTATTAATCCCATACTTCTAACTTATCCCTCCCCTCTTTGCCCTTTAATACTTTGGACAAATTAGCCAACTAAAACTTGGTTTTCTAAGTGTTGTGAAGCAAGGCTTCTCAACCTTGGCACTTGACATTTGGAGCTGGGAGGCTGTCCAGGACATTGTAGGGTGTTAACAGCATCCCTGGCTTCTATCTGCACATTGAAAAATGCCCCCCACACTGCCAAACACCTGAGGAGGGAACAAAACTGCCCCCCGTCAAGAATCACTGGTGTAAGGTTAGTGGGAATGGTAATAGTAATTAGTCCTCTGGGCTTGTTGAAACTTCTCTTTTAAAGATTGTTCATTTATTGTGGCAGCTCTGGGTCTGCACTGCCACGCTTGGGTTTCCTCTGGTGTGGCACACAGGGGCTGCTCTTCCTGCAGTGTGCAAGCTTCTCTTGCTGTGGCGCGCAGGCTCTAGCAGCCCGGATCAGGCTTAGGCACTGCAGCTCTTGGGGGGCTCCATCTCAGGCTCAGCAGTTGTAGTGCGTGTGCTCAGCTGCTCCGCTGCATGTGGGATCTCCTCGGACCAGGGATGGAACCCAGACTGCTGCATTGCAAGGTGGATTCTTCACCACTGGACCACCAGGGAAGCCCCTTGTTGGAAGTTTTAAATCAGATAGTTGAGCTGATAACCTTCAAAATAAGAACTTAGAGTATGACATTATGATTGTAATGAATTTTGCATTTTTTCCCCTTATTTTTCTCAATTGCATTTTTATTCTCTTAGTTGCAGCCATGAGCACAAGATGGGTTTCGGCTGGTTCCAAATCTTCCAAGAAGGCGGCAGTTTTGCTTAGCATGAGATGGGGACAAAATATGAGCAGCTGAGAGAGAGAGAAAGAGAGAGAGGAGGCAGGGAGGCTGAGAGGGAGGAGGAAGCTCACGTGCTTCCTGAAGCTTCTGCGTTCACCAGGGTTTGCTCAGTCATTCGTGGGAGTTCCATCAGGATGAGAAAGGCACTGGGCATTAGCAGTCATGTAGAGGGGACTTGGGCTCCTGGGGCTCCCCCAGGTTGTGGCTCGGGATTAGGGTGATCCGACCTAGATCCTAAGGGATGGGGACCCTGAGCGACACCTGGATTGCCCTGCTGTTATCATCCTCAATGTCATGACCTTTTGGCGTGATTACAGGTAAGGGCATGTACCTGCTAGAATGCCTTCCTCAGACCCAGACCCTTTAAACCTCTTTAATGAATGCAGCGACATTGCAGTTTTATCGCAAAAAGCAAGTGAATGAGCACCTTGGGTCTCCTGGTGATTAGTATAAACCAGAGCATCATGGGCCAAAAATAATAAAAAGAGAATCTCCCATCTCTCTATTGAGCTCGGGTCTAGTGACTGGACACAGGTGAAACCAGTCAAAAAGGATGGACAGCTCCCCGAAGGAAAAGCACAGAGGAGGCAGGAAAACAGAGCTCTTACTAACAAGTCATAAAATAGCTCAGTGTCTGCTGTTGACTTCCTCTTCTTTCCCTTTTTCCCTTTTCTCCTTTTTCCCCTTCCGTCTTCTGGTCCATCCCTAACCCCTTCTTCCTGCACAATAGTTGACTCTGTAAACAGGGTCCAAAGGCAGGCGTGCTGGCCCACAAAATTGATGGTTGAAGGTCAGTGAATGCAGTAGGTCAGTTTCAAGACTGTTTATAGCAGGCTCTCGAGGAGATGCGAGAGTCACAGCTCACGGTTGCACGTTTCCCGTGTGTGGATGTTTTTCTAAACGCTGCCCTTGTTGGAACTTATTTAACCACATTGCAGCTCTGTCATATACGTACGAGGCTTATGCCCTTTTTACAGGTAATACTGAGACTTCCTATAAAAACTCATGCAGCGGCGAGCTCTGGTCTAAGGGCTGTGCACCTATTTGTCGTTCAGTCACTAAGTCTTGTTCAACTCTTTGCGACCCACAGACTGCAACACACCAAGCTCCCCTGTCCTGCACTCCTGGAGCTTGCTCACATTCATGCTCGCTGAGTCGGTGACGCCATCCAACCATCTCATCCTCTGTCGTCCCCTTCTCCTCCTGCCTTCAATCTTTCCCAGCATCAGGGTCTTTTCCAATGAGTCAGCTCTTCACATCAGATGGTCAAAATATTGGAGCTTCAGCTTCAGCATTAGTCCTTCCAATGAATATTCCAGGCTGATTTCCTTTAGGATTGACTGGTTTGGTCTACACTTATTATCTCAATTTAATCCTCAAGTAGGAATGCTCTGAAGTTATTATCCCATTTTAAAGCTAAGGAAACTGAAGCAAGGAGAAAAGTGGTTTGTCACAATTTCTCAGTCCCAGTATATTTGCTTGCTGCTACCTTAACTCTCCCATATGGCAGATCATTCTTGGCAAATCTGGAAAGTTTTAAATATTTCTAGAGCCAACTCAGCACAAATTAGAAGTGGAGTATGTATGTGTGCTTCCAAGGAATGAAAGATGAATATCCAGGTAAGACTATCTTCCACTTATTTTGAAGTGTATCTCCATCCCAAATAGAATTGCTTATTGTAAACTTTTGAATACTACAGAGATAGATCTTGAAGTTTGTTTCTGGTATTAAAGTACTGCAATGATAAATACTGTGATATCAGTCACAAACCAGGAGATAAGCATCCCTGTTTAGATATTGACAAGAGTGTGACCGCTAGAAGGAAGCTTCTGTTTCAGCCTCATCTAATTAAGCCCAGAATGTGTGTAAGATCATTAGCACAGCGGTTTTGAAACTCAGGTTTGAGCTACACTTCAGCAGCTTATGTCACCCAAAGACAATTCTGCAACATTTGTATCGTTAAATGTGATCTCGAGCAGCATCTGTAAAACGAGACAATAAATAGCTTGTGTCTTTTGCTGGAGGCAGTGGCCGCCACTTTCCACGGGTAGTAAAATCACAAAAGTTGCAGGTACATCAGAAAACAGCAGTGGTGTCAGATGGAAGGGGTTCATACCTGAATGAGCAATTAGCATCCAGCTTATCCAAGGGGAGATGCGTGTACATCCACTTTCTTCTGAAGAAGCAGATGTCCCCCGTCTCTAAAGGTCTGTCTTAATCAGGGATTCCAAACCCTTCTGTGTGCACGTGTGCTCAGATGCTAAGTCGTATCTGACTCTTGCGACCCCACGATCTGTAGCCTGCCAGAATCCTCTGTCCATGGGATTTCCCAGGCAAGAGTATTGGAGTGGGTCATCATTTCCTCTTCCAGAGGATCTTCCCGACCCAGGGATCGAACCTGCGTCTCCTGCATTGGCAGGTGGGTTCTGTACTGCTGAGCCACCCTTATGTAGCATATGGTGACATCTAATCTCTAGTCATTTGTCTGTGGGGATACCAGGGAGCTGATTTCTCTCCATTCTTTGGTAGAAACTTTATTTTTATTTATTTTATTTTTAAACTTTACATAATTGTATTAGTTTTGCCAAATATCAAAATGAATCCACCACAGGTATACATGTGTTCCCCATCCTGAACCCTCCTCCCTCCTCCCTCCCCATACCATCCCTCTGGGTTGTCCCAGTGCACTAGCCCCAAGCATCCATGGTAGAAACTTTAAATGAAAGAAGGAAGTTAATTTCTGCAAGAAGATGGCTCTTTGAACAGGCACGTTAGGTCTGCCTCTTCTAGCCCTGCACACATATGTGCTCTGCAGGAAGGGGCCCACAGGTCCCAGCAGGCTTCATTCTGGGGAGCGTCATGGTCTGCTCCTCCAGTGTGCTGCTCCTCAGAAGGCGAAGGTGATAGAGTGATGGCAGAGGGCGTGAGGGACAAGGTCTTCATCCACCGGGCGAAGGGAAGGAGGAGGGCTTTGCAGGATGATGCCGAGTCCACTGTGAGACGGAAGGCCGGGACAGAAGTCTTCCAGTGGGTGTGGCACACTTATTCCCCCACCCCCACCACAATCAACACACACACACGCATTCACAATCTGCACAAGAACACAAAACGGGGGCGAGAGTGAAACTGCGGGGCTCAGATTGGGACTTGAACCCAATGGCCAGAAGTCAAACACAGCCAAATCCATGATCTGCCATTGAGATCACTCCCCTGGCTTCAGCACTCAATGAAGCTGAGGTTCTTGATGTCTCATCATGGAAAGAACTCAGTGAGAGGCAAAGTGATAGGAAAGAAGTGGATCTATTTAGAGAGAAATGCTCCATAGACAGAATGTGGGCCATCTCAGAAGAAGAGAGCAGCCTCAAACTATGCTGTGGTTAGCCTTAATGGGCTGGGTAATTTCATAGGCTAATGAGTGAATGATTATGCCACCTACCTTGGGGAAGGGGCAGAGATTTCCAGGAACTGGGCCACTGCCCCCTTTTTGCTCTTCGATAGTTGGCCTTGGAACCGTCAGGGCACTGGTTGGCGCTTGCTTTAGCTTGCTGGTGTGTTACAGTGAGCATATGACGAGGCCCAAGGTCTAGTGGAAGTCACCTGTCTGCCCTCCTGGACTCATTTCGTTCTAATCAGTTTATGTTGTGTCCTCCGTTCAGCTCAGTTCAGTTCAGTTGCTCAGTCGTGTCCGACTCTTCAAGACCCCATGAATGGCAGCACGCCAGGCCTCCCTGTCCATCACCAACTCCCAGAGTTCACTCAGACTCACGTCCATCGAGTCAGTGATGCCATCCAGCCATCTCATCCTCTGTCGTCCCCTTCTCCTCTTGCCCCCAATCCCTCCCAGCATCAGAGTCTTTTCCAATGAGTCAACTCTTCGCATGAGGTAGCCAAAGTACTGGAGTTTCAGCTTTAGCATCATTCCTTCCAAAGAAATCCCAGGGCTGATCTCCTTCAGAATGGACTGGTTGGATCTCCTTGCAGTCCAAGGGACTCTCAAGAGTCTTCTCCAACAGCACGTCCTCAGGGCACATTATTCTTTCAGAGGTTGTGCCCTGCCCCTCTCCTCTAGCATATTTGCCCCTGGATGTCAGGGTGAACCCTGGGCAACACCCTAGAGCTTTGGTGACGGCCTGTTCCTGCATGTGAGCAGACCGGTCCAAGGGCCTCAGGCTTTGCAGTCACAGGTGGTTCTCGATACTGCGGGAGTGCTCAGTTATGTTTGCGTCTTTGCAACCCCATGGACTGCAGCCTGCCAAGCACCTCTGTCCATGAGATTTTCTAGCGAGAATACTGGAGAGGGTTGCCATTTCCTTCTCCAGGGGATCTTCCCGACCCAGGGGTCGAATCTACATCTCTTGTGTTGGCAGATGGATTTTTTTTTTTTTTTGTACTTCTGAGCCACTTAGGAAGTCCCTTTAGATGCTGAACTATTTATAACTATGCCTGTCTCCCAACCAGACCAACCAGACTTTATCCAGTGGACCGCCATCGTCGTCCAGCCCAGGCAGTGACCCTTCCTTCAGGAGTCCCATTCGCCTTCAACCCAGGGCAGTTTGGACAAGTCTCCTGCTGCCCACATGCTGACATCTTAGGCTATGCTGTTCTAATCAGCTGTTGCATCCTTCTCTGACTCAAGTTTTCAGAGGGCAGGGGTCATTTTTCACTCGACTTTGCTTTGCAGGGTGTCCATCGTGATATATGCATGTATCTGGTGCAAGGGTAGGTGGCCAAAGAAACCCAGAAGATGAGAATATTGGATGAAGAGTTTGAATAGAGATTCAGTAATAGCTGTCTTTCGAAAAGAATATTTTTCAGCCCAAATGCCTGATTACACTAATCAAGTTAGGGGAAAATCAACATATGATTTGGGAGCTTGCATTTGGTTCTAGCAAAATTGGTTAAGCAATGTCAGTGGTTACCAAGGGGTGGGGGTAGTAATGGTTAGGAATTTAAGATTTAGAACAAATAGTTAAGGATTCGGATTCAAGCTCGAGCACTCAGCTAGCCTTGTGACCATGGCCCGGTTACCAAACCCTCCTCTATCTCCATTTTCTTCTCTGTAAAAGTAGACTGATAAGTGCCTGTCGCTTTTGGGCGTTGTAATGATGAAATGGAAAGACAGCATGCGCAGTAGTAACCTGGGTACCTGTACATGGTTGGTTATCAACAGGTTACTGTGTGACAGGCTGAACGGAGGCTGCCACGGCCCAGGCGAGCTCAGGACTGAGTTGCATCTGAAGGGTGCTGCATTTACAAAGGCTCCCCCATCCCCCAGCTGGGGTGCTAGGATTCAGTCCATGCTGGGGAAGTGCCATCCTGTGTTTTGTTAAATAAATTAATTTTATGGCCCAAAGTTTTAGTAAATGCATGCAACTCTCATATGTTAGCATTCATAATGTTGTCCACAGCTCTAAGATTTCATAAACATCAAAGCATTTTAGCACATGTTGATTTTCTGTATATATTCATATACATAAATAAAGCTTTGGTGGTAATTATCATGAGCAATATTTTCTACTTATTATGAATTTTTCACCAAGGGTCATCAAACTTGTTTAAAAAGAGGCATGCCAAGAATAGCTCATGTTTTTCTTCTGGAATTTATGACCAAAGTCAGGCATCAGAATTCTTATTTATTTGCACTTTGCATGTCATAGAAGGCCCAGAACATGCTTGTTAATTTACTTTGCTAGCTAGACAACTGAGTTATGGCGGTGGTGGCATAATCATATTATGAAACTAGCAGGGAATTCATCTGGGAGCAAATATCTGGGGCATTTGGAAAACACTGGTCGACTCCATTGTTTTCAGTATTGCCTGAGCTAGGGCCAGCTAACTCCACTGGTAGCTTTGGAAGATCAGAAAGCCTGGATAGAGTGCAAAAATGATGATATGAAAATGATTTGGATCTGGAATGAATACAAATGTGATCAGAGAGGGTTTCAGAGTTCTTGAATTCTTATCTAGCCTTTGACCTCGAAAACAGTATGACTTCCAGGCCTCAGTTCCTTCAACATCTACCCTGGCCATGCAGGTTGGGATGGTTGGCGTTCTGAAGGCGGGGTCTGTGAGCTCCCTGTAGTTGTGTGTGGCAAGTGCATCTTTCTGGGATGAAAGTGCTGCTTTCATCAAATTCTCTAAGAGGTTCGTGGATGCAACATAATCAGTAATCATTCCTCTGACCAGTCCTTGAGATTCCCTCCTAGCTCCAAGAGTCTCTGATTTTCTCAAACTTGAGATGAAAGTCTAATAGTGTAGTAATATAAAAATACATGAGGCTTTTTTGGTAAAGGTAATACCTTACTTCCAATTAAAATTTCTTTTTTCATCTTCCCTCAAATAGGCAAATAGCTAAGGTGTCCTATTCAAGTCTTGCTTGATCTCGAACTTGTATCTCATACTGAATTTTTAGCAGTCATGATAATAACTTATACCTTGGTATCATTGTTCTTTAGTCATTAAGTCATGTCTGACTTTCTGTGATCCCATGGACTATAACCCACCAGGCTCCTCCATCCATGGGATTCTCCAGGCAAGAATCCTGGAGAGGACTGCCGTTTCTTTCTCCACGGGATCTTCTTGCATCTCCCGTATCTCCTGCAATGGCAGGTAGATTCTTTACTTTTGTGGCATCTGGGAATCCCCCTATACCTTGGAATACCTTGGAGCATTATTTCTATGTTAAATACATTTTTAGGGAAAATTTTATATTATAGTTTTCCTCTGGTTCACAGAACATCTTTGCCTATAGAAAGTTCTAAGCAATTCTGCACTTGAGAACCTGTTTAAAAAATGTAAACACAATGTTTTTTAAATTATTTGATCCTCATTCTGAAGGAGATCAGCCCTGGGATTTCTTTGGAAGGAATGATGCTAAAGCTGAAACTCCAGTACTTTGGCCACCTCATGTGAAGAGTTGACTCATTGGAAAAGACTCTGATGCTGGGAGGGATTGAGGGCAGGAGGAGAAGGGGACGACAGAGGATGAGATGGCTGGACGGCATCACTGACTCGATGGACATGAATTTGGGTGAACTCTGGGAGTTGGTGATGGACAAGGCCTAGGCCTGGCGTGCTGCAATTCATGGGGTCACAAAGAGTCAGACATGACTGAGCAACTGAACTGAACTGAACTGAACTGAAAGCTCCTTATGCACCTGTTCACATAATAAAGGGTAATTCTTCTGAGGAATACGTTATTAGAAATGCTGACCTAGTCATTTCAGCTTTAATTCTTTGGGGCACACAGATGGCCTTCCCTGGGTTTTTTGAGGTCTAATAATGCTTATTTAATGAGGCACCCACATACATTTAGATGATACCATTCCACAGTGTTTTAGGAAGACTTAAATTAGTGTAAGTAAAAAAAATGTTTTTTATGAGATATAGGGAAGGGAGATGCAGTTTTACGAGAGAAGGGAGATATAGTTTTAAAAAGTTGGCATTATGGTGTGCTGTGTGCTTAATCGTTCAGTCATGTCTGATTCTTTGCAACCTTATGGACTGTAGTCCGCCAGGCTCCTCTGTCCATGGGATTCTCCAGGCAAGAATACTGGAGTGGGCTGCCATGCCCTCCTCCAGGGGATCTTCCCACCCCAGGGATCAAACCCAAGTCTTCCACACTGCAGGTGGATTCTTTACCATATGAGCCAGCGGGGTACATAAAGGTAAAAAAAAAAAAAAAAAAAGCAAGGGTAAAAGGAAAAGTTTGTGGGAGTTGTAGATACTTATTCATGATTTATTATTGAGGTCCTCCTAAGTAATGCGGAACATGAGATTATCTGATAATCAAAAGGAGGTTGGGAGAAGGTATCTGACATTAATGTAGTCAAAATCAAGTTATATTGGCAGACAGGTGATAAATAATTTCAATATAGAGTGAGTCCTGCTATGTAGAGATAGGTACTATTGCTATAAAAACATAGATAGAGCCAATCATTTGCAGATCTGAAGTCTTCAAGGAGGAGCTGATATTTGATTTGGCTTTAAAATTCACAGTTGAATAAACTAAGTCTGACTCTCTTCAGGAGGCTAAAATGAATATACGAAAAACAAAGACACAAGACGCTGAGAACTGCACTTAAAGTTTGAAAGTGTGAGAAGCTCAGTCATGTCTGATTCTGTGGGACCAGGCTCTGGTCCATGTCTGACTCTAGCCCGCCAGGCTCCTCTGTTCATGGGGTTTTCCAGGGAAGAATACTGGAGTGGGTTGCCATTCCTTTCTCCAGGGGATTTTCCAACCCCAAGGATCACACCTGGGTCTTTTGCAGATTATTTACTGTCTGAGCCACCAGGGAAGCCCTATTTTGGTTAATGACACTTTGGCTGCAAATATCAGAAATCCCAACTCAAACCAGCTTAAATAATAAAGAAATGTATCATTTTACTAAATAGAGATTTCAGTGTACAGAGGCCTTCAAGGTCATGAACTCATTTCTCGTCATTGCTCCATGTTTACATTTTCCATTCTGAACTGATTCTCATGATGTCAGCAAGAGGTTTGCTGAAGTTTAAGGCCAACAATGTCTAGGAGAGGGTTTACCTCTCCCCTCCTTGAGTCCTTCTTTAGAACGAGAAAACTCTCAGAACCCTCTCAAGAGATGCCACTTCATGTCTTAGTAAATGCCAATTCCTAAGTGAGTCTTGGTGAGGGACCCTGATTCCAATCAAGTCCACCTGGAAGGCTGAATCATCTTCTTCTAAAGCTGGTGGTTAAAGGGAGGAGAGGTGAGCCCTGAACAAAGTCAGGATCTTATGAGGAAGGGAGAAGAGGTGGGAGATGGTCAGGAGACAACTCACAATGCCTACTTCAGAAAACCGGTATAAAAAGACATTGCCATCTGCAAGATACTTGAACAGTAATGGATAACATTGTCTTTCCCATCTCCATGACCAAGACTAAAAACCCAGGCATGGGTAGTTGCCTGAAGTGTGTCTCCATATCTTCCTCTATATTTTATTTTTTTATTTTAATTTGTTTAAGCCACCAGAAGATTTTTTTTTTTACCTACCTCCTAGAGTAATGAAAGTAGAAACAAAAATAAACAAATGGGATCTAATTAAACTTAAAAGCTTTTGCACAGCAAAGGAAACCCTAAACAAGACAAAAAGATAATCCTCAGAATGGGTGAAAATATTTGCAAATGAAGCAATGGACAAAGGATTAGTCTCCAAAATATCCAAAAAACTCGTGGAGCTCAATATAAAAAAAAACTAAATAAATTTAAAAAATAGGCAGAAGACCTAAATAGCTCTCCAAAGAACATATACAGATGGCCAAGAGGCACATGAAAAGATGCTTGGCATCACTAATTATTCAGTTCAGTTCAGTCGCTCAGTCGTGTCTGACTCTCTGCGACCCCATGAATCGCAGCACGCCAGGCCTCCCTGTCCATCACCAACTCCCAGAGTTCACTCAGACTCAGGTCCATCAAGTCAGTGATGCCATCCAGCCATTTCATCCTCTGTCATCCCCTTCTCCTCCTGCCCCCAATCCCTCCCAGCACTAATTATTAGAAAAATGCAAATCAAAACTACCTCACACCAGGTCAGAATGGCCATCATCAAAAAACCCTCTATATTTTAATCTGAAAGACTGTTCAACATGCAGCACATTAATGCTAATCACTGTGCTTTAAATATCAAAGGGTGTTTGAGCCACTGAAGTCTCCCCAACCCTTGAGACTGTTTTCCACTAGTACTTACTTTGAACATGTACTCTAATAGCAGACAGACTCAGTCTCTCATGGTGCTATGCAAAGGTAGGTTTGTAGAAGAATGATCAGATAATGATGATGATGATTGGACACTAATTGTCATTTCAGTTAAGCAACAAATCTCAGAGGCTTATGAACTAATTCAAATAACTAGAGTTTCAGCATCTTCATTGTATGGAGAGAGAAAAACCCAACCACATCAATCTTCTGGCTTTCCTATTGATTAACATTAATTGCTTAAAATTCCAATGCCAGCAATATCTTACTGATTTATGGCTTATGAAAGCTATTGACATATGTGGAGATACAATAAAGAATCTTTTATAGGCATGACTACAATAGATTGCTATAGGGATTATCTAATTATTGAGTAAGCGCTAGTGATGAACTCTAGCAGTAAAAATACCATATGCTCACCAGGGGGCTACGGGACCAAAATGATGGCTATCTCTGACAGCGTAAATAGGCTTTTCTTTTCCTTCCCCCTTAAACAGAAATTCTTACTAGCATTCTTTTGGAAGCCAAGAATGGATGAGTTGAACAACTGTTATCCCACTCTTCACCCCAACTTTCCTTCTTTTAATTATAAATCTTTTGAATTTCTAATTGAATTCTTATTGTTTCCTTTCTCCTACTTTCTAAAGAATTCTCTTGTAGGCATCCAACAATAGAAATGACGAACACTTCAAATTAAAGGTGCAATGTCTTACTGTTTTTGTCTTCACTGCTTATGTTTTTTGAGCACTGCCTAGACCAGAATTGTCGATTATACCATCGTCATCAAGACCCAGCGGATCTGGAGCACAACCACTTCCCCATAAGTCCTTGCAGAGGGAATATCTAGTGTGACTGCTGTCTTTCTCACTGGTTCCTGATTATATTTTAGGTGTTATTTCTCCTCTCCTTTCAGGTAAAGAAACATAATTAGAAAGGGAAAATATAGCCGATGGATGGAGACCACGTTTGAGCTAAGGCAGTTTGACCAGCATTAAACTCCAATGGACGTGAATTTGAACAAACTCCAAAAGATAGTGGAGGACAGGGAAGCCTGGCGTGCTGCAGTGTATGGGGTTACAAGTTGGACACAACTTAGCAAGTGAACAATGACAAATTCCTTTCTCCCCATTGATCTTTGGAATCTCCTAAGTGTGGGTTGGAAGGGACTATAGGAAACATTTAGTCCAGTGTCTCATTTTGCAGAAGGAAGCCGAAATTTCAGGGCAGTGATGAGCTTGGCAGACTAGGGCACATTCAGAGAGGTGTGCTTTCACTCATTCATTCACTTCATAGAGCACGTACTTGTCCAGTGTTTACTATCCTGGGCTTTGGCAACACAGGGAATTTATAAGGGGAGAGAGAGACAACAGATAAAGAGATGACTCATTGGAAAAGACCCTGATGCTTGGAGGGATTGGGGGCAGGAGGAGAAGGGGACGACAGAGGATGAGATGCTGGATGGCATCACTGACTGGATGGATGTGAGTTTGAATGAACTCCGGGAGTTGGTGATGGACAAGGAGGCCTGGCGTGCTGCGATTCATGGGATCGCAAGGAGTTAGGGTTACGACTGAGCGACTGATCTGAACTGAACTGAAAGAAACAATAGAGGCTCGAGGGAGGGAGCTTTGCTGTGGGGAGACTGCAATCTTGGCTAAAGGTGTCTGTGCAGACCTAGCTGAGAAGGTAGCTTATGTCAAGAATTAACGTTGCCGATGAGATGAAGCAACAGCTGTCTGGGGAGAGAGCCTGCCGGGCAGAGCGGGGAGTGCGCGTAAAGGAAGGCGCACAGCTGGCCTTCAGATCCCTCAGGAGGCCCGTGCACCTGGGTGGAGAAGGGGCGTGCTAGGGCGAGATGAGTTCAGAGAGGAACTGGGCTCTGGCGGTCATAGTAAGGCCTCCGAATCCCTTCTCGGACAAGCAGCCACACAAAGCTAGTCGAAAAGGAGACGGCTATGAGCTGTATTTACAAAGTTTCCATATATGTATGGCTTTACCTTATTTGAACAGCCATTTTTTCCCAAGCTCTAGTTTCCAGAGTTCCAGATCTATATGACCAATTGCCTTCAAGACATCATTAGGCCTCTCGGACTGAACATGGCCAATCTGAGCTCGGATTTCCCAAAACCCTCCCCCAGATATCCCCTTCTCAGTAAATGGCAACTTCCCCTTTCTGTGGCTCAGGCCCAGACCTTGAGGGTGTTCTTTGTTCTGCTCCCCACCTCCACCCTGCTCCCCATAGACAGTCCGTCAGCAAATCCCATCGGCTCCACAGTCAGAATGAGTTCCAAGTCCCACCACCTGCCGCACATGCCGCCCCCATCCTGCCCAAACTCGTCTGTCTCCTGGGCTGTCTCCATCACCATCATCTGAGACCACCTACCCCACACCTGCTTCTGTTTTGCCCACCCACAGTCTAATTCTCATCATCATAGCTGGAGCAAAACTTTTGAAACATAAGTCAGGTAACATCATTACTCTGCTTAAAATCCTCCACGGCTTCTTATTTCAGACAAGATGGAGCAGATTTGCAGTGCTCGATAGAGCCCTGCATGACCTTATCCTTTGCCGTTTCTCTGACCACACACTTGAGGTATGAGGGTGCCAACTCCCTCATACCGATGCTTCTTCAGTCACACTTCTCTTTTTAAACACTGCTTTTTAAACACGCTTGGCACAGCTCTAACTGGGGTCCTTGATTTCCATCATTTCCTTTGCCCGGAACACCCTTCTCCTACAAGCCACCCACTTGTTTGTGATAGTTGATGTTACTGCCGGAGAAAGAAGGCATCTTAGCTGATTGAGTCTTGGTTGTTGCTTCCTATGCGGCACTTACAGTGCTGAAAGAGAGACGAGGCTCAGGAACTGGTGAGTGGACAGAGAGATGACAGGATGGAGGCAGAGTGAATGGTAAACCTGAAATGTTTCCCTGGCTCAGCCGACACCATCCGTGTGAAGAAAATTGTCCTGAGACCATGGGATGTTGAGAGAAAGCCGCACAAGGACTGATGGACTCCCCAGCGCTTCAGTCTTAAATTCTGCCAGCGGACCTGTTCCCATAACGCTCACATTTGGTAAATGAGCTGATACCCAGCTCTTTTATTTAGTTATTTTTGTCCTGAATTAGTTCAAATTTAATTTTATCATCTGTTACCTGTGTGCGTGCATGCTAAGTCACTTTAGTCGTGTCCGACTCTTAGAGACCCTATGGACTGTAGCCCACCAGACTCCTCTGTCCATGGAATTTTCCAGGCAAGAATACTGGAGTGGTTGCCATTTCCTCCTCCAGGGGACCTTCCTCCCAACCGAGGGACTGAATCTGCATCTCCTGCATCTCCCGCAGGTGGATTCTTTACTGCTGAGCCAACTGGGGAAGCCCTTGTGCTGCCTAGACAAGGCTAATAGTAGATGACCTCATAGGACTGTCTTTATTCACATGACAAATATTATGTATTGAGAGCCTACCATGTGCCAAGGACTGTTACAGGGATTGAGAGCAGAGCAGTAAACAAAACAAGATGTTTTCTTCATGGAGCCCACATCCTAGAGAGGAAGACAGACAGGTATGGAGGTAATAGAGTTTTCTATACTGCTGTGTATAGCAGTGAGTGATGGCTGAACGGGCCCAGGTCTCTTTTTTAAGGTGATGGGATGTTTTGGAGTGAAAGACAGACGTGGGGGTTGCCTAGCATTGAGCATGTACTTTACTAAATGTCACTGAATTTTTCACTTTAAAAGGGTTAATTTCATGTTATGTGAATTTCATCTCAATAAAGTTAATAAAAGGGAGGGTGTTTGAATCAGAGACCCAAAGGATGAGAAGGTGATCCAGGTAAAGGAGGGAGACTCTGGGAATGCCAGAATGATCCAAGCAGAGGGAACAGAAAGAGTAAGATTCTCTGAGACAAGCTTGGGGTACTGGAGTCACTCCCAGAAGATTGGAGGTGGGGCAGCCAGAATGCAGAGAGTGAGGAGAGAGGCAGGAGAGGAGCCCTAAGGGCTCGGGGGGTCAGGTCCATGTGCAGAGGGTCCTAGTCTATGTTGGCAGCTGTGCCCAGCAAGTCCAAGGGAGTGGAAGCAACTGATCAGGGGTAGAGGGAGGGGCAGCCAGAGCTGACGGAGGATGAAAATGTGGCAGAGGGGATGTGTCATGTGTCAGTGGGGTTGGGAGGACGATGTCCCAGTGTGGTTGGGTGGATAAGGATGTCCCAGTGGGATTGGGAGGATAAGGATGTCCCAGTGGGATTGGGAGGATAAGGATGTCCCAGTGGGATTGGGAGGATAAGGATATCCCAGTGTGGTTGGGTGGATAAGGATGTCCCAGTGGGATTGGGAGGATAAGGATGTCCCAGTGGGATTGGGAGGATAAGGATGTCCCAGTGGGATTGGGAGGATAAGAATATCCCAGTGTGGTTGGGTGGATAAGGATGTCCCAGTGGGATTGGGAGGATAAGGATGTCCCAGTGGGGTTGGGTGGATAAGGATGTCCCAGTGGGGTTGGGAGGATGATTTCCCAGTGGGGTTGGAGAATTGTTGTAGCGGGGATGGTGGTAGTGGTGGTTTAGTCGCTAATTCGTGTCCAACTCTAAGACCCCATGGACTGTAGCCCGCCAGGCTCCTCTGTCCATGGGATTCTCCAAGCAAGAGAATGAGTGGGTTGCCATTTCCTTTTCCAGGGGATCTTCCTGACCCAGGAATTGAACCCGGGTCTCCTGCATTTCAGGCAGATTCTTTACGAACTGAGCTATGAGGGAAGCCCTGTAGTGAGGATACTAGAGGAAAACTGAACTGGAAAATTGGTGGTGACGGTCCAAAAATGGACCCATGGAATTAAGATTTTTTTTTTGAGGTGGTGCAGTTGATGAGGTAAAGAGTGCCATTATATCAATGTGTGACTGAAGTGGGCTAGAGGAAGATGCTGTGTTTTGTGTGCACTCAGTGGATGGGGAGGCAGGTGAGTGGACAGAACACCTATGATGTCATCAAAGGCATCGAGGGGCCTGACGGGAGACGAGGATGCACAGAGGTCATGTCTCCACAGACTGCTCTGGGGAGGTGACAACAGGGACTGACATTAGGTGGCATCCTTAGATGATCTGTACTTTGTAAAGGTGAAGAAATGGTTTTGAAGGGCTTGAAGAGCCAGAAAGACGTCTACATCACTCATAAGCCTGGTGGGCACATGCTGGGGTATTCACGGGAAGATCATGTTTACTTAGAGTTGAGCATAAGTTAGAACATTCAGAGAAAAGGCAGGGGACAAGAACTTTTTCTGATGACACATCGGAAATTCCAGAGGCCCTGTGGGGGTTGGAAGTTCAGATCTGGGGACGTCCTGGCTTTCTGGGGATGAAATGAAGGATGCTGGGAGATACTTGGGCTTCTGTTAATAAATGGCTTTAAAAAGTTATAGGATGTAAGTCATGATGTTGTTGTTCAGTCAATAAGTCATGTCCAGCTCTTTGCAACCCCTTGGACTGCAGCACTCCAGGCTTCCCCATCCTCCACTCTCTCCTGGAGTTTGCTCAAGTTCTTGTCCTTTGAGTCGGTGATGCCATCCAACCATCTCATCTTCTGCTGCCCTCTTCTCCTTTTGCCTTCAATCTCTCCCAGCATCAGGGTCTTTTCCAATGAGTTGGCTCTTTGAATCAGGTGCCCAAAGTATCGGAGCTTCAGCTTCAGCATCAGTCCTTCCAATGAATATTCAGGACTGATTTCCTTATGACTGACTGGTTGGATCTGGTTAAGTCATGGTGAGTCTGTTCTTAATATGGCCCTCATTTGGGGGTTGTCTTTATGGAGCTGAGACTGGTGGTGTGTGTTTGGATGAGGGGGCCTGCAGGAAGAAAGACAGATGTTTGGGAACTACTGTCTGAGTAAACAAACAACTTTCAAAAAAATGTTGGTAGAAATCTTCAGGTGTTCTTACAGTGTACCATCCAGTGCTAACTAGATGATGGCAAACCTTATAAATAGTTACAAGAAACAAAATCCTGGCAAATGGATGCATTTGGAAAAGCAAAACTTATTTCTGGCAAATGGGCCCTCAGTGAACTCATGCTTGATGATCTGAGCTGCTTCCTGTCCTGTGTCCATAGGGGTAAGTGGGTGCACCTGGAACTTCTCTGGACGCTGTCCCCGTCCTCTGTCTTTAAAAATGCCTGTGGGTTACTTATGTCTCTGAGCCAGCTCCTACGCTTGGGGGATAGCTGAGCCTCATCCCCTGCATTTGAAGGCAGATTCCTATCACCGGACCACCAAGGAAGTCCCTCCCCCTTTCCACTCTGAAAGCCTCTGATTGGCTGATCTTGGGCAGGTGCCGTCTCTGTGGCCAGAGGAGGGTTTTAGGATAAATAGCCCTCTGAGAATCTGGGTGTCCAGGGAGGAATTTCTCTGGACAGAGAAGCGCGGCAGGGACTCTCCTTAAGAATGGAGAGATGGGGGCTTCCCTGGGGGTTCAGTAGTAAAGAATCCGCCTGCCAATGAGGAGTCCCAGGTTCAGTCATGGATTGGGGAAGATGCAGCTAAGCCTGTGTGTACAACTATCGCTCTAGAACCCGTGAGCCGCTACTACTGAAGCCTGTGCACCCTGGAGCTCGAGCTCCTCACCAAGAGAAGCCTCTGCAATGAGAAACCCCTGCATCATAACTAAAGAGTGGCCTCCAACCCAGCAGTTAGAGAAAAGCTGTGCAGCAACCGGTTCCAAATAGGAAAAGGAGTATATCAAGATGTATATTGTCACCCTGCTTATTTAATTTATATGCAGAGTACATCATGAGAAACGCTGGGCTGGATGAAGCACAAGCTGGAATCAAGATTGCCAGGAGAAATATCAATAACCTCAGATATGCAGATGACACCACCCTTATGGCAGAAAGTGAAGAGGAACTAAAGAACCTCTTGATAAAAGTGAAAGAAGAGAGTGAAAAAGTTGGCTTAAAGCTCAACATTCAGAAAACCAACATCATGGCATCCAGTCCCATCACTTCATGGCAAATAGATGGGGAAACAGTGGAAACAGTGAGATACTTTACTTTTTTGGGCTCCAAAATCACTGTAGATGGTGACTGCAGCCATGAAATCAAAAGACGCTTACTCCTTGGAAGGAAAATTATGACCAACCTAGACAACATATTAAAAAGCAGAGACATTACTTTGCTAACAAAGGCCCGTCTACTCAAAGCTATGGTTTTTACAGTGGTCATGTATGGATGTGAGAGTTGGACTATAAAGAAAGCTGAGCACCGAAGAATTGATGCTTTTGAACTGTGGTGTTGGAGAAGAGTCTTTAGAGTCCCTTGGATAGCAAGGAGACCCAACCAGTCCATCCTAAAGGAAGTCAGTCCTGAATATTCATTGAAAGGACTGATGCTAAAGCTGAAACTCCAATACTTTGGCACTTGATGGGAAAAACTGACTCATTTGAGAAGACCCTGATGCTGGGAAAGATTGAAGGCGGGAGGAGAAGGGGACGACAGAGGATGATATGGTTGGATGGCATCACTGACTCAATGGACATGAGTTTGAGTAAGCTCCGGGAGTTGGTGATGGACAGGGAGGCCTGGCGTGCTGCGATTCATGGGGTCGCAAAGAGTTGGACACAACTGAGCAACTGAACTGAACTATGCAGCAACCAGGACCCAGCACAGCCAAAAATAAATAAATAACTAAAGTTATATTTTAAAAAAGAGAGAAAAGAAAAAAAGGGGGGGGGAGGGGACAGATGCTGGACGAACTAAGTGATATTCCTCTCCACTGACTTTTTTTTCCAGATTATTGTTCCTCCATTTGAAACAGAGAAGGGACAGTTTAGAGGGTTCAAATGGCTCAGACCCTCAGAATCACAGATTACTCCAGGATCCAAAGCCACAATCCTGGACTTCTGTCCCCTGGTGTTTTCCTGCCTTAGACTGCTCTGAAAACATCTGCTAGACTCCCACGCATCAGCTATCAATTCACGTGCTCATATTTTTCTCCTGAGGTTCACACAATCCATTTTATGAATTCACCTACACGACTCAGTGGCCAAAATTACTTATGCGGAGGTCCAGACGTCTACTGTAGCTGATGAGCCCCAAATTCGGACTCCTGGCCCGGAGTCGAGCAGCAACGGGAACCAGGGTGTCAGAGACCAAAGATAATTAGCCAGGGCTCACTGTCTGCACGGCGCCTGGGGGGAATTTTAAAACAAGGTGAAGATCCCTGACCTCAGCGCTCTGTGGCTCCAATTTGTTCCTTTTCTCAGTGGAGAGGAGATTATCAATTGAGTACAATTTATTTTCCCCGTTGTCTGAGCCAGCTGCTCTGAGAGTCAATGTCTCCGCCATGTTTTAAATAGGAAGAAATGGGTGCTATATACTTTCCTGATGTCATTTAGTGTGTGAGAGGTTGGGTTCATTCCAAGTTGCAAGCCTTCTAGTTTATCATAAAGTATACCCTGCCCTTCATCCCACCTAAAATTTGTGTGTAAATCAAAGACTCTTCTATTTATCAGGCTTTGAGCATTGCTCAGGCAACAGATACTAATTTAATATCTATAATACCATATTTTCAAGTGTGATGCAGATAATAAAAAAGTGCTTTCTACGATCACACTGAAAACAACTCTTAGCTTTGGTGCTGACTGTTTTCATTTCTTAAGACAATTCTTGTCAACAAGGGCTAGTCACAATTTCAAGTAGCAGTTTAGAGAGGCATGGAAAAAAATCCTCCTTTCTAAGGGAGTGAAATAAATCATTGCTCACTAACAGTGATATTTAGGAAGATTAATTTGAATTGCCTTCTCCTCTGGCTACATTTCACAACAGTCAGTATTTATCTTTTGAAGGTTTCCCAATCATCCAAAAGAGATAGATGAGTCTGAATTAGTTTCACAGGCAGAAATGTAAAAACAGAAATATAAATTGGAGTCTAGTGACCATGGTTTGAACCACATCATGTACGGTGCTCTGAAGGCTACTGAAACAAATATTTTCTGTGTCAGATGGGGCTTAACGCTAAGCCTTGATGATTGTTTTTAAAAGCAAGGAGGTTGACTCATTGGAGGTGGCATGTGTCATAGCATGACATCACAGTGAAATGATAACCTAGGTGAAATGATGTCAACCAGTGAAAGTATGAAAGTGTCGTCTCTCAGTCCTGACTCTTTGCAATCCCATGGACTGTAGCCCGTCAGGCTCGTCTCTTCATGGTATTTCCCAGGAAAGAATACTGGCCTTCTTGTATCTGGATACAAGGGATCTTCCTGGGATCTTCCTGACCCAGGGATCGAAACAGGGTCTCCTGCATTGTAGGGAGATTCTTTACTGAATGATTTTAACTAGGAATCAGCATAATTTAAAACAGAAGGATTAAAAATCCATGCCACCATGATGCTCTTACACCGTTGAAGTCTAAGAACAATAATCTTTCATAACTGTCTTTTCTTATTCTCAGTAGGCATTGACAGTCCTGTTTGGCATACTGAAGAGTCCTGTGATCTAAAGATCAGTGCTCATGCAGCATTTTCCTAGAGAGCTAGGCTTCTCAAATGACATCAGTTTGTGGACCGAATGGATTGATTGCCTTGCCTAGCGACACACTTCCATCTCCCTTTTCCAAACAACACCCATCTGTTTCTCCGAGACTGCACTGTTTCTTTATTCTCGGTCTTGCAGTTTGGTGGAGGCGGGAGGCTGACTCCCCTCCGTCCCAGTCACAAGGCTATCCCTCTGTGATGTGTGTGCTTGGCTCAGGCATTGATGTTCACTAATACAGGTGGAGCTGTGGGAGACAATGACTCGGGGTCTTTGCTAGAGATTCTTCCTCTTTTTCTAGAAGGGATACGAGGGTGACATAATCGCTTTTGCTACCTATGAATCAGTGAGTTCTGGGCTCAGAGTTTACTTATTTACAGGCTGCTCAGCGGGCTTCCCAGGTGGCTCAGTGGTAAAGAATCTGCCTGCCAGTGCATGAAACGTGGGAGACGAGGGTTCGATCCCTGGATTGAGAAGATCCCCTGAAGGAGGAAATGATAATCCACTCTAGTATTCTTGCCTGGGAAATCCTATGGACAGAGGAGCCATGAGCTACAGTCCATGGGGTCGCAAAGAGTTGGATGTGACTGAACACACACACACACACGCACGCACGCATGCACGCACACACGCACGAGCCTTGGGAGCTGCTGGTGGTCTTCAAAAAGAGCAGTGTTGGGACAAAGCAGGCCTAAGAGAGAGAGCAGAGGTCACAAAGGGAGGGTTCTTGGTGACTGAAGCCTCACCTGAACGCTCTCCAGTTACTTCCAATAAAAAGTTTTTTAAAAAGGGGAAAAGCAGTTCATCAAAATTCCTCTTTAAATGAGGAATTGCCCCTCCCCCAATATTTTTAGTTTAAAGATAATGCATAAATGTGTGTTACACACAGACTTCCTGGAACATGCCAATGATCTAAAAGGAATTCAACTTTTGTTTTTTTATTTAACAAGTATCTCACTCGTGAACACCCACGTATTTGCAAATGTCAAGTGCTATGGGGGCTGATGAGCATGGTGGTCTTTGGGCCTGTTGCTGAGCACGCCTGTGGCCCATTTTCTGAGCATGTGGCAGCATTCTTCCTGTAGTTGAATGGGGGCATCGACTGATTCTCCCCAGTGAGTTGCAAGCTGAAATGGTCTGTGTCACACCTGGGATAAACATTTACATGCCAGTGAGAAAGAAACCTGCTGAAGTTCTTTGTCCTGGAGGCATGGACGTGGCCGGATCCACCTGGGCCTTGAGTGGCAGGTATGAATGAACACACCTTCCTGCCCACGCACAGCACCGCGGAAGCTGCCGTAAGCTACAGAGACTTGGGGGGCCTTCGTTATCCCAGAGCTCCTAGCCCATTCGGATTGATCCAATACCATGACGGAGTTACAGACAGAGGGACTAGAGTTGAATCCCCTGTAATCTGTGGCAGAAGCAGGCTTGGCAAGGTCCCACAGGCATGTCGATGGAATGACAGATTGGATGTTTGTTTTCCTGACCTGGGTTTGGCACTGAAAAGGAAGGCATGTCCCTGGCTCCTCATTTGGCATCCAGCACAGAGGCAAACCAGAGGGCCCTGTGAGAGAGACGAAAAATGCCATGTGGATCGAAGGAAGAGCTTTTGTTTTTTGAAGGAGGCAAAGGAAATCAGAATGAAAACGTTTTTCCCCCAATACATGATCTTGTTTTTAATTGCATTACAATACTGTGTTGGTGTCTGCTTCACAGCACTGTGAACCAGCCATAATTATATATGTCATACATGTCCTTCCCTCTTGAGCCTCCCTCCAGCACCCCCTCCCGCCTCTCTGGGTGGTCACAGAGCCAGGCCGCCTCCCTGTGCTGTGTGGCCGCTTCCCACTGGCTGGCTATCTTACCCGCGGTAGTGCATACAGTCAGGGACACTTTCTCATTCGTGCCCCCCCTCCTTCCCCTGCTGTGTCCACAAGGTCCTTCCCTATACCGGTGTCTCCATTCCAGAGGGAGATCTTGTAGCTTTGTGGGATGTAAAATAAATCACCACTGGTTTTCCTCGAGCAGTATCAGTACACAGACTACTTGGGTAGTTACTTTTGATTCCCCATTGTGCTTTGGTGTTTTTTTTTGTTGTTGTTTTCTCTTTTTAAGTTGGTTTAGTTTAGTTCAGTTGCTCAGTTGTCTCCGACTCTTTGCGACCCCGTGAACCTCAGCACGCCAGGCCTCCCTGTCCCTCACCAACTCCCGGAGTCCACCCAAACCCATGTCCATTGAGTCAGTTATGCCATCCAACCATCTCATCCTCTGTCGTCCCCTTCTCCTCCTGCCCTCAATCTTTCCCAGCATCAGGGTCTTTTCAAATGAGTCAGCTCTCTGCATTAGGTGGCCAAAGTATTGGAGTTTCAGCTTCAACATCAGTCCTTCCAATGAATACCCAGGACTGATTTCCTTTAGGATAGACTGGTTGGATCTCCTTGCAGTCCAAGGGACTCTCAAGAGTCTTTTCCAACACTACAGTTCAAAAGCCCATATAGGTTCTAATTCTAATCTTTATTAGGATTATATCTATAATACTAAGAATATGATTTGTTTGGCATGAGGGCTTGATTTAAATTTAATTTTGGGGAGCACTCATTTAGTTTTACACATTTCCATTTGTGGCAAAAAAAGAGACACACAATAAGTGTTTTAGTCTTTATTTAGTAAAATTATAATATGGCCCAGAAATTCCACTCCTACATATTTACCCAAGGGAAATGAACACGTATGTGCACAGAAAATTTGCACTCAGATGTCCCTAGCCAGATTACTCATAGTGCTGAAAAAGTATAAACAATGCACATTCCGTAAATGATAGATGGATCGACAAAATGTCCTACAGCCTTCCAGTAGAGTGCTCTTCAGCAATGAAAAAGAAGAGAGTATTACTGCTTGCTACATTTTTGAAGATGGACCACTAAAACACTTGCTAAGCGAAATACACTGGGCAGAAAAGAACACATATTGTGTGATTTAATCTGTATGACCTGTGCAGAATGGCAAAACTGTAAAGACAGAAAGTAGATTTGCTAGATGGTGCTTGGGACTAGGCGTGTGAACGTGGATTCACTTAAGTGGACAGGAGGGACATTTCTGAGTTATGGAGATGTTCTAAAACTGGATTCTGGTAATGGTTGCACAACTCTGTGAATAGACTAAAGATAACTGACGGGAACATGTAAACAGGTTACTTCTATTATATGAAAATGACACCTTAGTAATGCTGTTTAAACATTTTAGAGGTTGTGTCTTTTAATGTTCTCAGAATGTTTTTTAAATTTATGGCTTCAGTGGGTCTTAGCTGTGGGACTCAGGCATTTTCTCTCGAGTTGCAGCACATGGGCTTCATCGCCCTGCAGTTGGTGGGATCTTAATTTCCTGACCAGGGATTGACCCTGAGTCCCCTGATAGGAAGGTGGATTCTTTTTTTTTAAACTTTCTATTTTGTATTGGAGCATAGCCAATTAACGATGTTGTGATAGTTTCAAGTGGACAGCAAAGGGACTCAGGCATACATAGGCCTGTATCCATTCTCCCCCAGTGGGAGAAATCCCATGCACAGAGGAGCCTGGCAGGCTACAGTCCATGGGGTCCAAAGAGTCAGACCTGACTGAGCGACTAACACTTTGACTTTGATTTTCCCCAGACCCCCTTCCCATCCGGCTGCCACATGACACTGAGCAGAGCTCCCTGTGCTATGCAGTAGGCCCTCGCTGGTCATCCGTTGTAAATATAGCAGTGTATACATCGTAATATCAAACTCCCTAACTATCTGGAAGGCAGATTCTTAACCACCGGAGCACATCTTAATATCAAACTCCCTAACTATCTGGAAGGCAGGTTCTTAACCACACCGGAGCACCAGGGAAGTCTCCTGGAATATATTGTTTCTTTTAATAAAGTGTAAAAAAATTAGAATGAGGGACCTTACACAGCGCCCGGCGTGTAGACGTGCTGGATAAATGTGTGCTGAATTGAATCAAAGGGCTGGAGAGGTCTGTGCGTGCAGCGCGGACTCCCAAGGCAGCTGGATTCTCAGAGAAGATGGGGAGTGGGATGTCTGACTTTTCTCTTCCCGAAGTTTCATCTGCTTAGCCAACTGTGATCATCAATTATAAAACCCACATGATTAGAGTGAACATATGTTGTTTTGTAGCCACACAGTGTCCATTCTCTTTGCCTTGGCAGCTGTGGGGGGATTTCTTTGGGGGAACGCCCCTGTCTATTCTCAGTACCTTTGCCTGGAGCAAGGCTGACTTCACCTTGGTTCCTGATAGGGACAGGTGCGTCAAAGTCAAGTGGGTCAGGGAACCGCAGCCTCCCTGAGCACTGTGACTGCTCTGGGGTGGACTTGACCCTCGGGTTCTTTGAGAACCAGCTTCCGGACTGTGGCTCACATTTCAGGGAAAAAGAGACGTTTTCTTTCCTCGTGGACTTGGTCCCTAGAGGACCTAGTAAGTGCTTAGAGCTCTGGCAGGTATTCTTCATCACGGGAAGCTCGTGAATGAGGGCAGTCTGGAGGAAAGCACAGCCAGGAAGTGAAGCGAGCTGCGTCGTGGGGCCTCCTCTGAGCCCAGCCTCCCTGGATGCTCCCCAGGCCAGTGGCTGCTCTTTGCCTTTGGCTCCGTCTGGATTGTGCTTTCAGTGAATTGCAAATGGTGCCGTACAGGAGAGGCGGGTTCAATCCCTGGGTCAGGAAGATCTCCTGAAACAGAGATGCTTCTTACCTCCCGGAAAAAGGGAAGGGCTAGGGGTACAAAAGCCCCGCAGCATCAGTGCCGCTCGGTTTTTAGATACGCGAACCGAGCAGTGGCCCAGGAGCTAAGGAGTTCAAGTCTGAAATCCTTGTTGCTTTGAAGCCAGAACTGGGGCAGGTCACCCATCAGCTTTTGTTAGTACTGATGATAATAATTACAGCTACTATTCATTGAGTGCTTCAGTTCAGTCACTCAGTCCCGTCTGACTCTTTTCGACCCCATGAACCGCAGCAGGCCAGGCCTCCCTGTCCATCACCAACTCCCAGAGTTTACCCAAACTCACATCCATTGAATCAGTGATGCCATCCAGCCATCTCATCCTCTGTCGTCCCCTTCTCCTCCTGCCCCCAATCCCTCCCAGCATCAGAGTCTTTTCCAATGGGTCAACTCTTCGCATGAGGTGGCCAAAGTACTGGAGTTTCAGCTTCAACATCAGTCCTTCCAATGAACACCCAGGACTGATCTCCTTTAGGATGGACTGGTTGGATCAGTCCAACCAGTTGGATCTCCTTGCAGTCCAAGGGACTCTCAAGAGTCTTCTCCAACACCACAGTTCAAAAGCATCAATTCTTTGGTGCTCAGCTTTCTTCACAGTCCAACTCTCACATCCATACATGACTACTGGAAATACCGTAGCCTTGACTAGACGGACCTTTGTTGGCAAAGTATGTCTTTACTTTTTAATACGCTGTCTAGGTTGGTCATAACTTTCCTTCCAAGGAGTAAGTGTCTTTTAATTTCATGGCTGCAATCACCATCTGCAATGATTTTGGAGTCCCCAGAAATAAAGTCTGACACTGTTTCCACTGTTTCCCCATCTTATTTCCCATGAAGTGACAGATGCCATGGTCTTAGTTTTCTGAATGTTGAGCTTTAAGCCAACTTTTTCACTGTCCTCTTTCACTTTCATCAAGAAGCTTTTTAGTTCCTCTTCACTTTCTGCCATAAGGGTGGTGTCATCTGCATATCTGAGGTTCTTGATATTTCTCCCAGCAATCTTGATTCCAGCTTGTGCTTCCTCCAGCCCAGGGTTTCTCATGATGTACTCTGCATAGAAGTTAAATAAGCAGGGTGACAATATCTGTGCCAAATTCTGTTTCCGGCACTCTGCATAGACACGTGCTGGGGTTTCCTTGCTTCGTTTCACTCAATCATCTCAGCAGGTTGATGAGTTGGAACCGCTCTTGTCCCCATCTTATGCAGGAGGAGACTGAGGCTAACTTGCTGAGTGTAACAGTGGACAACACTCTTTCTCACATACGTGGCACAGTTTTAAACATGTCACGTGTTTTATTAGGAGGCAGGTACTTCCCTGGTAGCTCAGCTAGTAAACAATCCGCCTGCAGTGCAGGAGACCCCCGTTCGAGTCCTAGGTTGGGAAGATCGCTGGAGAAGGGATAGGCTACCCACTCCAGTATTCTTGGGCTTCCCTGGTGGATCAGCTGGTAAAGAATCTGCCTGCAATGCAGGAGACCTGGGTTTGATCCCTGGGTTGGGAAGATCCCTGAAGGGAAAGGCTACCCACTCCAGTATTCTGGCCTTGAGAATTCCACGGACTGTAGAGCCCATGGGGTCACAGAATCAGACACGACTGAGCGACTTTCACTTTCACTCACTAGTATTATTCCCATGGTGGACCTAGAGATGGTCACACTGAGTGAAGTGAGTCAGAGAAGGAGAAGTGTTGTGTAACGTCTTTTATATGTCAAATCTAAAAAGAAACGATACAAATGTACTTACAAAACAGAAAGAGACTCACAGACTTAGAGAACGAATTTATGGTTGCTGGGGAGGTCGGGGAAGGGGTTGTTAGGGAGGTTGGGATGGGCATGGACACACAGCTGCATTTAAAATGGATGCGCAGCAAGGGCGCGCTTCGCAGCACAGGGCGCTCTGCTGAGTGGTAGTGGCAGCTGGATGGGACGAGTCTGGGGGAGGATGGACGGTGTGCACGTGTGGCTGGCCGATGCCCTTCCCTGTGCACCTCGAACGATCACAGCGTGAATCAGCTAACCCCAATACAAAAGGACAAGGTTAAAAAGCAACAACAGAAAACCAGACTTTTAGTTCGGTGTTGTTTGGGTTATGGGAGATTTGCGAGAATGGTAGAGTGAGCGCCTGCACGCCCTCAGCCCGTTCCCATTATCACGTCCCGTGGCCACGGCGCATTTCTGAAACTCAGACAGCAGCACTGGTGCACTCCCGTTAACTCAGCCTCTCAATTTCTGTGCTCTACCGGCTTTCCCACTATTCCCCGCCCTGTCCCAGAGTCCCATCCGGGACACCTTATTGCTTTTGGTCTGCTGACTTTTTGAGACTTCTTTTCACATTGAGCGCTTTGTTTGGAATTAATAAATGGAATGTTTGCTCTTGATTTTTTCCTAGTTGGAGGAATAAAAACGAGTCTTTAAAAATTTTTCGAGGACTGGCATGTTGTGAGTGTGTGTGTCGGACTCTTTGCAACCTTATGGAATGTCCAGGCAAGAATACCGGAGTGGGTTGCCCTTTCCTCCTCCAGGGGATCTTCCGGATCCAGGGATGGAACCCACATCTCCACATTTCCTGCAGTGCAGGTGGATTCTTCACCACTGAGCCACTGGGAAAGCCCATAACAAATGCATTCATTGAAAAAAACTCAGCCCTCTATTTTTGCCATATTCACTGGTTTACCCTGCAGTCTCTCCAGTATTAATGCGTTTGTTGCTGAATTGCAGCATGGCATTATTCCCTTGGATTTGTCACATGTGAGAAATGGGCCTGAATGAGGCTCCAAATATGCTTTAAGAACTTGACTCTGTGTGTTTTCATCTGTATCATGGCCCAGGGTCAACCCTAGGTATCTTTCTAGAAATGTGGCTCTGGAATCAGCATTTTAAACAGATCCACCAACTGACTGGGTCCATGCTGACTGGAGGGAACTCATGTTTGCAGAAGACATTCCTAAAACAAGACTCTCAAGCTAAAACATGATCAATGCACAGTCTGACACTTCGGCTGTGCTTCATCACACCTCCTTATTCTTTGTACGACCACAACTGATGTAAGCCCCACTTTGTTGGTATACGTGGGGGAGGGAGGTGCCTGGACCTGGGGTGGGACCCTAATCCCCTTTCCCTAGACAGCTTCTGAGGGTCTCTGTGCCCCATACAGCACAAATGTCTCCCCACTCTGAGTGCTGCTAATACTGTGAGTTAGCTACTACCTCTGGTGCTCAGTCAATGAAACAATGATGTAGTTGACCACTGCAGGAAAAACGACCTGGTTCAGACTCTTAAGCTTTGATAAAATTCCATCCTTTATTTAAAAAAATGATTTTTTATAAGTGATTATACCTAGAAAACATTCAGAACCTGATTCATGAAGAAGAAATCAGCCCAGTGCACTTACGATGAGTATCCCTGGAAAGCATGAAAATCCATCTTATGTACACGTACCCCTGGGCTTCCCAGGTGGGGCAGCGGTAAAGATCTGCCTCAATGCAGGAGATGCACAAGACGTGGGTTCGATCCCTGGGTAGGGAAAATCGCCTTGAGGAGGAAATGGCAACCCGTTCTAGTATTCTTTCCTGGAAAATCCCATGGATGGAGGAGCCTGGCAGGCTACAGTCCATGGGGTTGCAACATGTTGGATACAACTGAGCGACTAAGCACACACACACTCATGTACCTATTGCTTATGCGTGATCTGTATGTGTATATATGTTTACACTAAGCGCCTAGAAACTATTATCTCAGATAAGCGTAGTGACAGTGTTTGGAGATAGGGGCACCTTACGACCCCGCTTTGCAGATGTGTGTCTCAAACTCAGGAAGGGCCGGGACTTGCTCAAGCTTGGCCAGTGAGGCACAGAGCTGTGGTGTGAAGCGCGCTGCAGGCGATGGAGTCTGTGCTCCAGACGGGGTGTGTGTACTTTCCTGTCGGAGAGTGTGTGACGACAGCATCTGGGCTCATGAATGTCAGGAAGATTGAACTCTAGACCCTGGCAGTGCCCTCCTACGCTGGCCGCATAGGACTCCTTGTTTGTGCCAGTTGTCGAGACGCGGCCAGTCAACAGAAACAAACGCTGCCGCACGTCCCCAGCAAGGGCAGGTGAACTGAAAAATGGAAGTGTCCGTGGCTGGTAACTAATAATGAATAGAATAAGGTTAGGGCCACTTCCAGGGTCTGCAAATGATCGAGAACTTGCCAAGGGCGGAATGCTACAAGGAGGCTGAACAGGACGACCGCAGCGACAACTCAAGATGAGGGTAGTTTGTCTCCCTGTGGCTTTCCGCACACCTCCCATCCCCACTCTGAGTTTTACACACACTCAGATTTCCCAGTCCAGATCGTCACAGAAGTGTGGTTCTTGCCAAAGGACCTGGTTTTTGCTTTGCTTGCTAATACGTATCCGTCTCAATGAAATGCAAATAGGACTTGTTTGTGTTTTATCTAATGCTTCCTCTTTCTTTAAAGGCATACAAAGATATGGCCATACACATTGAATAAAATGTCTGTGGCTGTATAAACAAGACCATAATGAGAGTTCTAGGCTGACGTGGGGAGCACAGCACCTGCAAAACAAATGTGAGTGTCTCCTGGGTTTTCACTCACCCGGTTGATTTACACGGGCTGCACGCCACATTTTATCCTGATGGCCCCCGTTCTCCTAGGGTGCAGACGCTGGAGCGGCAGTGATGCATGGCACCTCTGCCTGCCAGCCTTAACCCTACCGTACCAAGTACCATTACTGTAAGAAGTAGCATCATTCGTTTCCTCCTAGGAAGCTTGTTGAAAAGCAACCGGTAATATTTTCTAATCTGTTGAGCTCTGCTCTGCCTGGCTTCTTCTTAAGGGAATTTTCCTTGACACATTTGAATGAATTTATGAGCAGGGAAAATATTTTAATATCCTGATGAAAAATAAAACTGTAAACAATGTTTCATTACCACCCAAAGGATATGAAACATTTAATGGGTGGAAATAATTATCATTAGGTGTGTGAGAGACATTGGGAGTCTTTTTAAAATCACCTCTTTTCAAAAACTATAATTAAAATACTTGCTTCTTGTAAACAATTTAGAAGATGCAAGAAACTTAAAGACCTTTACTTCACCAAATAGGTGATGACACAGACACAGGAGGCTTGTGTTTTACTGTATTTTTATATCTGGATGGAAATTGCCTTTAAGAAAGGAACTGTCCACTGTTTGAACCCTCTTCACATTTAAAATTTTTTTCAAAATTAATTTTTATTGGAGTGTAGTTGCTTTACAATATTGTGTTAGTCTCTACTGTACAGCAAAAATGGTTCGGCCTTATCTATACATGTACCCTTCCCTTCTGGATTCCCTTCCACTCACAGCACCACAGTGCGTGAAGCAGAGACCCCAGCATTTATTATTCAGTAGGTGTTCATTAGTCATCTATTTTATGCATAGCATCAACAGTGTGTGTGCCAATTCCAACCTCCCAATCCCTCCCAGCCTCACCCCCTCCAGGGCGGGGGACTTGTATCCATATATTTATCCGCTATGTTTGTGTCTCTATTTCTGCTTTGCAGATAAGATTGTCTATACCGTTTTTCTAGATTTCACATACATGTGTCAATACATGATATTTGTTTTTCTGACTTACTTCAATCTATATGACCTTCTCTAGGTCCATCTACATCTCTACAAATGACCCAATTTTGTCCTTTTCACGGCTGAATAATAGGCCATTGTATATCTGTGCCAGTATTCTTTATCCGTCCCTCTGTTGATGGACTCTTAGGTAGCTTCCATGTCCTGGTTATCATAAATAGGGCTGCTATGAACAATGGGGTGCATGTATCTTTCTGAATTGTGGTTTTTTCTGGGTATAAGCCTAGGAGTGGGACTGCTGGGTCATATGGTGAACCCTCCTCACCTTTCTGAAGATTTCAGCTGCCAGATTTTGGCTTTCCCCTCACTTGTACAGCTGGACTGTGGAGCTGTGCTGCGGGCTGCTCTGACTGAATGACACTTCCTGCTTTGAATTGCCAGCCAGCACGGGACTGAGCGGGAGTCCCAGAAAATCCCTGGGGTGGCATGTGTCAGCACCACTAGCAGCATCACCTGTTGGAAACTGTGGCTTTTCTAGAACACGGGGGTCTGCTCTGTAGTGGCGGGAGACCCGGTGGGACTCAATGCTGGGGCTGCTGCTGCAAGGGTTTCTCCTGGACCTGAGAATTAAGGGTGCATAGGACAGATTAACAGGAGAAAAGCATGCAAACTTATTTAGTAGAAGTTTTACATGACACAGGGGCATTCCTACGGAAATGGGCACACAAAAGACCAGTTAGCATTGACTACTCACGTACAGAATTGGACAGAGAGAGTATTACAATATTGAGAGTATGACCAAAGGGCTTGGGCCAGAGCAGTTAATGGTGGGGAGTGACGAGGAAGACAAGGGTTGGTTTACCCAGGTCTGTCTGAGCTGGATTTTCTCGGCCTGGACTCCACTCCCTGCCCCTGGTGATCAGATGCCACTTTCCTCCTGGTGCAGGAGGGCATCTCCCATAGGTGAGCTTTGTCTCCTGCTCTCAGGAGGGGTGGGGGAAGGAGCACCCTTCTTGCGCCTGCTGTGTATTTAAAGTGTCTTTTAGCTCAAAAAAAATCCTTGTGCCAAAGCGGTGCATTCTGGGGTGGCATACTTTGCCACCCTTCACCACCTTTGTCGTTCGTGTCCCAGGACTGACCGGCTGTGTGGCATGGCTTTGCTTTGGTTCTCATTTTTGCCTCTCCCACTTTGTCTGAGCTTGGGCTCCATAGCAGAATATTATGGCCAAGGTGGCTGCCACAACACATGTTTACCTCTCGCAGTTTGGGAGGCTGGGTAGTCCAAGGTCATGGAGCTGGCAGCTTTGATGTCTGGTGAGAGCTCATGTCTTGGTTCATGAATGACTGTCTCCTTGCTGTGTCTTAGTGAAGGGAACTCTCTGTGGCCTTTTTTTAAATAAGGGACTAATCCCATTCATGAGCACTCTGCTCTCATGAGCTAATCACCTCTCCAAGGGCCCCCCACCAAATGCCATCACTCTGGGAATTAGATTCCAACATGTGTATATGGAGAACCCCAATATTCAGCCCATAGTACCGCGTTCTGCCTCTCTTCTAAACCTGGTTCCAGCAAGCTTCCTAAGAATTCCCCATGGTTCTCAACAGCCTGTGAATGGCCATTGTGGTGTCTGATTCTTTGCGATCCCATGGACCACAGCTCTCCAGGCTCCTCTGGCCATGGAATTATCCAAGCAAGAATACTGGAGTGGGTTGCCATTTCCTTCTCCAAGGACTTCTTCCAACCCAGGGATCGAACCCACATCTCTTGCGTCTCCTGCGTTGGCAGGGGGATTCTTTACCACTGTGCCAACTGGGAAGAGCCTTTGAATAGATTTCTTTTTTCTACTTTAATCAGCTAGTCAATTTCTATTGCTTGCGACCAGGAACCCTGATGGATACACTTCTAGTTTTTAATATTTGCATATAACTGAGATTTTTTTTTTCTTAACTTTCAAGTTAAAAAAAAATTACAAGTGTCTATTTTATCTGTTTGGCAATTCAAAACTAGGTCATATGTTTTGATCTTCTATGTACCAGCTGCTTCTAGTTCAATATGTAAAGTGCCCTGTAAGGATTGTTTGAAAAGTGAATTAAACGTTCTCTGAAATCCTCCCTTACTTCATTTAGGGCATCAGAGATTGATCCCCTCTGGATGAGATGAAGTTTTTCATGTGTGTGCTTAGTCGCTCAGTCCTGTCTGACTCTTTGTGACCCCATAGATTGTAGCCCGCCAGGCTCTTCTGTCCATGGGATTCTCCAGGCAAGAACACTGGAGTGTGTTGCCATGCCCTCCTCCAGGGGATCTTCTCAACCCAGGGATTGAACCCAGGTCTTCCACACTGCAGGTGGATTCTTTACTGTCTGAGCCACCAGGGAAGCCCAAGTTTTTCTTAGACCTGAATGTTTGTGTCTTGTGACTCTTGGTTTATGGCTACTTGTGACTTTCCGCTGTCCACTTAGAGTATCATGCTGGTTTAGGATTGTTTGGTTTCACAAATATAATAAAGTAAAATAAAAATATAGGATATCCAGTTAAAGTTGAATTTCAGATAAACAGTGAATCATTTTTATTAATTATGAATCCTTATTTAATTAATTAATTATTCTAAGTATAGTATAATAGTATAAGTATATCCTGAATATGGGCTTCCCAGATGGCTCAGTGGTAAAGAACCTGCCTGCCAATGCAGGAGACCAGAGTTTGATCCCTGGGTCGGGAAGTTCCTCTGGAGAAGGAAATGGCAACCCACTCCAGTACTCTTGCCTGGAAAATCCCATGGACAGAGGAGCCTGGCAGTCTCCTCTGTGGGGTCACAAAGAGTCGGAAATGACTTAGCAAGTAAACAACAACAACAGATGTCCTGAATACTGGATGAGACATACTTACACTACTTTATCCGGCAGCTCTTATGCTGACTGTAACCTGCGGCCTCATGGGAGCTGTCACTCCTCGGGGTAGAGTGTACTACAGAGGAGTTGTGGGGAACCACCTCTTACAGTGCACTTAGCTCCAACACAGTTTTGGGAATTCATGGATCACTTTCTCCCTTTTTCAACTTGATTCCAGTTGTGAAATCTGTGGAAGGAATTCCATTAAACAAGTAATTCATTCATTCACTTTTTGGCTGTGCTGGGTTTTGATGGGTGTGTACAGACTTCCCCAGTTGCAGCGAGCAGGGGCTGCTCTCCAGCGGCGGTGCTCAGGCCTCTAGTTGCAGTGGCGTCTCTTGATGCAGAGCATGGGCTCCAGAACAGGTGGGCTGCAGCAGTTGCTGCTCATGGGCTTAATCGCTCCCAGGCAGATGGGATCTTCCTGGACCAGGGAGCAAACTGATGTCCCCTGCAGCGCAAGGTGGATTCTTAACCACTGGACCACCAGGCAAGCCCCTGGAAGAAATTCCTTACAGTTTCTGGCACTTGGATAACATTCTTGCTGTTTTCTCAGACTACGAGTAGGCAGTTTACTTGGATCCAAATTATCCGATACTTGCATCTTTCATGAAATGCATGATATGTGTGTATACATGCACACACATGCTGACCTCCCATTTAACCAGCAGGAATTTATATGGTGCGTGTTCCCCCCCTTTTACGATACACTTGGAGGCTCCCACCTTGACCTCTGTCCACAATGCCTCAGCTGCAAACCCAGCTCTCAAGTCATCGGGTCTTCACTATTGTTCAGTTCGTATAAGTCATGTCCGACTCTTTGTGACGCCGTGGACAGCAGCACGTCAGGCTCCTCTGTCCTCCGTTATCTCCTGGAGTTTGCTCAGATTCATGTCCATTGAGTTGGTGATGATATCTAATCATCCCATCCTCTGTTGTTCCCTTCTCCTTTTGCCTTCAGTCTTTCCCAGCATTAGGGTCTTTACCAATGAGTCGGCTCTTCGCATCAGGTGGCCAAAGTATTGGAGCTTCAGCTTCAGCAATGGTCCTTCCAGTGAATATTCAGGATTGATTTCCTTGAGGATTTACTGGTTTGATCTCCCTTCAGTCCAAGGGTTTCTCAAGAGTCTTCTCCATGATTAGAAAGCACCATGATTAGAAAGCACCAGTTCTTTGGCTACCTGACCCCTTTTTCCACCTGCACCCCTGGCACTGAATAAGCACAAACCCAAACCTCAATTCACCAATGTTGCTGTTGCCAATATTCCAACAGGTGCCAAAAATAAATGAGAGAAAAAGAAACCCAGCCTCCATTTGGAAATGCTCAGCAATTTCCTTTGATTTAAAAAATTAAGTAAAAGCCACATCCTTTGGAAAGTTTGTTGTTATTTTTTTATATATATTCTGCCTTTCTGAGAAGAAAAAAAATATATTGCTGAAAGTAACTCTTAGAGATGGATTGAATGCATTCTTTGTTTATTTTTAAAAGTCAATAAAATGTTCTCTTCTTCAGAAATTCATTTCTGTCATTTGAATAACCTGTAGATATTGGGAAGAAATTCCAGAAGTCTGCAGGATCTGGTTGCCCCTCTCACCCAGGTAAGAACGTTCGTATTCCTTTTTTTCTTGGAAGAGCTGCCTGAGGGCTTTCAGTGGAGGCACTAGAAAGTTTGAAGAACTATTTGTGTTTGATTATTTCTGAGAACTGTTTGGGTGTAGACAGAAAGAAAGCAGTCAAGGGAGGACAAAGCTATTATTTTTGTCACCAAAAAAAAAAAAAAAAAGGTAAGTTCGCAGTAAAATAAGTACAGGTGAAAGATTCTGAAAGCTCCTAAGTATTCAAATCCAAGAAAGTTTAGTCACAGTGATTCTAGAACAAATGTTCACGATCAGCCATTTTAAGAAATACATCCACGATAGGTTATGAGACAAGAGTAGGGCTTCCCTGGCTGCTCAGTGGTGAAGAATCTGCCTGCCAGTGCAGGACGCGTGGGCTCGATCCCTGGTGTGGGAGGATTCCATATGCTGCGGAGCAACTAAGCCCATGCACCACAGGCTGGCATAAACAGAGGTGAGGGTGGTGGGCTTCCGGTTGCCCCTCCCCCAGGGTGCAGTGGGGGTTGACCACGGCCGTGGCTAGCTTCCTGTCCAAATCCATGCTCTCTAGTAATGTCCACATGCATCACTAATGAAGATGAGTTTGTTTAGGGTTACGATGTGTCTGGAAGAAACTTACCTTCCAGATTCCCTTAAAGCTTGGGGTAAGCCAGGGAGAAAATAATCAATAAAGAGATGTCAACGGAAATCCCTAAGAAGGGATTTTCTTCCCAATGGAAAAGGCAACCCCATCAGGATGTTTCTTTTTTTTTTCTTTTTAATTTTATTTTTAAACTTTACAATATTTTATTGGTTTTGCCAAATATCAAAATGAATCCACCACAGGTATACCCGTGCTCCCCATCCTGAGCCCTCCTCCCTCCTCCCTCCCCATACCACCCCTCTGGGTCGTCCCAGTGCACCAGCCCCAAGCATCCAGTATCGTGCATCAAACCTGGACTGGCGACTCGTTTCATACATGATAGTATACATGTTTCAATGCCATTCTCCCAAATGTTCCCACCCTCTCCCTCTCCCACAGAGTCCATAAGACTGTTCTATACATCAGTGTCTCTTTTGCTGTCTCGTATACAGGGTTATTGTTACCATCTTTCTAAATTCCATATATATGTGTTAGTATACTGTATTGGTGTTTTTCTTTCTGGCTTACTTCACTCTGTATAATAGGCTCCAGTTTCACCCATCAGGATGTTTCTGTTGTCTGTGGCCTTTCCCATGATTCAAGGATAAGAGGTGACTGAGCAGTGAGGTGGATGCCGGAGCAAAGCATCAGAAGGAACCTGGATCCTGAGAGATCGCTGAGCTAGGACAATGGGCCTGGCCATCTTCCAGCAGAAATAGCAAGTCTCTATTTCTTTGTTCCATCTTTAGTCTGAGATTCTGGTCCTTTATGTCTCTGATTCGCCTTGAATCTTTCTGGCTTTTCCTTCTTCTCATTAGCTGAGAAAACTCTCAGGGCTGCTGTGTGTGGAGAAGTCCACCTGGAAATCCCCCTTTTGCTGTGGAGTGTGACTCAGTCACTATAGGAACACGTCATTGTATACACAGGTTCCAGCCACACCCCACAATACAAGGGCGAGGGGCACAGGGTGGGGTCTTTTTAAGATTCTGCCTACCACACCCACTAGGGAAAAAATGAAACAGAAGCGACCAGTTAGACTACGGAGCGATGCAAGTTTATAAATGGCAATTGTATGATGTAGCTGCATTTCAGTGACAGTAAAATGTAAAAAAACACTTTCCAATTTATTATCCATATCATTGATCTATAATAATTTGAGGCAGTTGAGACTCAGAAAGTAACTTATATGAAGACAGAAGGCTGATCAGAATTTGACCCCAGCTACTAGGGATGGAGCCTTGTACTTCATTTTCAATGCCAGATCGCTAGTCTGCAAAACCAGCCACTGGGCAGCATCTCTTCATGTGGCATTGAGCCACGGGGAGAAAGCAGTCACGCTGCTGTTTCCCCTCCCTCTCCCCTCCCCTTCCTTCGGTCCCCACTCAGCGCCCGTCTATCTGTCAAGGTCCAACTGGGGTCCCCACGCAGGGGTGCTCCTTATGTTGTCCACGCACGTCTGTCGTTGCCATTAACTTATGAGCCCCTTGAAGTCGGAGCTCAGCCTGTACTCAGTCAGCTCCTGGTACTGTCTCTCACAGTGGAAAGCATTCAGCATATGCTTGTTGGATCGAACAGGAATCTGCATGTTGACTGGGATAGCTAATTTGATAAACTTAATTGCTCATAATGAGTGAAAACGGCTTAATGTGCCATTCTTTTTCGTTAGTATTTTTGCATTTACATGGGAGACTCCTGTCGTTAGGAAAATTTCAGGGGATTTGAGTGATGGGGATCTGGGTTAGTCAGAGAAATTAGAGGATTTTTGAGATGGGCACATTTGGTAACCCTTATGTCATATCGGCAAGGGCTTCACAGGTAGCTCCGTGGTAGAATTTACCTGCCAATGCAGAAGGCATGGGAGACTCAGGTTTGATGCCTGGGTCAGGAAGATCCCCTGGAGGAGGAAATGGCAACCCTTTCCAGTATTCTTGTCTAGAAAATTCTGTGGACAGAGGAGCCTGGTGCGCTACAGTCCACGATGTCACAAAGAGATGGACACAACTAAGCAACTGAGCACACACACACACACACACGTGTCATATAGGCAAATGCTGCCTAGGCATGAAACGCGGCCTGAATATGCAAATGAGAGATGTGGAAAGCTGCTGTTTGCTGGGTATTTACTGCATGCCAAGCGCTGTGCAAAGCATTTTATATATGCATCAGCTTGCTTTGATAAATCCTTAGAATACTCCTGTAAAGTCAGTATCATGCGCCCCTTTATAGTGAGGAGGGAATGAAAGCAGAGAAGATAGACGATTCTCACCAAGGTCACACTCAACTAATAAGGAGCACTGTTGCCGTGTGAACCCGTCTGTCTAACTCCACACCATCTCATGAGCTGTACTTCCTGCCTCCTGAGAGGTTGCAGGGTGGCTCTGCTGTGCTCTGTGGTGAGGAGTTGAATGGCAGTGCGGCACAGTTTGGGAAGGACTTGACAAATACTGACAGAGAGCCTGCTGTATGCAAGCAGAGTGGTTTCCTGACCACGAAGGAGCTACTGGAAAAATGCCAACAGCAGAAGACAACGCAGCCAGCTGGGAGCCCCAGTGCCCGTCATCCGTACAGAGCAGAGGCAGGTTGGGACCGACGCGGAGGGTTTGTGCCGAGGCAAGAATCGGAAGCCGCATTTTCTTTCTGGATGGGTTGCAGTCAATGCAACGACCCTCTTGCCTTCTCCCTCTGTAGCCCGGGTTCCTGTTGAGACAGCAGCGGTGATCTATAGGTTTCTTTTTTCTCTCTGAATCTGATTTTCAGGTTTATACAATACGTTTAAAAATGGAAGTGTGGGTCATTTCCTCTGCAATTCCTAAAAGCAAATAAGTAAAAGCATTAGATAGTATTTGTCCTTAGCATTCAGGGAAGTCTGTGAGGAGGTGAGTCTGGACATTGACTTTATCTTAAACACTGAATATTTAAATACCCTTTAATTCTCTAAAGAGATGGATTTTTCAGCAAGTGATGAAGTACCGTACAGTGGTTCCCAGTTTAACCTGTTGTTGCATTCATAGGTTAATTTATTATTTTGAACAATCTGAAAATGTGCTGACATACCAACAGCCACACTGGAGAGAGCGATGGTTTGGAATGTGTGTTGACAATGTTTGCCCAAGGCGAGGCAGTTCTTGAAAGGAAGCTGCACTTTAATTAAAAGCTCTGCCTTTTAGATCTCCACGTGTGATTGTTTGTCTTTAATGAAGGTTTAGATAAAGGGGCTTGTTAATTATATATCTGTCTCCCAACGTGGTCCTTTTCCATTTGCTTTTGTTATCGTGGCTTTTTCCAATTTCACTTAACTGATTAGGACATACCAAATATTCCAAGTTATTAAGGGCTCTAGCAGCAGACCCTTAGTAATTAGTAAAAATACTTTACTAATTAATGCAGCTATGCGACCTCAAACCTGAAGGGTTTCGGTCACGTGATGAGATGGTTTCTAAGCAAAAGTGAGAAAAGATGCAGGCTTGTTCACCATTAGTGCTGCTCATTTCGACTTCAGAGAAGTAGAATGAATTTCTGGTTCAATAGAGGTTCAGTTGTTAGCAAAGTACCAAATGTTGGACAGTTAAACATAAAGAAGCATGATATCACACGTAATAGCCTTGGAAATTTCAGATATATTTTTAAAATACGTTTGTTGTTGTTCAGTTGCCAAGTCTTGTCCAGCTGTTTGTGACCCCATGGACTGCAGCATGCCAGGCCTCCCTGTCCCTCACCATCTCCTGGAGTTTACCCAAGTTCATGTCTATTGAATCAGTGATGCCATCCAACCTCTGAGATGCCATCTCATCCTCTGTTGCCCTCTTCTCCTTTTGCCTTCTATCTTTCCCAGCATCAGGGTCTTTTCCAATGAGTCAGCTGTTTGCATCAGGTGGCCAAAGCATTGCAGCTTCAGCTTCAGCATCAGTCCTTCTAAAGAGTATTCAGGATTGATTTCCTTTAAGATTGACTGGTTTAATCTTCTTACTTTCCAAGAGACTCTCAAGGGTCTTTTCCAGCACAGTTGAAAGCGTCAATTCTTTGGTGCTCTGCCTTCTTTACTTTCCAGCTCTCACATCTGTGCATGACTACTGGAAAGACCGTATCTTTGACTATATGAACCTTTATTGGCAAAGTGAGATCTCTGCTTTTTAATATGCTGTTTAGGTTTGTCACAGCTTTCCTTCCAAGAGGCAAGTGTCTTTTAATTCCATGTCTGCAGTCACTGTCCACAGCGATTTTGGAGCCCAGGAAAATAAAATCTCTCATTGCTTCCACTTTTTTCCTTCTATTTGCCAAGAAGTGATAGGACCAGATGCCAGGATCTTAGTTTTTTGAAAGTTACTTATTTTAAATTGAAGGATAATTGCTTTACAATATTGTGTTGGTTTCTGCCATACATCAACAGGTATCAACTATAGGTGTCCATATGTCCCCTCCCTCTGGAATGTCCCTTGCTCCTGGCAGTCTTGATTCCAGCTTGTGATTCATCCAGCGGGCACAACAGCATATTAAAATTAATATATATAGAAAATTACATAAATAAAAATAACAGAAATATCTTAATACATATCATCTGTAATATCATATCCAAATTGACTGCTTTTTAAAATTTAAGTATACTTTTCCATATGTATCTTTGTCTAGATGCACATACATTGATATGTAATCAGCTATATTAATGGGGATCATAATGCATATATGTTCATATAATGGGCTTCTCTGTTGGCTCAGATGGTAAAAATCTGCCTGCAATGTGGGAGACCCAGGTTCATTATATATATGTATATATATATTCTATTTTAGGTTGTGCTAATACTTTTCTTGTTTCCTACCCTTTTAAAGCACTGCCAGTAACCATCAGTGATGGTTCTTTGGTGACAAAAACAGAAACCTGGTCAGAGAGTTAATGTAACCAAAATCAGAATTTATTTGAATAGTTGCTAGATGCTCAAAGTGTTGAAGGAGCTAGATTTGCAAACTATAGGAACTTACAAAATTCACTTTCTGGAAGCTTTTCTGAAGATGACGGCTGCAAGCCAGCTCCTGAAAGATCAGGTGAATTCAGAGAAGTGGGGCAGAAAGCGGGAGGGAAAAAGCAGAATTTCACTCTTAAAGGGTAAATGGTGACTGAAGACATGGTGGAGAAAATGATTGCAGGATGAGTCAGGGTGGCATGGGCAAAACAATGGATTGGGAGGGCACTCTGACTAAGGCAGAGGATGAAATTTGGGTGACCGCAGGGGACAGACGGGTGACGTGAGTTCAGCAGTGAGGAGCTGACAGTGAGACATGTGTCCTGGCTGCAGTGGGCAGCCCTGACTCATCTCTCACAGCTGTATTTGCTGCAGGAATGTGAGCTCAGTGTTTCTTGATCTGAGCTTTTCCAGGGAAGCTGGAAACCTGAATTTTGTATGTTCTCTCTCAATTTGTAAATGCTACAAATAAATTATAAATTTTTCATTAGCATTTTGCAGGATGAATAAAACATTACTGACCAGCCAAATCTGGCTTCTGAAATAAGGTCTATCCAGAGTTTAGAGACCCTTAATGTCAAATGGGGCCTCCCAGGCGGAGGTGGTGAAGAATTAGCCTGCCAATGCAGGAGACTCAGGTTCGATCCCTGGGTCGGGAAGATCCCCTGGAGAAAAGAATGGCAACCCACTCCAGTATTCATGCTGGGAAATCCCATGGACAGAGGAGCCTGGCGGGCTACAGTGCATGGGGTTGCAAAGAGCCAGACACGACTGAGCGCCTAACAGCAGCAACAATGGCACAGGCCCTCCTGGATCAGTTTGAGTTGTCATCTTCCTCTGGGCCTTTGCCTGGCTCCCAGCCATCCCCTGTGTCCTGTGACCATCCTTCTGCATGACTGCATCCCAGGCAGACCCCGTCTCTTTCCTCTAAACTCTCTCTTCATTCTTCTCAAAGCAGCACGAAGTCAGACTGTGTGATGGAGCAGACAGTGGGCACCTCAGGTGACTGCAGCCCAAGTGCTTGGGTCTGCCCTGGTACGGAGGAGGGAGTGTGGAGGCAGAGTCTGCAGCCGGGCTGCCTCCTACCCTGATATCGGGTGCCTCTTACCGGTGGTTGAGAGGGTTAAATTGAGTTAAAGGATGGAACTAGCTTAGAATAATGCTGTCATAGGTATTGGAAATATATAAGCCCATCTCCACTAGAGGCCTTTTTTAATGTCCGTATTCCCTACAAGTATCTGACTTTTGCCTAAAAATTTTCTTCTCTTCCCTTCTCAAATTTTCTTTTTTTCCCCTCATCTTACTTCCCTACTGCATCTGCATTTTCCTCAGTCTTAGCCAGGAAGCAGCCTCAAGTTCATATAACTCTTCTAGGGAATGCTTTACTCTTTTGGCGATTTGCTTCATCTTCTCTTTCTAGACCAGGGTGAAAGGAGTTCTCATTTTTCATACTCAATGTAGATTTCAGAGTTTGAGCACTTAGTTCTAGGTGATAGAACACCTGGTTCAAACAAGCTTAAAAAATGAATGCAATTTGGGATTTCCCTGGTGGCCCAGCACCCAAGACTGCACTCCCAATGCATGGGCCTGGGTTTGATCCCTGGCTGGGGAAGCAGTCCCACATGCCACAACTCAAAGACCATGCATGCTGCAACTAAGACCCGGTAAAGACAAATAGACAAAAATAAATGCAATCTGTTGGCTTTCGGGCTTCCCTGGTGGCTCAGTGGTAAAGAATCTGCCTGCCAATGCAGGAGATGCATGTTCTATCGCTGGGTCAGGAAGATCCCCTGGAGAAGGGAATGGCAACCCACTCCAGTTTTCTTGCCTGGAGAATCCCATGGACAGAGGATCCTGGTGGGTTACAGTCCATTGGGTGGCAAAACAGTTGGATATGACTGAGTGACTAAACAACAAAAATTGGCTTTTGACACAGAAGAGAAAAGATGTGGTAGAACTGACACCAAGCAAGCCATGGCCCTGCAGCGTCACCAGAGCCTCAGCTCCTTTCTGCCCCCATCTTCCTTCCGTGCTGTCTGGGTTATCCTAAGCCTGATTTTCTTTATGGCCTGCAAACAGTTGCCACCCACAGCACTTCCTCACCTGAGTATCACTGTCCCAGCAGAGGCCTTGAAACTCCCTTTGTTTGGATCTGTTGAGGTCACATGACCACCCTGCACCAATGACTTTAGACCAGAAAATGGGATGCACTGATTGGCTTAGCAGAGTCATGTGCCCCGTCCTTAGAGATGCGTGGACTTAGCAACCCTGGAGCCCAGAGACAGAACTGCGAGTGGCTCAGTGCCGGAGAGGCCAAAAGCATGTGCTCAGGGCCGGAAGCTTCAAAGTATTGCTTTAAACCAGCGGTTCTCAAATACGGGCCTCAGAATCACCTACGGGGCTTGTTAACGTCCAGAAATCTGGGTCACGCCCCCAGAGATTCTGATTCAGTAGATCTGTGATGGGGCCTGAGAATTTTTATTTCCACTGAGTTCCCCAAATGATGCTGATGCTGCCAGTCTAAGGACACCAGTGTGAGAGTCACTGAGTTAGAGCCAAACAGAACAAACCAAACCAAAGACAAGTCTCTGAAACAGTCCCGGAACCCTTTCAGAAGTCACAATCTTTAATTTTAATTGTATTTCAGTCATGATTTTAATCTTGTTTTCTTCCCAAGGCACATAAAGTCGTCTGGCCCAGGGGACAAAACAGACACAAGGAGATGGTGACTTGTTCCAGATCCAGTAGGTACTTTGTGGCCAAATTCATAGCTGTTCTCTCTCTCCACTCCCTCACGCTGTCTTCACAGAATGGGCAATGGGGAGCCATTCCAGGGCTTTTTGCAGAAGGCATCCTAGTAGGAGCGTGGTGTCACAGGAACACAGCAGATGTTTGAAGTGTAAATGCAGCAGTTTAGGTGCTTCCTCCTACAGCCAAGCTTTAGATGGAAATGGGATTTGTACCCGGTGTCTGAGATACAGCTTTCCTCTTATGGGCAACAGTGGTGCCCCTGGGCTGCTGGGGATGCGTCCAGCTGCCTTCGTCATAAACACCAAGTAGACAGCAGAGGTTGAACGTCCTGCTTCTGAACAGAGGCTGAAACGGGGACCTTGGAGAGATCGACTCCAGGGTAGAAGTTCACCTTTCACCAAGGTGAGTATTAAGGGAAAAAATAAAAAGGCTTGTCTTTGAGAGGTACCCTTTAATAAGGCAGGCCATCTGGTCCTCTGATTTAAAAGATCTTTCCTTGGGGCTCTTGGGAAAGCACGTCTCTCACTTGCTCAGCGTTGGCTTCCCGTGGTTTAGGAGCTGCCCGGGAGAGAATTCTCCAGTACCACCTTCCACACTCCCTCAGACACTTGACAGCATGTCTCTGCTCTGAATTAATACTGAATGCAGGATCCTTACTGCCACAAGCACCAGCCGCAAATTCATGGTTGCCTGCTTCAGCGTGTTGCTACCGGAAAAATCACTGCCCCCCGGTGACAGATCCTTCCCTCCTTCCTTCTCTTCCCGTCTCTCTCTTTTCCCCTCCTCCCGCCCTCCCTCTCTGCCTGCCTCACTCCTTCCCTCTCTCCCTTTCCCAGTTCCTTCCTTCCTGCACACATTTAGTGAACTTCCTTGGGCAATGGATGTGACAGGGGAAAAGAGGGATGCGGAAGGCAGGACGCCGCCTTGGAGCGCTGTTGGTCTCTTCTCCGTTTCCGTCTCCACACTGTTTCTGACTCTGTGACCCCGTGGACTGCAGCGTGCCAGGCCTCCCTGTCCTTTACCATCTCCCGGAGTTTGCCCAAGTTCATGTCCATTGAGTCGGTGATGCCATCCAACCATCTCATCCTCTGACACCCTCTTCTCATTCTGCCTCAGTCTGTCCCAGCATCAGGGTCTTTCCCAGTGAGCTGGCTCTTTGCCTCAGGTGGCCAAAGTATTGGAGCTTCAGCTTCAGCATCACTCCTTCCAATAAGTATTCAGGGTTGATTTCCTTTAAGATTGACTGGTTTGATCTCCTTGCTGTCCAAATGACTTTCAAGAGTCTTCTCCAACCCCACAGTTCAAAAGCATCAATTCTTTGGCACTCTGCCTTCCTTATGGTCCAGCTCTCACATCCCTACGTTACTACTGGAAAGACCATAGCCTTGACTATACAGACCTTGTTGACAAGGTGATGCTTTTTAATACACCGTCCAGGTTTGTCGTAGCTTTCCTGCCAAGAAGCAATTGTCTCCTAATTTCATGGCTGCAGGTGGTCTCTTAGAGAACATGAAACTTGATCCCAGACTCTTAAAATGCAAGGCAGACGTGCTGACGTGCAACAGCACCCAGTTTTGTGTAGACTGTCTGTCTTTCATGCACTACAGGCTTTTGTTTGGTCTTCTGTTAGTTCAGCCCAGGGTTACTGAGCTCTAGGCTACTGAGTGCTGAAGATGCCCTTGTGAACAGGACCGAAAAGATCCTTTGGGAGGGGGTGAGGAAGTAAACAGGTAAGGAAACCAGTGAGCACATTCTACAGATCCTGAGACGTGGTACACAGAGATTCACAGACGCGTGGGGTGCAGTGAGCATGGCCGATTTCTCTCAGGGGACTCTATGTGAGTTGAGGCCAGAAGACCAGGCCTGCCAGCATCTTGCTCTCCAGACAGTGGAAACTGCAAAGGCACGATTCCCCAAGACAGATGTATTGGTGGGTTCAAGGGCCTGAGGGAGACTCCACGGGGCTGGAGGATCGTAAACCTGGGGAGAGTGGGTGATGCAGGAGCAGACTGACAAGTCAGAGGCCAGGTCAGCGGGTTTCATGTACCTTGAAAAAGGCTTGGGTTTTATTCACAGTGGAACGAGAAGGAGCCACTGGAGAATTCTGAGCCACAGAAGTGACTCTAGCCAAGTATATTAGTAAGGTTCCAGTGTCCTGGGACCTTCCAAATACCATTGTGCCAACACCACATACCTATGTGCTCATAGCAGTTGAATTGACTCTGTCCTTTAATATAAACAGAGTATGACCGAGGCTCCTTCTGCAATCAGACTTATTTTTATTTCATTCTTCTTAAGAGAGGTTATAGAATGTTTATCCCAGAAGAATTTTTAAGAGAATTGATTTGGGCCATTGGCAGTTTTATCTGATGCTTGAGTTTTAGACTATGTGACTTCTCTGGGAATCAGATGGTCATGCCAACTTTCCAATGAAAACAGAAAACTTAAAAACGCCTTGAATCACCTCGTTTGTTTAGTAACAGAGGGCTTCTTCACGCCTGTCTTAACCCCTGGCTCCCCTGGGTTCTGCAAGTGTGACAGGTTTTTCTTGCGTTATCATTAGAACAAACTCCTTCAAATCCCAGTTTTCTGTCTCATTAGCTAATTGTTTGATACTCAGTGGCAGTGACCATAATGCTCCTTATCCTAACAATATTTTACTACTTGGTTTGAATTATTTGGCATCACAGGTAAGGAAAGGATTAGAGCATGAAGACAAGATCTGGAGAAAAAAATAAGTGACATCTTATAAATATTCCCACTGTTGTTCAGTCACAAAGTCATGTCCAGCTCTTCGTGATCCCATGGACTGCAGCACACCAGGCTTCCCTGTATTCCCATAGCAAACAGGAAAATAAACTATTGAAAACTTCCCGATAAATGTTAAAGTACTTCCCCTTTGTGGCCAACTGTTCTTTATTTGTCTCTTTAATTTTTGCACTACAAACAAAAAAAAAAAAGAGAGAGGAAGCTTGCTGATTACACTTTATGGGCCAGTATTTGCAGGGTGCATCTTCATGACCTTGAGACATGTCTACCCAATGTAGCTGTGCGTTTGGTGTGCTTCCCGGAGTGCCCCAAGAGGCTTTTGCTGCCTAAATTCCTTATCTTGTCCAACTGTGAGCTCCAACTTAAATCCTTATAAAAAATAACTGCTGAGTGCAAGTGATGTTTGCACCAATCCCTCTCTAAATGCAAGCAAAGTACCATCTATCAGATCATGGAGGCAGCGTTGATTAAGAAGTGACAGCAGAGATTGCGGTAATGAAGGCGGGCATGGCCAATGTTTGGAGCCTTGCCGGATTCATGCAATTAATTTTGCTCAGAAGTCAGCAGGGTGCCCGTGGTAGCTTGCAAACCGACTGGGGCCTTCTGCTTCCCAGATTGGCTGGGACTTGGCTTGGTTTTGAATTGAGGAGTTTTCCACCACCCGCTTTTGCCCAGCCCTTCTAAAACAACCACAGTTTCATATGGGCCAAGTCCAGGCAAGGTCACTTTTCTCCCTCTCTGTGGACTGAAACAGGAAAGGGGAAATGTATCATTACTAGCAGCCCTCTGTGTTCTCATCGCTCAGAGGTATAATGTGAATGGAGGCTTTTCTCTCAATCCTCACACGTTAAGATGAAAAGGGAGTAGTTTTAAAATGAATGGAAATGCTCACAGCATGCAATAATCTGATAGGATATGTCGGTTCAGGGTTGAGCATGTTATTACATTGCAGAATTGTTTAGATGAACTACTTGGCTAAAATCACAAGCAAAAATGAGAGGAGTGAGTGAGTGAGTGGGTGAGTTTGCTAGGTAACAGAGAATTTGTACACTCTCTGTGTATCTCCCCACAGATTACTTTTATTGGGGAGAAACGGGTAATCTGAAGCTACACCTTCCAGAAATGGCCTCACCGATGCGATCAAATGTCAACAAATATCACACACACACACACACACACACACAAATATCACACACACACACACACACAAATATCACACACACACACACACACATATATATAAATGTCAACAAATATCACACACACACACACACGTATATATAAATGTCAACAAATATCACACACACACAAATATCACACACACACACACACAAATATCTCACACACACACACACACACACACACGTATATACAAGATCTAGAAAACTGGTACTGAGGAACCTATTTGCAGGGCAGGCAAAGAGATAGACTAGAGAACAGACGTGGAGCAGAGTTGGGAGGAGAGGGTGGGGTGAACTGACACTGACATGCATACTCTAGCGTGTGGAAGATGGGCAGTGGGAAGCTGCTGTAAGCGCAGGAAGCTCAGCTCGCTGCTCTGTGATGACCTAGAGGGTGGGGAGGGGAGGGAGGCTTCAGCGGGAGGGGGCAAGTAAATACTTACAGCTGATTCACTTTGTTGTACAGCAGAAGCTAACAATGATGTAGAGCAATTATACTATGATTAAAATAAAATGAATATTGAAAAGCTCATGTCAACGTATGGCAAAACCACTACAATATTGTAGCAATTAGCCTCCAATTAAAATAAATAAATTTTTTAAAAAAGAAAACCTCAATAACAAAAGAACAAAAAAGAGAAAGTTCAGAAAGGTGTCCTGAGAATGAAACATGACCACTGATACAGTATACATACGACCGGAATCTAATCACGAGGAAACAATCAGACAGACGTAAACTGACGGTTAGGCAGTGGACATGAGTCTGAGCAGCTCTGGGAGATGGTGATGGACAGGGAAGCCTGGCGTGCTGCAGTCCATGGGGTCACAGAGTCGGATATGACTGAGCGACTGAACAACAGCAATTGAAAACAGCTGTCCCATGTCCTTCAAAAGACATCAGTCTGTTTCAGACACTAAAGAGACAAGCCAGTTCAGTGCAGTGCATGACCCTGAACTGGATCCTAGATTAAAAAAATGGTACAAAGTATGCTATTGAGACACTTAGTGAAATTTGAATATGGATTGTCTATTAGACAATAGTATTATACCAAGATTAATTTCCTGAATTCAGTAACTGAATTGGGATTAGGTCAGATGGTATCTTTGTTCTCAGGAGATACATGCAAATGTATTTAAAATTAGAGACCAAATTTTTCAGCAAAATAATAATTGTGGTATACATGTTTGTTTCATGAGCGTATTATACATGTACACACACACATTCCCAGAGAGAAACAAATATGACAGGATTAGTGATTTCAGTTCAGTTCAGTTCAGTCGCTCAGTCGTGTCCGACTCTTTGCGACCCCATAAATCACAGCACGCCAGGTCTCCCTGTCCATCACCAACTCCCGGAGTTCACTCAAACTCACGTCTATCGAGTCGGTGATGCCATCCAGCCATCTCATCCTCTGTCGTCCCCTTCTCCTCCTGCCCCCAATCCCTCCCAGCATTAGAGTCTTTTCCAATGAGTCAACTCTTCACATGAGGTAGCCAAAGTACTGGAGTTTTAGCTTTAGCATCATTCCTTCCAAAGAACACCCGGGGCTGATCTACTTTAGAATGGACTGGTTGGATCTCCTTGCAGTCCAAGGGACTCTCAAGAGTCTTCTCCAACACCACAGTTCAAAAGCATCAATTCTTTGGTGCTCAGCTTTCTTCACAGTCCAACTCTCCACCCATACATGAACACTGGAAAAACCATAGCCTTGACTAGACGGACCTTTGTTGGCAAAGTAATGTCTATGCTTTTCAATATGCTATCTAGGTTGGTCATAACTTTTCTTCCAAGAAGTAACTGTCTTTTAATTTCATGGCTGCACTCACCATCTGCAGTGATTTTGGAGCCCCCCAAAAATAAAGTCTGACACTGTTTCCACTGTTTCCCCATCTATTTCCCATGAAGTGATGGACCACATGCCATGATCTTCGTTTTCTGCATGTTGAGTTTTAAGCCAACTTTTTCACTCTCCACTTTCACTTTCATCAGGAGGCTTTTTAGTTCCTCTTCACTTTCTGCCATAAGGGTGGTGTCATCTGCATATCTGAGGTTATTGATATTTCTCCTGGCAATCTTGATTCCAGCTTGTGCTTCTTCCAGCCCAGTGTTTCTCATGATGTACTCTGCATAGAAGTTAAATAAGCAGGGTGACAATATACAGCCTTGACGTACTCCTTATCCTATTTGGAACCAGTCTGTTGTTCCATGTCCAGTTCTAACTGTTGCTTCCTGACCTGCATATAGGTTTCTCAAGAGGCAGGTCAGGTGGTCTGGTATTCCCATCTCTTTCAGAATTTTCCACAGTTTATTGTGATCCACACAGTCAAAGGCTTTGGCATAGTCAATAAAGCAGAAATAGATGTTTTTCTGGAACTCTCTTGCTTTTTCGATGATCCAGCGGATGTTGGCAATTTGATCTCTGGTTCCTTTGCCTTTTCGAAAACCAGCTTGAACATCTGGAAGTTCATGCTTCATGTATTGCTGAAGCCTGGCTTGGAGAATTTTGAGCATTACTTTACTAGCATGTGAGATGAGTGCAATTGTGTGGTAGTTTGAGCATTCTTTGGCATTGCCTTTCTTTGGGATTGGAATGAAAACTGACCTTTTCCAGTCCTGTGGCCACTGCTGAGTTTTCCAAATTTGCTGGCATATTGAGTGCAGCACTTTCACAGCATCATCTTTCAGGATTTGAAATAGCTCCACTGGAATTCCATCACCTCCACTAGCTTTGTTCGTAGTGATGCTTTCTAAGGCCCACTTGACCTCACATTCCAGGATGTCTGGCTCTAGGTCAGTGATCACACCATCGTGATTATCTGGGTCGTGAAGATCTTTTTTGTACAGTTCTTCTGTGTATTCTTGCCATCTCTTCTTAATATCTTCTGCTTCTGTTAGGTCCATACAATTTCTGTCCTTCATCGAGCCCATCTTTGCATGAAATGTTCCCTTGGTATCTCTAATTTTCTTGAAGAGCTCTCTAGTCCTTCCCATTCTGTTGTTTTCCTCTATTTCTTTGCATTGATCGCTGAGGAAGGCTTTCTTATCTCTTCTTGCTATTCTTTGGAACTCTGCATTCAGATGCTTATATCTTTCCTTTTCTCCTTTGCTTTTCGCTTCTCTTCTTTTCACAGCTATTTGTAAGGCCTTCCCAGATAGCCATTTTGCTTTTTTGCATTTCTTTTCCATGGGGATGGTCTTGATCCCTGTCTCCTGTACAATGTCACAAACCTCAGTCCATAGTTCATCAGACACTCTGTCTATCAGATCTAGGCCCTTAAATCTATTTCTCACTTCCACTGTATAATCATAAGGGATTTGATTTAGGTCATACCTGAATGGTCTAGTGATTTTCCCTACTTTCTTCAATTTAAGTGTGAATTTAGCAATAAGGAGCTCATGATCTGAGCCACATTCAGCTCCCAGTCTTGTTTTTGCTGACTGTATAGAGCTTCTCCATCTTTGGCTGCAAAGAATATAATCAGTCTGATTTCGGTGTTGACCATCTGGTGATGTTCATGTCTAGAGTCTTCTCTTGTGTTGCTGGAAGAGGGTGTTTGCTATGACCAGTGTGTTCTCTTGGCAAAACTCTATTAGCCTTTGCCCTGCTTCATTCCATACCCCAAGGCCAAATTTGCCTGTTACTCCAGGTGTTTCTTGACTTCCTACTTCTGCATTCCAGTCCCCTATAATGAAAAGGACATCTTTTTTGGGTGTTAGTTCTTTTTTTTTTTTTTTTTTTTAAATTTTATTTTATTTTTAAACTTTACATAATTGTATTAGTTTTGCCAAATATCAAAATGAATCCATCACAGATATACGTGTGTGTTAGTTCTAAAAGGTCTTGGAGGTCTTCATAGAACCATTCAACTTCAGCTTCTTTAGCATTACTGCTTGGGGCATAGACTTGGATTACTGTGATATTGAACAGTTTGCCTTGGAAATGAACAGAGATCATTCTGTCATTTTTGAGATTGCTCCAGGTACTGCATTTTGGACTCTTTTGTTGACCATTATGGCTACTCCATTTCTTCTAAGGGATTCCTGCCTGCAGTAGTAGATATAATGGTCATCTGAGTTAAATTCACCCGTTCCAGTCCATCTTATTTCGCTGATTCCTAGAATGTTGACGTTCACTCTTGCCGTCTCCTATTTGACCATTTCCAATTTGCCTTGATTCGTGGACCTAACATTCCAGGTTCCTATCCAATATTGCTCTTTACAGCATCAAACCTTGCTTCTATCACCAGTCCCATCCACAATTGAATGTTGTTTTTTCTTTGGCGCCATCCCTTCATTCTTGCTGGAGTTATTTCTCCACTGATCTCCAGTAGCATGCTGGGCACCTATTAGTGATTTAGGTGAGCAGTGCATGCGATTGATGCTAGTGTACTAGTCTTGCAGCTCTTCTGTAGGTTTGCATTTTTTCAAAAAGAAGCAAAGGAGGGGGATGGGGAGAAGAGTAGGAGAGGGGGGGCGTGGAGCCACATGGGCCCCCCAGAAAGTCTGGGTAAATGCAGCGGCCTCCACTAGCTGCTCTGGAGGTTGGACCTTGGATGGGCGACCCTGCTGGCTATTCATTATGTTCACATCAGCTATGAAAAGTGAAAGCCACTCAGTCGTGTCCAACCCTTTTTGACCCCGTGGACTGTAGCCCACTGTGGCTGGCCAGGCTGCTCTGTCCATGGGATTCTCCAGGCAAGAACACTGGAGCGGATTGCCTTTCCCTTCTCCGGGGATCTTTCTGAGCCAGGGATCGAACCCGGGTCTCCTGCACTGCTGCACTTCTTCACCATCTGAGCCACCAGGGAGGCTCTCACATTACCTGTGTTGAGATGGAAGAGTAGACAGGACAGGCACGCTCACCGTCTCCTTGGGGCTCTAGGAGGCTTTGTCTGCAAAGCATCAGAGCAAGCTGCTTCTTCGCTGGGTGCTGCCCCATTCAGTCCAGACTTCATTCATGATACCTCACTGCCCTTCTAAGGAATTTTGATTCCCTTGGAAACATCTCATTGGTTGCCTTTTTCCTAAGGTATTTCTGTTTAATGTTACTGGGTCCAATTAACTAACCAACTTGCTAACCAGCTAACGAACCCAGTTAGTTTCTTTGTTCTTTCTTTTTTTTTTTCTTTTCATGATGGCCAAAGTCCACCATCCTGCCTTCCTAAACTAGAGGAACATTCTCCCTACTCCCACCTCGCCAAAAAAAATAAATGAATAAACCAGACTCAGGAAAAATGAGGAAATAGAAAATTCCTGTCTTTAAAAATACAGAAAGAAAGTAACCTTTATTTAGTTTTGGTATTTTTGCTAGAAAGTTGGGGTGGGGGTGGGAGAGGATACCGGCAAAGCGGTAACAGGGACGTCTGGTCAGGCATCTCAGCTCTGGGAGTTTCTGAAAGTTTGAGAAGGAAGGGAAGGTAATTATTAGATGTGTGTGTGAGGCTTCAGTAATGTCCAATTCTTTGTGACCCCATGGACTATAGCCCACCAGGGTCTCTGTCCATGGGATTTCTCAGGCAAGAATACTGGAGCGGGTTGCTGTAAGTAATTTTCATTAAATGCAGATTCCACTTAATCATTATAGTTTTCATGGAGGTTTATATTGCTTTGAAGATTTTCAATTTGTGAGGTCATTTTAAAATGTTTTAGCCAAATTATTGTGTTCAAAGGCGCTACTCAGATATCTCTGCTTACTGGTCTCTCACTCACAAAGCCGCGTCTAATGACCGCGAGACTGAACTCGACTGCTGCAGCTCTAATCACTGCAGCTTGATTCTTGAGGAGCAGAGGGTGGAGTCTGAGCTCTGGAGTGAGGCAGGTTAAGTTCTGGGGAGTGAATACCATTCAGTCTCTCAGTCGTGTCCAACTCTTTGTGATCCCAAGACCTGCAGCACCCCAGGCTTCCCTGCCCTTCACCATCTCCTGGAGTTTGCTCAGACTCCTGTCCGTTGGGTCCGTGGTGCCATCCAGTCATCTCATCCTCTGTTACCCCCTTCTTCTCTTGCCCTCAATTTTTCCAAGCATCAGGGTCTCTAATACCTAATTCAGAGAATTGTTTTAAAAATTAAATGGGATAATGTGTATTTAATGCTTAGCACACATGTGTGCTTAATAATTATTACTGTTATTTCCATTCGGAATCTAGTGGATATCTTTTAAAGAATCTATCAAGAAATGCAGGTCAGTTAAAATGATTGTTATCAAATACTTATTTCTGGTAAATCTATGACCATCTCCCCTCCACTGCCTTGTAAAGCCTCACAGATTAAACACCACCCATTCCCAGGGGCACTGCTTACACGGAAGGTGTTATAAATACTCAAGGCAATGCGTAGGATTCCGGTTCTCATTCCCTATTAATCTATTAACAACAGCAATCTTTAAATACAAGGTAAAGCGTATGGTGAAATTAGGAACAGTACTTTAATGGTTTTTAGATTCATTTTCTTGGTCATTATTAAAAAGATAAAATGATGACTATAGATGTAAGTAGTTTAAACACGTTCATATTATTTTCAATATTAGATAGGTGTCATCATTATGATTACTTAATTAAGAAGAACTTTTATCCAATTGAGGTGGCTTAATAGGTTCTGGAATCTGATTTTAAGTCATGTTGCAAACAGAAGGCACTTACTGAGTGACTGGATGGCCAGATTTGGAGGGAACGAGTGAGCGACCCCTTGATCCACACTGCTCTCTCGTTACTCTGTCTTGGAAACCTAAGCTAATCTATTAAAGTTATTGAAGAGGAAAATTCATCTGGACAAAACTGGATGGAAAAAGGGTAAAATGATAACATGTCAAAGAAAGTGAGTATCTACTTATTTATCAGATAACAGGGAGGACCATTTAATCTCTCGTGCATGATGATGGATAGATCAGAGTTTGGGGTCAAGTAAGATAGGATAAATAACAACATGACAGTTTTATGAAGTTAAGCCGGGATCACATGTCTTCTCTATCATCCAAACAAGCACTGGATGCTTTGCAACCAAATTACTGTTTCAGTCCCACTTCAGGGGCAATGATTAGCATATTTATTGGGTAATGATGAGCTATCAAATTATCCACCACTGGTCAGAAACATGTTACTTGCCGGGTCCTTGGTGAATAGCCTACAGCCAAACAGATGGCTCTCGGCTCCGGAGTGCCAAAAGGCTGTTGGAACACTCCGTCTTTACCCCTGACCCAGAGCAGCTGGAAGCGAGCATTTGGGGAGAAAAACAATCTTAGAACAGGGAAATCAATTTGCATAAACAAGATGGACCTCTTCTTGTTTGGGAGAATTAAGGAAAAAGCAAAATCACCGAACATGTATTATTACTAGTAGGTCATCTGATACAGGAAAAAAAAAATCCCATAATCCTAAGGTAGAGACTCTTGTTTCATTAGAAACATCTGAAGTCAGACCATCTTGGGCTTCAGAATCCTGAGTAACCATCCCAAGACTTAGTGGCTTCAAACAAGGAGCCTTTATTACTGCTCACAAGCCTGCAGGTGCCTGCTGGTGATTCTGGACTGGCTCGGCTGTCCTCTGCCAGCTCTTTCATGCTCCTTCGTCAGTGGACGGGTCAGTGGACTTGATACTGGCTGTCTGGGGTGACCTCGCCTGGAAGCTTCTCCCGTGCATCTCTCATTCTCCAGCCAGCTGCTCTGGGCTTGTTCATATGGCGATCTCAGGGGTCAGAGAGAGAGAGAGCAGAAGTTTGCAAGGTCTTCTGAGGTTGAGGCTGGGAACTGGTGCTTTGCCATTTCTATTGTATCTAGCTGACTAACGCAAGTTGCAAGGCCATCCAAAAAAATGGAAAATAGAGCCTGCCTCTATTTTGGGGGCTCCAAAATCACTGCAGATGGTGACTGCAGCCATGAAATTAAAAGACGCTTACTCCTTGGAAGAAAAGTTATGACCAATCTAGATAGCATATTGAAAAGCAGAGATATTACTTTGCCAACAAAGGTCCACCTAGTCAAGGCTATGGTTTTTCCTGTGGTCATGTATGGATGTGAGAGTTGGACTGTGAAGAAGGCTGAGCACCGAAGAATTGATGCCTTTGAACTGTGGTGTTGGAGAAGACTCTTGAGAGTCCCTTGGACTGCAAGGAGATCCAACCAGTCCATTCTGAAGGAGATCAGCCCTGGGTGTTCTTTGGAAGGAATGATGCTAAAGCTGAAACTCCAGTACTTTGGCCACCCCATGCGAAGAGTTGACTCATTGGAAAAGACTCTGATGCTGAGGGGGATTGAGGGCAGGAAGAGAAGGGGATGACAGAGGATGAGATGGCTGGATGGCATCACTGACTTGATGGGCGTGAGTTTGAGTGAACTCCGGGAGTTAGTGATGGACAGGGAGGCCTGGCGTGCTGTGATTCATGGGGTCGCAAAGAGTCGGACACGACTGAGAGACTGAACTGAAATGAACTGAACTTGACTGGACGAGCTGCAAGTTTTCACTGCGAAGGGCATGGTTTTAGGGAGAATTGTCATTTTTACAAATAATATACTATATATGCTTCTGAGCTATAGTACCTTGGGTAATTAATCTTTAGCTTCTCTGCATGGAAAACAGTGATAAAAGTATTGTTGTGAAGATTAAGTATATAATGAATGTAAAGGGCTTAGCTCATTGCTTGGGCACACAATAAGCTCTCAAGTCAAGGTTGCTATTAACACTATTATTATTATTACCGAATGCTGGATTATTTATGAAGGCAGAAAATGCTTTCTGCTGGGTTATTCTTTGTCCTGGACTAGTTGACACTGCAGGACCACTTAAAACAGCTCCAGTCATCTAAAATTATTTGCAGTCCACCTTTCTATTGCTCATTCTGTTCTAAGCACATTGGTACTCTCTGTATTTATCAGAACAATGGTTATACATGGTAGATGCTCAGTAAGTATTGGTTGAATGAGTGAATGAGCGTCCTTACCTAAAGGAACAGGGGTATTTAATCTGCACCGGCCTTAACATCTATTTTATGGTGCCTATTCCTTGTGTGTCTCACAACCACAAGTTTGTACACATTAACTACATAATATATATTTGGTGCATTAAATTCTTACCTTGCACTCTTATAGAGTTTTGGAGAAGGAAATGGCAACCCACTCCAGTATTCTTGCCTGGAGAATTCCTTGGACAGAGGAGCTTCACAGGCTATAGTCCATGGGGTTGCAGAGTCGGACATGACTGAGCACCATATGGTTTTATTATCTCCATCCCTGAAATGACACCCCCACATACACAGATCCATGCTCTGAGATGGGATCCTAATCTTCACATCCAGTTTTCTGTCAAGAGAATGTGAAGCCTTTGGGCTTTCTTAACAAGGTTAGTGATGAAAATATTTTGCCAGAACTTATGTTTAAACTGGGTATCTTCCAGGAAAAATGAAGGGAGTCTCTCTCTCTCATATGGATGTGTGTGTGTGCGTGGATACATATGTATCTGCATGTCTACATGCGTGTATAATCTATAGGTATATATTATACATATATAATATATTCATTACCCATCTCATTATATCTGACTGGATTTGTTCAGGTGTTTATTTTTAAAGCAAAAATTAAATTTCATTTTTTAAAAATGTGTTATTTGTTTCCTATCAGGGAATTCTTTGAGTATTCAGTTTCCTATTGGGACTTTTCTTAAAATGACTGTTTAAAATGATGTGCAGAGGATTTTGACCATTGCAAAACCATGCAAACTGAACAAAACAGAACAAAACAACAAACACAATGAAGGAACTGGGGACGCGTAACCTGTCTAAGTGGAGCCTGAGAAGGTATGCCAGCTGAGTCCTGGCACTGAAGAGTGGCCCTCCCCAGAAGGGGGTCAGCTGTGTTCTGCAGGATGTCAGGAGGAAGCTCGGGGCCACTGGGCAAAAACGACGGGAGAGGTACAGGACTGATTAGAGATGGAGACATTTAAGCAGAGACCAGATGGTCAGAAAGACTGGAAGATGGTCTGTAGGGAGTAAACCGGGCCTCCCAGGAGGCACAGTGGTAAGGAATCTGGCTGCCAGCATAGGAGGTGCGGGAGACACAGGTTCGTTCCCTGAGCTGGGAAGATCCCTGGAGTAGGAAATAGCAACTCACTCTAGTACTCTTGCCTGAAAAATTCCATGGACAGAGGAGCCTGGCAGGTTACAGTCCATGGGGCCACAAAGAGTCAGACACGGCTGAGTGACTGAGCACGCACACAAGGAATGCGTTTTGTGGATTAGAGTAGACGCCTCCTGAAATATTGCTCTTCTAAGATCAATCAAACACCTCTCGGGAACCTTTCTTTTCTCATTGTGAATTAGTTTATCGTGGATAAATCCCTGATATTTTCCCAGCTTTATTTCAAAATCTTAGTACTATTCAGATCATTCATTTCAACAATTCCGTAACAATGCTTTCTGATTTATGTGAGCTATTATACCTAAAGCCTTGTGTGTCCTCCTGTTGCTTTGCTTACACTCAAAACAATTCGTGCTGATTTTTCACTTCTCATGAAACACAGACTGTTAACTTCCAGTACCAGACGAGAGCAATACTTAGGTCTTCTCTTAATTTGCTGCGTACTTGTTTACTGCTGCAGTATGTAAATTTATACCCAGGGCCCAAAGAGACCTTGGGGCAGAGAACTTTCTTTACATGAACTCATTTACTGAGAAATGAGTTTGAGCACTGTTTCAACACCACAGGCCTAGAAGGTAAAATGTAAGATGAAGTTAACTAGATACCATGATAATCCATCAAATTAATGTACTGTGCATCTAACTCCAAATATATTTAATAACACAGCAGCCGGGCACAGTTGCATAAATATCTACAGATCAATGTGTGGGGAAAATCATATTTTAATGCGGAAAGTTTACCTGCTTTTGAAAGTCTGTGCCTCTAATTTTAATGGTCAGATTGCGTGTTTGTCATTTGTCTTCTCAGTGCCCTGGAATCTTTGAGGAATCTTTGGCTCTTTTGCTATTTTTGATGAAAAGTATTGTTCTCATTCAGTCACTGGTTATAACTTCCAAGCGGAAAGCGGGTCATCCTGTGATCTAAAGGAAACAAAGAAAGTTAACACAATACGGTGCTAGAGGGACATGCCTCCGATTTGTCGCCGCCATCCCCTGAGGGTCCCGTGGCTATTTGCTGAAATGGTGCCAGGCAGTAAGGCCTTCCCAGGTGGCGCAGTGGTAAGGAATCTTTCTGCCAGCACAGGAGACATGGTTCAGTCCCCGACCCAGGAAGATCCCTGGAGTAGGAAATGGCAAGTAGCTTCCCTATTCTGGCCTGAAAATTCCACAGAGAGGAGCCTGGCGGGGCCACAGAGTCAGCTGAGTGACCGAGCATGCACATATACCCGGGGACTGAGCTCGACCTGCTGGATTCATCTCAGAGCTCTGATCTGATAGAAAGATCAGGGAGGTGAGGATTAGAGTCCGATGAGAGGATACAGAGGGGGCCAGGTCTGGGGATTTAGGATTTGGGCACCTTTTCCCTTCTAAGTAGAAAATATGAAAACACCGTGAGACCCTCTCACAGTCCATGCAGAGAAAGGAAATCATCTTAAAAGTCACTTTCAACCAGTAAAATTTCCTAAAATGCCCCAACTCTCAATGTTTACACTCTGAGTATCAAACCATGAGTTTTACTGAATTGATCAGTTTTATGGGTTTCCTCTGCAACAGTTAGAACTGGACATGGAACAACAGACTGGTTCCAAATAGGAAAAAGAGTACGTCAAGGCTGTATATTGTCACCCTGCTTATTTAACTTATATGCAGAGTACATCATGAGAAACGCTGGGCTGGAGGAAGCACAAGCTGGAATCAGGATTGTTGGGAGAACTATCAGTAACCTCAGATATGCAGATGACACCACCCTTATGGCAGAAAGTGAAGAGGAACTAAAGAGCCTCTTGATGAAAGTGAAAGTGGAGAGTGAAAAAGTTGGCTTAAAACTCAACATTCAGAAAATGAAGATCATGGCATCCAGTCCCATCACTTCATGGCAAATAGATGGGGGAAACAGTGGAAATAGTGGCTGACTATTTATCTGGGCTCCAAAATCACTGTGGATGGTGATTGCAGCCATGAAATTAAAAGATGCTTGCTCCTTGGAAGGAAAGTTATGACCAACCTAGACAGCATATTAAAAAGCAGAGACATTACTTTGCCAACAAAGGTTCATCTGGTCAAGGCTATGGTTTTTCCAGTGGTCATGTATGGATGTGAGAGTTGGACTATAAAGAAAGCTGCGCACTGAAGAATTGATGCTTTTGAACTGTGGTGTTGGAGAAGACTCTTGAGAGTCCCTTGGACTGCAAGGAGATCTAACCAGTCCATCCTAAAAGAAATCAGTCCTGGGTGTTCATTGGAAGGACTGAAGCTGAAGCTGAAACTCCAATACTTTGGCCACCTGATGTGAGGAGCTGACTCATTTGAAAAGACTCTGATGCTGGGAAAGATTGAAGGCGGGAGGAGAAGGGGATGACAGGATGAGATGTTTGGATGGCATCACTGACTCAATGGACATGGGTTTGGGTGGACTCTGGGAGTTGGTGATGGACAGGGAGGCCTGGTGTGCTGCAGTTCATGGGGTCATAGAGAGTCAGACACGACTGAGCAACTGAACTGAACTGAACTGAAGTCTGAAATATTCAGGCTCTATTTCAAGCTCAGAATGATTTTAGACATAATAACCCACGTGTGCCTGCTCTCATGGGGACAGGTTTTAGCACAGAGAGTTGCTTATTTTTGACTTCTTCCTTTATTTGTGGTAATATTATAAACTTTTTTTACAAGTGATTTAAAAAGTTCAGAAAATAATTTAATAGCTGTTTTGTTACAACTCAGAATTGACCATTGTTAAGAATTTTTGATACTATTTCATTTTTTTCTAGAAATAAAACATTTCAGATAAATTTGAAGTTCCTTTTGATACCAACCTCAATCCCACTTTTCCCTTCATTTCCTGAGTGATAACCATAATTATGGGCTTCCCAGGTGGTTCAGTGGTTAAAGAATCTGCCTGCCAATGCAGGAGACACGGGTTCAATACCTGGATCGGGAAGGTCCCCTGGAGAAGGAAATGACAACTCTCTCCAGTATTCTTGCCTGGGAAATTCCATGGACAGAAGAGCCTGGTAGACTTCAGTCTAAGGAATCCCAAAAGAGTTGAATATGACTTAGCAGCTAAACAACAACAAGCCCTCCTCCAGGGGATCTTCCCAGCCCAGGTCTCCCACATTGTAGGTGGATTCTTTACCATCTGAGCCAGCAGGGAAGCCTGAAAAAACAACAACAACACCCGATGTCTGTAGCAGTTGACACTGACTCATTCATTAGAGTAGCTGTCTCTGCAGACTTACAAGCACTCGGTAGACCTGAGTTCAGTTTCCTTCTCTTCAACAGGAGGAGGTAGAAGAGTTGGAGACTCACTCATTTCCTCTCTGGACTGACGCTCCATGGCAGTGCGCCTCTTTCAGCCCCAGGCGCCCCCGCCCTCCTGCCATGCCCACCCTCACCCATGGCCTCAGTCACCGGCTACATGCTGCAGACACCAGACTCCTAGTATTTCAGTGAGAAGGGTGGTCCACGCCGGGCTGTGAGTGATGGAGTACCGAGGTGTCGACCCCAGTGGACTGCTGCTGTGTTTTTCCTGTGGTAGATGGTTAATAAAGTAGTTTGAAATAGACGAAGGGTAGAGTTAAAATATGTGTCGTAAGGTTTTATAACACTCTCAACTTGCAGTTTAATAGTTATTTTGAACTATTTAAAGTGGCTACATGGTCAAATATACAAGATACAACATTCCTGTGAGTCTTGCTTCTTTTTCTTCAGGTCTCTTATTTGCTAGCTTTAAAAAAAAATTTTTTTTTCTCCTGTCTTTAAACTGGTTAGTAGAAAATGTCCCAATCTTTTGTTCTCTTGGTAAAATTGATTCTGTTTGGTCTTCTTGTTTACTAAGAGAGAGATTTTTCCAAATTTGAGGTATTCTGAGAATGACTAGAATTTAAATTTGAGTAGCTCTGACCTGTGGTGATACGCAAAGCACAATGAATCTATTTCTGTAGCTCTGGAAAAATGGGTTCCGTCTGGCTTCACACTAGAGCACACTTGAACATCTGAATGTGCAGTTGACCAGAGCTTGGTGGGCTGGTTCATTCTCTTCCCTGAATGCCTGATGTATTACCAGCCCTTTATGAGTTACTTTGTGGGATAACAAAGGATGCTATTTATTATCTTCAGTGGAAAATAGTGGAAGGAAGGCTTACATTTCTTCTGAGTTTAAAGGGTAAAATAGTTGTAGTGCATATTTGTGTGTTTGTTTTGATTTTATTTCTCTAGTTGATTTATTTTTATGTGCTTGTTATTTTATTTGCTGCTTAAATTCCATTGACCCTTCTTCTAGTCGTAGACCCAGCTTTATTGGGGGAAAACCAGTCTTTTCCGTTAATGAGGTTTAGCTGGGATTGACCCCCTTCTTGACTCCAAGGGTGACCACCTGCCATGAGACTTGGGTGTATTGTTTCTTCCTCCTTGTCACAGGGACTAGTTTAGACTTGGGCATGTGGAACTCAGGACATCTCCTCAAAATGTGGAATGAGGAGAACCCTTTCTGTTCTGAGGGTCTTAAATCTCAGAATCCGTAGATCTGTGTTTGATGGCAGCCATCTCTCTTGAGACGGAATCTGCAGGTGAGGACAGCAGCCTGAGGAGGAGCAGATGCCAGAGCATCAGACCCTGGGGCTGCATTTGACCCCCGAGTTCCAGGCACACTGCGCCTCTTAGGATCTTGTACTTTTCAGTGATGTGAGTAAAGAAATCCCTATTTAGCTTAAGCAAATCTGAATTGTAAATTTTTATCATATGCAATCAAAAGCACTTAAACAGATCTGCTATGTTTTTCAGAGGTTTGTAAAACAATAGATGTATTCTAACTCCATTCTCTAGTATCTAGAGAACCTAGGGTCTAGGGTCCAGAAAAATCTAAAATCAAGTCTGGATGGTTTCATGATAAGGACTGCAAGGATAGTTCAGTTCATTTCAGTTGCTCAGTCATGTCCAACTCCTTGCGACCCCATGGACTGCAGCATGCCAGGCCTCCCTGTCCATCACCAACTCCCAGAGTTTGCTCATACTCATGTCCATCGAGTCGGTGATGCCATCCAACCATCTCATCCTCTGTCGTCCCCTTCTCCTCCTGCCTTCAATCTTTCCCAGCATCAGAGTCTTTTCCAATGAATCAGTTCCTCGCATCAGGTGTCTTTAGTTTCAACTTCAGCATCAGTCCTTCCAATGACTATTCAGGACTGATCTCCTTTAGGATGGACTGGTTGGATTTCCTTGCAGTCCAAGGGACTCTCAAGAGTCTTCTCCAACACCACAGTTTAAAAGCATCTATTCTTTGGCACTCAGCTTTCTTTAGAAATTAGCCTATAAATCCAGAGAATATAGAATTAAGGTAGAAGAAAAACTGAGGCTCAGGCATCTCTTTCTTTGATATCAGTTAGAAAATTTGAATAAATGGTGTGCTGTGAGAGTTTTCTACTGTTTATATAGTACTGGTAATTAGAAACCCTCCTCTCCTGTTGAGGTGGGTCCATGAGTTATGAAGGAAAGACGCTGAATAGGCCTAACCACCTGCCTCTGTTATAGAAAGTTCCTGAGTATTTACACACATGATAAATAAGAGTCCTATTCATCAACAAGACTCATGGTGATGGAATGGCCGTAAAAATGGAAGCTATTTAGGAAAGATATACTGTTAGTAGAATGAGATTTGAAAAGCATTAAACACTGGATCATTTTCTTTACAAAAACATCCTGTCTCCATCTCTGACTCCTTGGAACATTAAACACAAATGAGTCTAAGCGAAATAGTAAGCCTTTTGATGATTTATGGTTAATCGTAAATTCAGAGAAAAACACACCAATTTGAGGCATTATTGTTATTAAGGGGCAGTCAGTGCTTCTATCTTTTGCAATCAGCATGTTCACTTATATTCTCTCTTTTGCATATTCACAGTCATGGTCATTTTAGAGGCAATATACATAACTGAATTTTTTTTTTCTTCACCATGGTGTCTTCTGGTTGGAAAGATTCCATAATTTAATATTTTCCCCAGCAGACATGTTTTAAGACTTGATTTTGCTTTCAGAGAAAAGATATAAGATGGTGCTCATGCAAATGAGAAACGGTTCTGGGATGCTGTGTTAGCGGGATCCGGCCCCCAGCGGCGCTTTCTTTTACAGGTTCCCCCATGCCGTTTAACAGGCACATTTGTATTCTGCAGCGATTTTGTCGTGGTGGTTTCCTTTGTCCATCACTTCTCTCATCAGATTGGAAAGCGTTTCCTATCTTTTTTTCCATCCTGTCTCAGCAAAAATGCACTATTTGTACCAAGTTAACAAGACCTTATTTACAAACTATGATAGGACTGAAAACACCTAAAACTGAAAAACGGTTGGTGGTATTCTTTGACAGATTGCATCATTTGATGAAGACAGAAAACTTATCAGATCCCCACACACGCTGAAATCACCCTGTGGTTCATTTAGACTCTTCTACTGTGTTGGTGAAGAATGGGAAAAAGCAATCCCAAATAACCCCAAACAAATATACTTTCCTTTCCCCGAACATCCAAAGCCAAATGGAAGTTTGAAAATCATCTGGATGGACACTCCCTAGACAGCCACTGTGAGTAACACAAGTGAGAGACCCCACTAACTGCTCTGAGGTTAATCTCCTTGCCAAGGTGACGTACCTGTTCAGATCAGTTCAGTTCAGTCAATCGCGTCTGACTCTTTCCAACCCCATGAACCGCAGCACGCCAGGCCTCCTTGTCCATCACCAACTCCCAAAGTCCACCCAAACCCATGTCCATTGAGTCGGTGATGCCATCCAACCATCTCATCCTCTGTCGTCCTCTTCTCCTCCCGCCTTCAATCTTTCCCAGCATCAGGGTCTTTTCAAATGAGTCAGCTCTTCACATCAGGTGGCCAAAGTATTGGAGTTTCAGCTTCAACATCAGTCCTTCCAATGAACACCCAGGACTTATCTCCTTTAGGATGGACTGGTTGGATCTCTTTGCAGTCCAAGGGACTCTCAAGAGTCTTCTCCAACACCACAGTTCAAAAGCATCAATTCTTCAGTGCGCAGCTTTCTTTATAGTCCAACTCTCACATCCATACATGACCACTGGAAAAACCATAGCCTTGACTAGATGAAACTTTGTTGCCAAAGTAAAATCTCTGCTTTTTAATATGCTATCTAGGTTGGTTATCCTTCCAAGGAGTAAGTGTCTTTTAATTTCATGGCTGCAATCACCATCTACAGTGATTTTTGGAGCCCAGAAAAGTAAAGTCAGCCACTATTTCCACTGTTTCCCCATCTATCTGCCATGAAGTGATGGGACCTCATGCCATGGTCTTAGTTTTCTGAATGTTGAGCTTTAAGCCAACTTTTTCACTCTCCTCTTTCACTTTCATCAAGAGGGTCTTTAGTTCTTCTTCAGATAATTCCTAACAATTCCCACCAAGGTTATTAGAATGACAAGTGGTTACGTGAGAACAATATACCCTGGTTTTGGAATAAACTGAGGAATTATCGACAACAACTATATGAAGTCTTTTTTTTTTTTTTTCACTTTAAATAGCATTTAATTTGTTAACAATAAAAGAAAAAGAAACTACAAAAAAAAATGAGGGCTACAAAATGAAAAACAAAACAAAAAAATTCTACAAATATCAAGCTCAGAACAGAGATATTTTCTACAGATTAATGAAAAATAAAACACTTCGAAGTTTTGTGTAAGCTAATAATATACTTCGATATTTTTAGACAAAGCCTTTGATTTACAGTGAAGAATGGAACAAAATTTTTGAAGAGAGAAAATAGTGACCACGTTAATAGGAAAGAAATCATTTGCTGAGTGAATTAAAGTGAAAGTATTAGTGGCTCAGTTGTGTCTGACTCTTTCATGACCCCAGGGACTGTAGCCCACCAGGCTCCTCCATCCATGGGATTCTCCAGGCAAGAATGTTGGAGTGGGTTGCCATTTTCTTCTTCAAGGGATCTTCCCTACCCATGGATTGAACCTGGGTCTCCTGCATTGCACGTAGATTCTTTACCATCTGAGCCACTAAATGGACAAGTTAAAAAAAATCAAAATATAAATCAAGTGAACTCAGATGGACAGAAAACATCCCAGCCTCTTCCTCAAAGAAGCTATTCTCAGGTTGGCCCCCAAAGAATCTCTTGTTTCAAGTTCCTAGGCCATGGTCTTCTTCTCATTAGGAAACTTTCAAGGTTGAGATTTTAAAATACTGTTTTATGACTACCTAAGGGCAGGGCCTGGAGAAGGAAATGGCAACCCCACTCCAGTGCTCTTGCCTGGAGAATTCCAGGCAGAGGAGCCTGGCAGGCTACAGTCCATGGGATCGCAAAGAGTTGGACATGACCTAGAGACTAACACACACACACACACACACAAGGGCGGAGACTAATTTTTTTGCTCACTATTGAACCCCCAGAGTCTAATGCTGCTTGATACATATAGACATACAAACATTTGTGAATTGAAAAAGTTTAAACAAAGAAGTAGCCACTGAATATTTTTTCTTGTGTGATTTCAAGGGAAACCTAAGTGTTAAACAGTAAGGAATTATTTTAAATATATTTTGGCACACCTGTAATAATGAGATGGCATGAAGCCTTCCAAGTCAATGTTTTTAAAGAATTTTTAGGAACGTTGGCAAAGAGACATGGTACAGCAGGGAGAAGCGGACAAAAGTCTGAACAATTTTGAGTAACTAGTCCAGCAAATCTGCACAATTATTTTCATTTTATCTCTTTCCTTTTCTGTTGCTTCAGTTAATTGCTTTAGAATAATTTTTGTTGCTCTTCACACTGCTCAGATAGGAAGCTAATCCCACAGATACGTGAAAGTGGGGTTTAAAAGCCCTCTGTGAAGCTCTTAATCCTATATCAGGCTTGGGCCTGGGCATTGTTTGACTTCTGATGAGTTACGTACGTCATATAGACAAATAATTCCCCTAGGATTCCTTCAGGTACTTAGTTTCCATGTAAGACATCTCAGAATTCCAAAAAGCATAACTTGTGAAAAAAGGATTCTACTCTATGGGGACAAAACAGAATTAACCATACATGTGCTTTACTGATGGGCAAATTTAACTGTAATACGTGTATAGACTACATAACTGGAGGTAACTGTAAAATAAGTTATGCTCTTATACAGTAGACTGCTTTTTCTCAAACCATATACCAGAGAATGCTAATTCCTAGAGATCCTTATCTAGTGGTCCAAAGAGAAAGGGTATTCTGCTCTACTAAACTTGGAAAAGTGCATATACTAAGTCTCCTCGAAATCTACAAACTGTTTGCATGTTAAAGGTTCAGAGAAATCTTCCAGCCAGTGGAAAAAAAGCTAATTAACATCACTCATAATTAAATAAATACACGTATCCGCACCAGATAATATTGTTTTTAGGTATATCTATGGATAGACTACCTGGCGATATCAACCAGTTTCTCTCAACAGCAAATTAGTTACGTCACCACACCTTTGTCTTCCTGAAAGGTAAAGCCCCAAGACCTTCCTGAAGCTCCCAGATTCTGGAATATCATCATAACATATGATTTTGTTCATAAATCTATTAAGACATACTTTTGTAAGTGTTATGGCATAAAAATTGAGTGCAAAGTGAAAGTGTTAGTACCTCAGTTATGTCCAACTTTTTGTGACCCAGTGGACTGTAACCCACCAGACTTCTCTGTCCCTGGGATTCCTCTGTCCATGGGATTTTTCAGGCAAAAATACTGGAGTGGGTATGCATTCTCTTCTCCATGGGGTCTTCCTGATCCAGAGATCAAACCTGGGTCTCCTGCACTGCAGACAGATTCTTTACCATCTAAGCCACCAGTATTCTTGCCTGGAGAATTGTCTGGAGAATTCCAGGAACAGAGGGGCCTGGCAAGCTACAGTCCATGGGGTCAAAAAGAGTCAGACATGACTGAGCTACTAACAAATTGAGTACAATATAATGAAACATTGTTGATCCTGCACTGACGCAGATCGGTGGAGCTTTCTCATTTGCTGAGGACCTTATCCCCACCCGCTATGCAGTAGTGTCAGCAATGACACAATTCAAACTAATAAATGAGCAAAATTATAAATGACCAAATGCGGTGAACCTGTGGTGGGTATCTCAGACCGTTGTGGAAGTGGTTTAATGCTGTGGATTCTGGGTATCTGCACACAAGAAGGCTTTAGGTAACATGCCCTTAACTTTTCTACATTGTTTTAACCACCTTAAACCATCTTGTGCACAGGTATCACACTTATGTTAACACTGCATATTTTAATAAGTATTAGTAAAAAGCACTACCAGTATTCCAAACTTGTGGTTTTCCAGATGCTTAGAATAAAGCTCAAGTATGTCTAAAGTTTTAGAAAATGAGTTACAGAAAAACATGATCATCATTAATAGCAAGAGTGAGTGTGTTCTCAGTCATGTCCGACTCTGTGACCCTGTGGACTGTAGCCAACCAGACTCTTCTGTCCATGGGACTTCCTAGGCAAGAATACTGAAGTGGGTTGCCATTTCCTCCTCCAGAGGATCTTCCCAACCCAGGGATCAAACACCCATCTCCAAACTGGCAGACAGATTCCTTACCACTGTGCCATCTGGGAAGCCCCATAGCATGAGTAACTCACGGCAAAAATCTCTAAAGAGCCGTGAGAGTGACAGGACTGGGGAACCCGAGTTAATGATCGGTCTCCCATACCAGATGCTTAGTGGGTTTTAAATGAACTGGTTTTTCCAGTGGTCATGTATGGATGTGAGAGTTGGACTATAAAGAAAGCTGAGCGCTGAAGAATTGATGCTTTTGCACTGTGATGTTGGAGAAGACTCTTGAGAGTCCCTTGGACTGTAAGGAAATCCAGCCAGTCCATCCTAAAGGAGATCAGTCCTGGGTGTTCATTGGAAGGACTGATGTTGAGGCTGAAACTCCAATCCTTTGGCCACCTGATGCAAAGAGCTGACTCATTTGAAAAGACCCTGATTCTGGGAAAGATTGAGGGCAGGAGGAGAAGGGGATGACAGAGGATGAGATGGTTGGGTGGCGTCACTGACTCGATGGACATGAGTTTGAGCAAGCTCCAGGAGTTGGTGATGGACAGAGAGGCCTAGCATGCTGCAATCCATGGGGTCACAAAGAATCAGACACGGCTGAGCGACTGAACTGAACTGAACTGGATTCTTCTAAACTGCCAGGTGACTCTGAGGTGGGTTGGAGAACCGTTGGGTTAAGGTACCATCCTAAACCACCCTAGTCCTGCTGTTTCTACGGATTCATTTCGTTCTTCCAAATGCTTCTGGATCTTTCTCTGATCTGACCCACACAGTTCTACTCCAAGACAGTCTGCCAAGCCCACACTGCTTGGGCCTTTCCTGCACGCAGAACTTCAGTGCTATCTTCAGGGAGTTCTCGATCCTTCTGTGCGCGTGGCACGAGCCCCAGCACTTGCACTAGTTTTTGCCTCAAGTACACAGATTTTAGAAGTGAACTTTGACTGTTCTGGCTGTTTGTGTGCTAGCACTACTATGCCAATCCCAGATGCAAAAGTTGGAAACAACTTTTCTCTAATGCTGAAGAACTCTGCAACAAAATTTTCTAAAGTATCTGTGAACACTTTTGATGTTTTCTCTGCAGCTCTTCTATAACTGCAGTGGTCATTTTGTTTTGGAGATCTCCTTTGTTTTTTACTAAAAGAAGACTTCTGGACTGAGTTACAGGGCGTTTCCCTCTTATTTAAAATTTGAAAACTCTGCTGTCCTCTCCTCACGGCCTCCCCAACCCCAGCCTGTCCAGACTCCGACTGTCAAACTTCTCCTGCGATAGCAGCTGAGCATAGAGATGATCTACTTGAATTATAATGATTTATTTTTTATTTTATGAGTAATTACTGAGTGCCCATTGAATGCCAACAACTTGTGGAAGTCACACTTGCAAAAATATATTTTTGTCTGATGTATCCAGGCTGCCTGCGCAAATACTTCAGTTCGTGATTCTGGGACTGATACATGGACTATCAATCCTTCAAATGCCAGGAAGTCAAAGGAAATAGAAGGTTATTTTCTCCCTCAACATTGACCTATTCCGTCTCTTACACCTGCAACTAATTTGTTCTTTTTAAGATGCTTGCTAATGTTTAATGTGTGTGTTTTTTTTTTTTTTTTTAAACGGGCCAACCCCATGGAAACAACGCGCCGCCGCCGAGCGCTGCAGGATCCGCCGGCCGCCCCGCCGCCCGCCGCCTCGCTCCCTCCCGCGGAGGACCGCCGGCCGAGTTGGCGCCCGAGCTGGCAGAGGGGCGGCGGCGGCGGAGGCTCAGGGGGAACTGACCTGTTTAATGTGTTTAGGTCTTCTCTTTGGATTCATCCAAATTTTTAACCAGCACTTTACCTGTAGTCCTTTCCCCATGGATCTTTCTTTGCCTACCTTCCACACCTGTTTGTTAACCCCTTGTGAACCTCCACATTGGCATAATATTCTTGGAATTCAATATGAAATTTTGTAAGCTTCTGGACTTGAAAACATGTCCATAGCAGATGTTGGCAAGTCTTTTTCATTAAGGGAAAATAGAAATTGTTTTCAGCTTTGTGGATCATACAGTATCTGTTACAACCAATCCACTCTGCCATCGTAACATGAAATTAGCCACAGACAATATGGAAAGGAATGAGTATGGTTGTGTTCCAATAAAACTTTATTGACAAAGACAAATGAAGGGCCAGATTTAGTTTGCTAACCCTGCTGTACAGCATACAAATTTTCGTACAGAGCAGAGTAAAACTGAGAAAACTTCATGATTTCTTCCTACACTTATGACTTTATAAAGACTAAAATCACTAATAAAACTATTAAAGTGAATCCTGCCCTTAAAATGAACTCTGTACCATTGCATGTTATAGCATTGTAATTTTAATATTGGCCATGCAGTCATCCAGATCTGGGATGTTTCATCCCTTCCCCAGAATGGCTGCAGATGAAGACAGACAGAATGGAGACACTGAGGTCAGGCTATAGACCAAGGGACTCACTGACACACGAGTCCTTCAAAAAGGCCGTGCCCTGGCCTCCTGCACCCCCACAAAGAGTGGCAGCTGCAAAAGTTAAACCTGTGCATGCCAAGCCTCCAGTGTGTGGGACGATGGAGCGCTAAGTTATGTACATGCCTTAAATCCGTCACTGTCCTATTCAGTTGGTATGAACTAGTTACATCCACCCAATCAGATTACCATCTCTTCTTTGATTCTCAAACAGTGTCACCAATCTTGGGACTGCTCAGAAATTCAAATTATTCACATTGAATTTGTATATATGTGAATATATACAAGATATATATTCTTGGAAAAAAGAATATATAGTTACTTTTCCAAGGTACTGGTCGTTAGTCTGCACACTAGCTTACCAGCTCCTGTTTGTCTAGGTCTGCCACAGCATTCAGCAGGCCTAACACAGTCAGTAAATGAATAGTTTTTTTTTTTTTTTATTGAAGTATACAGTGTTGTCAGAGAAGGCAATGGCACCCCACTCCAGTACTCTTGCCTGGAAAATCCCATGGACGGAGGAGTCCATGGGGACGCTGAGGGTAGGGCATGGCTGAGTGACTTCACTTTCACTTTTCACTTTCATGCATTGGAGAGGGAGATGGCAACCCACTCCAGCGTTCTTTCCTGGAGAATCCCAGGGACGAGGTAGCCTGGTGGGCTGCCGTCTATGGGGTCGCACAGAGTCAGACACGACTGAAGCGACTTAGCAGCAGCAGCAACAGCAGCAGCAGCATACAGTGTTGTATACAATGTTATACGATGAGGTACACGATGTTAGTCTGCAATGTTGTGCTCGTTTCAGATGAACAGCAAAGCGATTCAATTATATGCGCGTGCGTGTGCGTGTGTGTGTGCGTGCATGTGTGTGTGCGTGTGTGTGCGTGTGTGTGTGTGTGCGTGTGCTTTTCAGAAGTTTTCCGTTATGGGCTTTATTGCAAGATAGTGAGCACAGTTCCCTGTGCTCTACAGTAGATCCTCGCTGCTTATTTTATGGACAGTAGTGCGGAGAAGGCAACAGCACCCACTCCAGTACTCTTGCCTGGAGAATCCCATGGACGGAGGAGCCTGGTGGGCTGTCATCTATGGGGTCGCAGAGTCGGACACGACTGAAGCGACTTAGCAGCAGCAGCAGCAGTGCGATATGTACATGTTAACACCAATTTTAATTTGTCCCTCCACCTGCCCTTCTGCTTCCCCATCAGTAATCATAGGCTTATTTTCTATGTCTGTGCATCTATTTCTGTTTTGTAAATAGGTTGATCTGTATCATTTTTTGATTCCACATGCAAATGATATCACATATTTGTCTTCACTTAGTATGATGATATCTAGATTCATCCATGTTACTGCAAATGACGTATTTCCAAATAAACAGATTTTGATTATACAACCCACTGGATTAAGACACTATCCTAGTACAAGCATTGCCTCTGATTCTGTCACAGATGCATTCATAAATGAATGTGTTTTGATTATTAATAGAGACCTGTCCTATGTGAATGAAGCCAGGGTGACAGGATCATGATGTAGGGCAGGTCCCTGCACTGACGGGTCATGAGAGTCAGTGGGAATCTTGCCCTTGGTTCTCAAACAGTGTCACCAATCCTGGAACTGCTTGGAAATCCAAATTTCAGATAATATTTGCATATATAGCAATTCTTTCCAAGGTACTGGCATTTACTGCATACACACTCTGTTCCAAAGCCTGGAGCAACAGGAAACATCGTGGTTTCTGCTCCGGAGAAGCTCTAGCAGGTGGGAAAGCTGGGGTCTCCAGCAGTCAGTGGTCCCCGGTTCTGCTATGAGAACCAGGCAAGGCATCATCCTCGAGAGTGGTCACAGGCCGTGCTGGCGAGGTCAGGGGTGGCTTTCTGCAGGGCGTGAGGCCAGAGCTGAAACCAAAGGGTGGGTGAATGGGCTTAGCCTGGGTGGAGGGCAGGGCGGAGGGTGAAAGGGGAGGCTGTCAGAGGCCCGGAACACGTCACAGGATCCCAGTGTCTGCAGGAAAGGAAGCGCCGCCTCAGGACCTGGGCGTGCTCTTATGTGCTGTGCCCAGAAAATCCAGCAGACTAGGAGGCAGGGCACCAGGCCACGGTGTTGATTGATGCCGCCAGTGCCAAGAGGTACTTGAAAAATCAGAGCACACACGTTCCAAGTGATCTTAACAATGAAGTTAAAACCGGGAGCTGATTGTGAGGGGCATTTGTGGCGTCTCCTTCCTTGGGTGCCTGTTAGGACATGATAGATTGTAATGGACCAGGGAGGGTTTGCAGCCACACAATTCTCACTTCATCAGGGAGCCGACCTCATTGCATGATAGAAACAAGGCGGCTGTCAAAAGATGGGTTATCCTCAGGTTACACCTCACCTGCAGACACGCCATGTCTCCTGGTCGGCAGTATCTCCTCCACCCTGTGGCCTTCTCTGCCCTGACCCCCCTTCTACGCACGCCTCGTAGAGTAATCCCCCTTTATAACACTCGCTTGCTTTAAAGGGTTCACATTGCCTTTCAGAAATCCTGTTCTTCTGTTTTTGTAGCTTATGTAGCACTTTGTCCACGCATGCACAGAAGCACACCCATACTCACCGCCACATGTATTCACTTTAGTGAATGTTTGAATTAAAAGTAAGTGGTTCAGATAAGTATTAAGAAAATGATCATGTAGATGGTACACAGGTATTTTGATGACTGTGAATGACCAACTTTGGGGGGATATTTTGGTAAACAATATGCATTTTTGGAGTCTGATCATAGTTTGAATCTCAGATTTACTAGATAACAACATGGGAAAGTTAACCCATCTCACTGAAGCTCAGTTTTTAAATCTGTGTCATGGAGTAATGAAATCTACAGCATTGGTTTTTGGGTTTTGGACCCCTAATTTAAAACCTCTTCTTATTTTTATTTTTTAAATCTTTGTTGTTGCTATGAACCATTTTCAAAGTCTCCACTGATTTTGCCACAATATTGCCTCTTGGTTTTCTTCGGCTGGGAGACGTGTGGGGTCCTAGCTCCCTGACCAGGGGGTGAACCTGCATCCCTTGGAGGTTGAAGCTCCAGCCCTGGACCACCAGGCGAGTCCCTGGAGCTTTGCAGAAGACAAGAAACAGTGTCTAGAATATGGCACGCAGTGGAAACGTTCACTCTCTCCTATGTCTCCTACAATATTTTTAGGACTTCCCCTTCAGCGAGATCCGGATCTCATCTCTAGTCTGTATCCACCATCTCCCACTACACTGTTTTTGCCTGAATTCATACTGAGCCTTTTTTTTTTTCATTTAAGTTCTCAGCTCTTCATTTCATTTTCAAAATTATCCAGCAAAGAGGAAAATTACTTGGTCTTTGAGGACTGTTTCTGGATGTGCAGCCAGCTTTCCGACAAAGGAGACCACAGCCTCATGTTTCCGTTTTCCAATCACCGTGTTTACTGAGACGGCACTAAGATATTTTTATTGCAGGCTTGGTGTGAAAATAAAGTGAGCAGGATAAAACTTACTGGCAGTGGGATGTGACTCATGCCTCATACTCCCAGAAGTTATGAGGTTTTAGTTAATAGCAAAAGCACAATTTCCTACTGATAAATCCATTTTCCACAAAATTCTAAAGTCCAGAAATCCAGACTGTTTTTTCCACCATTTTTCCATTAATGTCCGCTCTCTGTTCTAGGGTTCAATCCCACCTTGCCTTCAGTTGTTCCATCTCCTCTGTCCTCTCTGGTCTGTGACAGTTTCTCAGTTTTTCTTTATTTTTTCCTGACCCATGAGAGCCTTGAGGAGTACAGGATTGTGTCCTAAAGGATGCCCTCCAATCTGAGCCTTCTGATGATTTTATGATGTGACTGAGCTCGTAGATTGGGAGGAAGAAAAGCAAAAGATGATTGTCCTGCTTGGCACATCAGAGATTGTGCATGACACCCAAAGACACCTCTGGTGATGCTGGCCTTTATCCCTTGTAGAAAGGTGGCACCTGCCAGTTTCTCCACTGCAGCCGCGGTCTTACCTTTCCCCACTCCACACTCCGCTCCCAGCAAACAGTCACTAAGGCTGGTGTACTCTGGATGGAGGAGCAGCGGATCTGTTGCTTGGAGGGTAGAAATATCTGCAGACACAAACACAGCACTTCTCGAAGGGAATTGTATGAGCTCGTTTTAAAAATCTGCCTGTTTGGGGGTAGTTTTGCTTTATAAATCAACCCCCATGAAATAGAATACAATCTACACCTCATGTGGTCCTTTTTGTGTATAGATTCATTTGTATTGTTTTTTATTTTTCACGTTTATTTTTAATGGAAAGATAATCGCTTTGCAATGTCGTGCTGGTTCCTGCCGTACAGCGTGAATCACACGTAAGTATACATATATGCCCTCTGGCCCTTGTGATTTAAAATATTTATATAACAGAATACCCTTGAGATGTATTTCTAATTTTCATCTGTAAAATAGAAAGACCAACCTCAAATACTATCTTTATTTTTTCTTTAAAAAAAAAAATCCCCATATTAAAATGTTAGAAAGCAGATGATCATGCAGGGATTCAGTCAAAAGAACAGAAGTGGGTCGCCAGCAAGTCTGGAAAGCTCTTCTGCTGATATTCACGGGGCGTGTTCCTAGTACACATGACTTACGTTAAGTAATTTTTTCAGTGCTGTTTGCAGATCAGCTATGGCAGTTTGCATCTCCTGCTACTTTGGTTAAAGAGGATGGGCAGTTATTCCAATGACAATCTCCAGAACTGTAACACAATTACAACTTACACTGTAACACTTAACTTCTACAAAGGCATAACTGGTCTAAATCATTTGAAAAGTTCAGTTCGGTCACTCAGTCGTGTCCAAATCTTTGCGACCCCATGGACTGCAGCACCCCAGACCTCCCTGTCCATCACCAACTCCTGGAGTTTACTCAGACTCATGTCCCTTGAGTAGGTGATGCCATCCAACCATCTCATCCTCTGTCGACCCCTTCTCTTCACGCCTTCAATCTTTCTCAGCATAAGGATCTTTTCAAATGAGTCAGTTCTTCGCATCAGGTGGCCCAAGTATTGGAGTTTAAGCTTCAACATCAGTCCTTCCAATGAATATTCAGGACTGATCTCCTTTAGGATGGACTGGTTGGATCTCCTTGCAATCCAAGGGACTCTCAAGAGTCTTCTCCAACACCACAGTTCAAAAGAATCAATTCTTCAGTGCTCAGCTTTCTTTATAGTCCAACTCTCACATCTGTACATGACTCCAGGAAAAACCGTAGCTTTGACTAGACGGATATTTGTTGGCAAAGTAATGTCTCTGCTTTTTAATATGCTATCTAGGTTGGTCATAACTTTTCTTCCAAGGAGCAAGCATCTTTTAATTTCATGGCTGTAGTCACCATCTGCAGTGATTTTGGAGCCCCCCAAAATAAAGTCTGACTCTGTTTCCACTGTTTCCCCGTCTATTTCCCATGAAGTGATGGGACCAGATGCTATATCTTAATTTTCTGAATGTTGAGTTTTAAGCCAACTTTTTTGCTCTCCTCTTTCACTTTCATCAAGAGGCTCTTTAGTTCTTCTTAGCTTTCTGGCATAAGGGTGGTGTCATCTGCATATCTGAGGTTATTGATATTTCTCCCAGCAATCTTGATTCCAGCTTGTGCTTCATCTAGTTCAGCATTTCTCATGATGTACTCTGCATATAAGTTAAATAAGCAGGGTGACAATACACAGCCTTGATATACTTCTTTCCCAATTTGGGACCAGTCTGTTGTTCCATGTCCAGTTCTAACTGTTGCTTCTTGACCTGCATACAGATTTCTCAGGGGACAGGTCAGATGGTCTGGTGTTCCCATCTCTTTAAGAATTTTCTACAGTTTATTGTGATCCATACAGTCAAAGTCTTTGGCATAGTCAATAAAGCAAGTAGATATTTTTCTGGAACTCTCTTGCTTTTTTGATGATCCAATGGATGTTGGCAATTTGATCTCTGGTTCCTCTGCCCCTTTTCTAAATCCAGCTTGAACATCTGGAAGTTCACAGTTCATGTACTGTTGAAGCCTAGATTGAAGAATTTTGAGCATCACTTTGCTAGCATGTGAGATGAGTGCAATTATGCGGTAGTTTGAGCATTCTTTGGCATTGCCTTTCTTAGGGATTGGAATGAAAACTGACCTTTTCCAGTCCTGCAGCCACTGCTGAGTTTTCCAAATCTGTTGGCATATTGAGTGTAGCACTTTCACAGCATCAACTTTTAGGATTTGAATTAGCTCAACTGAAATTCCATCACCTCCACTAGCTTTGTTCGTAGTGATGCTTCCTAAGGCCCACTTGACTTCACATTCCACTCATGATGGTGAATGATCACACCATGGTGATTATCTGGGTCATGAAGATCTTTTTTGTACAGTTCTTCTGTGCATTCTTGCCACCTCTTCTTAATAGCTTCTGCTTCTGTTAGGTCCATACCTTTTCTGTCCATTAGTCAATTAGAAAAGAAAAACTTACTATTACAGTGTGATAGGCCTGGAGATGCACTGAAAAATGTACCTATCCCTGTGAATGGAGGCCGGTAGCTTCTTGCTTCAAAAATATTTCTTTGGAAATGGTAGGTTGAAAAGATATATGACTTTTCAATGTAGTTAGTGACTTTTCCCTCTTTGCTAAAGGAAATCACAATGACGAAAGCTCTGTAGCTGAATTTAATTTGGTGCTTCATTTTAAGAAATCAGAGACCCAGATATATCTCTGGGAGCTTCAGTGGGAACCAAATCAGATCCTGTAAGAGAGCAGGCTCACTTTGGCCAGGGCCCAGGGACTATGTGGGTGAGTTTTCTCAAGGCTAATGAAGCAGTTGCAGCCAGGGAGGAGAGTGACAGATGATTGAGGACATGAGCCTGCATAAGAAAGAGGGGGAGAATCTAACATATTTCCATTATCTAAAAATGTGGAAAACACATTTTAAAACACTTATAGAACACAAACAGCGCAAAATTTAATTTTTAATTGATGAAATGAATTTCATTAAAATTAAAACTTTTGGTTTTTGAAAGTATGAAGGAAAACCAAAGGTTAGTGTTGAATTGGGAGAAAATACTTGCAAATCATGTAACTGACAAAGGACTTCCACCTAGAATGTATAAAAAATGCCTTCCACACAGTAACAAGCAGACAAATAACTCAAAAAAGAATAAGCAAAAGATTGGAACAGGCACTTTGCAAACTAAGATATGTGATCAACAAGCAAAAGGGAAGTTGCTCAGTATCAAGAGTCAACAGAGAAATGAAAATAAAAATCACATCCATTAGATTAGTGAAAATAATAATAGTAATATGACTATGTTAATTGTTGGAGACATTTTGAGCTGCTGGAGGTTATAAACTCTGTCAGTGGTAATGTAAGATGTTGCACTGACTTTGGCAAAAAGTTTAATTTTTTTTTAAAGTAAACATATATTTATCATAAGACCCAGAAATCCCAGCCAAAGAGTTTTCCTGAAAGAAGAAATATGCTCCATCAAAACTTATACATGGGATATTATTGTAGCTATATTTATAATCACCAAAACTATGGACAACCCAAATGTTCATCAACAGCTAGGAGGAGAAAAGTTACAGTGCATCCATACGACGCTGGAGTGGGTTGCCATTTCCGTTTCCACGGGATCTTCCCAACCCAGGGGTTGAACCCGAGTCTTCTGCATGGCAGACGAGTTTCCTGCTTGGCAAGTGGATTCCTTACCACTGAGCAACCATAATCTTGTGGATATTATTGGGATGTAAAATATTTCTGGAGGAGAGAGATGACATCCTATATAACATAGAAGATTCAAAGAAAGATCTGAAAAGATCTGTCGTATGAAAATAGTAATGATCTGTTCCCCAAACGAACCAACCTTTCTACCAGTCATAGGTACTATAGTTTAAAATATTCTGAAGTTACAATGCTCTTTAGCATCCGCAGTTTTGACAGTCCCAGTTTCAACCGCTCCTCAGACAGCTCCAAGGTGCAGGGTGCGGGTGGCTGTTGGTGTTTTGCCGAGATGGAGGCTTGAGTGGCACCATCAGCGGGCCAGCACGTGGAGTCCAGGCGCCATCCGCCAGCAGCCGCTGGTGCTTCTCACCGCTTTGTCTTCTCGAATCCTCACCATGTATATAGCGGCCCTAAAAAAGTGTCTGTAACAGATAATCCAGCTCAGAAAGGGGAAAAGGTGGTTAACTTGCGGTGTGAGTGTGTGCAAAAGAAATAGGCTGGTCAGTCTCAGCAGCAGTGTGCTTTACGCATTTACTGATTCAACAGGGACCTCCCAGTGGTTTAGGGTTAAGATTCTGTGCTTCCACTGCAGGGGGCACAGGTTCAATCCCTGGTCTGGGAACTAGGGTCCTGCATGCTGTGTGGGCCACCTTCCTCCCCCCAGAAAGAAAATAAACAGTCATTAAACTTGGACCAAGTGCCTGGCATTGAAAATACATGCCCAACTTTTTCCTCCTGGGCTTGTAGTCCACCAGGGGAGACAGACCTTGATCCAGGAATCATCAAAGCACACGGTGCACATCACGGTCAGCGTCAGAGAGGGCTGTGAAGGGAGCTGTGGGGGTGCGACTTGGGAGGTCAACGCGGCTTGCCTGAGAGCCGGAGGTCTGAGCTGAGATGAGAAGAATGCAGCAGGACCTGACGGAAGGCATGGGCGAGCGGACAGGGACTGGAGGGGCTGGGATCTCCTCCTTCAGGGGGGTCCAGGCAGAGGGCACAGCAGGGCTAAGCTCAGGGTGCTCGGGGGTGGGGGGAAGACACAGGAAGTTAATCATCTCCGTACGCTTCAATTTACCGCTAGTTCAAGACGCATCATTCATAAAGGTCCAACCCAATCCTTCCTGCCTAAAGAAACAACGGACCAGCTTTTCCCGAGACCTAGACTACGTTTATCTTTTAACGGTTTTCCCATGGGTTTCTGTGTCTGGTTTAGGTTCCAGCTTGTGCTGTGTATGCTGTGTTAAGTCACTTCAGTCGTGTCCTACTATGTGTGACCCTGTGGACGGCAGCCTGCCAAGCACCTCTTTCCATGGGATTCTCCAGGCAGGCATACTGGAGCGGGCTGCCATGCCCTCCTCCAGGGGATCTTCCTGACTCAAGGATGGAACCTGCATCTCTCTCATCTCTTGCATTGAAAGATGGGTTCTTTACCACGAGTGCTAGCTAGGAAGCCCAGTATTTAGCTTATGAGCACAAAAATTAGCAACTTGGCTAACATCCAGTTGTTTTCTTATTTTTCATTGTAGTTGATTTTATCAGGTAACTTTGTCAGGCAGATTTAAAGTCCCTGAAAGGAAGATCAGAATATTTTGGGCAAAGATGATAATTAAGCCCTTCACAAATCTGATCACAATTAGCATAGAAGCCACTTTTGAGGTCTAGTCTCCCCTAAAGGGGAGAAGGAAATGGCAACCCACTCCAGTACTCTTGCCTGGAAAATCCCATGGATGGAAGAGCATGGTAGGCTACAGTCCATGGGGTCGCAAAGAGTCGGACACGACTGAGCCAGCCACCACTTCCCCCCTAAAGACATAATAAAATGAGCCAACACAGTTGATAAAGGATGTTATTACTGGGGGAAAACAAAACAAAAGATGATTTCTGTCTTAACTCCTCATTATAAGACGAGAGCCGCCAATTTTTTCTTATTCTAATGGAGAATTATTTAAAAACACACCTTCAGTTTAAGGAGTTTTTTATTTTACAGAAGGAAAAAAAATACAACAGAATCATATTAAATACAGTGCACTGATTGTCAAATGTAACTTACTTCTGAAACTGTTTGAAAACTTAAATGTTGCCATGTACACACTGCTATATTTAAAGTGGATGCCCTCCAAGGACCTGGGCTTCCCAGGTGGTGCTGGGGTAAAGAACCTTCCAGCCAAGGCAGGAGGCCCAAGAGATGCGGGTTTGATCGCTGGGTCAGGAAGGTCCCCTGCAGTAGGAAATGGCAACCTGCCCCAGTATTCTTGCCTGGAAAATTCCCTGCACCCAAGAGCCTATGGGGCTGCAAAGAGTTGGACACGACTGAGTGACTGAACCCAGAACCCAGCACGGACCTACTGTACAGCCAAACAGCAGCAACTGCAAAAACGGACAACCAGCAAGGATCTGCCGCATAGCACAGGGAGCTCTGCTCAATGTTATGTAACCACCCAAACGGAGAAGGCAGTGGCGCCCCGCTCCAGTACTCTTGCCTGGAAAATCCCACGGACTGAGGAGCCTGGTGGGCTGCAGTCCATGGGGTCGCTAAGAGTGGAACACGACTGAGCGACTTCACTTTCACTTTTCACTTGCATGCATTGGAGAAGGAAATGGCAACCCACTCCAGTGTTCTTGCCTGGAGAATCCCAGGGACGGGGGAGCCTGGTGGGCTGCCGTCTATGGGGTCGCACAGAGCGGACACGACTGAAGTGACTTAGCAGCAGAAGCAGCAAATGGGAAGAAATGTTTCGAAAAACATATATCTGGATAACAACTACTTTGCTGTACACCTGACACTATCATTACATTGTTAATCAACTACACTCCTGTAGGAAAGTTTTTAAAAACCTAAGTATTGAAGAAAAATAGTTTAAGAAAAGAAAATAGTCAAGACGAAATCATCTGCGAGGCTAATTCCGTGCTCAGTCCTTTCCTGGGCTCTCACTGCTTCCCCTGGAAAACTCAGGTGACTGAGGGCCGCTTCTGTCCTTGGACAAATGAGCAAGTCTGATGCAGCTGAGGGGCTGAGTCAACGCCAGAAAGGCTTGCTCACATAAATTAAGTCTCCTTTACCAGCTCACACAGAAAGTCAGCAGGAAGAGAATCAATGCAGATTCCTTTTGTCTCAATGCAGACTTTTGCAACACATCTGCTCTCTAACAAGTCTTTGCCACAGCAAGCAGTTTTGAAAGAGATGAAAAGAAAAAGAAAATTGTCAACTAGCTGTCCTGTGTACCCCAGCAAACCTCAGTTCAAATCAAAGTTCTGAGTGTTCTGTTTTTGATCTGCCGAATTAAATGCCTTTGTGAAATGTTAATCACAGCCATTCATCTCATAAACCCCACCCGCTACAAAGTTTTTACATCCCTTAATAAGAACTCTGGGATGGGGAGTAAATGAGGATGGCTCACTTGCACAGTCTACCTGTGTTTTCAAGCACCAGTACTTTTATGTCATTCAGGTAGAGGGAAAAATAAAGGCAACTAGTTGTAATGATAAACGGTATGGTAGATTTGTGTGGGGATATCTCGTAGCTCAGTCGGTAAAGAATCCGCCTGCAATGCAGGAGGCCCAGGTTTGATTCCTGGGTTGGGAAGATCCCTTGAAGAAGGAAATAGCAATCCCCTCCAGAACTCTTGCCTAGGAAATCCCATGGATGCAGGAGCCTGGGGGGGCTATAGTTCACGGGGTCGCAAGGAAGCCAACTCGACAGAGAGACTAAACCACGATGTGTAGGGAGAGACAGAGAGAAAAAAAGTAAGTAAAAAAATGAGATGAGATGAAGGGAAATATTTCACTGTTTGTTTATTTGTTTTGTTTTTAAATACAGCCTCCAGTAGATAGCCTTATCTTAAGGCTGGGGGAAGATTCCTGTGCATTCATTTAGAATATGCAAAGGATAAAACTCAAGTAAGGACTGCATTTAAACACATTCAGAGCCTACAAAACAGGCATGATGAGTTGTGCTTTGCCTATGGTGAAGTTCAAATGAAGCAGGGCAGGAAAAATGTTTTTTTCCACTGTAAAGGCCATCCAGAAGTAAGGGATTATTTTCACGAAGGTTTTCAGTTTTTACCACAGCGGCCAGAACAAGGCCTGTCTGCGTTTCACTGGAGTGCTGTGTGTCCCTGAATGCTTGTATTCTTACAGCAGGGAAACAGCCAGTGGGTGACATGGTGATCTCCATCACTCAGCTGTTGTTGTTTCGTGTCTCTAGGTCTCCTTTCTAGAGACACTCTAAGCGCCCAGTTGAGATCCTAGCCGTCAGAGAGGAAAGAATGACTCCTGCACCTGATCAGTGGGGCCTTTGGATGCTCGACTGCCCTTTGCCCGTGTGGGTCATGCAGTGAATACAGGAGATGGCAGGGTAATATTCCAACACCGAGTCGTGGAATTCTCATAGACCGTGAGCACCGGGCTTGCCTTCCTCTGTAACCCAGAACAAGTTTACTAGATGCCCCTAAATATCGGGCCAATGAACGAGCACAAGCATGTCTGCAAAAGCGTATGTGACCCCAGCCCTTCACCGAAGGCAGCGTTTCAAAGGAGCCAGCTAGGCTTTGGAATAAGGCAATGGGCTAATGGATGCAAACTGTGACCCAGGATGTGTGTGTGTGGCGTGGGAAAGCGTGGTGCCTCTCTCTGCCTCCTCTCGCTCTCCTCTGCTGTGGTCACCTGCTCAGCTGGTGGTGTATTACTGTCAGTGGCCCTTAGAGGGCTTTCCTCTTGTTTGACCATCCGTCCCTCTCACCTCTGTGGTTCCCTCCCACTCGACTGACTGCTCAGCTCCTGGGTAGCCATTCAAAGGTGTTTAATTGGAATCATTTTGTTTACACGTGTCCTTTCGAAACTAGTATTGTTGAGCATGCCTGCATTTTTACTTGATATTCATAGATGTGAGCTAGCCCTCTATCAAATATAGGTGGTTAATACCTAATAAGACAAGGTGATCAATATTGTTCTTTTTTCTGACTTAACCTTTGCTTCTTCTACACTAGGGATTTTCAATCCATCTATGCTGCCTTCTTACATCCTCATTTTACACTTCATCTCCACCAGCGATGGACACACAGACCAACCCCTGACCGTCTGCAGTGAGAATTATTCTACACGGCCCCTCTGGGCCCATGTGGGAATTTCTGCAACCCTGTGCCCGGGGGCTGAGTTGCTGGCGCATCATCGTGGGGAGGGATCTTTGAACCGCATATCGGCAGATGACACGGAACCTTCCACCTGTTCCTCCAGCAGCAAAGTCACAGCCTATAGCGGATAGTGCCTTGTGGCCACTCTCAGAATGGCAGAAGTTCCAGGATCTGAGTCTCACACTTCCCTGAGTATCAAGGTCACCCGAAGGAGCTTGTTGAAGGGACCGTGGGACCCTGACCCCAGAGTTTCTCAGTTAATAGCTCTGCGGTGGAGCCTGGAAATGTGCATTTCCAACAAATGCAGATCCGGCTGCTGCTGCTGGCTCTGGGTTCCCGGTTGGAGAGCCTCTGCTGTAGGCTGGGGGTTTCCTGGGTGGCACAAGTGACAAAGAACCCCCTGCCAATGCAGGAAACTTGAGATGCAGGCTGGTTCCCTGGGTCAGGAAGGTCCTTGGAGGAGGGCATGGCACCCACTCCAGTATTCTTGCCTGGAGAATCCCACTGAAAGAAGAGCCTGGTGGGCTATGATCCATGGTATCGCCAAGAGCTGGACACGACTGAAGCGACTGAACAGGCACCGACGCTACAGGCTGGGGTCAGGAGGAGAGGTGGGCCTCCGGCGTCAGGGTGGTGGTCATTCATACGATGATGAGCGCTCGTGCTCCTCGATGGCAGAAGCAGGACATCTTTAGGGTGTCTGCAGAACAAGGGCCACAAAATGAGAGCACTGTGAGGATTAGACATTTGAAACTTGCAGAAATGGCATTTAACTGATGATCTAGGGAAAAGCTTCCTTTGTTAATTTTTATTTATTTTTCATTTCTATTTTTTTAAATTATGAAAGTATGATAACACATTTACAAGAAACTTGGAAAATACTGAAGAAGGTTACATATAGTTCCACTATATATTACAATTTTTAAGTAAATAAATTGAGATTTTTAGTTGGAGTTTCAATATCAACCTCTCAAAAATTAATAGAATGAATATACAGAGACATAGCAGAATATAGTAGACTTAAAAAGCGCTGTGAACCAATTCAGCATAATTAAGATGTTGTTTTTCACACAACAGTAGGATGCACATTCTTTTTTTTTTAATTTTTCTGGGTTTTTTTTTTGCTTACTTTTATTTAGTCTTCCTTTCTCCTTTCTTCCCTCCTTCCTCTCTTCACTCACAACCATTACCATCACATTTGCCATTGCATCTACTCTGACTCATTTGAACGTGAGCAGATTACTTTCAGAGCAATGCTGTTTGGCTCAGAAACATATCAAGTCAAAGGGGCTGATCGTGGCTATGGGCAATTGCAAGTTTCTCTGTGATAATTATTAAACTGTCCATCAGGCATGTATCACGTTTGCATTGCTGGCTCCGATGCCTATTAACTGGACAGGGCCTGCATTTGAGCATCACCCATAGCTCTTAGGCAATTGTGAATGTGACTGCTGGCCATCCATTGGGCATCATTTCTAAGACGTATATTAAGAAGGAGGAGCTTGTAACTTGATCTGATTTAAATCGGCAGTTTTCTGGTAATTTGGCAATATGCACCACTTGACTGGAATCCCTTGGTTCTTGTCACTCATTCCACTTATAAATCATCTCCTTTTGGGATCCGTAGCTGTGTTTCAGCCACCTCTACTGATGGTCCTTTTCCTTTGTACATTTATCAGCTCATAAGGCTCCTGGAGGCGGGGTGACGCATTCTCTTTCTCTTCCACGTGCTTCATGGGGTCCTGCCCAGTGTTAGCGGGACGATTCTGGAGAGCTGGGATCTGTACGTGCTTAGAGTCTCAACACGCTGTTTCCAACAGCGAGCGCTCAGCCAGCGCATGTGGAAAGAATACGTGGGCAGATGAATAGATGATAAATACTAGTAATTGGTGTTTTTGCTTGATTGGCAAGTCTTGTGTTAGAATACAACTACTAAAGTTTTCGATGTTGTTGTTTTTTACAATTTGTAATTGAAATAACCCGCTATTACTTCCTAGCTTGGGATTCAGGAGACTAGTATATTGTAGACACGTTGAGACTTTTTCAGTTTAAGCATTTAGCTAAACTTAAGGGATAGTGTGTGGAAATAAACTTAAGGGATAGTGCATTGGGTAGCTCTAGTGAATTCCCCACTGAATGCCTGAAATCTCTTTGATAAGTAAGTGGCAGATAAACGAATGTGTCTAAAAAGAATTTCAATTTTCTACAATGGTTAAAAATGAGGTACTCTGTTTTAAGTTAGTTTTGTCCTTATGACAATGCTATTATTAACTTTGTTTTCTCATTAATAGAGTTTTATGTTCCATGGAGTATTTTCCAGTTTTCCCTTGATAATTTTTATTTTTGGCTGTGATTATGAAAGCAATCAAAGTCCTTTGTAGAAAACGTTGGGTGAAAAAGAAAGAACAATACAAAAGAAAGCTACCTACACTGCCCAGATAAAACTCTGTTAATTTCTTGGTAAGATACCTACACTGCCCAGATAAAACTCTGTTAATTTCTTGGTAAATTTTCTGTATGAGGTTCAATTCCTGGGTCGGGAAGACTTCCTGGAGAAGGATATGGCAACCTACTCCAGTTTCTTGCCTGGGAAATCCCATGGGCAAAGAAGCCTAGTGGGCTACAGCAAAAGAGTCCAACACAACTTAGCAACTAAAACAATAACACTCAAGGTACGGAGCCAGAATGATTTTGTTCATTTTTATGTAACCTTGCTTATAGAAGATGCTTAAAATGCATCTGATGCATGGATAGAAATCTATATTCTTTCTGTACAGATGACAGAATGCCATGAGAGGCATTGTGTGAATCCTTATTCACACAAGGATTCTCTGAATGTAGAGGATATATTGCACATAAGGGGTAATGAATAAAGTAGATGGGAGAGGTTCAGATTTCAGTTCTGCTAAATGGAGATACTTTCTAACCAGAGAGCTGATGTGCCCTCACTGGCCCCACGCTCCAGCCCATCTCAGTTTCCTGTCAGGCACAGAGCAGGAAAGTGCGTGAGACCCAGCTCTCTGATGATGACCGACCCCTGGTGTTGATGGACCTGGGCTCCATTCCTGGTTTAATGGGCCATCACAGTTGGTCACCGGCTCTTGAGAATCTCTGGCTGTTATAGATTGTCTACCGTGTAACTCACATCAGCACTACCCCTCTGACTGTCTTTCTTTCTTGTCCTGGAGTAAGTGGGGAGCCTGGTGTGGTGGCTTCAGTGTGGGATGTGTGTATGTGTGTTCAGTCACTCAGTTGGGTCTGACTTTTCGTGACCCCATGGACTGTAACTCGCCAGTCTCCTCTGCCCATGGGATTTCTCAGGCAAGAATACTGGAGTGGCTTACCATTTCCTTCTCCAGGGGATCTTCCAGGCCCAGGCATAGAACCTGAGTCTCCTGCACCTCCTGCATTGCAGGCAGATTCTTTACTGCTGAGCTAGCTTCTCAACCCCCCATCCCCAGCCCACCACCCCAGTGTGGGATATCCATCCTCAAAGACTCATAGAAAAGATTCATTCTAAAAAAAGACAAGATGCTTTCTCAGCATTATCATTTTCTCTCCCCCTCTCTTTTTTAAAAATTTGTGTCTAATCTTCAGTATCACCTTACACATAAATTACTTACCAGCAATTGCTTGGATGTCATCAACTAATTTTATTTATTCCATTCCATTGACACTTCAGTATTTAAGTACCTTCTTACAAATAAGATGCTAGAACAAATCCACCCCAGTTCCCCATTGGGAGTTACATGTTAATAAAATCTTCAACCAAATGTAAATGCAATTGCTACCGCTGTAATTGCCTTAATTGAGCTGTCCATGGTGCTGTGACATTGTTTAATAGAAGGAGGATAGGAAGGATCCAGCAGAAGGAGAAGCACACAGATGCCCTGAGAAACTGGGGGACAAAAAGCCTTGGCAGGTGAAGCACAGAGGAAAGGGAGATGAGGTGTGCTGCGGCTGGGGTGATGATCAGGGCTAGAGTGTTCAAAGCCTCGTAGCCTGAATTAGGAGTTTGATCTTTTATCCTAAGAAGAATGAAACGCCACTGAAAAAAATTAAGTACAGGGTGACATTTGATTTTTTAAAATATTATTATAGAAAATTTCAAACATATTAAAAAAATAAACTTGTGCACCCATCAGCTAATATTTTTCGACTCACAGTCAATCATGTTTCATCCGTAACCCAATCCATATTTCCTACTTCTCATTACATTTATTTTAAAGTAAATCCCAAATATTGTATTATTATGTCACTAAACATATCTCTGCTTCCCAGGTGGCTCAGTGGTAAAGAATCCACCTGTCAATGCAAGATGTGGGTTTGATCTCTGGGTTGGGAAGATCCCCTGGAGAAGGAAGTGGCAATCCACTCAGTATTCTTGCCTGGGAAATCCCATGGACAGCGGAGCTGGTGGATCACAAAAGAGTCGACTTACTGATGAAATGACAGCAACAAGCATATCCTAAAAGTCAAGGGGTCTTTTTCCAAAAATGACCACAAAAACCTAAAACAGAACAATGACTCGCATCTCATAGTATCATGAAACGTCCGGGCGGTGTCCAAGCTCCCCTGTGATATGGGCACGCGTGGTGCGTGTGCCTGTGTGCCTGTGTGTTCATATGTGTGTTTGCATGTGTACGCAGTTTCTTCAAATCAAAGTCCAAATAAGACTTATCTAGTGCGATCATTTCATCTACACCTTCTTCTACCACCTCTGTTCTCACCTCTTGCAGTTTACCTTCAAGGGATCCGGGTTATTTATGATGCTGCCTTCCCCACTGAGTGTTGGTCAGTGCTTCGTCATGGTAGCTTTGAATGTTCCTCTGCTTTCACTATTTCTTGCAAATTGGTAGTTAGCTCTCTAGAGGCTTGTTCCCTTGTAGATTCAATTTTTGACAGACTGACTCCATAGGTGGTGTTCTCACCTTTGAAAGGTACATAATTGTCTGTCTCCCCCTCTTTTCATGATATTAGCAGTCTTTGATGATCATTGTCGATTCCATTAATTTATCAGAGTCTTAAAAATAGTGATGTGTGAATTCTATCATTCTTTTCTTGTTCAGTAAGTGGAATAGTGTATAAATAGAAATTTCCTTATCAGCCTGTTGGTTACCCTGAGGTCCAATCCATGCAAGAGAGAAGGAATAAATGCTTTCTTCTTTCCTTTACTTAATATTCTTTATTTTTTTACATTTTATTTTAATTAAGTTTTATTGGAGTATAGCTGCTTTACAATGTCATGTTGGTTTTACTGCACAGCAACATGAATCAGCCATACATACACCTACCTTCCCTCCTGAACTTGCTCCCCATCCAGGCCACTGCGGGGCACCGAGCAGAGCTCCCTGTGCTGTGCGCTGCGTCCTCATCAGCATAAACAGTCCGTGCGTGTCGGCCCCAGTCTCCCAGTTCCTCCCACCCTCCTCTTTCCCCCTTGGTGTCCATACATTTATTCTCTACTTCTGTGTCTGTATTTCTGTTTTGCAAATAAGATCATTTATACCATTTTTCTAGATTCCACATACTTGCATTAGTATACTTTTTTTTTTCTTTACTGCACTTAACATTCTTAAAATAATGAATTAGTTCCCTAAATCCCTGCAAAGATAAGCAATGAGGATTTTTGTTTGATTTTATCTTTAGGATCAGTATAAATGCATGGATTTACATTCATTTGGATATTTTAATTCATTGTATTTATTATTCTTATTGATGCTCTGTAGACCAAAAGATCTATCAGCATGAAGCCTTAGGACTTCTGAGGGTCCTAAGTGGAGGGCTGGAGGTAGGGCACGGATTAGCAGGACTTTGGATAAGGAGGAAGGAAGGATACCAGAACCCTTTGGTTTTCTCTGTTAATTTGTGTCCTGAAATATCCTTCTCATCCCAATTAAAGAATCTAAGAATGGTCTGTCCCAGAGAGGACAGGGAGGCAGTTCTAAGTGTGGAAATGTCATAGGACAGGGTTATTGTAATTTGTCTTTTATGATGGGCAACTTATCACTAACTTAATGGCTTAAAAGGACACAGATGCTTTAAGTTTTATAGTTTCTGTGAGTTAGGGCTTCCCAGGTGGTCCCGGTGGTAAAGCACCTGCCTACCAAGGCAGGAGACACAGGAGACATGGGTTGGATCTCTGGGCCAGGAAGATCCCTCAGAGAAGGGAGTGGCAAACCTCTCCAGCGCTCTTGCCTGGAGAATCCCGTAGACAGAGGAGCTGGTGGGCTCCAGTCCATGTCGTTTCAACAAGCCGGCCACGACTGAAGCGACTCAGCGTGCGTTCAGGAGTCAGGGGTCTGGGTGCCTTAGCTGGGCCTTCTCTTCAGCTTCTCATTAGGCTGAAATCAAGGTGCTGACTGTGGCTGCCTTCCCATCTAAGGCTTGGGTCCTCTCCAAGCCTTGGTGAGTGGAAGAGTTCAGCTCCTCGCAGCTGTAGGACTGATGCCTGGAGCCCGTAGAGGCTGCCAGATGCTCCCTTTGCGCCTTCTCACAGCGTCGAGTTTCTGCCCCAAGGCCGACACAAGCAGCCTGATGCTTCCAGTCTCTGAAAAGTGAACTGGAAGTGAACTCTGGAAGTGAACTGGAGTTGCTGGACTCCCCAGGACAACCTCCCTTCTGATTAACTGGAAGTCAAGCAATTAGAGGTTTTTTTATTAATTTGTTTATTTTAATTGGAGGCTAATTACTTTACAGGATTGTGGTGGTTTTTGCCACACATTGACATGAGTCAGCCATGGGTGTGCATGTGTCCCCAGCCCGAACCCCCTTCCCACCTCCCTCCCCATCCCATCCCTCAGGGTCATCCCAGTGCACCAGCTTTGAGTGCCCTGTTTCATGCATCGAACTTGGAATGGTCATCTTATACCTATAAAATACTTTCACCTTTTCGATAACACACAAACCAATCAAGGGAGTGATCATGTCACATTTACAGAGGAGAGGACTGGATAAGACCATAACCCTTGGACGGTTGGATGGCATTATCAAATCAATGGAAGTGAACTTAAGCGAACTCTGGGAGATAGTTAAGGACCGGAAGGCCTGGAGTGCTGCAGTCCATGGGGTTGCAAAGAGTCAGACAGGACTGAGTGACTGAACAACAATAAGAACAGAACTCGTTGGGAATCATTTTAGGCTTCTGTCCTCCTCAGATATTTGTAGCTTCACTTGCTGCGTCCAAGGCATGTCCATCTCTGGGCCCTAGTTTCCCTGCCAAGAGGAGGAAGGCCTTAGCTAGAGTATTCCTAAGTATCCCTGCCAACACGAACATTCAAGGAGCTTACTGAATGTTGGCTTTGTGGCTTGATATTAACACTTTCCCCCGAGTAAAAACAAGTCCCTGGATCAGCTGCTATAAAGAAACAGACTTGTAAATAATTAAATTAACTCTGGCTTCTACGAGTGGTTTTTACAGAGATCATAAGTCAGTCATTCAGTTTAAAAGACTTGACATGTTTAAATCTAGGTTTGCAGCATCCATAAATGTACCTCTTCAAGATAAAATTCTTGTTTTAATAGGACACATTCAAGCATTCTCTTTGTCTCACAGTTTATTCTAAAAATAAAAACATGAGAGCAGACCTTTTCATTGTTTTACAGAAGTAGACATGGATGCTACAGTGAGTAATTTTTAATAAGAGCAACAGCATAATTAGTAGGAACCCCAGTTGGATAAAATATCTGTTTAATTTAACCAACTGGTATGTTACTTTTAAAATAATCAGATTAAAGTTAAATACAGTACTTGAAATTATTTCTATATGTAATTTAGGGTTCTATAAAATGAGAAAATAGAGTATTGAAGCATTTATAATAGAATCCTGGGGAGATTGCCCAAATCCAGCAGCTGCATCACAGGATGTGATATTGACTCCTGAGTTTTTTCCCATTCTGTTTTTAGCCTCTTGAATCAATGACAGTGTAAACCAGAGCAGGACATGGTCCAGGAGAGCAGGGACAATTTGTAGTAGGTCATGCAAACCGACCTGAGACAACTTGGCCAATTAAAAAAAAAAAAGATGCTTGTTGGTAGTTTTCAGTAACTGGAGGGAGGAAAAAGCTGTAGGTCCTAATCATACCTTTGCTGCAGGCGGCATATTAAAGTGAAAGCTGGGTCCTTCCCAGTGGCCCAGTGTTTCAGACTCTATGCTTCCAATGCAGGGGGCACAAGTTCGATCCCTGATCAGGGAACTAAGACTCCTCATGCCCTGTGGCATGGCCAATAAATAAAAAAGTGAAATAAAGTGTGAACAATTTCAGTCTGAATATCTGTCTATATCATTAGCAAAGCAGACACGTAACAGGCCTGTGACTTGTCCCATAAACTCAGCAAAGTCCCAGCTCTCTTCTGGACCAGATTCTCAGCCTTGGCACTTCTGACACTGTGGGTGGATTATGTTTTGCTGGGTGTGGGGAGACTGTCCTGTGCCGTTAGGATGTTTAGCATCTTCCCTGGCCTTTACCTACCAGCTGCCACCCCAGGTCAGGACAACCAAATTGCTATACACATTAACAGTAAGAAGTCAGTGGATACCGGCAGGAGGAATAAGTGATTATGGAGGGCATGGGAGGGCTTGGAGGGGAGGCTGGCTGTGGACAATTATGCTCAACAATGCTGTGATTTTATATATATATATATGTTCAGATGACCAAAATAATATTTCTCATATATTTGGACAAAGTCCTGGCTCACAGCTCCCAACCCCAGTGGGATCTCCTGAGCGATAAAAGCAATGGAAGCATCTGTGTCCACGTACCTGCACCTTCTGCATCTTTGGATTCTGTTAGAATTTCCATCTACAGTTGGCTGCATCTGAGGATATGGAGTGCTCGCTTTATTCACAGCACTTTTTATTTAAGGGACCTGAAAATCTGTGGATTTTGGAGTCTTTGGGGGCTCCTGAAACCGGCCGCCCCCCATCCCCAGGCGCAACCGTGTTGGGTCTCTCGTCTTCGGTTCCTGACTCACTTCAGAGAACAGGTGAAGTGCTCGTCTTGTTATCCACAACAAGCCCGTTTCTATCACACTGGGTGTATGTTAATGAGGTGACTTTTGGAAAGCACCCAAGGAGGGGAGCTGGTTGCCAGGGGAACGAAGTCTGCGTAGAGGGTTGGAACTTTCAGTCACTTGTCCTGATTTCTGGGGAGGGGAAAGGGACTGGATGCGGAGTTCGTCAATCATGCTTATGTAATAAGCCTCTGTAATAGCCAAATGGAGGGGGTTCAGAGAGCTTCCAGGCCGGGGAACCAAACCACCGCCACCACGCGGGGCCAAGAGCTCCATGGTGCTGCTTGGAACCTCGCCATGTGTATCTTTCATCGAGCTCCTGATTAGTATCTTCTAATATCCTTTGTAATACATTGGTCATCTCTTGAGTAAATGGGTTTCCTGAGTTCTGTGAGCCATTCTAGCAAATCAATCAACCCCAAGGACAGGGGCTTGGGGACCTCTGATTTACAGCTAGTACGTCAGCAGCACGCAGACAAACTGGGCTTGCAGTTGGCGTCTGACATAGAGGGCGGTCTCATGGGACCCAGCCTTTTATCCATGGAATTTGATGCTGTCTCTGTGGAGATAGTATCAGGATTGAGATGAATTATCAGACACACAAGAGTTACTTGCTGGTGTGAGGAAGTTTGCACACACACACACACGCTCACGTTAGATGTGGGTACAAGAACCCCAAAGATGCTCTAAAGTAAGGCTCTATGTGTATGACTTGGAAACTTGGTGGCTGTGAAGCAGATGGTGCCGCAGAATGATCAGCTGAGACAAATGAGTATTCTGTGCTCCGAGTGTGCGCACAGCAATTCAAGGGGTTCAGTCAAGTGTCTGCTGTGTATTCTTGTATCAGGATTCCAAAGGCCTTTCATTTCTCAGGTCTCCATTCCTTGGTAGTTTACATTCCTGTGAAATAAGAATTTCCAAAGGGACCCAGGCCTTAAGCTCCTTCTCCAGGAAAATACTGCCTCAAATGACTCCTAATGTAGGTAGTGTTTTCTGAGCAATTTTACAAGTTCTTTTGAAAATTAGTGCAGGGAATCTGTGTGTACTCTGGGCCCAACAGCTGAAGACAGTCTCAGGGGGGCTGGATTCCGAGGGCGCTAAAAGCCAAGTAATCCTCAGTATCCTATTCTGAAGGTGCTCACAGGTGGAACTTGCTCTTTGTAAACACTGTGAATGCTGATGATCAAATGTCACTAAACAACCATGCTGCAAAAAGCCACTCAGCGGTGTGTTCACTTCATTCTCTATTTGTTGTTGACACTTCTTTAAAAAAATAATTAAAAATATATACAATCAAGGGGCATAACATTGTCACTAATCTCCCTCATGGGATAACATCAATGGCCACTTCCTATGACAGTCAAGGAACTGACAGATTAAGTAGACTGATATGGTCAAGGCAATTAATTAAATTGACAGGTACATATTCCAATGTGAACCCTCAATAAGCTATAATACATTTCAGTTGAATTCAGCAAATATATATATTCAAAAGCAGAAATAATACTTTGCCAACAAAGGTCCGTCTAGTCAAGGCTATGGTTTTTCCAAGTGGTCATGTATGGATGTGAGAGTTGGACTGTGAAGAAAGCTGAGCGCCAAAGAATTGATGCTTTTGAACTGTGGTGTTGGAGAAGACTCTTGAGAGTTCCTTGGACTGCAAAGAGATCCAACCAGTCCATTCTAAAGGAGATGGGTCCTGGGTATTCTTTGGAAGGACTGATGCTAAAGCTGAAACTCCAGTACTTTGGCCACCTCATGCGAAGAGTTGACTCATTGGAAAAGACTCCGATGCTGGGAGGGATTGGGGGCAGGAGGAGAAGGGGACGACAGAGGATGAGATGGCTGGATGGCATCACCGACTCGATGGCCGTGCATTTGGGTGAACTCCGGGAGTTGGTGATGGACAGGGAGGCCTGGCGTGCTGCAATTCAAGGGGTCGCAAAGAGTCAGACACGACTGAGCGACTGAACTGAACTGAACTGATCGTGTGCATGCATGCTCAGTCACTCCATCGTGTCCGACTCTTTGCAGCCCCATGGACTGTATCCTTCAGACTCCTCTGTCTGTGGAATTTTCCAGGCAAGAACATGGGAGTGGTTTGCCCTTTCCTCCAGGGGATTTCCCTGACCCAGGGTCATACGCATGTCTCGGCATTGCATGAGGATGCTTTACCACTAGCGCCACCCGGGAAGCCCTCAGTTTTGCTTAGCCTGATGCTTTTGAGATTCATTCATCCACATTATTTTGAGTGTCAGTAACAGTTCATTCATTTTTATGAATGAATGTCCCCCAAACATTCTGCTGAGTGTGTGGCCATGCTCTCCTCCTCTGTGTCTTAATAAATAAGGCGGAGTTGTTATCTGTCTGGGGGATTCAAAGACTTGAAAGGGGGGCTCAACAGAAAGGAGTCTGTCAGTCTTCAGGACCTGCCGCGATCGGACGTGTTTTCCTGCTCTGAGCTGATCGGGCCCTGCACTCAGTCCTGTTGCTCTGCTCTCCGAGCCCAGTCATTCGGCCACAACCCACGGTGGTAAAGGATGGACACACGAGCTAAAGCTCTGAGACAGCCTGAACCAGAGAGGAGTTAACTGCCCCTGAGGCTCCTTGATAACATGTCATTCCAGTAAGAACGTTTTACAACTTATGGTGAACAACGGAATCCATTAAATCGTCACTACTGGAAAATGTACATACAAGACAAAGAAGCTGACACAAAGACACCTGCTGGAGCTCCGCACAGTCCAGTGACGATGGGCTCCCCTCTCAGTCTCCAGGGCCCAAACGACTGTGTCCTCGGGCATGTCCCTCTCCTGTAGATGCCTGCCACAATCCTCTGAAACTGAGAGCAAGAGAGGATGCCAAAGTCTTTTAGGGCAGTGTGAGATGGTGTGGGCATTAGCAGTGGCTCAGAAACCAGTTGCCTGAGTGTACAGGGCACGATAATCAAACAGTCATCATGAGGGTAAACATCACGCAGTGGGCCAGAGGAAGATGCCAGTGTGTGGATAAATTGGGCTCAAATTAGAGAATTCTTGAAAGCGAGTAAGGAGCTCATATTTAATTTTATAGGCACTAGGGAGTCATTGTGAACACAGGATTGTCAGCTGAATAGCCCTTGAGGACAAATAATTTGGCAGAAAACTGCATTGTGAGAAGGGAAGGGCAGGGCTATGCTAAAATCTGAGCTCCAATGACGCACAGACTTAAGAAGGAAGGTGTGATTTCACTTCTCCTTGGAAGAATTTCTTTGGTTCTTTTTCTTCCTGGTGTGTCTGTATGTGTGTGTAATGGACCCAAAACCAGCTGCTCGGCAGGTTTTAAGCATAATTAACCTCACTGTGTTCAGACCTTTAAGTGTGCTATATTCTAGACCTTACGCCAAGGCACAAATAAACCCGATTAGGCCAGTAATAGCTTCGGATTAAATTGTATTAACTACTAAAAGAGCAGAATTTATACATATTCAGCATGTTTAACCCTTGTTGTAGAGAAAACCCCAAAACACTAACTGGATATTAAAACCCATGAGAAAGCAAATCTGCATAATATGTATCATCAAATTGCTTTTACTTTGAGATCGGGAGAGGTTGCAGGTAGTGAAATTATTATAGGAACAAAATGTGCCAAAGACATTTGAAATCAGCACATGAGAATCTGGATAAAACCAATTTCTTGGTTTGGTGGCAGCAGCAACATGTCTGATGATAAACTGTAATGGAAACAAGAAACTTATACATGTCCACTTTTGTCTCTCCAAGAGACGGAACAGTGGAATGTGGAACACGTGGGGCAGTCATGTCACCAGCACAGTGAGGGGAATTTTAGGGAAAAAGAAAGAACTGAGGATGTTTTCCACATTTGCTTATTTTTTCATCATCATAACTTTGTTCTGAATCTGCCTCTAGAGTGAAAGGAACTTGAAATAAAATGTCAACTCTGTTTGTCATCATCATTATCTCTATGTGAAAGCTGCTCACTCCTGTCTGACACTTTGCGACCCCATGGGCTATACAGTCCATGGAATTCTCCAGGCCAGAATACTGGAATGGGTAGCCTATCCCTTTCCAGTGGATCTTCCCGACCCAGGAATTGAACTGGGGTCTCCTGCATTGCAGGCAGATTCTTTACCAACTGAGCTATGGGGGAAGCCCTTATTATCACTATGATATGTCTGAGTGTTTTACTCATGTTCTTTGTTGCAAGAATTACCATGAAACATGAGGTGTGTGAGTCAAATATAAATATAAATTTATATATGGAAGAATCACTAATAATACAAGATAGCATAGTATTAAACATTTTCTGTAGATAACATGTGTATTTTAAGAAAAATGGGTGATGTATTTTTTCAGTAGAATCTCATAGGAATGGTGATCATAGACCGTAGGAAACAATATCATCTCCAGAGGTCAGAACTCAGCATCTTTTAATAAAACGTCCAGCTCTGATGTATGAGGGTGATTCAAGATCTAAGTTCAGAAGTTTGAAGTGAAGTGAAGTCCCTCAGTCATGTGCGACTCTTTGCGACTCCATGGACTATAGCCTACCAGGCTCCTCCATCAGTGGGGTTTTCCAGGCAAGAATACTGGAGTGGGTTGCCATTTCCTTCTCTAGGGGATCTTCCCGACCCAGGGATTGAACCCAGGTCTCCCACATTGCAGGCAGACACTTTACCACCTGAGACACCAGGGAAGTTCCCATCAAGGAGTTTAATCAGTGCTTTTTATAATATGCTATTGTTTCTTTGGGGGCAAGAGGCAGTGCCAAGCGTTGCTTGATATTAGGCTGTCCTTCTAATGAGTCCTGTGTCCATGACCCCCAGTAACTGGTTTAATTTTTCTGAATGTTGATTTCCTCATTCATAAACTAGCAATAATAATGGTATCGTCCAGGTCCAGCTCATGGGCTTTTTGTGACACATAATGAGATAGTGAAAAATAAGCAAAGTGCCTAGAACTTAGTATGAGCTCAATAAATATGTTTCATCAACATAACAAGAATTTGTTAGTGTTAAACTTTGTCACGTGTTAAAAGGTTGGGAAGAGAGTTCATCTACATGAAGTAATATCCAGTTAGACAGGATATTTTGGGGCTCAGATGTCACTCATTCAGACACTTAGATTTGTCCAGTTTTGTACAAGGACAAATAATGGTGTACTAAATATCTTTGTAGGTATCTTAATGCATCTCAAGGCATATTTCTGTAGGATAGTTTGATGACATCAAAAGTTGGGGGCCAAATATTTATAAACTTTATATTAGACTCCTGTTTTGTGTTAGGTGCAGATGAGAAATTAAATGAAAATATTTGTATTTTTTTTTCCTAAATCAGTTATTACACTGCTAAATCCTAGGGCTTTAACATAATCCGCCTGCAATGCAGGAGACCCTGCTTCGATTCCTCAGTAAGTAGTAAGCTACTTACTCCAGTATTCCTGGGCTTCCCTGGTGGCTCAGATGGTAAAGAATCTGCCTGCAATGTGATAGACCTGGGTTCAATTCCTGGGTTGGGAAGATTCCCCTGGAGAAAGAAATCTAATATTCTGGCCTGGAGAATTCCATGGACAGAGGAGCCCGGCAAGCTGCAGTCCAAGGGATGACAAAGAGTCAGACGCGAGTGACTTGTTGGGTGACTTTAACATAACGTACACTGATTCTAGTAAGCTCTTTTTCCTTATCAAAATAATTTTGCATGCTTCTCCTATAATTCCTCTTTCAGTTGAACTTTAAAATCAATCTCTCAAGTTCTAAAAGACATACCATGGGGGCTTTATGGGAATCTTGTTGAGTTAACATTGGTAAAACTAATCATTAACTTTGGAAGAATGCACAGACTTGCAGGATTGAGCTTCTCATCTTAAGCTTTATGGTTTCTTCTTAAACAGCCTTGAACTTTTAAATTAAGTTTATTCCTGGATATTTGATATGCAAATATTATCTTTTCTATAAGAAAATTTAATTGATTAAAAAAAGCATATAGGAAAGACATTGATTTTTTTTTAATGTTATTAACCTTTAAGTTAGAACAATAAAGATATCAAACATTCAGGTGAAATCTGCAATGTCTAAGGACACTGTGATCAGTATCTCCTTTAAGTTCCAGTTCAGGATGGCGTGTGCTCACCTCCTCCTGTGAGAGCACGAAATAGCAACTAGCTGTTGAGCAACCATCATCAGGAGGATGCTGGAGCCTGCCAATAAAAGATACCGCTTGTCCAAAGACAAAGACTGTGTCTTGTCTTGAACTTCCACCAGGGAGGGAGTGCAACCCCACCCATCAGGAGATAATTGAATTAAAGCTTTACTGAGCAAGACCCTACTCACCAAAGCAAGCCCCAGTTTTTCCCATTCCAGTCCCTCCCATCAAGAGGTTTACACAGGCCTCTTAGCCTCATCCATCAGAGGGCAGACAGAAGAAGCACAGTCTCACAGTGGCTAAAACAAAAACCATATTACAGAAAGTTAATCACAATGAAAAGCATTGTGATTAAGTTAAGTCCCACATGAAGGGACAAGATAAAATCCCAGAAAAACAACTAAATGAGGTAGAGATAGGCAACCTTCCAGAAAAAGAAAGAAAGAAAGAATATCAGAATAATGATTGTGAAGATGATCCAGGATCTCGGGAAAAGAATGGAGGCAAAGATTGAGAAGATGCAGGAAATGTTTACCAAAGACCTAGAAGAACCAAAGAACAAACAAACAGAGATGAATAATACATTAGAAGGAATCAGTAGCAGAATAACTGAGGCAGAGGAAGGGATAATTGAGCTGGAGGACAGAATGGTGGAAATCTCTGCTGCAGAACAGAATATAGAAAAAAAATGCAAAGAAATGAAGACAGCCTAAGAGGCCTCTGGGACAACAGTAAATGCACCAACATTCCCATGAAAGGGGTCCCAGAAGGAGAAGAGAAAGAGAAGGACTTGAGAAAATATTTGAAGAGATAACAGCTGAAAACTTCCTGAACATGGGAAAGGAAATAGTCAACCAAGTCCAGGAAGCACAGAGAATCCCAGGCAGAATAAACCCAAGGAGGAACACACCAAAACACATAGGAATCAAACTGACAAAACATAAAGGCAGAGATGAGATATTAAAAGCGGCAAGGGAAAAATGACAAATAACAAACAAGGGCTGATTTCTCAACAGAAACTCTACAAGCCAGAAGGGAATGGCATGATATATTCAAAGTGAAGAAAGGGAAGAACCCACAACCAAGAACACTCTACCCAGCAAGACTCTCCTTCTGATTTGATGGAGAAATCAAAAGCTTTCCAGACAAGCAAAAGAATTCAGCACCACAAACCAGCTTTATAACAAATGCTAAAGGAACTTCCCTAGACAGGAAACACAGAGAAGGAAAAGCCCTACCAACAGAAAATAAACTCCAAACAATTTAGAGAGCATTAATAGGATCATACACATTGATAATTACCTTAAATATAAATGGAGTAAAAGCACCAACCCAAAGACAGACTGGCTAAATGTGTGCACGCGTGCACTGCCACTCACCACCTCTCTCTGCTTGATCCACCGCCCCCGCCACTGCCACCAAAATTGAATGTAATTATTTTATGTTGTTAAGTTAATCATGTTCACATTGTGGCTTGCAACTGTCTTTTATTTTTTGTCTGGCTATTGATTGTGAAAACTGATAAATATCTTTTACTATTGTGATTATGTAACTATTACTCACTTAATACCATTGTTTCATGATCGGTCAACAGCAAAGTAATAGAGCTCCATATCGCCAAAACTAGGATCTAGTAGAAAAACCCGTAATCACTTTTTTAAAATCCAGATGCATATCAGAATTATCTTGAATTTTTTTGAAAAATACAAATGCTCAGTATTGTTTTTTTTCCTCCAGAGCTTGAAATATGTTCCTAATGAGCAGTCATCTTTAAAGACAGCTGGCTACATAGCTTTTACTCTTAGTTTGTTTCACTTTTTCTACTTCATATTCAGTGTCCCACTTCATTTAATTCATGCTCTCCAATATTTCCGTCTCTTCTTTTTTTTTGATGTTCTTTCTCAAGCCTTATGTAGCTTTTCTACTACAGGTTTTGTGTGTGTGTGTGTGTGTGTGTATAATGTGTACATTTTAGAAAACTTTTACATTTTTGCCTAACTAAAATTTTTATAACACTTTGATGACTTAGTATAAATAAAATGCTAGATTTCTAATTAAAAAATAGATATGCAACAAGCAACAAAGATTTATTGTATAGCATGGGGAACCAGAGTAAGGATCTTGCAATAACCTATGATGGACAATAATTTCAAAAGTTACAAAAGTCTCATTTAATCTTCACAGATGTTTTGTCAGATTTAATCATTTCAAAGCTCATATTTTACCTATAAAAGATGTGAAGCTTAAAGAAATTATCAAATGCCAAGTCACACATTTGACTAGGGTGGAGAGGGTGTGGACCGTGTTTTTAACCTCTGCTCTCTATTATCTTCTTTTTTTAATTTAAAAAAAGATTGATGTAGAATTAACTTAGAATGTTGTGCTTATTTATTTACTTACCATTTTCGGCTGCACCCTGTGGCACGTGGAATCTCAGTTCCCGACCAGGCACCGAACCTGCAACTCTCGCATCGACAGGCAGAGTCTGCAGTCCCTGGACCACCAGACAAGTCCCCGTTGTTTCGTCCAGGACTTGAAGACCATCGCCAAGAACTTCAGCTAGATTGCCATCAGTTAGAAAACCGATATTTTCTCACAAACTGGCGTTTATTCTTACAGATAATTCATTTTTGTCAATTAACCTTCAAATGTTTCTCAGTTTTTTTCCTGCTTTTTCACTCTTGAGGAAACCTTTTTATCATTGTTTTGGGGTGTGGGCTGGAGCCAGCCCACTCTTGTAGACCTCAGGTTAAGTGGGGCTTACTGGATGCTGATTTAGCTGCTATTTCGAAATTCTTTAGTTAAAAGTATCTCTGTTCCTAAACCCATAGTCCCTGCAAGAAGTGTTGGTTCTATCCAAAGCAAAAAAGTTTCTCTTTAGAGGTGTATCCACAACAGGATGGAGTTTAGGGAGGAGAGAGGTTAAGTCAGCGGAGTGTACGTCACAATGTATAGGATTTTAATGGAAACAGGTAGACTGCTCAGAAAACACTAATCTTTAGAAAGGATGAGTTACAGCAACCCTGTGAAACAAAAAGACACCTGCTCTGGCAGATGCAGTTTTCAGAGGTGCTTATTTGTCTTGTGTTTGTATCACCCTGTCTTGCATTTCATATAGAGTCACTATCTGACCTATTTAAACCATCTGCTATTTCCTTGTGTTCAGCTGAGGGTTTTAAAAGACTCCTGAGTCCCATCTCAGGTCTGGACTCAGGATCGCTGGGAGATGACTCCCAGGCTAATGTTTTAAACCCTCTGGCTTTAGAATTGCTAGCTCAACCTAGATTAAAAAACCATGTGGCACTTAATTGCCACTTAGAGAGTTCTCAACTTCTCTTGGTAATGTTTAATTAAACATCTTTTTTTTTTCCTGAATAATGTCCCACCCCTTAGTCAACTTTATAAAAATTTATTATGCGTGGATTAAGGTGCAAGATTCTAGAACTAGAGCGATTTCTCCTGCTGGACAAACAGAAGGTAGAGCTTTAACATGACTTGTAGCAAATAATGAAAAAACAAACAAAAAAACCCCCATGCCTTGATTTTCCTGCTACACGTGCAAATACCTGCCTTCAGTACCTTTGCAGTGGGGAAATTCTGCCGAGTCAAGTCCGGTCTGCCGCCCCCTAGCTCAGGTGGTAAAGCATCCACCTGCAATGCAGGAGACCTGGGTTCGACCACTGGGTCAGAAAGATCCCCTGGAGGAGGAAACGGCAACCCACACCAGTATTCTTGCCTGGAAAATTCCATGGACAGGGGAGCCTGGAGGGGTATAATCCATGGGATCACAAAGAGTCAGACACGACTGAGGGAGTAACACAAAAAGCTCAGTCTGATCCTAGCCCTGGGTCAGCTCAAAAGGGTTTCCTTGACAGGGTTGTACTGAAAATTCTGAGATGAGCAGTCATGGACAACAAGAGCCTTTTCTGGTCTCGATTAAAGCATGACTTTACAGGACTTCCCTGGAGGCCCCGCGGTGAGGACTTCTCCCCACTATGCAGGGGCTGCAGGGTCAGTTCCTGGTCAGGGAGCGAAGATCCCACATGTCTCCTGGCCAAAAAGCCAAAACATAAAACAGAAGCAACACTGTAACAAATTCAATAAGGAAAATGATCCACACCAAAAAAAAAAAAAAAAGAATGGCTTTACAATTTGAGAGAAACTGGCTAAGGGCTGGTGATGTAGTCATCGCTTCCTAAAGGCGGCCAATAAGACTGTTGGCGGCATGGCCTCGGTAACAAAACCACACAGTGCTCGTGCGTTTTCACCACCCATGCCGATGCTGGAAGGGCTCTGATCTATTTTGGTTACTCATTTAATAGGGGCTAGTTAACCCCCCAACTGTCACTCAAATCTGTTCAGCTCTCTCCAGATCAGTGGGTCCTACTCTGTCTAAACGCCAGCATCTCTCACCTGACAAGATCATGAACTTCCAGCTAATCTTGCTTCCACGCAGCACGTTCTGTCCTGCACCCACTCTGGCATCCATCTCTAAATAGCAGCCAGAATGATCTTCTCAAAAGACAGGCTTTTTCAGTGCTATGTATAAAACAGATTAACAACAAGGACCTACTGTAGAGCACAGGGAGCTATACTCAACATCTTGTCCTGACCTATACTGGAAAAGAATGTGAAAAGGAATAGATTTTATATGTATGTTTTATATATACATGGGCTTCCCTGATGGCTCAGTGAGTAAAGAATCCACAAGAATCCACCTGCAATGCAGGCGACAAAGGAGATGCGAGTTCAATCCCTGGATCAGGAAGATACCCTGGAGGAGGAAATGACAACCCACTCCAGTATTTTTGCCTAGAAAATTCCATGGACAGAAGAGCCTGATGGGCTACAATCCAAGGGGTCCCAAAGAGTCAGACATGACTGAGAACATGGTGCATACACACAGACACACACACACACAGACACACACAGACAGACACACACAGACACACACACAGACACACACACACAGACACATACACACACAGACACACACACACACACAACTGAATCACTTTGCTGTACACCTGAAACATTGTAAATCAACTACAACTTTTTAAAGGAAGTCTTTTTTTTGGTAAACTGTTTTTTAAATAAAAATATATTTGCTGCACAATATTATATGAATTACAGGTGTACAATATAGATTCACAATTTTTAAAGGTTACCCTTCATTTACAGTTATTAGAAAAACAGTGGCTATATTCCCTGATTTACAATATATTTTTACAGCTTATTTTATACCTAACTGAGGGACTGAACTGAGTGAGAGAAGTAGGAGGTTCAATACACAGCCTTTGGAAGCTCGTCCACCATTTCCTATCTTAGGCCAAAGATCAAAATCCTTAATCTGATCTGTAAATCACTGCTAGGCTTGGCAGTTCAACAATTTCATTTTTCAATATAAGTACCCCCGCCTCTCACTCCTTCTGCTAGTTAACAGGTAGTCATTCTACTGATCTTCACCTGGAAATCACTTTCTCCAAGAAGCTTGAGACAAAGGTCACTCTTACAATCACAGCGCCTTAACATCAACTTGTATTTAAACACTTACTCAAGTGACAATTTTTATTAATTGCAGTCTTATGTGCTACACTGTAAGTCAATATCATTTTAAAAATATTATATCTTTGAGGAAGAATGGATACATGTATGTGTATGGCTGAATCCCTTTGCTGTTCATCTGAAACTATCACAACATTGTCAGTCAGCTGTATGCCACTACAAAATTAGAAGTTTTTTTAAAAATACTGTATTCTGGCACCTATCCACGTACGTTTCTCAATTCATATTAGGTAAATGAACAAATAAATCTTCTATGCAAAAATATCTTATTTTTCTCCTAAAGATCATTTTTTTAAGGAAAAAAAGTGTTTAACTCAATTGAACTTTGATTTATGTGGATCCTTAGATTAATTTCCACATATAAAATGTCTTTCATCATATTCCCTTATAAAGATAAAACTAGATTCAGGTAATTTCACCTGCAAAGTGCTGACCTGACCGCCCGTTGTCGTCCTTTAGGGATGACAGAGGCAGTGTCATTTCTAACTTGGAGTGCTTGGCACACATCCTCTGTGATTTAAAAAATCCAAACATTCAGTTGACTCCTAAATTTTCATGCTCACTCTTGTTTTTCTCTTTCTTGGAGGCAAAGCACTGCCTGTTCTATTACTTAATGGAAGGGCTCAGCGCAAGCTAATATTGAATAAATATTTTACCAAGGCACTTGCAACCACGGGCACGTTTCTGATGTGCAGTTTGGTCCCACGCGTGGCTAGAATATCAATCCTGGACTCTCCAGCACAGAGCTCTGTGGCCCTCAGTGACGACCCAGGATGCTTCATCCCCTGCCCGCCCCTGACACAGGTGCACAGAGGCATGAAGAGCTGCCCTTGGCACAACTGTTAGTGAAGGGCACAAGCGTCCTGGCCTGGGGGGTTTTTTTTGGAATAAAATGCACTCACAAATTGAGAACAGCTCTTACATGGTGATTTTCCGCCCAGTCTGTTCCATGGAGCCCAGACGCAAACATGGGAGCGAATGCCGGCAGCACAGGTCCACGCAGGCCTGACGGTCGGCCCTGGTTTGCAAACTGCTTACTGCACTGCCACGCACTGCTGTCATCCACAACTCGGAACTGGGATTTTGTTGTCGAGGATTTCAAATCTTTTTCAATTTCCTTCTTCCCTCCTGTGTCAGAAAGAGATTATCCTGGACTGAGTTGAACAGGCAAAGAAGACTTTATTCAAGACTGTCCTATTTCTGCTTTGCAAATAAATTCATCTATACCATTTTTTATTCATTGGAAGTACTGATGCTGAAGCTGAAGTTCCAATACTTTGGCCACCTGATGCAAAGAGCCAACTCACTGGAAAGGACCCTGTTGCTGAAAAAAAATGAGGGCAGGAAGAGAAGGGGCGACAGAGGATGAGATGGTTGGATGGCATCACCGACTCCGTGGACATGGGTCTGAAAAATATCCAGGAGACGGTGAAGGGCAGGGAAGCCTGACGTGCTGCAGTCCATGGGGTCACAAGGGGTCAGACACGACTGAGAGACCGAACAGCAGCAGCGCCGCTTATCTGGACCCCACATTTATGCGTTTATACGCATTATCTGCCTTTCTCTTTCTGACTTACTTCGCCCTGTGAAACAGCCTCTGGGTCCATCCACATCTCTGCAAATGGCACAGTCTCGTTCCTTTCTATGACTGAGCTGTTTACAATAATTAACGAGAACTGACCGTACAGCACAAGGAACGGTATTTGGTGCACAGTGGTGACCTAAATGGGAAGGAAACCAAAAGGGGAGGGATGCACGTATCCACGTGGCTGGCGCACCCACTGTGCACAGAAACTGACCCAACACTGTAAAAGGCAGCCACTGTTGTCCAGTCCCTAAGTCGTGCCCAACTCTTTGTGACCCCATAAGCAGGGTCAGAAAGACACCAGGCTCCCCTGTCCTTCACTGTCTCCCAGAGTTTGCTCAGATTCATGTCCATCGAGTCAGCGATGCCATCTGAACATCTCATCCTCTGTCATCCCTTTCTCCCCCTGCCCTCAATCTTCCCAGCATCAAGGTCTTTTCCAAGGAGTCAGCTCTTCACATCAGGTGGAAAGTACTGGAGTTTCAGCTTCAGCAGCAGTCCTTCCAATGAATATTCAGTGTTGATTTCCTTTAGGGTTGACTGGTTGGATCTCCTTGCAGTCCAAGGGACTCTCAAGAGTCTTCTCCAGCACCACAGTTCAAAAGCATCAATTCTTCACCACTCAGTTTTCTTTATGGTCCAACTGTCACATCCATACATGACTCCTGGAAAAACCATAGCCTTGACTAGACGGACCTTTGTTGGCGAAGTGATGTCTCTGCTTTTTAATTCACTGTCTAGGTTGGTCATAGCTTTTCTTCCAAGGAGCAAGCATCTTTTAATTTCATGGCTTGGGTGACCATCCACAATGATTTTAGAGCCCAAGAAAATGAAATCTGACATTGTTTCCATTTTTCCCCCATCTATTTGCCATGAAGTGATGGGACGGGATGCCATGATTTTAGTTTTTTGAATGTTGCGTTTTAAGCCAGCATTTTCACTCTCCTCTTTCACCCTCATCAAGAGGCTCTTTAGTTTCTCTTCACTTTCTGCCACTAAAGTGATATCATCAGCATATCTGAGGTTGCTGATATTTCTCCCAGCAGTCTTAATTCCATCTTGTGAGTCATCCAGCCCAGCATTTCCTATGATGTACTCTGCATATAAGTTAAATAAACAGGATGACAATATACAACCTTGATGTACTCCTTTCACAATTTTGAACCAGTCCATTGTTCCAGGCCTGGTTCTAACTGTCATGCATACAGATTTCTCAGGAGGCAAGTAAGGTGGTCTGGTAGTCCCATCTCTTAAAGAATTTTCCACAGTTTGTTGTGATCCACATAGTCAAAGGCTTTAGCATAGTCAATGAAACAGAAATAGATTTTTTTTAAATTCCGTTGCTTTTTCTATGATCCAACAGATCTCTGGTTTCTCTGCCTTTTCTAATTCAGCTTGAACATCTGAAAGTTCTAAGTTCATGTACTATTGAAGCATAGCTTGGAGAATTTTGAGCATAATCTTGCTAGTGTGTGAGATAAGTGCAATTGTATGGTATTGTGAACATTGTTTGGCATTGCCTTTCTTTGATATTGAAATGAAAAGTGACCTTTTCCAGTCTTGTGGTCACTGCTGAATTTTCCAGATTTGCTGGCATATTGAGTGCAGCACTTTAACAGCATCGTCTTTTAGGATTTGAAATAGCTCAGCTGAAATTCCATCACCTCGACTAGCTTTATTGGTACTAATGCTTCTTAAGGCCCACTTGGCTTCACACTCCAGGATGTCTGCCTCTAGGTGAGTTAACCACACCATCGTGGTTATCTGGGTCGTGAAGATCTTTTTTGTACAGTTCTTCTGTGTACTCTTGCCTGGAGAGTCCCATGGACGGAGGAGCTTTGTGGGCTGCAGTCCACAGGGTTGCAGAGTCAGACGCGACTGAACGACTTCACTTTCACTTTTCTGTGTATTCTTGCCACCTCTTCTTAAACTCTTCTGCTTCTGTTAGGTCCTTGCTGTTTTTGCCCTTTATTGTGCCTATATTTGCATGAAATATTCCCTTAGGGATCTCTAATTTTCTTAAAGAGATCTCTAGTCTTTCCCATTCTATTGCTTTCCTCTATTTCTTTGCATTGATCCGTTAAGAAGACTTGCTTATCTCTCCTTACATTCATATCTCTGCATATGAATATCTCTGGAACTCTGCATTCAGTTGGCTATATCTTTCCCTTTCTCCTCTGCTTTTCACTTCTCTTCTTTTCTCAGCTATTTGTAAGACCTCCTCAGACAACCACTTTGCCTTTTGCATTTCTTTCTCTTGGGGATGGTTTGGGTCAGCACATCCTGTACAATGTGATGACCCTCCATCCATAGTTCTTCAGGCACTCTGTCTACCAGATCTAGTCCCTTGAATCTATACTATACTCCAATTATATAAAAAAAGAAAGACCGTCCTGCTAAGGGAGAGAGATTGAACTCAACTCCATTGAAACCAACAAGTGGAGAGTTTTTAAATGCTGGACTGACGTTGGTGACATGATGAAGCCATCTGTGATTGGTCCTTATCTAAATTGGGCTCCTAATCCCCTACAGATACTGGCAGATAGGGGCCATATCTTCTTTTCTTTCTTTCTCTTTTTAAAAAAAATTCTGGTAGGAACAGTTGAGTTGAGATTTTTTTTAACAAATTTTAAGTGCTCAGTACAGTGTTTTAAATTCTGGACACAGTGTTGTGTAGCAGGTCTCTAGAAATTACTTGTGCTTCCCTGGTGGCTCAGCTGGTAAAGAATCCACCTGCAGTGCAGGAGACCTGGGTTTGATCCCTGGGTTGGGAAGATCCCCTGGGGAAGGGGAAAGGCTACCCACTCCAGTGTTCTGGCCTGGAGAATTCCACGGCCCATATAGCCCATGGGGTTGCAAAGAGCGGGACACGGCTGAGCGACTTTCCCTCTCACGTTACCTATCGGAAAGCTTAGGCCCCCGCAGGCCCCGACAACCTCCGTGCTCCTGTCCTGCTCACCAACTCACCATCCTTTGTTGCTGCTGTTCAGTCGCAAAGTTATGCCTGATTCTTTTGTGACCCCATGGTCTATAGCCCGCCAGGCTCTCCTGTCCATAGGATTTCCTAGGCAAGAATACTGGGGTGGGTTGCCATTTCCTTCTATAGGAGATCTTCCCAACCCAGGGATCGAACCTGAGTCCCCTGCGTTGACAGGCAGTCTCTTTCCCTCTGACGCCAGGAAGCTCTAGGATGCCTGTGAGAGGCAGTATGCAGTATCGGGTCTCCGGTGAGCCTCAGCCTCGGTCTTCACGACTGCATTTCAAAGGGATGTATGCCCAGGGCTTTGAGAAAGTCCTCCCTGGCTGTAAACCCGCAAGAGGATGGGAGAAGGTGGACGTCTCAAAGAGGCAGAGAAAGATTTACAACTGCAAGCTTTCTCAAGAAGATGTTCCAAGAGAAGGGAGGTCTGGGGGTCAAAGGGGCACTGTGGTCATAAAGAAACCTGTCAAAAGGACAGTCAGCCTGAGGGGAACGCTGACCGGCTGTGCTAGAAGGAGAGGGTAGGATGAGTTCAGAGAGCAGCATTGAAACATATTCACTCCCATGTGTAAAACAGTCGCTGGGCAGGCCAGCGACTGCACAGCAGAGGGGACTCAGCTGGTGCCCTGTGGTGACCCAGAGGGGTGGGTGGGGAGGGCAGGAGGGGGCTCAGGAGGGAGGGGGCGTGTGTGCACACGCAGCTGATTCACTCACTGCACAGCAGGGACGAGCACGACTGCGGACAGCAGTTATATTCCAATTAAAAAAATCTAACGCGGGAAAAAAGAGAAAGAGCAGCCATGCTAACCTCCCTCCTCTCTCTCCTTCCTTTCTTTCCTTCCATTTCAAATCCCAACAGTATTGGTTATACCAGAATTAGGCCTTGTCAAAGGACAATTCTACGAAATTTATTTTTATCTTTGGTGGCCCTGGGTCTTCACTGCTGCATGCGGGCTTCCTCTAGCTGTGGTGAGCGAAGCTCCCCTTGCTGGTCCCGGCGGGCTGCTCACTGCAGAAGCTTCTCCTGGTGGAGCACAGGCCCTGCAGGCCCAGAGCTCGGGGACTGTGGCTCAGGGGCTTGGTTGCTCTGAGGAAGGTATATCTTCCCAGACAAAGGATGGAACGCTGTCCTCTGCTTTGGCAGGTGGATTCCCATTCACTGTACCACCATCGGAATCCCGGAGAATTTTATCTTATTTATTTTCTCCTATTTTTATCGTGATATAGTTCACACGTAATATTGTGTAAGTTTAAGGTACACAATGCAATGATTTGATAAATGTATAAGCTGGGAAAAGATCACCGCAATAAGTTTAGTGAATATCCATCACCTCACATACTTATAATTTTTTTCTTGTGATGAGAACTCTAAAGATCTACTCTCTTAGCAAATTTTAAATACCCAATACAGTATTGGGAACTATAACGCCGTGTGCGTATCGCACCCCCAGGACTTGTTCATTTTGTAACTAGAAGCTGGTGCGTTTTGACTGCCTTCATCCGTTTCTCTCGCCCCCAACCCCACCTCTGGCAGCCACCAATCGGTTCTGTTTCTAAGGGTTCATTTATTGAAGGTCTCATCTTAAAGGGTAGTTTTTAAAAGGTAAAATCATGATTTTCATACAGACATAAAAAGGTACATGTGTTAAAATTTTTATTGAGCTCAGTAATTAAATGAGGGAACCAGGTAGATGGTAAAACTGATTCAAAGGGAACTAGAAATACCAGACATTTATAGGTCCTGAAATGGGGCTGCAAATGGAGGTGACACTAGCTTTTCCTGCAGGGGGTAGAAGGTCAATTGGACTTTTACTGGACGGGATTTGCATTTCTCTACTTAGTAATTATTTTATAATACTGCTAGCAGTTCTCTCCAATTTCCAGAGTTGTAAATAACCCTCATAGAATTAGGTAACCCATATGAGTTTGCTCAAGACATTACATTGCTTTCCGCTGAAGCACAATTATTTTCCTGTAGGTCTTCACTATCATGACATGTTCTTCTCTTCATTCACCTTTTCACACTCATGTACTGAGCACAAATTACGGGTCAGGCGTGCTGAGAAGGGGGCAGGCCCACTGGTGCTCAGCCAGGTTCAGATGTGCTCATGAGTAACTCAGTTTTGAGGAAGACTGCTGTCTGATACAACAGGCGGGACCTAATGAAAAACTCTGGGTTCTTCTTAAAGTGATTTCTTAGCCTTGGGACTAACCCAGAAGGATCCCCAAAGGAGGTGGCAGCTTGTCAATGGCTGGCTCCCCACATGTCACCAGTGCAAGCTGTTGATAAGACAAACTGAATTAACTGCTGACCCTGGTAAGAAGGAACACTCTCTCCCAAACTTTGGCAAAGTCCCCGAGAAGGGAAGTAAAGGTCAGAGTGAATTCCTTAACACCCTGCTCTTGCCATCTTGAATGTCTTAATGATTTTGAGGAAAGGGTACCATATTTTCTGCTTTGCTCTGAGTCCTGCAAATGTTGTAGCCAGCCCCATGACTGTGTGTTGTGCTCCTGATATGGCAAAATGTTATAAGGTTGCAGATGAAGGGTTCATTAAATTTTTCTGGGAGGGAAAGTGTGATAGAGACAGTCAATCAAGTGAATCAGAGCTTAGTTTACAGAGTGAATCAAAGTCCATACAGCAGAGAATGCTTGGTTGAGGGTACACAGCGGTGGAGGGGACCCAAGCCACTCGTTAAGCTTATACATGGCAGGTCCTTGGTCTAAGTTCTGTGCACCAAGGGCAGTGCTGGGTCACAGGATGGAGTGAGCAGATGCCAAAGGGCTTTGAACACTGAAAACGAGTGGCTGGGAGCCACTCTCTGGGCGCCGTGGGGGAAACACGGGTGTCATGTGAGAGGAGCACTGACAGGCTGAGCAGCAGATTTTGGACAGCCACTCAAAAATGGGCTGAATTGGGATTTTGAAGGGTAATATTTTAGTTCAACATGGCAGAAGAATGTACATGCAAATTCTACTCAATTCTGTCATTTTTATGCAAAAAGAACACAAATGGTTTTCACAGTTACTCTCTGGAGACGATGCTAATGGAGACCCCCTCAAGGGAGGAGGCCACAGACTTGCTGAGAGCTGCCTTCAGAGTTGAAAGCATAAGAATTCGCCTCAAGAACCAGAGGGGAAAACCCAGAAGTACCGGCTGTCCTGCGATGTGTCCGTCATCCCTAAACCGCGCCTGGGACGGCACGGGAAAGAAGCAGGTGTGGCAGGGGTTCCACTGAGCCAGTGGCTTGGTCTCCCTTCCCTTTATTTTCCTCTTTCTGCTGATTTGTTCCCAGCAGCAACCAGGTGTTAAAGGATAATTTTCCCAAAAAGGTAAAATCATGACTTCCATACAGATATAAAATGAACACCTGCCAAAGATTTTACTTAACTCATTAACAAGAGAACCAGTAAGGTTTTACGGCTGCTTCAAAGGAGAATTCAAGGTACGATACTTTTATAGATTAGGAATGCTGAAATAAATTTTCAAACAGGTGAAAACTGGATTTTTCTACAGTGGGGAGAGGGACTTAGCTCTGCTCTGTGTTTGCATGTGTGGACGAGCACTGTCAGCATGGTGTTAGCTTCTGTTTCTGCAGTTATAGAATAGCCTCCAGGCTCCTCTGTCCAGGGGATCCTCCAGGCAAGAGCACTGAAGTGCGCTCCCACACCCTTCTCCAGGGGATCTTCCCAACTCAGGGGCTGAACCCAGTTCTCCTGCATTTCGGGCAGATGCTTTACAGTTTGAGCTACTGGGGAAGCCACATAAAATAACCTAATTGAAAAAAAAAATAATAATATCTCATCTTCCCTGGGGGCCAAGTGGCTAAAACTCCATGCTCCCAAGGCAAAGGGCCCACATTCGATCCCTGGTCAGGGAAATAGATCCCACGTGCACAACTAAGAGTTCCTATGTGGCAACTAAAGATCCCGGGTGCCGCAACGAAGACCAGGCACAGCCACATAAATAAAATGAATAAAAATAAGTATTTTTTAAAAGGACACACTCCCATAGACTAAAACAATCCCTGGAGAGGCTCCAGCGTTTCACTGAAACGACATCGAGTCATCTCTTTTACACATTCTGAGGTCTTTATTTTTTCCACGCAGAGGGTTTCTTGTGCCCCTTTGCCTCAGTGGAAGCTTATATTTCAGAGGATCAGAACGAACAATATTGCCGTCTTCCTTTCGTCCATGCAGTAAAACATTAATTCTTGGAAGAGGCTCTGCTTGGAGGCTAGGAAGAGTGGGGAAGAGCGAGCAGGAATTCTGCAATGCTGCCAAGAAGGCAGGGCTCTTCAGAACTCGGTGGTGGATCCTGTGGGGATGGGGTGGGCGGCGGGAAACTGGATAACTGGAGCCCTGATACCTGGGGGCCCAGGAGACGGGGCGGGGCATCGAGCCATAACTGTCGACTGATGACCAGGAAGGCCATGAAACTCATCATCCAAACCAGCACGCGACCGAGGACGAAAGGGGCGCCGGGGCACCAGGATCAACCCTCATCACGCTGCAGCCCCGTTTTATGTGTCCCTGAGACCGGAAGACAGTACCCGACAACCTTCAAGCCCTGACAGGGAGTTTCATGATAACAGCCCTCAGGCGCTGGTTTCAGAAGGTCGTGAGCATGCTCGACATACATAAATAAAACTGCTTCCAAGAGGTGTTTGGGTTGTGTGCTGACAGACTTTCAATACTTCAAAGCAAGGAGTTAAATTGATTCTAAAAGAGTGATTTTCTTTTGTAAGAGATGATGTCATAGTAACAGAAGAAGTAGACTGTGTTCCTGGAGGTTCTTATGAAGAATTTTAAGTGGTTGAAGTATTGGAATCATCTTGGTTGGAAGAGTGTACATTTGAAATGGACTCTCGTGGCACCTGCCTTACTCTGGAGAAGCCTGTGGTAACACCCAGAGGTAACACGCGCAAGAATGGATGGCCAGTTCCTTCCAGGATAAATCACAGTTTCCTGTTGTTTAAGGGGTGCTTCTCATTAGTTTCCTGTTAGTTAATGTGTGTGTTAGCCACTCAGTCGTGTCTGACTCTTTGCGATCACATGGACTGTGGCCCATCAGGCTCCTCTGTCCATGGAATTTTCCAGACAAGAATCCTGGAGTGGGTGGCCATTCCCTTCTCCAGGGGATCTTTCTGACCCAGGGATGGAACCCGAGTCTCCTGCACTGCAGGCAGATTCTTTGCGTCTGAGCCAGGGTTCAGCCCATTTTCGTAAACCTCAGAATATAGCAGACCCAATAAACTGTCTTATTCAGCTCTCAGCCTCCCTGTCGGTACCACCAGGCACGCCCGCGGCGTACTGTGAGATCTAGGGCTATTTAAAGCAAGTCTCGTGTGACTAGGACTGTATCACCAGCTGCTGCCTCTGTCCCCCCTTCATAATAGGGGACCTTGAAGGGGCAAACAGAACTTCCTCTGCAGGTTTCAAGGGTAGCCAGCCCAACATTTGATTCAAAGACATGTAATAATTCTTGTCTACTTGAATTGTGCAGTGAAAACTGTCTAATGGGAAATGAAGATAGGGGCCATATCCCCAGCCATAGGCATCTAAGGCTGGGTTCTTATCAATGTGCGTTCCATGGAGCCTTTGGGAGACTGGGGAGATCAAAGAATGCCCTCTCAGGATAATAATTTTAAGTGCACACCACAGATTTACAAACAAAAGTCAATCATATTAAAACATAATTATAAAAATATTTAAATGCCACATTTATAATATGCTGACATATTTATTTTACTAACACACTAGGAAATAAGACCTAGTAGCGGGTCTAATAACTGTTATAACTGAAAAACAGTGATGAGAGGAGAAGCTGAGCTGAGGTATCTGCAGGAACTTATGAACACAGTGATCTCCTCTGGGTTAGGCCGTAGGTGCTTTTACTCTGCTGTGGTGTGTTGCCCACGTTTCTAACTGCGGGGATGATAAATTTAAGTCAGTGATGATGAGAATGAAGATGCGGGTGTTTTTGGTGGGTTGGTTTTTTTTTGCCTCTGAGTTTATAGATTCCTTGGCTTTGTCTTTGAGCCCTTCCGAGGTCTTGTTATTGTTTAATCACTAAATCATGTCCAACTCTTTGCAACACCATGGACTGCAGCACACCAGGGCTCCCTGTCCCTCACCGTCTCCTGGAGCTTGCCCAAACTCATTTCCATTAAGTCATTGATGCCGTCCAACCATCTCATCCTCTGTCATCCCCTTCTCCTACCTTCAGTCTTTCCCAGCATCAGGGTCTTTTCCAAAGATTTGGCTCTTCACATCAACTGGTTAAAGTACTGGAGCTTCAGCTTCAACGTCAATTCTTCCAAAGAATATTCAGGACTGATTTCCTTCAGAATGGACTGGTTGGATCTCCTTGCAGTCCAAGTGACTCTCAAGAGTCTTCTCCAACACCACAGTGCAAAAGCATCATTTCTTTGGTGCCCAGCCTTCTTTATGGTCCAGCTCTCACATATGGACCCACATTTGAGAACCTCCTTCTTCGGGGGCACTGTTGCCCACCTCTGTTCTCATAGACTGTTAGCGACCATCTGTGAATTGACTTTTCCACAGTCCCAGCCAGGCTGATGATCCCGTTTTCAAGTCCTCTTTGGCTTGTGCGTAAACCGCCTGCAATGTGGACTCTGAGCACAGGGGAAGCTGCTCCCCCCGGGGCCCACGCTCCCTGCCTCTCCCACTCCTTCTCCTGGGCCCTCAGTCCCCTCCTGGGAGTCTGGAGCCTTTATTCACTGTCCCCTTATGGCACAGAGCCTTGGAATACATCATTTTAACATCTCAGCCGATACTGAACTGTTCCCCCTTTGTCTTTAAAACAGCTTATTGGTTGCGAATTGCACGGCAGTACTGATATTCCATAGCAGAGGCGTCCAGGCAGTTGGAGGCCACAGCGGTGGTGCTGCCCAGGAGAACCCCAAAACAAAGAAGCAACAGCACCGAGTCCCGTGTGCAGTTACTTTTTTAATTAAATTCATTACTTCATTGTTTTCGGCTGTGCTGGGTCTTCGTTGCAATGCGGGCTTTTCTCTGGTTGCAGCCAGTGGGGGCTGCTCTCGAGCTGTGGGTGTGGGTGTGGGTGTGGGTGTGGGTCCCTCATTGCAGTGGCGTCTCTTGGTGCTGAGCCCAAGCTCTGGAGCACGTGGTTTTCAGAAGCTGTGGCTCCTGGGCGCTCTGGAGCACAGGCTTCACAGCTGTGGCTCACTGGCTTGGATTCCCCGTGGCACATGGGATCTTCCTGGACCAGGGGCCACACCCTCGTCTCCTGCACTGGCAGGCGGGTTCTTTACCACTGAGCCACCAGGGAAGCCCTACTTGTTTCCTCCCTGAGAAACCTGTGGCTCCATCTTTGGGGCTTCTCAGCATGTTCTGAGGCCTCGTGTGCACGTACATTTTGAGGCGCTTGCCTCCTAGAGCACTCAGAACAAGATCCGGTCTCTCTGCTCTGGCCCGAGATCCTATCTCACTTGCCTGGGACGGCCTTGATAAGTGCTCGTTCCCCTTCTTCATTACGAGTGAGAGCCCCTTCCCTGTCAGAGCAATCCCGGTCTGAGTGGTGGACGGTGCAGCCATCGCCCTGGCTGCTGCTGGGTCACTCAGCTCGCTCTTCCAGGACTAAGATGCCCGCTTCCCCAGGGGCTGGGAGTGGCTGGCCTCTGGCTCTCAGTGAGCTCTTATCTGGAAATTGCCTTCAGGTGAAGAGCATCACTTTGGACATGCTCCTGACCCTCCCCTTTCTTGGGCTAGCTGGTCAATGAAGGAGGGAGGGTCGGCTTAAGGTCTGGCTTCGTTTGGAACGTGGGGGAAGGGGGCAGAGCAGGGGCATGGCACAACCTTTAAAGAATGGCATAGCTATGGGGCGTGGTAAAGACTGTTAGAACCACCTGGGTCCAGGATGATGGAAGGTCCAACTTCCAGTGGGCCTTGAGCCTCATTACGCGCTCATTGTGAGCATCAGCACGCTCAGTGGCACCCCCACCACGAGCGCTGTGGCAGTGCTGAGGCTGACCGTGAAATGCCAACAAGAGGGCGGTGCCCGATTCCTGGAAGGGCCCCAAATAAGTGTACTAATCCTTCCCCTCATCTCATTAGCCTATGAAATTACGCAGCCTGTAAAAACTGACCAGGCCATATTTCAAAGCTCGCTCTCTTGCCTTCTGAGATGGTCCACTCTGTGTCTGTGGAGTGTTTCTCTCTAAATCAGTGCACTTCTTCTCTATCACTCCATCTCCAGATTCTTTCTCGATGAAGCAAGACCTCGATTTCCCAGGAACACAGTGACGGAAGGCCCCCACCTCTGCTGGGGAGCCCCAGGTCGGCGCAGCGCGCGTGCTGTCGGGTCTTGCTGCAGCCGCCCTGCAGCTCAGCTTCTCCGGGGCTCAGTGCCACCTCCTACTCACATCCTCAGGGTGTTGCCCTTGGGGACGTCCCGCAGGCAGAGCTCCACCCCAGGGGCTGTTTCTCCATGCCCCTGACATAGGGCACAGTCCACCCTGGTGGCTCTGGGCTCTGGTCCCTGATCACCACTTTGACCTTATCTGGCCTTTTGACCTTTTCTCACATCCTGACGCCCTTGTCTCCTCTGGCATCCACTGCTCCTTCTGCTGCTCATCTGCTCCTGTCCCAGATTGTCGCATGTCAAGCTCCTTCTCATCCTTCTCGAATCTCATCTCCTCAATGAGGCCTTTTCTTCCCTGAGACTATGCAAACAGTCGCTTTCCCAAAGCCTTTCTCTACCGCATTCTTTTAATTTCCGCCATGGATCCATCACTAACTGAAACTGTCTCGTTCATTTATTTGCCTTCTTATTGATGGTCTCTAGAAGGTCTTGGGGATGAAGTCTCATTTGTCTTTTCACCCTGAATCTTCAGTATCCAGAAAGCTCCGTGTATGGCATGAACTCCACTAACCTGTATGTCTACAGGGCACATCGACATACCGAAGTGTATCTGAAGAGCAGCATTGCAGTTGCCGGTATCGGAGCAGGTGGACCCAGAGCGGGATCTCATCTGTGTTACTTCATAAAATGCCTCCTTCTGCCTAGAAACCCTCCCACTTCTCTTGGGAATAAATCATGTATTTAATCTCTATAATCCTATGTTTCTCATCTGTAATGGACTGCTTTAAGAATTAAATGAAATATTTCCCACTTAGTATAGAATTTGACCTCTGGCAACCTGTCTGTTATTATTAACGCCGTCCTGCATGTGCGCCTCCTCAGCGGTATCTGACTCTGTGTGACCCCATGGAATGTAGCCTACCAGGCTCCTCTGTCCATGGGATTCTCCAGGCAAGAATAGTGGACAGGGTTGCCATTTCCTCCTCCTTGGGACCTTCCCGACCCAGGGGTGGAATCCATGTCTCCTGTGTCTCCTGCATTGGCAGGCAGATTCTTTACCATTGAGCCACATGGGAAGCTAATTGCTATTAACAGTGATTCTCAATAATAAAATTAACAGTTATTCTCATTTTAGTTTTATTACTTCATTATATTTTACTATATAATATTTTTTCTTTTATGTGGGATCTTAGTTCCCTGACCAGGGATCAAACCCATGCTCCCTGAATTGGAAGGCAGAGTATTAACTATTGGGAATTCCCTACCATAGAATGTTTTTGACTAGGCTTCTTATCATTATAAATACAGAATCATGAAATCTTAGATTAAAAGGTTTAGAAAATGTAAACGCCATGAAGACAGGCCTAGAGGCCTTAACCCCAAGCCCAGCTCTAAGCTCCTGTGTCTGACCAAGGCTTAGAGCAGTAACAGGTCTAACAGAGTTGCTTTGCACGTGTACACTGAGTGCCTTACCCCTCGCTCTGCTGAGTGAGCACACAGACTCTGCTTGCGTCTGGGCTTCAGCTGGTGCAGCTCGCAGGCTCCGGAGCGCTGGCTCAGCAGTTGTGGCTCCCAAGCTCAGTTGCTCTGGGGCATGTGGAATCTCCCTGGACCAGGGATCGAACCCGTGTCTGCTGCATTGGCAGTCAGATTCTTACCAACTGCACCAACAGGGAAATCCCAACAGTAAATAATCTTAGAGTTCTAGAATGGTAAATAGAAGGTGGCCTTCCTTCTGATTTTACTTGATGATGTAAAGACAGGATCCATTCCCACCCAACCCATGAATTTGTTTAAAAAAAAAAGTGAACTGAGTTTTTTGAGAAATCAGAGCAATTCAAATTCTTATTCTAGTTGCTGTTGCATTAGGTAGAGTGTCTCCCAATGAATTCCAAGGAAGTATTCCTAGCACTGGAATTTAGATGTAAAATCATGAGGGTTATTTCCCTGGCTTCTCTCTAATCTGGAAGGAGGATAGCTGACAGAGGTTTAAGGAGGATTCTTTGTCCAATTAGTCTTTAACATGAAATATTATTCTATCTTCCTTTTATCTGAGAAATGGCCTCAAACAGGAATCTTCTCCCGTGCTGGAGGAATTCTTGCTGACACACTCAGAAAGGCTAGGCAAGCAACTTGCTGGCATAACTGGCAAGGATGTTACATCTCATCCCACTTAATATAATTAAATCTGATTATATATAATTACTCCCTTCCACGGAAGAGCTTCCTTGAAAGGTTAAAAACACTGATGGCTGGGAGTGGAGATTTCACTTTCTCCCATTGACCATAGGTAGAAATAAAAATCTGTTGAACCCCTGTACCCAACATACTTATTCAAATATATATTTCTTTTCCCTCCTCAAATGCATTTAACTTCTCACCAAAGAACTATAATCAAGATTAATGGGTCCCAAAACAGAAGCACATTTTCCTGTAAAAACCCCACATTCTTTCTCTGGGTTTCCCTGGTAGCTCAGATGGTAAAGAGCCTGCCTGCAATGCAGGAGATTCGAGTTCCTTCTCTGGGTCAGGAAGATGCCCAGGAGAAGGATATGGCCACCCCCTCCAGTGTTCTTGCCTGGAGAATCCCACGGGCAGAGGAGCCTGGCAGGCTCTAGTCCATGAAGTCATGAAGAGTCGGACAGGGCTGAGTGACCAACACTTTCACTTTCTTTCTCTATTACTTTTATCTTCCTATTCTCTTAACATGTAAATTCACTTGATTCTAATGAATAACAAGAGGTGACTAAACTCACTGAAAACTTTGGCATTGGAATTTTGCTAGGTAAAGTGAGCAAAAGGGGAAAAATAGCAGAGCAACAACTAAGCTGTTAAAACGGCGTTTTCCTAACTTCCCACCATCCTTTCCCCTGGTTTTCCTCCTTTGATCTCAGATGTGTCTGCTTTCCTGACTGTGAAGTAGGTGGAGTCATCGTGAAGCTCTTAAGCATTAGCTGCCCATAGTAGAGAAAAAGCCTATGTCCTCACAGGGACTCGGGGTCCATTCATTCTCTGGCTTTCTTTTCGTCTGGCTTTTGTTTTAACTTCCTGCCTCCTGTGTCCTTCTTTGTGATCCTACCAGTCACCAGATGACATGCCAGTCAGCTTCCTACTAAGCCATTGCTTGGGACTTCCCTGGTGATCCAGTGGTTAAGGATCTGCCTTCCAAGGCAGGGGATGTGGTTTGGTCTCTGGTCAGGGAGCTAAGATCCCACATGTTGTTGGACAACTAGTCCCACTCACCCCACACCGGCGCTGCTTTGTTCTTGCTGAGGTGCTCCGTCTGCACGGCTTCTCTTCCCTTTCACTCCTCTGCTGTGTGTTCTGTGTCCTCCCAGGAAAAAAGGAGGCGGGTGGACCGTTGCTGCCTCTGTCCTCACTTACAGCCGATCAGTTCAGTTCAGTTCAGTTGCTCAGTCGTGTCTGACTCTTTGCAACCAACCCCATGAACTGCCTGATGGCACCTAGATTATCTTGTAATTCCATATTATGTTCTGAGAAAGCCATGCAAAACTGAAACAAATTAATATTTAGCTTTATTGATGATTACTTCTTCCACCATCATCATGAGATTAATTTTTAACTTCACTATAAGCCATAACATAAGCAAAATAAATAACTGGAAAATAACTTTTAGTAAAATTCTTAATAAAATACATACCTCCTTAACAAAATTAAGGAAAAGCACTGCCCTTGATTTATATGATAACTGCATTCCTGGAAAATTTCACTATTATTAAAAATTATCCCCGGATATGTTATTTGTATATATTTAGTGTTGTTGCTGTTTAGTTGCTAAGTTGTATCTAACTTCTTATGACCCTTTGGACTGTAGCTCACCAGGCTCCTCTGTCCATGGGATTTCCCAGGCAAGAGTACCAGAGTGGATTGTCATTTCCTTCTCCAGCGGATCTTCCTGACCCAGGGATCCCCTGCATCTCCTGCACTGGCAGGTGGGTTCTGGATTCTTTACCACTGAGCCATCACAGGAGCCCATATATTCACTGGGAGTCTTTCAAAAGCCATGTGGATATGAAATGTCTTTTTTTTTCTTTTCTTGGTCAGGACTGTCCAGTGTTTCAGAGAATTTCTAGTATCCTTGGCCTACCCACTGAATGCTAGCTAGTGTGCCCCTAGATGTTACAACAATAAAAGCGCCCCCACCAGGTTTCCAAAATGCCCACCTCCAGGAGATGGCATTGCCTTTACTGACAGCCAATACTGTAAAGGAATTTGGGTGGAGTGATCCTTCCCTGACTTTGGGGCCAAGGGCCCTTCTGAGCAAAAGCACAATAGTTACCATCATGTGCTTCTCCCAGAGGCACAGCTGTAAGGGAGCCCAGTCCTTGCCCTTTGTAACCGACGCAGGTGAGACGAACGGGCACCCGTGTGCAGACATATTAACAGAATCGCCGAAGCTTTTCCTGATGACCATGTAGGCTTTATGAGTGTGATTTTCTCCCTGTGGAATTTAAGGAGGAAAAGAAAGGGAGAAAAGGCAAAAGCAATCTTCTTTTGCTACATATGTCTTAGCCCCATTATGTGTGAGAGTACTAAATTTACAGGAAGGTCTAAGTAACCGCAAACAAGATGAGGAAAATTCACTCCTAACAGGCAAGGTATAATCTCCCTAAAAGGGACCTTGAAGTAGACTTATTCGGCTGTACATTTAGGTTATTTTGCTGTCAGGGGAAACCAGAGGAAGATTTGAGGGCAAATGTTAACCTGAAATACACACACAGCTGCATGCAAATATCTAGGGCACAATTTTGTTTTAGTTAAGTGGAGACCTTCATCCTTCTTGCAAGGTTTTAGCTCCTGGTAATAAACAAGTTTCTTTCTTAATGATCAGATTTTCCTTCTTTAGTCTTTCCATTTTTTTAGCTTGCCCCCCTCCCCTGAACATTCTTGGCTATTGAATCCTTGATTCTCAGGAGGGCTGAAGATGAATGATTTTCTACAACTGTGACAAGCTATTCCTTCTGGGTGCCCCAGACTCTTCATCTATAATACAGGAAAGGAAGTTTGAACAAGACTCTTTAATGGCCCTTCCAACTCGTGAGCTTAGGTTTCAGGGACCTTAAATCTAGCTGAATGACCCTGTATTTAACAGCAAGGATATTTTTCTAATAAATGGGTAAAGTGACTGATTTTTCCAGCAGGAAATTAGGTGACGCCCCCTCCCCCCGCCCCGCCTCCACGTTCAAATGACTCTTCTGCCATGCTTTGTTTATCTCAGTTGAGTCTCTCATCTCTGCAGCGTATAATCTGTGTTGGAATCTCAGGCGGATTTCTCAGTAGCTGGGTGACCTTGAGGCAGTTACTGAGCATCTCAGAGCCTCAGTTTCTTCAAGCATGAAACAGAGATAACTTTGGTTTCTATAGAGATCTTAGGAGGGGTAAATACCTCTGCACATATTAGCTGGTCACCATTGTCCCCAGCAAATGGTAGGACTCAGCATCATGACTTTAAAAAAAAATATTTAAAAATTTTTTAAAGAATTTATTCATTTATTATTTTTGGCTGTGCTGGGCCTGTGCTGCTGTGCGCGGGCTTTCTCTAGCTGCGGGAGCGGAGGCTACTCTCCTGCGGTGGTGCTGAGGCTCGGGGTGCATGAACTGCAGTAGTCCCGTGGCGTGTGGGATCTTCCTGGGCTGGGGACCTAACTTGTATCCCCTGTGTTGGCAGCGGATTCCCAGCCACTGGACCCCGGGAGCCCTTGACTCGCTCTGTGCAGCCCTAGTTCCCAGCACGTGGGGGACATGCGTCCAAACCCCAGTGACCTGAATAAGGCCACCTCCACCCTGGCCATTTCTCCAAACTCACTGTTTCCTATTGCCAGGGCTTGCTGTAAATTGTCTCCAATCTTTCAGAGATTTGGATTTTTAATGAATTTTTGTAATCATTGAATCTGGCAGTGCCTGGCCCCCCAAATACGAGGGAGTAATTTCCCAGCCTGTCATTTGCGGCTCTGCGGTGGTTCCGCCCACACATTCCAGGAGTTACCCCCGCGTGACAGCTTCACAGCACAGTCATTCCACTCCGTCCATAACCTTGAGAGAGGGGTGCTCAGGGTTCCCATTAAAAGGTAACAAATGAAGGTCCGAGTCCTTCCATTTGCCTCAAATATATGGACTTTTTAACCCTGGGAGGATTTTATGTTTCTATTATAGAAATGATGTGTTGTGGGCTTCAGTTTTCCCTAAATTGAAAGAGTTCTGCCATAACTTTCAAATGCTAAGGGCTGCCCTCTCCCTTCCCAGAACAATACATTCGTACTTTCAGGAATTTCAAACGTGAATCTGCAGCAGCAGGCCAGCACTGGAGCTATAGACTGTTTTGTGCACCTTCAAGATTCATATCTTGAAGCTGAACCCCTTCTGGATGGTATCAGAAGGGTGGAGCACCCCATCAATGAGATTAGTGCCATTTACGAAAGAGATGCTGGAGAGCTCCCCTCGCCCTCTGCCATGTGAGGACACTGCAAAGAGATGGTAGCCTGTGAACCAGGAAGCGGGCACCCACGAGCCTCCACGCCTGCCTGTGCCTTGCTCTTGGACTTCCCAGCCCTTGGAATGCATACAAACGAGCATTTGTTGTTACAGCCGTCCAGCCTACAGTTTCTATTACAGCACCCAGAACGGACGAAGGCAGCTGGGACAGAGGGAATGTGACAGGGCCTTGGGTGCAAAACCCAAGAGGTCACCAGAAAACCTAGTAATCCAGATAAACCGTACTTTATTTTATAAGATATTGTAGTTTATTTATTTGACTGTGCCGGGTCTTGATTGCCGCACGTGAATTCATACTTGTGGCATGTGGGATCTGGTTCCCCAGCCAGGGATCAGACTGAGCCCCCTGCCTTGGGAGCATAGAATCTTAGCCGCTGAACCACTAGGGAAGTCTCCAGATAAATATTTTAATGCAATGGTTTTAAAAGTCAAAATTAATTTAAAATCCCATGATGGGACTTCCCTGATGGCACAGCAGAAAAGAATTCACCTGCCAATGCCGTGGACACGAGTTGGATCCCTGGCCCAGGAGGATCCCGCACGCTGTGGGACACCTAAGCCCGTGCAGCACAACAGCTGACGCCCACAGGCCCAGGGCCCAGCAGCGAGAGGAGCCACTGCAACGAGGAGCCCGCGTGCTGGAACGCAGAGCAGCCCCACTTGCTGTGACTAGAGAAAGTTCACGCAGCAGTGAAGACCCAGTGCAAAAAAAAAAAAAAAAAAAGAAATCCCATGATGAATGAAAAATCAAAATTTTAAAGAAAGATTGGGTCAAGAGTAGTGTTAAGGTGAGCCATGAGTTAAAGGAATTAATAATAGTAATTGTGCACTAAAAAGTTACATTTTGTTTATCATGGTATTAATTTCGATTGAAAAATACTGCATTATAATGTGATGTACCCGGATAACTGAAAGCTCTGGCATTCTGTCTTCCACCCTTAGATTTTGTGTCCAAGCTTACATTTCTCTTCTTTCATGTTAGTCTTTGCCCTAAAAGAGAGGGTCATCCATTCTTCTTTATTCTGTGTTCAGGAAACTTCCTTTGCTTGTTTTCTGACCACCAAAAAAAAAAAAAAAACCAGCTACAGGAGTCACTCTTAAGTCTTGGGCAAAGACAGGCGGCAGCAGCATTTGGCCACGGACCACGGTCATGGTTGACCTCTGCTCTAGGCCAAAGCCAAACTCCCCAGCTCTTAGTTATGAGACAATCCGAGAACGTCTTTCAGCAAATGATTCAAAGTATCTTCTAGAAGGTAATTTAAAACTGTGAGTTTCTTAGATGAGAGTCACGATTTTTATAAGGAGATGTAGAGACAGTGGATTAAAAGAACCACAGATTTGTTGTTCTAAATAGCCAAGTTACACTAGGTGCCCCCTCTAAACCTTCTGATGTTGTGTAATTATCTGTACTGAGCATTTAAACTGCCTGTAGTTAGTCCGATTTCTCGTCCGGACTGACAGTCTGTGATGGCAGAGGTTCTGTCCATCTTGTACTCTTGAGCCCCTGGACAAATTTGGTGCAAAGCAAGGTTATGATGAATGTTTGATGAATGCATAAACACATATTTACATCCCAAGAAATACAGCAGAAATTTCCGTATTTCAGGCTCACCAACAAATGCTATGTTTGTAAACACAAGCATGGTTTTGCAGCAATTTATGGAAACATTAATCCGCTAAGAAAAATAACATCGTTTCATTCTTCGGAGGAAAGATAGCCCAACATCAATAGACAGCAATAAAATGCTCTTTTGTCTGATGTAAGTTATTAACTACTTGCCATAAAATCAAAAATAAAAAGAAAGACTTAAATGGTTATATCTTGCTTTTAAATGGATAAAGTATTTCCATACTTTCTGAATAAACCAACAATCTCAAAGTCTAAATTTACTAATGAGCTGGTTTTTTACAGGAATCAGTCACTTTGTTAACACAAGGAAAGAAAGATCCTGGGCCAGCTAGTTCAACTTTAAGATGGATGTTGTTCAATTATTTAGTAATAAATCCTCCTAGAGCAGCATTATACAAGCACTGTACCTTTAAAAACATAGGATTGGAGGGAGATGAGATGGCAACTTTTTGATCAGATGAGACTATGGGGGGAGGTGATAAATTTCTGTAGATGCCAGCAACGCTGAATGCCACTTAGAAATGATTCTAGTATTTCTAGAATAATGAATAAATTCTAGTATAATGTATAATATCTATACATTAAAGGCTAAATTGCAAAGTATTTGGCATCTTTTCAATGCAAAAGCCATCTCATGGAATCCTCAAATTCTAAGGTCAGTACAGAAGGCAGAAATCATCTGCAGGGTAAACTAGCTGTGAAAAGCTCTTAGGAGGTCATCCTATTGGAAACTGACATCCATTAGGTCAGTGATGCAACCTGGCCACTTTTGCTCTTGGGTATGAAGAGACCTCTGTTTTTCTGTGTAAGCATCCCAAGAAGCAGTTGCCTTGTGTTTTTAGGCAAGGCTCTAGAAAAGGGAATTCTGTGTCATTAAGCCCTGGTGAGTCTGATGGTTATACTGCAGAAGGCAATGGAGAAGGGAGATGGAGAAAGAAACAACAAATCTGTGTTTCTTACATCATTCTTACTCTGGAATGATTTACTTATTGGTTGCATGGAGGGGGTTCAGACTTTATTTTTGGGGGCTCCAAAATCACTGCAGATGGTGATTGCAGCCATGAAATTAAAAGACACTTACTCCTTGGAAGGAGAGTTATGACCAACCTAGACAGCATATTCAAAAGCAGAGACATTACTTTGCCAACAAAGGTCCATCTAGCCAAGGCTATGGTTTTTCCAATGGTCATGTATAGATGTGAGAGTTGGACTGTGAAGAAAGCTGAACACCGAAGAATTGATGCTTTTGAACTGTGGTGCTGGAGAAGACTCTTGAGAGTCCCTTGGACTACAAGAAGATCCAACCAGTTCATTCTAAAGGAGATCAGTCCTGGGTGTTCTTCAGAAGGAATGATGCTACAGCTGAAATTCCAGTACTTTGGCCACCTCATGTGAAGAGTTGACTCAGACTCTGATGCTGGGAGGGATTGGGGGCAGGGGGAGAAGGGGAAGACACCAACTCGATGCACATGAGTTTGGATGAACTCCGGGAGTTGGTGATGGACAGGGAGGCCTGATGTGCTGCGATTCATGGGGTTGCAAAGAGTTGGACACGACTGAGCGACTGAACTGAACTGAACTGCATGGAGGGGGTGGTTGCTTGCACTGTTGCAGGCATTTCTGACGCTCTGTGAATTGACCTCCACTCAACCACCTTGCTCGGAGAAGGCAATGGCACCCCACTCCAGTACTCTTGCCTGGAAAATCCCATGGATGGAGGATCCTGGAGGGCTGCAGTCCATAGGGTCGCACAGAGTTGGACATGACTGAAGCAACTTAGCAGCAGCAGCAGCAGCAGCAGCAGCAACCACCTTGCTGGATTAATTAACTCCCATGTTCCTTCTGGAAAGCATCCTGACTCCTTCCACCTCCATGCTGAAGACTCTGGGCTGGTAGACTAATCTCTAGTTTTCCCGCACACTTCCATTAAAGCTTAGTGCTTGCCAAGTGTTCACTTTGTTGTCTTAAATCTGTTCATGGTAATTGTACTTGCTATTATGATTATATCATTTAATTAAGTATTATAAAAACTGATAAATTATAAGTGTGAAAAGAGAATTATCTCTATGAAAACTAACTTGAACACCTTGGAAAAAATGATAAAGGCAATCAGCTAAAAGATGCTATCAAATTAGGTGTGAGGGAGACAGATGTTAAGACAGTGAAAATATGATACAAATCTAGTAGTCTGAATTCAAGTACAATAAAAGTCTTTTGAGGTGCTGCAGCATTTTCAAGAAACTGCTGTTTATCTAGCTGAGTTCCGTAGGCAGCCAGGATTGGTCAGCTTGCGGTTGTCAGCATCTGCACTGGAAGAAGAAAGGCGCGGATGCTCAGAGACCATCCCCGAATTCCCAGCGCAGCCACGCCGGAGGACGCTGCGGCTGCCCTGGGTACCGGAGGGAACGCGAATGGCGGCCTCAGAGTCGAGCAGGTGCAGCCGAGCAGCTGTAGGTGGCGCTCCTGCTGATGCTTGCCAAAGGGGGGCTTTTCTCTCTCAAAACCCAAACCGCCTCATTAACCAGTCATGAGTGCCTGGTCCTGGGGAGTATGTAGCAAAGCAGACACTCCCAGACGTGACTGGTGGGAGTGGAAGTTGTTCAGTTCTTGAGGAGGGCACTTCTATCAGAAATTAGACACTATATGCACTTTGAGCAAGACTTTCTTCTTCTAGAAGGTTATTTTTTTGTTAATTGATTTTACTTTTGGCCGCGCTGGGTCTCTGTTGCTCCCTGTGGGCTCTCGCTAGCTGCGGCGAGTGGGGGCTCCTCTCGTTGCGCTGCGCACGCTCCTCGCCGCGGTAGCTTCGCGTGCTGGGCGTCACAGGCTCAGGAGTGCAGGTTTCAGTAGCTGCTACACTGGGCTCCGCAGCCGTGGCTCACAGGCTTAGCCGCCTCGTGGCATGTGGCATCCCCAGGCCAGGACTGAAACCAGAGTCGTTCGCACTGCAAGGTGAATTACTGACCAGTGGACCACCAGGGAGGCCCTCAGTTCAGTTCAGTTCAGTCGCTCAGTCGTGTCCGACTCTTTGTGACCCCATGAATCGCAGCACGCCAGGCCTCCCTGTCCATCACCACCTCCCGGAGTTCACCCAAACTCATGTGCACCGAGTTGGTGATGCCATCCAGCCATCTCACACTCTGTTGTCCCCTTCTCCTCCTGCCCCCAATCCCTCCCAGCATAAGGGTCTTTTCCAACGAGTCAACTCTTCTCATGAGGAGGCCAAAGTATTGGAGCTTCAGCCTCAGCATCAGTCCTTCCAATGAACACCCAGGACTGATCTCCTTTAGGATGGACTGGTTGGATCTCCTCGCAGTCCAAGGGACTCTCGAGAGTCTTCTCCAACACCACAGTTCAAAAGCATCGATTCTTCCCTAGTCGGTTAGTTTTCAGGAATTCTTGGGGCTTCTTGGTGGTCCAGTGGTGAAAACTGCACACTTTTCCTGCAGGGGGCACAGGTGTGATTCCTGGTTGAGGAACTAAGATCCCACAAGCTGAGTATCAGGGCCAAAAAGAAAAAAGCCAGCAATTCTCATTTATGTACATGGAGATACATGTTCAAATGTGTCTGTCCATTTTAGCAGTGGAGAAAAATCTAAATGCCCCTCTTCCTCCATTCCTGTGTTATTTGAGCACAACCAAAATAGTGTGGCTTATGGAAATTCAGGCTGCAAGAGACACACAATGACCCTGAACTCAGAGCATGCCTTCCTGTGAGGTCTCAGGTAAACAGCCAAGAGATGCACAAATAAATATGTATCACGATATTGAAAAGTCAATAAGGCCATGGAGACATTATTTATGATTCATTATGGAGTGCTATTAAGCCATAACAAAAGAATGACATAACCAATTTTTACTGATAAAAATTATCAAAACATTTTCAATTCTTTCCGGGAAAATAAATCACACTGCAGTGCAATGTGAGTCGTGAGATCACACCCATGAACAGTCTGTGTCCATGGTCATATATGTGACTCTGACTGCTCAGAAGACCTCTGAGAGTGTGTGCATCTGAATAGAAAGGCACATGTCTGGGGTGGGGGTCTCAGTGCCGGGAGAGGGCGAGTGTGTGCATGTGAGGCGGGTGGGGAGTGAGAACAGGGGAGGGTTGGTCCTGTTTTGCCTTCTTGCACCTTCGCATTCTACTTTGGTGTTTGAGAAGAAGAAATCTACCAGCACTCATCAGTGCTTCTCTAAAGCTGATAACTGAGTGGGGCAGTGAAGAAAGGTACTGTCCTGATGCAGGACTGAAAATCTAACCTTTCTAGAGGCAAGGTCAACAGCTTTAAAAGCTCAACTTTTTGAAGCAACAATTTGACATCTAGGAATTCAGCCTAGAGAAGTAACTCATCATGTGAAAAAAGATTTAAATCGAAGAATGTCCATTTCCAGGTTTTTTCCTTATAAAAATTTAAAAATTTTAAACGTGATATCTGCATAGGGAAATGATTAAATAAATCATGGCAGTTCTAAGGGATAGAATATTACACAATGCAAAATCTTTTGGGAACTGTGAACATAGACACACTCATGATATTGCAATTTGGGGGGGAAATCAGTAGAAAACAAAAACAGACCACTTGGCATAATCCAACATTGTAATAAGAATAGAATCTGCCTGAGAGGAGGGCACGGCAGCCCACTCCAGTGTCCTTGCCTTTCGAATCCCAGGAACAGGGGAGCCTGGCGGGCTACAGTCCATGGGGTCACAGAAGGTCAGGCACAACAGAAGTGGCTTAGCCAGTGCAGGAGACACAAGACACGCTGACTTGGTCCCTGGGTTGAGAAGATCCCCTGGAGGAGGAAAATGGCAGCCCACTCCAGTGTTCTTCCCTGAAAAATTCCATGAGCAAGAGGAGCCTGGTGGACTATAGCCCATGGGGTCGCAAATAGCTGGACATGGCTGAGCAGCTGAACATACACCCACGTATCTACCTATGCCTTTATGCATGAGTTTATGTATCTACCTACCTGTCCATTAATCCATCCATACACATAACAGAAAACGGGAATGAAAACCAAAATCTTGGGGGCCTTCCCAGGCGGCACGGTCACTGAGAACCCACCTTCCAATGCAAGGGACGGTGGTTCAGTTGCTGGTGGCAGAGCTCTGATCCCACGTGGCAAGGGGCAGCTAAGCCTGTGAGCCTCAGCTTGAGAGCCTGGAGGCTCGGGGACCCAGAGCAACAAGAGAAGCCACGTGCCGCAACAGAGAACAAAGCAGCCCGTAAATATATAAATAAACAAAAATGGAGATCCAAGCAGCCAGTAAATCTATAAATAAACAATAATGGAGATCCAAGCAGCCCGTAAATCTATAAATAAATAACAAATAAATAAAAGCGAGTTGTTTAAACAGAAAAGAAAACCCCAAATTTTACAATGATAGCGTATAATCGTGTTCATTTTACATTTAATTTTGTAAAATTTTCTAGGTGTCCGCGACACAGAGCTGTTGTTTCCATGAACACGTGTACACATGGAGATACTATTTATTGTACCGCAAATACGAAACACAGCAAGAACCTGTGTGTGGCAACCATTAGCATCAGCTCGTTTCCTTTCAGTGTTGCCAACTCCAAAGATTATTAATCCTAAGGAAAATGTGCTATATGACAGCTACTCTGAATTAGGTTTCAACCATATGAAATCGCAGTGTTTATAGGGAAATGTTGGGAATTTTATGTGGTTCAATATATTAGTGCTAGTATATTCTTCAATCCTAATGAAATTAGTCAGCCTCTCTAGACCCTCATCGATTCTTTTTCTTTTTTTCTAAAAATCAATCAATTGTTTAAATTGGAGGATAATTGCTTTACAATGTTGTGTTGGTTTCTGCCATACAACACCGTGCAGAAGTCAAAACTTTACACATAGCCCCTCCCTCTTGAGCCTCCTACCCTCCCCCGACCCCTCTAGTCATCACACAGCACTGGGCTGAGCCCCCCGTGCTACTCAGCAGCTGCCCACGAGCCGTCTAGTTCACACGCGTCGTGTATACATGTCAGCGCTGCTCTCCCAGACCGTCCCATCCCCTCCTTCCCCCGCTGTGTCCACAAATCCGTCCTCTGCTTCTTCTCTATCTCTGCCCTGCACATGGGTTCATCCGTACCACTTCTCTAGATTCCGTATATATGTGTTAATATATGATATTTGTTTTTCTCCTTCTGATTTCACTTTGGAGCTGGAAAAAGGTATTGCATGCAAATGAAAATCAAAAGAAAGCTGGAGTAGCAATACGCATAGCTCTTTCTTTCTTGCAAAGAGCTGTTCTTTCTGGGAGGCTTTGCCGTGCAGATGGTGGCATGCTTTGTCTTTGTGACACAGAAGGCTTCACTGGTCACACTAAGAAGAGCCCCGGGCTGGTGCTTTACTGTACTGTCAGTGTTGTGAAATTCTTAGTAACTTTTGTACAACAGACCCCATGTTTGCATGGGCACCGGGCCCCACAATTTTATCGTGATCCTGGACAGGAATGTTCTTGAGAACAATGGGCTGTGATTTCAAGTATGCATATAAAGAAGATAGTATTTTTGGAAACCCTAAGGGAGCAGTCAAGTAAAATTGCTCTCATTTTCTAAGTCGTAAACCTAGGCATATTAACACCAGCCCCTGTGTCACTGGGGACATCGCAGGGGTTGTAGTAGGCGTCCATGTGTAGGAGGTAATGCAAGGCTTCACTGGGTTCTTCTAACTTAAAAAAAACTGATACAGTTACATAACTCCCTAAGGTCCACATGGGCACACGGAGTCCTCGTCAGTGTTTCTGTAAGCTTCCCTTTGCCCTTTGGGAAGAAAAAGAACGCTCCCTGCTTGCTTTTGGAATGAAAGTGGCAGAAAGGAAAACAGCTCCAACTTTCGTGTCTCCTCCAAATATAGAGCTTCCCAGGTGGTGCGAGTGGTGAAGAACTGGTCTGCGAATGCAGGAGACGCCAGGGGCGCAGGTTCCGTCTCCACTCGAGCATTCTTGCCTGCAAAATCCCGTGGACAAAGGAGCCTGGCGGGCTGCAGTCCATGGGGCTTGCCGAGAGGTGGACATGACTGAGCATGCGCTGCACCCAAATACAGAGACTACAATGCCTGCGAGGTTGGGTTCCTGCCTTATTAAAACTGTGTTCTCCACCTAAAACTAACATGATATTGTAAGCCAACTTGACTTTAATTTTAAAAAAAGCAAAAATCTGTGTTCTCAGAAGTTAGCTGTACTCTTTTTCCCCTCTGGAATGAGACCCTTACTTAATGGAAGAAAGAGGAAGATGCAGAGGTTAGAACTTAAGTGTCAATTACACATTCCCAGACGCCTGCACGTCAGGCCATTGTGGTTTGACCCATCACATTTTCCAAGGGCTGAGTTCTGTCCCTCGCTCTAAGTTAATAAAAATTACATAAGAAATATTCCTAGTATGTACAGACCAGTTTATAAGTTTCATGACAATTTCCAACTCTCTGGTTTTAAGTCCAATCTTTCCTCTCCTAGGTGTCATGATGCAAGCCATTATTTTACTTGAAGATGATTTACTATATTTTTAAATGATTTTTAAAACCTTTGGTACTCTATGTGAAAAGTGAAAGTGTTAGTCACTCATTCATGTCCGACTCTTTGCAACCCCATGGACTGTAGCTTGCCAGGCTCCTCTGTCCCTGGAATTTTCCAGGCAAGAATACTGGAGTGAGTAGCCATTCCTTTCTCCAGGGCATCTTCCCAACTCAGTGACTGAACCATTGTCTCCTGCGTTGCAAACAGATTCTTTACCATCTGAGCCACCAGAGAAGCCTGTTGGTGCTCTGTATCAGTTACTAATTATTAGTAATATATTTCAAAACTGACTTCAACATACCAGATATCAATATCATCACTGATTACTGCACACTCAGACACTTGATGAGAGAATCCTTTCCCCAAGTTTCAACATAATTTTTTTAAATAAATCAAACCAGAAACCATCTATCACCCCCCTCTCCAGGCATTACTTGAAGACGGACTTACACGCTAGACCAGTAAAACTCAAAACTCTTCATGAAACCATTCATATTAATGGCGTTTTATTTCTATCCGGAAAAGCAGGGCCCCAGTGTAATGCCATCATGCTCTCCTGGTGTGTCCTGCTTGCTCTGACCGAGTGTTCCCTCATGAACACGCACAGCCTCCTGAGGGCAGAACCCTGTCATGTTCCACGGTGCGCGACCAGCGGCGAGCAGGGTACCTGGCAGATGACAGATGCTTCTGAAACAGTCACTGAGGGAAAGACTGCATCTCAGAATGGCCACATGCTGTATTTTTAAGAGATTTGACTATGTGATTCGTCCAGTGCCATCATAATTGTGGATACTTCCTGCTAGTTCTACCGAGCTCTGCCCTGTCCAGGATAGCAAGGACCCCCTTCTCATCCCTCCTGATCAGTCCATCTCCCGGTCCTCTCCCCTGGGAAGTTTAAGAGCACTCGAGGCTGCGGTGGCGGCTCTTCCACTGATGACTAATGGCGTAAGGCAGTGGTGACTCCTCCCCCTGCGTCCTGCAAGGGAGTATTCTTGCCTTCTCCCTCCCATTTCTAGGACACACAGTCTGCCCAGGAATCCGGCTTCCGCAGAACTTGTGTCTCCTATCCATCTAACATCTTTCCATCCTCTGGCCTCTGAGAAAATAAAGCAGCCTCTCCAAGCAGGGAGTCGTGTGTCTGTCTCCTTATCAGCCTTTTGGACTGTTCGGCTGTTTTCCTTCAATGTGGCCTTGGGTGGTTAAACATACAGACAACAAGCAGACTAATATGTGGAGTTATCACTCCATCTCAAGTCATTACAATTTTTTTATAAGTATGATTTCTCATGGCTGCATGACTGTCTGTTACATAGAATTAGCCATAATTTTTTTTTTAAATTCCCTATTGCTAGGCATTATTTTTAAAAAAGGATCTTAAGCAATTAAGATCCTTAAGAAAGGAGTGTTCTTATACTTAAAATGTTTGTGAATATCACTGTTATCACTAATATTACCTGGGATATGTTCTTAGGTGTGGAGATTCTAGGCCAAAGGACTGGACTTTTGCAGAGCCGAAGTCCACACGAGGATAAAGTAGGTGACAGAATATGACTTGAGAGATGTGTGAAGGATACAGAGATGACAGTATATACGCAAGGCCGGGCTTCCCGAGCAGCGCGCCAGTGTAAGAGACACAGGAGACGCAGCTCTGAACCCTGGGTTGGGACGATCCCCTGGAGGAGGAAGCGGCAGCCGTCTGCTGTCCGCGCTGACCGCGCTGTCCCTGACCCCGGGGCGGGCACGGCACTCGGGGCTGGAGGAGGCTGGAGGAGCCGTCGGAGCCGCGCGCTCGTCTCCCCTCCAGGCCCGGGCGGCAGCTGCTGCAGCAGCCGCCGCGCCGCGTCCTCTCCTCCCGGGCTGACCCCAGGACCCCGCCGGGGCCCAGCGGGGAGGCCGCCGCCTTTCAGGTGGCGCTGGCGTATTAGTACCGCACAAAGTAGCCCCCGGCCAAGCAGGGACCTCGTGAGCACATGCACACGGCTATAAGTGATCTCAGCTGTTATATAGTCCTTATTTACAAAACACGGGGTGAGAGAGCCTGAACACACCGTCTTTGCTAAATCACTCTCTCCCCACAGCAACCTGCTCCAGCATTCGTGCCTGGGAATCCCGTGGGCAGAGGAATCCGGTGGGCTGTGGGTCCGTGGGGTTGCAGAGTTGGATACCACTTAGCAAGCGAGCAGTCTTACACCCAGTTTTATCTCTGCCTCAATTCGCTGTGAATTACTGATAACGGTGCTTTAATTAGTCTGAATTTTCTTTTCCCCAAATACATATACATCTGTGAGAGTTAGTAGACTGCTTAGTATTTACTTTGTGACTGGTAAAGCTTCAGCTTGAAACCATTACTTTTGCTTTAGGTTGTAGACAACTATGGATATAAAAGATCTCATCAAGAAGCTTTCACTTCCTAGTTTTACTTATAGGCAACAAAAATGTTAAAATCAGGGATACCAAGCAAATCCGTACAGGGTACATGTCTGGTCTGAATTGAAATGGTTGATACGTAACCACATAGCAGTTGGTAAACTGCAGGATGTGTGCCAGGTTTGAAGCAACTCATGAAGAAAGTTGTGTGCAGAAAAGAAGTGAGAGCTTCCCTCACTTCCGGCTCACCGTCGTCCTGCATTCGGCACCTTCTCTCCTGTTGATGTGGTTCTCAGCAGTGCATTTTTTTTAAGCTTTACTTTTTCCTAAAATATTAAATGCACAAACCAGAATCTATAGCCAGCAATCTACAATCAGGGGTATCTTTAGCCATCTTACAGTAAAAGACCTGGAGGACAAAAGGTAGAATTTCCCGGAGGGCAAGTGAGTCTCAGTTCACAGAAGTTTCAATGATTCTTCAATATTGAGCCTGGTATTCTCAAGGAGTTAGTTTGATGTTCCCATAAGTGAAAACGTTTGATTCTCAATGATAGAAATATGCTAATTAACTTATGCAAAAAGGAGAAAATTAGTTTTAAGTATATATAATGAAACTACAGTCCATGGGATTCTCCACACCAGAATACTGGAGTGGGTAGCCATTCCCTTCTCCTGGGGATCTTACCAATCCAGGGATCAAACCCAGATCTCTAGCAATGCACGCAGATTCTTTACCAGCAGAGCCACCAGAGAAGCCCAAGAAGGTTGGAGTGGGTAGCCTATCCCTTCTCCAGCAGATCTTTGCGACCCAGGAATTGAACCAGGGTCTCCTGCATTGCAGGTGGATTCTTTACCAGCTGAGCTACCAGGGAAGTCCAATAGCTTTCAACTAGTGGTGGCTTGTTGGTCTAGTGATATCATTCTTGCTTAGGTTGCAAAAGATCCTGGGTTTATATCCTGGATGAGCCCCTTATGGTTAGCAGGTTCTGGGGCTTCCCTTGTAGCTTAGTCAGTAAATAATCTGCCTGCAATGCAGGAGATAAGGGTTCAATCACTGACTGGGGAAGATGCCCTGGAGAAGGGAATAGCTACCCACTCTAGTATTCTTGCCTGGAGAATTCCATGGACAGAGGAGTCTGGCAGGCTACAGTCCATTGAGTTTCAAGTGTTGGACATGACTTAGCAACTAAACCACCACATAATGAAAACTTCCCACATTAAATTTGGTTTTTAGGGAATCAACAATGTCAGGGGGCCAGGTCTTTCCACTTTTTTCTGTGTTAATTTCATGCTCAGGTTCAACTAATGGCAAGAGGGATGCCCAGAAGCCCTCAATCTACATTTTTCCAACTTTAAGTCTAGTGGAGAAGAATGTATGCTTCAATATTTTTCTCAAGAAATTTGTGCCTGAATCCCCAGATCGGGCTCTGCTTTATGGAATCGAGTCTAAGAGAGCAAGGAAGGAAACAATCCCAAACTGTGTCTGGGAGAAGAGGTTCTCATTGTATGATCTCAGATGGCAGAGGACAATGGTTTCCAGGGTTTGAATGCTCATGCCCATTGATGGGTAAGGACGTTGGAATAATTCCTACTGATCCCTGTCAGAACAAAACTTGTAGAGCTTATTATTAATATTTTACTCCTTTAAAGAATATTTACTTATTCATTCGGCTTATTCATTCTTACTTGCGGGGCTCAGTAATTGCAATACACAGGCTTAGTTGCTCTGAGGCTTGTGGGATCTTAATTCCCAACCAAGGATCGAACTGGTGTCTGCTATATCACAAGATAGATTCTTAACCACCTGACCACCAGGGAAGTCCCTATTTTACTCTTTTTTTTGGATGAAGACTCAAATCAAATTCACATGGCTTCCCAAGTGGCACTTGTGGTAAAGAACCCGCCTGCCAATGCGGGAAACATAAGAGACACAGGTTTGATTCCTGGGTCAGGAAGATCCCCTGGAGAAGGAAATGGCAACCGCTACAGTATTCTTGGCTGGAGAATCCCATGGGCAGAAGAGCCTGGCGGGCTACAGGCCATGGGTCACAAAGAATCAGACACAACTGAGGAAGTGGGCACACACATTTATAGGACACATAGAGCGTCAGAACCTCTGGGTGCATGCTTGGGTGGCATCGGGATTCAGTATTTTGCGGGGAGTGGAGACCTGAGTTTAGGGACTTTGTAATTGCTCTTTGCTGTAAAGGGGTTAGAGGTACTTTGGGTGGAAGCCCAAGGTTAGATAATGCTGTGTCATTTGCTATGAATACTAAAGTAAGACCAGAGTGAGTAGAAATCTTATGACTCAAAAAATTCATCTCCATTTCATGGATTTTTGAGGTGACCTCTATGAAGCTTTCTGGCTCTCTGATTTCACATTCCAAAGACTAAGAATGGAAGAGGAAGGGTTATAATTTAAGGCCACAGTATAAACACAGTTGATTGCAAAGAACAATAAATTGCCATCAGAAATCAATACATTATTTTCCAAAGCTTGTCTGGGGAGAATCATTCCATCTTCACAGACACAGTGGATGTTAGCTAGATTTATAGCTGTTTGCTGGGGGTTTATACAGCATCATATTTCCAACGGATCCATCAGGAAGAGAAGCTTGGTCATTCAGCCTCCCTTTAGGGAGTAGAAGCAGCAGAGAAATTTCCCGGATGACGTATTGAGAGTTATAAAGTAGGGATCTTTTCCATGTACAATTAATTGGTGAATTAAAGGAAAGATTCCTGGGATAGTTCACTTAATGGTTCACTTTTTAATGCTTTATTTTGCACACAGGGGCCTGAATTAGATAAATTTACCTTATTAGTGCAGATAATATTAAACATTTGGGCAGTCTTGATATATGAGGCTTAGTTGTATGTATTTAAAGGAAAAATTTAACATGTATCAGGACACTGAAAATGTAAAATACGTTGATTGCAGTCACAGAATGAACCAAACTCTAAATTAGAATTTACTGAGCAGGAAAGTCAAATTTGAAGAATTTGGTTTCAAGCACCAATAGTCTGAAGGAGTCATATGCTACGTATTGATTTTTCCCACCCAAATCCTTAAAGATATTAAAAACTTTACATACACACTAAAATCTGATTTACTTGCAATTCACTAATTTGTAGTTTATAATAATGTGTCTTAGCTAGAATGACATTGACTTGTGTCTTCTATTCAAAGAAAATTAGCTATTCTGTGTAAAAGCATTTTCCCAAGGAGCATCTTATCTATTTATTAAAGGACTTGACAGCATGGAAATTGCATTTCATTGAGATAGTTTTGTAATTTACCTGGATCCCAATTAGTACAAAATTGTGATATTTGACTATCCTTCACTTTATACCACAAGAACATCTAGTTCAGAGTTTAAATATAATATTCCTTTCTAATAAAATATTTTTATAAAATAAGATCTTTTCCTCCTCCAAAGATGCTTCTTTTAATTTTTATACCATAAATAATAATGGAACATCATCATGTAATAAAATACTCACCTCTCTGGATAAACCACTCTGCTCTTCTTATTTGTATCCTGAAACAGAGTCATTTTATGAATTGAAATCATAAACTGTCTTAGCTCTAAGTATAAATTAAGCCAAGCCAATAAAACGTTAGCTGGCCATTCTCAGCCAGTACTGCAGAGAAGCTTAAACATTTCTAAAGTCCCATATTAGGCAAACTAATCAACATCCAAGGGTATTGTGTCAGGTGAAGGCATAGCAAGGGGCATTTCTAAGTCAGATTTGAATAAAAACAAAAACATTCAAAGGATAACTTTCCAGACCAAAGTGATTTCCCATCTGAATGCACATACAGTGAGGGTTGCTCCATCTGCAACTCTCTGATCCAGAAAATGAAACCCTGCTTTCAGGGCAGGCGTGGGGGGAAATGGGGACATTCTCACTGTCTCAGGGACCTTCTCTGACCTTGCATGACTTCCCTCATGCCTTCAACCACGAGGCCTCTAAAACAATCTAGTCCCTACAGTCAGTCCAAGAAGATGCTCGATCTTGGTGTGGCTCACTTCTGCCAAGTCCTGTCCCTAGAACCAAAGAGTCGTTAGGGGAGGATGAAGGGGAAAGTGCTTTATATTCTGCTGCTATTAAAAATTACCGCAGGTGCAAGGCACACTGATTTCAATCAGTCTCCCACATATTGTGAAGACTTTAGAAAGCCTAGCAAGTTCCAAAAGCTGTAAGTTTCCATCAGACACAGAATAACCTAGGGCTACCATCTCAGAAGATAGACTCACAGTATTTAACAGCCCACAAATTCTTATTTATCTGCATCTCCCCCTCTTACTCTATAGTTGCCCTTCAGCTTGAAATTACTGATCTGTAAGAGAAGGCAACATTTGGTCATTTATTCACCAAATACTTATTGTTCTATATCAAGCATTGTGAGTAGGCATTGAGACATATACATTAATGTGATAGACAAAATCCTTATTGTCAGAGACCTCATATTTCTGGGTGGGGATGTACAACTACGATAGACAAATCTTTCAGATAAAAATCCAGAGCTGTAAACACTGCAACAGAACAGGGTGCGGGCTTACCACGTGCGGCTGACACAGCGGATGCCGCAGCTAAGAAATCAGAAAGCATTTGTGTGTGTGTTTTAATATTTCACCTTTCAAAGTGTCCCATCAAAAGTCAGGTTTATTTTTGCAAAATAGGGGGTATAAGTCAGGGTTCTCTAGGGAAACAGAACCAATACGATATAGAAGCAGACATAGATACATAGACTCTTGAGAACTCCAATACTTTGGCTACCTGATGCAAAGAGCCGACTCCTTGGAAAAGACCCTGACCCTGGGAAAGACTGAGGGCAGGAGAAGGGGGTGGCAGAGGATAATATGGTTAGATAGCATCCCCGACTTAATGGACATGACTTTGAGCAAACTTAGGGATACAGTCAGAGGAACCTGGTGTGCTATAGTTCACTGGGGCCCAAAGAGTCAGACATGATTTAGTGACTAAACAACAGCAACATATAGTAACAGATACAGATATAAATGGAGATATAAGAGGAGATTTATGATTAGCAGTTGCTTCATGCGCTTATGCCAGCTGAAAGTGAACAGTGTTAGTCACTCAGTCATGTCCAACACTTTTCAACCACATGAACTTGACCCCATGAACTCAACCCCATGAGCCCACCAGAGTCCATGGGATTCTCCAGGCAAGAATACTGGAGTGGGTTACCATTTCCTTCTCCAGGATGTCTTCCCGAGCCAGGGATGGAACCTGGGTCTCCTGCATCACAGGCAGATTCTTTACAATCTAAGCCACTATGACAGCTGAGATGCTCCACAATCTGCCGTCTGCGAGCTGGAGAACCAGGGAAGCCGGTGGCATGCTTCAGTCCGAGTCCAAAGTCCTGAGAGGCAACAGGATGCTGGTTTAAGTCTCGGGGTCTGAAGGTCTGTGAGCAGGTGCTGCCGTGTCTTGGCATGTCCGTGACCTTCCAGCTCCAGATGAGGGACAGAACTGCCCTCCCCTCACCTTTCTGTTCCACTTGAAGGCCCGCTGGATTGGTGAGGGTGGCTCTTCATGCTGTCTACCAGATCAAATGCCAATCATTTCCAGGCACACACTCACAGACTCACCCAGAAAGAATGTTCTCCAGCTGTCTGGGCATCCATCCCTAAGGGCAGTCAAGTCGACACATAAAATGAACCACTGCAACGGCAACAAGAGTCCTCTTTATTTCAGCTTGCTAGTTATATCAGTGTCCTGCTTATATGTGCATAAATGTGGGATGTTTGTGGTAATTTGAGCGAAGACCCATGGGTCTGAAGCCTGGATTTGTACAGTTTTGTCATTCCCTTTGAGAAAAAGCACATCTCATCAGTTACATGTTAGAAGGGGAAAAGTAGGTGCCTGACTTTGTAGTCAGACCTGTGACGTGAGTCCTTCTGGGGGAGACGGGGTGCCCGCGGTGCACTTGTTACTCTTGCAGGCGTGCTCCTATCTCCTGAAGTCAGCAGAATTCTTGTTGATTTCAAAGGTGGTCTATGGAGATAAAGTTGCATACTGACTGACAAGTCAGAGCCTGAGAAATTCCACATTAGCCGTCTTTCTCCTTAAATATGCACCTTTCACTTGTAAGTCTTTCAAACAATACACTTGTCAATAATTTAGGAAATGATCTCCAATGTCTTAAAACTTTTATAGCACTTTGGGTTTGCAGTCTGGTGGTGTTTTACATCCTGGGTGTCTCTACAAATCAAAATCTTTATTATGGAGTCAAGTACATACCCAGAGCTGTCCTAGAAAAGGGAGGAAAAGGACAGATGTTTGTAGATAAATATTTGCAAAATAAAAATGTTTTAATGAGGAAAATCTTGTTGCAAAGAGGATAGAATGGATGTCCAAACTTGGAAAATAAAACTGAATAACCTTCATCTCATTCATCTGGTTTTTGATGAGATCTTCAAGACTAGTTTGACCACAGTTAAGATAAGACCTGAAAGTGAGGAAGATGTGATCTGCTTATTAACAGAATAGTGCCTTGCACTTCATAGATGCTTAATGAACCTGTGTTAAGTTGGTACCTCCCTAATTTATGGGGATATATGGGCTTCCCTTGTGGCTCAGCTGATAAAGAATCCACCTGCAATGCGGGAGACCTGGGTTTGATCCCTGGGTTGGGAAAATCCCCTGGAGAAGAGAAAGGCTACCCACTCCAGTATTCTGGCCTAGAGAGTTCCACGGAATATCCATGGAGTCGCAAATAGCCAGACCCGACTGAGTGAATTTCATTTTCACTTATGGTATAATCTGAAAACAGGTCTCCTTCCAGTCGAGAGGAATTCACGAGCATCCTGCTTAAACCACAGTTCACGTGTGTCAGGAATTGTTGGTAAAACACATGGAAATGCATGGAATGTTTGTGGTGATCCTAGTTCATCATCACAAGCTTTTATTACACCAGTGGTTCTTAGCACGACCCAAACCGATGTCATTTTTATAGCAAATATTCCACACTCTATCTTTTACTCTTATGAAGTCAAGTTCATAGGTTATATGAGCTTTGTACTGTATAATTTTAAGATGTAATATCATAATTATAATATGAGAAATAAGAGAATACTACTGTGCTTTATAACAATAATAATACGACACATATTTTAATATAGGAACACTTAGTCCTGACCATGCTAGAAGACAAAACATCATTGTCAAATATTTACACTTAGATACAGAGTTATCCATTTAGACATATTTACTCAACTAAAGAAGGTGTATTGCGTTGGTTGTTGCATCTGGAAAATACTGAGGTTTGCCAAAAAAATGGTGAATGACTGACTCAGTTAAGTTATGAACCACAGTAAAACTTTACGTCAGTTTATACAGATATTCTGCTCTGGAAAATTGAGTGGTCAAAACTGTGAAGAGATATTTTAGATTTGTCTGTGGGGGTGTTAGATTCTAGGCTTGTATAAGATTATGAACAAGTTTGCCGCCCTCACGGATATCCACGGGAACATTTCAGAAACACTCAGAATATAGGAGCATCCTTTGTTCTTTGGGGAGAAAAGTCTGGATTCCTTGGACCCCGTATTCCAAATCAGTCCTGCTCGCCCCCACTTACCCTGACAACCAAAGGGAACGTCCTCTCACGCCCCCAAACGTGCCCTGTGAGGCTGCACTGTGGCTGCTGAGAGCCCGGGAATTACACCACACAGGCGAGAGGGCGACTGTAAGCCTCTCCTCTTGCTCATCTTGGGATGCTGCTGTCACTCTTTCCTTCGTTCCTGGTCATTTTTGAGATGTGACACCCCACAGCAATCTCACCACCACTGACAGCTGGTTGGTGATACAGTTTTCCTGTGCCCTGGTCATTTAAATGGAAACGAATGGAAGTAAAATGAACCCCGCATGTTTAAAGGCAGTTCTGGTTTACATAACTATAGGACTGGAAAAAAAATTATTGCTACACGGAGGGAACAATTAATCACACAGGAGACCAAGACAAATAAAAAGCAGGACTTTTTTCATCTTTAAATGTGAAGAAAACAATGTAACAGTAATGTAAATATGCAAAAAAGAGAAAAAAGATGATTGTTGGGTTCAACGAGCTTTGAATATATCAAAGCATTGGGGAATGGGAGCATAAATATGCTCTGATAACCAGTGCTTCAGATTCTAAGCAAAGCTCACAAAAAGTGGCCGGTAGGTTAAATCACTTCTATCCTTGGGTGTTTGGGTTGTAATGCTAAGGATTTTAAGTAATTGCCTCATAAACTCAATTGACCATTAAAGTCCAATTGACCAAAATATTAAAGCCTTTGGCAGGGTAGAGGGGGGATGGGTGAGCCTTAATGACAACAGAGTGATTCAATTAAGTTTGATAAATGCTCACGGAAGGTCTAAGGTCTAGCATATGTCAAACACTGGGAAGATCTAGCATTGATGAACCTCTTCCAGAAGCTACACACACTGACCTACAGTCTTCTCAGTAACTCTCTATGAGAATATTTCATCCCCACTTTATAGATGCGAGCACTGGGGTTCAGCTGGAGGAGGAAATGGCTCCTTGTATCCTTGCCTGAAGGATCCCAGGGACAGTGGAGCCTGGCCAGCTATAATCTGTGGGATTGCAGAGAGTCTGACAGGACTCAGTGACTAAACAACTGAGGTTAAGCAAAGCTCAGAGAAGCAGTCCTAAAGCTGGAATTTGCACGTCCGCCTGCTTTGTGCTCAGGGAGGAGAGTGCATCACTGCGGTACTGGGTCCTAGGCTAGGAAAAGTGCATGCTCTACTTCCTTTATTCCTCAAAGAACCAAGTGATAAAGGCGGTGGCTATTTCTCTAATTTTAAAGCTGAGTCACTGTAGGCACAGAAAGCTGAGACTCGGTTCAGGTCACACCACGAGTGAAGAGTGCAAGCCAGACGTACGGCGGATTGATGTGATTTAGAGGACCTGTTCTTTCTACCCTGGTCTCGTGTGCTTGGTAGCACCATCTCACTTTTTCATTTCTCTATCTGTCATGATTCTTTCTTGAACGTGCCCTGTTGTGTCTCTTTGTGACCTTATGGACTGTAGCCTGCCAGGCTCCTCTGTCTGTAGGATTCCCCAGGCAAGAGTATTGGAGTGGGTGGCCATTTCCTTCTCCAGGGGATCTTCCCAATCCAGGGATCAACCCCATGTCTCCTGTGTCTCCTGCATTGCAGGAGGACTCTTCATTGCTTTAGCTACTGGGGAAGCCCCGCTTGTTTAATTTTATTTATTTATACATTTTTGGCCGTAGTTGGTCTTTGTAGCTGCACTCGGGTTTTACTCTAGCTAAGACAGCAGGGGCTGCTCTCTGATGGTGGTGTGTGGGCTTCTCAATGCAGTGGCTTCTCTCGTTCCCGAGCGTGGGCTTTAGGGAGCACGGGCTGCAGCAGCTGCAGCTCCCAGGCTCTAGTGTTGTGCTGTGCTCAGTTGCTCAGTCGTGTGCGACTCTTTGGGATCCATGGACTGTAGGCCATCAGACTGCTCTGTCCACAGGATTCTCCAGGCAAGAATACCAGAGTGGGTTGCCATGTCCTCCTCCAGGGATCTTCCCAACCCAGGGATCGAACCCAGGTCTCCCACATTGAAGGCGGATTCTTTAATGTCTGAGCCACCAGGGAAGCCCTACAGCACAGGCTCAGTAGTTGCGGTTCACTGGCTTACTTGCTCCGAAGCAAGTGGGATCTTCCTGACCAAGGGATCAAACTGGAGTCTCCTTCATTGACAGGCGGATTCTTTACCACTGAGCCACCAGGGAAGCCCTGTCATGATTCTCCACATTAAACTCTTGGGTGGTACCTCATTAATTATAAAGATCAATGTGTAACTTTTTTTTAATGTAAAACACACTTGTATTAGCTAAATTATCTAATTCCCTGAAGCAATCTAGAAAGTCTGCCTTGAAAAAAAGAGTGCCATGGGGAGCATGACACGCGGGCCGTCCCCTGCCCTGAAGCAGCTCTCATGCTCGTTACCGGCTTATTGAGGTTTACAAGAAGCATCTTAGTAAGTCATGGCTTCCCTTGGTTAATGTAGTTAACAAACTCGGGGTTTTTTCCCAAACTCACTTGACCAGGAAATCCTTCTCCCTGCTAACGTCTGTTAAAATCCTCAGGATCTAATATCTCACCTAAGACGTCTGGAAATAAAAGAGATTGTCTAATTAGCTTTTTAGACACAAGATCGGTTTTAACATACTTAGCCCACCTTTTGCAAAATTGAAGGGAGTCCACGGTTCTGCCTCTCTATTGGGCACCTCCTTTTGTTGTGCTTTCCAAGACCCTGACCTAGACCCCATTCACTGTCTCTTCTCAAATATTCACCCAGAGATCTCCAGTGACAGTGGCATAAAGGAACTTAAAGGCACTGGGACTGTGGTCCATTGGCTCGCAGAGTCAGATATGGTGGAAGCAACGGAGCACGCACGCACGCAAAGCAGAAAGAGACTCACGGGCTTAGAGGACGAACGTATGGTTGCTGGGGGAAGGGATAGTTGGGGAAGTTGGGATGGACATGTGCACCCCGCTGTATTTAAAATGCTCAAACAACAAGGGCCTACTGTACAGCACAGGGAACTCTGCTCAGTGTGATTGACAGCCTGGAAGGGAGGGGGTTTGAGAGACAATCAGTTCAGTCAGTTCAGGCACTCAAGTCATGTCCTACTCTTTGGGGCCTCATGGGCTGCAGCACACCAGGCCTCCCTGTCCATCACCAACTCCCAGAGCTTGCTTAAACTTATGTCTATCAAGTTGGTGATGCCATCCAACCATCTCATCTCCTGTCATCCCCCCTTCTCCTCCCGCTTTCAATCTTTCCCAGCATCCGGGTCTTTTCCAATGAGTCAGTTCTTCGCATCATGTGGCCAAAGTATTGGAGCTTCAGCATCAGTCCTTCCGATGAATATTCAGGACAGATTTCCTTTAGGATGGACTGGTTGGATCTCCTTGCTGTAAAAGGGACTCTCAAAAGTCTTCTCCAACACCACAGTTCAAAAGCATCCATTCTTCGGCTCTCAGCTTTCTTTATAGTCCAACTCTCACATCCATACATGACTACTGGGAAAACCATAGCTTTGAGTAGATGGACCTTTGTTGGCAAAGTAATGTCTCTGCTTTTTAATATTCTGTCTAGGTTGGTCATAACTTTTTTCCAAGGAGCAAGCGTCTTTTAATTTCATGGCTGCAGTCACCATCTGCAGTGATTTTGGAGCCCAAAATAGTAAAATCTGTCCCTGTTTCCATTGTTTCCCCATCTACTTGCCATGAAATGCTTACATGAAATGTTCCCTGGGTATCTCTAATTTTCTTGAAGAGATCTCTAGTCTTTCCCAGTCTATTGCTTTCCTCTGTTTCTTTGCATTGGTCACTGAGGAAGGCTTTCTTATCTCTCTTTGCTATTCTTTGGAACTCTGCAATCAGATGTGTGTATCTTCCCTTTCCTCTTTGCCTTTAGCTCCTCTTCTTTCTCAGCTATTTGTAAGACCTCCTCAGACAACCATTTTGCCTTTTTGCATTTCTTCTTCTTGGGAATGGTTTTGATCACTGCCTCTTGTACAATTTTAGGAGCCTCCATTCACAGCTCTTCAGGCATTCTATCTATCAGATCTAATCCCTTGAATCTATTTGTCACTTCCAGTGTATAATTGTGAGGGATTTGATGTGGGTCATACCTGAATGGTCTAGTGGTTTTCCATTCTTTCTTCAATTTAGGCCTGAATTTTGCAATAAGGTGTTCATGATCTGAGCCACAGTCATCTCCCAGTCTTGTTTTTGCTGACTGTATAGAGCTTCTTCATCTTTAGCTGGAAAGAATATAATGAATCTGATTTCGGTGTTGACCATCTGGTGATGTCTACATGTAAAGTCATCTCTTGTGTTGTTGGAAGAGGGTGTTTTTTATGACCAGTGCATTCTCTTGGCAAAACTCTATTAGCCTTTGCCCTGCTTCATTCTGTACCCCAAGGACAAACTTGCCTGTTACTCCAGGTGTTTATTGATTTCCTACTATGCATTCCAGTTCCCTAGGATGAAAAGGATATCTTTTTTTGGTGTTAATTCTAGAAGGTCTTGTAAGTCTTCATAGAACCGTTCAGCTTCTCTGGCATTAGTGGTCGGGGCATAGACTTGGATTACCGTGATATTAAATGGTTTGCCTTGGAAACAAACAGAGATTATTCTGTCATTTTTGAGACTGCAAACAAGAACTGCATTCCTGGACTCTTGTTGACTATGAAGGCTACTCCATTTCTTCTAAGGAATTGCCCACAGTCATGGATATAATGGTTATCTGAATTAAATTCTCCCATTCCGGTTCACTTTAGTTCACTGGTTCCTAAAATGCTGGTGTTCACTCTTGCCATCTCCTGTTTGACCACTTCCAGTTTGCCATGATTCATGGATCTAACATTCCAGGTTCCTTGCTTCCATCACCAGTCACAGCCACAGCTGGGCGTTGTTTTCGCTTTGGCTCCGTCTCTTCATCCTTTATGTAGTTATTTCTCCACTAATGTCCAGTAGCATATTGGGCACCTACTGACCTGGGGAGTTCATCTTTCAGTGTCCTATCTTTGGGGAGAATGGGTACATGCATAGCTGAGTCCCTTCGCTGTCCACCTGAAACCACCACATTGTTAATCGGCTATGCCTCTGCAGCTGCTAAGTCGCACATAAAAGTGAAAAGTGAATGAAGTCGCTCAGTCATGTTGGGACTGTTCGAGACCCCAGTACAAAATAAAAGTTTAAAGTTTGAAAAACCAAATTAGATTCTAATTTCAATTCTAGAATTTTCTGAGTTTAGTGTCATATGGAGAGTCCATGGATAATGGAAGAGAATAAGCTTTGGGAGCAGGTTACCAGAGCTGTGCCGTTCAACAGAGCACACTTGGCTGATTGCCTCTCTACGCTTCTGTTTGCTCACATGTAAAACACGGATAATGAGGGTACTCTTCATGCATTTGCTGTGAGGATTAAATGTGGCTTATCACACCTGAAGTCTTTAGAACCAGGCCCAGCAAATGGTGCAGCTATATGCATCGTGTAAAGGAGATCAATAGAAGAACAGCTAGACCTTGAATCATGTGTCAAATTTGCCTACAAGTGATGGAGAACAGGGGTCCCCAACCATGCCTGATGGTCTGAGGTGGAGCTGATGTAATGACAGTAGAAATTAACTACCATAAATGTAATAAGCTTGAATCATCACACCGCCCCCCCACCTTAGTCCATGGAAAAATTGTCTTTCATGAAACCAGACCCTGGCACCAAAGACATTGGGGATCGATGATGAGAGGAAGGGGAGACATTTAGCATGAAGGTGCATGTATCACACATACGCCATTTTAAACTCAGAGTGGGTAGGACGTTTGGTTTTGGAAAGAATGGGGGGCTGGCAGAGAGAAGACCTGAGATGCTCACAGCACATAAAGAATAATGAGAAAGCAGTGTGTGCATCGGAGAAGGCGATGGCACCCCACTCCAGTACTCTTGCCTGGAAAATCCCATGGACAGAGGAGCCTGGTGGGCTGCAGTCCATGGGGTTGCTAAGAGTCGGACATGACTGAACGACTTCACTTTTACTTTTCACTTTCTTTTTTTTTTTTAATTTTGTTTTATTTTTAAACTTTACAATATTGTATTGGTTTTGCCAAATATCGAAATGAATCTGCCACAGGTATACATGTGTTCCCCATCCTGAACCCTCCTCCCTCCTCTGTCCCTATACCATCCCTCTGGGTCGTCCCAGTGCACCAGCCCCAAGCATCCAGTATCGTGCATCGAAGCTGGACTGGCGACTCGTTTCATATATGATATTATACGTATTTCAATGCCATTCTCCCATATCATCCCACCCTCTCCCTCTCCCACAGAGTCCAAAAGACTGTTCTATACATCAGTGTCTCTTTTGCTGTCTCATATACAGGGTTATTGTTACCATCTTTCTAAATTCCATATATATGCGTTAGTATACTGTATTGGTGTTTTTCTTTCTGGCTTACTTCACTCTGTATAATAGGCTCCAGTTTCATCCACCTCATTAGTACTGGTTCAAATGTATTCTTCTTAATGGCTGAGTAATACTCCATTGTGTATATGTACCATAGCTTTCTTATCCATTCGTCTGCTGATGGACATCTAGGTTGCTTCCATGTCCTGGCTCTTATAAACAGTGCTGCGATGAACATTGGGGTACACGTGTCTCTTTCAATTCTGGTTTCCTCAGTGTGTATGCCCAGCAGTGGGATTGCTGGATCATAAGGCAGTTCTATTTCCAGTTTTTTAAGGAATCTCCACACTGTTCTCCATAGTGGCTGTACTAGTTTGCATTCCCACCAACAGTGTAAGAGGGTTCCCTTTTCTCCACATCCTCTCCAGCATTTATTGCTTGTAGACTTTTGGATCGCAGCCATTCTGACTGGCGTGAAATGGTACCTCATAGTGGTTTTGATTTGCATTTCTCTGATAATGAGTGATGATGAGCATCTTTTCATGTGTTTGTTAGCCATCTGTATGTCTTCTTTGGAGAAATGTCTATTTAGTTCTTTGGCCCATTTTTTGATTGGGTCATTTATTTTTCTGGAATTGAGCTGTAGGAGTTGCTTGTATATTTTTGAGATTAGTTGTCAGTTGCTTCATTTGCTATTATTTTCTCCCATTCTGAAGGCTGTCTTTTCACCTTGCTTATGGTTTCCTTTGTTGTGCAGAAGCTTTGAAGTTTAATTAGGTCCCATTTGTTTATTTTTGCTTTTATTTCCAATATTCTGGGAGGTGGGTCATAGAGGATCCTGCTGTGATGTATGTTGGAGAGTGTTTTGCCTATGTTCTCCTCTAGGAGTTTTATAGTTTCTGGTCTTACATTGAGATCTTTAATCCATTTTGAGTTTATTTTTGTGTATGGTGTTAGAAAGTGCTCTAGTTTCATTCTTTTACAAGTGGTTGACCAGTTTTCCAAGCACCACTTGTTAAAGAGATTGTTTTTAATCCATTGTATATTCTTGCCTCCTTTGTCAAAGATAAGGTGTCCATATGTGCGTGGGTTTATCTCTGGGCTTTCTATTTTGTTCCATTGATCTATATTTCTGTCTTTGTGCCAATACCATACTGTCTTGATGACTGTGGCTTTGTAGTAGAGCCTGAAGTCAGGTAGGTTGATTCCTCCAGTTCCATTCTTCTTTCTCAAGATAGCTTTGGCTATTCGAGGTTTTTTGTATTTCCAGACAAATTGTGAAATTATTTGTTCTAGCTCTGTGAAGAATACCGTTGGTAGCTTGATAGGGATTGCATTGAATCTATAGATTGCTTTGGGTACTATACTCATTTTCACTATATTGATTCTTCCAATCCATGAACATGGTATATTTCTCCATCTATTAGTGTCCTCTTTGATTTCTTTCACCAGTGTTTTATAGTTTTCTATATATAGGTCTTTAGTTTCTTTAGGTAGATATATTCCTAAGTATTTTATTCTTTGCGTTGCAATGGTGAATGGAATTGTTCCCTTAATTTCTCTTTCTGTTTTCTCATTATTAGTGTATAGGAATGCAAGGGATTTCTGTGTGTTGATTTTTATATCCTGCAACTTTACTATAATCATTGATTAGTTCTAGTAATTTTCTGGTGGAGTCTTTAGGGTTTTCTATGTAGAGGATCATGTCATCTGAAAACAGTAAGAGTTTTACTTCTTCTTTTCCAATTTGGATTCCTTTTATTTCTTTTTCTGCTCTGATTGCTGTGGCCAAAACTTCCAAAACTATGTTGAATAGTAATGGTGAAAGTGGGCACCCTTGTCTTGTTCCTGACTTTAGAGGAAATGCTTTCAATTTTTCACCATTGAGGATAATGTTTGCTGTCGGTTTGTCATATATAGCTTTTATTATGTTGAGGTATGTTCCTTCTATTCCTGCTTTCTGGAGAGTTTTTATCACAAATGGATGTTGAATTTTGTCAAAGGCTTTCTCTGCATCTATTGAGATAATCATATGGTTTTTATTTTTCATTTTGTTAATGTGGTGTATTACATTGATTGATTTGCAGATATTGAAGAATCCTTGCATCCCTGGGATAAAGCCCACTTGGTCAATCAAAAACACTCTGGAGGCAACAAATAGTAGAGTAACAGAGGCAGAAGATAGGATTAGTGAATTAGAAGATAGAATGGTAGAAATAAATGAATCAGAGAGGAAAAAAGAAAAATGAATTAAAAGAAATGAGGACAATCTCAGAGACCTCCAGGACAATATTAAACGCTACAACATTCGAATCATAGGGGTCTCAGAAGAAGAAGACAAAAAGAAAGACCATGAGAAAATACTTGAGGAGATAATAGTTGAAAACTTCCCTAAAATGGGGAAGGAAATAATCACTCAAGTCCAAGAAACCGAGAGAGTCCCAAACAGGATAAACCCAAGGCGAAACACCCCAAGACACATATTAATCAAATTAACAAAGATCAAACACAAAGAACAAATATTAAAAGCAGCAAGGGAAAAACAACAAATAACACACAAGGGAATTCCCATAAGGATAACAGCTGATCTTTCAATAGAAACTCTTCAACCTGGGAGTGAATGGCAGGACATACTTAAAGTGATGAAAGAAAATAACCTACAGCCCAGATTATTGTACCCAGCAAGGATCTCATTCAAATATGAAGGAGAAATCAAAAGCTTTTCAGACAAGCAAAAGCTGAGAGAATTCAGCACCACCAAACCAGCTCTCCAACAAATACTAAAGGATATTCTCTAGACAGGAAACACAAAAACGGTGTATAAATTCGAACCCAAAACAATAAAGTAAATGGCAACGGGATCATACTTATCAATAATTACCTTAAACGTAAATGGGTTGAATGCCCCAACCAAAAGACAAAGACTGGCTGAATGGATACAAAAACAAGACCCCTATATATGCTGTCTACAAGAGACCCACCTCAAAACAGGGGACACATACAGACTGAAAGTGAAGGGCTGAAAAAGATTTTCCATGCAAATAGGGACCAAAAGAAAGCAGGAGTAGCAATACTCATATCAGATAAAATAGACTTTAAAACAAAGGCTGTGAAAAGAGACAAAGAAGGTCACTACATAATGATCAAAGGATAAATCCAAGAAGAAGATATAACAATTATAAATATATATGCACCCAACACAGGAGCACCGCAATATGTAAGACAAATGCTAACAAGTATGAAAGGAGAAATTAACAATAACACAATAATAGTGGGAGACTTTAATACCCCACTCACACCTATGGATAGATCAACTAAACAGAAAATTAACAAGGCAACACAAACTTTAAATGATACAATAGACCAGTTAGACCTAATTGATATCTATAGGACATCTCATCCCAAAACAATGAATTTCACCTTTTTCTCAAGCGCACATGGAACCTTCTCCAGGATAGATCACATCCTGGGCCATAAATCTAGCCTTGGTAAATTCAAAAAAAATTGAAATCATTCCAAGCATCTTTTCTGACCACAATGCAGTAAGATTAGATCTCAATTACAGGAGAAAAACTATTAAAAATGCCAACATATGGAGGCTGAACAACACGCTGCTGAATAACCAACAAATCACAGAAGAAATAAAAAAAGAAATCAAAATTTGCATAGAAACGAATGAAAATGAAAACACAACAACCCAAAACCTGTGGGACACTGTAAAAGCAGTCCTAAGGGGAAAGTTCATAGCAATACAGGCATACCTCAAGAAACAAGAAAAAAGTCAAATAAATAACCTAACTCTACACCTAAAGCAACTAGAAAAGGAAGAGATGAAGAACCCCAGGGTTAGTAGAAGGAAAGAAATCTTAAAAATTAGGGCAGAAATAAATGCAAAAGAAACAAAAGAGACCATAGCAAAAATCAACAAAGCCAAAAGCTGGTTCTTTGAAAGGATAGATAAAATTGACAAACCATTAGCCAGACTCATCAAGAAACAAAGGGAGAAAAATTAAATCAATAAAATTAGAAACGAAAATGGAGAGATCACAACAGACAACACAGAAATACAAAGGATCATACGAGACTACTATCAACAATTATATGCCAATAAAATGGACAACTTGGAAGAAATGGACAAATTCTTAGAAAAGTACAACTTCCCAAAACTGGACCAGGAAGAAATAGAAAATCTTAACAGACCCATCACAAGCATGGAAATTGAAACTGTAATCAAAAATCTTCCCGCAAACAAAAGCCCAGGTCCAGACGGCTTCACAGCTGAATTCTACCAAAAATTTAGAGAAGAGCTAACACCTATCCTACTCAAACTCTTCCAGAAAATTGCAGAGGAAGGTAAACCTCCAAATTCATTCTATGAGGCCACCATCACCCTAATACCAAAACCTGACAAAGATCCCACAAAAAAAGAAAACTACAGGCCATGAACATACACTCATGAACTACACTCATGAACATAGATGCAAAAATCCTTAACAAAATTCTAGCAATCAGAATCCAAAAACACATTAAAAAGATCACTTTTCACTTCCATGCATTGGAGAAGGAAATGGCAACCCACTCCAGTGTTCTTGCCTGGAGAATCCCATGGACGAGGAGCCTGGTGGGCTGCTGTCTATGGGGTCGAACAGAGTCGGACACGACTGAAGCGACTTAGCAGCAGCAGCAGTGTGTGCACTCGGCCACCACCAGGAGGCCTGCTCTGGAGGCCACCCTCAGAGCACTTTCTCCTTGCAAATCACTGCAGGGCTGGCTCAGGTGCACATTTGCAGCTTATCCTCTTTCAGATTTAAGTGAGACTGGGATTGCCCTCCACCTTCCCTGGTGGCTCAGATGGTAAAGAATCTGCCTCCAATGCAGGAAACAGGGGCTCCATCCCTGGGCAGAGAGATCCCCTGGAGAAGGGAATGGCTACTCACTCCAGTCTTCTTGCCTGAAGGATCCCACGGACAGAGGAGCCTGGCGGCTGCAGTCCATGTAGTCACAAAGAGTCAAACACGACTGAGCAACTCTCTCACACACACAGACGCACACATACAATTGCCCTCCTCGGGCATGGAGCCTGGGAGGGCAAGTTCACTTCCCAGCCCCTAAATGGGGCCGCCCTCTCTGATGTCTGTCTCCAAGCCCATGTCCTACTGGACCCTTACCCTGGCCACATCCGGTCATGTGATGAGGCCTGTTACCTAGAGCCACTTTAAAATGAATGTAAATGGTTGAGGCAAAGGTTGTGTGAGTGCTAAGTCACTCAGTCGTGTCCGATTCTGCCACGCCATGGACTGTAGCCCTCGAGGCCCTCTGTCCATGGGATTCTCTGGGCAAGAACACTGGAGTGGGTTGCCATTTTCTACCCCAGAAAATCTCCCTGACCCAGGGATCGAACCTGAGTCCCTTTGTTGGCAAAGTGATGTCTCTGCTTTTTAATAAGCCGTCCAGTTTTAGTATCATCAGTTTGAACACCTCCGATGTCCACCAGCAGACCCAAGCTACTCCGGACTTCCTTTTCATCATGACAATTAGTGTAATCTGATGACTCAGATCTGCTTTGAATTTTTTCTCTGGAATTTAAGCAGAAAGATGGGGCCTATAGGTAACACTGCGTGATGCTGCATACTTCTGTGAATTGCGAGCAGCGTAATGCAAACGGCTTAGTACACACCTGAAAAGGTTTGTGGAACTGTGGAGCGCGTCTAGGGCGTGTTGAGCTAATTGTTTGGCTGTGACGGTAATTCATGAGATGGAGCCTTGTGTGAGGTGTTTGGTATTTCAGGCCTTTTAGAAGGAATCTTTACTATCTAGTCAACATTGATTTGTGAGTATTGAGATACTGGGTATGGGTAGGGAGAGAGTGAGAACTCGGGTGGCACAAAAGACTCCCACATGGGATGAATGTTCAATATGACTGAGCAATGCAGTGATCTTTAATGCCAGATAACAGCCAAGGATTATCGCTCATTTTTGTTAAGCAAAAATACAAGAGAAGATACCGTTTTTAATTACTTCATTTCCTCCCAAGGATAGATTCAAGTGATACAAATCAAAAAAAAAAAAAAATTCACTCAGGTCAGATGAAAATCTTTGAGTTTACACAAGGTAAGAAAATCCTGATTTCGGTGTATAATACTGAGCATTTTGCTCTGTATCTTTACCTCATGCTCCGGAGCCTGAGGCGGCTCTTGCACGTGAGTCTTCTCTGCTTCTGCCTGATGTCTGGCTCTGCCAGCTATGCAAGCTCCAGTGCTACATACACCGCAGGCCGAATCTCCTTCTTCTATTTGACAGCTGTGGTTAATGGGCTTTATTTTTAAATTGAAGAAGTTAGCATACAAACGAGATTTCAGAAATTTCTAACCACCTAATGAATGACACTGAAATCCCTGAAAGGTTATTGATGAAAAGATTGCAGCTGATTAGATATTTGGATACGGAATTTTAACTGAACTTTATATGCTTCTTTGTTTGAAGATGTAAAAGGTGAATGCAGTATTAGGATACAAGGAAGTTTTATCTGGCAGAAAGTAATAAATAATAAATGTGAAAGAGCTGAAGAGTGAATTTGCATTTATCAGGGTTATTCAGTGTAATGAGCCATTATTATCATTCTTATTATGAGAAGCTCACATTTCCAATTTTGGAATTTATGTGTTTTCAACAACTAAATTTTTTTTTCATAATCTACCCAGCATAGGTACAATATAATGAGGGGACATTTGGAAACTTCGTATGGAAGGAAGCTGTTTCCTTTTTAAATATGGTATTTACAAAACTTCACAAGCCTTTAATTAGAATTAAGCTATCAACACACACATACACACTGTTAATAACTTTTTTTTTTTTGGCTTGTGGAGCTTAGTTCCCTAATCTTTCAGCTTTCCTGTCTTGAATGTCTTGCGTTTGTTCACCACTTAATGAGAGTGCCTCCTATGTACTGAGGTGGTTTAGCACACAGTTCTAGGCAGTTAATACTAAACGGGTGCATTACATGAGGAACACACACTCACTTAAGAAAATATGGACACCTGAAAAATTAGAAGGAGTGAATCACTGCTTCCACTCCTTGCAGACAAGTTCTGCTGCGATGCTGGTGGGCCTCCCCCGACCCTGGTTCGTCTGCACCACGCCTTCACTTGTATTTTATGTGAATCAGGATTACTTTAGGTGAACTCTTTTATAGCCTTCCTTTCTTTAAAAGTGTATTTATCTGTATTGGAGAATAACTGCTTTACAGTATTGTGATGGTTTCTGCCGTACATCACCGTGGATCAGCCACACAGACACACGTCCCCTCCCTCTTGAACCCTGCTCCCCCTGCCACCCATCCCTTGGCCTGGGTCATCGCAGAGCCCCGGGTGTGAGCTCCCTGCATCGCACAGCAGACTCCCACTGGCACTCTCTTACTTTACATCTGGTGATATATGTGTTTCAATGCTCGTCTCTCAATTCGCCCCACCCGCTCCTTCCCCCACTGTGTCCACAAGCCTGTGCTGTCTGTCTGTGTCTGCACTGCAGCCCTGCGTATCAGTACCTCTCTCCAGATTCCATGTATATGCGTTAATATACAATATTTGTTTTTCTCCTTCTGACTTACTTCACTTTGTATAACAGGTATAGCCTTCTTCTTTTTTTTCAAAATAGTTTTTGATGGAGACCATTTTTTAAAATCTTTGTTGAATTGGTTACAGCGTTGCTCTTTTTCTATGTTTTGGTTTTTTGGCTGTGAGACCCGTGGGATCTTGGCTCCCTGACCAGGCATTGAACCTGTGTCTCCTGCATTGGAAGGCGAGTTTTAACCAGTGGACCACGAGGGAAGTCCCCAGCCTTTCTCTTTCTCCACTTAATACTGTTAGCATTTCCCCAGACCAATGAATGTGCTTCTGTGGCATGATTCTGACCAAGCGCTTGCTCACATGTGGCCGTGCCATATTTTACTTGACCTAATGCCGTTGTTCAAGAGGGACACTCACAGCTCTGCTCACTAGCATGTAACTACTGCCCTAGTCAACATGCACTTGAAGCACACTGCTATTCCCGTAGCATACGCTTCCAGCCGCACCATTTCTAGATTAAAACGGTTGTGAGAGGTTCACTGCAGGTGAGTCGTGTGCCCGAACTGGTGGCGCCAGCGCCCCTTTGTCTCTTGTTATTTGACGTCATCTCTTGTCCCTGGCAATACTGATCACTGCTGCAAATGAACACTTAATTTGCTGCTTTATGTTCATGTTTTCCACCAGAACATAAGCCCCGTGAGGACAGGGGACTGTCTGCCTTGAACATGGCTATTGTCTTCAGCACCTGGGACTGTACTTGGGACAAAGAAAGAAGTCACCCAGTACCTGTTTCTAGAATGAAAGGAAGGAAGAGGGGAGGATGAGCCAGGTGGGGGGACAAGTGAAGTGAAGGGAGAAAGAATGGAAAGACAGAGTCACTGTGGCTCGGGTTTTTAGTTTGTAAATGAAGTGGGTGGATGAGGAGCCACCCTGGGGCTCAGCAGTAAAGAGTCTGCCCGTCAGTGCAAGAGACTGGGTTTGATCCCCGGGTCAGAAAGATCCCCAGGAGAAGGAAACGGCTACCCACCCTAGTATTATTGCCAGGAGAATCCCATGGATAGGAGCCTGGCGGCTTCAGTCCACAGGGTCGCACAGACTTGGACACAACTTAGCGACCAAACGCCAGCGCCACGTGAAGAGGGAGTGGCTGACAGCAGATTCTTGAGCTCTTTTCAACCTAGCATTTTCTAGCCCTGGAAATTACAAGTAATAAAAATAGTGTCTGCCCATGTCAGTGAAAATGGCTTTCAGAAACAAGAAGGATTTAACATAAGGAACAGGTCGAAATGTGTAGCTTAATGGCTGATGGGCTCCTGAATGTGACACGGGTGGGGGGACCTGCTCTGCAGTGCTGATGACACCCCGGTGATGAGATTCTGGACATCGGGGCTTTCCTCCCGCAAAGAGACGTGACCAGAGGGCGGTTAAGAGCCACGGGGAGACATGAGCGGAAAAAACAACCGGTAGACAAGTATTTCAGAGACGGCAATGGCACCCCACTCCAGTACTCTTGCTTGGAAAATCCCATGGACGGAGGAGCCTGGTAGGCTGCATTGGAGAAGGAAATGGCAACCCACTCCAGTGTTCTTGCCTGGAGAATCCCAGGGACGGAGGAGCCTGGTGGGCTGCCGTCGTCTATGGGGTCGCACAGAGTCAGACACGACTGAAGCAACTTAGCAGCAACAGCAGCAGACAAGTATTTGCATTGATGCTGCAAACACAGATTGGTAAAGTGTTAAGGAAAATAAATGTCTTCCCCACAGTGATGGCTGGAGAGGATACGGTGAGCAGAAGAAATACTGGTGCAGATAAAAAGGCCCCACTGGTGGAAAGACTGCAACTCTGGTTCTAAAACACATGTGTCTTTTCTGGGTTGAAGACCATTTAACTTAGAAAAAGGAAATTGTTTTCCTTATGTGACTTATTTCACAAACTTTCTTTCATCTCCTCACCTTTTTTTTTTTTTTTTTAAGGAAAAAAAAAAAAAAACCACCTTCTTTTTTGGTGGAGAGAAAAGGATTTGGCCCCTTTGGGTGGATTTTGGTGTTAATTCAAGGCTGTGTGCCAACTGGGGTACTGAATGGACACGGGAGGAAATGTGATCCCTAGATTGGGAGCCCCCAGAGGCTGCAGTGTTTGTCAGTGGAAGTTAATGCAGAATTGTCTACTTGGCTGGTGCAAAGTAAATATTAAATATTAATAAAACAAATTCCATTGTTTTCAACTTGGAAAGAAGGTGCTATGCCCAGGGACCTTTGTTTCAAATTCTCTAACTAAAATTAGGGTTCTAAAAAGTATTGTTCTCTGGATGATGGAAATTAAAATTCTCCCTGCTAGATTTATGCCATATCTAGGAAATGCAAAGGTGGTACCTCAGGAGAGGAGGTTAAATTAGCAGGAAAAAATCAACAGAGGGCATTTAAATACCATATTACAAGCGAGTAATGTGTTCAGTCTTGTAAGAAGGCTCTCGAGATCTAAGGGAATAAGCAGAACTGAGGATAAAAGGAATTTAAAGTGGGGGAGGTGCTTTGCATACTTCAGTGATTAAAGGGTACCATCCATAGGCATAGCGACAGGAGGCAGATAGCTTACACTCTGTGCTAGCTCTTAGCTGAATTCATTCAATATTTCCCGTTTCTTTAAGAGGATGTAAGAAAGTCATTTACTCGGAATTGAGCAGGAGACACTGCATTTCAAAATGAAGCTCTCGGCTTTCGGTTCTAGGAAGGGAGGCCTCTCTGTCAATGTGATGCTTTATCTGACCTTGTTTTCTCACCTGCATCTGAATTCTGGATCCCTCCAAGGAGGCCTTTCAGGTTTCTGCTAGGGGCTGTTCACGCTGCGAGACGTTCACTAAAGTAGAGAGCGTTATGGCTCCAGAAGTTTCATGATGCTCTGGTCTTTTTTTTTTTTTTTTTGACTGCCTTGGGTCTTTGCTGCTGCACAAGGGCGTTCTCTGCTTGCCGTTTGCGGGCTCCTCATTGTGGTGACGTCTCTTGCTGCAGATCGCAGGCTGTAGGCACACAGGCTTACCTGTGCCACCGCACATGGGGTCACTCCGAACCAGGATCGAACCCATGTCCTGTGCATTGGTGGGCGGATTCTGAACCACTGGGCCACCAGGAAAGGGTGCGGAAGGACGGGGTGAGGGAGGTGGAGTAAGCAAAGTGGCCAAAGCGCTTCATTTCCCAAGTTTCTGAGTTAGGTTGACCTGAGCTTAAACATCAGCTCTATTTTTTGCAGGTCATCTCTAGTTTTAGGGAAGTTCTGAAACCCTTTGAGCTTTATTCCTCACTAGAGAACAATATTTGTGCATTACAGATTGAGTTCTGGATTGAAAGTAACTCTGTATGCAATGACCTTTAAAGAACTTTACACATTATAAACATTTAGGAAGTGGTAGTTTAAAACCAAAATAACTGTCATAAAATAGGGGCTGCTTAATTATCAATTATGTGTTTTGGCATTTTAAGAAGTGTAACTTTTCCTTCTTGTTTTTACTTTAACAAGGAGGTGGACAATAGTAGAAAGAATCCCGTATTAAAGTTACAAGGCTGGGTTTATCACTTAACCTGAGGCAAGTCTTTAAACTTTCCAGGCCTTAGTACTCCTGTATTAGTTTCTTGTTGCTGCTTTAACAAATGGCCACAAACTTAGTTTCTGAAAACAGCAACCATTTATTGTCTGACAGTTCTGTAGTTCAGAAGTCTGACACAGGTCTTAGGCAAAACTCAAGAGGACAATCACTTCCCTAGCTCTCCCATCTTCTAGAATCAGCCCATCAGACAAGAATTCCTTGTCTCTTGGTTCTTTTTCTATCTTCAAAGCCAGAAACTGCTGGTTGACTCTTTTTTAAATATATAAAGTCCTGCTGCTGCTGCTGCAAAGTCGCTTCAGTCGTGTCCGACTCTGTGCGACCCCATAGACGGCAGCCCACGAGGCTTCCCCGTCCCTGGGATTCTCCAGGCAAGAACACTGGAGTGGGTTGCCATTTCCTTCTCCAGTGCATGCAAGTGAAGAATGAAAGTGGAGTCGCTCAGTCGTGTCTGACTCTTAGTGACCCCATGGACTGCAGCCTACCAGGTTCCTATGTTTAATTGTAGTACTGTTACATTTTTGGCTTTTATTTTAAATCTTTTTAAAATCTCTATATATTTATTTGGCTTTATTTATTCTGGCAGAGTCTTGGTTGCGCCCTCAGGATCTCTGCTGTGGAATGCAGGGCCCTTAGTCACCGGGCGTGAGCTCAGCTGCAACTCGCATGACCTCAGCGGCAACCCGTGGGATGGAGTTCCCTGCGCCGGGGTCCTCTGCATTGGGAGGAGTCGTAGCCACTGGGCCACCAGGGAAGTCCCCAGGTGAATCTTTCCCATTGCTTTACCCTGACCTCCTCTTCTGCCTTCCTCTTCCACTTTTAAGGAGGCTTGTGATGACATTTGGAGAAGGCCATGGCACCCCACTCCAGCACTCTTGCCTGGAAAATCCCATGGATGGAGGAGCCTGGTGGGCTGCAGTCCATGGGGTCGCTAGGAGTCAAACACGACTGAGCGACTTCACTTTCACTTTTGACTTTCATGCATTGGAGAAGGAAATGGCAACCCACTCCAGTGTTCTTGCCTGGAGAATCCCAGGGACGGGGGAGCCTGGTGGGCTGCCATCTATGGGGTCACACAGTCGGACACGACTGAAGCGACTTAGCAGCAGCAGCAGTGATGACATTTGGCCACCTGGGTAATCTGGGGGTCGTCTCTCCTCCAGGTCGCCTGGTTTGCACCTTAATGCTTAGTGCTGGCCCTTGTCATGTAAGGTTCATGTGCTCTGGCAATCAGGACATGGGTATTTTGGGGTGACTATTATTCTACCTGCTACGTTTATATCTGTTACCTGGAAATAATAGCTTACGTAGTAGAATTTATTTTAAATGAAAACATATAAGTTTCCATTCATTTGCTAATATTATTTAAGAAAGGACTCCCTCTTTGAGTATTTGAGTTCTGTATCTTTCTTATGTCAACTGTACCCTTAACACATACTGATATTTCTCAGTTACTTTTTTTGATTAAGAGGAAATTAGAAAGGAAATTGTGAAGCAATGTATGTAGACTATTTTAAGATATTTTAAGGAATTTTCCATTTTATGTGATTTTTTTTTCACTCAAGCCTATTTCAATTCCCTTTCCAGTTTCCAAATATTTCAACTCAATTTTCATTGAAAAATTATTTTTCACTGATATTCACCAATTTATGTAGCATCTATATGCTTTCAACAAGAGGAACAAATAGCATCAGCAGTTAAAACTGATCTTGGTTAGTGTAGAATTTACCCATTGGAAGCACAGGTGTGTGGCAAACAAGAGACCCAGGGACTAGTTAGCATCCGTCACGATGCTTTACTGGAGCGGAGGAGACTGTCAGATTCCTTAAGTGGAGACTGATTAAAAGAGCGTCGATTATAGTAACGGAAGCCACTGTGGTTGGAGGCTTGTACATCACTCACCCCCGTGACGTGTTTTGTTGCTGTTGTTGGTTAGTCACTAAGTCGTGTCTGACATTTTTGCGACCCCAGGGACTGTAGCCCGCCAGGCTCCTCTGTCCATGGGACTCTCCAGGCAAGGGTACTGGAGTGGGTCGCCGTGTCCTCCTCCGCGGACCACGTTTTGTCAGAACGTCCCGTTACGATCCGTCCATCCTGGGTGGCCCTGCACGGTGTGGCTCATAACTTCGTTGAGTTTTGCAAACCCTTCACCTGGACAAGGCTGTGACCCGCAAAGGGCGCTCTGAACACAGAGACAGAAAGAGACCAACAAGCGGACGAAGCAGGGAAACAGGAAATGCTTACCCTCGAGGGCTTTCCTGCTCCGAGAAAGCAGCATCCTTAGATCCTTTGAGCCACGTGGTCTCTGTCCAAGGCCGTGCTGGCTCCTTCCTCTCTTGTGTGCCTCACGCTTCTCTCTCTCCTCACGGCAGAATTTAGGCTCCAGGAGCAAGGGCATCGTCGATCTCAGTGCTTCAGCTCCCACTTCCAGAAGAGCAGGTGGTTTTTGTCAGCTTTTATACATTTGTTTGAATGAATGAAAAAAAAAAAAAGAACCTGTAAACTCCTGAATGGTCACATATGGATGTGAGAGTTGGACTATAAAGAAAGCTGAGTGCTGAAGAATTGATGCTTTTGAACTGTGGTGTTGGAGAAGACTCTTGAGAGTCCCTTGGACTGCAAGGAGATCCAACCAGTCCATCCTAAAGGAGATCAGACCTGGGTGTTCATTGGAGGGACTTATGTTGAAGCTGAAACTCCAGTACTTCGGCCACCTGATGTGAAGAGTTGACTCATTGGAAAAGACCCTGATGCTGGGAAAGATTGAGGGCAGAAGGAGAAGGGGACGACAGAGGATGAGATGGTTGGATGGCATCACCGACTCAATGGACGTCAGTTTGGGTGAACTCCGGGAGTTGGTGATGGACAGGGAGGCCTGGCGTGCTGCGGTTCATGGGGTCGCAAAGAGTCGGACACGACTGAGCGACTGAGCTGAACTGAACTGAAATTCCTGAATGAAGATTCTTTGGGGAGGAGCAGCCTTGACAAAGGAGGGTAAAGAATGGTGACATTTTAACATAATAAAAGTGAAATTAGTGACACACGAGGTGAGGCGCTTTCTCTTTAGGTTCTATTCTGTGATTTTTAAGGTAAGTGTCAAGATCTTGTCAACTTGTAAAAAGTGAACATTTCTCTTCAACTTAAAGGGGACTGTCTATTTCCTGGTGTAGCATGGCTGAAATCTCTTCAGGTTGAGGGGACAGACTTTATATCCCCTCACGGTAATTTTCTGGCTGTGGGATTTGGGGCAAATCACCTAAACCTGTCTGTGTAATGAGGTTCGTAATGCTTTTGTCTCCTAGTGTGAAATCAGAAAGTTAAGTCTCCTTTTTCAGAAGGGAAATGTGAAATAGATCTCTATTTCTATCTTCCCCCAACTGCATTCTCTATCTCTTCTGGCCCAGCCTTGATGAAAGGAATCATACGTTAGGCAAGGGATTTGGCAAAGAAAAGAAACAATCCTATGAACCTAAAAATACCTTCTTATTCAGGTGCTATAATGTGCAGCATTTTTCTTTATAAACAAGACAAAGAAGGACACAGAATATTTAAAACTCATGAATGAAATATGGGGCAATGGTTCCAGGTAAAATTAGATTTGATAATGATCGGTTCCTTTTTGTAAGTCAGATAATCTCCCCATGTTTTCTCAAATTCAATGGAAAGAAGACAGATTTTTCCAGAGCCATCAAACGCTTAGACTATACAGACTCTCTTAACTTTAGGACACCAACCTTCATCCCCAAGACTGTGTTAACTCTAGAGTAACAATTTTAGAGAAAATGTGTCATAAAACTATGCTGTAGGCAAAGTGTTCATAATGTTTGTCTCATCATTTATATTAGCTGTAAGTAGACTTACAAGTTCCTCCTCCCTACAATTCCCCCTTTAAAACATATATATATATATTCATTTATTTCTGGCTGTGCTGGGTCTGCCCTGACACTTGGGCTCCTCTCTGGCTGCAGAGGGTGGGGTGCTCTCCACTGCAGGCGGTGGGCTCCTTCTTGCGGAGGCTGCTCTCGCTGCAGAGCACACGCTCTGGGGGTTGGGCATCATAGTTGCAGCACATGGGCTCAGTAGTTGGGGCGCTCTGGCTTAGTTGCTCCGCAGCATGTGGGATCTTCCCGGACCAGGGATCCAACCTTCTCCTGCACTGACAGGCAGATTCTTCACTACTAAGCCACCAGGAAAGCAACCCCCCAACCCCCACTTTTAAAAAATCTACAGTGAAGGAGAAAGTTTGTGTTTTTAAAGTGACTCTAATGTGTCATTAGAAATCCAACAATTGTCAGAGCCTTTTCGTCTACACCACCTTACAGACTTATTGTGAAAATCAAATGAAATAATGGCTTCCAAAGCTCTTTTAAATCTATAACCTGAAAATACATCTAAGGTGTTGGGTGATGTTGTGCTGAGCGTGGACGAGCACTCACTAACCTCCGAGGTCTTTGGAATAAACCAAGGCACTTTACACCTATCATCTCATGGTCTCCCTATAAGAGCCTAAGACTAAGCCTTTTAAATGTCCTTACTATTAGGGAGATGACCTAAATTCCTACTTCATGAGAAATTCAAAATAATCTAAGTAATGCACGCATGAATGAATGTCCTACAAAAGTTCTGTTTTCCCACAATTATTATTTGGATTTTTAATATTGTAAAAAACCCATTTCTTATTCCCCACCCCCAACACGAATGCTCCTGACTTTGCTGGTGCCTCATCCAGGTACCTAATTTGCCTCCTGGAGACTCCAGCCATGGATTTATGTGGTCTTCCAGACAGTGTGAATTAAGTAGTAAAATCCATCCTCAACTGATTTCTAACCAACTTAATCCAACATTTTTTATTTCCCAAAGAGTTTGGGCATCTTCTAAGATTGATCTTTTTCTGGTCCCGAGTTTGGCTAAGTGAACCATTAGAGAAAGAGACAAATGGAACCCCATAACAAATTAAGACGTGCCTCGGGCACTGACACGCGGCTCTTTAGGTCCCATCTGCCACGCTGCGTTTCGGAGGTGCGCTGCAGCAGAGCGCGGGGTGCACTTTCCTTTTCTCCTCTCCTGAAGACCGTGTCTTTTCTCTCTGGAGACCTGATGTCAGGACCCCCTGACCAAGGGTGGCCGGAACACTTGTGCAGGTCTGATGGTGGGGACCTTGTGCCCAGACCTCATCTAGGGACACGTTTCCTGAATGTATTTGTCTTTCCTTCCCCTACCTGCCCTCAGGTGGGTCCCTGCATGTGGCCTGTGTCTGCAGCCCCTGCCTACCAGTGAGCAGGATGACGGGCTGGAGGATTATTTCAGGGAGACTCAGGGAGAAGCGCCGAAGTGTCTGTGGGTCGTAAAGAGCCGTAAGGGTCTTGTTTCTGAAGCACAGGTGCAGCTTGTGTGCTCAAGCCTCATCTTGAATTTTTTCAGCACCTGCTCTGAAAAGCAATCAATGTTTCTCTCAAGTCTGAGCTTGATGTATGGGGAGATGTGTGTTCCCCTTTCTATGAAAAGAGGATGCTGGGCTTCTTCCTGCGAGGTCTCCTCCAGCTCTGACACCTGTGAAATTCACATTCCCAGTAAACCCCCCCCCTTTTCTCCTCGTTTCTGGGAAAGACGTGTTCACGGCTCACTGGACATGTGTTTCCAAACTGTGGTCAGGGGCGTCTTTTAAGACACAGGTTTGTTGTTGTTTGATCGCTGTGTCTGACTCTTGTGCGACCCCATGGACTGTGGCCCGCCAGCCTCCTCTGTCCACGGGATTTCCCAGGCAAGAATACTGGAGTGGGTTGCCATTTCCTCCTCCAGGGGATCTTTCCAACCCAGGGATCAAACCCAGGTCTCCTGCATTGACAGGCAGATTCTTTACCACTGAGCAACCTAGGAAGCCCAGGAGATAGCTTAAAGGATGTTATTTCCAAGCTCCTGTGATCCCAGTGGCTTTCCAATATTGTTACTAATCGGGGTTCTTGGCCTCCATAATCAATAGACATTGACGAGAGGCCAGACAAGAAATTCAGGTAAGGCTTTATCGGGGCTCCCCCTGCAGCAGCGGGAGGAGAGCAAGCAGCAGGCCCCCTCATTTGCTCCCTAAGACGTCAGGCGAACTTATTCCTTATGCGGGGTGGCGGCAGGGTTGTTGTCCGGGATGGAGGACAGGTGGCTAAGGAGGTGTGTGTGCAGGGGGCATGTGCAGAACCCTGCTTTGGCTCCAGGCTCCTCAAAGTGGCAGTCAGGCTTTTTTGGCCTCTTTGTATCTTTTGTCCAGTATTTGCCCAACTTTGCTTGCAGGCAGGTGTTTTTAGTCCCAGCCCATTTCTTTGCATTTCCTTGCTGGAGGAGCAGTGTGTCCCAGGGGCAAGCCTTGCAGCACTGCTGCAAAGGGTCCCACTGTGGTGGACAGCGAGCCAGCGTGTCCTCTGTGTGCGTTGCTGGGTCTGGTCCCACTCACCTGGGACCTCGGCTCTGCTCCATCTCCCCAGGCTCAGCAGCCTTCTTGCCCCTTAACAAGCTGACGTGTTCGAGCAAGAATGCTGGACTGGTTTCCCTCTCTATGCTGACCATGCTTCTGACTCTTCCCCTGGCCAGATCCTTCTTTGTTCAAGGGCCACCTCCAATGTCACCTGCAGAGGGAGGCGTCTCTGCTCCCCCCTGAGCTGAGGGAACCCCAGGAGGCATCCTCTCCCATCAGGCCTTTCTACTTTCATCATGATGGTTAAAGGAAGCCGAAATTTATCTTGTTTATTTGCTGTCCGTTTTTCCTACAAGAAGGTGTAGTGATGGATGGAGGTCTTGTCTCATCTGTTGTTGTGTCCCTCACAGGTGGAAAAGAGTACAGTGGGGATTCAATAATTTGTGTGAAATGAATATATAACAACAAACCCCACGGCAGCTTATACTTGCTACCTGTCAAGCGCTATCTAGGTGTTTTTATATTGACTAGTTGAACTTTGATATTAGCTTAATGACATGGATGCAATTATTACCTCCACTTACAGCTTAGGATATTGAGACACGGAGGGAATGAATAAGTTGCTAAATATGTTGATGATGTGACCAAACGGACTCAGACTCTGCGCTTTCTGGGCGGAGCTTAAACTATCACCAACCAAAGATGAAAGATTCTTCATCTTTGAAGAATGTGGTCTGAAACTTGGAGTTTCAACCGTGTCGTTACTGTCTCCACTAAAGTGAGAAAGCTTACCCTTCCTTTGTCAGGTGGTTAGCTAAGCTTACTTAGGAAGTAAACATTTTTTAAAGCTTTATTTAATTGTAATTGAAGGATAGCTGCTTTGCAATACTGGTTTCATCTCTGCCGCACATCAGCATGGATCGGCCTAGGTGTCCACATGTCCCTCGTCCTGAGCGCCCCTCCCACCTCCCCCCTTCCGCGCCTCTCCAGGTTGTCACAGCGCCCCCTGCAGTCCCCTGAGTCACACTGCAAACCCCACTGGCTGTCCGACACGCGGCGGTGTGTGTGCTTCCGCCCCTGCCCATGAGTCTGTCCGCTCTGCCGAGGAAGCCTTTGGAAGGGTTCTCTGCCTCTCTCACTGCGGGAGAATCAGAGCAGGGGTTATAGGACACAGCCCCGGGTCATCCGGTAAAGTTCCTAAGGCTTCAGGGACTGAAAGAGTTTTTCTTTTCATTTTTTAAATCATACCCTTAAACCCTGAACAATTAAGAAAATCCCCTCAATATGTTCAGATTAATAAAGCAAATATTTTACAAGCTGATTTTCTTTCTTGAGCATTAGAATGAGCGATTCAGAGCAACATGAACCTACTGGCTTTATTGAAATATTAAAACACATAAATAATTTATATGGAGGGACTCACAGAAGATATGAAATCTTCAGAACATTACAGGTATAAATTATGTACACGGTGTGGCTCAGGAAGTGTACTGTGTTCGAAAATGTCCACGTCACCCTCCCGTGCTCAGCCCCACCCGCTTGAGGGGAGGAAGGCTACAATGAAGACGGAAAAGGGAACTTTGAATCCCAGACGCCCGGTCTTCTAAAGGACAGAACCAGCTGTTGTCCTCAAATCAGCCAGACACATGAGCTGGGCAAACAGAGGCAAATGCCTGCGAGGCCGTGATGGAAACACTCGAGCTGGGTTAGGTCCCCCCCCGACCCCCCATCCCGTGCAGTTCCTGTGCAGCAGTGAAGGTTGTGACGCCTGGAATCCCTCCTTCAATGCTGCCTTTCACGCTAGACCGGAAGCTGGACGGGGGCGCAGCCTGGGCTTCCTGGCTCGGTCCCAGGAGCCAGGGCTGGAGACATGGGACTCCTTGCTCAGCCTCTGTGCACCAGGCTCCTCATCCATGAACTGGAGACAGTGAAGTGGCACAAAGAACACTCTAGAAGGATGCAACCTTCCTGAGTCAGACTCCAGGCATTAGCTGTTGTCATTTTGTGTCTTTGTTTATAACTTTGTGTCTTTATTTTGGCTGCTCTGGGTCTCTGTTGCCCTGTGCCCTTTCTCTAGCGGCTGTGAGCAGGCTTTTCTCTAGTTGCCTCACATGGGCTTCTCTTTGCTGTGGCTTCCCTTGCTGTGGAACACGGGCTGCAGGGTGTGTGGGCTTCAGAAGCTGCAGCACGTGGCCTCAGTCCTTGTGGCTCCTGGCTCTGGACCACAGGCTCAGCAGCTGTGGTGCCTGGGCTTAGCTGCTCTGTGGCGTGTGGGATCTTCCTGGACCAGGGATCAAACCTGTGCCCCCTGCATTGGCAGGTGGATTCTTTACCACTGGACCATGAGGGAAGCCCAGTTGTTATTATTTTCAGTAGACTGTAGGTTCCTCAGCAGAAGGGACTCTGTATGTTTTGTCTGCTGATGATTCCCTGGTGCCTAGAACAAGGCTTTAGATATAATTAATTACTAAACTACTATTCTAGATCCTTAATAAGTAGATTTTAAGGTTGGGTGTGGGATGGTGAACAGTGCACACAGGCACGACACACCTTTATTCTCAGCATAAACTTTTGATTATGGAGGACAACCAAACAGCCGTGCAGCTCCAAGTGGGATCCAGCTGCCCACCACTCAAAAGCCATCGAAGTGGCCCAGGCTGGTGGAAAGGAAAGTTGATTTATTTTGGATGCCAGCAGCTAGGGTGGGGGGTGGACACCTGTCCGAAGGCCCCTCCACCTCTGACGATCAGTGGGCAAGATCTGTTCCAGACGGAGGGAAGGAGGCGGCCACACGCGGAAGCAGCGGTCAGCTCTGACGATCATCTTGAAACCAGGCATCGGTGGTCTGACCGGCGTCCTCTTGACGGTTTCGGGTCGGGTTAGTCTTCAGTTTCAGGGCCGCTTTGTTCCATTTCCTGGAGGCCAGTTCTCGGAACTGTGCCACTTCTGTCGTGGTAGTCTCGTCATCACGCAGTTACCTTCTCCCACCTGGTATTTAGATCTAAGACAGTTCACGGGATAGGAGAGCTCGGAATAGTATCTTTACCCACTGAGAAGGAACTAAAGGTCCTTGCTCAATGACTGTATTGTTATTTGGTCTTCTTTGACTGTTCTCTGTTTCTGTATTTTCTGACTTCTCTGATTGAACTTACTCCTCGGCTCATTTTTCCAGAGAGGAAAGACAGGCTGAGGACAGGGTGGGAGAGGTCCTGTTCTGTATCAGCACGATGCCCCCCACCCGGGGCAGGATGTCTGGGAAGGCGGATGGATCATTTGCCTTCCTCACTCAGCTATCTTTGAATTCCACCACCTCTGGCCAGTTCCCCAGGTGTTCTCTCCTGCTCTGAATCAAAACCGGAGCTTGCTTTCATTTTGCAAAGGGGCAGTGTGACTTATCATCAGCATTGCAACAGTAAAGTAAATAGCCCCTCACCTTAAATGCCAATTTATTGTTCCCACTCTGTCACACTTGATTAAAATACAGAGTTCACCTCCAAGGCTGAAATTAGCTTTTCATTCTGACTGACTGCCATCCAGGTCTGAAAAATAGCAGCTCGTTTGTTTCAATATTTACCACATCCATTCAGAAGAGGTTTACATTATGGCCAATTAGGACTTAATTGTTGCCCATAACTCACACATTTGCTGGCTGTTAACACAGTAAAAGCCATCATTCTCTTTTTACTATCCTGACTTCCTCAACCCCTCGACCCCTGGGACACAAGAGTGGAGAAATTTCTTTAAAGATGGGCTTGGTGGAGAAGGTAACAGTCCTTTCAACTCTTAGCTCCAGGCAGTGGCTGAAGGCAGGCATTAATTGTCCTGTTTAATGGAAGGTGGGTAAGCTGAGTCTGGTATCCTCTTCACCTCCCTAATCTGCATTTCCCAACATTCTCCGGGCAAAAACCTGATTTGGTTTTGGAGATGTTCTCTGTGGCTTAGATGGTTCCACTAGTCTCCGAGCTGAGCCTCCAGCTCCTACCATTGGCCCCTACAGCCAATGGCAGGGGATGAATAATTTTCCGTAGGAGGCCCAGTGGCAGGGACTCGGCCATTTCAGTGTGGGGTGAGCTTTTCCCGATGTATCAGATGTGATTCGTCCATCGCAAAGTGTGCATCACCTTCCTGTCTCCCTCAGGGTCAAGGATGGTGTCTCTGCAGGGACTCCGGGGCCCTTCCTCCACGCCACTGCACAGGACATCACCTTCCTCTTCCCTCACACACGCTGGACGTTTTATTTATTTCTTTGTATGTGGTCTGTTTCCTCCACAAAAATGTAAATTCCAGGAAGGCAGGGACATGTTTAGGTTTATTTATGTAGCCCAACGTTATTATTTCTGGCTTCCTTTCTGTTAATGCTGTTGACTTTAAAGAACAGTTGCAACTTAAAAGTTGAGAGTTATGTTTTATTTGGTGGGAATGTTTAGGACTTCCAGCCCAGGAGACAGCATCTCAAGATACTCCGAAAGAACTGCCCTGAGAAGGTGGCCCGGGGCGGGGGGTGGGGTCGGCGGCGGGGTCAGGTTGTACAGAAGTCTGCAACCAAGTGCAGTAGTCTGGGCATCAAAAGTATTTTTGTGAATTAAAACCAGATAGCTCAAGTTAAGGAATTTAGTGCTTTCTGTGTGTAGAAGATGCTTGAGTCTGGGTTCACGAAGCATCCCTCTTACACGCCTACGTCCGTCTGGAGCCAGGAGCCGACACTTTTCCTCAGTGCTGACCAGGGCGTGGCTGCAGCCTACTGCCCACCAGCTCACAGGCGTTGTTCCCCGCCCTGGGGGGCTGGAATCGCTGCTGGCTGGGACTACAGCAGAGGTTATTCCATTTCTTGAGGCCACGTCTGCCGCTGTTTCCAGGTACCAGCCAGGTCCCCTCCGATCCCCCTGCTGCCTCCAGACTTCCCAGCTGTCCCCTCCTAGAGATCCTTCAGTGGCAAAATAACCTGTCCTTCCTTAGCATCATCTCACAGTCTCTGTGTCCCTCAGTGTGACTCCTAATGAACTGACCCACTCTAAGGCATGAGAGGACTGTCAAGGTAAAAAGTTTTTCTCCTATCCAAATGCATATCTGACTGATGGAGTTTTAGGCAACGTGTCAGAGTTTTATGTTTAGGGCAGATGCTTGAGAAAGGGGCGTTGATGAACTGATCAGAGAGAAAGCTTCTCAGGAGGGGGTCTGGGGATCGGAAGATGCCCCACAAATGCCAGGACACAGAGACACATTTCTCTTGGCTGGCCCTGTGTTTGAAAGAAAGAAGAGTCAATGCTGAAAAAATAAGACGTTTTGTAGAGTTCCTGAAGAGCTGGATCATCTGGGAAATGTCCTCCTGGCCCTGCTGTCTCAGCCTGAGGTTCCTCTCCTGCTCCCTTTGGATCAGGCCTGGCTTCTGTGTCCACACGGTCCCCACTGTGACCTCTGCTCGTTCATGTGGACCCGGCTTCTGTGTCCACACGGTCCCCACTGTGACCTCTCTGCTCGTTCACATGCGCCTGTGGTCATGTGAGGAGCAGCAGTCTTCATGTCTCAATTTCACGTGCCCCAGGCTGGTCTGTGGAGGAGCTGGAACCTCTCTTTTCATTCTGAGGAAATGCCCCGCGTCTGGGCTGGCGTGAGTGGGTGTGCACATCCCTGCAGTGTGCATCCCCGGCTCGTCTCTGAGGCTTTGTTTTCTTCCGGTTCTGATGCTCTTGAAATCACTTGCTCTAAGGCGCTTTTATCTTTTAACTTTTTATTTTACACTGGAGTATAACTGATTAATAATGTCAGAGTTTCAGGTGGATGGCAAAGGGACTCAGCCATACATATACATATTCATAAACAGTTGCATTTACATGTACATATATCCATTCTCCCCCAAAACTCCCCTCTCATCTAGGCTGGCTCTGCAGCATTTAATAAAAATCATTTAAAACTTATTTTAAATAATAAAAATAACTATTGCTTAGGTCCACCCCCAGAACAACTGAATAGAAACCCTCGGGATCTGGGGCTCCGTCTTGATAATTTTTTAAGCTCAGGCAATTCTACATGTGCACCAGTGTTGAGACCCATTAGGGAAACACTCCGTTGATTCCTATTGCAGGGTGAGGGGCTGAGCGTCTTTCAGTTAGAGGGGCCTAAGCCTAAGGTGACTCCTGTGACCACGAAGGAGCTTATCCAACCTTCATATCGTCTCTCCAGATGTGATCCTGGGACCCTGTAACTGACTTAAATTTCCTCTGGCTTGCTTTGGTCTTTGTTGGAACAATAAAAGAATATGAAACACAGGGAGCAAGAGAGAAAATTTACGAGCATGGCCATTTCCTGACCGTAAGACACTCTCCTTTGTCGAAGGGGGTCCTCAGAGAGCGTAACTTTGGGGCATTGCTATTTCTGCATTTGATTCTGGACGGGGATTGAAAGGCTTTCTTTAGAGTTCAGTCTTGCTGTCACTCACCAAAGTTTACCAGTCTTGAACACTGTGGTTGTCTTTTTGCTCTCTGAGTTGAAATTTATAGCATCCTCCAAAAAGCATGCTGGACTGTCAGATGTGTGCTGAAAATGTAGTTAGAGATGAGTCTGCTCTGCCGCGGGCCGGGAGAGGAATGGCCAACCCTCAGGGACCCGAGAGGTTGTGGGGATACCTGCGAGGTGTGCCCGCCTGGCCTTCCGTCTCAGGCAGGTCGTTTACTGCAGGCGAATTTCAGAAAGCTCTCCTCCGGGGTGGTTGTCATTGCTTTGAAGTGCTTCAGCTTGTTCTGGGGCCACGGAGAAGACTTTCAAATACTTTCATCTGAACAGATTTTTTTCCTGTGGACCACAAGTCACAGGAAAACCTTCTTACAGACAAAGCGTGGAGCACTATCGATGGGACAGGTGGGGAGAAGCTACCTCTGTTTAATTAGCTGTGGGTGGTGACGGACGGCAGGGGCCACTGCAGATGCAGCTGGGCTGCTGAATTTCAGACAGCTTTACGGTCGGGCATCATTCTTGTCTCCCAGACTTTGTCAAGATCGCCAAGAGCACTTGCTGGAAAGCCTTTTCTGGAGAAAAAAGTCAGGTGACATATTCTGTCGGGCAGTAAAGCAGCCACTTAGAGACAGCACTTTGATTATATTCTTTGGAAGAAAGAAAGAACTGGGTTTCAACCACTCTCCCAAATTCCTCACCTAAATGGTATAATTGTAAAGGAACTCTGTGTCGCTGTTGTTATTACAGCATTATTTGGACAATGCTAAATTAAAAATAGGATTATTATTTTTTAAAAGTTTAATAAAAATAATTTTTAAACAAAATCGCTTGTTAGTTTCATTAGCAGCTGCACTGTGTGGTCTGTTGGCACGGAGCACAGTGCCCTGGGCACAGTTATCTGATTTGGCCGAAGGTGTTCTCACGATGGTTTAGCCGACAGAGTAGAGTCCCTAGACTGACTCTTTCTACTGGTTTCTTCTTGTTGTAAATTCTCCACTGAATCTGTCACAATATTGCTTCTGTTTTACGTTTCTGGGTTTTTGGCCTCAGAGGATGTGGGTCCCAGCTCCTCGACCGGGGGTCAAACCCACACCCCCGCATGGGAAGGGATGGGCACACACTTCACTTGCCCCTCAACGTTTGAACAGTTGAGAGTAACCCTCTTGGCAGATGATGCATCTACAATCTGAACCTAGAAAATGCATCATCATGCCAGAAGGTGCATCCATGTGCCCGCGTTCACCACTGGCTTAGCAAGGCTCAGAAAGCAGTCACTGGGGCTGAATCAGGGACTCAATCATGTTTTAGTAAATGGTTATGGAATCTGAGGACTCACTGGAAAGAGTCTTGTTAAAAAAGCCAGTGGAAAGACGCTTCCTCCTAGGATTCTGCACTTTTAATAGTCACCCCAGTTGATCCAGGAGCCAGGGAAATTGAAGGCCATGCTTTAATAGGTTTGGACTGAGCAGAAGAACTTGCTGGAAAAGTGTAAACCAAACACCTGAGAATTATTCACACATTGTGACTCAAGAGTGGCATGAAAAGTCTGGCGGACTTTTACAGCTTAATTCGTAGGTTTGAAAGGGAAAATGTTAGTGGCTCAGTCCTATTGACTCTTTGTGATCCATGGACTGTGGCCCCAGGCCCCTCTGTCCATGGGGTTCTCCAGGAAGAACACTGGAGTGGGGTGCCATGCTCTCCTCCAGGGGCTTTTCCCCACCCAGGGATCGAGCCCCGGTCTCCCGCACTGCAGGCGGATTCTTTACTGTCTGGGCCACCTTGGAAGCCCAAATTCACAAGTTTGGGGAAGCCACTTTCTGACCCACGCGCAAATGAGGGAGTTCGACGGTCTCCTTCCTTCAGGACTTGCTGGGCCCCTTAGGCAGCGAGTCTGCGCTCCGCAGGCTGTGGTTTCTGCGCTGACAGCACAGCGGCATCACTCCAGCCGCTCACTCCCTTAGATGCTGGTTCTTAACTTACTGAAAAGAAAACCCCCCCTCAAAAGCGGGCATTTGGCCTTAGACCTTGGGCCAGGTTCTCCTTCCTTCATCGGGGAATGATGCTGGTGGACCTCTGCCCATCAAAGGATAGAGCGTGAGTCTGAGATCGTTTTAGCTGGGCAGAGAACGCCCTATTAAACTTGAATTATATTCAAGAACATTGGTGCTCTTTTAAGTTATTCTTCAATCTTTTTGAATAATTGAAGCTCACTTTGCAGCTATCTGGCTGTAACACTTTTTACCACAGTTAAGTATCTGTTTTTAATGAAAAGAGGGATAACTTCAAGGTTTTTTTTTTTAATTATTTGTTGTTTATTTCTGGCTGTGCTGGGTCTTCGCTGCTGCCCACGCTCTGGGTGTCCTGTATGGGCTCCTGGGGCCAGTGGCTTCTCTTGCTGGTGACCCCAGGCTCTAGAGCAGGCAGGCTCAGGCATTTGGCGCGCGGGCTTCAATGCCCTGGAGCAAGTGGCATCTTCCCAGACCCAGGGTCGAACCCATATCCTCTGCATTCTTAACCACTGAACCACAAGGGAAATCCAAGTTTTGGGTTTTATATACCTGTATCTTCAAATATTTAAGCACTTTCAATAGATAGCTGCCATTTTCTCCCACCTGTGGGGAGACCGTAATTCACAGGAAGGGCTTCCCCTGTGGCTCAGTGGCAGAGAACCTGCCTGCCAATGCAGGAGGCCCAGGTTTGATCCCTGGCTGGGAAGATCCCCTGGAAGAGGAGATGGTAGTCCACTTCAACAGTCTTGCCTGGGAAGTCCCATGAACCAAGGAACCTGGCAGGGTTGCAAAGGAGCTGGACATGACTTAGTGACTAGATAACAACAAATATGCAGGACATCCATTTGATTCTCTGCGAGAGTATGGCTGTGTGGCTGAGATGGCAAATTATGGGCTAAAGGATTCTGCAGAGCATGCTTGGTTGGAGAAAGGATTCAAGAGGATGAGCGTATACTTATGCGGCAAAAATAAATCAGATATTTCTATGAGCCGGATCTTATTCTGAGCTGGTGTTGGGGATATTGCTGCTGCTTGTTGCTAATAGAGTTGTACAGACTAAATCAGTGGTTCCTAAAATAAGTCCACGTTTATAGAAAAATTTACACTGTTTCATGGCAGGATGAGGAAAAAAACATGAGAAAACCTATAACACTATAACATACGTAATTTTAAATCATAATCATTTATGTTGTATTTTTCCTTTATTGTTAAAAACATTCTCTTCCATAAAATGATGATGGTAGGATGTTATTGTTTTGGTGAATGTTTCCATGTCCTTATTGAATGAATCAGTAAATTGACAATATTATATCAGTCCCAATCAATTTTTCAAATTGGTGTGAAAAATCCTAAAAATCATGAACCTCTGGATTAAGTTTTTTAAATGTTAATAAAATAGGTGACTTTTTTAATTAAATAGACTCACATCAGGAACACTGCATTTTTTCAATTGTGTCACTTTTTATTTTGTATTGGGGTACAGCCAACTAACAATGTAACAGTTTCAGGTGAGCATGAACGGGCCCAGCCACTCATGCAGGTGTGTCCACTCTCCCCCCAACTCCCCTCCCGTCCAGCTGCCACATACCCCTGAGCAGAGCTCCCTGTGCTGCACAGTGGGTCCTCGCTGGTCATCCGTTTTAATCCATTTTAAATACAGCAGTGTGTCCAGGCCCATCCCAAGCTCCCTGACTGTGCCTCTCCCATGGCAACCATAAAAGGACATTGCACTTTAAGGATCTGTGAGCCACTCAGAGAAATCTGGTCTTCAGAAAACCTGATTATGTATCAGCTCATTTGCTAAGAGATGGAAGAAAGAAGAATCAAAGTCAGGCGGAAGGCTCACAAGGGTGCTGGGCCCTGCTCCTTGTTTCATAAACTCTTTATTCCTCTCACCCCAAAATGCCAAGCTTTCAGGTGTTTTTGGCTTCCATTTGTTCCTAATTCATGTATTCTGCTTCATGGCCTTTTCTCCAGTGCTATTTTTACGTTTGATTTTAGTAAACAAGAATGTACTTTTCAAGGGCTTCTTTCAAAGGTTCCCGTCTGGACTGGTGTCTCTGGCTGTTTGGCAAATTGCCTCCAACTTTAGCCGCTTACAGCAGCACCTATTTATTTCTCTGCAGTTTTCGTGGTTCAGGCAGGCTGGGCTGGGTCCCGCATGGGGATTCAGTCTGTGTCAGCCAGCACTGTGGTTTCATCTGAAGTCTCAGCTGGGGAACGATCCACTTCCAGGCCTCCTCACTGGCTACCAGAAAGATTTAATGCCAAGTAGGTTGTTGGACAGACCTCATTGCATTCTCCCTGGGTATTGACTGGATGTCAGCCTCAGTTCCTTGTGGGCTTCTCCACTGTGGCAGCTGGTTTCCTCAGGGACAGCAATCAAGAATCTGTTAGGAAAGAGAAAGTTACTATCTTTTGTAACCTAATCACAGAAGTGAGCTCTCATCACCTTTGCTATAGTCTATTAACTAGAGGAATGGTAAAGAGTCTGCCTGCCAATGCAGGAGATGAAAGAGACACAGGTTTGATCCCTGGGTAGAGAAGATCCCCTGGAATAGGAAATGGTAACCTACTTCAGTATCTTGCCTTGAAAATTCCATGGACAGAGGAGCCTGGCAGGCTACAGTCCATGGGGTCACAAAGAATTGGACTTGACTGAGCACGCACACAGGCAAGGGACTAAGACCCCACAGGCTGCAAAGCACAACGGCATGTTAGTTACACGCAGGTCACAGTCAGCTCCAGACACAAGAGGGCAAGCACCAGGATGTGAAGCTCATTGTGTGTCGTTTCAAAATCTGAGTACCATGCTCTATCTCATCTCCTTAATCCTATTTTTCTTATAACATCTACTACTACAAAGATCATGGCATCTGGTCCCATCACTTCATGGGAAATAGATGGGGAAACAGTGGAAACAGTGTCAGACTTTATTTTTGGGGGCTCCAAAATCACTGCAGATGGTGACTGCAGCCATGAAATTAAAAGACGCTTACTCCTTACTCCTTGGAAGAAAAGTTACGACAAACCTCGATAGCATATTGAAAAACAGAGACATTACTTTGCCAACAAAGGTCCGTCTAGTCAAGGCTATGGTTTTTCCAGTGGTCATGTATGGATGTGAGAGTTGGACTGTGAAGAAAGCTGAGCACCGAAGAATTGATGCTTTTGAACTGTGGTGTTGGAGAAGACTCTGGAAAGTCCCTTGGATTGCAAGGAGATCCAACTAGTCCATCATAAAGGAGATCAGTCCTGGGATTTCTTTGGAAGGAATGATGCTAAAGCTGAAACTCCAGTACTTTGGCCACCTCATGCGAAGAGTTGGCTCATTGGAAAAGACCCTGATGCTGGGAGGGATTGGGGGCAGGAGGAGAAGGGGACGACAGAGGATAAGATGGCTGGATGGCATCACTGACTTGATGGACGTGAGTCTGAGTGAACTACGGGAGTTGGTGATGGACAGGGAGGCCTGGCGTGCTGCAACTCATGGGGTCGCAAAGAGTCAGACATGACTGAGCGACTGAACTGAACTGAACTGAACTACTCCCTACATGAGAGGTGGATGTGTAGATCAAGGTCATATCAAAACCAATCTCATCTGTAATCAATTTATCCTTTCTTCTAATAACAATTAATAAGTTCACAACATCAATTCATTAAGAGAAGATTTTAAGACTATGAAATTAAAACATATATATGCTTAAATGAACTGATGGTAGAAGAATCTATTGGTCATGCCTTTCACTATTGCATTCTTTCTACCATCATATACTTATCAGGGACTTGCTGCACAATAATAGTTTCTTGGAGTCCTTTATCTACTAAATCCCTTTAAAAAAATAAATGTGCATTTCAGAATACTGCCTTGATCTTCATTACTTTGTGACAGTTGAAATAAGGGACTCTTTAAGAAGTGGTCATCAGGCAAGTTCCACACTAATTTGCTATAAATTGTTAGGACAACATGTCAACTCTTGAGATTATAGACTTTTCATGTAGGTGCCTTAATCGTATGCACATTGCTTGTGTTAGAAGAAAGGACTATAGAATTTTAATGCAAGTGGTTAAACATGATCTTCCAAAGAGAACACTGTCACTCAGGGATGGTTAATTAGCTTTTATAAAAAGAAAGGTTAGTTAAACAAGTTAAACATCACTACAAGATGTAATTTGTGAATTCTGGACTCTGATAATTACACCATTAGAATGTGTGTTTCCCTGTCGTGAGAGCATTTTCTGTAATTTTTGCTCTGTAATTCAAAATTTCTTCTAGGGATTAATTCAAGAATCAGAACACTGCAAGTGTTGAACATAAAGAAAATGCTGTGAAATAGCCAGATATTTGATTTACCATTTCTTCTGTGGCTGAACATGTGGTTTATTTTGTCCATGCATGGAAATTATTTAACTTAACAGCACAGTAAATGTTTAGAAAAACATGAATATTTGATCACAAAGTTATATTATTATTATAATATCATTTCTTTTCAAAATATATTGGCTTTAGCCTCTTGTAGAATTACTGATTTGAGACCAAATGAGGGGTAAATTCTCAGCATATGTCCCAAAGTAGAAAGAAGATATCAGTCATATTTTAGAGGTTAAAGCTAAAAAAAAAAAAAAAAAAAAAGAACTTTGATTATTTAGAACTTTGGAACAATTAATACAATAATAATAATTTTTTATTTTATATTTCATTTTATTAATTTATTTTTGGCTTCGCAGGACCTTCGTTGCTATGCACAGGCTTTCTCTGGTTGCAGTGAGCAGGGCTCCTCCCTGAGCGGGGCCTCCTCCCTGAGCGGGCCTCCTGCCTGAGCAGGGCCTGTTCTCTGGTTGCCGTGCATGCTTCTCGATGCAGTGGCTTCTCTCGTGGAGCAGGCTCCAGGCGTGTGGCCCTCACTAGCTGCAGCAAAGAGGCTGCTCATTCTGGGGCCTTCTTGTTGCAGAGCGTGGTTCTCTAGGGCACTCAGGCATCAGACTTGCAGCCCACAGGCTCAATGCTCATGTCACGTGGGCTTGGTGGGACCTTCCTGGACCAGGATGGGATCTCTGCCGATGCACTGGCCGATGGATTTGTATCGGCTGCACCACCAGCAAAGTCCCTACATACTTTTTCTCTATAACATCTTTGTTGAATTTGTTCATATGGGAGCTTAGGCCCCCAACCAGGGATCAAAGCCTTACCTGCTATGTTGTGAAGTGAAGTCTTTACCACTAGACATCCAGGGAAGCCCCATCAACGTACTTTAATAATGAAGAACTGGTTCGCTGGAGATGGTTGGATGGCATCGCCAACTCCAGAGACATGAGTTTGAGCAAACTCCAGGAAATAGTGAGGACGGGGAACCAAGTCTATAAGGGATGTCATCTAGTGTTTCTCCTCTGACTTTCTTCACTCAGTATGACACTCTCTAGGCCCATCCATGTTGCTGCAAAAGGCATTATTTCATTCTTTCTAATGGCTGAGTAATATTCCAGTGTATATATATGCCACATCTTCTTTATCCATTCCTCTGTCGATGGGCATTCAGGTTTCTTCCATGTCTTGGCTATTGTAAACAATGCTGCAGTGAGCATAGGAGTGTATGTACGCTTTAGGATCATGTTTTCCTGTGGATATATGCCCGAGGTGGGACTGCAGGGTCATATGGTAGCTTTATTTTTATTTTTTTAAGGAACTTCCATACTGTCCTCCACAGTGGCTCTACCAATGTACATTCCCACCAACAGAGCAAGAGCATTCCCTTGTCTCCACACCTTCTCCAGCATTTATTGTTTGTGGATTTTTGACGATGGCCATTCTACCTGGTGTGAGGTGATATCTCATTGTAGTTTTGAGTTGCATTTCTCTAATATTGGTGACGTTGAACATCTTCTCACGTGCTTCTTGGCCAGCTGTGTGTCTTCTTTGGAGAAATGTCTATTTAGGTCTTCTGCCCATTTGTTGATTGGTTTGTTTGCTCTGAGGCTGTTAAGCATCATGTGCTGTTTGTAAATTTTAGAGACCCATCTCTTGTCGGTCACATCATCTGCAAATATTTTCTCCCAGTCTGTGGGCTGTCTTTTCAATTTGACTGGGTAAAGTAGCCTTTGTTAACTGAAAGGTATGCTAGGCTCAAGACTCACCATCAAAGACCCTTTTTAAAAATGTGTTTATTTGGCTGTGTCAAGTCTTAGCCACGGCAGTCAGGGCCCGCTGATGCAGCGCACCGGCACTCTATGGCACCCGAGCTCAGCTGCTCTGCAGCATGGGGGTTCTTAGTTCCCCAACCAGGGGTCAAACCTGCTTCCCCTGCCTTGGAAGATGGATTCTCAACCACTGGACAACCAGTCAGACATGGTTCAGTTCAGTTCAGTCTCTCAGTCATGTCGACTCTTTGCAACCCCAGCAGCAGCACACCAGGCCTCCCTGTCCATCACCAACTCCCAGAGTCCACCCAAACCCATGTCCATTTAGTTGATGATGCCATCCAACCATCTCATCCTCTGTCATCCCCTTCTCCTCCTGCCCTCAATCTTTCCCAGCATCAGGGTCTTTCCCAATGAGTCAGCTCTTCGCATCAGGTGGCCAAAGTATTGGACTTTCAGCCTTAACATCAGTCCTTCCAATAAACACCCACAACTGATCTCCTTTAGGATGGACTGGTTGGATTTCCTGGCAGTTCAAGGGACTCTCAAGAGTCTTCTCCAACACCACAGTTTAAAAGCATCAATTCTTCGGCGCTTAGCTTTCTTTATAGTCCAACTCTCACATCCATACATGACCACTGGAAAAACCATAGCTTTGAGTAGACAGACCTTTGTTGGCAAAGTAATGTCTCTGCTTTTGAATATGCTGTCTAGGTTGGTCATAACTTGCCTTCCAAGGACTAAGTGTCTTTTAATGTCATTGCTGAAACTTGGCGACAAAACCATCAATGGCCAAGATGGAACTAGTGTAATGACTGAGGATTTTAGAGAGCTGTGTGCTGTACTTATTAGATCAGTAGTGTCCAACTTTTGGGACCCTGTGGACTGTAGCCCACCAGGCTCCTCTGTCTATGGGATTCTCCAGGCAAGAATACTGTTGTGGGCTGCCATGCCCTCCTCTAGGGATCTTTCCAATCCAGGGATTAAACCCACCTCGCCCACATTTTGGGTGGATTCTTCACCATCTGAGCCACCAGGGAAGCCCTTCGAGAGCTTTAGGGCAATGCAGCCTGGAACGTTTGTCATTCAGGCCTATTCACTGGAAAGCTCACAGAGTGGGGTGGAATTTGTACTAACTCCATGTACTTAGCACATGTGAGGAATTTTAAAGAATCCAAAAATAAATTTGACACCACATTTGCCCTCATGATGACTAGACTAGCTTTTGTGAAATAAAAATTGAGTAATATGACATTGTGCAAGCAGAGAGGTGTGAACAAATGCTGTCAGCATGAATAGGAAGGAGACGACTGGAAATACGTCTTGTCAGGAAGGCTTCTTGGAAGGAAGTGAAGTTCAGCTTGGATTCAGTGAATGAAGAGCCTGTGAATTCCTCGGTGGGGGGGGGGGGCACTGCTCGCCACCCTCACCTACCACACTTGCCTGTTTAGGGTAAGTTTCGGGGCTGGGTACTGTGGCAGCCAGTCTGCAGGGTCCCAGTGTCTGGGTTCACACCCTCATTATGCCAGGTTTGGTGTGTGAGCAACAGAAGCCCAGGGAGGTGGTAGTGTGGGCTTCCCGGGGGCCACTGGTGATAAAGACCACATCCTTCCAATACAAGAGACAGGAGAGAACAGGCCCGTCCCTGGGTCAGGACGATCCCCAGAGGAGGGCATGGCACACATGCCCTCAACAGTATTCTTGCCTGGAGAGTCCCATGGACAGGGAAGCCTGGCGGGCTGCAGTCCATGGGGTCCCAAGAGTCAGACACGACTGAGTGACCGAGCACACACAGTCACACGCCACACCCGAGAGTGAGCTGGGGGAGCCTCTGTCCTCACTTTCCCTCTCACCGCCCCCTCTCAGCGTCTCCCTGCTTGTTCAAGCCAAGAGCTGCCCGAGTGAACCATGTCAGAGGTTCTGACCCCACCCCCACCCCTACCCCAGTCAAGCCTTTGGACGACCGCAGACCCAGTGACAGTTGGCTGCAGTTTTCTTAGAGACTCCAATCCGGAACCACCCAGCTCTGCTGTTCCTGGAGACCTGACCTCGGAAACTGCATGACTTAAATGTCTTTTTTTTTTCTTTTAAGTCACCAAGTTTGGGGTAAATGCCTACTACTAAACCAAGCACGGGTTTCCCAGGTGGCACTAGTGGTAAAGAACCACCTGCCAAAGCAGGAGACTAAGGAGACTTGAGTTCGATCCCTGGGTCGGGAAGATCCCCTGGAGGAGGGCATGGAAACCCACCCCAGTATTCTTGCCTGGAGAATCCCACGGACAGAGGAGCCTGGCTGCTACAGTCCAGGGGGTCGCAAAAGAGTCAAACAGGACTGAAGCAACTTGGCACACATGCATGCAGATCAACTACATCTTGGCTATAAAATAAAACTGATCAGAAAAATTAGAATTTCCTCTTCCTAAAACTCTTAAGGCACAAGGAAAGCTTGAGTAATATCTAGGAAGACCCACTTTTCGCTGCTAAGATCTGTTGTGAAGCTAATGCAATTGCTATCCACCTGAGCCAGAATGTCAGTGAATATTTGTGGGAAATTGTTTTAAAACAGAGCTGATACATGAGTAAAATTGAAGAACATTCAAGATTCTTCGGGTCCTCATATACTTTTCCAGGTTAATAATACCAATAAATACCAATAAAGCAATAACAGCTCAATAATAACTACCATTTATTTAGACTTAGAATGTTGTATGAATAATACACTGTCTTATTTCTTCCTCAAATAATTCTATGAAGAAAGTGCCATCACTCACTCTTATTATTTATGTCAGGAAGGCAAACACGAGTCTGTGCAGTGTCTCTCAAACTGAAATTCATCTTCGAAATATTCCCTGAAAAGGCAGATTTGACTCACTCCACTTTGTAAGTGGAAAAAAAAAAAAAACTGAGTCACAGAGAAGTCACTTTAAATAAATTTCTCAAGGATGCATTTATTTAATAAGCTGCTGCGCTGGAATTTGAATCCAAGAATCTATATAATCCAGAAATCTATATAACTGAAAATCTTACTTTCTTTCCACTGGGTCGTACACAGCAAAAGCAACTGATCGTCGATAAAGATGTTTGTTGAAATAAACATACATCACATTCAAAAAATAAAGGTAAAAATAAGATCATGGTGACACCCGCCTTACGCCGACTGTGTTTCTATGCCGGTGTATGGTCTTTGGTCTCAAGGACATGTGGGGTAAAAAGATTTTTGCGATTTCTCTCCCTGCTCTCATTTCTAGGTATTGTGGCATTTGGGATGGAGGGTGGGGGAGTCAAGAATTTTTCTCAAAATGACAGAAAACGGATCATTTGCATGGGGAATGCCAGCTGGGGAGAAGGGAACATACGCTTACATTCAGGAAAAGTTTCACGGGATGTAAAAAGAAACCATCTGCTTTTTCTTTTTGTTCTTGTTTAAGAACAGCTTGTGTTTGCAACTCACAATTTAAAACATGGTAATAACCTACAGGACTTTGTGAAGCATGAATCGTGCGGCTTTTTTTGTTTTTTGTTCCTCCTCATTTTCCCCTGCTTATTTTTTCCAACTCTGTTTGCAGAAAGCAGAATGCAAAGAAGATATTTGCATGTTGCAACTTGGATAATAAGATTCTTCTGATCACGGCCTGAGTCTGCCTTTTTCAGTGTTTCCTGGGCATTCCTGGATCCTGCAGTGAAATCCAGACACTATGAACCAAAGCCTTGCTCAACTTTGCTGTAAGAAACACCCTAGGCTGAGTCCGGAGCTCGGGGGAACCTCCTGCTCATCCCTGGCAGGAAACATCCCTGCGACCTGGCTTTATCTACTTGGGCACCTGGTAGGGACTTGGAAATCGTTTTTGAAAAAAAAAAAAATCAGTTTTATCTGTTTGCTCTTCTCATTAGCATTCATCTCAGTGGCTTTGACGTGCACCTTCACTCCCTCCTGAAGCCTTAACAACTCAGCTTCACTGCTGCTCAAGTGCAAACCAGCGCGTGAGCTTGCCTTTTACAGAAGGAAAGATGGAAGGGCTCATGGAGGTCCCAGTGGAAAGGCTCTGAAAGGTCTTTGGGGCTCAGCGATCAGGCGATATTAAGAAGTGGTTCAGGTCATTTACACTCTCTGAGTGATAATCCTGAACCTCCAACTTACTAGCTCTGTGACCAAAGGAAGCTACCTCTCTGAATCTTAGTTGTTTTATTTTTTTATCTACAATGTGGGAATAATAATGTTACCCACCTGCAAAGGTTGTTATGAAGGTGCAGTGAACTGATTAGAACATGTGCAGGATGGTATTTTGAACACAGGAAGCTCCAGTGAGAGGACCAGGACCCATGGCAGGAAATTCCCCCGAAACCGTATCATGGTTTCCTGCAGTATGTAACACTCTCACACATACACACAGTGAGGTGATACACAGGAATTTTTAAATATGTGCGTATATATGGGGCTTCCCTGCTGGCTCAGAGGTTAAAGCGTCTGCCTGCAATGCGGGAGACCCAGGTTCGATTCCTTGGTGGGGAAGATCCCCTGGAGAAGGAAATGGCAACCTACTCCAGTGCTCTTGCCTGGAGAATCCCATGGACTGAGGAGCCTGGTGGGCTACAGTCCACGGCGCCGCAGAGTCAGACATGACTGAGCGACTTCACTTTCACTTTCATATATATGTAAGTGCTAGTCACAAAGTTGTGTCTGACTCTTTGCAAACCTGTGGGCTGTAGCCCACAGAGTCCTCTGTCTATGGAATTCTCTGGGCAAGAATACTGCAGTGGGTTGCCATTCCCTTCTCTAGGGGATTGTTCCAACCCAGGGATGGAACACAAATCTCCTGCATTAGCAGGCAGATTCTTTACCATTTGAGCCACCACAGAAGCCCACATATATATGTATAAAATTACACATAAATGTATTAAACATCTCTCAAAGAAGATTATTAAACTTATCCCAGAGTTTCTCAACCTCTGCCCTGCTGAGATTTTGAGCCAGATAACTCTCTGTGGCAGGGCTTGTCTTATGCGCTGGATACCAACAGCCTCTCCTTCCCCTGTTATGATAACCAGAAATGTCTCCAGGTCAAGTGTCTCTTTGTCAAATGTGCCCTGGGAGTCAGAATCGCCTGATACAACCAACCTAACTGATCTTGACCAATGTGAAAATCACCAATATATGTGACCCCTTTTGCTGTTATTTTTTAAAGTTTGTAGCCCCACTGTGAAGCATGCAGGAGTTTAGTCCTCAACCAGGGATCGAACCCCTGCCCCCTGCAGTGGAAGCTCAGAGTCTTAACCACTGGATGACCTCCAGGTCAAAATTATTGACCCTAATTTCTGATGCGAAAAAAAGCAAAAGATACACAAGGACTCACTGGACACCGCAGGAGGAAGATGTCTGTGGATCCCGTGTGTACTAAGGCTTCAGGACTCAGACTTCAGTCTTGGTGAATATCCCCAGTAAGTGCTGACGTGCTAAATTCATTTGAAAGGAATCATTGCACACTCACATACATTAAGCACTCAATTTCGTGTCTCTTTATATGGATCTCCTTTAAATTGAGATGTTGTCTTTTTTTAAGAGCATGTGTGTGGATTTATCTATTTATGGCTGTGCTGGGTCTTTGCTGCTCGGCTCCGGATTTCTCTGGCTGCCGTGAGCAGGGGCTGGTCTTTGCTGCAGCACCCAGGCTTCGTGTTGTGGTGGCTTCCCTAATCGTGAGTGGGCTCGAGGGCGCGTGGGCTTCCGCAGGCGCGGCTCGTGACCCCAGCAGCTGTGGCGTGACGGCCCTGGAGAGCAGGCTCCGCGGTTGCGGTCCTTTGTTGCTCAGGGGTAGCGGGGTCTTCCCAGGCCGGGGGTCAAACGCCTGTCGGCAGCATCGGCAGGTAATTCCTTACCACTGTGCCACCAGGGACCCCGAGATGTCATCTCATCATTTGATGGTAGATAGCAGGGCTTCCGGAGAAGGCGATGGCACCCCACTCCAGTGCTCTTGCCTAGAAAATCCCATGGATGGAGGAGCCTGGTGGGCTGCAGTCCATGGGGTCGCTACGAGTCAGTCGCGACCGAGCGACTTCACTTTCACTTTTCACTTTCATGCAATGGAGAAGGAAATGGCAACCCACTCCAGTGTTCCTGCCTGGAGAATCCCAGGGACGGGGGAGCCTGGTGGGCTGCCGTCTATGGGGTCACACAGAGTCGGACGCGACTGAAGCGACTTGGCAGCGGCAGCAGGGCTTCCCAGGTGGTGCTAGCGGTGAAGAACCCGCCTGCCAGTGCAGGAGGTGAAGAGACACGGGTTTGACCCCTGGGTCGGGAAGGTCCCCTGGAGGAGGGAGAACCCGCCTGCCAGTGCAGGAGGTGAGAGACACGGGTTTGATCCCTGGGTCGGGAAGGTCCCCTGGAGGAGGGCACAGCAACCCACTCTCGTACTCTTGTCTGGAGAATCCCATGGACACAGGAGCCTGGCGGGCTGCAGTCCATGGGGTCGCAAAGAACCAGACAGGACTGAAGAGACAGCTTGCAGGGGGTAGATGGCATAGTTCAAGCACATAAGCCAGGCTAGTGAGTTTTCTTTCGAACTGCAAGTTTCTGGGGAAAAATGCAAGGGTTAAAACTATTTTTGGAGTGATTCTGAACTGTTTAATGTTTTCCCATCGCATTTTTTGAAGTGGCAGCAAAACCTTATCAGCTGTGGGTATTAGTGCAACATTCATTAATCTTTTCCAGAGGTTTTAAAAAAATTAATTATCAAAGTCCCATTCATCAAATAGTTTACATTATTTCTGTTTATTTACATCTTTCCAAGTATCTAACCGACTCATCAAATTCAAGAGTTACAGATGCAAGATTTTGCTTCCTTTTGTTTTTCAGCGTTTAAATGAATCATCTTATGCAATGTGAACAATAACACAACTGCAGTCACGATGATCAGATGTTTTCATACTTGACTTAGTGCCTCAGCTGCAAAAGCATAGCAGCGACAGATGAAAGAACAAATAGGAAGCACTGAGGGATGTGGCTGTGCTTGGGAACAGCTTACACCTTTTTCAAGCTACGCTGCTGGTCTGGAAGCAGGCAGCCCCGCTGGTAGGATGTTGCCTATGGGTAACTGAGTCAGTGTGCGCACCATCTCAGCTGCTTCAGTTGTATCCATCTCTGTGACGCTATGGACTATAGCCCACCAGGCTTCTCTATTTATGGGATTCTCCAGGCAAGAACACTGGAGTAGGTTGCCATTTCCTCCTCCAGGGGATCTTCCCAGCCCAGGTATCAAACCCATGTCTCTTAAGTCTCTTGAATTGGCAGGCAGATTCTTTACCCACTGAGCCATCTAGGAAACCCCAATTGAGTCAGAGAACTCAGCACTATTTTGAGGCAAGAGCTAGGCTGGGTTGCGGATACTCGGGGAAGAAACTGAAAGAGAAACTGCACGGATTGATGCCAGGGGCTAAGACATTCAGAAAGCTGAAGACCTAGGGAAATATGAGGCTGCAGACTCAGCCTTGAAACCAAGAACAAAATCTTCCCAACTCAGTGGTTGGATATGGAATATCCTCATTGTCTCTACAGATGCAGAGTCTCAAATTGCCATTGAAAGACCAATACTAGACTGGAAATTCAGTCACTTAGTTGTCTCTGACTCTTTGCAAACCCCATGGACTGCAGCACGCCAGGCCCCCCTGTGCATCACCAACTCCTGGGGCTCACTCAAACTCGTGTCCATCGAGTCAGTGACGCCATCCAACCATCTCATCCTCTGTTGTCCCCTTCTCCTGCCTTCAATCTTTCCCAGCATCAGGGTCTTTTCTAAGGAATCAGTTCTTTGCATCAGGTGGCCAAAGTATTGGCGTTTCAGCTTCAGCATCAGTCCTTCCAATGAATATTCAGGACTGATTTCCTTTAGGATGGACTGGTTGGATCTCCTTGCAGTCCAAGGGACTCTCAAGAGTCTTCTCCAACACCACAGTTCAAAAACATCAATTCTTCAGCACTCAGCTTTCTTTATAGTCCAACTCTCACATCCATACATGACTACTGGAAAAACCATAGCTTTGACTAGATGGACTTTGTTAGTGAAGTAATGTCTTTCCTTTTTAATATGCTGTCTAGGTTGGTCATAACTTTTCTTCCAAGGAGCAAGCATCTTTTAATTTCATGGCTGCAGTCACCAGCTGCAGTGATTTTGGAGCCCCCAAAAATAAAGCCTGTCATTGTTTCTACTGTTTCCCCATCTGTTTGCCATGAAGTGACAGGACCGGATGCCATGATCTTAGTTTTCTGAATGTTGAGTTTTAAGCCAACATTCTCACTCTCCTCTTTCACTTTCATCAAGAGGCTCTTTAGTTCTTCGCTTCTGTCATAAGGGTGGTGTCATCTGCATATCTGAGGTTATTGATATTTCTACCCCACAATCTTGATTCTAACTTGTGCTTCATCCAGCCTGGCATTTTGTATGATGTACTCAGCATAGGATTTAAATAAATAGGGTGACAATATACAGCCTTGATGTACTCCTTTCCCAATTTGGAACCAGTCTGTTGTTCCATGTTTGGTTCTAACTGTTGCTTCCTGACCTGCATCAGGTTTCTCAGGAGGCAGGTCACGTGGTCTGGAATTCCCATCCCTTTAAGAATTGTACACAATTTGTTGTGATCCACACAGTCAAAGGCTTTGGCATAGTCAATAAAGCAAATGTTTTTCTGGAACTCTCTTGCTTTTTTGATGATCCAACAGATGCTGGCAATTTGATCTCTGTTTCCTCTGCCTTTTCTAAAACCAGCTTGAACATCTGGAAGTTCTCGGTTCATGTACTGTTGAAGCCTGGCTTGGAGAATTTTGAGCATTACTTTACTAGCGTGTGAGATGAGTGCAATTGTGCAGTGGTTTGAACATTCTTTGGCATTGCCTTTTTTTGGTTTTGAAATGAAAACTGACCTTTTCCAGTCCTGTGGCCACTGCTGAATTTTCCAAATTTGTTTGCATATTGAGTGTAGCACTTTCACAGCATCATCTTTTAGGATTTGAAATATCTCAGCTGGAATTCCATCATCTCCACTAGCTTTGTTCATAGTGATGCTTCCTAAGGCCCACTTAACTTCACATTCCAGGATATCTGGCCCTAGGTGAGTGATCACACAATTGTGGTTATCTGGGACATTAAGATCTTTTTTGTATAGTTCTTCTGTGTATTCTTGAAACTCAGAGATTCAGTCAAGAAGTAAACAAAAAGCTGTGTGGGTGTGTGTGTGAGAGAGAGAAAGAGAAGGAGGGAGAGAGAGACCACAGATAAATAGTGAAAAATATAAAAAGAAAGTAATCTATTCCATTCAAAGCTTTTGTATGCGTGTCCAGTAAGCACAGATGTGCTAAGTCAGAATGGTTTACAAACCAAGCACATAAAGTTATCTAGTGCCAAGGAAGCTGCAAAATAAACAATTAGAACACTTAAACTCATCTGGAAAACCCTGGCGTAAGGCAGCTTCTGGCCCTTGAGTGCGTAACGTGCACCGCTTCCAGTGCCTCTCGTCGATGGAGCTTGTGTTTTTACGACATATTTTAGAAACTCAAAGAAATAAGTACAGAAATCACATCCACAAGGAACTATAAATCTATAAGAAACTATAAAAGAAGAACAAGCAGCAACGAAATAAAAAAGTGGCAATCAAATAGAAATCTTAGCAGTGAGAAGCATCATCACTTAAATAAGGCATTCATTAAATAGCTGGAATATAGAACGGACATTGTTAAAGAATTTGGCCAGTATAATATTAAGATTCTACAGTACAGAAGAAAATTACGAAAAGCCAGTAAGGTGTCACGAAGGCTGAGAGGCTCCAGCATGCATTAGAGGGTGTTTTGTTTTAAAGACAAACTCATGATTTTCATACGGATGCAAAATGGACACAAGTTAAAGACTGGATTCAGCTCGTTATTGATGAGGAAATCTGTAAGATGTTATAACTATTTTGAAGAAGTTAAAGAAGGATAAATTTGTACTGAGTTAAAGGAATGTTGAAATTAATTTACAAATAGACAATGCAAAAGAGGGTTATTTTAAAACAGATTTGCGGTTCATGCCTGAATCAGACTTTCTCATATCTGCGGATGCTCTGTTTCAGGGATGGCAAGTTACGCTCAGAGACTGAGTTTGTCTTTGCCAACAGCTCTTTTAACAGAAGTTCACAGCAAGATTCATAAGAATTTTACAAGCTAATAGCAGGTAAAGCCTCTTAACAAGCCAACAGAGAAACAGCGTACTCCAAACAAATGATAAATGGATGCCTTGCTGGCTCAGGCAGGGAGGTGAAAGGACGAGGTCCAGACTCAGCTCGAGGCACACCTTTGCAGGGGTTGGTAGAGGGACAGAGGTTTTGACCGACCGAGAGTGGACTCGCAGCGGCCGGTGCGGGAAGGAAGGTCCCTTGTTGTTAGACCTTGGCTGCTAGGGAACCAGGCGCCATGCTGGCCTGCAGAGCGGGCTGCTCTGGGGGTTATCACTCCAGGAACCACTGCAAAGCCACTGCCTATGAGGCTCCCCCGTAAGGCAGGTGCAGAGGTCCTTTCTCTTCCTGAAGCTGCTGATGGGTCTAACGTCTCCACCTGCCAAGAGTGGCCTTGCCACCACAGGAGAAGCGTCTCGGGATCTCCCGAGGGCATGTCAAGGGTGATTTCTGCCAAGATGCGCACTCCGAACACTCCTTACACATCCCTGCATGCACATTCCGTTACCTTTCCACGGCTGTGCTCCCACCTGCTCTTGTCAAGACGCCTCCAGAACTGGACTACTTGTCAACCATCCTGACAAAAGTCCTCTCGTTCTGAAATCAACTTTACTTCAAAGAGCAGCTTCTTATTTCGCTTATTTTGTGTTGTCTTTGTCATAAATAAGTGGAGTAAAACAACTTAAGTCATAAACAAGTAGATCTGAAATCATATTAAACCAGTACACCAGGCACAGGAATTCCTTCCCATCACTGTTACTCACAGTTTGCAGAGTTGCTGAGCCGCGCTCAGCCACTCAGTCATGGCCGAGTCTCTGGGACCCCATGGACCGTAGCCCACCAGGCTCCTCTGTCCTTGGGATTTCCCAGGCAAGAATACGGGAGTGGGTTGCCGTGCCCTCCTCCAGGGGATCCTCCCGACACAGGCATTGAACCTGTGTCTCTGGGGTCCCCTCCGTTGGCAGCAGATGCTTTATCACCGGCACCACCTGGACTTGATGTCAACTTGTGAAGCAGCTCAGAGGCAAGGAAAGCCTGGGACCAGATAACGCAGAAGAGCCTGCTCAACGTCGGGGTCAGCAGACTGCAGTCTTCGGCACAATCCAGCCTCCAGTTTCACCGGAACACACCACGCCCGCAGTCTGCCTGTTGTCCATGGCGATTGTATGCTGAACGGCAGGGCTGACGTGGTTGAAGGAGCCTCTGACATAGTTACTGTCTAGACCTTTAGAAAACGTTAACCCACTCTTCTAAACAAGGTAGTGTTCCACGGAGAGCCTTTTCTCAACATAAATAATAGAATTTAAAAAAAATGATGGACAGAGTGGTAAAGAAACAATACATTTTTTTAGAAAAATTGACATTTTCCCCTAGAATTAAAACAGGACATCAGTCCTTAAACCAACTTCTCACTCTGTGAGCAAGCAGGTGCATAAAATCAGATCCACTCCACGTGGTCGTCAAACTCCCCTGGTGGCTCAGTGGTAAAGAATCCACCTGCAACGCAGGAGACACAGGAGATGTGGGTGTGGTCCCTGGTTTGGGAAAATCCCCTGGAGAAGGAAATGGCAACCCACTCCAGTATTCTTGCCTGGGAAATCCCATGGACAGAGGAGCCTAGGGGGCTGCAGTCCACGGGGCTGCAAAACATGGCTGAGCATCTAACTAGCAGCATCAGACATGTCATAGAAAGACTGCAAACGTTAACAGATGCAGGGGAAAAAATTAAGAGAAGAGCGTATGCTGAAGGGAAAAAAATGTTCACTGAGAGAGAATAAATTCTGAATCAGAACTATCATGGAAAAATATTTTACATGTATTATTTATCTGATCTTTTTAATTATTCTAGGAGCGGGTATTGGTCTTTAGCTATAAAGAAACTGAGTTCAAATTACACAGCTGGTAAATGGCAGAGCCAAGATGGAAACTCTGGTTTTGTGTTTTCAAAAACACAGACTTGGGCCCTCAGCTCTACTACTTGTTATTATAAAAAAATAGTTTATTTTTAACCATGAGTAACACACACTTCTCAGTCAGGAAAGATGATGAGAAAAAGTCAACTTGCTGATGCAGTTATATAGAGACTTTCGTAGCCAAGAAACAGACATGCAGAGACTTCTGCTGGAGGGACATGTCAGGATCCAAGCCCTGGGAACAGAGTTGCAGCTGGAGAAGGGAAGACAGAGGGGCGGATGGGGCTACAGACCAGGTGGGGCTTTGCAGGCTTTCAGGTTGTGCTAAAGATCTCACAATACTCTAAGAGAAATGAGAAGATATTGAAGTTTTAAAGCAGCGACAGGGGTAGGTGACTTGATCTAATTTGCATTGCAAAAAAAAAAAGCCTTTGGCGTGATAACTGCCTTGGAGTTGGGCCAGAATGGATACGGGGAGACCAATTAGAAAGCTGCTGATATATAACAGCCAAGATGATTACATGCCCAAAGGGAGCTGCGAACCAAATAATGATGAGAACTTGCAGCGTTCAGACTGGAAGCGGAAATGTATAGCACACGGGCATGACTGTTTCCATATGGAACGCTGCTCTCTTTCCCTGGCGTGTTCTTTCATTTATATTCCACAGTATTTGGCCTTATTCGCAGACGGGATAAACCTCCATTGTTCTGGCTGCCTGAATTCCCACAGCAGCAAGCCTGGTGCTCTGACTGATTCTCCTTTTGTTCTTTCTGTCTGTGTGCCGTCTGCTTCTTATCTCCCCTACAGCACTTTTCACACTGAATTATAATGTCTGATCACCTCTGCCTCGCGGCCTTAGGAGAAGCCCTCAAGATTGAAGACTTCCTTTTAATCACCTTCGCATCCCTACCGCCTACCAGTGCTGCCCGGAAACGGTCATTCCATCCAAGTTGCTGACGAAATGAGTGAGACCTAATTATGTGGAGCAGATCATTTTCTTCTGCCAATTTTAACAGCTCCCTTCACTTCCATGTTTTTGGATCCATGCTAATTCCCAGGCTCCTGAGGAATTGAAAACCCTCTGATAGAACCCTGTTATTCACTTTGGTGTTGTTTCGTCGCTAAGTGCTGTCCGACTCTTTGTCACCCCATGGACTGCAGCCCGCCAGGCTCCTCTGTCCACGAGATTTTCCAGGCACGAGTATTGAAGTGGGTTGCCATTTCCTTCTCCAGGGGATATTCCTGACTCAGGGATCGAGCCCATGTCTCCTACTTCTGCGTTGCAAGTGGATTCTTTACCACTGAGCCGTAAGTCAATACCATTTCTTACATAGAATATGTAGGGCACTGTAAATGTTTTGAATAGCACAAATACACTTGACTTCTGCTGAAGACATTATCTCCATATCTCAATGATAAACTACTCGTGTCTCTAGAAACGTGCTGTTTACTTATTTTCCTGCTCAACCTGTTCTCTGTGTGACTGGATCAGTCTCTCAGTCTCAATTTTCTCTCCTAGAAAACAGAGATAATATTTATCCATTGTGACCATTTTTATAAGGATAAATGAGATCCTATGAAGTGTGGTAGGTACAAGCTATTCAATTCCCTTCTTTTGTAACTGTATTTACTTTTGGCCGTGCTGGGTCTTCACTGCGGGCTTTCCTCCAGCTGCACAGCCTCTCCAGTTGTGTGCCGGTGTCTCATTGCGGCGGCTTCTCCTGGTGTGAAGCATGGGCTCTGAACAGGTGGGCTTCAGCTGTGGCTCACAGGCTCTAGAGCACAGGTTCAGAAGTTGCGGCAAATGGGCTTAATTGCTCTCTGGCGGCATGTGGGTCTTCCTGGATCGAAGACTGAACCCGTGTCTCCTGCCTTGGCAAGCGGATTCTTTGCCACTGAGCCTCCAGGGGAGCCGCCCTTCTTTTACTTTTGTGTCTCCACCATTTTTATTTTTTTTGTCCTCCATGTCTCCATCATGCCATGGATTACCTAAGTGGTTGGGTGTCCTTTTTAAAATTCTCTTATTTTTCCTGTACTGAATCTCTTCCAATATTTGCTCAGGTTTACCTTTTATGTCTCTAGATAGAATAAAATAGAAGTTTTCTACTTCACACACCATGAATATTTTTACTTCAAAAATGCCTCCCAAATTCTCCCTCGGGAGGAAATTCAAATTCACTCTAATATACCTGTTGTTGCCTCCTTTCTGCTGTCAGAAGATCTGCGGATGGTCTAGAACTCCTTCACTCCGCTCTCCTATTAGATCGGAGGCTCCATTACCCAGGAAAAGTGGGCAGTGCCAGCCTGGGGAAGAGCTGGAGACAGTGAAACCCTTTACTGCAGGCACTGCTGTGCGGGGTTGGCATGTCTGAATTTAGGATCTGAATTTAGGCAGATGCGTTTCTTTAATTGTCCACTTTGTGTAAATTTCCATCCTCCCAGCATATTTTAATAGGCTATTATTTTGAGTCCTAGGTGAGAATTTTTATATTCAAATATTCAGTAGCAATTTTGTGCTCTTTGCTGCTTTCAATTGTCATATGGACCCCTTTGCAGGTAAACATTTTAATAAGCACCCTTTGCCTGGGTGGTAATACAGGGAAGTGGAGGCATTAACAACCCTGCCTTTCTCTGCCTCAAACAGCTCACTGGCACATTATCTGCCTTTGTTCTCAGAGTGTCTTATAAGGCGTTGAGGGGCCTCACCCTCTGAGTTAGAATCTGGGTATCTTTAGTCTCCTGGAATTTGTGTTCCTTCTAGCATTATCTCACAGACAGGCGAGACAGAGGAGAAGGGAGGCTTTACACGTCCTGGTAACACAAACGTAGGATCAAGAAGACAGTGGCAAGGTTGCTAATTGAAATTGTTTAGGGCCGGGCTTCTCATGCTTTAATCTGTATGTGAATCACTTGGCAATCTTGTTAAAGTGCAGCCCCTCATTCAGTGGGTTTGGAGCCTCTGATCCTCCGTGTCCGATACATCCAACAGGCCTAACATGTTTAACACGTCTCTCTCTCTCAGCTTCCCACGCAGCTCAGAACCTGCCTGCAAAGCAGGAGACTGGGGTTCAATCCCTGGGTCAGGAAGATCCCCTGGAGGAGGAAATGGCAACCCACTCCAGTCTTCTTGCCTGGAGAATCTCATGGACAGAGGAGCCTGGCGGGATACAGTCCATGGGGTAGAAAAGAGTCAGACATGACTGAGCCGCTGAGCACAGGTGTACTCTTTTCATCTGTCAATAGCTGTCTATCATCTAGCTACCTAGCTTTGATAATTACGTCAGCAAAGATCCTTTTATTTTCCATGTGAGATCACATAACCGCTTCCAGGGCTCAGGATAGGGACATACCTTTTGCGGGCCGCCAGTTAGCTGACTCTCGGAAGCCTGTGACTTCATGACCTCCATAACGTCCCCTTCAAGCCAGATACCCTGCAATTCTAAATAGGAAAACTTGTTTGCTTCACTTTGCTTTTATAATTTATTTTCCTTTCGGTTGCACTGGGTCTCTGCTGCGCACTGGCTTTCTCTAGCGGTTCTGGCGCGAGAGCCTCTCGGGGGGCTTCTCTGGTCGGGAGCACTGGGCTCAGTCGTGGCGGTGCATGGGCTTAGTGGCAGGTGGGATCCTCCCAGACCGGGCTGGAGCCCGTGTCCCCAGCACTGGCAGGGGGATTCTCAACCACAGGACCACCAGGGAGGTCCCAACTGCGCCCACTTCACGAGCACTGTAATGTGCAGATGAGAGTGTCTGGGCTTAGATACCAGTGTCCGCTGAATGTCTGCAGAGAGTGAGGCGAGACCAGAGTGGAACAGAGTGTATCAGCACAAGTGTTAAATTCAAAGAGCAAAGTAAATGGAGGAGGAAGGTGGGGGCGAGACTAAAATAAACACCCGAGGCAGCAGAAGCCGATGAAACCCTCAGAGGGAAGCAATTTATGGCTTCCATCCAAGTCTCTAAAAGGCACTCGGTTCACCCAAGGATCTGGTTAAACGCATGCGGCCTGGGATGCTGCAGTCTGGATACTGTGGTCTGGATGCTGTGGTCTGGGTGCTGCCGTCTGGGTGTTGCGGTCTGGGTGCTGCGGTCTGGGTGCTGCGCTCTGGGTGCTGCGGTCTGGGTGCTGCGTGTCAAATAAGCTCCTGAGTGATGCTGATGCTACTCGTCCATGGACCACACTGAGTAGCAAGGGCTTAGGCTGGGTAAAGGCAACAAGAAGGTATAAAAGACATTAATTGGATTGGGCGCTGCAACATGGGAGCCCCGGCTGAATCCCTGGGTTGGGAAGAACCCCGGGAGAAGGAAATGGCAACCCACTCGAGTACGGTATTCTTGCCTGGAGAATCCCATGGACAGAGGAGCCTGGCAGGCTACAGTTCATGGGATCACAGAGTCGGACATGACTGAGCGACTAACACACACAGACATCGCTAGGGAGCAGAACCTTTGGGTCTATGAAGAACTGGAGAAACTTAATGTGTCTTCTCTACAGACTCCTTACAAAATTCAAGTCTAGTGTTGCCAAACTTCTTTCCAAAAGAATCTGTATTGCCATATAAAATCTCTATGTCCGTGTTGGCAACCTACTACAAATTTCAAAAACAACTCGAGAGACAAATAAATAAAAAATCTATTTTAAAAAGGATTGCTGTGTTTAACCTCTAGCAGGTGAGTCTTTTGTGCTACATCTGTAAATTGAGCAGATCTTTGATACCTTTTGCATAAAAGAGTTAACTATTAAAAACATTGACAGTGATAAACTAAAATAAAAAAAAAGAAGAAGACGACCCTCAATTTACCGTTAAGTGTTGAACGAGCGTGTGCCTGTTTTGTTTTGCACAGCCCTCCAAATGGGTCGCTGTTGTTCAGAGCACACCATGTCAAGGAGGAAATGAGACATTCCAAGGGCTATTAACTACTCCAGCAGAGATGTGGGGAGATCACTGCAGTGTTATTCAGTGTCGGTATTTATTTAATTCTGGTGCAGAAGGGCAAATTTACCATGCTCAATGGTCCTCAAACTCACGCTGGCTTACAAGAGAGTGGCTTAATGACCCATTGATGGTAGCCTATGGCGTCACCTTATAAAATAGTGGCAGGAGAGAGGACAGCCTGGAGTAGTTGCTTTTAATATATTTTATATCTAAAGCATTTTTTTTTTTGAACACAGAGTTGCCATGGTTTTGTCAACTGATTTGTTTGCTTCCCTCATAGCTCAGTTAGTAAAGAATCTGCCTGCAATGCAGGAGACCCGGGTTCGATTCCTGAGTTGGGAAGATCCCCTGGAGAAGGAAATGGCAACCCACTCCAGTATTCTTGCCTGGAGAATCCCATGGACGGAGGAGCCTGGCGGGCTACTGTACGTAGGGTCATAAGAGTCAGGCATGACTTAGGGACTAAACCACCACCACCACCACCAAGTTAAGCTAGTTCTGGTATCTGACAACCTCCTTCTCTCTGCAGTCTTCATCTGCCGTGAGTTTAGATGAATAAATCCTACCTGAATGAATCTTTTCAACAATACTTGGTAGTCCATTGGGCTTCCCTGGTGACTCAGTGGTAAAGAACCTGCCTGCAATGCAGGAGATGCAGGTTAAGTCCCTGGGTTGGGAAGATCCCCTGGAGGAGGAAATAGCAACCCACTCCAGTATTCTCATCTGGGAAATCCCATGGTCAGAAGATCCTGGCAGGCTACAGTCCATGGACTGCAAAAGAATCAGATACAACTTAGCAACTAACAGTAACATGTAGTCTGTAAAGGGCTAACTTGTATGGCTTAGGCATCCCCAAAGAACATTGCTATCCCTTTATGTATATGATCTGCATCTTGAGATTTTAAAAGCTACAAACACTGATGTAAATGTAATGTCCCAAGGGATGTATAATAAACAGTTGCTGGAGATGCAAGAAATATAGCAACTGTTTGCAACTCTCCACACAAAGTTAGAGAGCCATACCACAATATTTCACTGTAATAGAGTACAGAGAATATGATTTAACTGGCAGAAGAGCCAGCATCATAATATAACCAGATATTTCATAATAGAGCTTTATTATATAAAATTTAGAGCCATTCCAAATGTTCCTGAAAAATTTTGCAAAGGCAACCTACTGTTGCAAAAAGAAGTCTGTATTCCGCCAAGCTCAGACATTACCAGCTCCAGATTCTGTCACTGAATTAAGGCCTTTCTGAACTCAGCAAGATGTTTGAATGAGGAACTGAAGTACAGAAAATGGGACTTGCCTTGTGGTCAGTGGTTGAGAACCCACCTGCTCATGCAGGGAACGCTGGTTTGATCCTGGTTCAGGAGGATCCCACAGGCCAGGGAGCAACCAAACCTGTGTGTCACAACTACTTAGCCACACTCTTGAGCCGGAGCTGCAACGACTGAGTCCATGAACTTGGAGCTCCGTCACAGGAAGTGCTCCGTCACAGGAAGCCACTGCGATGAGAAGGCTGCTCTCCACAATCAAGAGCAGCCCCTGCTCGCCACACCTAGAGGAAAGCCTGCGTGCACAGCCTCTAATGCCCACAGAGGCCCCTCTCCAAAACACAGGAGACGACGCGGGGGCTTTAGTGTCCACCTACCGGGTTGTTTCCAAGAAGCGTTTTTTCCTGTAAAATGTAAAAAAAAAAAAAATCTCATCAGCAAGTCCAGCATGCAATCTATGAAGTTTAACATAAAAAAAAAAAAAAACCCACATAAAAGTAGGAAAGGATAGACCAACACACAAGATCTTGTTTACTGAGCAGCTCACTGTGAGTTACCAGTATGAAAACACTGCTCCCTTTGCTCCAGTGATAGCAGCTTCCTGGATCTGTCTTAGGATAAACTCTGAGGCTGATAGCCAGTTCTCTGGGAAAGAGTGCCACAATCGATTAGCAATGTCTGTCTTGGGAAAAGAGTAGAAGGCACGCATATGCCATATATTTGCACAGATTATTTGCATTAATACTTAAGGAGATTCTTTTACTTGAAGACTAAAGATTGACTGAGAATGTCTGAGCCTTCTCTATTGAAAGACAAGTAACAATAAATAAGATATATACAGACCATATGGAACATGGCAAAAACTGATTCTTGACATTAGCGATGGGTAAATCTAGTGAGTGAAAGTTGCTCAGTTGTGTCTGACTCTTTGTGACCCCATGGACTATCCAGTCCATGGAATTCTCCAGGCCAGAATTGGAGTGGGTAGCTTTTCTCTTCAACATGACCCAGGAATAGAACCAGGGTAAATCTAAGACCTTTGCAAATCCCATGTGAAAATCCCTACAGGATCAACTCATGGGTGTTACTACCTGAGCTCTAGTAGTAAGACAATACTGAATGTAATGACAACTTTTATTTTCTAGGGTTCTGAAACTACTGCAGATGATGACTGCAGCCATGAAATTAAAAGACACTTGTTCCTTGGAAGGAAAGCTATGACAAACCTAGACAGCATATCAAAAAGCAGAGACATCACTTTGCCAACAAAGGTCCATAAAGAAAGCTGAGCACCGAAGAACTGATGCTTTTGAATTGTGATGCAGAGAAGACTCTTGAGAGTCCCTTGGACTGCCAGGAGATAAAACCAGTCAATCCTAAAGGAGATCAACTGTGACTATTCATTGGAAGGACTTGTAAGCTGAATGTAAAGGGCCAGCTCATTGGAAGACACTGATGCTGGGACAGATCAAACGAACAGGAGAAGAGGGTGGCAGAGGATTAGATGGTTGGATGGCATCACCGACTCAGTGGACATGAATTTGAGCAAACTCCAGGAGATAGTAGAGGACTGAGGAGCTTGGCATGTAGTCCATGGAGTCACAAAGAGTTGGACATGACTTAGCAACTAAACAACAACAATACTGCATGCGTGGGTGTGAGGACGTGGGGGCAGTTAGTTGGGACTGTCCCCCAGCAAGGGACTTCTCATGTATGCCAATGGTCATGGTGTCAATATGGGCCCCTGAAAACTCACCATCTATCAGGTTGTGAAACTTCAATATCACTGTCTATGTGGGCAGAATGATGTCTATAACAGGTGGTCATGAATGTGAGCAAGGCATGAGGACACTCTCTTACACTTAGAAATAAAGACAATAAACAGGAAAAAAGAAGGAAAGAATACTAGAGTGAGTGGGTTGCCAGTTCCCTCACCAGGGGACCGAACCCACCTCTGCATTGGCAGGCAGATCCTTTACCACTGAACCACCTTCGAAGCCCGGGTTATTTATTACTGTAAAGCAAATCACGCCAAAACTTCGTAGCTAAAATAGCACACATGTGTTACATTATGTCACAGTCTCTACGGATCAGGAAAGGGTAGCAGTGTAGCTGGGCTCTGTCTGAAGGCTGCCCGAGGCATCTCAAGGTTCACCTGGGCTGGGACCTGCTCCCGAGTTCACCCAGGGCCATTGGCTAAGGTTCAGTTCCCGGTGGCTGAACTGGGGTCTTAAGTCCTCACTAGCTGCTGGCTGGGGGCCCCTCTTTGCTGCACGGGCCCCTCTGTGGGTGTGCAGATGGCTCCATCTCCATTGAAGTGACTAAGAGAGATTGTGAGCAGGCGGAAGTGACCATCAGTGACCATCAGTGACACCCTGATCTCCTAAGAATCAGCTCCCTTTCGCCATGTTCTCTTCCTTGGAAGGGAGTGAACAGGCCCAGCCTAGGCCAAGCAGGAGGCGGTTATGCAAGAGTGTGAATCCAGCTGCAGGTGCCCTGGGGGTCATCTCAGAACCTGCCTCCACACTCATCAAGGGCCTGTTTTCTGCTTCCAAACATGCAGTGCCCCCGTTAGCAGAAAAGGGACTTCTCCACAGACTTCCTTTCCTCCCTGAATCTAGGAGCACTCGGCTCCGTTTCAAGTGTCCCCACTGTGGAAACTGGCCTTCTTGATTCCCCTTGCGTCTCAGCAGCTCTTTCCCCACGTGCCCTTCTCTGTCGTCAGCTGTCCTCTCTGCATTCCCACTAGAGGCCTCCATTATTTTTTTAATTTATGTAAATTTAATTATTAAAATTTTAATTTGAGAATAATTTAACTTTTTAAAAATGTATATGTATAATTAGTTTTTAAAATTTATGTAATATTAGACATTGTTTAAGAAGCTTCAGGATGAAAAAGAAAGACAGAAACATATAAATCTCCTTGCTTAAATTAAACCCAAATCTGAGCTCTGGCTCTTTGGGAAGTTCAACCCAGAAATTTTTAGGGCATGAATAGAGCTTCTCGACTACCAGTGACTGAATCAGATTTTTAACTTTCTACATCTTTCTTCCTTTTTCTCTCCTTCAACTTCCCTAACCAATCCCACTTAAATAAATATTTGGCTGCGCTGGCACTTTGCTGCTTCGCAGGCTTTTCTCTAGTTGCAGCGAGTGCGGGCTGCTCCCCAGCGGCGCGTAGGCTTCTCAGCGAGGAGGTTTCTGTCCTCACTCAGCTCGGCTCTAGGGCGGCTGGCTTCATCGGCTTCGGCTCCAGCTCCAGAGCGCAGGCTCGGTAGCTGTGGTGCACAGGCTTAGCTGCTCTGGGGTTTGTGGAACCTTCCCGGACTAGGGATTGAACTCGGGTCTCCTGCACTGAGAGGTGAATTCTTGAAAACTCAGCCATCAGGGAAGCCTCCTGATCCCCTTTGTCATAACTTTTTGGGTTTCATTCTGATAATCAAGGGATTTTTTTTTTAATGCATGTTTTACACCTGGCTAATTTATATTCTGATTTGTGTGGAGTCTAAAAGAGTCAGAGGAGCCTGGCTCTTTTATGAAACCAGACATGGAAAGGGTTGTGGGATGTCCCTCAGCAAGTGCGAGGGTCAGTTAATTTCTCTGTCTGCGTGTTGTGATGTGGCAGAGATAATCCCGATGGATTTAGTCTGGTGACCTTTCGCAGCTGTCAGGCCTCAATAATTTTTACCTGTTTTGATATTCCCCAAAATTGCTGGGGACATTACAACATAAAAAGAGTTGGTGAATATGCATAAATCTGTGGGAACTTGGGCACTCGTTTATGTGGGTGGAGGGGGTGCAGAGGGCAGGTTGCGTCCTGTGCCCCCGGAGGGACTGCATTCTGGGGAGGTAAAGTAGACTTTGAAAATAAACAGTGCTTTTCTCCTCTCTGCTTTCATTCATATTTAATAATAGCTAATTATCCTAAGAATTCACAAAGCTGTAAAAGAAGAGCATATGCTGTTTTCTTCTGTTTATCAAAGGGGAGCACGGGTTTAAAAAATAGTTGGGCATCTCTCTTCTTGACAGTGGTCTCTGAAGCCAACACTAGGCTCCACTTGGCTGCTTGTTATTTTTAAAAATACTTTACTTATTTAATTCTGGCTGTGGCAGGTCTCAGTCTGCTGCTTGAGCTTAGTTGCCCTGAGGCCTGTGGAACCTTAGTTCCCCAACCAGGGATCAAACCCAAGTCCCCCGTGTTGGGAGGCAGATTCTTAACATCTAGACCACCAGGGAAGCCCATTGGGTTCCCTTGAGAGTCCCTTGGACTGCAAGGAGATCAAAGCAGTCTATCCTAAAGGAAATCAGTCCTGAATATTCATTGGAAGGACTGATGCTGAAACTCCAATACTTTGGCCACGTGATGGGAAGAGCCAACTCACTGGAAAAGACCCTGATGCTGGGAATGATTGAGGGCAGGAGGAGAAGGGAATGGCAGAGGATGAGATGGTTGGATGGCATCACCGACTGCATGGACGTGAGTCTGAGCAAGCTCCGAAAGACAGTGAAGGACAGAGGAGCCTGACGGGCTGCAGCCCACGGGGTCACAAACACGGACATGACTTAGAGACTAAACAAAACTACAGCAAATTTCCTGAGGCAGCAGCCAAAACGGCAGACCAGCCCACAGCTGTCCTCAGGCTTTACTATCCACTCCCTACCCCTTGTGAAGGGTTTCATGTTTCCAACTATTGACTATTCCTTGATATAAAAATAGATGTAGCAATTAGTATGAGGAAGCAATAAGAACACTGCATTTTATTGCACTCTAAATATTTTATAATTTTTTTATAATCCTGTAGAAAGGCTCCATAGATCATTTTATAAAAATGACTTTTCTGGCAAATATGAAATCAAGATGGGGGAGTGTCTTATTTTTAAAGTGATCATTTGCATCTAGACCTCTATATTGTGTTAAACAGCCTAGTAAAAAATGAAATTACTGTTTTATACTAATAAATGTTGTTTTTACCTGAGTAAAACATTAAAAAAAGAAAGAAAGAAAGCTGAAAAGAGCCTGCCCTGCAGTGGGAATATCATTTACTTGAAATAGTGGCTTCTTGTTTTTATGCTTAACAGATTATATATTACTCCCAGATCAGTGGCCATGTTACCTCTGATTATATCATATTGAATTTCCTCCACATTCAGGCCAGAAGACAAACCAGAGCAAAACCAGAAAACTCTAAATGTGAATTATGTTAGAAAATAGAAGTCAAGGCCCGGTGCCTTAAGGGAACCCCTGCTCCGTGTGGATGTCGAGATTTCCGTTCTCAACATCCACGCTGTCTTGGAGGAATTTTGCACCTGTGACTAATCCTCTTTGGAGATGGCCTTCAGTAGTCCTGGGGTAGATGGCATTCCGTGGTCTAAGGACAAGTGACTCTGTCCGTCCATTGAGGGGTGCCTGCTAAAGCCAATGAAGAGGACGAGGAGACAGGCATCTGGAGGGAGTGCCCCGCTCCCCTCTGGCTTCCACCTTGCTTGCCCTCTCTTGACTTTAGTTTTTATTTTGTCTTATATCTTACTTCATTCTATTTTTTTTCTTCCCTATATCTTTCTTTACCTATGGCCTTGGCTAACACATCACAAGGTTTGCAAACAACTCTCGGTGACGACCATTCGGATGGCCTTTGGAATTGCACCAATGAGCCCACGCATCACGGAGGCACAGAAACAGACACTACCCCCGCCTCCAGTTTCGGCCGGGATGCCGCCCGCGGCCTTGTGCGTGAGCCTCAGGGGCGCGCACCCCGGCTCCCCGCCCCGCGAAACCCTGATCCCACTTTGATGCAGAGCCACCCAGCCTTCAGTTGCTCCCTGAGGTCCAGAAGCTGAGTAGAGAATTTAACCTGAATTTAAGTCCCTTAATTCAGTTTTTTATACCAATTATTCCTCCTTTCTATTCAATGATCTTAGTTATAGATCCATAGTTTATTATCCTTTAATTTCTGCATGAGTTTAGAAGTAAACATGGCTATAAAATAATAATGACATCTTTGTCAACTACAATTTAGTTCCATCTATTGGTTTTCTTACCGATTTAAAAATTAATTTATCAATGTCACACTTCATTCTTAACGTTGACATTTCATTTTCCACATAGGCTGAGATGCACTTTTCTGAGTTATCTGTTGTTTCTGCATCCAAGTCTTCTCTAAAATATTTGCTATCATACATTATTTGATTATTTTGTTTTAAAATAAATTTGTTACTTATGTAAAAAAATAAAATGGAGTCACTATGAATGAGTCTATTGTGAGCGAGCTAAATCATGTTTTAAAATTAACTGAAAGGACTTCCTGGGTGGTACAGTGGATAAGAATCCACCTGCCAATGCAGGGCACACGGGTTCAATCCTTGGTCCGGGAAGGTCTCTCGTGCCATGGAGCAGCTGCGCTGGGCGCCACAGTCACTGAAGTCCGACTGTCTAGGGCTGCGCACGGCCCTGCGGAGCCTGGTGGTGCAGCAACTGAGGCCCACACGCCCGGAGCCCGTGCTCTGCAACAGGAGACGCCACTGCGACGAGAAGCCCGAAGCGTGCAGCTGGAGAGCGCCCCCTGCCCTCAGCAGCTGGAGAAGCGCCCGCACACAGCCGCAAAGACAGAGCACAGTCAAAAAAGTAACAATTCAGGTGGGCTTCAGATGTTGCAGTACTTTTTCCAGTTACATTTATAATCATTTGTACATTACACTCCTCTCTTCCTGAGGAGAGAGATGATAGTATTTATCTTCACGTCTTCAGTATTTAGCATTCATTTAATAAAATGTCTATTTTTTCATATTTAAATGTCTTTTTAAAATAGACATTTTATTAAATGAATAGCTAAAAGTAATATCTAAAATGACTATGAGAACTTGTTTACGCGGGAATCATTGTTAATAGCACTGAGTCTAAACGGATGTTTATTCTGTGTTTCCTGGGTATCAGATCCATTTTGAAGTACTTTGCATGAATTAATTCATTTATCCGCCAACAAATTCATGAAGTAGAGCAGCAATTACTCTGATGTATTGCAAGAGGCCCAGAAGACCCAGGTTCAATCCCTGGGTCAGAAAGACCCCCTGGAGAAGGAAATGGCACCCCACTCCAGTATTCTTACCTTGAAAATCCCATGGACAGAGAAGCCTGGCGGGCTGCGGTCCATGGGGTCACAAAGAGTCAGCCCCGACTGAGTGACTGAGCTCACACGCTCACGCATGCACGCACACCTTGGACACAGTCCATCATCATGAGGTTCCATTAATTACATGGTTTTGAGTACAGTAGTGGCTTCAGTGGATTTGTGTTTTAAAAGGATCCTTCCTTTTAAAATACAAATCTCCCCTTCGTGTGTGGAAGGGAGTTTGCACAGGATGAATAAAGATTCATTTAACTTTTTGGTTTAAAACATATAGGTAGATAGTGTTTAGTGGAGGGAGGGATACTAGATAAGTATGTGTTGAATTTCATTGCCTGAAAAACACAAAAGAAAAGTCAAGGATGGCACCAGCTACACAAGCAAGCTAGTTGGTCTTCTGTAGCTCAGTGTGGAAAACAAACAGAAACTGGAGGACTCTTAATCAAGACCTCGCTCATCATTTGTGATGCTTTCAAGATGTGTCAAAATGTTTTCCTTATCAATTATTTTTCTGAAGTGATGAATGCATTTTCTTCTTGTAAAAAAAAAATCTCGTTAAAAAACTACTGAAGGCTTTAAACAACAGTGTGCAATAGAAAAAATAGCCTAGGTCCTTAGGCACAAACGATTTTCAATTCTATTCAGAGAAGTCTTTTCGCATCCTGACACTCAGAAAATGAATGACTCCAAAGAGCACACAGAATCGCGCTGGAGGCTGCTTGGAGCTCTCTGGAACTTGTAACCAACCCAAACATTTTTATCAGCTCCATAACAATACCCAAGTCAATAATAAAGGGGTGATTCAGTAGCCAATCCAGATCCAAAAGACAGTGGCCTTAAAAATAAACAGCCCAATCAAAGTGGCATTGATGCTGCCTTGAAACAATGAATATTAGCTCTGTCACGGCTTAACTGCATCGAAGAGCCATATTCTCTGTGGCTGTCACCTTAGAAAATCTCCCAAGGAAAGAGAGAAAACCACCTCAACAGATTTCATTTATTTGCAGCCATAACTTCAGGTTGGTGTCCGCCTGCAGTTTTGCAGATGCTCATCATGGGTAGAATCCTGGTTATTCCACATGGAAAGGGGTTTTTTATTTCTCCATTATATCACTCTGATTCTCTGCCCCTATACATTTAAAGGGGAAGGTAGATTCTGAAACAAGAGGAATACCTTGTTGTTTTTTTTCTACTGCAATTATGTTCTTCTCTAATCTTGACCTCCAACTTTGAGGAGAAAACTTTTGAGTTCCTCCCAGCCCTTCAATAAAGATCCATTGCAGGGGCTTCCCTGGTGGCTCAGCGGGGAGGAATCCACCTGTCAACGCAAGAGACACGGGTTTGATCCCTGATCCGGGAGGATCTCACAGGTTGCAGAGCAACTAAGCCCTTTTGCTGCAACTATTGAACCTGTGCTCTAAAGCCTGTGAGCGAAAACCACTGAGGCCCACACGCCTGGAGCCCGTGCTCCCTAGCAAGAGAAGCCACCACAGTGGGAAGCCCGAACACGGCAGCCCTGGGGGCTAGCCCTGCTCTCTGCAACCGGAGAAAGTCCACGTAGCAACAACAGAGACCCAGCATCACCAGAAACACCAATACAATTTATATATACATAAAGATCCATTGCAGATGCATGGGTGATATTAAACCTTAGAGTCATTGATGTGATTAAACTGGTTTACTAGTAAAACTATATAAAAATAAACATGAGAAATATATTGCTGTATATATGAAAGCCCTGATAACCTAAATAAAGACTTGATGGGGACTCCCCTGGTGGTCCAGTGGCTAGGACTCTGCTCCCAGTGCAGGGGGCCCGGGTTCGATCCCTGGACAGGGAACTGGAGCCCACATAACTAAGAATTCATATAACACGACTCAGAGCTCGCACGGCACAACTCAGACCTGGCACAACGGCGTGAATAGATTTAAAATGCATATGAATAACTGGCTATAGAACCCGGCAAAATAAAACAAATTCTTAAAAGAATACAAGCAACAAGACTCATTGTTGAAGAAAAAGAAACTAATTATGATCACCTTTCTTGTACTGGAGAACTTTAACAACAATCAAGACAGTTTTACATAATTTTCCCTGCCAGCGTAGAAACAGCCCTCCTTGCCTTGGCAACTGATTCCGTCGGTAATAGATACCGACAGGAAGGATATTCAGTTCCCCGACCTTGGCTTCTTTGTTTAAAAAAAATAAAAATCAGCCTAACTTCAGCCAAGAAACTGCTTGACTTTCGAAGCTTGAGTATTCTAAATCCTTTTAAACCCACAGTCACATGGGAAACTCACAGCAACAAGCTTTTGACGAACAAAGCGTGATCGCGGGAGGGCCTAGCGTGGTGAAACGTCACACAAGGAGGCGCGTGAGCCCCACCCTGGACGTGGGGCCCTGACTCCCAGACTTGGCCACACCCTCTCCAGCGACGGCTACTCAATACAATTATTATGCTATGGATTTTGTTGTCTTTTCTGTGAACTTATTTATTTCAGACCCCGATGCTAGGAAAGATTAAGGGAAGGATTTTTGGAGAAGGAGGTGACAGAGGATGAGATGGTTGGATGGTATGCATCATTGACTCAATGGACATGGGTTTGGGCAAACTCTGGGAGATAGTGAAGGACAGGGAAGCCTGGCGTGCTGCAGTCCAAGGGGTCACAAAGAGTTGGACGTGACTGAGTGACTGAACAACAGCAATTTATTTCATAGAGGAAGAAGCTATGTTAAACCTTGGTTTAAGATCCAATTCTTATACATTTTAGGACTGAAAAATACATACCTATAATCATTACAGACCTTGACATCTGCCTCTTTCTTAAATTTTCATTGTTTCTTGCTGTCTTCTGTCTCTGTGCTTTCATGAAACAACACAGCCCTAAATTTAAGCAACTGCTTAAGCAAGATTTGACTTTAAATTGTTCTTTAAAAGAAGTCCTCACTGGGCTTCCCTAGTGGTTCCTGGTATAGAATCCACCTGCCAGTGCAGGGGACTTGGGTTTGATCCCTGGTTCTGGAAGATTCCACGTGCTGCAGAGCAAGAAAGTGCGTGCGCCACAACCATTGAGCCTGTGCTCTCCAGACCAGGAACCACAGCTGCAGAGCCCACCCGGTGCAGCTGCTGAAACCTGCGTGCCCCAGATCCAGCTCCTGCACTGCAACCGGCTGAGCCTCCGAAATGAGAAGCCCACTTACCACAGTGAGAGAAAAGCCCATTCGGCAGCAAGACCCTGCACAGCCGAAAATAAAATTATTTTTAAAAAGCCTCGGTGTCTAAAATCAAGCCTGCATAATAATGCAGATTTCTACTCCCTAGTGGTGTGAGGTACAGAGCCTCAGGGTGTGTGGAACATTCGATCTGACCTTTAATATTAATGTAAATCACAGAGGCGAAGCTGATGGGTGGGGTAAATCCTCTGACTTCAGTTCCTATCTGATTATATTCCCCTGGACTCCAAGCCATCCTTTATGCTGCACTCCATTGAAATAAGGAGAGGTACTCAAGTTTCCAACCAACAATACAATTGCATCAAAAGCTTGTCCAATGATAAGACTTCCTGCCAAACCTAAAGAGCTTTATAGCTTTTAGATGATATGTTGATTTTGGAAAATAAACTACAAGGAGGCTTTTGGAACAGAAGAATGTGTCAAGGTAAAGACGGATGGAATGCAAAATGGAAAGTGTTGAGAAGGTCTAAATTCCTCTAGCAAATAGGCCAGTGCTATGCAGAGACTGTAGATGTTATACACGATTACTGGCCTTATCGGGGTTGCTTGAGATGGTTGTAAATCCAGTTTAATCTGCTTGAGCCACCTAACATAAAACTAACATGTAAGCATAACAAAATTTGTAAAATGCAGTCTCATAACAATACAAGCAAATATAAGCTTGTAGAAGGTAAAAGATAACTTTAAGGTCAGGAAGGAGCTCAATGAATAGAGTCACAGTTTAGAGCATCTCCATGCTTTTAAACCCCACTGTGATCGGTTTTCTTTGGTACAAATGCTAAGTTGGTGGAAAGAGTTGGTTTCGAAACACTGGTGTTAGTCATTAGCACGAGGGGATGTGCATTTAATTAAGTGCTTCCTTCTTGCAGACCTTACATTATTTGCTCTCATGAAAACCCATGTTGTGGTATTATTTTCCTGCTTAAAAGAGGAAGAAAGAGGCTTTAGTGGCATTAATAAGTATCCCAAACCATATTATTAGTGACGAATAAAGACAAAAGCCAGACCCCGTCTTTTCCTTCCAACTCCATGTCTGTCTCAGCATTAAGCTGGCATAGGCGTCTGCTATGCCACGGGAAGGACTTCAGATAGTTTTGGAGATAAACCTCCTTGGAGTGGATCAAGATGTCTGCCTCATTTTTTATTATTTTTAATTCTACTTGCCAACCTTCTTAAACAAGATTTGGGGAAGGCCAGGCAATAATTTGATATTAGTCCATTCTAGGGAAGAAACTTCTTGAGCCAATCACTACACGAAAAGACAGATTTCCTTCTCAAGATGGAATATACTAAGTGAAGCTGTAGTGGGAGCCTCGCTGCAGATACTGAGAAGATGGTGAAAACCTGCAGTGATGTCCATCGCACACTTACCATTTTTGGTGGCATAACTTACAGGGCAACTTCTTTTTGGAGAATTATTGGTGAAATTAGACATAAAGATGTCTCCATCTTCCCTAAGCATTGGGGAGCACGTGACCCAGCCTGTGCTCTTAGACTTTATCTATGGAGGTTGAGTCCTGAAAGGCATGGACCCTAACAGGATAGAGAAGATAAATAATGGGATTAATTCCTCCCAGGAGCCCATGCTCAGGGGTGCTGCCTGATGAGCTTCTGCTTCTGGACACCAGCTGGACCATTTTGTATCCTTTCATGCCAGGTCTTTGAGATTGTCCGTGAATCTGTTCGTGTCCTACCTTAAGTTTACAATCTTATCGTGGAGACAGCAGTATGCACGTCAACTCAATAGCAGCACTTCCAAGAAGCCGTCCTCGACTGCCCCCCTGACACAGGTGCTCCACCCAGGAACTTCCTATTCTCATACCCAGTTTTAATGTCCTTGCCATTGTGATTACTGTCTGATTTAATCCTGCTTATTTGGTATCTTCGTGTGTTTGGGCAGGTGAGCCCCACAGAGTTTTCTGCTAGTTACAACAGCACAGGACATGGGAAGTGCTTCCCGCACGTCTAGGAGCAGGAAAACACTTGGTCTAAGCACATCTAGAGGGTGTGATGAGCCCTCTCAGTCAGGAAGAGGAGGATGCAGCTGATTCCATGGACCAGCAGATGAAAACCAGACAGGAACAACGGCGTCTGCAGGCTCCACGGTAACGGGAAGAAAATGTGAAAATCTAGATTGCTGCCTTTCCTGCCACTGAGTCAACACTACATGTGATGGTGTGGCCTCTTGCAATACACGGTGCTGGACTTAAAATGGTTAGTCAACAAGGGCCTACTGCGCAGCACACGGAACTCTGCTCCATGTTATGTGACGTCCTTGATGGGAGGGGAGTTAAGGCGAGAATGGATACATGTATACGGGGCTTCCCAAGTCGCAGTGGTACAGAATCCACCCGCAATGTGGGGGACTCAGAGATACAGATTCGATTCCTGGGTTGGGAAGATCCCCTGGAGGAGGAAATGACCACCATTCTTGCCTGGAAAAATCCCACGGACAGAGATTTGGCAGGGTACATAGTCCACAGGTTCACAAAGAATCGGACGTGACCTAATGACGGCACACGTGGCTACGCGTATATGTACGGCTGAGTCCCTTCATTGTCCACCGGAAACTATCGCCACGTTGTTAACTGGCTTTCCCCAACACAAACAAAAAGTTAAAAAAATTAAAATGGGGAAAATCACACTGAGAAAAGATGTGTTTTGTACACTTCAGTTTACAGCCTGAGACTTATACCTAATAAACCTGATCATGAGTTTGTCAAACAATACGGAGATATAAAAGTAACAGTGAGTCTCTTCTAATCCTATCCCCAGGAGAGCGGCTCACAGCTCTTCCTATAGTTATGTCAACAGAGACAGGTACAGATGCAAGTACGTACTTGTGCATGGACAGAATCACGTCTCTGGACAGAGTGGTGTCATTGTTGGAAGAATAAGTAGGCTCACAGCATATGCACTCTCCAGAATCAATTTTCAGACATTGCAAAACAGCTTTTTGAATTTGAGCGAGTGAAATATGCCAATCATTGATAGGTTGACAGCTGACAATGTCATTTAGGGTTAACGTGTGTATTTTCTTTTTCCATGTAAAAAATCACTTTGAAACACTGAATTCACATTGCTTGCTGTGATCAGGAGGCCACCAGGGTAAGATGAATTGCTGCTATGAGAGTGGGTTCCTTGACAAGAAGAATGAACGTTCACTGGCAAACCCATGAAAAATCAAAGGTATTTGGGACATGACTGTGGAAGCGAAAATTGTATAAAAGGTGTTTTTTCTCTGATTAATTACAATTAGAGAACTCTAAAGCCAAAGTACAATAATTAAAACTCCCCAATTAATTTTTCTCTAAGACGTCTGAATGAAAAGGCAGGAAAAATCCTTTATTATTATTATTATTTTTGCTCTCAGAAACTATCAGCTGAAATAATCTACACCTCAGGGGTACCGTGTGAAATACACACGATGCATTTCTTTCAGTGGTAAAGTAACAGGTATTTAAAAGTTTACTTAATCCTTTTAGAGACATTTTGACTGCCAAATGAATTTCTGAGGGTATCAACGTTACTAGTGTAATGATCCCAGGAACTGCCCCTGCAGTCCAGTGGTCAAGACTTTGCTTTTCAATGCAGGGGCACAAGCTCAATCCCTGATCTGGAATTAAGATCCCACATGCCCCAGCATGTGGCCAATAATAATAATCTAATGATCCCAGTATTTCTTTGGCTAAAATTTTTAGGTTATCCTTAATGCTATTATCATTTTTTTCATGACCAAATGTAATTGACTGAAAAGTTTCAGGGTTGAGAGAAAAGAAGTCAGTGAATGTATTTTCTTGAATAAAGATTGTGTTTTAGCTTTCGGGCCACTGACTCAACCCTAAGTGTAATTAACTGGTTTGAGAGCTTACATAAAACCAACATGTAACAATATGGCGTATTGTTCTGTTCTGGCTGCTATGACAAGTTAGCCCAGACTCTTGTTGTTCGGCTGCTCAGTTGTGTCCAGCTCTTTGCGACCCCATGGCCTGCAATACACCCGCTTCCCTGTCCTTCCTGTCTCCTGGAATTTGATCAGACTCGTGTCCATTGAGTCGCTGAAACCATCCAGCCATGTTATCCTCTGTCGTCCCCTTCTCCTGCCCTCAATCCTTCCCAGCACCAGGATCACAACCTTGAGTAACTCAATGAAACTGTGAGCCATGCCATGTGACCTCCGCTGGAGAAGGGACTGGCAAACCACTTTAGCATTCGTGCCTTGAGAACCCCATGAACAGTGTGAAAAGGCAAAGAGATAAGACACCACGGATTGGATAAATTATGTTTCTTGGTGGCTGGGAAGTCTGAGATGAAGGAGCTGGCAGATTCAGTGTATGGTGAGAGCCCACTTCCTAGATGACCATTTCTTTGCTGAAAACTCACACAGTAGAAAAGGCAAGGGGAGTGTGTTGGACTGCTTTTACAAAGGCACCAACCCATTCATGAGGGCTCTGTCTCTTCACTAACTCACTTCCCAAGCCACACCTTGGGGGTTAGGTTTCAATATATGAATTTTGGAGGGACATACATGTTCGGATCTTGACAATGTGTATGTATGTGTGTGGGCTAAGTTGCTTCAGCCATGTCTGACTCTGTGTGGCCCTACAGACTGTAGCCCGCCAGGCTCCTCTGTCCATAGGATTCTCTAGGCAAGAATCCTGGAGTGGGTTGCCATTTCCTCCGAGGATCTTTCCAACCCAGGGGTTGAACCCAAGTCTCCTGCGCCTCCTGCACTGGCAGGTGGATTCTTTATCCCTGCACCACCTAGGAAGCCCTCTTTACATCACCCTTTTGGTGTGGGGGCGGGGCATCAGCCTCGACATCTGTCAAACATTGGACGGTTCCATCTTCATTTTGGAAGTTGATCGTGATAGGACATTATCCTTAAGGGACTTACAATGAACTAGGAGACACGCCACCTGCACGGTCAGTATTAGGTAAAGCAACCTTCCTGAAGAGTAGAATTTCCTTCCCTGGAAAAAGAGGGAGTTACTGTTTTCTAAAATTAACTTGAAGTTCAAACGCAGGAAACTAAAATCTGGGGTAAAAACTCAGGACAGGGCCGCCCCCGTGGTCCAGGGGCTACGACTCCACACTCCCAGTGCAGGGGGCAGAGTCTGATCCCTGGTCGGGGACTAGATCCCACACGCAGAAACTAAGGATTCTACATGCCGCAATGACAATTCCACGTGCAAAAAAAAAAAAAGGTCAGGATGAAGGTTACCTTCCAGGCGCGAAGAGAAGGCAGTGACTTAGAGACACTCAGTGGGGGGCTCCTGAGAGGCTAGGGAGCTTCTGTTTCTTGATAAAGTTCCAGTTATCTAAGATTGTATTTTTATTATTACTATTATTATTTTTAAAAATCCACTGAACTACATCATTACGGCTGGCACTGTTTCCTTGCGTTTGCATGCACCGACAGTTCATTTTTAAAAAGCATTTTCAGGTCTATTTGAATTAAGAAAGCGAGCCTCTCCACAATTCACTCCGAGAGAGTTGATAAAGAATACACCTTGTGGGGAAAAAAACCTGAATCCATAAGGTTTTCACCTTTTGACCACCTCATCCATTTCCTCTTCATCTCTGCCTCTGACGACCACAATCCTGATCTCTTTTTCTATGAGTTTGTTTGCTTTTTGTGTTTAAGTTCCATATATAAATGAGATAATGCAGCCTTTGTTCTTCTCTGTCTGACATTTCACTTAACATAACGCCCTCAAGATCTACCCATGTTCTTTCAAATGGCAAGACTTCCTTCTTTTTTGCGGCTGAATAGTATTCTCAAACACACACGCGCACCCACACCCCAGAACAAAGCCTGGGTTGTGGAAACAGGCAGCCCTGACTGAACTCCTGTTTTACACGGTCAGTATTTACGGACCACTTATTAAGTTCCAGGCGCAAGATATGGACACCTCGAAAGCCTGCATCTCATTTTCCTCATGTAAAGATAAATTTGATGAGAGAAAGACTTGCTGATTCCAAGATATGTAAACAGTATTTTATACATAGGAGACATTCACAGTATAAGCTAAATGCAAAGATTATGCATCAAATGTTATTGTTAAGATTAAAAACATCATGTATGTACAACACTTTAAAAAGCAAATAAACAATGCTCTGAAACGTCAATTCATTACTTTTCTTCAATTCAGTTCAGTTCAGTCGCTCAGTCGTGTCCTACTCTTTGTGACCCCCATGAATCGCAGCACGCCAGGCCTCCCTGTCCATCACCAACTCCCGGAGTTCACTCAGACTCACGTCCATCGAGTCAGTGACGCCATCCAGCATCTCATCCTCTGTCGTCCCCTTCTCCTCCTGCCCCCAATCCCAAAGAGCCCAAGAAATTTGACTCGCGTTCTTGTCACTTTTTCCATTTTCCTATTAGATTAAATAAACACATAGCCCTTGAAGGTATACTCCTATAGATACAGATAATCAGATTGAAGCAGAAAGATAGCATTAGAAAAAACAGTCATTATCACTAGGGTCACCTTTTCAAGTCCAAAGCTGCAAATCTGTAATCTGCCTACAAAAGATCTCTGCGGTGCACGAGAGGGTAAAGCAGTAGACTTTTCTGCTGCCTCTGGAGGAAGATGTATCTACTATAGGTATCAATTCAGCCACGGAGAATAATTTAATCATACTTGTAAATGACAGTCCAACAAAAGGTCATCAGATCTATCAGGCCCTCATCGACTTAGGAACATTAGACCTGTTTTATTGATGTTGGAACATGAAGCAGTGCCTGACTCTGCTTTGTAAGGAGACTGGGGAATCAGGAAAGCGTGTCTGAGCTGAGAGAGAAATCCCAGAGCCCAGGCAAGTGGACCATGAGCCGCTTCAGCTACAAATCCCTGTGCCAGCTGAGCGGTTTCTTCTGCTTCCCCTTCATTTTCTTACGAGACTAAATAAACATGTTACAAAGTGATGTGTGTGTGTGTTCAGTCGTGTCTGACTCTCTGAAGCCCCGTGGACTGTGGCCCAGCAGGATCCTCTGTCCATGGGATTCTCCGGGCTAGAATAGCAGAGCGGGTTGCCATTTCTTGCTCCAGGGGACCTTCCTGACCCAGGGATCAAACCTGGGTCTCTTGCATCTGTTGCATCGCCAGGCAGATTCTTTACCACAAGGCCACCTGGGCCAGAGTTCAAAACCCTATTCCTCTTCTCCCTTTTCCTGCAGTTTAAACAGAATTGTGCACGGCTGTACACTCCCAGTTGTTTGGGTGGTGACTTCAACTCAACCCCGGTCTGAATTATCACCAAGCATCCAGCCTGACATGTTCATCTATCCAGACTCCTTGCCGAGGTTGCCTAATAGGAGACCCAATGATAACAGGGAATAAGTCATGTCACCTTCCCACACCCACAAAGTGTGGAGTCTTAGCCAGTGTTTACCCAGAGCTTCTCAGATTTATCTTTCAGCTTCTGAGGGAAAATGTGTGAATGATAAGAGCATGGTGGAAAACTCTAAATTTTCAGGGTTTCACCTTCAGCCAATTATCCAGGATTCATTATGCAAAGGTTCAGTATTTTTTTTTCAGTATTACTTTTGAAGAATTTTCAGACTCTTCTGGTATTTCTAGATATTTTCTCCTAGAACTTCCCTTTCCTAGTTTTGAAGTATTCACTTGAGATGATGCTGGTGACAACACACAACACACAATACACAACACACACACATACACACACACACAAACACACATGTACACACATACATACACACACACACACACACAGACACACAAACACACACATACACACACAGACACACACACATACACACACATGCACGCACACACATGCACAAACACACACATATACACACATACACACATACAGACACACACAGACACACACACATACGTACACACACATATACACACATACACACAGAGACACACACAGACACACACAGAGACACAAACACACACACATATACATACATACACACATATATACACATATACATACATACACACATATACATACATACACACACAAACACGCATATACACACATACACACACACAGAGACACACACAGAGACATACACACATACACACGCATACATACACACACAGAGACACACACACACACATACACACACGGACACACACAAACACACACACACATACACACACAGACACACATACACACATATACATACACACATACACACACAGAGACACACACACAGACACATACACATATACATACATACACACATATATATACATATATATACACACACACACACACAAACACACACATGCACACACAGAGAGACACACACATACACACATACACACAAACACACACATACACACACGTACACACACACACACAGGGAGGCACTGTGTATCTGATTAGACAATAGTTTAAAACGCTGATGTGGATGTTGCCTTCCTGCCATGGACCCTCACAGCACTATTCCTTTCCCTCACTGCACTTATCATGGATATTATTACACGTGTACTGGGTGATTCTTACTGTTTTTCCTTCCCCACTAAGCTCCAGAAGGGCGGGGACTGAGTTTGTTTTGCTCGCTGTTGTGTATCCATGGTGGCCTCCACTGTGATTTTTGTTGTTGTTGTTTATTTGCTAAGCCCTGGCCAACTTGTAGGAGACCCCATGGACTGTAGCCTGCCAGGCCCCACTGTCCATGGCATTCTCCAGGCAAGAATACTGGAGATGGTTACCGTTTCCTACTCCTGGGGATCTTCCGGACCCAGGGACTGAACCCGTGTCTCCTGCGTTGGCAGGAGGATTCTTTACCCCTGAGCCACCTGGTAAGTCCTTCTTATCATAGAGTAAAAGGGTAGAAAGTATTTGTTAAATGAATTAACGGTTAAGTGATTAAATAAACGAATGGCTGTTAATACTCCAGGGTGTTATATAGTGAAGGTTCTTTATACAATGCTTTACCTCACCCCTCAGTATCATAACAGACCCCAGCTTCAGTCCACCCAACTTCATAATCAGTACATGTTCATTTAAAAAACTATAAAATGCTAAAATCACAAAGCTTTTCCCATTGTGCCATTGCCTAGAAACGGTTACGGTTTAAGTTTGATGTATAGACTTCCACTCTTTTTAATCATTATTGCAGAAAATCGAATGTGTATTATATTTATTAGCTTGCTCTTTCACTTGATATATTGTGAACATTTTCCATGAAATATTGTCCTTAACTCAGTGTTTAATGATCATCGGGTATCCTATCATTTGGATGAATAATAATTCCTTTAACTGATCCTCTGTTTTCTTGCACATGAAATTTCTTTCTAAAACTGTAGGGACCCTGAGATATCAGGAGCAGTGCCAGACAGACAGGCTCATGACTACGGTCCCAGGGACTGTGGCTTCTGCCTCACCCTCGTGTTAATACTGAGTCTTACTATTTTAAGACAGTTTGTATCTTATGAGGTGAAAACAATACATTTCAATTTACAATTTCTTTCCCAGGGGCTTCCCAGGTATCTCAGTGGTAAAGAATCCGCCTGCCAGGCCCCAAACACTGAGCTGCGAGCCCAGGGCCCCGCTCTGCAGGCAGAGGGGAACACCCGCCCTCTGCCGCAGAGGAAAGCCCACACAGCAATGGAGACCAGCACAGTCAAATACAGTTGTAAAACTTTTAGCTTAATAATCTATGAGTAACACATACATATTTTAAAAAGTGGCTCATCAATACTCCAAACTGATGGTTACCTTTATCATTCATTTCTCCTTAATCTGAAAGCTACGCAATCCAAGATTTTTTTTTCTGAAAATGAAACACTGGGTCCTGACTCGAGGATGGTGACACCCAGGGAAGACAGTCCAGCAGAGCAGATGCCGGGAGGAGAGCAAGCGCTTACAGGACCGTAGAGGGAAGAGCAGCTGTGAAAAGGGCAGAGGTTTTGTCGCCTGGCCTGAGGGCCTCTTTCCTGCAAACAGCCCAGAGGCAGTAACACGTGTGTTGTAATCACAACTTCATCGCAGAGACAACTGGGGAGGGACAAAATTGGGGTATGGGATTAAGACACACAAACGACTATGTATAACAGCTAAGCAGCAAAGATATATTGTGCAGCACAGGGAAATGTAGCCATTATTGGGGAATAGCTTTAAATGGAGTGTAGGTTATAAAATTGCTGAATCAAGGCTTCCCTGGTTGCTCAGTGACAAAGAATCACCTGCCCATGCAGGAGACATGGGTTCAACCCCTGATCCAGGAAGATCCCAGGTGCCAAGAAGCAAGAGAGTCCATGCCGCACAGCCACTGAGCCAGTGCTCCAGAGTCTGGGGGCCACGAGAGAAGCCACTGCAATGAGAAGCCGAGGAGCCGCAGCTAGCGAGTGTCCCTGCCTGCCGCAGCAAGAAAAAGCCTGTGCAGCACAAAGACTCAGCGCAGCCAATAAAGAAAGAAAAGATTCTGAATCACTGCTGTACACCTGAAGCTAGTATAACATTGTAAATCAGCTATAATTTACAAAAAAGAAAGGTAAGGAGGGAGAGAGGAAGGGAAAGGGAACAAAAAACAATTCATGACACACAGATAGATGCATGAAGTTTGTTAGCACATGCACAAAGAGAAACTCACTTCAGTATAAAATATTCAATTTTTTAAAGGCCCAATATTTTTTAAAAGCCCAATGTTTTAATTGAATTAATTAATAGTGCATATAAATGGAAATTAACTAAAACAGTAATCACATTCAAATCAGATATTAACTTTGCTTTTTTTAAATGACAGGAGTGATCTTTAAGCAGTGACTTCATCTGTAAAGTTCGAAGCCAGGAATCTCTGTCAATTAGTCAGTGGCATCTACAATTTGCAGAGTACTCAGCACTTTGGTGGCTCAGACGGTGAAGAAGCTGCCTGCAAAGCAGAAGACCCGGGTTTGATCCCTGGGTTGGAAAGATCCCCTGGAGAAGGGAATGGCAATCCACTCCAGTATTCTTGCCTGGAAAATTCCATGGACAGAGCAGCCTGGTGGGCTACAGTTCCTGGGGGTCGCAAAGAGTCAGATACGACTGAGCGGCTAACACTTTGACCCACTCCAGTATCCTTGCCTGGAGAATCCAATAGACAGAGGAGCCTGGCGGGCTACAGCCTGTGGGGTCGCAGAGAGCTGGACGTGCCTGAATGACTCACGGCACCTTTGCAACTGCTGAGAGGAGATGGAAGCTGGCAGCCAAAGGACTTTATGATCTAAAGGCAGAAACCAGTGCAGCCCTGAGTCCATCTAAAACATTTCAGATGCTCCGAATAGTTAGACCTAGCTAGTTTTTGCACACACTTTAAAGGAGATTATCCTTAAAACTGAATACCCACATTTTCCTCTCCTGCTGTGATAATGGAAAAATTAAACTGATTTTGGTTAGAGTTTCCAAGATTTCCTTTCTTCCCTGTGACATCACAATAAATGATTAGGCAGAAACAAAACCGGGAACTCTTCTTTCTGTGTGAGTGATCAATTGCCCAAAGGAAAGTGGAAGGCCGCAGTGGTCTCTCAGCTGTAATCTGCCTCAGTAACACCTATAGAGCTTGTCTGGGTTGGCGTATTTATAGACTCTGCAGAGAGACAGAGTAGATATAAATACTTGAATACCTTTTATTTAGTAGCAGTGTCTATTCTAATGTTGGTTTTTGTCTTTTCCAGTAATTGGTGTGGGTGCCCAGAAGAACTGAATTAATAGCATGAACAAACTTATTACATTGCTGAGGTTAGTTCTAGACCAAGTTGGGAAAAGGTAATTGGGCTGGTGTGTGAAAAACATTTCTTTTAAGTTCAACTCTTCAGCTTTCAAACATCTACCAACTTATTTTTATACAATATTTTCTGTGTAATAGGGCTAGTGTATGAAGAGGTATTTTTGTTGTTGTTGTTCAATTCTTCAGCCTTTCAAGCACCTACCAACGTTCTTTCACCCAGATATTTTTCTATGTATCAACCATCACTCTTGGTTCTTGGAACAGAGGGTGGATCTGTTGTAGCGACACATTCCTGGAAACACTCAGAAAGACAGTGCAGATCGTGGAGTGCAGTTGATTACACCGGCAGGCCCAAGGCAGAGTCTCCTCTTAGCCAAAAACTCCTCAGACCAGTTTTTGAAAACCTTATATACTGAAGAGTACGTGCCCAAACCCGCCTCCCCCAGTTCCCTGAAACTAGTCTGAACAAAGGAAAAGAAAGATACAATCAAATTTAACCCATGATTCATATGCCTTAAGCCTAGGTAAACAGCGGACCATTATCAATAGGCCTGTGGTCATACCCCAGTAAGCATAATAGAATGTGTGAATCTATTCGGTTACACAGATAATTAGGATATCCTTTTAGGCGAGGGCGAGTGTAGGTGGGAGCCCTGAGGCTCTTCCTTCCAGGGGGTCTGGTTTTCCAGTTGGAATGTCGTTTCCAAAGGTACTGGGCATAGAGGTCAAAGTCCACAGTCCGGCCCAAGATGGAGTCCTGCTTTCCAGACGGCGCCTGTTCTGTCTCCTCCTCAGCCCTACTGTCTGTTGCCACCATGATGCTGTGAGTCGTCCTCAACCGTCACAGAAAGCTGCCTAAAGGACAGCACGTGCAGCCGCTCAGGAGCCCACAGGACATCTGGCTGCTTGCTGTCCGCACACCTGAAGTCAGCCTCCTGCGGCAAGGCAGCTCAGCTGACCTTGGTGCGTCGGGTCGGCGGCTGCCGGCTAGCCTACGAGGGCCTTGCCTGGGACAGCGGGCTCTCTTGTGCGTGGTCTCGAGAGGGTAACAGGCAGGGAGGCCAGGGGTCTGCAAACAGAGCAAACAGGCTGCAAGTGTCAGACATGTTTTATTTCTTAAGCGGCAGGAGCAAACAAAAACTAGTGTTATATATTTTTCCCCTTCGCTATACAAATTTAAAAGGAGGTTCCCCTTAAAATTCTATGTTGCCATAATGACACCTGGCTCCACCTGAACTTAACTTTTCTCAAACCTTGAGCTCACCAGTGCATGTTTCTTATGGAAATGCTTGTCTTAAGCCATGTAATATACCATGTATTTCCACTAGACTCTGTCTTCAGGTCCGTTCCCCCTAAAGGTTCAGAACCGACTTGAACGAACCAGTATGTTATACTCATATACTGTTCTCCTAATCTATGTTAATGAAACTATATATTTGTATGAGAATCTGCCTTTCTTCAAGATTCATATCAGTCTGGCCGGGATGACTCAGCTGGTGCCAGTGTTAGCTCAGAACACATCTTGTGGGTGAGGGGCCTGGTGCTATTCTCAGTTTTGAGACATTTCCTTTCTTTAATTAGCAGACTGCTGGTAGCTATATAACTTATTGCTAAAAGGCTAGCAGGGGGCACTCTTTCTGCCCCCTTCTGATGTCTATGTCAGAAGCTGTCTCTATCTCTTTTATACTTTAATAAAACTTTATCACACAAAAGCTCTGAGTGATCAAGCCTCGTCTCTGGCCCCGGATCGTATTCTTCTTCTCCAGAGGCCAGGAATCCCAGAGTCTTTCATGGTTCAGCAACAACCTTTCAGCCTTTTATCCTCAACTTAGCAGGACCTGTTCTAGTAAAATCCGAGCCCCAGGAGGAAGAGTGGAAAGTCCTTGACCCACGCTGAGAACCGACCGGCTCTCGCTCTTCTGCATTCTGTTGGCTAAAGCAAATCACAGGCCAGCCTGAATGCAAGGGGCTGAGGGGTGGTAGATTCTGCCTCTTTGGGGAGGAGCTGCAAATCCACCCTGCAAGGGGCCTGTCCCAGGAAAGGGGAAAACGGGGACATTTCTGTAATCAAACTCCTGTAAGCAATGACTGAAATCTAATCAACTGCAGGTAAAGAAAAGAAGTAAATATCCAAGGTAAACTTAGTGGTCAGGTGTTCTGAAGAAAACAGGGTGAGACATGGAGCAGAGCCAAGGGAGCACTCAGGGTAGAAAACGGAGCAGAGCCAAGGGAGCACTCAGGGTAGAAAACGGAGCAGAGCCAAGGGAGCACTCAGGGTAGAAAACGCAAGGAGGCGCTCACTGTCAGGGTCAGACGGTGGACCCACAGGCAGACAGTGTACATGGGGCTTTAGAATACACACACACACACACACACGCACACACAGGCACACACACACACACGCACACACACACACAGGCACACACAGGCGCGCGCACACACACACACACTGCGCACACGCACACACGTGCCGGCTAAGCCCCGTCAGTCGTGTCCGACTCTTTGTGACCCCAAGCACGATACCCACCAGGGTTCCCTGTCCAGGAGATTCTCCAGGCAAGAACACTGGAGAGGTTTGCCATGCCCTCCTCCAGGGGATCTTCCCGACCCCAGAATCAGGCCCATGTTTCTCACATTTCCCACATTGACAGGCAGGTTCTTTACCACTAATGCCACCTGGGAAGCCCCGGGCATGTGTGTGTGTGTGTGTGTGTGTGTGTATGTGTGTTTGTTGTTGTTTAGTAGCTGAGTTATGTCTGAGTCTTTTGCGATCCCACGGACTGTAGCCTGCCAGTCTCCTCTGTCCATCGGATTTCCAGGTAAGAATTCTAGATTAGGTAGCCATTTCCTTCTCCAGGGCATCTTCCCAACCCAGGGTCAAACGCACCCCTCCTGCATTGGCAGGCAGACTCTTTCCCGCTGAGCCACCAGGGAAGCCCACCGGTAGTAATACCGGCAGTAATTTCAGGCAGGTTAAGTCCCAGTCCCTGGGGAGGCCTGGTCATCAGCACTTTCAAGCCCTTTCAATCTTTCTGGGTGATTCTAACCAAAAGGCTGAGTTCCTGGTTTTTGATACCACCTGTCACTAAGGACCCCCCAGTGGGTTCTCTCCAAAGGTGGCTGTAAGGCTTTTGCTCACTCATCCAAATATTTCCATTTTTACCTGTCACAGGGAGATCATTACTTTTTTGTTTTATGTCCCAAACAAGGGATATATTATGATTTTATGACCCTGTGTAACTTTCAAAGGTAGAACCTTAACGCTAATGAATAAAAAAATAGTGATGCCAAAGATAAAAGTGATCTTATTTCCTTTTTATTTAAAAGCATAGTAAATTGTGGAGGTGTTAAAAGAAAAAAAATATTGCTTAACATAAAATAGTTGGTTTTTGTTGTTTCCAGAAGCTGTTCACAGGTCTTGTTCTCGGGGCACATAGAAGACGTCTCCCTTCGGCCTGTGTGTGCCACGCACCTGCACCCCCGTCTGCTGTCTAGAAAATCACTGAACATGTCTTAAGGTCCCACAGTGGATGCCAAAATCTCAGATTCATGTTCTTATCCATCCTTGGCAGTTTCGTTTTGAGCACATGGCTAAGCTCAGTTGCTGAGTGCTCCGGGAAGAGGCAGGATGCATCCGGGACTCATCGGTGAGGTGGAGACAGTCCCCAGTATTCAGGGAGAGGGGCGGGGGAGAGCCAGCCTGCCTTGATGAGCGTCCAGCAGAGGCAGGACTGGGGCCTTCCCGTCCTGGAACCGGGTCTGTAAGGACTTCCCGTGTGGCTCAGGGGTGAAGAATCCTCCTGCCAACGCAGGAGGTGCGAAGGACTCAGATTCAATCCCTGGCTCGGGAAGATCCCCTGGAGGAAGAAACGGCAACCCACTCCAGTATTCCTAAAATCCCATGAACAGAGGAACCTGATGGGCTACCCTTCATGGGGGCCCAAGAAATTAAGCACAGCTGAGTGACCACGCGTGCAGGAAACCTGTGCTCCAGCTCTAACCCGCAGCTCTGGTCCCCTCTCCCGGCCAGCTGTGCAGACTCCTTGTGGACACTGTGATCGAGCTGACACCATTTCCACCAATCTCTTTTCCAGTTTAAAAAACCAAATATTTCCGTTTTTATGCCTTTAATAAAGACAAAAATAAATAACTAGGAATAGCTTTAACTTTCCATATTACCCACCAATGAATGTTAAGGTTATATCTTCGAAGGCAATTTAGGGTTAGGATAAAGTTCTACTTTTCCTTAAAAGATCTGGCCATGTGGGTCTCACTTTTGCACTTGGCGCTAAGTGGCTGGGCCTAAAAACAGATGTTTCCATTAGAAGAGGTGGGCATGCCCTCTGCTAGTCCCCACACGGACACATCATCATTTTCATCACTTGCTCGGTTCCTGTAACCTACTGACTTTGTTACTCCTGATATATTTATAATTGCTCTTTGTTCCAGAAAAAAAGGATATATAATTATATTTATATTACATATAAATAATTATATTTATATTATAATTATATAATATATAATTATTTAATTATATAATTTAAAATACACTTATAATTATATAATATAATTAAATATAAATATATAATATAATCATATAAATAATATAAATCTATAACAACATACTATAATTATATATTATAATTATAAGAATATATAAAATACACTTAACCATCTCTAAGTAGAGAGGAAAGAAACAGGCGAACCCACACGATCATCATCATATGTTCTCTATACCTTTGTTTGCTAAAGGCAGGGCCCTAGTATTCTTTCAGAGGTAGTCGCTAAGTCGTATCTGGCTCTTTTGCAAGCCCATGGACTGTAGCTCTCCAGGCTCTCTGGTGCATGGGATTACCCAGGGAAGAATAATAGAGTGGGTTGCACGTCCTTCTCCAGGGGATCTTCCCAACCCAGGGACAAAATCCATGTTTCCTGCTTGCCAGGCAGATTCTTACTGCTGAGCTGCCTGGGGAGCCCTAAGAAGTCACTTACTGGGAAACACCTTTAGTTATGCAAGTCTCAGTTTCCAGAAGATGGAATTGAGCATAGTTCTGAGAAGAATCACAACAATAACTAATGCTCAGAGCAGATAAAAGTTCTCAGATAGATTCTGTTAGACAACGGGAAGCGTGGGTTAGGCCAAGAAGTGCTTCCACTAGAACTTTCACAACAAACAAGAGGACTATTGTCAGAAGCTGTGCGGTTTAATCTTATAAGATACACCAGTTCCACTGAAGTGCCTTGGAGAGAGAGGTAATATCCAAGAACTAGAACATCCATTAATATTTTAATCAAGGGAACAATTTCAGAGTCTCTGTGAAACTACTGCACAATTGCACTCATCTCACACACTAGTAAAGTAATGCTCAAAATTCTCCAAGCCAGGCTTCAGCAATATGTGAACCGTGAACTTCCAGATGTTCAAGCTGGTTTTAGAAAAGGCAGAGGAACCAGAGATCAAATTGCCAACATTCGCTGGATGATGTAAAAAGCAAGAGAGTTCCAGAAAAACATCTATTTCTGCCTTATTGACTATGCCAAAGCCTTTGACTGCGTGGATCACAATAAACTGTGGGAAATTCTTCAAGAGATGGGAATACCAGACTACCTGACCTGCCTCTTGAGAAACCTATCTGCTGGTCAGGAAGCAACAGTTAGAACTGGACATGAACAACAGACTGGTTCCAAATAGGAAAAGGAGTACGTCAAGGCTGTATATTGTCACCCTGCTTATTTAACTTATATGCAGAGTACATCATGAGAAACGCTGGGCTGGAAGAAGCACAAGCTGGAATCAAGATTGCCTGGAGAAATATCAATAACCTCAGATATGCAGATGACACCACCCTTATGGCAGAAAGTGAAGAGGAACTAAAAAGCCTCTTGATGAAAGTGAAAGTGGAGAGTGAAAAAGTTGGTTTAAAGCTCAACATTCAGAAAACTAAGATCATGGCATCTGGCCCCATCACTTCATGGGAAATAGATGGGGAAACAGTGGAAACAGCGTCAGACTTTATTTTTCTAGGCTCCAAAATCACTGCAGATGGTGATTGCATCCATGAAATTAAAAGACATTTACTCCTTGGAAGGAAAGTTATGACCAACCTAGACAGCACATTGAAAAGCAGAGACATTGCTTTGCCAACAAAAGTCTGTCTAGTCAAGGTTATGGTATTTCCGGTGGTCATGTATGGATGTGAGAGTTGGACTGTGAAGAAGGCTGAGCGCCGAAGAATTGATGCTTTTGCACTGTGGTGTTGGAGAAGACTCTTGAGAGTTCCTTGGACTGCAAGGAGATCCAACCAGTCCATCCTAAAGAAGATCAGTCCTGGGTATTCATTGGAAGGACTGATGCTGAAGCTGCAACTCCAATAATTTGGCCACCTGATGCAGAGCGCTGACTCATTGGAAAAGACCCTGATTCTGGGAGGGATTAGGGGCAGGAGGAGAAGGGGATGACAGAGGATGAGATGGCTGGATGGCATCGCTGACTTGATGGACATGAGTTTGAGTGAACTCTGGGAGTTGGTGATGGACAGGGAGGCCTGGCGTGCTGTGATTCATGGGGTCCCAAAGAGCCAGACACGACTGAGCAACTGAACTGAACTGATAGTGGAAGATGGCTACTTATGCTACCTGTATCCACTCACCCGTCTTCTGTTAATTAAAAGGAGTAGGACGCTATGGTCCTTCCCCACCATGTCCTAGGAAATGTTTAGTCAAAGAATAAGCTTAATCAGAGAAGTGAGAAAATGCAGAAGCAAAGGAAAATAGTCAAACAAGACCAAAAAATAGTTTATTATTAATTAAATGCTATTAATAAATAATAAACCATTATTTATTAATAATTAAACAAAGTTGAGGACCTTTAGCGCCTCCTGAAGGAGTGAGGATAATACTCTGAGCCATGTCCTGTGAGCTGTCTTATAGGTACTGAAAGCCCAGCAGGCGGAAGATGTTACCGGTGATGACCAGACTATAGGCATGATGTAACTGTCCACATTTCCTTGAACTGACCTCAAGAAATGGGGATACACTGACTCTGGGACTGAAGATTCACTGTACTCAAAACAATCAAGATGACGCTGATCAGACCCCACATGACCGATTTCAAGACGACTGTTGGAGATGACTGTGTGCTTGAGCGTAGCCCCCTCCCTGAGCCTATGAAAGCCTTGTCCACTGATTATCAGTGGGGGGTCAGCCTTGGACACCAGACCACCCTGTGCTCTCCCCCCGCCGGCTGTTTGCCTCCAAGTAGACTTTCCTTTCCAGAGACTCTGCCTCTTAATTAGCTTTTGAGTGGCGAGCAGCCAGACCCTATTTTCAGTAACATTAATGATGTACCAAGGCCTCCCTAGTGGCTCGGAGGTAAAGATCCACCTGCCAATGCAGGAGACACAGGTTCGACCCCTGATCTGGGAAGATCTCATCTCATATGCTGTGCAGCAACTAAGTCCGTGTGCCACAACTGGAGAGCCTGTGCTCTGGAGCCGGTGGCCACAACGACTGAGCCCGTGAGCCCCAGCTAGTGATGATCCTGGGCCCTGGAGCCTGCGCTCTGCAGTGAGAGAAGCTGCTGCAGCGAGAAGCCCGCACACCACAACTCGGGAGCAGTCCCACAGCGTGAGAAAGCCCGCACAGCAGCGGAGGCCTAGCACAGCCAAAAATGAACACATGAAATTATATACACGTTAAAAAAAATGCTCTGGGATGCCCTCCCAACTCGTGGCCCAGGTGCTCTGGGGGAAGTTAATTCCACCCTCAGTTGCAGGAGGGATTGTGTGACATGGACCTGACCAATCACAGTATCACAGTTCCCTGGAATGATTTTATGGAGTTATTTCCCAGAAGCCTATGAAAGATCAAAAATGTCTATAAAATTCATGACTGTTATTTTTGGCCACAATTTCCAATAATGCTGGTGATCTGAATTTAAGAGAATTCCTGTCTTGTCTGTTCCCTTGGATGACTGGTTTGCATGAATGCTTCATCCTGCTTTCTACACCACAGGATGTCTTTTCAACATGAGATTTCGTCTCCATTGGAAACAATGGTATTAGTTCAAGAGTGAGACAACAGTTTGGCTAACACTTGAATGTGAACTGAAAAATCAACTCTTTGCTTGGCAGTCCATGGAGCATGTAGGAAGTCTCTGTCATATCCGTTCAATATTTTTTCTGCGTCTTGACAATGTAATTGACTTACAATTAAAATAAAGTTTATGGACCCTTTTTGTGCTCTTCGAGTTGAAGGGGAATGTAATTAGATTTAATTGAGGTTGATTCTCCAAATGACACCCTAGACACAGCGGACAGCATACACGCAGTTTCTTCTCTTGTAGAGAACATGCATAAGTGCATTTAATAAAAGGAGTTACACATTGAACGCTTTCAAAACAAAATTGGTAAAAATAGGATGTGACAGATTCTTCCCTTTATTTCTTAGAGCTCCTGCAATTATGTTTGCTTCTCCAGGACATGAACCAGTAAATGATGTTTTAGAGGGGTTGAAGGGGGCTGAAGGAAGCAAGAAAGAGGAAACTTAAAACTTCAGTCTTTCTCAAAATTTCTCCTAAGATAATACGACTGGGCTCAGGAAGAAGTTTTATAACTTGAATACACAAGGTTTGTCTAAAGGTTGATCTGTAGGTGGCCTCAGCCGGTAACAATTATGTTGTTTATCAGAGAAATAATGGAAGACCAACATTACAATGGTGCTTTTAAAATTACCTGCTCTTTGTAAAGTGTATTTCCCAAATTAGCTAGGAAAAAGTGATTGGGAACACCTCTAAGAATACATTAATGGAAGAAAATTAGGCAGCTAAACAAGGACAATAATGGGCTTTTTAGACAATAACTTGTGTTTAATTGCAGCCAACTTTGACTATAGGCAGCATAAAAAGCTTGAACAGGCAAAAATGTTGAAGTGTTATTGGTGTAGTGAGATTTCCAACAGCCCAGTGGAAATTAGAATGTTGGTGATTACTTGGTTAATCTTAGCTGTATAGATAGTTCTACTAGATGCAAGGAGACACAAGAGTTCATTTGTGTTACTTGCCACTGAGGAACTCACATGTGCTGCTGAGTTGTCTACATTGATGAGATTAACTGGAAAACTGTCCAGGTTTCACTTCACTTTTTGTTAAATTGATAAATGATGTAGCTTTCCCCCAGGACATCAGGCAGGACTCTGTCCAGTCCTGTGTCCGCAGCCCTTCCTCCTGGATAATGGTTATGAGTGAGCGTCCCTTGGACTGCAAGGAGATCACACCAGTCAGTCCTAAAGGATTCAACCTTGAATATGCATTGGAAGTACTGACGCTGAAGCTGACGCTCCAATACTTTCGCCACCTGATGCTAAGAGCTGACTCATTGGAAAAGACCCTGATGCTGGGAAAGATTGAAGGCGGGAGAAGGGGCTGACAGAGGATGAGATGGTTGGATGGGATCAATGGCTTGAGAGACGTGAGTTTGAGCAGGCTCTGGGAGATGGTGAGGGACAGGGAGGCCTGGCGTGCTGCTCTTCATGGGCTTGCAAGGAGTCAGACGTGACTGAGTGACTGAACAACACCTGCTCATACCTCCATCAGGTATGAGGCTCCACGCGCACCTTTGTCTTCAGGTTCTGAAGTCCACACTCCTATTCAGACTTCCCTTTTGGTCTCAGAAGCAAGTGACTCTCCTGTCAAAACTGAAAGCTGTTGATATGGAAACAAATCATTGTGATTCATTCTTTAGTAATTGATTCAGAGTTTAATTTATTTGAAACTTGTTAAAAATTTAGCAGCCCGATTTGCTTTATAGTAAGTGACATTATGTTTTGATATTAAATAAACGTAGAATTGGCTGCTGAATTCTACCAGATAAATTTTTGGCACTTATGGATATGGCCATATTATTTTATTACTTTCTTTTCTGCCTCTTTATAAGCTGAATTAAAATATTTTAACATTGAATTGTTCTTGACTATCTGAACAAAAACCCATTTGGTTCAGTGCATTATTATTTTTTAAATGCAGTGTGGATTCTGTTTGCTGAAATTCTGTGACTTGTGGGTTCGGTTTATAGGTTTTGTTTTCAATGTTATCCCCGTCAAGTTCAGGTATTTATGCTATAGCGGTTTTACAGAAAGAATTAGGAAGCATTAATTCTAACTTTATGCTTTAGGACAATTTTAAAAGCTCATGAATTATCTGTTTCTTGAAGGTCTGAATGAATTCATGCATGAAATTGTCTGGAACTTTATTGAGAAGCAGATCTGGGACAACTTTCTCAATTTCTTCCTTGGTTTGGGGTCTATTCAAGTATTCCATCTTTTGTTGAGTCAATTTGCAGTACAGTACTTTTATATTTATAGAAAATGGTCTATTCACATCCTCAAAATTATTAGCACATATTGGAGGAAATATTCTTTTAGAATCCTTTTAATCAGTTCCATTTTCACATCCTTAGGCTTGGATGTTAATATATTCTTTTTTGCTAATAGTTTATCTATTTTTTATTCAAAGAACTATTTTATGTGTTTATCAGTTTTACTTTTTCTATATCCCAGTACACGAATGTACACTTTTATATGTATTACCTCAATTTTCTTTTCAGTTATTTCATGCACTTGTCATTTCTCCTTTTTTCTGCTTCCCTATAAATGAACTTATTTTTAACTGTATTAATTCTATTGTTCTGCTTGCCTGAGTTCTTTTTCTTACATTTGTATATTGAGCACACCATCAGCTTCTTTCTATTTTGGCTAAGGAAAGTGTTTGTGATTCTGCCTTTTCTTTTCTTTCATTTTAGCAACTCTTTGGCATCATACTACATTTTATAGAGTGTTCAGTATCATCATGTTCTAGAAATTCAGCAACTGGACTTTTGACTGTCTCTGTGGTCTGAGTTATTTAATATTAAAAGTATGTTCCTTTTAATTTCCAGGGGGCCAAGAAACTCTGTTTCTTCAACTGCTGTGTATTTCTGGGTGCACTGCATTACTGTCGGGAACTGAGGGTGATTCTATATTCTAATCTTTGAAATTTTGAATTTGCTCTACATCTAGCTTATGACCAGTATTTATAAATAACCTATACACACCTAAGAAAGAGCTACATTCTGCATCTTTCCACAGCAATATTTACATCATATACCCTTGGACTATGCTATTCAGGCTTGTCTATGTTCTAACTTTTCTTCCATAACCTTCTGATTTGTCAGTGATGGATTGTTACGATCATGCTTCCAACAACCAGCACGTTTATGATTTCTGTGCTCTTGCTGTATCTCAAAAAGATGAATACATATTTCAAAGTGGGGAATTCTTATAAAGGTGATGGTAAGGTGGTTTACATAGTAAGATGTTTTAAAGGGCATATTATGAATAACATTGGATAATATGGTGAGGAAGTTATTTCTTTTTCATTTGTCTTCTTTATGATAGAAGAAAATCTCAACTCAGTGGCGTCAGCATATTTTTATGACTTTGCTAACTCCACTAATTCCACGTGATGACAGAGAAGAGCCACTCTGGTGAGAATATTAGGCAGCATCTGGAGAAGTTCTGTGCGTCTTGTACCACACGCCTCTTCCCTGGGATCGCCAGCCCAGGAGTGGACCAGCGTATCCTGAATAATCTGGCTTCTTTGCACTCTGGGTTTCTGTTGGACCCCACCAAGAGGACACTGGCAAGCCTGGGGAACCATGAGGAAGGGGTCTTTGCGTCCCTGGCTCCTTCTCGGCCGGGGTCACTTTGGGTCACTGTTTTCCGTACCCAGATGCACAGTTTCTATCTGTCGCCCCCGCCCCCGCCCCCTGGGCTACAGCTGCTCCTTCTGTGCTGTTACCATTCCATGTCTTCCTTCCAGTCAAGGGCTGGCGACTGCTCCACGCTGCTGCTGTCTCCGTGTCATTGCACTTTTTCTTGTTGATTTCTAAGCTTGCCCCTACCATCCCACAACCTTGTAAACAGTCTTTCTTCAAAACTCCTTCTTTATCCAGTTTGAGGGTGTATCTCCCCCTGTTTCTTCAGTGACAATAGCATCTGGGGAAATTTACTAATTATTTTTTGATTTGTGAAATAGTAATCTTTTTACAGCAGGAGAAATTGTTTTTGTATTTTTGACATGGATGTAGAGCTTCTGTTTTTATTGAATTGAAAATAATTCAAAGAAATCATACTAAGCAAATTATAAATTTTATGAAGATGTAGTAAAAACTCATAGAACCAGAATGTGAATCACTAAAATTTGGAGACACTTGAAACATATATTTCAGTATATATATATATATATATATATATATATATATATATATATATACATACATATATATTCTGTAATTTAGTGTATATGGTTTGTTTCTACTTTAGGTCACCGATCTGACTTTTCCCTTTGTCTAACACCTCCTTTCATCACCAATCTGACTTTTCCCTTTGTCTAACACCTCCTTTCCACAGCAGCCCTTCAACAGTTAGTAATACCAGACCTGATGCTCTGATCCCAAGTTCGTTTCTTTTTTCTATTTCTATGGCATATTTTCCCCACCCTTTTATCTTTATTTATTTACTTAGCTTTTTGGCTGCGTTCAGAGACATGCAGGATCCTAGTTCCCTGACCAGGGATGGAACCCTCTGCACTGGAAGCATGGATTTTTAACCACTGGACCACCAAGGAAGTCCTTATCCTTTTATTTTAAAACAATGGGAGTCACTTTGTTTTAGTATATATTTTGTAATACAATATATTTTGATTTTTTGACTAAAGCTGAAAGTCTTCTTGATTAGTATGAAATTTGATGTGCTATGGTTGAGACATTCTTTGTCCTTATTTCTGACGTCAGGAGTGGCTCACTGTCTCCTTGCTGCTTCCTTCTCTTCTCTGTGTTGTTGCTTACCTGCTAAATCATGTCTGATGTTTGCAACCCCATGGACTGTAGCCCATCAGGCTCCTCTCTCCACAGGATTGCCCAGGCAAGAATATTGGAGTGGGTTGCCACCTTTTCCAAGGGATTTTCCTGCCCCAAGGATCAAACTTGGGTCTCCGGGATGGTTCTTTACCATCTAAGCCAGCACAACCATCCTTGACCTTCTTCACCTGTTAGGCATGTTATTCTCATAGCATAACTGTGAAGAGTCAATGAATTCATGCCTATGAAGTGCTTAGAACAAAATACATAATAAGCATTATATCAGTGTTAGCTGTTATTATTTTTACTGCTACTCTTATTACATTATTATTTTCTTAATAGATGAAGCTTTTCTTTCAGGAACGAGGACCTGGAGTTATTTAGACCTGTGTGGTCTGAAATGCTGGGTGTTAATGTGGCTACTGAGCATTTGAAATGTGGTTAGTCTGAATGAAAAGGTACCCTGAGTATAAAATGCATATCAACTTGTAAAAATTTAGTTTGAAAACCAGACTGTGAAATATCTCATTAGTGAAGTTTTAGATCAAATTCATTCATCTGCACCATTTTCCTTTCTCAGGGACTCAGTGCTACTGAGCACATGTCCTGCTGCCTGGGGTGTGCTCCCTGGAAAATACTGCTTAAGTGACATGTGTTAAAATGCCTCAGTTGATTCTGATTCCTCATTTGAACAATCCAGTTGTAACGCCAGTAAATGGCCTGTCGGTTGCAGCCCAGAGAATATGTGAATGACATCTTGTCGACATGTTAATCAGAAGTAACTATTCCCTGTTCACAGCCTAGCGTATCGAGCTCTTGTCTGTGAGATCATGCATCATTGCAGAAATTTCATATCCAGTTTTCTCAAACCTCTTTTCTTCAGTACTTTTCCTTTCCATCAGTATCACCAGAGATTTCAGGTGTATAATATAACTGTTGGAATCATAATATGGTATTTTTGCATCTGAGTATATTTCACTTTGTTAAAAAAATCATATTTACAGAGAACCAGGCAATGTCATTATTTTTATTTCAGATGCAATCACAAGAGCAACCAAAGAGCACATTTTTCATCTGTCTGTGGTTAAAACCACTTTGAGGTAAAAATGGCTTTGTCAAATTGAAAAGGAAAAGAAATAACACCAACGTATATGCCTTTATCAGACTGCCTCCATGCGCCTATGTATTTAAATAAAATGCATGGAAAAGCATGCAGTATATCAGAAGTCATTTCAGATCTGTTTACAAAACTTCTGTAAGTGAATTTCTAAGATCAAACCCAGTGCTCCTTGAGTCAGTGGGATGTTAGATGCATTATTTATCAGTTAATTCCCAAGAACAATCATAAAAGCCTTGATCTTACAGCCCTCCCAGCCCAGCTTGGTTCCTACCGGCTTCCAAGTAAGTCACAGGCACTTAAGTGCTACATGCCTAGGCTGTGATTAATTATGAAAGAAAACCTAGCCTGTCCCATACAAGCTGGGAAGAAAATGGAAATGCCTGGGATGGCCCGGCATCTTTGCCTTTAACTTTCTGTTCTGATGTCAAGATATTGGTTCGTTGTTGCCAAGTTAACTGACTCTCTCTCATTCTCTTTCTTTCATGAACAAGTAGTCTGCAAGGAATCTTTAAGCTGTGAGGATCTTGTGTATGAAAGACATCTGGACGGGGTATCATTCCTATGTCAATGATGCCGATATTTAAATGCATCTCGTCCAAACATAAGGACACATAAATACAGAGGATTTTAATTGGCTTTTTGGTGAAAAAGTGCCAAGACACAATAGTTGTTTTTGGTTTTTTTGTCCCTGCTTCTGCTACAAGGCAAGAAAGAAAATCATGCTGAATACTTAAGCACCAACTTATTAGAATAAACATGACCCTAAGCTTTTGTTCTTCGTGTTTTTTTGAGTGCTTGTGTGAAAAGCCTGATAGCCAGAGTTTTTTTGTAGGAGAGGCAGTTTCTTAAAAACACCTGTTCAAAGAGAAGGACAAATAGATACTTGGACGTGCAACACTGAACATGTCAAAAATGATCTTTGAAAATGGACCTGCCTGAAACAAATACAGTCTTCATTAAATTGTGAAACAAACTGAAGCTTACTGACCAGGCTGTGTTTCTTCCTTCACGGGTGGAGCATCGCTATCGTTTTCCTGGATGTGTTTCCAGGGCCAGCAGAGATGCAGCAGCATCAGAGGGCCATCGAGGGCAGGGAGGGTCAGTGTGCAGTGGAATCCTGATGTCAGGCGTGTGTGCGCTAAGCCGCCTCATTTGTGCCCGACTCTGTGTGACCCTGTGGACTGCAGCCCGCCAGGCTCCTCTGTTCCCGGGATTCTCCAGGCATGAATACTGGCATGGGTTGCCGTGCCTTCCTCCGGCGGATCTTCCCGACACAGGGCTGGAACTCACACCTCCTGCATTGGCAGGAGGAGTCTTTACCACCAGCCCCTCCTGGGAAGTCCTGAGGTCCGGCTCTATCCGCAAATCCTCAGCTGCCAGGCCCCATCTGTAGACGATGTCTGGGTGTCTCAGTCACATCTCTTTGGCCCACGTTCTGTTTCAGCTACAGCTGTGGTGCCCATTTCCAACTCACTGCTCACTGAGAGGGTCCTCCTCCAACTGTGCCCTGAGAGCCTCTGTAACATGTGCTATGGGGCTGACCTGGGAGTCCTCAGGCCCTTGTGCAAGCCAGCCAGCATGTGCGAGGAGGGAGCGTGTGACCCGATGACCCACGGGCAGCCCTCAACCACGGGAGGCAAGAGCTGGAGGGCAAACGCTCGCCCTCCTATCTCTGTGTCGACAGTATTGGGAAGCACGGTCACTGATTCTTCAAGGTCCTCAGGAAATGAACCTGCCTTCCCCACAACATCACAAACTTGCGTTGGCTTTTCCTCCTCCCCCTTTTCACTCTGTCTTTCTCCTGCTTCCCAGCTTCACTCACCTCCAAGTTCTTGCTCAGATTCTGGTTTGGGGTGAACCCAACTCAGATTCCTTCTCAAGATCTAAATATCACCATCTGCTTGACAGGGGTTGATCACTGGATGTGCAGGAAGTGATGGATTCCTGATGAAGAAGAAGCAGGCTGAGAACAGGGCAGTGAGAAGCTGCTGAGGAATCCAAGGAAGCGTCATAAGTTTATATTTAATACTGATGATGATGAGGAGGAGGACAGTTTGCTTTATAGAAAATGCTTCTCCATGTAACAACAATAGTTATGATTGTTACTGCTAATCTTAATTACATGTTTTTTGTGTTTTACTTTTTCAAATGTGCCAGATACTGTGCTAACCCTTTTGATGCTGTGGTAAATTGCTTGCAAAATGATCAAAATAATCACCCCGCCTCTATCCGTACCTTGGACAGCCTCCTGCCACGTGGACTCTGGGACTAGACACCTGACTCACTTTGTGAAATGAGACAGTAGCAATGTGATGCAAGTAGAGGCTTGAGCACCTGGGTTTTTACTCTCCTTCTTCACTTGATCAAGAACACCACAAGAATGAGCGTGAGGGCTTTTCTGGTGGCTCAGTGCTAACGAATCTGCCTACCAATGCAAGAGACACAGGTTCGATCCCTGGCCTGAGAAGATCACACATACCTCGGAACAACTAAACCCATGTGCCACAACTCCTGAGTGCATGTCACAACTCCTGAGCCCGTGTCACAACTCCTGAGCCCATGTCACAGCTCCTGAGCCCACGTCAGAACTCCTGAGCCCATGTCACAACTCCCAAGCCCACGTCACAACTCCTGAGGCTGTGTCACAGCTCCTGAGCCTGTGTCACAGCTCCTAAGTCCGTGTCACAACTCCTGAGCCACGTCACAACTCCTGAGCCCATGTCACAGCTCCTGAGCCTGAATCAGAACTCCTGAGTCTGTGTCACAGCTGCTGAGTCCGTGTCACAGCTCCTGAGCCCGTGTCACAACTCCTGAGCCCGTGTCACAACTCCTGAGCCACGTCACAACTCCTGAGCCCGTGTCACAGCTCCTGAGCCTGAATCAGAACTCCTGAGCCCGTGTCACAGCTCCTGAGCCCGTGTCAGAACTCCTGAGCCTGTGTCACAAATCCTGAGCCCGTGTCACAGCTCCTGAGCCCATGTCACAACTCCTGAGCCCGTGTCACAGCTCCTGAGCCCGTGTTACAACTCCTGAGCCCGTGTCACAGCTCCTGAGCCCGTGTCACAGCTCCTGAGCCCACATCAGAACTCCTGAGTCCATGTCACAGCTCCTGAGCCCATGTCACAGCTCCTGAGCCCGTGTCACAACTCCTGAGTCTGTGTCACAACTCCTGAGCCTGTGTCACAGCTCCTGAGCCCATGTCACAGCTCCTGAGCCCGCGTCACAACTCCTGAGTCTGTGTCACAACTCCTGAGCCCGTGTCACAGCTCCTGAGCCCGCGTCACAACTCCTGAGTCTGTGTCACAACTTCTGAGCCTGGGTCACAGCTCCTGAGCCCGTGTCACAACTCCTGAGTCTGTGTCACAACTCCTGAGTCTGTGTCACAACTCCTGAGCCCGTGTCACAGCTCCTGAGCCCATGTCACAGCTCCTGAGCCCGCGTCACAACTCCTGAGCCCGTGTCACAGCTCCTGAGCCCGTGTCACAGCTCCTGAGCCCATGTCACAGCTCCTGAGCCCACATCAGAACTCCTGAGTCCGCGTCACAACTCCTGAGCCCGCGTCACAACTCCTGAGCCCGTGTCACAGCTCCTGAGCCCGTGCTCTGCAACAAGTGGAGTCACCTCAATGAGAAGCCCTCACTGCTACTCTAGTGTAGACCCCGCTCACTGCAACTAGGAAAAGCCCACACAGCAGTCAAGCCCCAGCAGAACCAAAATAATAAATAAATAAAATAACAGTAAAGACTAAGCCTGAGACGGTGTGATAGGAAAGGCATTGTGGAGGAGAGTCCAGGCACGGCCTGCCAGTGGTCAGACAGGTGAGTGAGGCCAGCTTAGACCAGCTGACCCAGACTCATGAAGACAATAAGCATGTATTGTATTAAGTTGCCAGTTTTCAGGTGGTTCATCAGGCACCAGAAGCTAGGCAATAGGACCGTCCCTGGAGGGCCAGTGGCTAAGACTCCCTGCTCCCAGCGTAGGCAGAGGGGGTTTGATTCCTGGCCAGGAACTGGAATCCACATGCCTCAACTAAACAATTCCCCAGGCTGCAACAAACAATGGAAGATCCAGCCCCAAAACAGCCAAATAAACATATAATTTTTTTTAAAGCTAAGCAACACAGAGGCATTGTTTCATGTCATTCTTGCAACGTTCACACAAAGCAGCATGCTACCACAACCTGCTTTTTATAGGTGGAAAGTGGAGCTTAGGGAGGTTACTTCCCCCAAAGTTACACACTTGGTAAATGACAGCACATTCTAAAAAATAGGTTTTCTTGATCCCAAAGCAAACTGCCTCCCTGAGATTGTCATATGAATCAAATATCTTTTAGGAAGTCATTGATTAGTTAATTAATTCACTCCAAAATCTTTGTTGACTATCTACTTTGTGTCAGGTTCACCGGAAGGCTTAGGTGGTGTAGAAATGAGTCAGTTCAGTTCAGTTCAGTCGCTCAGTCGTGTCCGACTCTTTACAACCCCATGAACCAAAGCACTCCAGGCCTCCCTGTCCACCACCAACTCCCGAGTTCAACCAAACCCATGTCCATCGAGTCGGTGATGCCATCCAGTTATCTCATCCTGTCGTCCCCTTCTCCTCCCACCCTCAATCTTTCCCAGCATCAGGGTCTTTTCAAATGACTCAGCTCTTCGCATCAGGTGGCCAAAGTATTGGAGTGTCAGCTTCAGCATCAGTCCTTCCAATGAATATTCAGGACTGATTTTCTTTAGGATGGACTGGTTGGATCTCCTTGCAGTCCAAGGGACTCTCAAGAGTCTCCTCCACCACCACAGTTCAAAAGCATCCATTCTTTGGCGCTCAGCTTTCCTTATAGTCCAACTCTCACATCCATACATGACCACTGATAGAAATGAATAAACCATCAAAATAACCTCAGAATTGATTAAAGGAAGCAGACATGTGATCAAATAAAGACAGTGCAGTGCAATAATATAGGTGTTTACAAAGAATAGCAGGACAAAACAATACCATCGAGAATGAGAACATGGGGGAAAAACAATTTAACACTATATTGGAATTTTGTTGGAAAAGTATTTCTCTGCCAAAGTCTATTGCTGCTAAACATTTCAGATCTATCTCTGGGGCCCAAACATGTAAATAATCTAAATTCTCTTCACTAAATCTATTTTCAGCTACACCTAGTAATAACACTCTTCCCAATTCCTTACTGTATATTCTCATTTCAGGTATTAATTGCTTTTAAAAACTTTAAGTCCATCCAGTGCATGTACTTCTTAACTTTTAAAAGAAAGTGTCAGTCACTCAGTCATGTCCAACTCTGTGACCCCGTGGACTGCAGCCCGCCAAGCTCCTCTGTCCATGGGATTCTCCAGGCAAGAACGCTGGAGGTGGTTGCTGTTCCCTCCTCCAGGGGATCTTCCCGACCCAGGGATCGAACCTGGGTCTCTTGAGTTGCAAGCTGATTCCTTACCATCTGAGCCATCAGGGAAACCCTTCTAACTTAAAACCAGATATAAATAAGCTTTCAATTAGAACTATTTCCCCTGCTCAAATTGCCTCAGTTTCACAGTCATGGGGATCACTACAGCAGAAGCTTGAAGTGTTTAGAGAATACCAGGGTGTTCATCAGGTTATCATGGAATACTATTGTTGCTGTTCAGTCGCTCTGTTGTGTCTGACTCCTTGTGACCCCGTGGACTACAGCACGTCAGGCTTCCCCGTCCTTCACCGTCTCCTGGAGTTGGCTCAGACTCATGTCCACTGACTCAGTGATGCCATCCAACCATCCCGTCCTCTGTCATCCCCTTCTCTTGCCCTCAATCTTTCCCAGCATCAGGGTCTTTTCCAACGAATACTATATATCAGTTTAAAAGAAACAGGATAGTATCTAAGACTGCAAAATAACGTATTGTTGAGTGGAAACGCTCGGGCAGAATTATACATAAGACATGTAACATTTACACTAAAATATTAACCAGATGTATTCTGTACACACACACACACACACACACACACACACACACATACGTGGATTTGAATCTAATCCTGTGCTTTAAAACCACTTTGCAGTATTGTGCTTTTTTAGGCATCACTGCACTGTTTCTATTATTTTCCTTGGGGACACTGCCTGCCACAATGATATGTACGCCTGCTTTATTCCATTAAACTGTAAAATTCTTGAGTTCCTATTTGCTACATGAAATGATGCATTCCCCGGGGCCAGGAAGGGACTGATTAGGAAGTAAGAAAAGCACACAAAGTCAGGGGGAAGAGACCAACCAAGATAAGATCAGCTTTTGATCTGTTTTTTAAAATGCCTGTGGTGTCTGCTTTCCACCTGAGAAAGGAGACATCAGAAACTTCTCTTTTGCCCTGAATATCTGCCATTCCCTGTGACAACTCAGATTACTAATATCTTCTTAATTAAACTGACTTGGAGAGTTGATCTGCAATTTAACCACCATGATATGAAAGCTTTGGAAAAACACATACTAAACCAACTTTTGAAATAAAATTTTCCCTGATCCTGGGGGCTCCCTGTCCTTACTAGAATTGGGCAAGTAGAGTAACTCTTTTGAACAACGGCTCAGTCACATCTGTTCCTACATCTTTAAATATATTTTTAGCTCTAATCTTGCATCTAGAGGTAATGGTGGCTCTGAAAGAGTATTTCTCATTTTAAACAGGGAAGAGTTTTCCTGGAGTAAGTCAGAGAGAAGATCTTAGCTATAGTTTATTTTCTGCCCAATTTCTTCTAGAATGTTCATTCATTTTATGAGCATCTGTTCCATGACAGATCTTCTGTTAGACCCTGGGTGTGCAGAATAAATGAATTCTGCCCTCCATTCTTGGGCTGGTGACACAGAAAGCACATCATCACTCACAACAATGAGGTCAAAGAATGAAGTCAGAACTCCTTGGCCGGGGTGCGCGGTGCCGTCCTCTAAAGAAACGACATTTGAAATAAGGCCTGGAAGATGAGCACGTGTGCCCACAGGAAGACATAGGGAAAGTGAGTTCAGGCAATAGGAATAGCATGTGGGGAGGATTAAAGCAAGAGAAAAGAACCGGCCTGGTCTTGGGGCAGAGAGGACACGAGCTTGCAGGAGCAGGGACTGGCAGACTACCTCTGTGAAAAGCCAGAGAGTAGATGCGTTCATCCTTGTGGGCTGCGCAGTAGCCCTGTCTGTCTCAGCTACTCAACTCTGTAGTTGCAGAGCAAAAGCAGCATTGACAGAAATGGCAATGCATGGGGTGACTGTGTGCCAATAAAACTTTATTTGTAAGAGCGGGTGGTAGGCTGGATTTGGCCTTAGTCTGCCAGTTCTTCCAGGGGTCCCCAGCCTCTGTAATCTAATGCCTGATGCTCTCAGGTGGAACGGATATAATAAAAATAGAAAGAAAGTGCATGATAAAAGTAACGTGCCTAAAGCATCCTGAAACCACCTCTCTGCCCCTTGGAACAAGGAGAGATCGTCTTCCACAAAATCAGACCCTGGTGGCAAAAGGCTAGGGACAGATGAATTCTTGGACATGAAAGTGAGGAATAAAAGGTAGTGTGGTTCAACATGAGGACCCAGAGGAAGGTGAGGATTTAGAGCCCCTGGTGGAAATGGGCAGATGATTCCTGATCAGGCCAACCTGATGTGGGCTATTTCCTGATGCTCACCAGCTTTGTGATGTTGAGAACGTGGCTGAGCCTCCCTCAATATTCATATCACGAGGGAAGTAGTCATCCTATTTGGTAGGGTACTAACTGGGATTAAATGAAACAACACACATGTCTGTTGTACAACAGACACGTTCAATGCATTCAGTAAACTTCAGTTCCCCCTGTCCTGTATGAAGCCCCTGTTATATCCTGGAATACAAGATGAGGGTAGGGTGCTTGGCTGGAAGGCTTCAGGCAGCACCACCTGCTCTGGGACACTCCAGGATTCCCCCAACCCAGACTTTGAGAATGACCCTGAAACTCCATGAAGCATCTTTACAGATGGAAGGAGGGCTCCTCATTGCACATTTCACCTTTCGTTAACTCTAGAGAAGTGATGTGGAAATAAATTATCCAATTGCATAGCGTAGATTAAATTTCTCCTCCTGTGTTAATTTCATGATTTGGAAAAAATGAATTTTGTTTTTAATTAAGGGGAAGCAAAGGGCATTTTGGAGAAGGCAATGGCACCCCACTCCAACACTCTTGCCTGGAAAATCCCGTGGATGGAGGAGCCTGGTAGGCTGCAGTCCATGGGGTCGCTAAGGGTCAGACACAGCTGAGCGACTTCACGTTCCCTTTTCCCTTTCCTGCATTGGAGAAGGAAATGGCAATCCACTCCAGTATTCTTTCCTGGAGAATCCCAGGGACAGGGAAGTCTGGTGGGTTGCCGTCTATGGGGTCGCACAGAGTCAGGCACGACTGAAGTGACTTAGCAGCAGCAGCAGCAGCAAAGGGCATTTTACATTCTGTGTTAGGATGGGGCAAACATCATTGCGTCTAAAAAGAAGAATGAGGAAGAACATCCTACCCCTTAATTTGAAGAATTATTCTGTTTCACATTTTGGGGTCTTCTGTAGAACAGCAGGATGAAGTATGAAGGGACTTTAAAATATAAGTTGGAAGAAGATTGTCTTTTTTTCAGGTATATGTGTGTATAAGTGTATGCTCAGTCGATTCAGTCATGTTTGATTCTTTATGACCCCATGGACTGTAGCCTGCCAGGCTCCTCTGTTCATGGGGTTCTCCAGGCAAGAATCCTGGAGTAGTTTGCCATTTCCTCCTTCAGGGGATCTTCCTAACCCAGGGACCGAACCCAAGTCTCCTGCATTGTTGGCGGATTCCTTACCTCTGAGCCACCAAGGAAGCCATACATATGTATATAATTAATCATAATGTATAACCTGTAATTACATATTATTATATAATTATATATTTAATTATACTCTGCTGTGTAATTATACAATTACTAATTATATCAATATAATATATACTTTAAAAAATTTTGTGGTTGGACACCTCACAGTTGGGTGGGTGTGTCTGTACCAGTCTCATGAGTACTTGTGCTTTCAGTATCCCTAAGAGTCTTTACGTTGCTAAAATGAGAAATGTAAAAAGACTTTGCCATGTTGCCTAGTGACTTGCTTAAATAATGCCAAGCAGACTCAGGAATTTTATTTCTAATCCCATTTTCAAAACGACTGAGCTGAGGACCATGTATATATGAGAAGTAGGAGGAGAAAACTGCTACCAACGGGGGGAGGGAAAGTTCTCGACTCCCCCGGGACCAACGTTCAGGTGATACAACAGTGGATTCAATTCACCACATTGCACATCCCGCCATGGTTCGTAGGGTTTTCTCTCACTGGGAGCTAAGTTTGGAGGAAACCTGGGGCCACGCGTGCTGGGAACAGAGACATATTTAGAAAAGGATCTGAGCAATTCTGAACTGAAATCCAACCAAACACTGACTTTCCAAAAATTGAATAATCAGAAGAAATCTGCATATGTGCACACAAGTTTAGTCAACACATTCTGCTGTTAATGTCTGCTCTATTTTGTGCTTCCAAGTCAGTGAGTGCAATTTAATGTACCTAAGTCTCACCTGGAGTTCTTTTTAGAAATGAAGATTTCCGGGCCCTAGACTCCAAGATTCCAATTTAGTACATCAGAGGCAAAACCCTGGAATCTGAATCTTCATTAAGTATTTTGAGTGATTTTTGTAAAGGTAGCACTATTTACAACAGCCAGGACATGGAAGCAACTTAGATATCCATTGACAGATGAATGGATAAAGCAGTTGTGGTACGTATACACAATGAAGTATTTCTCAGTCGTAAAAAGGAACTCATTTGAGCCAGTTGTAGCGAGGTGGATCAACCTGGAACCTGTTAAACAGAGTGAAGTAAGTCAGGAAGAAGAAAATAGATGTTATATATTAATGGATACGCATGGGATCTAGAGAATGGTGCTGATGAACCTGTTTGCAGGGAAGAAATGGAGACGCAGACGCAGAGATGGACTTACGGACACGGCGGGGGGGCGGCCAGGGTGGGGCGCATTGAGAAAGTGGCCCTGGCGTGCACACTCTCACGAGTAACACAGGTACGCGCTGGGAAGCTGGTAGCACAGGGAGCTCAGGCCAGGGCTCTGGGGTGACCCAGGGGGTGGAGTGGCGGGGAGGAGGCTCAAGAGGGAGTGCCGGGAGCCAGCATGGGTGTCCCCACCCCATGACAAGGTCATGTGGGAGAGATCTAGTGGGCAAGGCGAGCCAGAACTCGAGGGGTACCCCTCTGCGCCTGCCTGAGCGTCTACCCCAAAACCTGAGCCTGTCTGTTCTACTGCTTCATGACTTTCACCGACTCTTCTGACATTAACGGGGGCTATCCCCGACCACCTTTCTCTGTAAGAAAATCAACTTAAAACTCTAGTTAATAAGTCTCCTGGACATAATAGGAGTGTTTCAATTCAAACCCCTCTGATGACTTTCTAGCTTGTCTGACAGGTTTATTCAAGACTCACAGCCTCCCAACCACGAGAGGTACAGGAAGCTGAAGATATTCTAACAATGCAGAGCTTCTCAGAGAATAGAACTAGTAGAGGATTTCTTTGTTGAGCTAATGCTTGTGCCAAGTTTCCATAACCCTTACCTACTCTGTCCCTGGGAGTGTATTGATTAATATAGTTGGTTTATAGAAATGTAAGTAGTGGCTTTAATGTTTGTAAACCTTGGACCCTCGAGTTAATTCTTTTCTTGTTATAGCCCACCACTTTTGCCCTATAGGAATGCAACTTTATCTAATGCTTTTGGAGGGTGGCGCCTGACTTTAGAATAATCACCTTTAGAGAAAAATAAGTTTTCTGAGGAAAGGGTCATAAAATGTTAACAGGCTTCCTGGCCAGAAGATGATGTAAATCACCTAAAACTTTTGCATATGATAAGTTTGCAGAAAGAAAGCCTGGCTTCGATAAGGATCAAGGACTGCTGTCCTTGCGTGACTCTACCCCCCCCCCCACCCCCATTATCCTCTATGCACAACTTAAGGTATAAAAACTACTTTGGAAAATAAAGTGCGGGCCTTGCTCACTGAAGCTTGGTCTCCCCATGTCGTTCTTTCTCTTTCCTTTTCCTTTTCAAGCTGATTTCCCTGGAGTACAGGGGCTCTCTGCGTTCACTTTCCTGCCTGGGCTTCTAAGACCCACTGGAGAAGGTGCCTAAGGTGGGGCACCTTCCGCGATTCGAGAGGGCGCCTGCGGCCTACGTGAACAGAGCAAGTCCCATGCTGGGGCTTTATTGGCTTTCTGCGTAAACCAAGGAATATCAGTCTCTTTTCTCTCCTCTATTTTCTTAACTGCAAAATTCTTTCCTTATCTCTTTATCTATTCTTTCCCCGATGCCGTCCTCCGGAGGGAATCCCTGGATCCAACTGGGGCTGGACCCCGGTAAGGGAGGGGTATACATATGACTGATTTGCAATGTTGTATGTCAGAAATCAGCACAACATTGTAAAGCAATTTTTTTCCAGTTTAAAAAAACGGTCAGCTCTCTGCCATGCTCTGAGAACCCTTATAAGTAATAAGCTGGCTCTTAAAAAAATGGCCAGCTTTGTTAAAGCCGGCTTATTTGCAATATTTCTCTTTCTCTGTCTCTCCCTCCCTCTTTTCCAATGATGAAAACATGGCAGGATGCACGGCAGCCTGCACATTCTCAAGAATTAGGCCCAAGTCATTCTCCTCACAAACTCCAAGGATCTTTTTTAGACTTAATTGGCCAAGAAGGAGGAGAGTCCAAATGGCTGCTTGGATGTAATTGCCACCCACGCTTGGTTCTTCCCACCTCTGAACAGGTGTAGAAGTCATGAGTCATCCCTCTTGATTTCTTTTGGCATTTTGCAACTCATTGTTTTAGAGACCAAACTGTTTTGTGAAAAATTTAACTTGTCATGCTGTCAGAAAGCTTTCAGGAAGCTATTTGACATTTCAATATTTTTTCAAGTTAATAATCTAGGAGACCCTATACATATTTCTTTGGCTATTTCAAACATGTTGGTTGTGAAAGGAAACCATTTTCAGTAGAGATTAAGAAAATGCCTACACGTATGATCCCAGAAAACCTGGTCTCATTGTAAAAGCTATGTGAGTGCCGTAGACTTGTTTCTATCATCATGAGCTAATCACTAATAATGAAGAGACCATATTTTTGCTGGAGAAAAAAAATGAATTATTTCATTTCTCTATAGAAAATGTTCATGCTAGGGACTCTGAAGATATGTTGTTGACTATAGAACAAGAAAATACACTTTGGATTTCCCTGGTGGTCAAGTGGTTAAGAATCCACCTTGAAATGCAGGAGACACCAGTTCAGTTCCTGGTCCGGGAAATCCCTCATGCAGCAGGGCAACTGAGCCCGCGCACCACACAGCCCAGAGCCCACGCTGAGGCCCACACGCCCCAGAGCACGCGCTCCACATGCCCCCGAGCCCATGCTCTGCAGCGAGAGGACACGGGGCAGTGAGAAGCGTGTGCACCGCAACCAGAGAGGAGGCCCTGCTCGCCACAGCTAGAGAAAGCCCCCTCACAGCAATCTAGAACTAGCCCAGCCATAAGTAGATAAAAGTAAAATCAGAAAACATATTTCATGAAGCAATTCTAGAGTGAGAATGAAAGGAAAAATGCTAAAGAGTTGTTTAGGGACTCCCTGGCAGTCCAGTGGTTAGAACGTCACCTTCCAATGCAGAGTGCAGGGTTAACCCCTGGTCAGGGAACTAAGTTCCCACGTGTCTGGTGGCCAAAAATCCAAATAACATAAAACAGAAGCAATATTGTAACAAATTCAATAAAGAGTTTAATAATGGTCTGCATAAAAAAATCTTCCCAAAAAAAAGCTTCATTTATTCCGATGATTTTACAATTGTCATTCCAATGAACTAATCAACGCTCTACACGTATTAGCTCATTGAATCCTTGACAGGCCTCATTATAACCATTTATGAAGGTGGAAACTGGGGTTTAGAATGTTAAGCAACAGTCTCCAGACCACCCAGGTAAAGCCCAGATCCCAAACTCACTCTGTTAATCATGATCCTAAACTGACTCCATATCTGCTTTTGCCTGGCTTCCTTATGTCTTACAGGTAAACTTACATTGAACCTCCCTTAACTACTGAATGCAGCCTCATTAAACTACTACTTCCACTTCCAAAAAAGAGAGATGATAAACAACTTCAATTTTTTTTTAAGAGTGAATGACAAGATAGAATTGAAATATCTCTTGAAGTTCTATGTACATATAGAGTATTAAGAACAATGCCAAAACAATCACAATATTGTCCCATGAACATGGAGTATCCAGGACTTGCCTGGTGGCTCAGTGGTAAAGAATTCGCCTGCCAACGCAGGAGACTCGGGTTCAATCCCTGATCTGGAAAGCTCCCACGTGCCTCAGAGCTGCTGAGCCCGCTTGCTGCAGCTATAGAACCCGCACACCCTGGAGCCCGCACTCCACATCCCAGAGAAGCCTGCGCCCCACAACTAGAGGCTGGCCCCGCTGGCCAAAACTAGAGAAGAGTCCAAGAAGCACTGAAGACCCAACACAGCCAAAAATAAATCACTACAATTATTTTCTAAAAAAAGTATCAATTCCTGCTCTGAGAATGTTTATGCACTTGACCTTCAACCAGAGCTGCACAAAACCTGGCTTAATTGGAGGTCCTGGTAGGACAGGCAATGGGGGCTTTCAAAGGTCGAGGACACGATCCCAAGTGGGTCATCCACGTGACTCACTCAGACAGCTGGAGCTAGCTTCTCTTGCCTCTTCTCCTCACCGCCCCAGAGCATTTGTTTAACATTTGCATGCAAGCATTTCTGGCCGAATTTATAGTTTTAAGGAAGAGCAGGGACAAGGGTCATAATCACTTGGGTGTCAGGAAACTTAATTCTGACTGTAACTTAAACCTTTCTTTGGAACAAAGTAGATGAAGCTGATCTTTAGAGTCAAAGAGAGACTAAATTAGAAGGAGGCTGTGTCTCTAATTTCCCAGGGGTGCTGAATTGGCATGCTTCAGATCTAGCTTCTGCATTTTCTGTTGCTGTTGTTTATATGTTTGCTTCCATTCTGAGCATTGTCCTGTATACTGGGGAGAGCTCAGGCATTTGGAACACAAGATTGGTTTCTCTTTTTGCCAAGTGCAAAGTTTGTTTGCAAGAAAGCAATTATTTTCTAAAAGGATTCTAGTGAGCAATTAGAACTGTGGTCAAAGAGCCATGAGTGTGGACTTCACACACAGCAATGGTGAAGGCTTCTTTTTGTGGTTATTGACCTGAATACAGTGTAAAAGAGAATGTTTGAACCTGTTCTTTCTTGGGATATGGAATATAAGCTATATGCATGCATAATAATTCACTTCAGTCTTGTCTGACTCTGTGACCCCATGGACTCCAGCCCACCATAGCACACACGCATGGGGGAACACCAGGTAAGAAGATGCCTGTTTACAGGGGAGGAAGCAAAGAGAAAGCTTTCACTGATCACTTATTAAGTGTTAGGAACTGTGCCCATTAGCTATGGGTATCGATGACAACGATAACTATACAAAATCAGCAGTAACCACGTCAAATGTCGCTGAGCACCAGTACATACCAATTTCTGTGAGTTCTCTCTAATTTTCTATGCATCATTTCTATCTCACCCAACAACCCCACAGGATGAACATTCTTTTTTATCTCTACTTTGCAAGTCAAGAAAAGGGACTATGGCCCAAAGAAGCTGGTTAACCTGTCCAAGTCTGGAAAAGTGACAGCTTTGATTTGAACCCAAATCAGCCAGCTTCCTACTCCAGAAGCCAACTAAGGAGAAGGATACAGTGAAACAGCATGACTGAAAGGCATTTAACCAGAAATAGCAACAGGTTTCGGAGAAGGTGATGGCACCCACTCCAGGACTCCTACCTGGAAAATCCCATGGGCAGAGGAGCCTGGCGTGCTGCAGTCCATGGAGGGAGAAGGCAGTGGCACCCCACTCCAGTACTCTCGCCTGGAAAATCCCATGGGTGGAGGAGCTGGTGGGCTGCAGTCCATGGGGTCGCTAGGAGTCAGACACGACTGAGCGACTTCACTTTCACTTTTCACTTTCACGCATTGGAGAAGGAAATGGCAGCCCACTCCAGTGTTCTTGCCTGGAGAATCCCAGGGACTGGGGAGCCTGGTGGGCTGCCGTCTATGGGGTCGCACAGAGTTAGACACGACTGAAGCAACTTAGCAGCAGCAGCAGCAACAGGTTTATTAACTGATGAATCAGTTACAAATTTTCATACTGCGATGTAACCACTGCTTAACATACTTTAATTTAAAAAAAGAAAAAAAACCCACTTTCTGGGGATGTCAGCAGGAGTCAGTCTCTTTGTAACGGGTGGATATCTGTTGATTCAAAGATGTACTATCCATCACCGTCTCTGAAACATTTGCAGACCCACCCCTCCATCCTCAGTTCCTACGGCTTAGACGGAGGCCTGGGTCTGCTCATCAGCGTGATGTCATGTCCCTGACCGGTGTGAAGGATCCATGACAGACACAGGATCCGAGCCATCCCGTCTCAGAGAAAGGTGGGCTCTGTGCTGACATCTGGGGAACCGTGTTCTGGTTTGCCCTGGACTGGCTAGATGCCTCCATTTTGAACCTGAAACTGATGCCAGCAAAGTAGAGGAGAGATGGAGAGAAATGTACTTGTGATGATATCATTTCTGCCTCTGACCAATCCCAGTCTTAGAGCAGTCTCACCTGTGGCCTCTAAAATTACTTACGCAGTAGTAATTTTGGCTTTCAGCCAGGTTGGGCTCAGTTTTCTGTCTCGTGTAATTGGATGTGACTGATTGATTATTGCATATATCCCATCTAAGACTTCCCAGGTGGCTCAGTGGTAAAGAATCCATCTGCCAATGTAGGAGATGCAGGAGACGTGGATTAGATTCCTGGGTCAGGAAGATCCCTTTGAGAAGAAAGTGGAAACCATTCCAGTATTCTTGCCTGGGAAATTCCCATAGGTAGGGGAGCCTGGAAGACCACAGTCCATGGGATTGCAAAAGAGTCAGACACCACTGAGTGACTGAGTGTGCATGCAAGAAGGGGACACCCTGTCTCAAGTGGGAGGATGCTGGGGCACAAAATGAGCTGTGGACTTCCGATCTGCACACCTATCTGTGACTCTCTGCTTCATCCTCTATTAGTCAGGTAACCTTGAACTAGTCCCTCCATCACTCAGAATGTCTTTTTCTATTTCTAATGGCAGAAAGCAAAGAGCAACTAAGAGCCTCTTGATGAAGGTGAAAAAGGAGAGAATGAAAAAGCTGGCTTAAAGCTCAACATTCAAAAAATGAAAATCATGGCATCCAGTCCCATCACTTCATGGTAAATAGATGGGGAAACAATGGAAACAGTGGCAGACTTTATTTTCTTGGGCTCCAAAATCACTGCAGACAGTGACGGCAGCCATGAAATTAAAAGACGCTTACTCCTTGGAAGGAAAATTATGACCAACCTAGACAATGGCACCCCACTCCAGTACTTTTGCCTGGAAAATCCCAAGGATGGAGGAGCCTGGTAGGCTGCAGTCCATGGGGTCGCTAAGAGTCGGACATGACTGAGCGACTTCACTTTCACTTTTCACTTTCATGCATTGGAGAAGGAAATGGCAACCCACTCCAGTGTTCTTGCCTGGAGAATCCCAGGGACTGGGGAGCCTGGTGGGCTGCCGTCTATGGGATCGCACAGAGTCAGACATGACTGAAGCAACTTAGCAGCAGCAGCAGCAGACAGCATATTAAAAAGCAGACATTACTTTGTCAACAAAGGTCCATCTAGTCAAAGCTATGGTTTTTCTAGTAGTCATGATGGATGTGAGAGTTGGACTATAACGAAATCTGAGCACTGAAGAATTGATGTTTTTGAACTGTGGTGTTGGAGAAGACTCTTGGACTGCAAGGAGATCAAACCAGTCAATACTAAAGGAGATCAGTCCTGAATATTCACTGCAAGGACTGATGCTGAAGTTCCAATACTTTTAGCCACCTGATGCAAAAAGCTGACTCACTGAAAAAGACCCTGATTCTGGGAAAGATTGAAGACAGGAGGAGAAGGGGACGACAGAGGATGAGATGGTTGGATGGCATCAGCAGCTCAATGGACACGAGTTTGAGCAGACTCCAGGGGATATTGAAGGACAGGTAAGCCTGGTATGCTGCAGTCCATGGGGTCACAAAGGGTCAGACACAACTTAGAAGCTGAGAAGCAATAGTCATGTGACCTGGAACCGGTCCCTTCATCACTCAGAATGTCTTTTTTGATTTCTATAAAACATGGACCTAAAAATCCAGTTCTCTGATGTTGAAGGTAATGGGAGGAACACATTACTACAAGGAAGAATTTTGAGAAAAGCAAAGAACTGCATGGATAGAAGGATTCTTATCTATAGTCTAAGTCAACTAGGATAGTAAGATACTGTGTCTCTCAATCCAAGCATTTTCTTTAACCAAGGTGCTGAAGTATTGCTGATCACTTTAAAGGCTGCAATTTGACCCTATGCTTTCCAGGGAAATAGGAAGACCACAATGATGTTTATCTTATTCTGAAATAAACTAACATTTCCTGTTTCCATTATTCACTTTACAGGAAGCGCAGCATTTATTTGCACCTGCAATTACGAAGCTTAAAAATCTGAGCCTCAAAATTGTGCTCTATTGACATGAATGTCAGCCTTTATGTAGAGAAAGGAAGACTAAGACAAGTTTTCTGAGTCACAGGTGAGTAAGTAATTATGTTACAACTCATTTTGAGAAATGGCACCTGTGAGGTTTTGAAACAATATAAAAATAACACACAATCTGGATTGAAATTAAGGTGTGGCGAATCAACTTAAATATTTCTCACATACAAAAAAAAAAAAAAAACCCAACTACTGCCACTCATTAAATTGCTCTCTTTTGAAAGGAGAATAGCGGGCCTTTCTTTGATAGACAACTATTCAGCTTACTGACTAGGGAGTCACTGTAGATGACACTTGTCAAGAGTTTGTCTGAAATTTTGGCACCCACTCAAAAGTATATATAGATAAAGGGCTGCAAGTCCCGTAAAGTGACTGCCCCTAGGAGATGTGTACGTGGAGTTGTTAACTGGCGTGTATCACATGTTCCAGCCCCATGCACTTATTCCCCAAAGCAGATTTGCCATCTGAAGTGCATTTCTTGTTGTTGAGTCTCTAAGTCATGTCCGATGCTTTGGTGACCCTCTAGGCTCCTCTGTCCATGAGGTTTTCCAGCAAGAATCCGGGAGAGGGCTGCCATGTCCTTCTCCAGGGGTCTTCCCCCCAGGGACTGAAGCTGAGCCTCCTGCGTTGGCAAGCAGGTTCTTGGCCGCTTCACACCAGGAAAGCCACGCGTGGTGGGTGATGCTCCTTATTCCATCAGGTCACATGCTGGTTAACTCTCCAGAATCCCCCAGGAGACACACCCAGAACAACGCTTCACTCTCCACCTGGGAAGCCCTTATCTCAGTCAAGTTTTATAGACTGTTATCTTTTTCCCAGTCTTCCTCAAAGACACCCAGGTTTTTGTTCGTTTGTTTGTTTTTACCAGGATAGCAGTTCATCAGGGGAAGGAAATAATCGAACATTTTGCGGATTATTGGCACTGACTCTGGACTGATACTGATTTCGGAAGACCCCAAACATCACTGCGGACCTCTGGTCAGATCAATGGGATTTTAGCTCTGGTTCATCCCACAGAAGGTCCAGAGGTTCCCCTAACCTACTCTGCGCTTGTCTCCCCAGGTGCAGAAAGCGTAATCGGAATAGACAAACTTAGGCGGTGAATTCTCACACTGCTTCCCTGCGTAGGAAGCAGGGGCTCCTATGGCGGAAAAGGCCATGTGGAAGCCATTAGAACTGCCTCAACAGAAAACGGTAAACCTAAAGCAATACTGCAGTGCTGGAGGGTCGCAGAGGTGAGGGTTGCAATCAGCGCTTGAAAGACGCAGGGCTGGTGATCCCCACCACATCCTTGTTTAACAAGCTTTCCTTGCTTTCTATGGCAGATCACACGACTTCTCAGCCTTCATGATCATGTGAGCCAATTTCTATAATAAATTTTTCTCTCTCTCTCTCCCTGGGAGAATGCAGATTTATAGAATTCATCAAGGACTTGCTTTTTTTTTTATAGAGTTAAAATTCTGACTGTCACATATTAGCTATGTGATCTTGAGCAAGACACTTAGTTATCACAAATACAAAATGTCTCTGTAGTGTCTATTGCATGGTAGGCGAAAATGACGTGGCATGGGAAGCATTTAGGACGTCGTCCAGCACAAAATAAGCAGAAGCATACACACGTGCACAGGCACACACACAATGTCAGCTCTTGTTTTCGTTCTATGATTAATTCCAGAAAATTAGACAGTTATAAAAATGTAAGAAAAAAATCACGCAGAATTCTAGATCCAGAGATTCCAACATACAATATTTTGCTCTTAGTAATATTTAAAATATTACTAATTTTTAAAAATTAGCCAAACTGGGATTGTAGTGAAGAGCATGTTCATAGCACATCTACTGTATCATGGCCTGTTTCTTTGAAGCACGCCACAATATGGCTACACGCATGTTCATCATCTGTTGTTCAGTCACTCAGTCATGTCTGACTCTTTGCAACCCCATGGACTACAGCATGCCAGGCCTCCCTGTCCTTCACTATCTCCCAGGGCTTGCTTAAACTCATGTCCATTGAGTTGGTGATGCCATCTAGCCATCTCATCCTCTGTCGTCCCTTCTCCTGCCTTCAGTCTTTCCTAGCAACAGGGTCTTTTAGAAACAGTGAGTCAGCTCTTTGCATCAAGTGGCTAAAAGTATTGGAGCTTCAGCATCTGTGCTTCCAATGAATATTCAGGGTTGATTTCCTTTAGGATTGACTGGCTTGATATACTTGCAGTCCAAGGGACTCTCAAGAGTCTTCTCCAGCATCACAGTTTGAAAGCATCAGTTCTTCAGCACTCAGCCTTCTTTATGGCCCAACTCTCACATCCGTACAGGACAACTGGAAAAATCATAGCTTTGATTATACGGACCTTTGTCAACAAAGTAATGTCTCTGCTTTTTAGTATGCTATCTAAGTTTGTCACAGCTTTTCTTCCAAGGAGCAAGCGTCTTTTCATGGCTGTAGTCACCATCTGCAGAGATTTTGGAGCCCAAGAAAATAAAGTCTGTCACTATTTCCAGTTTTCCCCCATCTATTTGCCATGAAGTGATGGGACTGGATGCCATGATCTTCTTTTTTTGAATATTGAGTTTTAAGCCAGCTTTTTCACCTTCATTAAGGGGCTCTTTAGTTCCTCTTCACTTTCTACCATGAGGATGGTGTCATCTGCATATCTGAGGTTATTGGTATTTTTCCTGGCAATCTTAATTCCAGTTGGTGATTCATCCAGCCTGGCATTCTGCGTGATGTACTCTGCATAGAAGTTAAATAAGCAGGCTGACAATATACAGCCTTGACGAACTCCTTTTCCCATTTGGAACCAGTAATTGTTCCATGTCCAGTTCTGTGTCTAAAATTTTCATCATGCTATATAAAAAAATAAGTGATTTAAAGAAAAATGGGTCTCCTATGAAATATGTATTTATCTTTAAAATAACCGTTTAAAAGATAACACCTAATCTCTCATGAGAATAATGCCTCATGAGAACAATAATCCCTCATAAGAAAATGTCATTATTCACATTTTTATAAACAGCTTCCATTTTTTTCCCGAGTACACACATATTTGCATTTTTTAAGAAAAACAGTATCAGAATATACATTCTATTTTGCAGTCTTTTTCTTTTTCAAAGATTATACTTTGTCCCTCTTTTCATCTAAATAATCATACTTCTATAATATTACTTTTTATAACTGTACAATGTTCCTTTGTGTGGATATACTATAATTTACTCTAAAAAATCATCTGTAATTGAAGATTTAGGCAGTGGAGCACAGGGACTAAAAACAGAGGCTCAGGAATCCGAGGAGCCCGTCTTCGAATCTCAGCTCCATTCCTTGCATTTTGGTGCCACGTACAGATCCTACCTCTGCTGTGAATCAGTCATGGTTTCCTCTGCTTTAAAAATATTGGACTCTGAGATAACTATTTCTACCTCACAGACTTGTTCTGAAAATTAAAAGAGAAACTGTATGAAAAGCACTCAGCACAGTGGATACTGTGTTTAAACGCAATTTACCTTGCTGTTATCATTCGTTTATTGTTATTATCATTATTATTTCTGGCTTAGAATGTGGGGGTATAAGATAGAATAAAAGAACACAACACATACGGGAAATAAATGCTTCTCCTTTGGGGGAAATCCCATGACACATGATAAAGTGTCTACTCTGTCCCCCATACGGTTCTAAGTTCTCTGAACGTATATTCATTCTATTTTCTTAAAAAGCACATTATTATTAATTTCGCGTTACAGATGAGAACAGTGAAGCATGGTGATCCTCGGTAACCTGTCCTACCTGACCCGTGGCAGAGTCATGATTCACACCCGCTTGATCTGTCTTGGGAGCCCATGTTCTCTTTTCTGGCGTCGGGGCACACCGCATGGCCCAGGGGACCTCAGATCCCCCGTCAGATGTCACACCCAGTCCCCTGCACTGGAAGGCAGATTCTAAACCACTGCCCCCAGGGAAGTCCCTGGAACCTACGTTCTTAATGACTAATTTCCACTAGCTTCCAAAACAAAGGTTTCAGTGATGATTATTTCCCAAACCTGAACCTGGCCTGGTCTAGTTTGTTCAATACTCCACTTTGGCCCCTGAATTTTTGCCAGGAATGGTATAAAGCTATATTATAAATAAATAAATAAAACAATTGGAAAGGACAACAAGAGAAAATAAAATTGAATTTTGATTACAACCACATTTATAATCTATTCAACATAGTGGTTGCACATACACTAATACCTTTAATCTTCACAAGGGCCAGATAACGCTTTTGTTATCATTTCTCTAACAGATGAAGAAATAAGAATGGGAGGGGCTGACTGTCTTTCTCAAACCAGCACAGCCAATGGAAGTAGAGCTGCGATTTGAGCCAGGACTTAACAGGACATCAACACTGACCCTCATTTGTTACCCATCCATGGAGTAGCACCTAGCATATGGTGGCTACAGGTTTGGCCCATCAGGAACGTGGAAAGCCTTGAATCCAGCTAAAGACTGGAAATATTTTCTCCAGAGTCAGGGGTTCTTCACACAGTTAAGAAGCTTTCTTGACAGGCTGGCATCACTTTAGATCAGAAATGGTGGCCTGTAGCCACTGGTCATTTATTTAGTCAACAGATATGTTTTTGAGCTCCTAAAATGTGCAAAACATTAGCTCCAGGAAGAAAGAACACCGACAGGGTCCCTGAGGGCAGGCAGCATGTATTCCAGGGATGGACGCATCCCTGACACTAGAGTTCAGCAGGATGTAATTTGCAGAATTTAATATCTGTGTAATGAGTACATTGGCTTTATTTTGGGAAGTGTGAACAAAGCTGAGAGCCAGAGAGGATGGTGGCGACTAGAGCCTGACAGGTTCGCACAAGTGAACCGACACGGGAGGAGGAGCAAGCCATTCTGTGTGTGTTTAAAATATTCCCTTCCTGTCAAGTCCCTGCTGTTGCACCTCCCCCTGGTATGCACAGCAGAACAAAACAGAAAGAAATGAACACAGAAATATTAGTTTTGCAGCTTTGGCTCCATAAGCCATCAGAAAACATTCTCGTTTCCCCACCAGCAATGCTGTTCACACAGCTGGGTCTGCAGGAAGCAGTCATCAACAATTTGTCAGGATCTCATTTGATGTTTAATAACACCACCAAATAATTTACTTTTGGAAGAAAGAGAGGGATATGCGTCCAAAATAAATTTTAGGAATAATTTCCAAACACCAGCAAGAAGAAAAAAAAGGCACCTTGGTAAGTTACAGTCTCTATTTATTTTTAATAGAGTCCTAGAAATATAAAATCATGCCAAAGTTGTGGGTTTTCATGTCAGAAGCTTCCAGAGTGTTGCTCACTGGAGCATCATTAGCAAACATAAGAAATTTATGAGAATGTGGGACAAGTCACCAGAAGGTCACACTATTCATTTAAATTCTACTGCAAAACCAGCACATTCTCTGCACATGTCCCAAGACTGGGGGCAACTGGGAGAATTGATGTGCGTTGTTCTAAGGATGCACACACTCTGTTGGAAAATGAGTTCCACACGGACCCTTCCATACATCTCCGCTGATTAGTTCACCATGTAGAATATTCCTCCACAGGCGCGATGACCAGCGGCTACCGGTGTGCCTCAGAGGTTCTGAGAGAAGTCTGGACCTCAGTGAACACGCAGTATTTGCTTCCCAGGAAAAGTTCTTAGGCAAGAAGGGATGCATTTACTCCTCTTCACATTGGTTAATATTTTCTATATTCTGTTGGGAGTCAATCATTATTTTCACCTGAGAGCAACTTCATTTTCAAGACGACAGACCAGAAAAGGGGCATCCTAAACCGCAGAGGGGAGCTGCCTATAGAAGGGGAGTGGACGGAGCAACCTCGCCTTCCCGGGCCTGGAGTCCCTGGAACGCGGCGTCAGCCCGCAGTCAGATTCCGCAGCGGGCGCATGCGGCCGGGCGCTGCCGAGGCGGCCGACTGGAGGCTCGGCTCCGCTCCTCCGGCCTGCGCACGCCCGTGCCCTGCTGAGGTCCCGCCCTTGTACTTTGACACCAGCCCGGCTTGCTTTGGTCAGTAGCTCTGGCGAAGTGTCAGCCTGGCAGTTCTGCGCTTCGCACGTTTCTGCCTTTCTGCTCGGGCCTCTGCGACTGTCATAAGGCCCGTGTGTGGTGAGATCACTGGTCCAAGGATGGGAGACACGCGGAGTCGTCAGGCCCCAGACCTGAGGACACCCTGGGCCACGGCGGGCGGCGGCTCCTTGCTGCCCCGCCAAGCCCAGGCTAGAGTGACTGTGTCCCAGTGGACTGAAGTCCATGAGGGCAAGTTATGCTTGTTCTAAGCCAGCTAGTTTGGTTGTGTGTGTGTGTGTGTGTGTGTGTGTGTGTGTGTGTGTGTGTCTGTGGAACAGGAAATGGCAACCCGCTGCAGTATTCTTGCCTGGAAATTTCCATGGACAGAGGAGCCTGGTGGGCTAAGTCCATAGGGTCGAAACGAGTCAGATAGGGCTGAGCATCTGCACACACCCGTAGCATCGCTCCAGCAAGAGCGAGCCTGCACAGTTTCAGTTCATAATCCCCTTCGTGTTTCCACTTGGGGGAAAGGGAGAACTATATTTACAGGCCATGAGCTTTAAAGGAGGAATTAGGGAGAATGTTCTTTCATCAAGACTACAAATTACCCTATAAAACACAGGAAAGTCGTAACAATGACATGAGGACTCTCTTCCCTCATTGTCCGGTGATCTGAGTTGATCTTGAGTCTTTGCCGGGTTGGAATAAGTCCCAAATCCTTCTCCGGGAAAGGCTGACTATCTGTGGGAGCTGAAGTCAGACCTCAACTAGTAAGAGCTTCCCAGGTGGCACTCATGGTAAAAGACCCTCCTGCCAGTGCAGGAGACATAAGAGATGCAGGTTCAATCCCTGGGTGGGGAAGATCCCCTGAAGAAGGCATGGCAGCCCACTCCAGCGTTCTTACATGGAGAATCCCATGGACAAGGAGCTGACAGGCTACAGCCCATAGGGCTGCAAACAGTCCAACATGATGGAAGTGACTTAACTTACACACTCAGTGAGTAGCTGTGATTAATCAAAAGTTCCCGGCCAGATAAAGCTTCAGTCTGTGGTTTGCCTGTAAAGTTCCTGCTATTGGATTATGGTTCAAGGGTGGAGCTCTGATCTTTGGCCACTGTACAGCCAGCATGATTTTTAACTGAAATTTCAACTTAACAAGTATTTCTTTCCAACGTATGCGATCTCATTCTCACAACGGTGGGCTAGCAGAAGCCGAGGTGGTCTGAAGGTACCGCTAGGTAACTTTCTCCTAATCATTTCTAAAAGTATTGACAGGCACGCAAGGGCCTTGTTCCCTCTACACTCCAATCAATTGTAGATGTGTTGACTCGTCTGTTTGGGCAACAGTTACATCCTGATGACTTGAAGGTTCCTCAACCGTTTCATTTTCTGGCAGTTGAATAAAGAATGACACGGCGTGAATGAATATTTTATAGAGAGGATGTGGCAGCTGTGAACACAAATGGTGCCTGGCTGCTGCTGTCACCAGCAGGGTCATGTCAGAGTCTCACTGGCTTCAGCTGATGCATTCAGGGTCCAGGCGTGAATGGGTCTGACTGTCTAACAGAAACGAGAGCTTTTATGACCATCTGAAGGCATTTGATGCAATAAGGTGAGTTAGGAACTAAAAGATTTGATGAAAAAGTAATTAAGAAACGGCTGAACTGGTGGCTCAGAGGTAAAGAATCCACCTGCCAGTGCAGGAGACAGGCATTCGATCCTGCATCTGGGAAGATCCCACGTGCCGCAGAGCAACTAAGCCCGTGCACCGCAGCTACTGAGCCTGTGCCCTGGAGCCCGGGAGCCCCAGCTCCTGAAGCCCACACGCCCAGAGCCCATGCTCAGCAACAAAAGAAGCCAGCGCGAGAGAAGCCCGTGCGCTGCAGCTAGAGAAAAGCCCACAGTGACAGAGACCCCGCACAATCATAAACAAATGTTCAAAATTATTGAGAAACAGAAATGGCTGTCCTAACGAATTCCGTAAAAGGGAGCCCAGTCATATGTCGCATCAGCTCAAATTGTACATTGCAGGTTCTGATGGGAAGAAATCGATTGCATTCAACAGAAGGGAAACAGTTGTCAGGACCTGATGTGAATCATACTGTTCGGAGGATTTGTGTCTTTAAAAGCAGTGTAAACTTTCTCCCGGTTCAGTACTTGTGGGAAAATACGGGAGTCCTGGAAGTCTCTTCAGAGGTCTCACTGATAAATATTTTGCATCGACATTGTCAAATGAGCTCACATTCTATACAATGACTGTTAGACCAGAGTCCAAGAGAACAGGGTTCAACTTGACTCTCCCCTAATTTTTTTCACCTGTTGAGTGGATTTGTGTAAGTAGGTGACAGGCCCCTATATCCTGAGTTCACAGGATCTAAGCTCCATAGCTGAGTCCACACACCAGCAGCATCACGTGGGTTTAATTAGAAATGAAGCATCTCGGCCAACCCCAGATCTACTGGATCAGAATTTGTATTTTAACAAGCTCTTTCAGTTCAGTTCAGTTCAGTCACTCAGTTGTGTTTGACTCTTTGAAACCCCATGGCCTGCAGCACGCCAGGCTTCCCTGTCCATCACCAACTCCTGGAGCTTGCTCAAACTCATGTCCATCAAGTCAGTGATGCCATCCAACCATCTCATCCTCTGTCATCACCTTCTCCTCTTGCCCTCATTCTTTCCCAGTATCAGGGTCTTTTCCAGTGAGTCAGTTCTTCTCATCCAGTGGCCAAAGTATTGGAGCTTCAGCTTCAGCATCAGTCCTTCCGATAAACACTCAGTACTGATCTCCTTTAGGGTGGACTGGTTGGATCTCCTTGCAGTCCAAGGGACTCTCAAGAGTCTTCTCCAACACCACAGTTCAAAAGCATCAATTCTTCAGCACTCAGCTTTCTTTATAGTCCACCTCTCACATCCATACCTGACTACTGGAAAATCCATAGCCTTGACTAGATGGACCTTTGTTGGCAAAGTAATGTCTCTGCTTTTTAACATTCTGTCTAGGTTGGTCATAGCTTTTCTTCCAGGAGCAAGTGTCTTTTAATTTCATGGCTGCAGTCACCACCTGCAGTGGTTTTGGGGCCCAAGAAGCTCTTCAGGTGAACTAAATGCGCATTAACTTTTGGGCAGTGCTACTCTAGACCAATGTTCCTCTAACTTCAATCTTTACCAGTCACTTTCATGACCTCTTATATAATCATGTGCCACTATGTAATTGCTGTCTTAACTGATCTTTTTAAACCAAAATACATTATTGAAAATTAAATGGAAGTATTATTTGTTAGATGTTCATTTAAGTTCAGCCACTCAGTCGTGTCCGACTCTTTGCGACCCCATGAGTCGCAGCACACCAGGCCTCCCTGTCCATCACCAACTCCCGGAGTTCACTCAGACTCACGTCCATCAAGTCAGTGATGCCATCCAACCATCTCATCCTCTGTCGTCCCCTTCTCCTCCTGCCCTCAATCCGTCCCAGCATCAGTCTTTTCCAATGAGTCAACTCTTTGCATGAGGTGGCCAAAGTACTGGAGTTTCAGCTTTAGCATCATTTCTTCCAAAGAAATCCCAGGGCTGATAGATGTACTAGGTGATAATGTAAAAAAAAAAAAAAGAAAGAAAGAAAAAGAAATAAAACAATGTTATTACATTTCTACAGGTTATTTGACACAGTGGTGAAGACTAACTGTGCTGATGAGTGTAAAGCAGCAGGGACAATGCCTGTCATATAATAAATAAAGGTCTTGGGCCTTCACTGGTGGTGCAGTGGTTGAGAATCCCCCTGCCAGTGCAGGGGACGTGGGTTCGATCCCTGGTCTGAGAAGATTCCTCATACTGCAGGCTGTGCGCCAGGACTACTGAAGCCTGCACGCCTAGCTCCACAGCAGGAGAAGCCACAGCAGTGAGAAGCCAGACGCAGCGACTAGAGAGCAGCCCCTCCCTGCAGCTAGAGAAAGCCTGCGCGCCTCAGCGAAGGCCCAGCACGGCCATCAATAAGTAAACATCCTCAGCGTCCTGAACGGAAGTCGTACCCAGCCCCTACTTCTTCAAACCCCCCGTGGTTTCCCATCTCACAGACGAGAGGATGCAGATTCCTCGAGACTCTTTGTAGCTTGGCCTCCAGCATCCGTTCTGACCCAGGCTCTTAACAGTTTCCCTTCTGTCCATTGCCTTGCAGTCACCTCCTCACTTTCCCTGGAATAAACCAGATACGTGGCTGCCTCAGGACATTCCCACTTGCTCCCCTTCTGCCTGGAACATTCTGGCTCCAGATATCAACGTGACTTGCTCTTTGACTTCTTTGAAGTCTCTGTTCCAGAAACCTCACCTCTTTTAATCTCCATCCACCACTTATTTTCCTTTCCAGCTCATACTTATGTTTAATAATCCTTCACTCTCTGTACATTAATTTTGTCTCTCTCCACTACAAAATAACCTCCATGAGAAAGATTACCTTCCTTAAACCTAAATACCCAGCAACTAGAACAGACTTTATTTTCTTGGGTTCCAAAATCACTGCAGATGGTGACTGCAACCATGAAATTAAAAGACCCTTCCTCATTGGAAGAAAAGTTATGACAAACCTAGATGGCATACTAAAAAACAGAGACCTTTGCCGGCAAAGGTCTATCTAGTCAAAGCTATGGTTTTTGCAGTAGTCACATATGAATGTGAGAGTTGGATCATAACGAAGGCTGAGAGCCAAATAACTGATGTTTTAGAACCGTGGTGTTGGAGAAGACTCTTGAGAGCCCTTTGGACTGCAAGGAGATCTAACCAGTCAATCCTAAAGGAAATCAGTCCTGAATATTCAATGGAAGGACTGATGCTAAAGCTGAAACTCCAATACTTAGGCCACTGATGCAAAAAACTGACTCATTAGAAAAGACTCTGATGCTGGGGAAGATTGAAGGCAGAAGGAGAAGGGGATGGCAGAGGACGAGATCATTGGATGAGTTTGAGCAAACTCTGGGAGATGGTGAGGGACAGGGAACTGTGGTGTGCTGCAGTCCATGGGGTCACAAAGAGTGAGAAACTGAACAACAAGAACAGCCCTGACACTTTAGTTCAGTTCAGTCGCTCAGTCATGTCCGACTCTTTGCAACCCCATAAATCGCAGCACGCCAGGCCTCCCTGTCCATCACCAACTCCCGGAGTTCACTCAGACTCACATCCATTGAGTCAGTGATGCCATCCAGCCATCTCATCATCTGTCATCCCCTTCTCCTTCTGCCCCCAATCCCTCCCAGCATCACAGTCTTTTCCAATGAGTCAACTCTTCGCATGAGGTGGCCAAAGTACTGGAGTTTCAGCTTTAGCATCATTCCCTCCAAAGAAATCCCAGGGCTGATCTCCTTCAGAATGGACTGGTTGGATCTCCTTGCAGTCCAAGGGACTCTCAAGAGTCTTCTCCAACACCACACTTCAAAAGCATCAATTCTTCAGCACTCAGCCTTCTTCACAGTCCAACTCTCACATCCATACATGACCACAGGAAAAACCATAGTCTTGACTAGACGGACCTTTGTTAGGAGGTGCTTAATAAATAATTGCTGAATGGATGTATAAATGAATGATAAAGATTTGTGTTAGTTTGTTTTAGTTAGCTATTGCAATATAGCAAAACATCCCAAAACTAAGTGGCTTAAATCAAAGACAACTTTCTTCACTCAGACCTCAGCAGTAGAACAGGACTTGGAAGGGAACGCTTGTCTCTGTGTCACTTGGCCGGTGGGTCAGCTCAAAGGCTGGGGGCACAAGTTAATACATTACTCAGTCCTAGTCTAATCAGGAAGATTCTGCTGGACTTGTAAAAGAGTAGACAGATCCAAGAGCTGAGTTCAGTGTGAAAATGATAGGAAGTTAATGCAGTCTGAAGATGAAATAGATGCTGAGGCAAGTGTCACTGATTATTTTTAAATATATTGCTGACTGCTCAGAATGGTCGTCATCAAAACATCTACAGACAATAAATGCTGGCGAGGATGTGGGGAAAGGGAGCCCTCCTGCGCTGTTGGTGGTAATATGAATGGATGCAGCCACTATGGACGATAGTGTGGAGGTTCCTTAAAAAACGAAAAATAAAAGTACCATGTGACCCAGAAACCCCACCACTGGGCCTACACCCTGAGAAAACTATAATAAAACTATAATAATTAAAAAAGACACTCACCCCGCCCTGCTGTGTTCAGTGAAGCACTATTTACAATAGCCAGGACATGAAAGCAACCAAAATGTCCATAGACAGATGAATGGATGAAGATGTGGCACATGTATGCAATGGGATATTCAGTTGCAACCCTATGAATCGCAGCACCCCAGGCCTCCCTGTCCATCACCAGCTCGGATGAAGATGTGGCACATGTATGCAATGGGATATTCAGTTGCAACCCTATGAATCACAGCACCCCAGGCCTCCCTGTCCATCACCAGCTCCCGGAGTTCACTCAAACTCATGTCCATCGAGTCGGTGATGCCATCCAGGCATCTCATCCTCTGTCTTCCCCTTCTCCTCCTGCCCCCAATCCCTCCTAGCATCAGAGTCTTTTCCAATGAGTCAACACTTCGCATAAGGTGGCCAAAGCACTGGAGTTTCAGCTTTAGCATCGTTCCTTCCAAAGAACACCTAGGACTGATCTCCTTTAGAATGGACTGGTTGGATCTCCTACTCAGGCATAAAAAGGAATGAAATTAGTCATCTGGATTGATGTAGATGAACCTAGAGTTTGTCATACAGAGTGAAGTCAGAAATAGAAAAACCATATCGTATATGAGAGCACATACATGGAATCTTGAAAAATGGTACTGATGCGCCTGTCTGCAGGTCAGGAACAGAGATGCAGATGCAGAGAATGGACTCGGGGTCACAGCGCAGGAAGGCGGGGATGAACCAAGAGAATAGCATGGACAGATATGCGACCACGAGCTGCTGGGAAGCTTCTGTGCAGCCCAAGGAGCTCAGCTCAGCGCTCTGTGATGACCTGGAGGGCTGGGTAGGGGGTGTGGGAGGAGGCCCGGGAGGGAGGGGATGTATACACACACACAGAGCTGACTCACACTGTTGTGCAGCAGAAACTAACACAACATTGTAAAGCAAATACACGCCAATTAAAAGATAAGATTTTATATTGATTAAAAAAATATGTACCATAAATATATACAAAAGCAGTTACTTTTTTGATATTGTTTTCCTTTCCAAAAATAAACAACTTCCTTCACATAAATAAATATATGCTGAGTGACCCGAGAACACAAACATTATGGGGGATTCCAACCCAGGAAAATAGGTCATTATGTTTCCTTCTGTTGCCAAGGGCTCTGGCTCCTAAGACGTGGCACTACTGGTAACGATCCCACCCAGTGCAGGAGACGTCAGAGACACGGATTTGATCCCTGGTTCCAGAAGATCCCCTGGAGGAAGGCATAGAAACCCCTCCGGTTTCCTGTCTGGAGAATCCCATGGACAGAGGAGGCTGGTGGCTTACCATCCACAGGGTCGCAAAGAGACAGGATTGAAGCGACTTAGAACGCGCACACGCTGGCTCTAAGAACCGCCAATGTATTCCACAGTGTCCCCAGACTTCACAGCTAACTATACTGATGAAGACTTTTTCTATTTGGAGTCCTAATATTCTCATCACACAGAAGACTGGTTGAGGACCTAATTAGTCTGTGAGGGAGACGCATATCCTGATTCAATTAAATTACAGAGCCCTGCAGAAAACAATTACTTATTTTTTAATAGGTACAGTAATATGTCTGGAAGCTGTATTAATTGAAGTAGAAAGTTAAAGCTAGAGACAAAGGTAGAAGGATCGTGTGTTGTTTCATGATCCATGATTAAGTTTCTGAATGTGCTTGTGTGTGCTGAGGATCTCATCAACCATCTCTAACACTGCATGCTGCATGAATAATTGATAAGCAAAAATAAATGAGGGGAGAAATGTATTAGCATGGCTCTCAGTCTTTAAAAGTTAAAGCTTTGTATGATCTTTTTTCCCCCATACCTTGAGAAAGGTCAGAGTGACAGAAAGACTACTCCGTGCTCAGTAATGCTCTTCAGATTTGTGTGTTTAATCACTACAGGTACATTTATGTGCAGCAGGTTGGTAAAGAACTCAGGACTGAGACAAACGCAGTTCTGCCTCTTAGCGCCTATGTGACCTGGAGGAATTGATAACCTTTCTTAACCAACTCTGTATTTCTTGCCTTCAAAATGGAGAGAGTATAGTGTCAGCCTACTGGACTTTTTATGAAATAATCTGATGCATTTACAGTTCTTAGGAAACAACTGTTGGACAGTAAGGGCTGCCAACCATCACTTTGTCATGAGTTTTAAACAGCTGTCTATGATCTACACAGACTGAAGACTCCTTTCAAACAGTCTGCAAACCTCAGGATTTCTCAGCCAATATTTTGGGTAACACCGATTTGTACATTTATGCCTCCAGTCACTTAAATTCGCCCTATTATCTTAAAAAGTTTGACAAGTTTATTCTTCTAATACCTGTTCTAGGCAAACTACTCACTTTCTAAAATTAGCACAAGAGCTAGGCCCTAATAAAACAAATAAAACACAAAATATATAAATTTAAAGTTTAAATAGTGGGTATCTTTTCTAAAATGATATATGGGTGTTGGCTGAATTAAAGCTGGGAGATTCGCAACTTTAAAACCATAAATAAAACAATGATTTCAATTCCATTTGTTAATCTAACAAGTTTCTTTGCCGGTCAATTCGCCAATTGTTTGCTTATGAGAAATCAAGGTTAAATACATTGGTCATCGACAGTTTAACTCCAGCGTGTGACTTGAGAGACTGTTTTCAGTGGTTAAAGTTGATTCCCTCATCACTGTATAAGCCGTGTACATGGTAATTCACTTCAGTCGTGTTGGACTCTTTGTGACCCCATGGACTGTAGCCCGCCAGGCTCCTCTGTCGACGGGATTACCCAGGCAAGATACTGGAGTGGGTTGCTGTGCCCTCCTCCAAGGGATCTTCCGGACCCAGAGATCCAGCCTGCGTCTCCTGCCTTCCGCATTGGCAGGCACGTTCTTTCCCACTAGCGCCACCTGGGAAGCCCTTTGTCTAAGCAACTCAGCTTTAACCAGTCACCGGCATTTTGAAAGCATTACCAGATTGTTCATATTCTTCAAAGAGTTAGATAATATTATTAGTCATTTATTGCAACTATATTAAATGTCATCGTTAGTAGTTTATTTGAAAACAATATAAATATACAAAAATTTTTAAAGCTCTATTTGAGTGTCTGGCTTAGCATGAATAGGGGCAAAATTAATTATTAAGCCCCACATCTTGAGCTTGGTCTCTCTACCTCGGCACTACTGACAGAGGGCCTGGGCCATTCTCTGCTGGGAGGTGGGGTGTCCTGTGTATGGTCAGGTGTTTAGCAGCATCTCTGGCCTCTACCTACTGCTGCTGCTGCTGCTAAGTCGCTTCAGTTGTGTCCGACTCTGTGCAACCCCATAGACGGCAGCCCACCAGGCTGCCCCGTCCCTGGGATTCTCCAGGCAAGAACACTGGAGCGGGTTGCCATTTCCTTCTCCAGTGCATGAAAGTGAAAAGTGAAAGTGAAGTCGCTCAGTTGTGTCCGACCCTCAGCGACCCCATGGACTGCAGCCTTCCAGGCTCCTCCATCCATGGGATTTTCCAGGCAAGAGTACTGGAGTGGGGTGCCATCGCCTTCTCTGGGCCTCTACCCACTAGAAGCCAGTAAAACCTCCTCTCTTCAGTGTCAGAACCAAAGTGTCTCCAGACTTTGCTGAGTGTCCCCTGGGAGGGAGGGAAAAATCATCCTCTGTTGAAAAACCCTGTCCTAAACCAATCATTCCAATAATTTTTGAAAGATATCAAGGTCCTTTCTGGTTCATGTGAGTTATTGCATTATGTAGGAAAAGCAAAATCTTGTTGCATTCATGACTTTTATACTTTATTCCTGAATCCCAGTTCCCTTTTCTGTATTTCCTCTTTCCTGCCTTATACTAGGAATCTTTTTTAATTTAAAATTTCATTAAAGATTTTTCTAATTTAAAATTTCAACTGGATTGAAAAGTTAATGGTAACTGCATAGTTTATTCAGTAAGGAATGTTCCCTGCTGAATAATAGGTGGATAAAATTTATTGATTTGCCATAAAAGTCATACATTTATAAAGTGCCCAGAATTTTAGAAAATGGTTATAAAAAAATCTAAATCCTTACTGCAACACAGTGAACTGGTAATAAGGTTTGAGCTGAATGATAAGAGGAGATGTGAAATATGTTGGTAGAATTTGTATGAACTTCATGTTCTGCAAAGCTTGTGGAAGCTGAATAGAAAACTGCAGTAAGGATGGTGAAGACTCCACAGCCGCGCGGTAAAAATAGTTGTAGGAATCCAGGCTCATGTCTCTCTCTAAGCCTCCCCTCTCATGGGCTCGCGTGCTTCATACTTTCTGTGCCTTTGACATTGACACTTCACGGAATGCATGATGGAGCAGGAGCGCCTTCCGCTTGGAGTCGGAAACCCAGAAAAACACCAAGTGTTTATGGAAGGTGGTAACATTTTAGGGCTCCGTTCCCAGCCAGTGTCAAACAAGGAGGTCTTGCTGGGGGCACAGGCACTGTTGGGATTCTGTTCTGTCAGAATCTCCCTGTGCAGAACAGGCTCAGACTTAGGGTGAAATTAAGAGTTTTTTCTTCTTCTTTGATGACAGACAGCCCCACTGCCTAGAGGTTGCTGCTGTTGGAAAGTCTTATGTGTCTAAATGTTTAAAATGTACTTTCTAATGTCTTTCCTGTTTTAGGAATTCTATTCTGGGTCTCCAAAATTTCCTAACTTTCTGACAGCTCTCACAGTTCTATCTCAAATCCTGAGCTGTCTCCTGAGTCTCAGACTTAAATTTTCAACCATATTTAGGTATATCCATGAAGATACTTATCAGGTATCTTTCTCAAGCTTAGCATGTTCGAAACTGGACCAAACCTATTTTCCTTTTAGTATTCATTCCTACTTCTCAGTTAATACTGACTTGACCCAGGAAAAAATTTTGAGGCCATCCTTGATTCTAATCTGTTGCCCAGTCCTCCTGCCCAAACCGTTCATGCGCTCATCTCTCCTTCCTGAATGGAGCGGGCAGCCACCCGCTTCTCTCCGTTTCCACTGCCTCCCTTGCTGTCTCTCTTGCTGAAACAACCCGAGCATCCCCAGGGAGGACTGCTGGCCGGTCTGTTTCCAGCCCTGCCTCTGACAGTCCACTGTTTCTTCAGCACGCAACAGAGTCATAAAAAGTAAAAAGAAATCAAAGTCAGATCACATCATTCCTCTGACTAAAAAGAAAAACCAAGCTAATAGAAAAAGTGATCAGATTTGTGGTTACTTGGCAGGGGAGAGGGGGGTGGTGCTGGATGAAGGTAGTCAAAAGGGAAAAACTTAGTAAGATACATAAGTACTAGAGATGTAACGTACAATACAATAATGACTATAGAGTTGGTCCTGGGCTTCCCCGGTGGCTCAGTAGTAAGGAATCCTCCTGCCAATGCAGGAGACACGGTCTGGGAAGGTCCCATAGGCCTTGGGGCAACTAAGCGCATGCGTCAGGACCACCTAAAGCCTACGGCACACAAGGAGAAGCCACTGCAATAAGCAGCTCATGCACCAGACGTAGAGAGGAGCCCCTGCCAGCTGCAACTAGAGAAAGCCCACGTGAGCAGGAAGATGCAAGAATAAATACATTAATTTAAAGAAAGCGCTGATCCCAAGACTTTCACCACAAGAAAAAACCAGTTTCTCTTTTCTTTCTTTATCTTGTACACAGAGAAGATGAATGTTAACTAAATTACTGTGGTAATCATGTCACAGTACTTTCAAGTTGAAATGTGATGCTGTACACCTTAAACTTATACAGTGTTTTATGTCAGTAATATCTCCATAAAACTAGAAAAAAAGCTGAAAAACTATAAAAAATAATTTCAGGCTATTTTAATAAAATTCTGATGGGTAAGGGCTGGAAATAGCCTTTCAATATATTTTACAATTGTCAGGCTTTTTTAAAGTTTAGGTCTTCTATTTTGTCCTGCAAATGATGACAAAGGGAAAAGAAAAATCAAAATGGTTAAAAGGACAGAAACTAGGTCATTTGAAAAAAATTTTTTTAATGATTGTCTAGCCTGAAAAAGTGAAAAAGAAAAAAAGCCTCTACTGTGATCTAATGCATATGTGTGTGTGTGTGTGTGTGTTCAGTTGCTAAATCATGTTTGACTCTTTGTGACCCCATCGACTGTAGCCCACCAGTCTCCTCCATCCATGGGATTTCTCAGGCAAGAAAACTGGAGTGGGTTGCCATTTCCTTCTCCAGGGGATCTTCCTGACCCAGGGATTGAACCCAAGTCTCCTGCATTGGCAGGCAGCTTTTTTGCCACTGTGCCACCTGGGTGGGGGAGAACCCCTGGAGGAGGCCACAGCAACCCACTGCAGTATTCTTGCTGCAGACTCCCATGGACAGAGGAGCCGGGGGCCATAGTCCATAGGGTCACAAAAAGTCCCATACAACTGAAGCAATTTAGCACGCATGCACTGAGTACATGGCCTTAGCAAAGGAGACCTGAAGAACCCAGATGAAAAAAATTAGCGATATGAAACTGAAGGGGGACATTACCAAGGGGAAAAAACCACTGAGCATGATTCCTGGGATGAATAGTTGACCATCCGAAAATCACAGAAGACTAAAGATCAAAATTTACTAGAGCCCTGCAAGCTGACCAATTCCCTCAGTAGCTGCAAAGCACATGTGTTGTAAGAGCGACCCACAGGAGAATACACCCTGTGTAACGCAAAAGGACTCTCTTGGGAGTTTATGGTCACATAAGAGGGCACCCAGATAGAAGACCCTAAAGGTGGACACAGCCTCCTCTGAGAACAGTTGGCATTCTCAAGGCAGAACTCTTTTGAAAGCTCCAAGCCACTCTGGAATTCACTTGTGCTGTGCTGTGCTTAGTCGCTCAGTCTTGTCTGACTCTGTGCGACCCCATGGACTGTAGATGGAGTGAAAAAATGCTCAGTGGTAAACCAGAGGACTTAGATTCCCATTCTCATAATGGCTACCTAAAAGACTATGTGGGATTCACACACCAGACTTTCACAAACTTTAAATGAGAACCTTAAATTGTAGGTCAATAAGGCCTTGCAGACATTAAGTTGTGGGAAGTTAGGGATTGTATTTACCTATTCTCTGAATTCCTGAAACTTCTCATAATGCCTGTGACATAGTAGATGCTCCATAAATATTCACCAAAAGGATTAAAGCAGATGAAAAAGTATGAAATCCATGATTGTGACATAGTTTATATTTTCCAGAAATCAGTCCCACCGCCTCCAGAAAGCTCCTCTGCTCAAAGGGCCGTATCAGTTCCTTCTCTGATGCTCTGGCCTCTTACGCCAGGGTACCCATCTGCCTGTCCTCACCCTAGACTGTAACCCCATTCACACAGGAAGCTTCTCAGTTGACTGATAACGTACACAGAGTGTGCTTCCATAAATAATGAATGTCAAATAAATGAATGCATGATTCGTCTGTGCTTTGTAGTATCATTCATTTCCATGGATTCCAGGATCTAGCAGTGTTTAGTACATAACAGGTACTGAAAATTATGTATTTTATGAACGAATGGGTCAATAGCTTTCAGTCTTTAGAATCAGTATGAACACAGATAGTTGGAGCCAGACGTCTGCAGCACGGGTCTGTCACCCCTCACAACTAAAACAAGACTGCGGCCTTCAGACATCCTAAATACGGGCTTCCCTGGCGGTTCAGTGGTTGCGGATCCATCTGCCCATGCAGGGGACACGATTCAGTCCCTGCGCTGGGAAGATCGCATGCTGCAGAGCAGCTAAGCCCAAGCACCATGACTTCAGAAGCCGGCTGCCCTAGACCCCGTGTTCCACAACAAGAGGAGCCGGCACTCCGCAGCTGGAGAAAGCCTACGCACAGAATCGAAGGCCGGCAGAGCCAAAACTAAATAGTAAGGCTTTAACATGGGAAATCCTGAAGACTGAGAGGACTGTACAATTTAAAATGAAAAGAAAACCTAAATGAACAGCGGGAAAAATCTTGTTTCTAGAATGGCAGATTGTGAAGTCCATCAGAGATGGAAGCTTCCTCCCCTATGGGGACCTGCAGTTCAAGAACAAGCTGCTATTTTTGTGATTCCTCCTACAGCAAAAGGGGCTTGCCCAAGGTCTCATAGCTCGCCAGCGGGAGAGCCCAGCTCAGGCCAGTGGTCTTGCCCTCTCGTGGTGCCCTGGCCTCGCTTCACGTCACCAGCTATTTCTGGACACGTGTCTGGGGTTGCGATTTGTGCCAATAGTTCCTGTGTCGCCTTCTCAGAAAACCAGAGCCGATCAAAGCAAACATGGACAGGCTGCTGTCTGGGTCTGGGCAGGGCCCCCGAGAGCTCACAGACAGTGAAAGGCCCTTCCTGGTCACCTGTGTGGAAAGAGCCGCCTGCCGCCCTGACGTTAGCTCAGTGGCTGGGGAATCACTCAGCTCAGAAAGGCGTGGTGTGCCGCCTTCCGTGGTGGGAGAAAGAGAACCGTCTTCATCTCCAAGGATTACAGAGGCCTGGAGCTGGAGGGGCTTTCAAAGGAAGGTGGATGTTATACAATAGGAGATAAAAGGGGACTTGAAACCATCTGTGAGGGGTAGCTGCATGCGGGGCAGTGACAGAAAGGATGTTCTTACAACAGTGTATTACTCAACCTTAATTTATTAACTTACAACAAACCATGGACCTTAAGATAAAAGCTAAAACTTTTCATAGAACACATAGGAACAAATCTTCAAGATCTTAGGATAGGCAGAGATCTTTCAGGATGCAAAATGCACATATCATAAAAGAAAAACAAATTGGATTCAAAATTGAGTAATACACTGTTGTATTACACTGCTTGGACGCAACGTCAAGCTGGGCCTCACCCCAGTGGTTCTTCTGGAATAAAGATGGAAGCCAAAGTGTGTAGGTTTGGTTTCTGGTTCTTTAAATTAGAATACTAGCTGTGTTACTGACACTTGGGAGAGGGTGATTGTGCGTTTGGGGGGCCGTCTTCCATGTGGAATGGTTAGCAGCCTCCTGGCTTCTATTAGGCGCTCTCGGAATCATCCCCACCCCAGTCACGAGAGCCCAAACTGTCTCCAGGTCCTGCCAGAGGTCCTCAGCACAGGGATGGGCTCTGCAAGATCACCCCCAGTTGAGAACTACTTTTTGTTCAGTTGTTAAGTCACGTCTGACTCTCTGCAACCCTTGGACTGTAGAATGCCAGGCTCCTCTGTCCTCCACTATCTCCCAGAGTTTGCTCAAATTCAGGTCCACTGAGTCAGTGATGCTGTCTAACCACCTCATCCTCTGTCACCCTCTTCTCCTCCTGCCTTCAGTCTTTCCCAGCAACAGGGTCTCTTCCAATGAGCTGGCTATTCTCATCAAGTGGCCAAAGTATTGGAGCTTCAGCTTCAGCATCAGTCCTTCCAATGAATATTCAGGGTTGATTTCCTTTAGGATGAACTGGTTGGATCTCCCTGCAGTCCAAAGGCCTCACAAGAGTCTTCTCCAGTATCAGAATTCAAAAGCATCAATTCTGAGAACTACTACTTTAAATTAATTGATACTATTTATGGTAAATGAAATACTCAGAAAACTCCAACATTGTCTATCATCAGTACCTCACATGTGGGGCTAGAAGAAATTGTCTCCCTTTTCCTGTACATGAGGGAGAAGAGAAAAAAAAAATATGGCCTCAGTATGATTCTGATTCTCACAGAGAACAATGTAACATGAAAAGAAAGGGAGGAAGTAAGAGAAAAGGAAGAAAGGAAGGAAGGAAGGAAGAAAGACCCTACACAAAGTATGCAGTTAAAATGCGATTGATCTGTCAACTTCCAAGGTGATAATAACTAAGAGGTGAACTTAGTTTAGGGTTAGGGGAATGCAAAAGTAGGAAGTCAAGAAACACCTGGAGTAACAGGCAAAATTGGCCTTGGAATACAGAATGAAGCAGGGCAAATAATAGAGTCTTGCCAAGAAAATGCACTGGTCATAGCAAACACCCTCTTCCAACAATACAAGAGAAGACTCTAAACATGGACATCACCAGATGGTCAACACCGAAATCAGATTGATTATATTCTTTGCAGCCAAAGATGGAGAAGCTCTATACAGTCAGCAAAAACAAGACCAGGAGCTGACTGTGGCTCAGACCATGAACTCCTTATTGCCAAATTCAGACTGAAATTGAAGAAAGTAGGGAAAACCACTAGACCATTCAGGTATGACCTAAATCAAATCCCTTATGATTATACAGTGAAAGTGAGAAATAGATTTAAGGGCCTAGATCTGATAGATAGAGTGCCTGATGAACTATGGACAGAGGTTCGTGACATTGTACAGGAGACAGGGATCAAGACCATCCCCATGGAAAAGAAATGCGAAAAAGCAAAGTGGCTGTCTGGGGAGGCCTTACAAATAGCTGTGAAAAGAAAAGAAGCGAAAAGCAAAGGAGAAAAGGAAAGATATAAACATCTGAATGCAGAGTTCCAAAGAATAAGCAAGAAGAGATAAGAAAGCCTTCCTCAGTGGTCAATGCAAAGAAATAGAGGAAAACAACAGAATGGGAAAGACTAGAGATCTCTTCAAGAAAATTAGAGATACCAAGGGGACATTTCATGCAAAGGTGGGCTCGATAAAGGACAGAAATGATATGGACCTAACAGAAGCAGAAGATATTAAGAAGAGATGGCAAGAATACACAGAAGAACTGTACAAAAAAGATAAACTGTACAAACCAAGATAATCACGATGGTATGATCACTCACCTAGAGCCAGACATCCTGGAATGTGAAGTCAAGTGGGCCTTAGAAAGCATCACTACGAACAAAGCTAGTGGGGGTGATGGAATTCCAGTTGAGCCATTTCAAATCCTGGAAGATGATGCTGTGAAAGTGCTGCACTCAATATGCCCGCAAATTTGGAAAACTCAGCAGTGGCCACAGGACTGGAAAAGGTCAGTTTTCATTTCAATCCTAAAGAAAGGCAATGCCAAAGAATGCTCAAACTACGCACAATTGCACTCATCTCACACGCTAGTAAAGTCATGCTCAAAATTCTCCAAGCCAGGCTTCAGCAATATGTGAACCGTGAACTTCCTGAGGTTCAAGCTGGTTTTAGAAAAGGCAGAGGAACCAGAGATCAAATTGCCAACATCTGCTGGATCATGGAAAAAGCAAGAGAGTTCCAGAAAAACATCTATTTCTGCTTTATTGACTATGCCAAAGCCTTTGACTGTGTGGATCACAATAAACTGTGGAAAATTCTGAAAGAGATGGGAATACCAGACCACCTGATCTGCCTTTTGAGAAATCTGTATGCAGGTCAGGAAGCAACAGAACTGGACATGGAACAACAGACTGGTTCCAAATAGGAAAAGGAGTATGTCAAGGTTGTATATTGTCACCCTGCTTATTTAACTTATATGCAAAGTACATCATGAGAAACGCTGGACTAGAAGAAACACAAGCTGGAATCAAGATTGCCAGGAGAAATATCAATAACCTCAGATATGCAGATGATACCACCCTTATGGCAGAAAGTGAAGAGGAACTAAAAAGCCTCTTGATGAAAGTGAAAGTGGAGAGTGAAAAAGTTGGGTTAAAGATCACCATCGGAAAACGAAGATCATGGCATCCGGTCCCATCACTTCACGGGAAACAGATGGGGAAACAGTGTCAGACTTCATATTTTTGGGCCCCAAAATCACTGCAGATGGTGACTGCAGCCATGAAATTAAAAGACACTTACTCCTTGGAAGGAAAGTTATGACCAACCTAGATAGCATATTCAAAAGCAGAGACATTACTTTGCCAACAAAGGTCCATCTAGTCAAGGCTATGGTTTTTCCTGTGGTCATATATGGATGTGAGAGTTGGACTGTGAAGAAGGCTGAGCACCAAAGAATTGATGCTTTTGAAGTGTGGTGTTGGAGAAGACTCTTGAGAGTCCCTTGAACTGCAAGGAGATCCATCCAGTCCATTCTGAAGGAGATCAGCCCTGGGATTTCTTTGGAGGGAATGATGCTGAAGCTGAAACTCCAGTACTTTGGCCACCTCATGTGAAGAGCTGACTCATTGGAAAAGACTCTGATGCTGGGAGGGACTGGGGGCAGGAGGAGGAGGGGACGACAGAGGATGAGATGGCTGGATGGCATCACTGACTCAATGGACGTGAGCCTAAGTGAACTCCGGGAGTTTGTGATGGACAGGGAGGCCTGGTGTGCTGTGATTCATGGGGTCGCAAAGAGTTGGACATGACTGAGCAACTGAACTGAACTGAACTGAACTGAACTTAGTCTGTTATAGAAAGATCTCAAAGACACAGTTAACCAATACTGTCAATCCAAACCACCGAGTCACTCTTTGAGTGGAAAGTGCAAAAGAGAAAAGGTTCTTACTAACATGTAACTTTGGCTCTGGGCTGGGAAGCCTTGACCCTGGGCTTGTTTGGTCAGGATGCATGTCCTCTCCCTAGGAGACCCCTCCTGCATGTTCCCCAGGTCTGCCCGAGAGAGCTGGTCAGGCTGGTCTCCCACAGAGCAGGGACCCAGTGCCCACGCACGTGTGATCTTGGGGCTGGGTGCAGAGCTGGTGTGCCGGGGCGTGCGTCTGCTTCTGCAGCCAGCAATGTCCTGAGCAGCAGCTGGCTTTTGTAGATGGCTCTGCGGTTTCAGAGGGCTTCTCAGGTGGCACTGGGGGTAAAGAACCCATGCCAGTGCGTAAGAGACATACGAGGTGCGGGTTTGATCCCTGGGCCCAGAAGATCCCCCAAAGGAGGAAAGGCAGCCACTCCAGTATTCCTGCCTGGAGAGTCCCAGGGACAGAGGAGTCTAGCTAGTTACGGTCCACAGGGTCGCAAAGAGTCAGGCACAACTGAAGCCCTTAACAAAGCCACACAGAATGTCCAGTCTTCTCCATTTGCAACATGGCCCTAGTATTTGTGGAAACAATTTTTCTGCTGAGGGGAAGTTGAAGAAATAGACTGTAGTGTATTCATAGACTACTTTCCTGCAGATGAAATGAATGGACCAGATCTACGTGTGTCAACCTGGGTAGCTTTTAAAAGCATCGTTGTGCTATAGAAGGTGGACTACAAAAAGACAGTTCAAGGGATGATATTATGTACATTTTGCAAACTCACAAAACAAAATTGGGCATTGTTTGCGGGTATATATTTCATATGTAGTAAAAGCAAAAACAAAGTGCATGTAAATATTAAGCACAAAAAGATTGTCTTGCTTCTGAAGGAGAGATGAAGAGGAAGTTATGAAGAAATGGGTCTGCTGGAGAGCATACGATGCTTATCGAGAGGAAGAGTGAAGCGGAGGGTGCACAGCGCAACATCTAAGATATGGACAATCTGGGTGATGTTTACATAGATTTCTGCTATTTATTTTCTTTTCTTTTTGGTTGACTTTCACTCTTTAAAAAATAGTAGGATTGGGAACAACTGGACATCTGTATTAAAAAGAAAATCCCAGACACAGACCTTATACCCATCACAAAAATTAGCTAAAAATGAATCACAAAGTTAAATGTAAAACTCAAAACATAGGAGAAAATCTAGATGACTTTGGGTTTGGCAATTACATTTTTTTTTTTTGGCAACAAGTTTTTAGATGTGACGCCAAAGGCATGACCCGAGAAGGAGACAATTAACAAACTGGACATCAGTAGAATGAACAACTCTTGCTCTAAGAAAGACCCTGACTCAGAGAAAATGTTTGTAAAAGATGTATCTGATAAAAGATCTAAGTGTTGAGAACAGAAAAATAAACAACCTGGTGAATGAATGGTCCAAAGACCTTGACAAACCGCTCACCAAAGAAGACAGACGGTTGGCAAATAAGCATATGAGCACACCCCACAGTGTAGTCCTCAGGGAAGAGCCGATGAAAACAATACTACACGCCTACTGGGAGGGCACTGCCTCCACCACACGCTGGCGAGGGCCTGGGGGCACAGAGGTTCCCACTCAGGGCTGGGCGGACACAAAGGGGTGCAGCCACTTTGGAGGACGATTTGCTGTCAGAAATCCCGAGACTCTTGGGTCAGAGAGAAAACACGGGACTCCTGGGTCGGAGAGAAAATAGGAGACTCCTGGGTCTGAGAGAAAACCGGGTTAGTACCAACAGCAACAGCAATGGCCGTGCATCAGGAAGTCTCAGCTCCGAGCCTCGTCTTGCTGCCTTGGCCAGAATTTCCAGACAACGCTCTGTGACGGTGCTCCCTTGGTTTGCTTCTAATCTTAGTGATGATGCCCAGATGTTTCAGCATTGAGTCTGATATTGCTTCTTTGTCTTATTAAGCTCTTTTTTATTTATTTCTATTATTACAATGATAATGATAAATTTACCAAATGTCCTTTATTCTTCAGTAGATTTAGTTATGTTTTCCCTTTCATCTCTCACTCCACTCTGTGGTGACACACTTTCTTTCTAAGGATGTGCCGTCATTGTAAACAGAGTCTCTCCAGCTGGCCCTAGCTAGTGGACAATATTCTTTTCTGTTGTGCTTTTTCCCTATAATTTTTCTAGCAGAGGCTCCCAATTCCTCACCTATGGATGGAGTCCGTGATGTCTCCAGCTATAAGAGTGATTTCCTCGATTCCTGCTGTTGTTTTCATTCGCTCAGTCACATCTGACCTGCTGTTGTTTTTCATTCGCTCAGTCACGTCTGACCTGCTGTTGTTTTCATTCACTCAGTCAGGTCTGACTCTTCGTGACCCCGTGGGCTGCAGCAGTCCAGGCTCCCTCTCCTTCACCATCTCCCAGATCTTGCTCAAAGTCATGCCCATCGAGTTGGCGATGCCATCCAACCATCTCACCCTCTGTCTCCCCCTTCTCCTCCCATCTTCAGTCATTCCCAGCATCAGGGTCTTTTCCAATGAGTGGCTCTTTGCATCCAGTGACCAAAGTATCGGAGTGTCAGCTTCAGCATCAGTCCTTCCAATGAATATTTCGGATTGACTTCCTCTAGGATTGACTGGTTGGATCTCCTTGCAGTCCAAGGGACTCTCAAGAGTCTTATCCAGCACCACAGTTCGAAAGCATCGATTTGTCAGTGCTCAGCTTTCTTTATAGACCAACTCTCACATCTGTATAAGACTCCTAGAAAAAACCATAGTTTTGACTGTATAGACATTTGTAGCCAAAGTAATGTTTCCGTTTTTTAATGTGCTATTTAAGTTTGCCATTGCTTCTCTTCCTAGGAGCAAGGGTCTCTTAATTTCATGGCTGCATTCACTGTTCTCAGTGATTTTGGAGCCCAAGAAATAAAGCCAGCCAGTGTTCCCACTGTTTCCCCATCTATTTGCCATGGATTGATGGGACCTGTGCCATGATCTTAGTTTTTTGAATGTTGAGTTTTAAGCCAACTTTTTAACTCTCCTCTTTCACTTTCATCAAGAGGCTCTTTATTCCTCTTCACTTTCTGCCATAAGGGCGATGTCATCTGCATATCTGAGATTATTGATATTTCTCCAGGCAATCTTGATTCCAGCATGTGCTTCATCCAGTCTGGTATTTTGCATGATGTATTCTGCAATAAAGTTAAATAAGCATATTAATAATATACAGCCTTTACGTACTTCTTCCCCAATTTTGAACCAGTCTGTTGTTCCATGTATGGTTCTAACTGTTGCTTGGCCTCCATACAGGTTTCTCAGGAGGTAGGGAAGGTGGTATTCCCATCTCTTTAAGAATTTTCCGCAGTTTGTTGTAATCCACACAGTCAAAGGTGTTAGCATAGTCAAGGAAGCAGAAATAAATGTTTTTCCGGAATTTTCTAGCTTTTTCTATGATCCAACTGATGTTGAGAGTTTGGTCTCTGGTTCCTCTGCCTTTTCTAAATCCAGCTTGAACATCTAGAAATTTTTGGTTCACATACTGTTGAAACCTAGGTTGAAGGATTTTGAGCATTACTTTGCTAGCATGTGAAATGAGTGCAACTGTGTGATAGCTTGAACATTCTTTGGCATTAACCTTCTTTGGGATTGGGATAAAAATTGACCTTTTCCAGTCTTATGGCCACTGCTGAGTTTTCCAAATTTTCTGGCAGATTGAGTTCAGCACTTTCAGAGTATCATCTTTTAGGATTTGAAACAACTCCAGCTGGAATGCCATCACCTCTGCTAACTTTGTTCCTAGTGATGCTTCCTAAGGCCCACTTGACTTCACATTCCAGGAAATCTGGCTCTAGGTGGGTGATCACACCATCTGGTTATCCAGGACATTAAGACCGTTTTTGTACTGTTCTGTGTATTCTTCCATCTCTTCTTGATTTTTTCTGCTTCCGTTGGGTCCATACTGTTTCTATCCTTTATTGAGCCCATCTTTGCATGAAATGTTTCATTTGTATCTCACATTTTCTTGAAGAGATCTCTAGTCTTTCCCATTCGACTGTTTTCCTCTATTTCTTTTCATTGTTCACTTAGGAAGGCTTTCTTATCTTTCCTTCCTATTCTTTGGAACTCTGCATTCAGAGAGTCACGTCTTTCTTTTTCTCCTTTGCCTTTTATTTCTGTTCTTTTCACAGCTACATGTAAGGCTCCTCAGACAGCCAGTTTGCCTCTTTGCACTTCTTTTTCTTGGGGATGGTTTTGATCCACACCTCCTGTACAATGTTACGAACCTCTGTCCATAGTTCTTCAGGCACTCTATCAGATCTAATCCCTGAATCTATTTGTCACATCCTGTTTATAATCATAAGGGTCATACCTGAATGGCCTAGTGGTTTCCCCTACATTCTTCAATTTAAGTCTGAATTCTTAAAAAGGAGTTCATGATCTGAGCCATGGTCAGCTTCTGGTCTTGATTTGCTTCTACATCGTCGGCTACAAAGAGTATAATCAATTCAATTCCTCATCTTAATGTATCTTTTTACACATATCAATCAATTAATTAGTTTAAGAGCTATTGTAACACTAAGACTTTTTAACATTCTTCAAATCAACCTTACTTTATGGTATCAAATTTATCTTGTATACCAATGGATAGAATTGACTAATATTTTATTTCTATATCAATATTAATATGTGAGATTGATACCTTTTAGCTTCTCATATAAAGCTTTGTTAAGTTTTGATTCCAAAGTTATACTTCATAAAATTAACTAGAAATGTTTTATTATTTTACCCTGCTCTAGAGCAGATTGTAGAGCATTGGGGATTGGAGCAAATCAGTCACAAAGCCCTCTCAAGACACATCCATGTAACAACAGTTTTACCACTCATTGCTCTCCTTTTCATTTTTTATGATTTTTTCCTTGAATAAATTTCAAGAACTTATATTTTCTCACAATATTATCCATTTAACTGAGTTTCCAATTCCTTAATATAGAGAAAGACCAATTATTAGCTTGTGTAACTGTCCAGAGAGCCTCTTGATGAAAGTGAAACAGGAGAGTGACAAAGCTGGCTTAAAACTCAATTTTCAACAAACTAAGATCATGGCACCCAGTCCTCACTTCATGGCAAATAGATCGAGAAAAAATGGAAACAGTGACAGACTATTTTCTTGGGCTCCAAAATCACTGCAGACAGTGACTGTAGCCATGAAATTAAAAGACGCTTGCTCCTTGGAAGAAAAGCTATGACCAGCCTAGACAGCATATTAAAAAGCAGAGACACCACTTTGCTGACAAAGGTCCGTCTAGGCAAAGCTATGGTTTTTCCAGTAGTCGTGTATGGCTGTGAGAGTTGGACTATAAAGAAAGCTGAGTGCCGAAGAATTGATGCTTTTGAACTGTGGTGTTGAAGAAGACTCTTGAGAGTCCCTTGGACTGCAAGGAGATCCAACCAGTCTATCTTGAAGGAAATCAGTACTGAATATTCATTGGAAGGACTGATGCTGAAGCTGAAACTCCAATACTTTGGCCACCTGATGCGAAGAACTGACTCATTGGAAAAGTTCCTGATACTGGGAAAGATTGAAGGCAGGAGGAGAAGGGGACGACAGAGGATAAAACGGTTGGATGGCATCACCGACTCAATGGAACATGAGTTTGAGCAAACTCCAGGAGATAGTGAAGGACAGGGAATCCTGGCGTGCTGGAGTCCTTGGGGTTGTAAACATTCGGACATGACTGAGCAACTAAACTAACTAAATAGAACTAAAGCAACTAAACTAACTAAGCAACTAAACAGTGACAACAACCAGGTAGTTTTGCTTTGCAGGCCACACCGTCTCCATCATAATTATTCGACTCAGTAGTTATAATGTAAAAACAGTGAAAGATTTGAACATAGCTGTGTTCCAAGAGAACTTTCTTTACAAAAACAAGCATCAGACAGGGTTTGTATACCTGTGAGTTTCAAGAGAGGTGATAGAGATCTCCGTACCTGTTCCCCTGTGTCATTCTTACTCAGAAATCCCTAAACTGCCACCTATTAACCTCCCCTAGATGTTGTTCTAGCTCAAGCATGAGTAGGTCTCTTTGTTTCCTGGTCTCGTCCCCCCATCTCTTGTCCTCAAAGCCTGTGTCCTCCACACTGAGCACATCAGGCTTTGGTCTGCTTCACTTCCCCTGGTCCTCTCTTCCGCACCCTGATTCGCCTTTGAACTGCTTTGATCCCCTCACAGAATCGTCTAAGTTGGCTTTGGCAGACAGTCTCTTTCCCACCGTGGGCTGCCCACGGACATTAAAACAGGACTTCTAAAGGCACACATCTGAAAGGAAAATGTTCTTTTGCCAGAGAATAATCAATCAGTACTCTCCACAATCCATCCAGCTCAATGTCAGGGCAAGTTTTAGAGGAGGAATGAAAGGGAGAAAGAAACATCAGGAGGAAGAAGAGAACAAAATGAAGACCGACAGCCTCATCCTTCCTTGTTGCCTGTTTATCTCCTTGTGTGCCCAGTCGCTCAGTCGTGTCTGACTCTGTGGGACCCCATGACCTTAGCCTGCTTGGCTCCTCTGTCCATGGGATTTCCAGGCAAGAATTCTGGAGTGGGTTGCCATTTCCTTCTCTGGGGATCTTCCCAACCCAGGGATCAAACCCATGTGTCTTGTGTCTCCTGCCCTGGTAGACAGGTTCTTTACTACTATGCCTCCCAGGAGGCCTAGGCACCCACTTTCCTCTCACTTATAAGAGCCCAGGAAGGAAAGTGTTGAGGAGAACTGTGGTCATCAGTCCCATGAGAAGAAAAAGCAGCAGGAGGCTCCCTGTGAGCAAGGAGAGTCAGTCCACTGCAGATCCCCCCTGCAGCCGGCGCCTTCTCTGGGAGCAGCTGAGGACGCGCGTCTCCACTCAGGCTGCCTTCGGTGCTGACCTGGAGCTCACGATGCGGCAGCAGCTGCTCGGGGAAGCCTGGTGTTCAGTTCTGAACGGGCGCTTCAGCCCCTCAGCAGCAGGGCAGCTGCTGAGAGCTACAGCTGCACCTTTGGAGAGATGAAGGGGCTGGAAGACGCTCGAGTCTGTGTTTAACAGAAGCCTGGAGAAGGCAGAGGCAGTGGTGACCACACAGGGGCAGTGCCAGCAGTCAGGGAGAGTCCACGGCACAGGGAAAAGGCCTCTCGGGTCCAGAGAGAACGTGAGCGCTCTGTGCTCCGGAGACGGCCGTGGCCAGGTGCCAGGATGAAGAAAACACGAGCCTTTACCTGCGGTCAAGGCACTTCCGTGTTCCAAGCACAGTTGCTGAAACGGAGTTCTTCTCTCTATGTAACTTGAGAAGTAATTTTTCTTTTTCTTTTAAATTGCAATGATTTCTAATTGTGTTTAATTCCCTATCTGAATATCTGACCAACTGTCCAGTATTTGACAATCCACACCCTCTGTTAATGATCCTGCTCAGTCCTCACGCTTATCCTAAAGGGCCTGCTCATTCCAGTTCTGTCTCCCGTGGACTCTCCATCTCTCTGCCCCCATGTCTATAGCCGAGTGCCCCGTCTCTCAGCCCCACATCTGTACCCGAGTGCCCCGTCTCTCTGTCCCACATCTATATCTGAGTCCCCCCGTCTCTCTGCCCCACATCTATATTGAATGCCCCACGTCTATATATGAGTGCCCCTGTCTATATCCGAGTGCCCCCGTCTCTCTGCCCCACATCTATATTGAGTGCCCCACGTCTATATATGAGTGCCCCTGTCTATATCTGAGTGCCCGTCTCTCTGCCCCACGTCTATATCCAAGTGCCCTATCCCTCTGCCCCACATCTATATCGAGTGCCCCGTCTCTCTGCCCCACGTCTATATCCGAGTGCCCCCGTCTATATCTGAGTGCCCCCGTCTCTCTCACTCCTCTCCCCCATGGCTCCCAACCACTCGGCATCTGCAGCTATTGACCCTGCACTTCACCCTCAGCTGCCTTGCAGTTACATAATTCTTGACATGACCCTTGCACATAATATATTGATAATATAATTATTTTATGTAATCTTCTCCACTCTCACTTTTCTCAGAGGTCTTCCAAGTTCCCCTTCTAAATGGAATGCTAACTTCTTAAAATTAAGTTGCTCACAGTGGAAACTATCTTTGCCTGTGAAAACTTTCTTCAGTATAATGCAGTCACCACCCTTTGGGTCTCAGACTTTACGGCTGGATTTTCTTTGGGCGAATCTGAGATATAGTTAGAGCTGGCCCCTCATCTGACTTTGACCTTTGGGATCTTTATGTGACCCTCTTACTGTTACCTTAATACCTACCCTTGCCAGGTTCTGACCTTCCACAGGTAAGTCTTAATCAGAACTTAGTATTCAGTGTTCCATTTTCCAAGGCTCCGTTAGGGCATTTACTTCTAAAATCCCTTATATGGTGTGACGTTCAAAACAGAAATGCTGAGGACCTGGGTTAACACATGAGTTCTATCACATTCTGCATGTCCTGGGAGGATATCTCTTTTTCGTTTCTGCAAATGGAGATGATTAAAAAAAACCCACATGAAGTTGTCATATAAATAAATTAGGACTCTTGGCAGACAGACATTATCCTAAAGGATTTAAAGGGGGAATGCGGCAATTAAAGAATTATGTGTGGAAATTTTGGCATTGTAAAGAGAAATTTAAAATAAAAATGAGTCTCAACCCACTGGTGAAGTTTAACCCAAGCTAACAAACTGGTCGGAGAAGGCGATGGTACCCCACTCCAGTACTCTTGCCTGGAAAATCCCACGGACAGAGGAGCCTGGTAGGCTGCAGTCCATGGGGTCACTAAGAGTCAGACACAACTGAGTGACTTGACTTTCACTTTTCACTTTCATGCGTTGGAGAAGGAAATGGCAACCCACTCCAGTGTTCTTGCCTGGAGAATCCCAGGGATGCGAGAGCCTGGTGGGCTGCCATCTATGGGGTCGAACAGAGTCGGACACGACGGAAGCGACTTAGCAGCAGCAACAAACTGGCCATGCTGATGAGGGTACTGAGAATGGGAGGCTTCTAACTGAAACCTTCAGATCATTGTTTCATCGACACGAGGTGTTTTAGCACAACAGAGAGACTCGCTGTGCAGGGAGAAGGCATTACAACTCGAGCAAGAGGGTCGACGGCGATGGACTCCGCCATGTCTGCTCAGATCATCAGCTTCTAGCAGGACTCATTCTCATGCTCCCCTGGCCACGTTTTTCAGAGTATCCTCCTCTCTTTGTTCCAGACCTAAACTCTCATATTCATGGGTTGGTCCTATGTCTAAGTCAGACAATGCCATGATGCGTGATGAGGATTCAGACGTTATTCCTGCCTTGGAAATGAGTTTATCTGTACCATTTTCCTAGACTCCATATGCACGCATTACACAATATTTGTTTTTCTCTGACTTACTTCACTTGCTGTGACTGACTCTAGGTCCACCCACATCTCTGCACACGGCTGACATGCACACACTGCCACGTATAAAGTAGAGAGCTGGGGGGAACCTGCCGGAACGCAGGGAGCTCAGCTCGCGGTTTTGTGATGACCCGGAGGGCACGCTGGGAGAGAGGCTCATTCCCTTCTCTGCAGAGTAGAAACTAACACACTGTAAAGAAATCTTACTGCAACTAAAGCTAATAGTTCTGAAAAACAAGCATTCAGACTTCAGGCTCAGGCAGGTCTGCGTTTGGACCCTTGTTCTCCCAAGGGCTTACCTGCCACAGGGTCGCCCGCGATGAAGCAAGAGGCTTCACCATTTGAAGCTTCCCGTCCTGCTCAGTGCGGACACTGACTCCTCCACCCCCAGGTCAGTGTGAGGGGTAACGCCACAGGAGGTGTGGTCTTCCCTGCTGGTTCAGGCAGTAAAGAACCTGCCTGCAACGCAGAAGACCAGGGTTCAATCCCTGGCTCGGGAAGATTCCTGGAGAAGGGAAAGGCAAAACACTCCAGTATTTCATGGGCAGAGGAGCCTGGTGGGCTATATAGTCCATGGGGTTGCCAAGGAGTCGGACATGACTAAGTGACTAAAACTTTCACTTCTCCCCACTTAGCACCTAAATGTGCGGTCAATAAAAGGAAGCCAGAAACTCCATTAGCTGCTTAAGATGTTAAATTAAAAAAAAAAAATGTTGGTGTTGAATTTCTTTAAGGCAACATTTCACTTAAAAGTGAGCATTTCTGGTGTAAAAAGACACTTTAACTCAGCACTTCTTTCCCGTCCACCATGACCGGGGTCACCACGCTCCTTGTTTAGCCAGTACTTGGTCATCATGTTTTAGTAGCGGATCAGCCTCATCTTTCTAATGCTCAAGAAATTAGGGACAATTGAGGCTGACAACTCACATGCCGTGTGACCAGAAATGAAGATCCACAGAAATATCGATCGCTTCCAGGAGCAGGGGGACGGCGAGGGCTTGAGGCAGATGGAGGCGGTGGAGAGGAACAAGGTATACCCTCCGGAGCTTAATTCTTTCAAAAGAGCATCTCTTCCCCGGATTTGATGCAGTTTCCCAGTCTCAGGAACATGAGACCCCCGTGATCATGCTGATGTTCATTTTTACTGTCTCCATTAATCATATTAACTGGATAATTGCTGAGTGCAGAGGCTATGGACCTAGAATCATCTGATCCATGAAATCAGCCGCACCCATAATTCAGCTAATAAAATCACACAAGTGGAGAGAAAACAGTTCCATTAATTTGTCTCTGTGAATTCCACATCTTGGCTTCAATTTGCATCGCATTCAGCAGCGCTTTTCAAATGCAAGTTCATATCCTCAGGGGGCTGTGTGCTAAGGAAATGGGAAGTCAGAGGATAAACATGGCGCATTAATTACTTCATTCTTTCATTCTCTCAGCAAACATTTACCAAGTATTTACGCCATGCCAGGTGCTGCCCAGGCCCCGGAGATTCAGCAAGGAAGAAATGAGTTGCAATTCCAGTTCTCCTTGGTATTTATAAATAGTGCAGTGAAATAGTACAGTGATGGTCACACAGGTCTGGCCGCAGCGTGTAGGTATTTAAAGACTCGGTGGAAAAGTCAGTCAAGTGGGAATAAACTCAAGTATTTTTACAACTTTTAAAACGGATTATTTATTTATTTATTTGTCTGTGCTGGGTCTTAGTTGGACTTCCCTGGTGGCTCAGATGATAAAGAATCTGCCTGCAATGCAGGAGACCTGCGTTCGATCCCTGAGTCGGGAAGATCCCCTAGAGAAGGAAATGGCAACCCACTCCAGTATTCTTTCTGGGAGAACTCCATGGACAGAGGAGCCTGGCGGGCCCCCAGAGTTCATGGGGTTGCAGAGTCGGACACGACTGGGTCTTAGTTACAGCATGTGGGATCAGGTGTCCCGACCGAGGATGGACTCCAGCCCCTGCACTGGCAGCAGAGAGTCTTAGCCCCTGGATCACCAGGGAAGTGCCAACAATTTCTTGTACATTAAGCAGCACATTGCTTTCTATTGCTTACAGCTATGTGTGAATTTTGTCCGCCCTCTGATAGCGGAGGATAAGAGGCCTGCGCAGACTTCCTGATGGTAGGGACTGGCTGTGGGACAATTGGATCTTGCTCTGGGAGGGTAAGGCCAGGCTCAGTAAATCTTGAATCCAGTTTTCTGCCAATGGGCGGGGCCAGGTCCCCCTCTGCAGTTTGGCCTTAGGCCAGACGAAGGTAGGGTGCGGGCTGCCTCCTCCCAAAGACTTAGCAGCTCTCCGTGCCTCCCAAGACGGCAGCTGTCAGCGTCCCTGACCTGGAGGCAGGCTGCTGGCAACCCGGGCACCAGCCGGAGACTCCCAAACACTCGCGGGCAAGTCTAGGTCAGTCCCCGGGGGGCCCACTGCTCCTTCCTCCTGGTCCTGGTGAGCACAGGCCTCGTTTTTGCCTCCAGGAGTCGCTGTTTCCCCAGGCCTATGGATGTTCTGTGATGAAACCCTGCGGACCTGCAAGGTCAGATTCCCTGGGGATTCTCAGTCCCTTTGCGGGACCCCAGTTTGGGAATGTGTTGTGGGGCTGAGAACTTTTGCAAGTGTGAGAACTTCTTTGGCATAATGGTTCTCCAGTCTGTATGCTGCCCACCTAGTGTCTCTGCAGTGGGGCTAATGCGCTCTCCCCCAGGAGGGCTCAGGCCACACTCCGAGCCTCCAGGACTGCTGCTGCCAGAGCCTGTGTCCCGTCGCAGGCTGCCACTGACCCCACAGGAGACCAGCATACGGTCACAGGCGGGCCTGGCCCAGTCTATTGTGGGGGTCACTAGTTCTTCCCCTGGGTCCTGATGTGCATAAAGTTTTGTCTGTGCCCTCCAAGCGTCCGAAGAGCCGAAAGCAAAGAGGAACCAAGAAGCCTCGTGATGCAGATGAAAGAGGAGAGTGAAAAAGCTGGCTTAAAACTCAACATTCAAAACACTGAGATCATGAAATCCAGTCCCATCACTTCACAGAAAATAGATGGGGAAACAATGAAGCAGTGATATATTTTATTTTCTTGGGCTCCAAAATCAATGTGGATGGTGCCTGCAGCCATGATATTAAAAGACACTTGCTCCTTGGAAGAAGAGCTATGACCAACCTAGACAGCATATTAAAAAGCAGGGACATCCCTTTGCTGACAAAGGTCCGTCTAAATCAAAGCTATGGTTTTATGGTCATATGAAGATGTGAGAGTTGGACTATAAAGAAAGCTGAGTGCCAAAGAATTGATGCTTTCAAACTGTGGTGCTGGAGAAGACTCTTGAGAGACCCTTGGGCAGGAAAGAGATCCAACCAGTTCATCCTAAAGGAAAGCAGTCCTGAATATTCATTGGAAGGACTGATGCTGAAGCTGAAACTCCAATACTTGGCCACCTGATGCGAAGAGCTGATTCATTGGAAAAGACCCTGATGCCAGGCAAGATTGAAGGCGGGAGGAGAAGGGGATGACAGAGGATCAGATTATTGGATGACATCACCGACTCAATGGATTTGAGTCTGAGCAAACTCTGGGAGATAGTGAAGGACAGGCAAGCCTGGTGTGCTGCAGTCCACGCGGTAACAAAGAGTCAGACACTACTGAGAGACTGATCAACAAAATACATGAATTACTTTTCCCAGCTTTATTGAGGTGCAATTGACAAATAAAATGTATATATTTAAAGTGTATATGTAAGTTACTTTTTAAAGTAAAACATCAGCACTTCAGTCTATTCCCCTTTCAGAGATAAGGGTTTGCTCTTCTCCATCCTTAGAGTCTTGTTAGTGGAACTGTTTGAAAAGTACTGAAATATTCAAAGCTAGATAATGTTTGGGAATAGTACTTAAGTCTGGATTGATTATGTTACCGACTCCAAGCTTACTCTGCTCTCCCCACGACAGGTCCAAAGAAGACACTGAGGCAAGGGATGCGACTTGAGACTGAAAAGAAGGCAGACTAACTCTCAAAATAAAATAAGGGGATATGGCATCTGATGGGGTGTGGAGGCCAAGTTCTTTTACAGATCAGAGATGGGGGAGGTGAGGAAACAAAGTAAAAAGGCCTTTAATCTTGCAAATATCTCCTGGAATGGCAAGCCTCAGGCAGGGGGATGTGTTAATCCCTGTCTTCCTGCTATTAACACGTGGACAGGGTTCTAAACAAAGGGAAGTCAGCTTAGCAGTCGGGCAGAAGGGCAGGATTCTCTGAGGCAGGCCGTTATGTGTGATTATAATAACAAAAGCAACGGAAAGAAAGTCAAAGAAACAGTTCCAACATGGAGTCAGAACTGATTTCTCCCTGCAACAATTACACCTTCAGGAGCTTACTTTTTGTGAAACTGAAAAAAGGGCCACCTCTACATCTCGGGCCATGATCTTGGCTTGATCAGTCGCCTCCTGCTTGAATATCTCGCCTGGTGGCTGCTGCTGTCATAAAGCACACCTCTCAGCCTTTTGCAAAATACACGGGGGTTGTTGTCACTGTGGCTGTTGCTCTGACCTTGGTTTCCCGAGTCTACGCAGGGTAGGATTCGGCATTGTCCACATATGGTTGTCACTGTGGCTGTTGCTCTGACCTTGGTTTCCCAAGTCTACGCAGGAGAGGATTCGGCATTGTCCACACATGGTTGTCACTGTGGCTGTTGCTCTGACCTTGGTTTCCCGAGTCTACGCAGGGTAGGGTTCGGCGTTGTCCACACATGTATCTTAGTGGCTCCCCAGGTGGTGCCAGTGGTGAAGAACCCGCCTGCGTTAGAGACGTGCGCTCCATCCCTGGGTTGGGAAGACCCCTGAAAGAGGGCATGGCAACCCAGTCTAGTACTCTTGCCTGGGAAATCCCAAGGACAGAGGAGCCTGGTGGGCTGCAGTCCATGGGGTCACATAGAGTCAGACACGACTGAGCAACTTAGCATGCCACATGCGTGCATATAGCTTGCAATTATCTTTATTTAACACCTACCTGAAGTAACTTTTGATGGGGAAACACATCAATGTACTGTTACAAGATATTATTTTTTCAGTAGCCCCATAGCTGAATGGCATTCTGTACTCTCATTTTTGTCAGTGTATAAAAACAAATGCTATGCTTGGTCAGATTTAATATCAAGGAAACTACTGAAGAATTGGATTTGGTTTTACATCTCTTCTATCTCCTCAAATAACAACTAAATTGTGCCAACAGGTGGCTTCCTCAGGTCAGCACGACAATTCCTGTACCTTCCTGGGGCTGTTGAAAAGCAAAATGTATCAGCGTGGATGCCTGGGAGGAAACACGGGAAGGCACACAGGAGGAGGGAAGGAAGCGACAGACTGCACGTTTATCCTATTCGCTTTTGTTGCTGAGTCGCTAAGTCATGTCTGACTCTCTGCCACCCCATGGACTGCAGCACACCAGCCTCCTCTGTCCTCCACCATCTCCCTGGGTTTTCTCAAATTCACGCCAATTGGTTGGTGATGCTACCTAACCATCTCACCCTCTGCTGCCCGCTTCTCCTTTTGCCTTCAATCTTTCCCAGCATCAGGGTCTTTTCAAGGAGTTGGCTTTTTGCATTAGGTGGCCAAATTATCAGAGCTTTAGCTTCAACATAGGTCCTTCCAATGAATATTCAGATTGACTTCCTTTAGGATTGACTGGTTTGATCTCCTTTGATATTATGTATACAAATGATAACTCTAGCACAATATTTCCTTTTGAGTATAAATCAAAATAAGAAGAGTAAAATATTGTCTTAAAGCATAAAAATATTGTTTCTCCTTCCTTTATATGCTTATGTCAGGTGACAAAATTATCAGTCCATTCCTAGCATTAGAGAGGCACATATTTTTAAAAAGAAAATAGATCAGGGGCTTCCTTGGTGGCTCAGTGGTAAAGAATCCCTCTGCCAGTGCAAGAGACACGGCTTCCGTCCCTGATTAGGAAGATCTCACACGCAGCAGAGCAGCCCGGCTGGGGCACCCCAACGATCGGGCTTGCACTCTGGAGCCGGGAGCCGCAACTGTGAGCCCTCGTGTGACGTCTACCAAAGCCGAGAGCCCGCGCTCAGCGACGAGAAGCCTCTACAATAAGAAGCCGGCGCCTCAGCCAGCAGTCCTCACTTGCCTCAACTAGAGAAAGCCTGAGCGGCAACAAAGCCCAGCACGGCCAAAAACAAGCAAACAAAAAATATTAGAAAGAAAACAGATCAAGAGAGATCTTCTTAAGTGATACTTCTCAATTTAATTTCATGAAAAACACAGATGCTGAATTAAAAATTATAATATATACTTGAATCCAAATCAATAAATACTGAACTGTGTTGTTTAATTGTATGAATAACCAGCTAAGTTTTAATAGTTAAATATCAAACTTAAAATATTAAATTTAAATGATAATTATAAAATTAATAGACTACCATTTTAGTGAAGTGTGTGCTCCTTTTTTTTTTTTTTTCCAAAACATAAAACAACTCTACAATGTACACGTTTTCTCATTTCTTCCTCTTAGGAATCTCTGTATTATTGCAGGGAAGTGGGAGCTCATACGGCAATATTCCCCAGATTTCCTCAGCTGGTATATGATGGAGCCAAAATTTGAAACCAGCACTCCTGGCCTTCAGGACCCATCATTTCCCACGATACTCTGACATTTCACACACACATTCATTTAGCTGATATTTGCTCTAGCTCAAGATGTGGATTGCAATGCGTGGATGATGTAGGGACGGGGTGAGGGGTGCTGGATGAGGCAGGATGACAGTCAGGCACAGTCCTGCTCTGTAAGGTATGTGCTGAATTTACCTGCCGCAATTCATTCCTCTTCCTTCCAGGAAAATACAGCTTTTCCTTTTCAAAGACATTTTTACTCTATTCTCAATGCATGTGCTTTCAGCAGAGCCATTCAGAGTACCACCACCCCCAGTCATGACTACTGGCTCACAGATGAGTCCATCAGCCAAGCTGGGCCAGTACCAGCCCTACTTGAGACGTTAATTGAAACTATTGAGAGAAAGACACCATCTCTTTAGTTGATAAACTGGTGGAATACAAGCCTAGAATAATCTGTAGCCTTCTTACTACATGGAGAAAGGCTGCTTGGGAACTGAGTCAACCACGATGAAAGCTGATCTGAGATGGGAGAAAAGGTTCGTATTGCTCGGCCCCGAGCTTCCGGATCTGGCCTCACCTGAAGCAGGCCTACCCCTGGCAGTACACGAGTCAGTAAAGGCCCTGTCCGGAACTGGGCTTCTGGCACTTGCAGCTGAGTTCCTTCAAATACATGCTGTACGTAGACTAAGATTTGGTAGGTGAGATGCAAAGTAAACAAAAGTAATTCGTGGTAAAAAGGGTAATGCCTCAAAAGGTAGGTGAGGTGTGTGATAAGGATTCATATCAGCTGTGATGATGAGGAACACCTTGAATCTATGTAAATGAATTAATACGTAACATTCTAGAAATCTAAAAGCTAACTTCAAAAGCTGTCTTAAATGAAAATTGTTGAAACTAATTCAGAAGCAACATTTTAAATGAGTCACGTCTAAAATAATGAAAGCTGCCAGGCTGTGTCACGGTGCTCCCAAGTGATGGGTTCCGGGTGGAGGGCTGCTCTTGTTTAGTTGCTAAGTCGTGTCCGACTCTCTTGGGACCCTCTGGACCGCCAGGCAATGATGGAGGGTTACTCTCCTTCCAAACTTCTGCAATCAAATTTCTTTTCTCCAATGCTCAGTTAAGTTGTCCTTGCAAAGAAGTGAATTATTAATACAAATGCAACTGTTTAAGCGGAGAAGTTCTGCAAACAGCACTTACTGTTCGTGCTACTAACTCTGGTGTGTTCCTAACGTCCTCTGCTTTGTAGGTTCTGAAATTACTCTGGGCTGTGACTGCTGAACAGAAAACAATGGAGAACACTGGCAACCTCCTGTTGAAACTGATTCAACTGCCACACTGGATAATTAATACATTTCAACTCAATTTATTCATATTCTCTGTCTACAAGCATCAAATTAATGAGGTACTTGCCAAAACTTCCTTTTTAGACTTCCTGTGGTTGTGAAAACCACATGTCCTGGCAAAATTAAAACACAAAGAAGGATTAATACGCAAAACAATGAAAGATGCCAGCAAACAAAAACATTTATGAAACATGTCTCCGAGGCATTTTGCCTATCATAAATGCACAAGAAATGTTAAATCAGTTCTGTATTTTTTCAGGGCCCTATAAACTCATAGCATTATTTCTAACCCTTGAAGTCAGCCAAATTCAGAGGGCTGATAAAGATGAGTTACCAGCAAGATCCATTCTGGGATGGGCAGAGGAGACAAGACAAGAAGACTCGGGTCAGGCTTCACAGACATTAAACCCCCACGTTTAGGGCTCTAACATCAGGCACAGATGAGATGATGTGCTCAGTTAGAGGAACACTGATGGGTTGGAAGAAGGGAGCACTGAGCTCTACACCTGGCTCCTCATACGGGACGCTGCTGCTCCAGGAGTTCGTGTGTGTGCTTGCGTGCTTCCAGTTCAAACACTGTATACCCGTCTTATGCACAGCACACATTTCCATTGAAAACTCTTTTAAAAGCGTTGTTAGAAATGAGTGTCAATCTATACCATGATTTTTATACTTCTGAGTTGAAATTCATTATGATGCAATATTTTAAAGATGTAACTAGACCAGACCTTTATTGCTATGCTCTGGTATTTAAGGACATTTCTAGAAGATATGCCCTTTGCTCATCTTTCTACTTTTCTTTCCCCAGAGTTCTCAGTTCTTGCCTTTGTAATTTTTGCCTTAACCCCCTTTTCTGGCTCCCAACGGATCTGGGGGTTTTATGTACTTTCCTTGGTACTGGGGCCTTAGTTTCCCTTGTGCTTCCTTGTATATATTTCCCCCCCACAACTTCAGCTTTTGGTGTTACCCAAGGAAGGAGTTCTCTTCGTGTGTGCTCAGTCCCTCAGTTGTATTCGACTCGTTGGCAGCCCTGTGGACTGCAGCCTGCCAGGGTCCTCAGTCCATGGATTTTCCAGGCAAGAATACTAGACTGGGTCGTCATTTCCTCCTCCAGGGGATCTTCCCAACCCAGGGATCAAACCCGCATCTTCTGTATCTCCTGCTTTGGCAGGTGGATTCTTTACCAATGAGCCACTTGGCAATTTCCTGCTCTAGAGTTAAAGCCCCAGCAAACCTTCTTTTTGCCCAAAACTTGGGCAACCCTTGTTTTCTGTAAAGAAGGGTCCCGTAACATACTCCTCATCAAGGCATGGAGCACTTCCTGTTGGATACCTATGATAACTGTATCTAAATACGCCTCCCTGATAGTCTGTAGTTTTTCCTTATCTATAGTTTTGCTTTTCATGGTTTCAGTTACCCATAGTCAATCCTGGTGTGAAAGTATTAAATGGAAAGTTCTCAGTTCAGTTCAGTTACTCAGTCATGTCAGACTCTCTGCGACCCCATGGACTGCAGCACACCAGGCCTCCCTGTCCATCACCAGCTCCCAGAGTTCACCAAACGCATGTCCAGCAAGTCGGTGATGCCATCCAGCCATCTCATGCTCTGTCGTCCCCTTCTCCTCCTGCCCCCAATCCCTCCTAGCATCAGAGTCTTCTCCAATGAGTCAACTCTTCACATGAGGTGGCCAAAGTATTGAAAAGTTCTAGAAGTAAACAATTCATGAGGCTTACACTGCCTGCCATTCCAAGTAGTGTGATAAAGCCTTGCCCCACCTGCTCTGTCCTGCCCTGAACATCATTGTGGTCACACGTTCCTGGCATCCAACCCTCCACGTCATCAAAGAGCCACATCCCAAGGTCACCCGAAGCAGACATTCTTTCTTCTGATGTGTCCAGAAGCCTAATGCTGGGGAATTAGACTGTTAGTGGAGTAGAGCCCACGGAGTCACAGAGTCGGGCATGACTGAGCATCTGGGCACTCACTGAGACATGATAAAGATAAGTCTTCATGTGATAAAAGTCATCATTAGAATTCTCCACACAGCCTAACGCTGCCTCACAGGGGTGATGTCATCCTGCTCACTTCACCTCATCACACAGACATTTTATGACCTCACATCCTCATAAGAGGGGTGAGTATAGTAAAATCGAGTATTTTGAGAGATAGAGAGCCACACTCACATAACTTTCACTACAGAATACCGTTATAATTCTTTTATTAGTTTTTGTTATTATTTTGCCTAATTTATGAATTAAGCTCTACTATAGGCATGTGTCAGGAGAAGGAAATGGCAACCCACTCCAGTGTTCTTGCCTGGAGAATCCCAGGGGCGGGGGAGCCTGGTGGGCTGCCGTCTATGGGGTCGCACAGAGTCGGACACGACTGAAGTGACTTAGCTGCAGCAGCAGCATAGGCATGTGTGTTAGTCACTCAGTGGTGTCTGACTCTCTGCGACCGCGTGGACTGCAGCCTGCCAGGCTCCTCTGTCCACGGGATGCTCCAGGCAAGAATCCAGGAGTGGGCTGCCGTGCCCTCCTCCAGGGGATCTTCCCGAGCCAGGGATCAGACCTGCCTCTCTTCGGCCTCCTGCACTGACAGGAGGTCCTTTACCACTAGTGGCAGCAGGGAAGCCCATTACAGGCGCAGACTCAGGGGAAACAGTACATCCAAGGCTCAGCACCATCCGCGGTTCTGGGATCTGCCTGGGGTCTTAGATACGGCGGGATGCTGTAAAGTGATATCTGTACACAATGCATCATTTATAGACACTAATAATTTTAGTTCTTTTTCAGGTCCCTCTGAGACATAGGGCTTCCCAGGTGGCTCAGTGGTAAAGAAACTGCCTGCAATGCAGAAGACATAGGAGACGCAGGTTTGACCCCTGGATCAGAAAGATGCCCTGGAGAAGGAAATGGCGATCTGCTCCAGTATTCTTGCCAGAAAAGTCCCATGACCAGAGGAGCCTTGCGGACTAGAGCCCATGGAGTCACAGAGTCGGGCATGACTGAGCATCTGGGCATTCACCGAGACATGACGTGGATCAGTCTTCATATGATAAAAGTCAGCGTTAGAAGAACACAACGTTTTTATTTTCTTAAGACTAAAATTGACTTTAAGGATAGAAAAGGCTTCTAGGTTTTCTGGGAGCCCTGAGAGAGGAGGCTTGCCCAGCCCTAAGTCTCCTAAGGTGAGAGTGTTAGAATTCTCCAGGCAGGAATGCTGGGGAGGGCAGTGCTCCCTTCTCTGGAGCACCCCCACCCAGGGGCTGAACCCAGGTCTCCCGCACCGCAGGCAGATTCTTCACCAGCTGAGCCATCAGGGAAGCCTTGGGGCCCTTAGAATTACTTGAAAAGGCATTCCCAGGAAGGCCTTGCAATTTCTTTTCAAAGAAAGACTGTAAGAAAGGCTCTAGACAAATTAGCACATAAAGAAAAATTTGCATGAACAAAGTAACACACTAAGCCACAAATAAAACCTGACTCCGGGGAAATGTACCTATCAGAGATGCTCTGGAGATGCAAAACGGTCTTTTCAGATAAACATGATCATAAGCCATTAAGATTCTAAGGTTGTTCCTCGGGTAGTGTAATCCCAGAAAAACTGATACATAAGTGCAAGTGAAGTGAGAGTGAAAGCCGCTCAGTCGTGTCCGACTTTTTGTGACCACATGAATTATACAGTCCATGGAACTCTCCAGGTCAGAATACTGGAGTGGGCAGCCTTTCCCTTCTGCAGGGGATCTTCCCAGCAGGGGAGTCCCCTGTTGGCTCCTCAAGCTATCTGTATCTGTGTATTCCTGCTAGGCCTCTGAGTATACATGTATGGGTGTGAAAGCTGGACCAGGAAGAAGGCTGAAGAATTGATGCTTCTGAACTGTGCTATTGGAGAAGACTCTTGACAGCCCCTTGGACAGCAAGGAGATCCAACCAGTCCATCCATCCTAAAGGAAATCAGCCCTGAATATTCACTGGAAGGACTGAAGAATCGGACACGACTAAGCGTTCAACACATACACACGCTGAAGCTCCTGTACTTTGGCCACTGGATGTAAAGAGCTGGCTCATTGAAAAAGACTGTGATGCTGGGAAAGATGGGGGGCAAGAGGAGAAGAGGGCATCAGAGGATGAGATGGTTGGATGGCATCACTGACTCAATGGACATGAGTTTGAGCAAACTCCGTGAGACAGTGGAGGGCAGAGGAGTCTGTTGTGCTGCAGTCCGTGGGGTCCAAAAGTATTGGACATGACTCAGCGGCTGAACAACAGCACTCCTCTGAGTAGTGATACACAAATATCATCATTACTATTTTTAATTATGGGAAAGAAGGCCTATTAGAACTAGCTTCTTATGACTGGATATAGAGGGTTAGTTCACACTCTCTCCATTATGTCAGATATTCACAAAATGCTACACAGCTAGTCTGCAGAGCACTGATATATCCAGAACCCAAAATGCCACAGTAAACCAGGAGTAGAAGCGTATCTACCCTCATGATGAACATGGGAACGGCCGCTGGGCAGCTTGTTGCCAGCCGTGCACACAGCTGGGCTTTCACAGGGAGCAAGACCCCGGATGGCATCCGGGCCACCTTGGCTGTCCATACATTGCAAGGATACTGGTCAAGCTTCCCTTCTAGAGGTAGTAGAATGAACCACTATCCCCATTAGGGGTTTGGGCCAAATATCAAAATGTACAGTGTGCCTATAGGAACTGAATCTGGGGAGCTCATGAAATTAAAAATGCTTGTTCCTTGGAAGAAAAACTATGACAACCCTAGACAGCATATTAAAAAGCAGAGACATCACTTTGCTGACAAATTTCTGTATAATCAAAACTATGGTTTTTCCACTAGTCATGTACAGATGTGAGAGTTGGACCACAAAAGAGGCTGAGCACTGAAGAATTGATGCTTTTGAACTGTGGTGTTGGAGAAGACTCTTGAGAGTCCCTTGGACTGCAAGGAGATCCAACCAGTCCATCCTAAAGGAAATCAGTCCTGAGTGTTCATTTGAAGGACTGATGCTGATGCTGAAGCTCCAATACTTTCATCACCTGATGTGAAGAGCCGACTCCTTGGAAAAGACCCTGATGCTGGGAAAGATTGAGGGCAGGAGGAGAAGGGGAGGACAGAGGATGAGATATCCGACTCAATGGATATGAGTTTGAGCAAGCTCTGGGAGATGGTGAAGGATGGGGAAGCCTGGAGTGCCTGCAATCCATGGGGTCATGAAGAGTGGAACAGGATTGAGTGGCTGAACAACAACAGCATGCTCAGAGATGGCTTTTTTAGGAAAATGACATGATCTTCCTTACAGATTACTAGAGTGAAGTAGAAGTTATGAGATAGCGAGAAGAGTATCAACAACAGTAAGATGGAAAAGAAAAGCTGTGACAGAACTCGTCCTAAGTCTACACATTTAATTACGTGGTGCCGAGGCATAGGCCCAAGTCCACTGAATGCAAGATTCCTTGTTCTTTTCTCTGTGCTTCAAAATACATGTGTGTGCATGAATATACACATGCTGCGCATGTATCGCTGTTGTTCAGTCACCAAGTCGTGCCAGCTCTGCAGCCCCACGGACTGCAGCATGCAGGCTTCCCCATCCTTCACCGTCTCCTGGCGCTTGCTCAAACTCATGTCCATTGAGTTGATGATGCCATCCAACCATCTCATCCTCTGTCGTCCCTTTCTCATTCTGCCCTTAATCTTTCCCAGCATCAGGTCTTTTCCAAGGAGTTGGCTCTTCACATTAGGTGGCCAGCAATACATTTGTATAAATATTGATTTTTTATTGACCATCTACTGAGTGTCTATGTAAAATACTGCACTCCATCGACTGGCACAAACAAGACTGGCACAGTCCCATGGCTAACAGTGGACCATGGCCACTGTTAGTCTCGGGCACCCTCTCATCTGTGCTTACCACTGCTGCTGTGGGAGAGGAACTCGGGGGGAGAGCCAGTGCTCTGCGACAGCAGCTCTCCTGCCTGTCATCCCACCTCCCCAGACTGTGAAGTCAGGAGCGGAAGATACATGCTGTTTCTCTTAATCCCTCCACTGCCATTGGTCAGGGCCCGATTTGGTTTTTTGCTGGAGGACTAACTGGTCACTCACCCTGAGCGTTAAGCTTTTGAACACTCACTCCAAGCTAGACAGCCACTAAAGGAGGACTCGTGTGTGTATTATGATGTTTGCTGATTTCAGGCGCGATCTGGGAGGTAGGATGATGAACCAGCCATGTAATTATGATTATACACTTCGTTAATTCCAAACGTCATTTACCCTGTGTTGTCTAATATACAAAATAAGTTAAACTGACTCCCTCCCACCCTGCCAATCTCCACTCCCGCCCCTCTCGTGTTCATAAACGTCTGGAGGGAAGGTTTCATGCGGATTCTGTATTCAGGATAAATCCAAGCAGCTGACGGTCCCCAAATGTCCACTCTTTGCTGAGAGGGGTCTGCGTGGGGCTCTCTGCTCGCTAATGAATGCCTCGATCACGCGGTGCTGGGAGAGGCTGGACAGGATGACTTAATACAAGCTAGACAGAACCAAAACTACTGTAACGGAACAAAGAGAGCTCGTTTCCAAATTTCCTTCCTCAAAATAAAATAAAATGAGGTCCAGACTTAGAAACGGGAACATTTCACAGCGTGGAGGAGAGAGTGGCTGGCAGTTCTCGGGCGCTGGACCATCTGACGTCACGGAGTGGGACAGGCAGGACGCTGTACGGGAGGGCTTGCCTTCCCCCTCTCACTCAGCCAAGCAGCTGCAATCGAGCTAAACTCATTGAAAGTGATGAGCTATCCCAGGAAGGCCCAGAGGAAATCCACAAAGGTGCCACGTAACTCCTAAGAGTCTGTAGAGAAAATCAGGAGCAAGACGCCAAGCTGAGTGCAGAAGGGTCTTTGTTTCACTAGAGATGCCACTTGTCATCTTGGGCCTCGAGATAAAATGCCCAAACCACAGATGTGTCATCACATATCTCATTCAGTTAACATGTCCATATGGTCACAATCCAAGTGTCTATTGGCTACTGCAAGGACTGACGCTGAAGCTCCAATGCTTTGGTCACCTGATGTGAAGAGCCAGCTCGTTGGAAAAGACCCTGATGCTGGGAAAGATTGAGGGCAGGAGGAGAAGCGGGCAGCAGAGGATGAGATGGTTGGATGGCATCACCGACTCAATGGACGTGACTTTGAGCAAACCCCAGGAAACCATGAGTAACAGGGGAGCCTGGCATGCTGCAATCCCGGGAGTTGCAGAGTCGGACACGACTGAGCTACTGAAAAACAACAACTGCTTATGTGGAAATAATTTATTTTCAAGGCCAAAAAAAAATAAACATCTATTCTGTTCACTAAACCTTTCATTCAAGAGTGAGTGCGGATACATGCCTCCAGTTTTGTGTCTGGATGTATAAAATTGTATAATCTCAATACTCTCTCTGACTGTTTAAATGTTTGCCTCTAATACTTTTATACTAAGATTTCACTGTTCTCAAGCTCTTAATTTTGTTCCATCGCTTATAAGTGAAATATATATTCACCTATCATTTTTGCTCCAAGCATGCTATATTTTCTGAGCCCTTGATGACCTAAAATCAATCGCCTTTATCCATGAACTGCAATATGGCAAGGCACTCGTTCCTGGACTGAGCACACAACTTTGGAAAGCTGCAGCTGCCCTCTGGCTCTGTAACTTCAAGTGTCGTATATAATTGTTCTGAAGCCAGTCTGTTTTGTCTTGCTTTGCCAGGGAACTATTTTCCTTTCCTCACTAGGGTTCTTGATGCTGTTTAAAAATTATGACCATCTGCACCTCCTGTGGTTCTCTTCTCTTCTGATTTTGCTCAGAGCGCAGCCTCCTTTCTCAGATTTCCTTTTGTATTTTGCTAAAATCAGAGGGACTACCACTGTTGTTTTCATCATAAGCAGACAGACTCATATTCTGTACTTTCTGCTAGTTCTGTTTTGGTCTTTTCTTTTGGAACCCAGAGCACAGATCTCTTAAATCTTCATTCCGTGTCTCTAAATTGATTTCAGGTTATGGACTCCTTTTGCTATATGTTCAGAAAACTTTTCACATGTATCCCTTTTGCCAGGGATGTGTTTCAGCTTCAGAGGGTCCTCAGTTCCTCAGTGTCTCTGGCGTGGAGCAGAATTCCACTTCTTCACTTCTAATTTCCTCGAGCCATCCCGAGTCTCAGCCGTCTCTCCTAAGATACATGACCTGTGCCCTGTCTCTTTCACCCGTGACTCTCTCTGCTGTTTCAGAGAGTGTCCTGTTTGCATTTCCTTGTGGATGATGAACACACTCATGCAATTTCTCCTTGTTGTTGCACGAGTAATTTCCAGAGGGACCATCTTTGTGACACCTGAGGTCAGTTTCCTTTTTTAGTTTTTGGAGATTATTTTTTCTAGACAACACCCCACTTGTTTTCCCTTTACTCATATTTGAATAAACTGAGGCCTCATCAAAGTGAGTGGGGATGGTCCTTGACCAAGGTCTACAGCCACTTCAGAGGGGTCTTACGAAGGTCTTTGAGGGGTCAAGAGAGACCCAGATTGGTCTACAGCCACTTCAGAGGGGTCTTATGAAGGTCTTTGAGGGGTCAAGAGAGACCCAGATTGCTTGTATTTTTCTGGCTTCTGATATATTTAAAAAGGAAAAAGAAAATTGCAATATAATATTAAAAATGTTGTGTCATATTTAAAATATTCAGATTTAACAAATTGCTACTTTTTAATATGTACACATGGAAAAATAACTGGATGTATAAACTTATTTAGAAAAATATCTAAATGTAACCTTCATTGTGAATTTTATGTAAATGTCCTTCTTAACATCCTTCATTGAGAGTTCTTGGTCAAGTTTCTTTTTCAGGTTAATAGCTTGAGATTAGTTAACATGCCGGTCACAGTAATCACATATATTTAACCTAATATATTCATTTTAACCTAACTGTTCATTTTTTCCTGTATCTTGTACTCTTTCAGGCATCACTGATCGTTCCTGTTCAAGTGTTTTACCCAACTCTGAGGTGAGGCAAAAGTGTCACCTGCTGGAGAACAACAAGACTTTTATTATTGGGGACATCGAGGCTGGAGGACATACTGTGAGAGAGCAAAACGGGCTGGATCCACAGAGCCTCCAACCTCTCTCCTGCCTCCTCTAGTTCCTGAGAAGCAGGACGCACTTGCACCCCTTGATCAAGACCCTGTCAGAGCAGCTCCAGCCTGGCAAGAACCAGAGACCCCCACCTGCCACCCACCAGGTGGCCTCACCTCTGCAGAAGGCTGGGGATATTTGGGAATGAGAGGGATAGGGCAAAGTATTATCTTTGAATTTAAAATCTTCCTCTACCCACAATGCTTAAACCTCTGATTATCAGAATGAATGACACATGAAAGTAAGGAGAAAAAAAATCTTATCAACTCCAGAAAAGTCTGAGCACAGAGCTTCCTGTCAGTAACACAGTCTTCCTGGGAGATGGTTCCCTTCTCAGGGTACCTTCGCCTCAGCTACCTGTGCTTTCACCCCCACTTTCTTGCTCTGCTGTTTCCTGTGAACTCCCATCTATGAACAAGTATAGAAAGCGGGCAGAGTCAGAGAACTGCCTCATCTGTTTTTGCAACTAAGGTCGAGTCCTAGGCCTTAAACGCAAGGAGAGGGCCCTTCAGTCCCCACGCGCCCTCGGTGCCGTTACAGACGCTGTGCAGCCCACCGTGCGCCGTGCCCGAAATGTTCCCCAAAGCCTAGCACGAGCTTCTTTGAGTCCTGATGATCACTTCTGGTTGTTACAATTTCCCCTTGTTTCTATCTCTTCTTGGATATTTTAATGGAGTGATACTGAGTCAGGTAAATTTGGGGCCAACTAAAACAGAGTAAAAAGTAAAACATGCTTTTGGACTGTGGTGGAGAAGACTCCTGAGAGTCCCTGGGACTGCAAGGAGATCCAACCAGTCCATCCTAAAGGAGATCAGTCCTGGGTGTTCATTGGAAGGACAAACGCTGAAGCTGAAACTCCAGTACTCTGGCCACCTGATGCGAAGAATTGGCTCATCGGAAAAGACCCTGCTGCTGGGGAAGATTGAAGGCAGGAGGAGAAGAGGACAGCAGAGGAAGAGATGGTTGGATGGCGTCACCGACTCAGTGAACATGAATTTGAGAAAAGCCCAGGAAACAGTGCAGGACAGGAAAGCCTGGCCACAGCCCATAGGATCCCAAAGAGCCAGACAGATCTCGGCGACGGAACAGCAGCAGCAAAAAGAGTAGCTTCTCGTTTTGTTTCTTTCAGAAGTGCGGACCATGAGGCCTTCAAAGTGCTTTCTACTTTTAAAGAGATAGAACTTCTATTGTTCTGTGAGCGGTTTACCTTCAACACATCACACCTAATTGAGTCAACAATGATACCTTGATATAAAAATATATTCTGTTTGGGGGCAGACACATATTTTTTTTTTACATGTTATATCTTGCTTTTTGCCCTGATTTTCAGAAATTGGATGCATTGGAGATATGCGGTTTCCCTGCATCAAGGAGAGGAACATGAATGATGTGAGCTGGTCAGGGACATCATGTTTGCTCAGTGGAGGAGAGATCTCAGGCAGAGTTTCCAAGACTGGGCTTCGCTGATGCAGGAAGCTGAGCAGGGCATGGTTGCCATGTCTGGTCCAGGCCTCACGGGCATGCACGTCATGTTTCATCAGCTAATCGGTGACAGCTATGTCATGCTTTTCAAGATATGTCCCACTGATGGCTTTAAAAGAAGGACAGCATGATGAAAGAGTGACATGTGACATTATGTCCCAATTAGCACGTCTTCCTCTGATATCATCACAATGGGAGCCAAGGAGATCTGAGCACACACTGGTCCTCTTTACTGTAGGAAATGCAGACCCTTCTCCGTCCTTAAGTCCCTTATGGCATTTCTGGCTGCTGGCTGTGTTAGTCACTCAGTTGTGTCTGACTCTTTGTGACCCCATGGACTGCAGCCCGCCAGGCTCCTCTGTCCATGGGATGCTCCAGGCAAGAATATTGGAGTGGGTTGCCACTTCCTCCAGGTGATCTTCCCAACCCAGGGATCAAACCCACACTGCCTGCATTTCAGCAGATTCTTCACCATCTGAGCCACCAGGGGAGACCCTTATGGCATTACTAACAAAATTGTCACAAGACTTCTCAAAGTCTAGTGTGAACCCATGTCACCTGGGGATCTTGCTAAAGTACAGACTCTGTTTTGGAGTAAGGCCTGAAACTCTACATTTATATCAGGTTCCCAGGGCGCTCAGTCTGACTGGCCCACAGACCATATTTTGAATGGCAAGGAGCTAAGATACATCTCCCGCGCAAGAGGGAAGGCCACGAACAACCAGGTATTTGATTGTGTCCTTTTTCAATGCAGCAGTAAGTACAAGAAGCAGGATAGTTTTCTTGTTTCCTCTGATGCATGTGCTTCTAATATTTTAAGTAATAACACTAAATGGATTTATAAAAGTCATCAACCCCTCATGTTAAATATTGGCCTTAAAAATGGCAAAGGCAGGAAATAGATACCAACATGAAAAACTTTGCAGGAAGCCAGGGTAATAAATGATTAGCTTGTGAAGAGGCAGTAATTTAGAAAACCAACTGGGGCATTGAAGGAGCTACAATATTCAAACCTCCATCAATCACTCCTTAAACTCCAGTTTTAGCTCTCCCCTGAAAGAGGAGACAAAAGTTGAGGAGCTCACTGAAGAAATAGAACCCTGCTGTAAGCCCAGATGCCCCCCTTTGTTATAAGTGAAACAAATCAGGCATATTTATGGTATTCCTCAAAAATGAGTCACATCTGGACTTTATTTCTCACACCAATAAGTCTGCGCCTAGCCCCCAACATTCTCTCTTCCTCATAAATTGTCTCTGTCCACAGCCCGTGTCCCCAGGATCAAATTAAATGGAGACGAGACGCTCACTTCCGTGAAGAGAGTGGATGACAGCAACATGATGGACCTAGAGAGTGTCAGGCTGAGTGAAGTCAGACAGAAAGTGGGAAATAACCTACGGTGTCCCTTACAAGTGGAATCTAAAAAGAAAAAAGAAGAAATGGTACAAATTAACTTACAACACAGAAAGAGACTCATGGACGGACAGAAGGAACTTACAGTTGCCGGGGGAAGGGATGCTGCCGTTCAGTTGCCCATTTGTGTCCAACTCTGCATGACCCCATGGACCACAGCATGCCAGACGTCTGTCTCTCACCGCCTCCCTGGGTTTGCCCAAGTTCATGTCATTGAGTAGATGATGCCATCCAACAGTTTCATCCTCTGCAGTCCCCTTCTCCTTCTTCCTTCAATCTTTCCCACCATCAGGGTCTTTTTCCAATGAGTTGGCGCTTCACATCAGGTGACCAAAGTATTGGAGTTCAGCTTCAGCATCAGCCCTTCCAGTGAATATTAAGGGTTGATTTCCTTTAAGATTGACTGGTTTGATCTCCTTGCTGTCCAAGGGACTCTAAAGAGTATGCTCCAGCACCACAGTTTGAAAGCATCAGTTCTTCGGTGCTCAGCCTTCTTTATGGTCCAGCTCTCGCAACCATACATGACCACTGGAAAGACAGTAGCCTTGACCACATGGACCTTTGTCGGTAAAGTGATGTCTTTGCTTTTAATCACATGGTCTAGGTTTGTCACAGCTTTCCTGCCAAGAAGCAATCGTCTTAATTCCATGGCTGCAGTCACCATCTGAGTGCTTTGGAGCCCAAGAAGAGGAAAGCTGCCACTGCCTCCACGGTTTCCCCTTCTATTTGCTATGAAGTGATGGGACTGGATGCCATGGTCTTAGAAATGAAACAAATGACCTTACTTACAAAACAGAAAGAGAGGGACTTAGAGAGAGAACTTAACAGTTGCCAGGCGGAAGGGATAGTTAGGGAGTTTGGGATGGACAAGCACACACTTCTGTATTTAAAATGGATAACCAACACATAACTCTGCTCAGTGTTGTGTGCCAGCCTGGATGGGAGCGGGTTTTGGGGAGAACAGACGTATGAATATGTAAGGCTGAGTCCCTTCACTGTTCACTTGAAACTACCACAAGATTGTTAATCAGCTAAACCCCAATAGAACATGTTTTTGATGTTCAAAAAATAAAAAATTAAATAAAATAAAGTGCATCAGGGAACTTACTGGAGAAAGTGAGAGTGAACGGTATTGATAAGAAAAAGTGCCAGGCATTACAGAAGAAGCAATCTTCCTGACGTCTCTCCCTGGAAGGCAAGGTGATTAGGAGGAAGCAGAGAAGGCAAGCTGGCAGACAATGTGCTTCCCCAGACCCTCCAAGCCATGTAATTTCAACTTTGATCAGTATTTGATTTGATGGGAGCCTTCTGGGGTTTATATAAAATCACAGGGGAAGTTACGCATGGAATTCAGTAAGGAGGAGAAGGTCTCTGAGATCAGATACAAAGTTCATTTAAAAAATCACATCAAGGGACTTCCCTGGTGATCCGGCGGTTAAGAATCCACCCTCCAGTGCAAGGGCTGTGGTTTGATCCTGGCCGGGGAGCTGAGATTCGTATGCCACAGGTAACTAAGCCCACAGGCCACAACTGGAGAAGACTGTGATGCGACTGCTGAGCCCAGCACTCAAGAGCCACAGAGGAGAGCCCTCATCTCAACAAGAAGCGCACGACCCACAGCCAGAGAAACCCACATGCACAGAGGAGACCCAGGGTGGTCAGTCTTAAGAATAAATAGATAAATAAAAATGTAAACAGTTATGTCAAGAAAGGGACAGACTCCCGGGACGGATGGCTTCATTTCCCACCCCGTCTTTTATCAGAAATGTCCCACAGAAAGCGGACAAGGGACTGAATGGGATCTCCGTCTCTTTCCATCGTCCGCGTCTTTTCTCCAGGCGTGTGAATAACGGCAGTTTGTATTCTCCTCCCGAGTCGTCCAAGCCTGCTTTCACTACAGTGTGTTCAGTTTTGAGCCCACATTTCTGTGAGGTAGGCCGCTTGATCACAACATTTCTCAAATACGGAAGAGGAAGCTGAGGCCCTTGGGGTAGAAGTTACATCATCGGCTCATAGAGAAGTCAGGGACTGATTCTCGGGCTCCCTGATAGGGGGTGCAGCCCGCTTCTCACCTCTGAATATGCCTCCCTCCCATTACAGTGACCGTTTCACAGTGGTCTCTAGCCCGACTAAGGTAAAGAGAAGATGTATCACTTCTGAAATATATCATTCATAGGAAATTGAAGGAAACAAGGCATGTGTTCACAGATATGGATGGCTTTCAATGACTCAAGTCAGAAACACAAAAATAAATAAGGAAAGAAAGGTTTTTTTTCCCTACAGAAAAATAATCAGATTCCATCAATGCTTAAAATTGATGGGAAAACCGTTAAGTGCCGTAGGTCTGCTGGAAGCCTCCGGGCGTGAGGGAGATGGGCTGGCAGGCGGATACTGGTCTTTCCCGAGCGTTCCTTGTCTTGCTTTAGCCTCTGTCAGTCACTCAGTCGTCAAAGAAATTAGGCTGAATCCCACTGCAAACCTAACTGCCTTAGAGACTTCCTGTGGACTCCAGACCCAAAATTCACTCTGGACTACCTGTGACTCATCTGGTCTAACTCTTCCTGAGCTAATCCATTGCTTCGCTCACTAACTGATTTCTATTTCATTTTATGGCCTCCGAGTGTATGCATTTGGATGCTTTTCAGCTTAATCTGAATCAATATAAAAGCATTCTGAATTAATTATGCTCAATAAATAATTTTAAAAAATGAACCCCCTGAAACCAAAAAACAATAGGAATTGCTCTCAAATGAGCATCTTATAAAGACTGGAAAAAGTAAAGCTTTAAGATATCTTTTGCCTCCAAATTAAAACTCAGTCAAATATTCGGGTTTCTGAACAAACCATAGGTGAAGACCCTAAGGGTCTCACTCACTTTCTGATATATTCAATTATGTAGATTTTCAGGACCATGGTATCAACTGTGAAATAGGGGCCTTATCAATGGGGTCCCTACAAGCTTTAAACAGACATTTTTCCACATGTGTTACAAAAAAGCTCTGTGATGAAGGGGACTTCTAAATCATCTCTTCTGTTGCACTTAGAAACTTGAGAATGTTTTTGACAGATCCATGACAGGCGGCACATGTCAGTTATTTATCTTTAATTTATAAATCTTACCCAAACTGAATAAACTAAAGGGAGATTAAGTAGGTCATAGAACTAAAATTACTAGAGCTCTTAACCTCCAAGCACAGCTTGATCAAGGGTTCAAATTATTTCACGAGTATACTCTCAGGGCTTCCGTGGTGGCTTAGTGGTAAAGAACCCACCTGCCAATGCAGGAGACACGGTTCGGGTTTGATCCCTGGGTCAGGATGATCCCCTGGAGAAGGAAATGGCAACCCACATCAGCATTCTTGCCTGAGAAATCCCATGGACCAGAGGAGCCCAGTAGGCCATAGTCCATGCGGATGCAAATGAGTTGGACATGATTTAGTGGCTAAACAGCAACGATACTCACTCCCTCTCACACACATCGTTTGTCTCCTTTTTCTCACTTACACTCCAACATATTGGTTCAAAACTCAGAGTCTTTCCTCAAGGCTGCATTGTGGCTGCAGCAGCTCCAACCCTTATAGCCTATTCTGTTCCCATCCAGACAATAGAGTGTCTGTTCTCTCTTAGAAGACTCAGAAAAGCCTCATGGCATCACAATGACTCTGAGAGGTCATATATTCATCTCTAAACCAGGATTCCCGGGGTGTGCATGCACTCACTAAAAATAAAGAGGCACTGACGCACTTTGCAGAAAATCAGGCTTAAAGAGTTACACAGTAAATTTCCTTCCCAGCCTTATTGAGATGTAACTGACAAATACTGCATATATTTAAGGCATACGATGTGAGGATTTCATGAATTCATATTTGCATATTGTCCATCTAGTCAAGGCTATGGTTTTCCCTGTGGTCATGTATGGATGTGAGAATTGGACTGTGAAGAAGGATGAGCACCAAGAATTGATGCTTTTGAACTGTGGTGTTGGAGAAGACTCTTGAGAGTCCCTTGGACTGCAAGGAGATCCAACCAGTCCATTCTGAAGGAGATCAGCCCTGGGATTTCTTTGGAAGGAATGATGCTAAAGCTGAAACTCCAGTACTTTGGCCACCTCATGCGAAGAGTAGATGCATTGGAAAAGACTCTGATGCCGGGAGGGATTGGGGGCAGGAGGAGAAGGGGACGACAGAGGATGAGATGGCTGGATGGCATCACTGACTCGATGGACGTGAGTCTGAGTGAACTCTGGGAGTTGGTGATGGACAGAGAGGCCTGGCGTGCTGCGATTCATGGAGTCGGACACGACTGAGCGACTGATCTGATCTGAAACTCACTAAAATGAAGTTCATTAACATACGCATCACCTCACACGGTTTTCCTTTCCTTCCTTTCGTTTCCTTTTCTGGGAACACTCAGGATCACCCCTCAGTCAGAGGCTCCTAAACGCTCCCCAAAGGCTCTAGCGGAGAGCCTGGCATCGAGCACTAGGGGCATTTGTCAAATGAAATGAGGGATACATTGTTTAAAGATCTAAATTACAAATAAATAAAGTATCAGAACATACAAACTCTCAGTGATATCACAGAGATACTGAGAGTTTGGTTCCAGACCACTGGAATCAAGCAAGTATTTCAACAAAGCAAGTCACACACGTGTTTCGGTTTCCCAGTGCACACTTACCATGACACTGCAGTCTATGAAGTGTGCAAGAGCATCATGTCTAAATAAACAATGCACATACCTTAATTAAAAAGTATTTTATTGCCAGAAAATGCTAACCACCATCTGAGCCTTCGGTTAGCTGCGGCAATAATATCAAAAGATCACTGATGACGCATCACCTACCATTTATATAAACTTCACAGTGATGTTGCGGATTGTCTCACTTTGCTTCTTATAACTATACAGTTAGGCTTTGTGTTATGCCCGTTTTATCTATGAATATTGAATGGCCTCAAGGTGGTTGAGTCTCTGGCTTTTCTAAAGACAAAGCAAAACAAAATACACAAACGTTAAGATGACCCCCAATAATTCTTTTCCTCTAAATTCCATGTCTTTGTGTAGTTCCTTCCCCTTGAATATAAGTGAAACTTGTGACTTGGTTCAATACATGGCAAGCTAATAAGATATCACTTTCCTGATTAGATTTCATTATATGGCAAAGATTCCTGTTATGGTAAATTATCTGCCTGCCAATGCAGGAGATGCTGGACATGTGGGTTCAGGCCTTGGGTCACAGAGGTCCCCTGGAGGAGGAAATGGCAGCCCCCTCCAGGATTCTTGCCTGGGAAATCCCATGGACAGAGGAGCCTGACTGGCTATAGTCCGTGGGGTGTCAGAGTCAGACACCACTGAGCGTGTGTGCGCGCGCGCGCGCGCACACACACACATACACACACACACGATACATTGCATGAAGCTCCATCTCATTAAGCTGGAGCAAAAGGTTCCCTTTGCTGGCGTGGTCAAGTGAGCAATCAAAATGAGGAAGCCCATGTCTCAGGATACCGTGGGTGGCTCCTGAGCACTGGAGCTCTGAGGGTGCTTTTGGCTATAGTCTGCAAGAAAATGGGGGCCTTTCTCCTACGGCCACAATGCAATGAATTCTGCCCAAAACCTGGGGAACCTGCGGGTGGACCCTCAGTCAAGACTCTGAGGAGGCTGCAGCCCTTGCTGACACCTGGTTGCCGTGTGGTGAGATCCTGGGGCAGAGCACCCAGCTAAGTGGTGCAGGAGCCAGGAGCTACCGAGGCAAAGAAACCGAGATGGTAAATGAGAGGCCACCTGAGGTGAAGAGCTGACTCAATGGAGAAGACCCTGATGCTGGGAAAGATTGACGACAAAAGGAGAAGGGGCAGCAGAGGATGAGATGGTTGGATGGCATCACCGGCTCAACGGACCTGAATTTGAGCAAAGTCCAGTAGATAGTGGAGGGCTGGGAAGCCTGTCATGCCGCAGGCCATGGGGTCGCAGAGAGTTGGACACGACCGAGCGACTGAACAACAACAATAAATGAGCGTCATTTTAAGCCACTAATTTGTTACACAGCATAGATAACTCACACAGCTACAAAGTCAGCCTTCCTTGCACAACACCATCGCAGACTTTGCCATGGAAACATGGACAGCCTTGCTAAGGACTCAAGCCTCCTACACAGTAAACAAGGATGAATCACTTTATTTTGTCAAGTTGGCAAAAATGTCTGCTGATTGTGGATGCTCAGCAAAATTAGAGACATACACAACCTAGAGCAACAAGATTAGACGGAAAAAGCCATTTTATCCAAAACAACTTCATTAATCACTGTTGACTGCTCACAAATCAGTGTCAAACTCTTTATCTACACAAATAAAATTGTTTTGCCTATCTTTGCTCATTGAGAAATAAAGAAATAAACTAAAACTGTCCAGTGTGGGTTTTCACCATATTTGGTAGGTCTGCTTGCAATACTCTGACTTAAACGTAGGATTGTTGCACCTCCAGATACATTCTATGGGACACGACGGTGAGGGGACGCATTAAGGTCATCGCAGTCAATCTTTCAGAGCAAGTCAGGGTGGGCCACCAGGCTGGTCTGCAAACTAGCTGCCTCGGTGACATTCTGAAGCTTGTTTGAGGCAAAACTGTGAGCTCTGCTCAAAAATGACTGAATCAGGACCTGCACGTGAGCAGGATTCCTTGCTGACCTGTGTTCACATTAAATTTTGAGAAATACTGCACTGAGAGCCTGTGTGATGCTCATCAGGGGAGATCTGCTAAATCCATCAAGATGCTCCAGGCACGTTAACAGTGGTTTGAAAACAGCCCCAAGTTGGTTTCCGGTTCGTGTTGATTGTTTGCTGCTGACCTGCTTTCCTATGCAGTGTGTTCCAGGGACAGGAGCCAGCTCCAAAGGGAACGGGACTCTTGAGCAACTGAGAGGGAGCCAACCTGTATGAAGTAGAGCACCTGGCATAGGCAAGACTTTGGTGGGTGCCCAGTGATTTTCTGAACCTCTACTCTGAACCCGAGGCATCGGCCAGCACCCAGATCCTCAGTCCTGGGAAGCCTAAAGTAAGCAAGTCCTCTGGCCTCCTCAGGCAGCTGAGACCAGAATCTCCGGGTGTGGGTCTCAGGTGTGAGTATTTTTCAAAGCTCCTCACACAGCTGCTCAGGTTTGGGTACCACAGTCTGGTATTGGGGGTGTCAGATGGGAGTCTTTCAATCCAAGGTAGTGATCCAGCAACTACCATCAACAGGCTAAATCTGGCCCCACGCCTGTGTTTGCAAATAAAGTTTTATTGGAACACAGCTATACTCATTTTTTTTGTTGCTGCTTATCGCCACAGTGGCAGGGGCAGTAGACCTGAAATATCGACCATCTGGACCTTAAAGAAATGCTTTTGCAGCTCTGAGATAAGCTCACACAGCGGCTGTTAAGAATTATCTAAGAAAAAAAAACCCATCCAAGAGAAACTGAGTTTTTGCTTCCTCAGTCTTAACAGGTAGAGGATTGTGAATTTTAGCGAGTTTGTGTGTGTGAGTTCACATACTGAGACTGAGGTATAATTATTTTGTTTTGTTTTGCCAGGAATTCTAGTGAATATAGCCTATCCTGTGAAGAAAAAAAAAGTGATATTCTATCCTGCAACTAATCACAAGTTCTACCTACTTGCTTCAAACAAAGCATTTAAAAATAAGAACAGGTATTTAAAAAAAATAGATGGGTGGTTTCTATTTTTTAAAGCAAGAAGAAAAAGAACATGTGTTGCATGAAATGATGCAGAATCGATTCACTTCTTGAAACCACATGCCTTCAGGAGAACCTCGGCAAAAGTGTCATCTATATTTTCATAGAAAATTTGTTACTTATTTTGGGGGACTGTGCAAATCAAGTTTTTTTTTCCATTTCCTATTGGCTCCCCTCTCCCATGACTTTACCTGGGGTCTATCCTTTAATATGCATTTGCTCTACCAAGACAGTGTCTTCCTTTGGAGGAGTTTGGGCCCAGCTGGATGAGTACATCTATGCTGACTTTCTGTCCATCTTTCCTTCTAGTCAAGTGTCACTAATTTACTGAACCTCTTCAAGCTTCCCTTAAGCAAATGCCAATAATGACCTTCTGTGGATGTTTGAAAATTAATCAGAAGCGTTATACATAATCAGTTACAGTGCTGGGTACAATGACCGCTTTTGCCGTTTGAGGGGAGAGAATTTCGTTATCATTCCTCCTTCTGATTGTCTCTAACTTCTGTCCTGTTGACTCCGAGGGTGAGATCGTGCGGGCAGAGCTGCTCTGCACACTGCGGATGCTGCGGCATCTCTACCTTCTCTGGCTTCCCTGGTGGCTCAGCAGTAAAGAATCTGCCCACAATGCAGGAGCTGCAGGAAACGTGGACTGGGTCGAGAAGGTCCCCTGGAGGAGGGCACGGCACCCACTCCAGTGTTCTTGCCTGGAGAATCCCATGGACAGAGGAGCCTGGCGGGCTACAGTCCATGGGGTTGCAAAGAGTCGGATATGACTGAAGCAGCTTGATACTGCACGACTGCCTTCTGCCTTGATTCCCTGGTGGGTCAGTGGTCAATAATCCGCCTGCCAATGCAGGAGAGGCAAGAGACGCTGGTTTGATGCCTGGGTCGTAAAGATCTCCTGGAGGAGGTAATGGCAACCCAGTCCAGTATTCTTGCCTGGAAAATTTCACGGACAGAGTAGCCTGCAGGGCTACAGTGTATGGGGCCACAAAGAGTCAGACATGACAGCGTGAGCACGCACACAGGCTACCTTCTACCCACTCGATGCCAGTAACATCTGCCCCCTATTCAGTTGTGACAGCCAAAACTGTCTTCAGATAATGTCAAATGTCCCTGCAGGAAGAGTCATTCCTCCTTAAGGATCGCTGTTCTAAGGAGAGAAACCTAGCCCTTCTTCAGGGTATATACATCCTGAGATGTATATATGCTTATATGCATGTACATGTGTGTTTCTACAGGTTGTCGAGGAGACATCTTAGTCGCATTTTTAAAGTTCACTTCAATGAATGTAATGAGTTGCTGGCTTTGCAGTCCCTATTTTTATTCCACATTTTATTTTATGAAAAGGCTAGATGGACCTCATCTGGTTCCTTCACATCAGACAGGGTAACGCTGAGCATCTGTCTGCCAAAAAGCATCACATTGCAAATTGGACTGTCTTCCCATTTCTCACTCAATCCATCTGCTCTTGGTTTGCAGCATTAGGAAGCAGCTGATGTGGTCAGCATATCATCAGAGTGATTTTCAATAAAACTTTATAGATTCAAGACTGTTCCCCAGCTATCAATATATCCAGCATGTAAAAGTCATTCCAGTCCAGAAGAAAACTGGACACATCTCAAATTCTACAACCCAAGACCATGTGGTAGGAACTCTACAGCACATTCCAGTCCAAAGTCCTGGGCTGTAAGACTCCAGCATCTGTATTTACAACCACCACGCCCCCCACATGCTCTGTTGTATCACTTTGCTGAATGCCACACACTGGACCCCAAGAAGTGCACAGTATCCCAATAGCCTGGACCAAAGAGATGGACATTATCCAGAAGGCATGGGTTCTCTTCAGCTGAATGGCAGGGTCACTCCACTTTAATATTACAACATGCTTTAATTTGTAAATACTTTTTTTTAAATTTATTTTTAGTTGCAGGATAACCGCTAGACAACACTGTGTTGCCTTCTGCCACACAACACCGTGGATCAGCCGTGAGTACACATACGCCCCTCCCTCCTGAGCCTCCCCTCCGCCCCACCCTTTCCAGGTGTCAAAGATCATACAGCAAATCCCACTGGCTGTCTACTTTACACACGGGGGAGTACATGTCCCCTGCTACTCTCCACTCGTCCCTCCCTCTCTGTGCCCGAAGTCTGTTCCCTGCGTCTGCATCTCCCATTCTTCCTGCAAGTAAGTTCCTCAGTACTGTTTCACAAGATTCCACGTGTGTGTGTTAATATCCTGTACTTGTTTTTCTCCTTCTGATTGAAATTGTAAATACTTTTCTTTGCACCCATCTCTACACTTTCCTTTGAGCTTTTTTTCTGCTCAGGAATACAGTTTTCCCAGCCAGGTATTACCCCTTAACTCTAATGTGGTCTCCTGCCTTTGGGGATGGACACACCTGTCTCCCCTTCCTGCCCCCTTCCCCCCATCAAAGCAGGCACTCACATGCTTCCTCTCGGTTTTTGCCCTTCTTACCTCCAGCAGACACTGTGAACTCTGCCGGATTAAGCGCACCGCTGCAGATGTTACAGTTTATAAGGTTTAGGGCAACAATTCATCTTTTCCTCCTCTGGTGCTGTCAACACTGCCCTCCAATTCTCCACCCTTCAAAATTAGGGGCAGAGAAGATGAGCAGCTGCTTTTCCTGCTGCTCTGAATAATTCATGCCAGTTTAGCTTCAGCTTGGTGATATCAGTGGCCTTGTTTAATACCGAGGGGAAGGAAGAGCCTCTTGAGAATTTTCCAAAGCATGAATTTAAAAGGAATAAGATTTTTTAAGCCTCCAGATTCTTCTGACTTTTTCTCCAACACAAATAAAATACAACAAAAATTAAATTGACAATGGAACTTTCATTCTTTTCAAGATTCTTCTTCAAGATGAAATTAATCAAGTACATTTATTTACATTTACTTTAGGAGCTATGCCATCCAGCCAATAATCTGTGTTGAGTATTCTCTGTGCTACAGGCACGTTACTGGGCAGCTGGGGGGCTGGGGGTGGGAGACGCCGGCATCCCCCTCAACCAGGGGGCGCACCTGCTGGCGGAGGAGACGGATACACATCAAAAGAACTGCCGAATAACCACTCTCAAGGCAGCAGACGCCCTCCGCTATGACTATGGACCCACCACATTAATTCATCTTACAAATGCTTGTATTTAAGGGCTGTGCACCAGAGGCTACTGGACAGTGAGGAAACAGCAGCGCGTGAGCAAAACGGACACAGCGGCGGCCTTGATGGAGCTACTCAAGTGCGGGACCGAGTGGTTGATCGTCCGCACGCACATAAAGGCACCATCTGAGATGAGTGCGGTGAAAGAACGCTCCGCAGCAAAAACACTTCCCAGGAGTTCTCACACGTCCGCTTATCCGCTCATGCCTTCATCTGAGTGCTGTATGTGCATTTCCTTCTCAGCGCTAGGCACTTAGATTTCAGCGCTGGCTGCGGTTGGATGGGCCCCCTGACCTCACAGGACTGCAGTCACCTGGAGGATGAATAATTGAAGAAGCAAAAACAAAGACGCTCATGTACTTAAAACTGTGCTAGTTCTGGGTCAAGGTTGTAAATAGGAAATACGTAGACTTTTTTACATGAATTACCTTACGTAGCGCTCATAACTGCCCTTTCCATGTGATTAACTTGTTTACACATGTTGGCACAGTGGTAAAACAATCTGCCTTCCAATGCAGGAGACCCAAGAGCCGCAGGTTTGATCCCTGGGTCAGGAAGACCCCCTGGAGTAGGAAATGGCAACCCACTCCAGTATTCTGGCCTGAAGGAGCCTGACGGCTACTGTCCCTGGGGTGGCGAAGAGTCGGACACAACGGAGCGACTGAGCTGCATGCGGGCAAACCTGAGTCTCACAGACGTTTTAAGGACACGGGACTGATAAGCCCCATTGAGGCATCACCACCATGGGTTCCCATTGCTTTAGGATAAAACTTAATCCCTGACTATTTACAAAGTCCTGGATGAACCACCCTTGTGTTGAAGACAGATTGCAGGATAAGCAAGAGGCTATTGGCCATTACACACGAGGCCAAGACTGAAAGCAAAAATCAACATTATATCGAGCCCTTGACCTCCATAGCTTGGTGCTTCTAAAAAGAACCCATTCAGCTCTAAATATCACAAAGCTTGACTCTAGTATAGTGTGACTCACTGTATTTTTTCGTGTTTACATCCTTTGCTCAGATTTTCTCACGTTTATCTCCGGTTTAGCAACATGGCTCTTGAACAGCTTCCAGATGTTGTTCTATAGCCCAGGCCAGATTTCACTCTAACTAGTGTCAACTCTGCATATAAAGAAAGGAGTTCAGAAATCAGGATTTCCTTTCCTGCCAAGAATCCCTAGAAACCCTGATCCCAATATATTGTAGACATTTTTCCCTTAATTTTACCGTTTAGCCTCTAAGTCTAACCAGGTGGTACTAGAGGTAAAGAACCTGCCTGTCAATGAAGGAGACACAAGAGACACGAGTGTGATCCCTGGGTCAGGAAGATGTCCTGGAGAAGGAAATGGCACCCCACTCTAGTATTCTTGTCTGGAGAATCCCATGGACAGAGGAGCCTAGTGGGCTACAGTCCACAGGCTTTCAAAGAGTCAGACATGACTGAAATGACTTAGCATGCACCCATGCAGCTTCTAGGGTCTGTGCTTGGTTAATGAGTGATGGGGTTTTGTGCAACAAAAATCAAAACACAATACCATGCTTTTGGAATAAAAACTGATACATTTTATCTAGATGAGAAAAAAAAATGAATTTGGGAATATTTTGGCTACTTAGTAATACTGAGAGTGACCTATGAAGCTAAACTAGAGGGGCAACATATGTCTGAAACTAGACAAAAAATTTCTCCCATGAGATCTATTTCAATTTTTTTCCCTTAATGTCCAGTTACAGGGTTGGGCAGTGATGTTCCCTGAGTCTGTTTCATGTCACTGGTGTCAGAGTAGCTGGTGTGAAACATGATAATCGGGTTCAGGACCTATGATTTTGAGTTTTTCATGCCTACAGTGTCCTTAAAATTAATCTGTTGAATGTACAATTATTTTAAACACCCTTTTTAGTTAGAAATCATTTTTAAAAGATAATTTTACATTAAAATATGACTCCTTATCCTTTAATTCTTAAAGTTTAAGCTCATTTAATATAGCAAAGGTTGAATAAATTCTCTAGGTAATATATGGATGTTAATTAAAATTCCAAATCTACCTTCAGTGGAGATACCACATCAATATGTTTCCTTTGAAGCAAACCAAATTAAAAATGTGACTTTAAATTTATTATCAAGTATCTGTTGAGGAACTATTATGCTTTTGTTCATTCTTTTGTTTTTTGAGTAGGAAAAGAAACAAAAATTTTACTCATAAGATATTATGGTGTATTGGGATCACAGTGTACTGGGAAAAATTTTAGCAGATAATTAAAATCAAGTGTGATTACATTTGTCTTAGATTTTTTTTTCTCTGTAAAGAAAATCTCATTATTAAAATCCCTATAAGGAAAAAACAGGTTTAAAAAATAAAACTTTGTGTAGATGGAATTTTAAAATCCTTTAACGCCAACTTGATTTTTTTTTCCCATGAAAGCTATTGTTTTCTAACACTCTTTGTGAATAACTTGGCTCCCATATTGAGAGGAGAATCGTGATGTAATTAAGAGCATGGACGCAGAGACTCCTGTCTGGCCTCAATTCCGTCTCTGCCAACCTCTAGCTGCAACTTTGGACAAGTTCCTGAGACATATTGTGCCTCCGTTATCCTATCTGTAAAATGAGATAATCATCATAGCTATTATTATCAAGTTACTAAAAGGCTTAAATGAACTCCTAATTGGAAGTGCTTAGAGTAATGTTTTATATCTCACAGACACTCAAGAAGAGTTGTTTATTATTGGAGAAGAGGGCGGCAGAGGATGAGATGGTTAGGTAGAGTCCCCAGCTCAATGGACATGAATTGGAGCAAACTCCTGGAGACAGTGGAGGGCAGAGGTGTCTGGCGTGCTGCAGTCCACAGGGTCACAAACAGCTGGACACAACAACCAGTTGTTAACATTATCATTTCACAGCAAGAGACTATTTTCCTATACTTTTTATTGCTTTTAATTTTACACAATACTTTTGCATTTCTTATCCAAATTGACCCTAAAACCACCAGCTAAAGATGGGGAAGACAATACTGCCCACTATATATGGGGAGCCTGCATCTGAGAGCTTGAGACTCTCAAGTTTATTTCACGGCACAGGAATCCTTGTTCTCTCACACCTCCCCTACCACCATGCTTGGCTGGGAGTCCAGATGGACTTGATCTTTACTGGTCACTTGGTCTTCATTTGATACCTCTCATCAGTTCTTTCACAGGAATCGAACATGACTGAGCGACTTGACTTTCACTTTTCACTTTCATGCACTGGAGAAGGAAATGGCAACCCACTCCAGTGTTCTTGCCTGGAGAATCCCAGGGACGGGGGAGCCTGGTGGGCTGCTGTCTATGGGGTCACACAGAGTCGGACACGACTGAAGTGACTTAGCAGCAGCAGCAACAGACTGACCAACGACTCTGGGGAAGTTAAAAACCACATTGTAGGAAGTAAGTTGGAGAAGCATTTCTGTCCACAAACCCAGAGGAGACAGCTCCATCTGCCTCTGAAGCCATTAGATAATACCAGGCAAGAGTAATGGAGTGGGGTGCCATTGCCTTCTCCAAGATAATACTTGTAATGATACCAAATTAGAATGAAGTCTGATGGGTCCAACCGGGGCCACCCTCAGGTAATTCTCATTGATAAGAGTAACTGTGTGTTTTCTGTAAACCACCCAGTCCCCCTACCCTAGAGGAACAGAGCTCACAAGAAGGCTGCAGGTCTTGTAGGATGGCCGCAGGCTGCACCTGTGAGGGGTAGAGATATCTTAACATGCTCTGTCCCCATCTCAGTCATCAGGCAGCTTCCCTCTGCACTGAAGGCTAGTAAATAAGTATTAAATGAATTAATCATAGCATTGCTTCAGGACTTGAATTCATGGACTTAACTAAGCACTATATGTTAAAACACATGGTATGCAGGCCCTGAAAATGTTACTTCTTCCTTTCTTTGCAAATAAGTATAATAGCACTGTACCATTCCAAGCAGATATGCATTGTTTTTTCACTTAATAATAAAATTGTTCACTGAATGACTAAAACTCTTTGCTGATTGAGTATATGGCCTGGAGATATGCTTCTATTTGAGTGCAAAGGAAGCTGAGTAACCCTGTAATTATTATAATATTGTTTTCCATCAACAGAATCATAAAGTTGAATCGGGTAAGTAGTGGTTAGTAGTTAGTGGCTAGTGGTTAGTAACCGAACTGAAGGCCACCCTGCTCCAGCCTGCTAGTTTATGCAGGAATAAGACTACTGCGTAGCCAGATATTTTTAAGGGAATCCAAATCAGTAGATTATTATGTGAAGTTTCCAGATTGTTAAATATTGATCATAAAATGCATTTAAGGTAACACACCAGGCATCTGCTTCTTGCCAAGTCGAATAATAGGAATTGTATTTACTACCCCCTAGCAAAAAACTACACAAGATACTTAAAATAACGGATACGGTAACGAAGGACAATGATCCCGAGAGGTAGGAAACACAGGAGAAAATCCATAAACAAGAACTCAATAAACTTGACTTCACCACAATTTAGAACTTCTGCTCTTCAAAAGACAATGTTAACAGAATGAAAAGATTGGAAAGAAATGTATCTGGTAAAGCACTTGTGTTCAGAATATATAAAGAACTCCCCAAACTCAATAATGACAAATATTACATAGTATCATTTACATGTGGAATCTAAAACATTGACACAAATGACTGTATTAATATTTACAAAACAGAAACAGACTCACAGACATAGAAAACAAGCTTATGGTTAATAAGGGCAAAGTGGGTAGGGATAACTGAGGAGTTTAGGATGAACATACACACACTGCTATACATAAATTAACAACAAGGACCTACTGTATAGCACAGGGAACTGCACTCAGGATTTTGCAGGAACTTCCACGGGAAGAGCACCTGAAAAGCCGCATATATGTGTGGCACTCACAGTGCAGCTGAAACTAACAAAACTGCACAGGAACTAGACTTCAGGTTTTAAAAATATAAAATAACACTCAATAAGAAATCAACAAAATATTTGAATGGACTTCACCAAAGAAGATATACAGATGGCAAATTAACACATCAAAAGAAGTTCAACATTATTAACCAGTAGTGAAATGCAAATTAAAACCCTGATGAGATACCATTACAACCCATTAAAATGGCTTGAATTAAAAATACTGGCAATACCAAATGATGGTGGACACGTGAAGAAGTTAGGATGTGAAGAAAATGGTGGTTGGAAATTTAAAATATTGCAACTACTTTAGAAACACAGTTTGGCAATTTCTTTAAAACCTAAATATACACTTATTTTCTGAGCTAGCCATGCCAAGTGCAGGTATTTGCTGAGGAGAGAAAAATGCATCATCCATACAAAGATGCATACCCAGATATTCACAGAAACTGCATCTGCAGTGGCCCCAAGTGAAAATAACCCAAATATCCATCTATTGATGGATAAACATATGGATATGTTTAAACACATGGATAAACACATGGCATATGGATAAATACTGTGGTATGTCTATACAATGGAAGACTAGTCCACAAAAAAGGGATGAATTATAAATATCTACTGCACCATGGATCTCAAAATAATTATGCTCAGTAAAGAAAAACAAACCAAAAGATTATATTCTCTATGAATCTTTTTTATAAATCTCTAGAACATGTAAACTAATCTGTCAATCTGGGCTGCTATAACAGAAATACCATAGCCTGGTACTGTCTTAGAAACAATAGAAATGTATTTCTTACCTTTCTGGAGTCTGGGAAGGTGAAGGTTAAGATTTCGTATCTGGTGAGAGCCTGCTTCCTGGTCCTGGATGCCATGTCCTCACCTGGGGGAAGGGGTGAGGGCGACCTCTGCAGCCTCTTTTTTAAGGGCACTAATCCTATTCATGAGGGCTCCACCCTCATGGCCTAATCACCCCTCAAAGACCCCACCTCTTAATACCATCACACTGGGGGTTAGGTTTCAACTGATGAATTTGGGGGGAACATAGACACTTAGTCTACTGATAATCTCTAGTGACAGAAGGAAGAACGGGGTTACATAGGGATAGGGTAGGGCAGAGAGGGGCAGGCGGGAGGAAATACAGAGGCATATGAGGATATATTTGAACTTCCCTGGTGGCTCAGATAGTAAAGAATCTGCCTGCAATGCAGGAGACAGGGGTTCAATACCTGGGTCAGGAAGATCCCCTGGAGAAGGAAATGGCTCCTCACTCCAGTATTCTTGCCTGGGAAATCCCATGGACAGAGGAGCCTGGAAGACTACAGTCCATGGGGTCACAAAGAGCCGGACACAATTGAGTGACTAATACATTACTTTTTTTTTTCATGAGGATATATTTAGGGATAATGGATACGTTCACCACCTTGATAGTGGTGATAATTTAGTGGGTATACACGTACAAAAAATTCTATAAAATTATACTTTTTAAATATGTTTGGAATTAAATGTCAATTACAGCTCAGTAAAGCTATTAGAAAACAAAACAATAACATGGATTTTAAAAGGTAAACACCAGGTCGGCGACACGCAGGACTCTGGGCTATGAGTTTGCAAACTCTGATCTGTGTTCATGACTTACTTTCAGGAAAATACTCACAGCCCCGAACACCTACACTAAATTACGAAATGAAATGTTTGCTAAATGGGGGCTCTCTTGTTGGCTCCTTTCAAACAAAGCAAGTACCACTTCCAACTCTTTCCTTGAATGATCCAAGCCAACTCTTTCTGAATGGTTTGATGGCTGCTGAGCAAAAGTTCTGATTTAAGTCCAGAATCTCTTAATAGCAAAAGATGGCATGCGAGGCAGAACTCGTTTCCCTTTTGACGTTCACACATAATTCCTCTTCACAGCGGCAGGAATTACAGGTTTAATAGCACCCTGAATCTCTGCTGACAAAGTCCCTTCCCAAACCTCACTTGCCTCACACAACAGACTCTCTCTGTGATGTGGAACTATTGTTCACAAAGCACTGTGGAGACATCTTTCTGAAAGACTCCAATACGTGAAGGGAATGGAGATTTTCCTTACAGCGGGTTTCATAAATGTATGAGGTAGAATAAAAAGTTTTAAATCCGCATTTAGGAACTTACTGAAAGCATCTACGTGTAACTATGGATTGCACGAGCTGGGCAGAATGAACAGAGCTTTCTCTTTCTCCTCTGCTCCCTTAACCTCGCTCCCTTTTCTACACTGACGTCTTTGAAAAGACGCAGGCTTTTTCATTCAGGAGCATGGTCATTTTGGTAATAAGAAGATCCAGCCAACGGAAACACCGCTCTTCCCAGCGCTGTAACGCCTGTCTGTCTCCACTGGCCTCAGAGTGGCTCCTTCCTCCCCATCGGCCGGGCCGACTGCGGTCCCGGGCAGAGGCAGCAGGCACAGGGCCTGCCGCGGGCCAGCGGGCCCGGCCGTGGGCCGCCTCGGCGGAGCCGTTCCTGCTCTGTCTGGCACGTGGGGCGCATTCCTGAGAGCGGCCCCGTGGGGGCTCCATCTACGCGCCCCCGCAGAGATGCGAGCCGTCTCTCCCGTCGTCCGCTGGGACGCCTCCTCTCTGCGGGGGCGCCGGTCTGTGGGGCTTCCAGGGCCTCCTTTACGACGCTTGGTTCTGCCTTCAGACGGTCAGGGCTGGTCCGTGAGAAGCGCGCCTTCCTGTTCTGAGCCCAAGGGAGGCTCGCAGGGCAGCCCTCTCTGCTCGGCTAAGCCCTCCATCCCTCGGCTTCCCTTCATTCAGCATCCGATGCTGATCCCTATGTCCCCAAAATCAAGGAGGACGTATGTCTAGTTCTCAATGTGGTTCTCTTCAAAATCTCTCCGTTGGATAGAGGTAAAGAATCTGCCTGCCAATGCAGGAGACCCCGGCTTGATCCCTGGGTCGGGAAGATCCCCTGGAGAAGGGCACAGCTACCCACTCCATTGTTCTAGCCTGGAGAATCCCATGGACAGAGGAGCCTGGCGGGTTACAGTCCATGGGTTGCACAGAGTCGGACACAACTGAATGACGAACACTGACACTGCCTAAGAAAGTAACACCGTGTTCATTTCTCCACCGCGAGGTGCAATTCCGGAATACACAGCACAGCCACTGCTCTGCGCGAAGACCACCGAGTCCTGGCCCTGCCGCCCCTCCACGTGGCTGGTGGCTGCGTGACGGGCTGCTGCTGGCGGCACCCCAGAGTCCTAACCTCTTGGCAAAGCCTGCGCAGCTGATGGAACCTTGAATTAAAATGGGAGAGCATTTGTCTCTTGTCCATTTCTGAGCTTTAGAAAACAACAGGAAGGTAAGGGAAGGCAACAGAAAAAGTCATATTAAATTTCATAAGCTTACATAGAAAAAAGGGCTCAGTGAATGTTGTAATTACAACTGGCCAATAGCTTATCTCTCTTTTCTCTGTGCTCCAGGGATGAGATCATACTGCAGTTTTCAGCTTAAAATTAATTCCATGAAAATCTATTTTATGAGAAGTTTTGAGAATTTTCTTGAATTACAATCCATAAATGAAAATGTGTGGAAACATGACTCAGAATAACTTGAACTCAGTACCTCAGTGATTATAACCTTATTTTAAATTGTTTAAAACATTCAAGCTAATCATTTAAATTATCTAAAATTCTTTGTGCTAAAATACCCAAATGTTTCAAAGGAAAGTAGGTTGGGGTGATAGTGTTTTATTTAAATTAAATACATAATTGCCAAAAGTATATTCTTTAAGGTTCGGGGAGCTTGGGTTAATTCAGTTTTCACTGCCTGCTTAAAATGGGGTATGTTCAAAGAATATAGAACTAGGTTGGATATTTGCTAAGCTGCCACTTATCTCTATTACCTTATGATTCTATCTTTGCTATTTTTAAATGACAATATCCAGGCTTAAAACGAATGTAAAAATGGGTATAAATGTAAAAAGGTGCTCCTCTTCCCATCACAGTCTGACCTTGATACCACACCTCAAAGGGAACTATCGTAAACAGCTTAGTTCTTTACACACACTCATACACAAACACACACACATACACAAACACACACACACACGCTAACACACACACACACACACACAAATAAATATCCAGTGGCACAAGCTTACACAGTGCTTGCCTGCTTGCTTTTACCAAAAAACACAAAAAGCAGGGGGCGCCTCTCAGCACAACTCTGTAACCAGCTTTCTGGTTTGTGTTGTCCCGTCACTTCCTTCTATACATCATGGCTCTCCTTTAGCAGAGGCATGCATGATCTGTATTTCTTTTTAAGGTGGTCAACACAGCTCATATTTACTAGGTCAATTCACTTAATCATCTAGTCTTGTTGGTCTTTCAGGCAGCTTTAGGGTTTTTGTTTTCTTTTTCCAAGGCTGCCATAATTATTAATGTGCCGTGCTGTGCTTAATTGCTCGGTCCTCTCTGACTCTTTGTGACTCCATGGACTGCACGAATCCTCATGTGCCCACCAGGCACCTCTGTCCATGGGATTCTCCAGGCAAAAGTACTGGATTAGGTTGCCATGGCCTCCTCCGGAGGATCTTCCCGACACAGAGCACGAACCCAGGCCTCCCGCAATGCCGGTGGATTCCTTACCATCTGAGCCACAAGGGAAGCTCAAGAATACTGGAGAGGGTAGCCTGTCCCTTCTCCAGGGGATCTTCCTGACCCAGGAGTCCAACTAGGGTCTCCTGCCTTGCAGGCTGATTCTTTACCAGGTGAGCTACCAGGGAAGCCCAAATGTCAATAATAAGACTTAAAAGTCTGTATGTGACATTTTCTTGTTCAGAGCTCCCATTACTCTTGCTTATATTTTAAAAAATAGAAAATGCAGACATTAAGATGAGTGATTAACTCAAGGGTGAGGACAGGGGGCTGCATGGGAGCGGGTTTTGATGTCTCTGGCCATGATCAGGCAAGTGGAGTAAAATGAAACATAACCGAAACTCCTTCCCCATGGGGGTAACAGTCTGCCCTTTGCACAGACTTATCCAGAGATACTGCGTTGTAAGTACCAGATGGTCTATGATGCTGCGGCTTTATTTTATGATTTTCAAAGGTTGGAAAGAATCAGACACTCCAGGCTGCTTCTCTGCTTCGCATGAAAGACCCACAACCTTTGCACGGTCCTGGAGAGGGCCACCTGACCTTCAGTCCCTCTGAACGTCCTAGGGAGACCCCTGAGTCCTTGAGGGCAGGCCAGTGTGTCTTTCCATGTTCATTTGGGAAAATATGCTCTTTATTAATCCAGACACAGTGCTCAGGCAAATGGAATGAGCAAAAAGGGACCACCAGGTCCATTACAATCAGAATCTTCTGTGTATGTAGATAAGATAAAATGGGTTACATTAGCTGCATGTGTACATTAACTGTTCATTTTTCATACAGATAGTCCTGTTTAATAAGTAATGGCACCTTAGTCCATTAAGTTTCATGGCTAATATGTCCCTCCTCCCTCTGAATCTTGTTTAAAGAAAAAACATTTGGTTGGGTAATGTGCAGGATGTACCTTGGGGTACCAATTTATAGTACTCTCTTATCAGAAATTGCTTCCAAATGCCTCATATCCATATTTGAAATTCTGCAGGCAACAATTTCCTACACCGCGCTTGTGGCGCTCCATGGCAGATTACCTCAGTTGATGATGCAGTGGGTCAGGTAGAGAGCGGACGGATACACACAGGGGAAACCAAACAGAAACAAACGACTATCGATTTGGACAAGATTTCTTATTGCATGGAATTTTAAAATTTAACCATTTAACTAGTGTAGTAAAGCCAGGTTTTATTCATCAGTGTTGTAATTCCTAGAATATTGGCTACAGCTGTCATTTTTAAAATACATTATTTACATGCATGTTATACAAATGTCTTTGGACTCTATCCCTTCTGTCTTCATTCCTGAAAAGCCCTTTCCCGGGTCTGTGTCTGGCTTATCATTTAGCTGTTAGCCCAGGTCACTTCCTCACGTCAGGCAAGGCACTCCTGGGCCGATCGGCAAACATGAAATGCGGACTGTGTGCATTCTAGCTTTGTATCCATGTTCAACATCCTGGCTACGACACCGTTCCATGGTGATTTCTAGAATGACGTTGTTCTTAGGACACACACACTAAAGGGTTCCTAAGTGAGTAACACAAGCGAAGGATCAAGGTGCCCAAAGCTCTTAATTGGGTCAGAGCGATGTATTATACAACAATTATACAGAAAATACGGCAAGTGTTAGCAGTTGGTTAAACTGAAGGAGTCATGAGTCAACGATACTACTTTTGTAACATTTTCTAGATTTGATGTGTTTTCAAAATGAACAGTTGGAAAAAACAAAATAGCCTCCTTAGAGAAGATGTCTCTCCATTACTGAAGTCTCCACTGCCCCGTGCCGTCTATGCCATTATTCACATCACAGAACATTGACTTAACATCACTAGAATGCTTTACTTTTCAGTAACTCTGTCTGCCATCCTTCCAGACAGAATGCATGTAGGGCCTTCACATTCATCACCTCATTACACAGAACATTTCACAGAATGTTAAAAGATGCTCAAAAAATTTTTTTCTGAAAATATTTTTTGAAAATCTTAATTCATGGCAAATTCATATCAATCACCCAACATGTTTTCTGAAATTAGTATCCTTCTCGTAGTTGCCAGATTCTTGGGAAATGCAAATCTTTTGATGTGAGCTAAAAGTGTAATGTCCACACACACACACATAGCTAACCAACAAGCGTGGCAGAGCACAGTGACTTTACTTGGCCTGTTCATCCCATTCACTGGCATCACTGGCAAAAGTCAATCGTGGATTGACTACATTTCCTTTAACATCGGCACAAAACCCAGCATCTAGTAGCTCTGGCAGAACCAAGAGGAGACTCAGGCCCCGTCACCAAGTGCACACATGTGCCGTGTGCGCTGGCAGAACTGTGACTCAGCCCACGTCACTAAGTGCACACGTGTGCCGTGTGCACTGGCAGAACCATGACTCAGCCCACGTCACTAAGTGCACACATGTGCCGTGTGTGCTGGCGGAGCCGTGACTCAGCCCATGTCACCAAGTGCACACGTGTGCTGTGTGTGCTGTGCGCTCAGTCACCTCTGACCCTGCGATTCGTGGGCTGTAGCCCTCGGGGCTCCTCTCTCTGTAGGTTCCCCAGGCAAGAACACTGGAGTGCACTGCCATTTCCTACTCCAAGGGATCTGCCCAACTCGGGGACTGAACTCACGTCTCTTGTGTCTCCTGCCTTGCCAGGCAGATCCTTTATAACTGGGCCACCTGGGAAGTCCCTATATGTGTAAATATACACATACTTTACTAAAAACTCCAGAAAAACAGCATGTAGTCACAAACATCTGTGCCCAGAATAGGCATCTGTACAAGACACATCCTCTTTGCTTTGTCCATATTTAGAGAAGCCCAGCAGCAGGTGATCTGCCTATTCCTTTTACAGGAATTTCTGGTCAATGTCCAACCTGTTTCTTCCTGATCATAACTGATTTTCCAGTGCGGATTATAAAATTGCATCTGATTTCTGTTGGATTTTATTATTTGGAGGATTTTTGGAGTTCTAAACTTATGCTTTTCCTTTGGATGAGGAATAGGTATTTTTCACCAAGATAATAGATGCAAATGACGTGGCTGAGGCTAGTTATCAAGTCAAGTTTACATAGCACATGGGGTACATGCTTTTATGCTTTGAGGTGTTTTGATTTTTGTTGGGCAAAACAGCCATCTGGCAGATCAGAGAGAACAATTCTAAAATGAAAAGGATCCCTCAGTCTAAAAATAATGAGCTTCATGGGTGCAGCTCATTTTTTAGTTAATTGCCCTTAATTTATTCAGCTGAAATACCTTACAGTTTTCCGTGATTAAAGGGCACCATGTTTGACTTGTCATTGAATTAGTTTGATATTGATATAAATGAGCCATAAAGTATCCCATGATTGTTTCCTGAATAATATAAATGCATTTTCTTTTGTTACTGGCTCAATAAAGAATGAGATATACCTGATCTGTGGGTTTTTAAGCAAATCTTCTGCAGTTTGAAAATGAAGGGAAGATGGACTTAATCAGCAAGGAATGTATTTCCACAAGAAATTAAAACGTCTGTTGGTAATGAAGCTTATTTACTGTGATGCAGAATGAATAATGGTACCAGTTTCCATTTCTGTCTTAAACCTGAAAGAAATAAATCTCCATCAAAAAAAAAAAAAAGAGGAAAAAAGGAAAAAAACCAGCTAGACAAACAGTTGTCTCACCCCAACCCCTCTGTTGAACAATGGTCTAATTTACAGTAGCATATTGACTGAATTTGCTGTTTGCCTCAAAACTGTGTATTACAAACATTTATAAAAAGTCAATTTATTATAGGATAATTTAAGAAAATAAAAAAAGAAAATGTACACATCTGCTAGGCATGTCTCAGATAAAAACAGCTTATCTGTACTGCAACCTTCTGCACAAGTCATGTCATAAGAAGCATCCAGCTAAGGGTTACGTGCCAGCAAGACGCACTGAAAGGAGGGCAACTGGTAGCCTCTAAATGCTGATATGTTTTGCCCCAAAACACCGAATGAAACGCTCCCATTTTCTTTCTTTGAAGGACTTTTCCATGTTTCTAGAAGATATTGTTCAGTTGCTAAGTCCTGTCTGACTCTTTGTGATCCCATGGATCGCAGCACACCAGGCTCTGTCCTCCACTATCTCACAAAGTTTGCTCAAGTTCAAGTCAAAAAGATGAGCCATTTGAAAAATATACCTAGAATTTCAAACCTAACTACACAGATCTGAACTCCTTTATTCTATTAAGTCTTCTCCCCTTATTTCTGATTTCTGACCATGTCCTTACAGCTTTTAAATGATTGTGAAAATTTTAATTGTGTTTCCTGGTCCTTTTAACTTGCCTTGGTGCAAGGAATCTGAGACAGAGCTGTCCACCAGAAATAAAATGTGAGTCACACATGAAAGTATAGATTTTCTGGTAGCTACATTTTTAAAAGTAAAAAGAGGAAATTAATTTAATAGTATATTTTATCTAACACAAATGTGTCCCCAACATTTTCATTTCAACCTATAATCAGCATAACAATTTTTTTCATAGTAAGTCTTTAAAATTGAGGTATAGAGTACTTACGCACACGTAGTGGACTGAATGCTTTTGTCCTAAAATTCACATGCTGAGATCTGCAACCCCAGTGCGGTGATATGAGAGGGGGCCTATGGAAGGTGATTAGGTCATGAGGGTGGAGACCTCAGGAATGAGATCAGTGCCCTTACAAGAGACACCAAAGAACTCTCTCTCTCTGCCCGCCAAGTGAGGAATACAAGGAGAAGGCAGCAGTGTGCAACCCAGATGAGGCTCTTAGTCGACCCTGGCATGGTGGCACCCTGGTTTCAGCTTCTAGAACTGTGAGAAATAAATCACTGTTGTTTATAAGCTACCTCCTCTATGGTACTTTTTTTTTTTTTTTTTTTAGCAGCCCCAGTGGACTAAAACAGAACATCTCAGCTCAGATAACCACATTTTAAGACTTCAAGAACCACACACGGCTTCTGGCTGCTGGATCAGAAACCACAATTCCAAGAGAAACATACAGAGTACTAGAACTGATATCAATAAGCCTCGAGGCTTGCAGTTGCCCTCCGTCAACTGTCTCGAGCAAGTTAACCAGGACACTGAACCCAAGGGCTAAGGGTTTTAAATCTTTAAAATAAACAGGTCAGGGTAGATGGTCTTGAGTGTTTATTTTAACTCTAAGATGATGATACTGTTATCATATGAAGAAACTTTTGCTTTCTGGCTTCCCTGGGGTTGCTCTGAAAAACCATTATCCATGGTTAAGTAAATAACATTCCCGCTGAGGACCACTGTGGAGCAGCGACTCAGGCTTGTCCTGCGAGGAGCAGCTGGCTTGCAAATCGGAGCCTGCAGCTTAGAAGGCCTGCTCTAGGGATTCTTTTGGTGAAGGCTCATATTTAAAATCACAGTCTTTAAAATTTGCCTTTTACTTTTTAATAGTATCTTAATAAACATGACATGCATCCTCCAAATACATTTAGGTTTCTCACTGCAGCTAGTTTCAAGTGCGTTGGTTGTTGACACCTGGAGTGTGTCTGTGGGGCTCACATGAGTGCTAAGTTGCTTCAGTTGTGTCTGACTCTTTGTGACCCTATGGACTGTAGCCTGCAAGGCTCCTCTGTCCATGGGATTCTCCAGGCAAGAATACTGGAGTGGGTTGCCATTCCCTTTCCCCAGGGAAATTTCCTGACTCACGGATTGAAGCTGGGTCTCCTGCACTGGCAGGTGGATTCTTTACCATCTGAGCCACCAGGGAAGCCCCATTTTAAGTGAGACCATCCCGCAAATACCCTCCATATCGCAAAATGCTAGTCATCTCCGTGTGGGTGTGCTGGATGCAGAAACATGCTGCGCTGACATAGGTCTTAACTACGTTGCATGGTCTTCATATGCGGGTGGTAAGTGCACGACATGCATCATTTCCTTTCATTCACAGTGAGGGAAGGGGGGGTTGGAAAGATTTGCTGGTTTTCTCAAGATCGCCCAATTGTTTCCTAGTGAAGACAGAACTTGAATGGAGACTCTCCTCCTGATGGATGAGGGTGTTCTTAGCCACTAGGTCCTGCTCCCTAACTGTCCTTTTCTGCTCAGGTGAGCCACTCCTCCAGGTCAGTCTCAACCCTGGCTGTATATGAGAATCACAGGGGGCTTTTTATTTTTTTTAACTTAAAAAATTGCTTTACAATGCTGTGTTAGTTTCTGCTGCACAATAACATGAATCGGCTATAAATACGCATCTACCTCCCACCTCTGAGCCTCCCTGCCACCCAGCACCTCATCCCAGCCCAGCAGGCCATCACGGAGCCCCGGAGCTGATGCACAGCGGGAGTTCTAAACCTCCCACTGTCCTCGCCCACCCACAGCACCAAAACCTACTGACTCAGAGCCTCTAAGCACCATCTGGGCTGGGGTGAGGCCTGGAGCTGGGTGTTCTTTCAAAGGTTTCCCATACACTATGATTTTCATCAAAAGCAGAAAGGAAACCTTAACCTAAGGAATAGCTACTTCCATTTTACTCATTAAAATATAAGTCTGCGCACACAAAGAGAAGTAGATGACTAAAATTGTGTGAATATGTGTGTGCCAAAGGTACTTTTTACTAAACATTTTAAGTATAAGGATGGTGTGTGCTTGTCCTTTAAAATTTCAGTTCGTGTTCCTTAAGCATTTGTTTGTATCATAGCCAAGCACCTTCAGAGACCTGCTGGTAGCCCACTGTTTAATTCTCTTCCGATTTTTCCATCTCTTAAGCAAGTTCTCAGCTCTCACATCCCACTCTGAATTAGCCTGAAAACCGACTAACATATCTTTTAAATTATGTATCATGTGTCAATATGTGTGCAAAATACATAAAATTTGTATTTCAAAATAATTTTTTGTATTTGTTTTTGTCACGTAAAGGGAAGCCCTTGGGGGGACCGAGCTCTTTCTGTCTCTCTGCTCATGCTTCCTGCCCTTACGCCCCGCACGATCGTTCCCCTCCAGAGTTTTGCCGGAACTCCTGTGGGAGGAGGGCCTCCGAGGGACAGGACGGGCCTGGGGCGGTTCTTCCTCTCGGCTGAGTGGCCAGGCCCCTGTCACAGGCTCTCTCTGCTGGAAAAGGACGCTGGGAAAAGGGCCTCCTTGAAGCAGGGCAAACGGGCTCCATGCCCAGGCTCCAAAAAGTGAACGAGCAAGCCAACAAAATTCCCAGACCGCCGCCAAAAGCAGCGAAAAATACAGAGTGCTAAGGACGAAAGGGGGGCCTTGGGAACGGGGCGCCCACAAAGGGGACGCCGTCCCTCGCTGAGGCATCACGGCTTTCCGTCTCCATGTTCCAGCGCAGCCTGTCACTGTATGTTCATTCACTTACCTCCGTCTCTTGCTTATTGTCTGCACTGCCCTTTGTCTCTGTAGGGTCAACGTTTGCTCTTCTCACCAGAGCCTCCCTGCCACCTACCATGTTGTTTGGCCAAGAAATGTAACGAATCTTTGGTTACTGAAAGCTGAATGATGAGGTTATGGAGTGAGGAGAAGTAAGGACAGGAGGGGCTCCTGTTTCCCTTATCTAACCGAGACCTACTCTTTTTAGTAAATTGATTTTTTTTAATCAGAATATCTTTAGTGTTTTAATACCACCACACTTTAAACAGTCTTTTGTTATGTTTGCTTTCAATAAAAGTTTTGGCATAAATTCCCAAACCCTGATCATAAGGAAGATCATAAGGAAGAGTCCATACACAATGCAGAACAATATATCATGACTTCCACACCACAGAGCAAAGTCTAATGCGATGCAGTAAACACAGATACAACACTGAAATGAAACTCACGGAAATGAAAGTTACATAAATCAAAATGTTAATCAGTCATACTGAAGCTAACTTTAAAATTGCTCCCTTAGACTGTTGTAGAAACTAGGAAATCTTGTATCAAAGTATATAATTTCATTTCACAAAAATCTAAACATCACAAAATCCTTTTTCTACACCGCCAGTGATATTGAGTCAGACTGGCTGAATCCCGCTTCGGGGGTCTCCCCTTCTTTCTAAGCCCCACGTTCGCTCAGCTCTAATCTCTCGCTTGACCTTTTTCCCAGATTGCAGGTCATCAGTTAATGCCTTAGAAATTGGCACGGATGGTGCATATGCAGACTCAGCAAAGAAAAAAAGATAGGCTTGGAAGAAAGAACAGAAAACATTATACTCTTGCTTCTTTGAAAGATAAGGTTCAGCTTACTTTGCAAAGAGTATTGAACAAATCATAGTACCACACTGTGTCTTTTAGCAGCGATTTTAGAACGGTCCCTTTACCCTTCCATCAATTATTAAACAGAGCGCTCTAGTTGAGAGGCCGCCAACTCTCACTTCCCATGCTATGCTGCTGCTAAGTCACTTCAGTCGTGTCTGCTCTGTGCGACCCCATAGACGGCAGCCCACCAGGCTCCCCCGTCCCTGGGACTCTCCAGGCAAGAACACTGGAGTGGGTTGCCATTTCCTTCTCCAATGCATGACATCCTCAATTTTTCCTTTGACCCTAAATGACCTTGGAGAAAGCAGATATCCACTCTGCACATCAGTTGCATTCTTGTAAGGTGCCCTGCTGGAAGCTCAGAGTCCAGGTTCGTGGTGACAGACAAACGAGATGTAGAGGGCATGGACATTGGTTGTTGGAAAACAGACACTCTTCTAATGAGATTATATTCTTCCCTTGTTTAAAATCTTCCAAAGTCTTTCCATTACCCTCAAAACAGAACCGACTCTTGGCTCGCTGACGCCTCCTCATCCCTCTGAACTCGCTGCGTGGGCGTCTCCGTTCTCTGTACCCCACCCAGCCCAGCGCACTCCTCTTTATCACAGCGCTTCTCTGTGTCTAGATGGCTTTACTGCCAAATCATCCAGCAGCTAATTCTCAGCATCACCTCTCAACCCCCAAATCCTCTGTTAAGGGGCTTCCTATTTACTGCCTTGTCAAGACCCTCCCTAACCTCACACCCTCTGTTATACTCTTCATAGCACTATGTGAAATGATTATGCTTGTTACAGGTGAGTATTCTGTTTTCTCTGCCTAACACGAAAGTTTCCCAAGGGCATCACTGTCTACCGGGAACAGTACATTGTAAGTATTAAAGAAGAACTACAATGAATAAATAATGTTTGGTTAAAATGAATACATTTCAAATAGTCTAGTTCAACACACACATCCTCACTCAGCTTCAGAGAGCAGCTAGAGCATTCTGAACAGGGACTGGATACTTTGCTGTAAATGCAACTTACATATGCAATGCCTGAGACATACGTAACCCAGACATCAGCTGTGACCTCATTCATTCATTCACTCTCCATGTGCAAGGTCCTAGGCTGGGCACAGGGACATGATGGTACGGTCTCATTAAGACGGTCACGAGTCCGCCAGCCCATAACGTATGGGCATTGGAGACAGTCGGTGTTTCTCTACAGCTTTGCGCTGAGTAAGGAACGAGGCAGAGTGACCCCTGGTTTCGAATTCCTTTCTCTGTGCACACGTCATTTGCTGCCCACAACCTGTCACCCAGCAGGCATTCACCTTCTTAATGCACTCTCACAGAAGCTGCTGTGGGTCCAGCGTATTTGTGAGTGAAATAAACTGTCACATAACAGGGATGGGGTTGCTGGAAAGGAGAAATTCTTTAGTAAAGCAAACACACAACACGTGAACACGCTTCTTCTCAGAACCACTTGCCTCCAGCCTCCACTCTGCAGCTTCACACACCTTGTAACAGGCGATGCTTCACTCTCCCCTTCCCCCTTGGCCCTTCTTAACTCTCTCTTCTCCCCTTCTTGGAGATGCTCTCCATAATATTTTAATAAGGCTTATTGCTTGAGTTCTGTTGGCCAACATCTCAAAATTTCACCCAACAACCCATGTGCCTTTAAACACACACACACGCACACAACTATACAACTAGAGCAATATCTTTCCTGAGATACACCAAATGCCCCTTCTTACCATATTAGTATTTTTTTTCATCTTATTACACTCAGGTATATTGTCTGAGGCTTTCCAGGTGGCACAGTGGTTAAGGACCCGCCTACCAGTACAGGAGACACAAGAGACGAGGGTTCAAACTCTGGGCTGGGAAGATCCTCTGGAGTCGGGAATGGCAACTCCCTCCAGTATTCTTGCCTGGAAAACTCCAGGGACAGAGGAGCCTAGTGGGCTACAGTCCATGGGGTCACAAAGAGTCAGGCATGACTGAGCCCACACATAAATACTGTCTGAAAGAATGGTTAGGGAAAAGACCAATGGCTGGTAACCAGAATGTCAGGGTATTAATTACACGCCTCATGATAATGTTTTATTCTGATAATAGCTGTTGAAACCTAATATAGATTTCCCTCACAGTCTGCTGGTTAAGACTTTGCCTTCCAACGCAGTGGGTATGGGTCTGATCTCTGGTTGGGGAGCTAAGACCCCACATGCCTCAGCCAAAAAACCAACAGGTAAACCAGAAGCAACATTGTGACAAATTCAGAAAGACTTTAAAAACGGTCCACACCAAAACACCTTTAAAAGAAACATAATAATGAAAAAGTGTGTTTTCTGTATGCCAGTCATTGTTTTAGACACTTTGCATATGTTATCTTATCTCAGTCCCATATTTGCATTATATGGTAGGTTCCCAGGTGGGATCAGTGGTAAAGAATCCACCTGCCAATGTAGGAGGTGCAGGGAGCATGGGTTCGATCTCTGGGTCAGGAAGATTCCCTGGAGCAGGAAATGGCAACCTGTTCCAGGATTCTTGCCTGTAAAATTCCATGGACAGAGGGGCCTGACGGGCTAAAGTCCATGGGATTGTGAAGAGTTGAACACAACTGAACACAACAACACTATCCCTGTTTTATGGATGAAAAAACTGAGGCAGGGGTGGGTTAAATAATTTGCCCAAGATCACAGAGCCCTACAGACGTTGCCCGACGTCGCAGCTCTGACCAGACTCACGATGTCCAAGAGCAGGAGGGTCAGAGGAAATGTCCTCCTTCCCAATGAGCCGAAATTGTATCTGTGAGCACTGGTGCCTTCCCTGCAGAGAAGGGAGTGACAAGAGAAGCCTAGCACGGGATCTGATGGAAAGATTAAAGGTCACAACGTCCTTAACTTACTAAAATCAGAAGCCAGTGCTTACCACCACTGAGTACGTGCCAGAGTCTGCTAAGCACTTGCAAAGCTTAATCTTGTTTTAACCCCTCCAGTCTCCAAGGCAAGTATCATACATATATTTTAATATGCTTTCAAATAGCTTAAAACCCTTAGGTCACAAATCTGATGAGCAGAGGAACTGGGCTTCTGCTTCAGTGAGACTTTTCACCTGCTCCCCTGTCCTACCCCACTCCACGCTGAGCTGTGTTTACCTGGGCGGGTAGGCCATCGGTCACTGTGCCGGCCCACGGCTCCCTCGCAAGCTCACACTCACATGTCATCTCACCTCTTCCCTTGGGTTATTGTCATAAACTGCATGTGATGACATTTCTCCCCTATTCAAAAGAAACAAAGAAAGGATACTGATAAATTCATCCTAACTGAGCAACCCTTTTCAATTTCCACTGCATTTCATAGTAACCAAATAACAACAAGCTCATGGAGGTAGGTAGGGTAACTTATGGAGACCTGGTTTTGCTTAGGATTTTTAAAATCACATTGTCTTGCATATTTACGGCAAATCTTTTCTATAAAAGACATTTTTGAAATGCCATCTTGCTACACAAATCTGATATTCCGTGATGTCTTAAACACGTTACAGTACTCCTATGGGTGAGGGTACTGTGGAGGGTCTTTCAATCTATATCAGCTCAGGTGTGTTGGTTTTATGTGTTTATTTCCTCTGAGGGGCTTCATATATTCTCACCAGCCACACTTCTGAAATAATTGAGAAGCAGCAGGTAGTCTAGGCAGTAAGTAATCCTTTAGAATACATAAATCTTTTGACTTGGTGGCTCCTTCAAGATATGTCACAGTAGCTACTTGAAAAATGCTTTCTTTTTGCCAAGTGATATCACAAAGGCTTGGGGTTGGAAAACCTGTGAGCCATCTGAGACGTTCGTCGCAGCTGAGAGATGGGTCTGTGAGATGCCTCCTATTCTGACCACCATCTGACGGCAACTCCAGGCTGTTATCTGTGTGGGAACTGGCCCGTTGCACTGAGTCAATCTGCAGAACTGTGAGGGACAATAATAAATGCTTTAAAGCACAGAGACCTAGGATGGCTTATTTTGTAGCAATACAGGCAAGGGGAACACTCGTTAAATGTTGCAATTTCAAGCCTCAATTTTCTAGGAGCATTTCATGTACAAACAACCACACAAAAGCAAACATTTACAGTGAGCTTCAGATTTTCAAGCCATGGTCAGGCAACTGCAACCCCTACACACTTTTAGAAACACATACACACACACAGAACAATCTGTGTGACCCTGAGTTGGGAAAATTTTTCTTAAATATGATGCCAAAATCATGGTCCATAAAATTTTTTAAAAATTCATTAACTGGACTTCACCAAAATTGAGAAGTCTTGCTCTTTTGCTCTTCAGAAGGCAGAGTTAAGAGCATGAAAAGACAAGTCACTGACTATGGGAAAATATCTGCCAAACAGATCTCCTACAGAACTTTTATGCAGGATACATAATGAATTTTCAAAACCCAACAGTAAGAAAACAATTCAATTAGAAAATGGGTGAAATATTTACCAGACATTTCACTGAAGAAGATGTAAGGATGGCAAAGACACACGTGAAGGCTGCTCGGCATCATAAGTGATTAGAGAAAGCGTGTTAGTCGCTCAGTCGTGTCTGACTCTTTGTGACCCCGTGGACTGTAGCCTGCCAGGCTCCTCTGTCCATGGGAAGAATAATGGAGTGGGTTGCCATTCCCTTCCCCAGGGGCTCTTCCCGACCCAGGGATCAATCCGGCTCTCCTGCACTGCAGGCAGATTCTTTACCAAGTGAGCTACCAGGGAAGCCAAATTAAATCCTTGGAGTGAACCTGCTCCACATGTGAATCAATGGGGGAAAAACTACAGGGTGGAAAACAGATTATTAGTTGCCATGAGCTGGTGGTGGAGGGAAGGCTTGACTACAAAGGAGAAACGTAAAGGAATGTTTTGGATAATGGGAGCATTCTGTGCAGTGGCTGTGGGGCTAGATATGATGCTATGCATTTGGCAAAGCCCATAGAACTGTGCCCCACAGAACAAATCCTACTGTATTCACTTAAAAACAAAATCAGCCACCACAAACAAGGCTGTCACGAAGGGTGATGGTGCACCCTGAGGATGACATGTGACTTCAGATCTCTGCCTCTCAGTTCCAAGAGCTTGGTTCAGTATCTTTTAACTCCTCACCTAAGTGGGGCCAGTGGAGACTGAGGTACGTTTCAGGGGGAATAGACAATATATAGGCTGAGAGTCTTAAAAGAGTCCTAGGTCAACTATTTTGCAAATCAATCCAAATCCACTATGGCTATAGATTCTTCATTTTTTTTTTCCCTCTAGAGCACAAATCTTCACTTTCCTGACCTCTACATTTGTAATAAATTTTGTCTTTATCCCTCAAGTCAAAAATTGTTCTTAGTGGATAATGCATATGCCTGGATACCAAAAGATGACTCTCAAAATATTTTCATAAAATGCACTTTTTAGATCCTGTCCTTTGTCTTATCATTGGGATCCTGATGGAATTTCATTAGGCAGATGAATATCAACATCTTAACTTTCAGAAACTTAGTATATCTAAGATCATGGCATCCGGTCCCATCATTTCTTGGCAAATAGAAGGAGAAACACTGGAGGCAGTGGCAGACTTTATTTTCCTGGGCTCCAAAATCACTGCAGATGGTGACTGCAGCCATGAAATTAAAAGATGGCTGCTCCTTGGAAGGAAGCTGTGACCAACCTAGACAGCATATTAAACACAGAGACATCACTTTACTGACAAAAGTCCATATAGTCAAAGTTATAATTTTCCAGTAGTCATGCATGGATGTGAGAGTTGGACCATAAAGAAGGCTGAGCACCAAAGAATTGATGCTTTTGAACTGTGGTGTTGGAGAAGACTCTTGAGAGTCCCTTGGACAGCACGGAGATCAAACCAGTAAGTCCTAATGGAAATCAACCCTGAATATTCATTGGAAGGACTGATGCTGACTATGAAGCTCCAATATTTTGACTACCTGATGGAAAGGGCCGACTCATTGGAAAAACCCCTGATGCTGGGAAGGATTGAAGGCAGGACGAGAAGTGGGTGACAGAGGACGAGATGGTTAGATTGTATCACAGACTCAGTGGACATGACATTGAGGAAACTTGTGAGATAGTGAAGGACAGAGGAGCCTGGCACGCCGCAGTCCAAGGGGTCGCAGAGTCCAGCATGACTTAGTAAATGAACAATGACAACAAATAGCTGAAATAAAACATTGTGGACTTAGAATTCTGAAAGTTGTGCCAGTCTCCCTGCGAAATGCCACTTTAGCACCATTTAACAGAGGGATGGATGGCAATCAGAACAATTAGCACACACCTCAGGTCACACCCTTCATGCGTATTCCTGGTAAACCCTGGAAACCAGAGCTAAGGAAGAGGGGGAATGATCCCTCCTTGCTCTTCAAAGGGCTCTACAAGTGGGCATTGTGATACCGACATTTTCTGGATAGTTCACAGAGAAATTCAACAGTTCACAAAGAAAATTCAAATCACATATAAAAATAGTGTCAAGGCTCTCAACTCTAGCTTCATTCTCCTAATGTTGAGGAAATCCTGAAAACAGCTTCTGGCATGCTTTCATTCCATGCAGTACTCACCAGTATACCTGGCTTCCCCATGCTTAGAAGAAAGAGCCTCCAGCTCTCATATTTTAAGCCAGGTCAAGATGTCACAACACACTGTCCACACACACAGTATGAAGGTGTCCAGGGTCGGCCGTGGCTGTGACCCGCAAGAACGGGATGAAAGCCAGGACAGAGACCAAACAAAATTTCCCTTTGAAGTGAGTGCAGAAGTGCCAGAGAACACAGGCAGCACCCAGCACCTTCTCACTGTACCCAGTCTACCGGGGATACCACCTCCCAGGGCTTTCTCTGGCCGACAGTCCCTGAATGAACAATGAGGACTTTAACGTTAGGTATTTTCCTCCTGTTCCTGTCACAGATTCAGTTCAGCAGAAACATAGCAGGTGATACCGTCCAAAGCGAGACTTGGCAGTGGTACACAGACTTTCTTTGTAGCTTGTTGTCCAGTAAAATGATTTAGAGGAAAAAGGGAAAATAAGGTGATGTGTAGTTTAGAGAAACCAAATAGTAAATTAGTATCTTTTCAGAGGGATATAGGAGGAAAGTGACTAGAAAAGAAGGCAGCAGCGTGGCTTCTGAATCCTGTGTCCTTGACTTACACCATGAACTTGGATAGGGTACAAGGAGCTGCCATCACCATGCAAGAATCGCCTTGCTTACTTTACCTTTAGTGCATGTGACATTTTTCTCCACAATAAATCAAAGGATTATAACATTGTATGTCTGCATCAGCTTTCATCCCTGGATTATAAAATGATTTGCAAATAGATGCCTCTCATCTTCAAGATTTCCATGAGAGACAGGAAGGAAATAAAGAACTTAATCAGATAATTGATATTTATAGAACACCTACTCTTTGCTCTGTATACTCTGCATCATCTCATTTAATGTCCATCACGAATCACTATGGCAAATATTCTAAACCCCACTTTACAAACAAGAAAGTTGAGATTCAAAGAGATTAAATAATATATTCCACATAACATATCTTTCTCCAATGCCCACAGCTAACCTTCATCTCAGGACAGAGAAAATGTTATTACATATCTGCCCCAAATCATAGAGGGGTCCCTCTGTAAGTAGATGACCTTCCTGACTTCAAGTAAATGTTTCCGCACTAGTTTCTTATGTTATCGTGGCTTTTAGAATAATCAAGAATGTAGGATCCGTGGTCAAAGCCCTTGATTTGGACCTTAGTCAACTTGATAAATGCTTCCTGAGCTTCAGTTTCCTTACAGATAGTGTAGCATAACAAATCTATAGAATTTGCTTTATAGATCCACTGTAAATATCAAATGATACATAGTGTGTGTCGGTCTGTCCATCTGTCTATCTGTCTACAGGTCTCCCAGGTGGTACTGGTGTTATTGAACCCACCTGCCAATGCAGGAGGCATACGAAACATTGGTTTGATCCCTGGATCAGGAAGCTCCCCTGGAGAAGGAAATGGCAACCACTCCAGTATTCTTGCCTGGAGAATCCCATGGACGGAGGAGCTTGGTGGGCTACAGTTCACAGGATCTCAAAGAGTCGGGTATGAATGAGCGACTTTGCGTGCATATATATAGTGAGCAGGACTCTGCCTGGCCTCTATTAGTACTAAATCCTCTGTAAAGGTTGGGCAATGATATCATCATAACAAAGACATTTGAAAAGTATAATTAAACATGTGGCCATGCATTCACTGACTTCTATGTATGGCATAAAATTGTATTTGATTGCTGACAAAAAGAATATGGTTATTTGGCTTATTTCCTGTTCATTATGACTCAGATTTAGCGCTCAGACAGGTGTGCATTTGATGAAGTTTGGAATTTGGCAATCTTTCCTTCTTTAAAAAGAAATACAAAGATAGAAGAATAAAATTACAACAAATATTTATAAATTAGTCCTTTATTTGATAAATACTTCTTGGAAAATTACTTTGCCAAAAGTCAGAAAGCAAAAACAAAACAAAGAGAGAAAAACAGTGGTTATAGTGAAGAAAAAATTACCAAGGAGTGACGTGACTATTTAAGAAGACATGCTTTCAGGACTTAAGGTATCTTTTGCCCCCAAATCCATAAAATGTCTGTGGTTGACTTTCCCATGCCAGTATGTAGTTGGTGTAGGATAAAAAGATAGAACCTCAGCAGAGCACGCAAATTTTTAGAGATCTGGGTTTGAGAGCTGAGTTACAGCAATGCTGTGAATTATTAACTGAGAAATCACAAAATTTACCTGCAGTCCAGGGGCTGTTCATTCCTTTTGTTCACAAATCCTCATTTTATTCTGATCCAAAAGCCCAGTGTTATGTGGCCTTTGCCTGTGTCACTGACCGTACCCTGTACTACAGGCGCTCATGGAATTAGGCAGACTGAGTTAGGCTTTAAGGAGCAAATCCATCATCTCAGGGGCTTCACACACAGCGGCCTTCCCGTCATACTCTGTTACTTATTCCTCCTTTAATTTAAAGCAGAGCATAGCTTCGTCCCCTGCAGGACTTCTCCCGCCTTCTGTTCGCGCGGCTCGCGCTTCCTGAGAAGTAACCATGTGTGACCGAAAGGCCGTAATCAAGAATGCCGATATGTCGGAGGAGATGCAACAGGACTCGGTGGAGTGTGCTACTCAGGCATTGGAAAAGTATAATATAGAGAAGGACATTGCGGCCCATATCAAGAAGGAGTTTGACAAGAAGTACAACCCCACCTGGCAATGCATCGTGGGGAGGAACTTCGGTAGTTATGTGACACATGAAACCAAACACTTCATCTACTTCTACCTGGGCCAAGTGGCCATTCTCCTGTTCAAATCTGGTTAAAAGCATGGACTGTGCCACACACCCAGTGATCCATCCAAAAACAAGGACTGCAGCCTAAATTCCAAATACCAGAGACTGAAGTCTTCAGCCTTGCCTAAGGGAACATCTCCATCTTTGAACCTTTGTTGTGTTTTGTACAGGGCATTCTCTGTACTAGTTTGTGGTTATAAAGCAATTAGTAAAACAGCTTACATTTGTATTTATTTTCTATTCCATACCTCTCTGCCCCATGTTTTTTCTCTTCAAAATCCATTCCTTTAAAGAAATAAATCTGTTGAAGTGTGCGTTAATTACCGTTTGTTCAAATAATCTATTGAAGATGGCCTATTACTTGATCTTGGGTAGGTTGGTGGGGGTGATTCCTTGAAGTTTCTGTGGAATGTAATAGACTAGCCTATTCAACACTCTGGAGTTTCATTCTTGTCCAGCCTGCTCCTGTTGTACATGGAAGAATACTACTCAGAAGTGCATGTTGAGAAATGCATGGCAGAGAAACTCGTACTCCTAACCTGATAAATACATTCCTTAAGTGCTCCTTCTGTGGTAACTGCTATAGACTGTTCTAGGCCTTAGGCCTCAAGAGAAGATGAATGTGTCGTATAACTCCTTTAAGTTTTCTGTGGCTGTAAAATGGAAATAAGCTGGTGAGAAAGTTGGGCTAATGAGAAATTTGTTGGGCTGTAGACATTTACCCTCCCCTGCCTTGGCCAAAGTATACTCTAGAGATTAAAGGTGGTCTTAAAGGGAAAAAGCTTTTGAGCAGCAGTCCTCCATGTGATTCTAATAAAGTCTGCAGGAATTTAAACTTAAAAAAAAAAAAAAAAAAGCAGAGCATTTACCACTATCTGATTTTCTCATCCCCTCGCCCCCTTGAAGCACAAGTTCTAAGAGACCAAGGATTTAGCTTATCTCCTTTATCAGTTGGCATTCTAGCACTTAGCCTGGCCCTGGTACGTAGCTGGCAGTTAGTAAATATTTGTTGGGACAAATGAGCAAACCAAAATATATGCAAATTAAAGTCAGTTCATATGTGACCAAAACTTACTTGACCAAACCATCTATCATCATCATCATGTGTGCATGCTCAGTCGTGTCAGCTCTGCAACCCCATGGCCAGTAGCCCACCAGGGCCCTCTTCCCATGGAATTTTCCAGGTAAGAAGAGTGGAGTGGGTTGCCATTTCCTTCTCCAGGGAATCTTTCTGACTCAGGGATCAAACCTGGGTCTCTTGCATTGACAGGCAGATTCTTTACTGTCTGAGCTACAAGGGAAACCCCCAAACAATCTAATCCAATCTCCAATCCAACATCAGAATCCTCTATACACTATCCTGGGCACCACATCCCCACTCTACCTGAATACGCCTGGGAAACAGGAAGCTCACCACTCATCGAGGGCAACATGAATGTATTTGCTGAGTGTGCAAGCTGTTCTAAGAATATTTCATTATACTTTTACCATTATAATAGCACTAATGAATATTACTGCTATTATCACTTTTTAAATTTATTTTTAATTAATTTATGTTAATTGGGGGATAATTATTTTGCAACGTTGTGATGGCTTTTCCATACATCAACATGAACCAGCCACAGATACAGACATGCATCCACCCTATCCAAAAACCCATCCCCCTATCCTTCTGTGCTGTCCCAGAGCACAGGCTTTGAAGGCCCTGCTGCATGAATCAAATTTGCACTGGTCATCGAATTTGCAGTTTTACATATGGTAGCAAACACGGTACTGTACATGGCTGCAGCAGACCTGTGTCACCCAGCATGGGGCATAAGCCATCTTGGAGGAGGTCATAACTGGCCCCATCATACAGCCACTGAGCAGAGGAACGACACACTGCAGAACAATTATACCAAAGAAATTCTCACACTGTTAAGAAGTTCTAGGACCCACAGAAGATTTCCCAATCTGGGGATCTGGGAAAGGGACTGAGAATCCCCAGGGAATTTGACTTCGGAGGCCAGTGGGATTAGATTACAGAACTTCCACAGGACTGGGGAAACAGACTCCTGGAGGGCGCAGACAAAACCTTGTCTGCACCAGGACCCAGGAGAAAAGAGGAGTGTGCCGAGGAGAGACTGAGCTGGACTTGCCTGTGAGTGTCCAGGAGTCTCCAGTGGAGGCCTGGGTCAGCATGCCTCAGGCCAAACAATGGGGATGGAACACAGTCCCACCCATCAGCAGAAAACTGGATTAAATATTTACTGAGCACTTTCAGAACAAGACCCAGTTTCCCATACAGTCTATCTCTCCCATCAGGAGGCTTCCATAAGCCCCTTATCCTTATTCATCAGAGGGCAGACAGATTGAAAACCACAATCACAGAAAACTAGCCAATCTAATCACATGTACCACAGCCTTGTCTAACTCAATGAGACTATGAGTCATGCCGTGTAGGGCCACCCAAGATGGAAGGGTCATGGTGGAGAGTTCTGACAAAACACGGTCCACTGGAGAAGGGAATGGCAGACCACTTCAGTATTCTTGCCTTGAGAACCCCATGAACAGTATGAAAAGGCAAAAAGATAGGACACTGAAAGATGAACTCCCCAAGTCAGTAGGTGCCCAATATGCTGCTGGAGATCAGTATAGAAATAACTCCAGAAAGAATGAAGAGATGGAGCCAAAGTGAAAATAAGACACAGTTGTGGATATGACTGATAATGGAAGTAAAGTCCGATGTTGGAAGAGAACAATATTGCATAGGAACCTGGAATGTTAGGTTCATGAATTAAGGTAAATTGAAAGTGCTCAAAAAGGAGAAGGCAAGAGTGAACATCGACATTTTAGGAATCAGTGAACTAAAATGGATTGGAATCAGCGAATTTAACTCAGATGACCATTATATCAACATTCAACCAATTCAACACTCAAAAAACTAAGATCATGGCATCTGGTCCCATATCTTCATGGCAAATAGGTGGGGAAACAATGAGAGACTTTATTTTCTTAGGTTCCAAAATCACTGCAGATGGTAAATACAGCCATGAAATTAAAAGATGCTTGCTCCTTGGAAGAAAAGCTATGACCAATCAAGACAGCATATTAAGAAGCAGAGGCATTACTTTGTCAACAAAGGGCCATCTAGTCAAAGCTATAGTTTTTCCATCAGTCATGTAAGGATGTAAGAGTTGGACTATAAAGAAAGCTGAGCACTGAAGAACTGATGCTTTTGAACTGTGGTGGAGAAGACTTTTGAGAGCCCCTTGGACTGCACGGAGATCCAACCAGTCCATCCTAAAGAAATAAGTCCTGAATATTCATTGGAAGGACTGATGGTGAAGTTGAAACTTCAAAACTTTGGCCACCTGATGTGAAGAACTGACTCCTTAGAAAATATCCTGATGCTGGGAAAGATTAAAGGCAGGAGGAAAAGGGATGACAGAGGATGAGATGGTTGGATAGCATCACCGACTCAATGAACATGAGTTTGAGTAAGCTCCAGGAGTTGGTGATGGACAGGGAAGCCTGGCATGCTGTAGTTTAAGGAGTTGCAAAGAGTCAGACATGAATAAGTGAATAGGTGAATTTAACTCAGATGACCATTATATCTACTAATGTGAGCAAGCATCCCTTAGAAGAAATGGAGTAGCCCTCATAGTCAACAAAAGAGTCCAAAATGCAGTACCTGGGTGCAATCTCAAAAATGACAGAAAGATCTCTGTTCATTTCCAAGGCAAGCCATTCAATATCACAGTAATCCAAGTCTATTCCCCAGCCACTAATGCTGAAGAAGCTGAAGTTTAATGGTTCTGTGTTGACCTACAAGATGTTCTAGAAATAACATCAAAAAAGATACACTTTTCATCATAGGGGACTGGAATGCAAAAGTAGGAAGTCAAGAGATACCTGGAGTAATATGCAATTTGGGCCTTAGAATATAAAATGAAGCAGGGAAAAGACTAACAGAGTTTTCTCAAGAGAATGGACTTGTCATGGCAAACCCCCTCTTCCAACAACATAAGAGACAACTCAAAACATGGACATCACCAGATGGTCAACACTGAAATCAGGTTGATTATATTCTTTGCAGCCAAAGATGGAGAAACACTATACAGTCAGCAAAAACCAGAACGGGAGCTGACTGTGGCTCAGATCATGAACTCCTTATTGCCAAATTCAGACTTAAACTGAAGAAAGTAGGGAAAACCACTAGACCATTCAGGTATGACCTAAATCAAATCCCTGATGCTTACACAGTGGAAATGACAAATAGATTCAAGGGATTAGATCTGATAGAGTGCCTGAAGAACTATGGACAGAGGTTTGTGACACTGTACAGGAGGTAGTGATCAAGACCGTCCCCAAGAAAAAGAATGCAAAAAGGAAAAATGGTTGTCTGAGGTGGCTTGACAAGTACCTGAGAAAGAAGAGAAGTGAAAGGCAAAGGAGAAAAGGTAAGTTATACCCATTTGAAGGCAGGGTTCCAAAGAAGAGCAAGGAATGATAAGAAAGGATTCCTCAGTGATCAACGCAAAGAAATAGAGGAAAACAATTGTATGGGAAAGACTAGAGATCTCTTCAAGAAAATCAGAGATACCAAGGGAACATTTCATGCAAAGATGGGCTCGATAAAGGACAGAAATGGCATGGACCTAACATAAGCAGAAGATATTAAGAAGAGGTGGCAAGAATACACAGAAGAACTGTACAAAAAAGATCTTCACAACCCAGATAACCACAATGCTGTGATCACTCTCCTTGAGCCAGACATCCTGAAATGTGAAGTCAAGTGGGCCTTAGAAAGCATCACTACGAACAAAGCTAGTGGAGGTGATGGAATTCCAGCTGAGCTACTTCAAGTCCTAAAAGATGATGCTCTGAAAGTGTTGCACTCAGTATGTCAGCAAACTTGGTGGCCACAGGGCAGGAAAAGGTCAGTGTTAATTCCAATCCCAAATAAAGGCAATGCCAAAGAATGCTCAACTACTGCACAATTACACTCATCTCACAAGCTAACAAAGTAATGCTCAAAATTCTCTTAGCTAGCTTCAACAGTACATGAACCAAGAACTTTCAAATATTCAAGCTGGATTTAGAAAAGGCAGAGGAACCAGAGATCAAATTGCCAACATCCATTGGATCACCAAAAAGCAAGAGAGTTTCAGAAAAATACCTATTTCTGCTTTATTTACTATGCCAAAGCCTTTGACTGCGTGGATCACAACAAACTGGAACATTTTTAAAGTGATGGGCATACCAGACCACCTTATCTGTGTCCTGAGAAAGCTTTATGTAGGTCAAGAAGCAACAGATAGAATGGGGCATAGAAAAACGGACTGGTTCCAAATTGGGAAAGAAGTATGTCAAGGCTGTATATTGTCACCCTACTTATTTAACATATATGCAGAGTATATCATGTGTAATGTAAGGCTGGATGAAGCACAAGCTGGAATCAAGATTTCTGGGAGAAATATCAGTAACCTCAGATATGCAGATGACACCACCCTTATGGCAGAAAGTGAAGAAGAACTAAAGAGCTTCTTGATGAAAGTGAAAGAGGAGAATGAAAAAGTTGGCTTAAAGCTCAACATTCAGAAAACTGAAATCATGGCATCCGGTCCCATCACTTCATGGCAAATAGATGGGAAGCAATGGAAATAGTGACAGACTTCATTTTCTAGGGCCATAAAATCACTGCAGATGGTGATTGCAGCCATGAAATTAAGAAGCTTGCTCCTTGGAAGAAAAGCTATGATCAACCTAGACAGCATATTAAAAAGCAGACATTACTTTGCCAACAGAGGTCCATTTAGTCAAAGCTATGGTTTTTCCAGTAGTCATGTATGGATGTGAGAGTTGGATCATGAAGAAAGCTAAGCACTGAAGAATTGATGCTTTTGAACTGTGGTGTTAGAGAAGACTCTTGAGAGCCCCTTGGACAGCAAGGAGTTTAAACCAGTCAATCCTAAATGAAATCAGTCATAAATATTCATTGGAATGACTGATGATGCTGAAGCTGAAACTCCAATACTTTGGCCACATGATGTGAAGAACTGACTCTTTGGAAAAGACTTTGATGCTGGGAAAGATTGAAGGCAGGAGGAGAAGGGGATGACAGCGTATGAGATGGTTGGATGGCATCACCTACTTGATGGACATGAGCTTGAGCAGACTCTGGGAGTTGGCGATGGACAGGGAAGCCTGGCGTGCTGTGGTTCATGGGGTCACAAAGAGTCAAACATGACTGAGTGACTGAACTTAACTGAACTGAGTGTACATGCTTCAGCGCTATTCTCTCAAATCAGCCCACCCTCACCTTCTCCCACTGAGACCAGCAGTCTGTTCTTTACATGCCTGTCTCCTTCGCTGCCCTCCGTGTAGTTTCATCAATACCGTCTTTCTAAGTTCCATATACATACGCTAATATACAGTGTTTGTCTTTCTCTTTCTGACTTACTTCACTCTGTATAATAGGCTCCAGGTTCATCCATCTCATTAGAATTAACTCAAATGTGTTCCTTTTTTATAAAAAAGCTATATATATACACATATATATATGTGTATATATATATATATAGAGAGAGAGAGAGAGCTATAACTATATACATATCTTAACTAAGCTATAGCTACAGCTAGTCAGTCCATTCAGCTTCTCAGTCGTGTCTGATTCTTTGCAACCTCATTGACTGCAGCACGCCAGGCTTCCCTGTCTATCACCAACTCCTGAAGCCTACTCTAATTCATGTCCATTGAGTCGGTGATGCTATCCAACCATCTCATCCTCTGTTGTCCCCTTCTCCTCCCGCCTTCAATCTTTCCCAGCATTAGGGTCTTTTCCAATGAGTCAGTTCTTCGCATCAGGTGGCCAAAGGATTTGAGTTTCATCTTCAGTTATTACTCCTTCCAAAGAATATTTAGGGCTGATTTCCTTTAGGATTGATGTGTTGGATCTCCTTGCAGTCCAAGGGACTCTCAAGCGTCTTCTCCAACACCATAGTTCAAAAGCATCAATTCTTCGGTGTTCAGCTTTCTTTATAGTCCAACTCTCACATCCATATCCAAATACGGGAAAAACCATAGCTTTGACTAGATGGACCTTTGTTGGTAAAGTCTCTGCTTTTTAATATGCTGTCTAGATTGGTCATAACTTTTCTTCCAAGGAGCAAGTATCTTTTAATTTCATGGTTGCATTTACCATCTGCAGTGATTTTGGAGCCCAAATCTCACACTCTAGCAAAGTAATGCTCAAAATTCTCCAAGCCAGGCTTCAGCAGTATGTGAACCATGAACTTCCAGATGTTCAAGCTGGATTTAGAATAGGCAGGGGAACCAGAGATCAGATTGCCAACATCCACTGGATTAGAGAAAAAGCAAGAGAGTTCCAGAAAAATATCTACTTCTCCTTTATTAATTATATCAAAGCCTTTGACTGTGTGGATCACAAGAAACTGTGGAAAATTCTTCAAGAGATGGGAACACCAGGCCGCCAGACCTGCCTCCTGAGAAATCTGCACGCAGGTCAAGAAGCAACAGTTAGAACTGGACGTGGAACAACAGACTGGTTCCAAATTGGGAAAGGAGTAGGTCAAGGCTATATATTGTAACCCTGCTTATTTAACTTCTATGCAGAGTACATCATGAAAAATGCTGGGCTGGATGAAGTACAAGCTGGAATCAAGATTGCTGGGAGAAATATCAATAACCTCAGATATGCAGATGATACCACCCTTATGGCAGAAAGTGAAGAAGACCTAAAGAGCCTCTTGATGAAAGTGAAAGAGCAGAGTGAAAAAGTTGGCTTAAAGCTCAACATTCAGAAAACGAAGATCATGCATCTGACCCATCACTTCAAGGCAAACAGACGGGGAAACAATGGAAACAGCCATAGTTACAGCTGAGTAATATTCCATTGTGTATATGTACCAAAACATCCTTATCCATGAGGAAGCTGTGGTACATATACACAATGGAGTATTACTCAGCCATTAAAAAGAATACATTTGAATCAGTTCTAATGAGGTGGATGAAACTGGAGCCTATTATACAGAGTGAAGTAAGCCAGAAGGAAAAACATAAATACAGTATACTAACGCATATATATGGAATTTAGAAAGATGGTAACGATAACCCTGTATACGAGACAGCAAAAGAGACACTGATGTATAGAACAGTCTTATGGACTCTGTGGGAGAGGGTGGGAAGATTTGGGAGAATGGCATTGAAACATGTGAAATGTCATGTATGAAACGAGATGCCAGTCCAGGTTCAGTGCATGATGCTGGATGCTTGGGGCTGGTGCGCTGGGAAGGCCCAGGGGGATGGTATGGGGAGGGGGGAGGGCGGAGGGTTCAGGATGGGGAGCATGTGTATATCTGAAATTAAAAAAAAGAAAAAAAAAAAAACAAAAACATCCTTATCCATTCATCTGCCAATGGAATGATAAGGTTGTTTTATCAATAATACGAAGCCATGATAATGTTGCTTCCATTTCCTAGCTATTGTAAATAGTGTTTCAGTGAATACTGGGGTACATGTGAGAATTTAGAACTAGTGGCTCATAGAAGTTTGGTAATGTGCCCTGGGGTCACACTTAGTGATTCAAATCAAAGCTTACTTTAATCTCAAATTAACCGCTTAACTAAAATGATCTAATGTTTTTCAGAAAGTGACCTATTCAGTTTGGGGATATCTCTGTTAGAAGGACATCTTTTCTAAACTAAAAATAAATACAGATGATATTACTTAGTATAAACCAAAACATGTCTCCCTATAACTTCTCATCATTCATATTTTTCCCAGTGATTAAAGTCATTCATATTATTGTTCTAGTTTCTATCTGAAAGCCCCAACAAAATTTGAAAACAATCTTCAACACTGTGATTCTATTTCCAGACAATTCTCTATCATGTTTGCCATCTTCCTGAGGTAGAGGAGCTTGTCAACAGCCCTTGGAAACGTGGCGTATGGCTGGGAACGAGCTTTCCCCGTGTGCTCCGCCTCCTGCGCTGTGTGATGAGCCCTCATCACTGCTGATCTGCACACCATGTTCCAGCTTCACGGCCAGTCTGCAGCCTCAGCTTATTTAGCAAATGTGTCTTACCTAACAAGTTCTATTGAGGTTCATCTAAAATACTACATACTAAGAACAATCAGGTCTTGCATAATGCATTCTTCCAACCTAAATGTTCCCACAGATTTATTTCTATTAAACACTAAGAAGGAATGGAGAATAGAGGTTTACCCACCTTGATGCCTAGGAAGGACCCAACCTCCTACTAAAAGAACAAAGACTATTTGCCAAAATAAATTCCATTACATCACCATGAAAGGAAACATATCTATCCACCTGATGAGTTCTTCTTAGACGCTGATAATGGTTCCTGCACCCAGTTTCAACACATGTGTGTGGGGCTCCCCACTCAACAAGCAAATCTCAGACACCAGCATGGTATATGAGAATTCAACTCTATTCTACACCGTCTACCAAGGACGGGGGGCTTTTTCAGTGACTCAGTGGTGGGCAATCTGCCTGCAAAGCAGGAGACTCTGGTTTGATCCCTGGGTTGGGTAGATGCCCTAGAGAAGGAAATGGCAACCCACTCCAGTATTCTTGCCTAGAGAATCCCAGGCACAGAGGAGTCTGGTGGGCTACATACAGTCCATGTGGTCGTGAGGAGTTTGACACCACTGAGTGTGTGTGTGCGCATACACACACACACACACACCCCAAATGCACATCTATTTTAGTCACCAAATATATATTTCTTATAGGTCATACTATCACTGCTGCTAAGTCGCTTCAGTCATGTCCGACTCTGTGCGACCCCATAGATGGCAGCCCACCAGGCTCCCCCATCCTTGGGATTCTCCAGGTAAGAACACTGGAGTGGGTTGCCATTGCCTTCTCCAATGCATGAAAGTGAAAAGTGAAAGGGAAGTTGCTCAGTCGTGTCTGACCCTCAGCGACCCCATGGACTGCAGCCTTTCAGGCTCCTCCATCCACGGGATTTTCCAGGCAAGAACACTGGAGTGGGGTGCCATTGCCTTCTCCCATAATATCACAGAAGCACACTAAAGTTTCACAGCAGTGAAGATCCAGGGGAATTTTACCCATAACACAGAGGCAGAGGGTTAGGAATACAGTCATCACAGCCTACCTCCCCACAAGTGCCTGCACACACATGCACACAGTCCAGCTTCCTGCAACAACATCAGGGGCAGAGCTGGCACGTGGGCAGTAGGCTGAGGATGCCTGTGTGCAGGAGGGAACTGGGAGGCCACCGGAAGGAAAACCCACCTGGGTTTTTAAGTTGGACCATGGACATAGTAAAGAATCAGCCTGCAGTGCGGGAGACCTGGGTTTGATCCCTGGGATGGGAAGATCCCTGGAGAACGAAATAGCGACCCACTCCAGTATTTTTGCCTAGAGAATTCCATGGACAGAGAAGCCTGGTGGGCTATAGTCTATGGGATCTCAAAAGAGTTGGACACAACTGAGTGACTAAACAACAATTCCTTTGTTGAGACAGCTCCACAGTGACTTTCAGCAATGACAAAGTCAGAAATTCATATGAACACCTGATTAAATACCAGAAGCAATCCTCATAAAGAAACCAGTTTTCATTCAAAATAACATCTTTAAAAAGATAAACAGTACTTTTAATGACATTCAAGAAGATGCTGTGTAATTAAAACAAGGCAAGATGCTAAGAAATATGGGGCCAAGAATAGGATATTTTGGAAATAAAAAATGCTAGCTAGTTTTTAAATGGAAGTATCAGCAGAGGCAATGCATCACAGTTTGCACCACATATGGCTAAAATAAAAGCATGATAGCAGTTTACTTAATTCTAAATAGAAATGTTGAGAGAACACTAAGATTTAGAGAGATAGAAGATAGATTCAGGACCTCCAATATCCACATGGTTTCCAAGGGGCAAAAAGCTACTGCAGTAGTCAGCAGACCTGTGCTGTAAAGGGCCAGATGGGAAATATTTCAGGGCTCCACAGAGTAGGCATGAGGTCTCTGTCACAGCAGCTCAAATCTGCCATTGTAACAGGAGAGTAACAATAAATGACTGGCTGGGTTACAATAAAACTTTATTTAAAAAATCAGGTGGCAGGCCAGATTTGACCTGAGAAATGCAGTTTGCTGATTCTTGAACTATGAAACAGAGAGGAAACAAGAATCAGTAGCAACTTGTGCTGTTGTTTTTAGTTGCTAAATTGTCTGACTCTTTGCAACCTCATGGGCTGTAGCTCACCAGGCTCCTCTGTCCATGGGATTCTCCAGATAAGAACACTAGAGTGGGTTGCCATTGCCTTCTCCAGAGGACCTTCCCAACCCAGGGATCGAACCTGTATCTCCTGCACTGGCAGGCGGATTCTTCACCTCTGAGCCTCCAGGGAAGCCCAGTAGCAACTTAGCATCATGCTAAACACAGGTTTGGATTCAATGGACCTGACTTGAAATTCCAAGTGTATTGTTTCCTTGCTGTGTGATTTCCAACAGGTTCATTTCTCTAAATGGCAATTTCATCATTGGTTAAGTGAAAATCTTGGACAGTGTATAACTAAGAGAAAAGCATGATAACGGATTATATTATTAAAGCAGGAAAATTAAATGGTATAGGAAGAACTTATTGTTTTGGGCACAATAAATAACAATGCTTAAATCTGAATTTTTTTCATCAACAAATGAACATAATTAATATATAAAACATTATTGAAAGTCAATTAGAGGGCTTCCCTGGTGGCTCAGTGATAAAGAATCCACCAGCCAGTGTAGGAGACACAAGTTCAATCCCTGGTCTGGGGAGATCCCACATGCCATGGAGCCACTAAGCCCTTGCACCACAACTACTGAGCCTGTGTTCTAGAGCCCAGGAGCCACAACTACTGAGCCCACGGGCCGCAGCGATCGAAACCCAGGCGCCCTCGAGGCCCTGCTCCTCAAACAGAGAAGCCACTGCAGAGAGAAGCCGGCACACCAGCATGGACAGCAGCCCCTGCATGCCACAACAGAGAAGAGCCTGCCCAGCAGTGGAGGCCAGCACAGCCAGGTACTAGAGAAGAGCCTGCACAGCAGTGAAGAACCAGCACAGCCAGATCCTAGAGAAGAGCCTGCACAGCAGTGAAGGCCACCAGCACAGCCAGGTACACAAGTAAAATTGCTTAAAAAATCAATTTGAACATGATAGGTACTCAGATATTTTAAAGGCATTAAAATCAAGGAACTGTCAATTCACAAAGGAAGAAATATATTAAATTCTTAATAGGGTGGAAAAAGGAATTTTACATGGAATGAAAAATATGCATGCATATAAAATAATGATATCCCTGATTTGATAAGAGAAAGAGAGTACAACTTTTTTTCAATTTTCTGTTGTTGAATGTATAAAGAAGTAAGCACTTTAATCTACTTGTAATGGTGCTCAAAACTGGTAACAATTGTAATTGAGGGCAAAATGACTGTTTCATTTCAAAAGGTACAGATATGTGTATACTGTTTGAGCCTCCAATTCCACTTCCAGTAATTATCCTCAGGGAATTACTATGGATGGGGAAGAATTCACCTCAAAGATGTTTCTTACAATTTTCTTGGGAGGCATTGCCAACAACAGTGATTAAAAAAACTGTAAATACACAACAATAGAGTTTGGTTCAATTAAGCCATACTCAGCAAAACATTACAGTGATCTTCTAAGATTTATTTTTTAATCTGTGCCTTCCTGTATTTTCTATAGTGAGTAAGAAAACTAGGTTTTATTTCTGAAACATAAATGTCAGAGTTTATGTTAAAATTTTTGGTTGAAAAGGACAAATACGACGCATTCTTTATATAATCAGAAAGGGAATCTAATGCTTTGTTTTACTAAAAAAATGGAGGAGTGGGCTTAATAGCTTCCTTACAAAATGTCATTCTAAAAAAAATACCCTGGGCTATAAATCTAACCTTGGTAAATTTTTTAAAATTTGAAATAATTTCAAGCATCTTTTCTGATTACAATGTGGTAAGATTAGATGTCAACTACAGGGGGATCCTCAATATGAGGATTAGGAGAATATGTTGCCTCACCAATTTAGGGACAACGCCCCTTGTCAGCTTGGAAGCAGTTATGGAACGAGGACGACGCCCCTTTTCCCTAGGCAACATAATTCTCCTAAGATGAGAGAGTCAGTTCCTAGGCAGGTTGATAGGAAGTCTAGGGGTCCCCAAAGAGAGAGGGGTCTGGAATTCTCAAGGAGGAAGAAAGGACAAACTTTTTTTCTTTCTCCACATTCCTTAGGATTATATAACAATAATGTATCCTGCCTGAGGACAGTCTCTGGATTAAGGACAGTCTTTGGATTAAACCTTCTGGCTAATTCTGTTATCTTAAAATGTAAATTATGGGAGTAGGTCTGATGAGGTCTTTACAACCTCCAGACATTCTTTGGATTCACTGGAGAGTATATAACTTCATTGTTAACACTAGCACTGATGCCTATGTCAGAAGCTTTCTCTATCTCCTTTATACTTTAATAAAACTTTATTACACACACAAAAAAAAAAAACAAAAAACAAAAAACACAAACATACGGAGGCTAAATAACACACTTCTGAATAACCAACAGATCATGGAAGAAATCAAAAAGAAATCAAAATATGCATAGAACATAATGAAAATGAAAACATAACAACCCCAAACCTATGGGATTCAGGACAAGCAGTGTTAAGAGGGAGGTTCATAGCAACACAAGTCTACCTCAGAAAACAAGAGAAACATCAAATAAACAACCTAACTTTACAGCTAAAGCAACTAGAAAAAGAACAGAAGAAGCCCAAAGTTAGTAGAAGGAAAGAAATCATAAAAATTAGAGCAGAAATAAATGAAAAAGAAATGAAGGAGACTAAAGATCTGTAAAACTAAAAGCTGATTCTTTGAGAAGCTAAATAATATAGACAAACCGGTAGCCAGACCCATCAAGAAAAAATGGAGAAGAATCAAATCAATAAAATTAGAAATGAAAATGGAGAAATCACAACAGACAACACAGGAAATACAAGGATCATAAGAGATTGCTATGAGCAATTACATGCCAATAAAATGGACAACTTGGAAGAAATGGACAAATTCTTAGAAAAGTATAATCTTCCAAAACTCAGTTCAGTTCAGTTCAGTCACTCAGTCGTGTCCAACTCTTTGTGACCCCACAGACTGCAGCACGCCAGGCTTCCCTGTCCATCTGTCCATCATCAACTCCCGGAACCTGCTCAAACTCATATCCATTGAGTCGGTGATGCCATCCAGTCATCTCATCCTCTGTCATACCCTTCTCCTCCTGTGAAGAAATAGAAAATCTTAGTAGACCCATCACAAGCATGGAAATTGAAGCTGTCATCAAAATCTTCCAACAAACAAAAGCCTAGGACCAGATGGCTTCACAGGTGAATTCTACCAAAAATTTAGAGAACAAGTAACACTTATCCTACTCAAACTCTTCCAGAAAATCACAGAGCAAGGTAAACTCCCAAACTCATTCTATGAGGTCACCATTACCCTAACACCAAACCACACAAGGATGCCACACACACACACACACACACACACACACACACACACAACTACAGGACAATATCACTGATGGACATAGATGCAAAAATCCTTAACAAAATTCTAGCAAACAGGACCAACAACATTTTAAAATGAGCATATATCATGACCAAGCTATCTTTATTCCAGGGATGCAAGGATTCTTCAATATTCACAAATCAAACAATGTGATACACCATATCAACAGACTAAAAGATAAAAACCATATGATTATCTCAATAGATGCAGAGAAAGCCTTTGACAAAATTCAACATCCATTTATGATAAAAAAAATAAAAACTCTCTAGAAAGCAGGCATAGAAGGAACATGCTTCAACATAATAAGAGCCATAGATGACAAACCCACAGCAAACATCATCCTCAATGGCAAAACACTGAAAGTGTTTCCTCTAAAATCAGGAACAAGACAAGGGTGCCCACTCCCACCACGACTATTCAACATAGTTTTGGAATCCTAGTCACAGTAATCGGAGAAGAAAAAGAAATAAAAGAGATGTAGATTGGAAAAGAAGATTTAAAACTCTCATTGTTTGCAGATGACATGATCCTCTACATAGAAAACTCTAAAGACACCACCAGAAAATTACTACAGCTAATCAATAAATATAGTAAACTTTCAGGATATAAAAGTAATACACAGAAATCCCTTGCATTCCTATACACTAACAATGAAAAAACAGAGAGAGCAATTAAGGAAACAATTTCAATCACCATTGCAACAAAAAAAATACTTAGGAAAAAGTTTACCTAAAGAAACAAAAGACTTATACATAGAAAACTATCAAACACTTATGAAAGAAATCAAAGAGGACACAAACAGATGGAGAAATATACCACGTATGTGGATTGGAAGAATCAATATACTAAAAATGAATATACTACCCAAAGAAATCTATAGATTCAGCACAATCCCTATCAAATTGCCAAGAGTATTTTTCACAGAACTAAAACAAATCTTTCCACAATTTGTAAGGAAACACAAAATAACCTGGAATAGCCAAAGCAATCTTGAGAAAGAAGAATGGAACTGGAAGAATCAACCTTCCCGACTTTAGACTATACTACAAAGTTACAATGATCTACACAGCACGGTACTGGCACAAACACAGAAATACAGATCAATGGAACAAAATAGAAAGCCCAGAGATAAATCCACACACCTGTGGACACCTTATGACAAAGGAGGCAAGAATATGCAATGGAGAAAAGATAATCTCTTTAACAAGTGGTGCTGGGAAAACTGGTCAACCACTTGTAAAAGAGTGAAACCAGAACACTTTCTACCACCATACACAAAAATAAGTTCAAAATGGATTAAAGACCTAAATTTAAGACCAGAAAACTTAAAAAACTTATAAAACTCTTAGAGGAAAACATAGGCAAAACACCCTCTGACATAAATCACAGCTCAACATCACTCATTATTAGAGAAATGCAGATCAAAACCACAATGAGGTGTCATCTCACACCAGACAGAATGGCTGCCATCAAAAAGTCTACAAACAATAAATGTTCGAGAGGGTGTGGAGAAAAAGGAACCCTCTTACACTGTTTGTGTGAGTGCAAACTAGTACAGCCACTATGGAGAACAATGTGGAGATTCCCTAAAAAACTGGAAATATAACTGCCATATGACCCAGCAATCCCACTGCTGAGCATACACACCGAGGAAACCGGAACTGAAAGAGACACGTGTACCCCAGTGTCCATCTCAGCACTGTTCACAATAGTCAGGACATGGAAGCAACCTAGATGTCCATCAGCAGACGAATGGATGAGAAAGCTGTGGTACATATACATAATGGAGTATGACTCAGCTATAAAAAAGAACACATTTGAGTCAGTTCTAATGAGGTGGATGAAACTGGAGCCTATTATAGAGTGAGGTAAATCAGAAAGAGAACACCAATACAGTGTATTAGTGCACACATATGGAGTTTAGAAAGACAGTAACAAAAGTCCTATATGCAAGACAGCAAAAGGGACGCAGATGTAAAGAACAGACTTTTGGACTCTGTGGGAGAGGGCAAGGGTGGGATGATTTGAGAGAATAGCACTGAAGCGTGTATATTACCATATGTAAAGCAGATGACCAGTGCAAGTTCGATGCATGAAGCAGGGCAGTCAAAGCCAGTGCTCTGGGACAACCCAGAGGGATGGGGTGGGGAGGGACGTGGGAGGGGTTCAGGATGGGGGGACACACGCACCCCTGGGAGATTCATGTTGAGGAATGGCAAAAACCACTGCAAGACGGTAAAGAAATTATTTTCCAGTTAAAATAAATAAATTAATTTTTAAAAGTAGTCTACGCAATACTACTCAGCCATGAAGAGAGTGAAGCAACGGCATTACAGCAGCATGGACAGGCCTAGAGACGATCATACTAAACGATGCAAGTCAGGAAGACGACTGTCGCATGACACCACTCGCGTGTGGAGTCTAAAATGTGACGCCAGTTAACTATCTATGAAACAAAAAGACTCGCAGACAGAGAGAACAGCCTCTGTGGTTTCCAACAGGGTGGAGGGGTTGGGGAGGAATGGACTGGGAATTTGGGGTCAGCGGATGCAAACCATTATATCTATGCACAACTGCACCACTTTGCTGTCCACTAGAAACTAACACAGCATTACAAATCCACCACATTTCAATACAATAAGTTTTTTAAAAAATAGAGGCATGGTTGGACTCAGGGTCTGTGGCAAAGCTGCCTGAGCCAGTTTCTCTCCCTCTGTTTGCCCCTCTGTCGGCTTTACTTCGCAGTAGAGTGCAAGGCTCAAGTGAACGGAGTGGTCCCAGCCACAAGGCGAACTCATTCAGAGACCTGACTTGTCAACTATCAAGTCAATCCAGTTTAAAATCAGAACCTGCCTCCCACAGTTTCTTCCTGATCCTTGCTTTAACTTTCTCCATGGTATTCATCACTCTGGATATTCTAAATACTCGGGTACTTCTTTCTTGGGTGTCTCCATTCACTTGAATATAAGCCCCTGATGATATCAATATTTTTGTCTTACACTCCTAAATCCCCAGCACCTAAAACTGCTTTGCACATAATAAACACTTGTTTAACAAATGAACAAGAGGCTAAAATCAAGAAAGCAGATAAAAGATAACAGTGTGTTGTGCTTTGTCACTCAGCTGTATCCGGACTCTTTGCGACCCCATGAACTGTTGCCCACCCGGCTCCTCTGTCCATGGAGATTCTCCAGGCAAGAATACTGGAGTGGGTTGCCATGCCCTCCTCCAGGGGATCTTCCCAACGCAGGAATTGAACCAGGGTTTCACACATTGCAGGCGGACTCTTTACCAGCTGAGCCACCAGGAAAGCCCATGAATACTGGAGTGGGTAGCCTATCCCTTCTCCAGGAGATCTTCCCGACACAGGAATTGAACCGGGGTCTCCTGCATTGCAGGTGGACTCTTTACCAGCTGAGCCACCAGGGAAGCCCCGAGATAACATCATGGACTCACAGTTCTAAGCGGGGCTGCTGCGCGGCTCGGCGGTAGAGAACCTGCCTGCCAATGCAGTGGATGTGGGCTCAGTCCCTGGGTCAGGAAGATCCCCTGAAGGAGGAAATGGCAACCCACTCAGTGTGCTCGCCTGGGAAATCCCAGGGAGGGGGGATCCTGGCAAGCTATACAGTCCATGGTGTCGCAGATTCGGACAAAACTTAGCAACTAAACAACAATATCCCTAGGTTAGGGGGCTTTCCAACAGTAATGGCTGAGTCCCAAAGCTGCTTTGGCCCAAACTCTACCAAGAAGTATTAGCTGTAATAAGGTAAACAGGAGTCAGAGGTGAAGTGAAAAACTAGTATTTCTGCTTTAGAATTCCTGGGGAGATAGAAATTCAGATACCTGAACTCTGCCCCCACCCAATGACGGAAAGCCAACAGTGGGCCCAGGAATGCGCCCTGCGCATCCCAGTGACCCTCGTGTGGACCACAGAGGACGTTTCACGGTCCTTGAAGGCGGACCCTGCTAGCGGGAGCACCCTGAAGATGGCTTCTGAACTCGTCTGTATATTCAGCAGAAAAGAAAGGCTGACAGTCTACTCCTCGGGGTTCAGATCCTGGTGAAAACCAACACTTCACTTGCTTTGCTGAAAATCCCTGCCTGTTCCTGCAAGCCTCAGGAAGGGCAATATTGCCTGAGATGGTGAAAGGCAAGAAAATTAAATAAGTTTATGGAAATTCAAATAGGTTTGCAGTTACTCCTGAGTGCTACTTACTTTAATCAAAGTGTTTACCTTGACAATGGAAGATTAAATGGAACACTAATTAAGGAATTTTCTAATTATTCTTCCTTGTTGGGGATATCAACAGTGGAGGCAGATGGGTTTTTAGCCCTGACAAGATCAATTGTGTTCCAAACAAAGCTGAGTGTTGATTACTTGAGGGAGTCTATCACCGCTTTTCATCTGGCATCTGAAAGTATCCTTGACTTCCTCCCAGGGCTTCCCCTCACAGTTCTTTTTTATATGCAATTTCAAATCTTATGGAAATCAAACCATTCAAATAATCAGGGAAACTCAAGGGACAGGATAGTGTACCTAACTGATTAAAGAGCTCCTGACGACATTCCCTTGTTGAACTTGCTCTAATAGAGGAGAACTTTAGAGTTGCATGTTTGATAGGGGAAGATTCGCAGAGATGTCTCAGTCAGCTGGTATTCTGCCATGGTCCACGGGGAAAAATAACTTTAGGAGAATGTGGAAGATAACACGCATGTATCACCACTAACCCAAAGTGTGTGTGTGGTTTACTATGAATGTATCATGTAGGCACACCACACATATTTAAAGCAATGCAATTCATCTATGCGTGCTTAGCAGCTAATTTAAAAATGATAGTTAAAATGAGATAAAGGGCTAATTTAAATTGTGGTGGCTGTATTTTGCTCCTGGCGGCCCTGAAGCAAGCAGGATGTGGGAGGCATGAGCGTGGTCTCCCTCCTCTGGCCTCAGTCTTTCATCCCTCACGTTGTATGCCAGTGATTCTAATGTTTAAAGATCAGTCGTTTTTTCCTTTGTTTTGTCCCTAAGCACAATTTACCTACTTCATCTGGTGTTCAACTCAAGAGCAACTATTCCCACACCGGAGGAAAAGCTGGCAGTCGTGGATATTCTGAGATACATTTTCAAGGGTAATTTTGATTGGATGAGATGTTTGCCTGACCTACTGATTGGAGTGTAACCATTTCCTAGTACACACACACAGACACACACAGAGACATGTGTGCAGAAACGCACACATATGCACTCGCTCATATCTATAAGAGTCGAAATACACTGGGCCTTTCCGCACTGGTTTTCATCATGAATCTACTTCATCCTTTCCAAAAGAGGCGCAGGAAATACTGCACATCTGCAAACGCAACTGGGGGCTGACAATCTGTAGATACTGTGGATGCGTAAGAAGGAACTGATGCCTGGGAGAAACTAAGATTAGAATAAAGAGGTGCCTGTGTATCACCGTTACCTCTTGCCCCACTCACACACCCAAGCTTTTATTACATTCGAGAATACGAAAGCGCCCACGGAAGTTCATCTGAGGATACACCTACACACTCTGCTCAAGGCCAGGAAGACCAGCTGCAGAGCAAGCGTTCTCTGAAGAGTCCTCTCATGCGGCTCATTGAAGGGCAGCCAGGAAGTGGCTTGACCTCTCCGTGACTGTTACTCAGAGGAAGAATCCTGTTTAGCTTCAGAGCAGAACCACTCATGTTTTTCTATACAACCATTAAAACAAATGATTCTTCTACACATGCTGACCTTCCTGACAAAGAAAAGGAACTTCTGGTGGACTTTCAAGAGCATCGGAGCTCAGAAGCAAATCTGTGAAGGAAAGAATGTTTTTTTATCATGTCTAGACACATAATTATGCTTCATTTGCTAAACGAAAAGGAAGAGCCTCAAGTGAATTATTTTAGATTTTCCCATTTGCCTTTCGAGTGCCCTGGTAAACGGAGATAATTCTACTCAAAGGTTATTGCTATTTAAATCCAGTCCAAGTCCTTGCCCTCCCCCAGCTGTTAAGTACTCACTTGATTGTTGCTGGAGCTCTGATGGGATGTGCAGGGGGCCTGAACTCCTCTGCTAGCAGGAAGCAGCTCAACCCACTGCCAGAGCCTTTGTAAAGTCTCAAACCAGCCTCTAAACCCTGCTTCTAATGTTCTGAGGCGATGGAGGTGCCTGCTTTCCAGATTGCATTTCAGAACGGTGTGTACTTCCTTCTCAAATAAAGTACTTGTGGAGACGTTGCCAAATATTTTGTTTCCAGTATTCAGCATTCTCATAAGTTAGCCTTTCAAATAGGGCTCCAAATATCACTTTCGGCCTGCAATTGCTATCTGGTTTGCATTCTCACACTTGGGACATTCTTTCCCCCTTGCTGAGTAGTCTGCAGGATCTTAGTTCCCTGACCTGACCAGGGATCAAACTTGGGCCCACAACAGCGAAAGCACAAGTCTTAATCACGGGAGCACCAGGGCAGTCCTGTACCTGGACTCTCTAACCCAGCTCACACCCTCACATTGCCAGAGTTCTCAGACAGAAACGGCCCTCAGTCAACAGTGCGTGTGAACTGTGCATCGGAAGCAGATACTTAATCTCACCATGGAGTTTCCTTTAGGGTTTTCCTAATTTCTTTAGTCAAGAACTCACCTGCATGTATTTGAAAAGAAGGCAAAAGTCCTTCACCTAAAGCACTTGGTAAAACGTTATGAAATGAGCAAAGCAAAGTCTATTTCTGACATGCTGCCCTGTGAAACAAGCCTAGTTCTGTTCATTATGGTTCTCTGCTTTTAAGTAACTTGAACTGGCTCTAATTTAACCTGAGATAAATCACAGATTCTAAAAGATGTCCCCCAAAGCTGAACCACGATCAAGCAAGGAGCTGGGCAAATCCTCTTCCCAGAGAGAAGCCAGAGAGATGGACAAGTAAACACAACAACTTAAGTGTTCTCAGAGCCCACCAACATCACATGGCCATCTGAGAAGTGGTGAATTGTGAAAAACCTCCTCAACTCTTAATAAGAACAGTAGGAATTTAGATGGGCCTGTTCCCAGCTTGATAGGCATGCAGGTTTCACCCAATGATATAGGTCATGGAGACTGGCAGCTTCTCTGCCCTGAGTGAAGGAGCTCCTGTTGCTTGGAGGAGTAGGCTATGGCCAAGCCAGCAGCCTTGATGTTAGGAGTGACTACGTAGCAGTTGGTCAGGAGGGGTGGGCCACTGGATACAGCCTCCTGAGGATCCAAGGTCAGGGCAGCATATTCCAGGCTGAGGATGCAAATACAGACAATGGCGTCTGGAGGGGCCCAGGCCAGCCACACGCTGAGGTGGCAACATTTGCACAGATCTGAAAGGACCCGGTAGAAACTGAACTCTGGGGCAGAAGTGAAAACCTTCTGAACCTTGAAAGTGCTTCTCCTAGAAACAAATACATGGGTAGAGATGGAAGCCTTACTGACTCAAGCTGAAGTGAGCATAACCCTGTGCAATTGCTGGCTGATATAAATTCATGCAGACACAAGGGCGACCCCCTAGGAAGTTAGAGTTAAAAGCAAAATTAAGAGGCTTTAAAAGTCAGCAAGGTGCTTTTGAGCTGTGGTGTTGGAGAAGACTCTTGAGAGTCCCTTGGACTGCAAGGAGATCAAACCAGTCAATCCTAAAGGAAATCAGTCTTGAATATTCATTGGAAGGACTGATGCTGAAGCTAAAAGTCCACCTGATGCGAAGAATGGACTCCTTGGAAAAGACCCTCATGCCAGGAAAGATTGAAGGCGGGAGGAGAAGGGGACAACAGAGGATGAGATGGTTGGATGGCATCACCAATGCCATGGACATGAGTTTGAGCAAGCTCCGGGAGTTGGTGATGCACAGGGAAGCCTGGCGTGCTGCAGTCCATGGTGTCGCAAAGGGTCAGACACGACTGAGGGAATGAACTGAAAGTCATCAGCAGACACACATCATAGAGACAATTAGCAGATTCACCTGGGTAAGTCACGGACAGGAAAAGAAAGAGGAAAGAAGGAAGGGAGGAAGGAGCGGCCAGAACCACAACCTCAGGGACAAAAGCACTTGAATCCAGAATTTTTCCAACATATTTTCTAAAGTCTCCATCATGAAGGACCTGGCAAGGGAATTCTCCCTTGGAGTCTCCAGAGGAGAGCCCCATCCAGCCAACATCTGGCATCAGCCGAGGTGGTCCTGCCGCTGGCCCAGCGCAGCCCACTTGGGCTTCTGAAGGAAGAAACTGGTGACAGGTGGGGGCTGTTTCAAACGGCTCACTTTGTTATGCACGGAAAACTAGCAGAGATGGTCCAACCATGCCCAGCACACACGGCCAGGGCAGCAGCTAGGAGCAGAGCAAGTGAGGTGGGCACGCCCCAGGCCAGGGCCGATGCTGGAGGAGCGGGCTAAAAGGCACATTCTCTGAGCCTGGAAAACACACTCGATAACTCTGTTCCATGGGAGCCGAGAAACACAAGCGCTTTGCCAGGCGCTGGGGGACGTGTTGCTGCGAGAAACACCCTCGGAACAAAGTTCAGTGCCCGCTCTCTGTGAGTGTTAGTCGCTCAGTTGTGTCCCACTTTTTGCAACCCTGTGGACTGCAGCCCGCCAGGCTCCTCTGTCCAGGGGACTTCCCGGGCAAGAACACTGGACTGATTGCCACTTCCTCCTCCAGGGGATCTTCCCCACCCAGGAAGGAAGCCCAGGTCTCCCGCACTGCAGGCAGAATCTTTACCCTCTGAGCCCCCAGGGAAGCACATTCTCTCTAGACCACGGCTAATGGTGGGAGATGCCATTTTTCCGCTGAGTCAGTAAAGACAGGAATAGTGGGACCCTAAAACTAGAGAGGCCAGGTGAAATGAGTGGCAGGTCAGCGGGGCAGCCAGAGGGCCAGACCCAGAGAGTGAGGGGGACCGTGAATAGAGCTTGTCCCTGCAGCCACACTGATGAGAAGCCCTTCTCAGGCGGCTCAGTGGTAAAGAACCCAGCTTCCAACGCAGGAGATGCAGGCGCGACCCCTGGGTTGGGAAGATCCCCCAGAGGAGGAAACCCAACCCACTCCGGTGTTCCTGCCTTGAAAATTCCATGGACAGAGGAGCCTGGAGGGCTGAAGTCCACAGAGTCACAAGCAGTTGGACACGAGCAGGTGACTGAGTGTACCTCCCCAAGTGTGCCACGGTGTACACACCATCAACAGATGCACAGAGCCCCGGGAGCTGAGAGAAGGTGCCTCAATAAAACCTCACAGCCCTTTCCCCAGCTTCGGCAAGAAAGCCAGCTCAGAGGAGGGATCCTTTGGCTGAAGAAGAGGCTGGGTGCCTGGGAGGAAGAACCCGGCCCGAGGTACCACGTGGTAGCGATTCCTCTTGTCATCCGCCCAAGGGACCTGTAGCCGGCTGCCTCGGTAGAGACACGGGAGGGAGAGAAAGAAACCCAGATATTTAGAGGCTGTTTGAAATGAAAGAATTTGCCTTGCCCAGCTGCCCTGGGGGCTCAGCTGGTAAAGAATCTGCCTGCAATGTAGGAGACCTGGGTTTGATCCATGGGTTGGGAAGCTCCCCTGGAGAAGGGAAAGGCTACCCACTCCAGTGCTCTGGCCTGGAGAATTCCATGGACTCTACAGCCCGTGGGGTGGCAAAGAGCCGGACACAACTGAGCGACTTTCACTTTCAAGGTGACAGCTCCTTCCCAGGCAGCCCACATGCAAGGATTTGTCAGGAAAGAAATATAAAAGCCCAGTTCAACTGCAAGGGCCCCATGAGGCTGGCCTAGACCTGCATCGTGGCTCATCACAACCCATCTCTTCTTCTCAGTTACCCTCTTCCTTCCCAGGAGGACACTGTGATAAGTTTCTTTTTATCTCCATCACAGAATCTGTCTGTCTGGAGCCTAACCAAAGATAACAGCAAGCACTCTGGGCTTATCAGTGATTATACTTCAGCTACTGGGTGGCTTTATGTTGTTTTCTTAGTCACCTATTAAACAAAAATTCATCAGAAAAGTATTATTTAAAAGTCAATCCTAAAGAAAATCAACCCTGAATATTCATTGGAAGGACTGATGCTGAAGCTCCAAAATTTTGGCCACCTGATGTGAAGAGCTGACTCATTGGAAAAGACTCTGATGCTGGGAAAGATTGAAGGCAAAAGGAGAAAGGGACGATAGAGGATGATATGGTGAGACAGCATCACCAATTCAGTGGGCATGAATTTGAGCAAACTCCAGGAGACAGTGGAGAACAGAGGAGCCTGGCGTGCAGTTGTCCATGAGATGGCAAAGAGTCGGACAAGACTTAGCAACTGAACAACGCTTTTTAAGTCTTTCTTTGGATAAACAAAACCATAGCACAGATCACCTTTTAATCCAGAAATGAAAGACTGGCCATCCACTGTGCATCTCGTTAACACCTTAAGTGAAAAATTTATGCCAAAATATCCATGGTCTTTACTGCCACTATAAGGAAGGCCATGCAGACTCCAAAGTGGTTTTCCTCGGTGATTAAGCGAATATTTGCATCCATCTAATCATTCCTGCTGCACATTATGATACCTAAGGCCTTTTTCTTTTACAGTTTTAGTGAAAAAGCAGTATAAAAAATATGAATGTCATTTACTTTTTCATGTTAAATGAGCCAGTGATTAGAAAAAAAATAGAACTAGTTAATATTCTGCTCCTCCAAGATTTAGAGTGTGGGAATGTTTATGAAAATATGCCTTTGACAAGAATAGGGGTAAATGAGTCTATTGGATTTTATGAAAGCCCAGATTCTTTTTTTCACCAGCTTTATTGAGGTATGATTGACAAGAACAAAATTGTGTCTATCTAGGTTTTGGGCCACTAAACAAAAGCTTTTCATGTTCCTTTCCCTGAGCGTGTCAGGTGGCTTCTACATTTGTAAATGCAAAGTGACAATATTTCTGACACTGGAGATATAGGAAATAAAACATCAATGACATCATACTGTCAATAAAAGTTTCAATGTAAACTTTTAATGTATTTTGAATAAATTAGTTGTCTAGACTTGAAATTGGCACATTCTCCTCAATAATGTGGATATATAACAATCCAATAAAGATAGTCAAAATGCGTCTTTGCATTGCAGGCAGATTCTTTATAGTCTGAGCCACTGGGAAAGCCCCTTCTTTGGTGCCTACTAAGTTACAAACTCAAACAGCCACAGATTCTGGAACACACACACACACGCACATGCACACATTAGACTGCTTTAAAGATTGGGGGTGGTGGGGTTCTTGGCTAACACTTACCTCTTCAAAGCATTTGAATTCCGTATTTGTACCAAATCACACTTACAGACAACACAGTTGTTGTCAGAAGGTGAGGGCCGTCATGCACTACCTCTGATTTATATCATATGCAGGGCTTTTGTTTTAAAAGAGCAATTTTAGTTTCACTTAGTCGGAAGAGTGTGGAAGAGACTTTGAAGTTGTTTATGGATGCTTCAAACTGTGCCAAACCACGTCTGGGACTGGTGAACGTGCTGCTGTTGCTGCAGGGTTCCCGGGTACGCTGGGAGGATCCTAAGGTTTTATATTCCAGAACTGATTTTGATTCTTATGCTAATTGCCAATTTCTGTTTCACTGATTTGTTTTTTAAAATACAGACAGTTTATTTAACTTCCCTACACCTTATCACGGTATGTCTCTTAGCCCAGACAGAGAGAGTAACACAGATTTGAGAATATTATTGCAGTGGTGGAACCCGTCCTTAGTGAGACAGAGAACTACACAAATTCCTGCAGTCAGGATGGCCAGTAACCTCGGCTCCAGAAGACTCTTATTCAAGGCAATCTGATGCCCGTTATGCTTTTCACTGTGTTGTCTTCCTCAGATTTACTCCAATACTTCAGCTGCACCAGTTATAACGATATCCAGGTCTGGAGCAACAGGGTTACAAGAGTAAAACAGATGCAGAAAGTGAGATGAGAACGGGGATATATGACCACGTGGAAGCAAAAACCAAGAGATACTGTATTAGCTAAACTTTACAAGCTATACCAGGAGGGGTGCTTTCAGAGTATTTAACTTGGGACTTCTCTGGCGGTCCAGCAGTCAGGAAACCGCCTTCTACGGCAGGGCTGTGGTTCGACCCCTGGCTGGGGAAGGAAGATCCCACACGACACGCGGCAACTACACCCGTGCGTTCCAACCGAGAGAGAAGCCCGCACACTGAAACGGAGATCTGGCACGGTGCAAAGAGGAACTACTCAAGTACTCAACTCATTTCCAAAACAGAAGTAGGTGATATCATGACTCCATTTTACAGAAGAAAATGGAGGCACAGAAGGACTAAGCATCTGTCCAGCCTCACAGCACTGGTGAGAAGTGAAGCCCAGGCAGCCTGCGCGCGGCCCCTGCTCCCAAAACGCAAACTGTGCTGATGCTCAGGGCGAGTCACGCAGCCTTCCACAGGCCACTGGAAGGGATGCAAAAGATGAATACGGACCTAGAAAGTCAAAACGATTTGAGGACAGCCAGAGAGCAGACTATCTCTTAACCTATTTTTTTCGCCACCTCTCTATACCTTTCTCTGTATATCCCAGTGTTATAGCATTTAAAACTAGCAAAATCGTTGCTTAAGGCCTCATCACATGCATAATATTTCATCGTCCTGACTCGCTTTAACTCAGCACCAACAGTGACTTCAACAATAGCCAAGTTTTTACTAAACACACTTGCTCTGAAGCAGGCGCCCCACTAAATCCTCTCTACACTTAATTATGTTTAACTCCACCTTCATGCCTCAGTCTTCTCATTTCCCCTCTTCCTGTGAGTGAAAGTTCACCCCAGTCTCATTTCCTGTGTGTGAAACAATTCAATTGTGATTCAACAATTCTCTTCTGGACCTTTCCCTTTCCCGAGTCTAGATCCCGGCTCCACCCTCTTCACCATGATCCACCTTCACATCTGCTCCTCAAGTTCATCTTAATGTCAAACTGGCAGAAATGACATTTGTTTTTACCCAAATGGAAGCTGTTTTCTTCTGCAGACTGCTTCTCATGGTGACTTCCAGACGACCGTGGGCGCCGCCTCTGCCCTTCCTGCCTGCCGTCTGGAGTAATCTGCCACACATCCCTCCCAGTCCTGCCTGACAGACTGCTTCTCCTACCCCAGGCGTGCAGCTCTTTTGATCACTTTCTATCAACTCTTCCTCTTTGCTCCACTTGTAACAGACTCCTGTAGACTCTAACGATTTCACCCAAATGTCTCCTTTCAACCTTTTAATCTTATTGCCAAATCAGTTTTCAAAAAGTTCAGCCTGAGACAACCTTGTGCAGATGGTCCAGATGCAGTAACACCACACCTTCGTGCTTCTCCTCCTCTACGACCATCTGCTGATGCTCCAACTGGCCAAACATCCTTCAGTCAAAGGACAAAGGAGCGTGATGACCCTGCTCAGACAAGTCTCCTATGGCAGCAAATTGGGTGACGGAAGGTGGAGCAGCGTTCTAACACAATCAGCACGATTTTACACTTCATAAATTAATGTAATTGGACGTTAAAAAAATTTGTGAAATACCCCTTCAAGTTGCACTTACAACTTCATGACATTTTGAGGAGGTTGAGATATTTTAAAGGTTGTAAGGTCTAGCTGGTTTCCTTACAATTTATTTATAAGTATACTTTTGCACTCTGCTCATCTCAGTGATAAAGGAAAAGCTTTTATTTTTTTCTTTCTCCAAATGTGTACTCTTATGATATTTCTTGAGATGACTTTTCAATAAACTGATGGTGGCGATGTAGATTTTATAAATGACAATCTTCTGGTGCAGGGGCAGGGAAGGAGTTCAGTGAAAAATGATCTACTTTGTTCCTAAATTTCATATGTGTCTTCCCAAAGATTATTTTAAAAGCAAGAATTCTTTTCCATTTTAACTTGCTATCTACCTTGAACCTTCATTGTGGCATCTATTTTCGGAGACCTCAATATGCACTGAGTCAAAAAAGAGCAAAGTGACACCTGAAGCTTTAATACGAGGAATCCAGTTCACTGTGCAGAGCAGGCTCGCTGAGATCCTAATGTTCTGCCTCTCGTGGGCACAGCCCTCAGTTCAGATATTACACTTTCAAAAGAAGAAAAGAATTCACCAAAACCAAAAACACAAACCAAATGTTGTGTTAAATGTACAAATATTATATACAATAAATGTATATGTAATGGTATAAAGAATTCACAAAAATTCAGAGAACTATTTCTATATGAAGAGTATGTGATGTGATTAAAATGTCATAATGAAGAAATCATTTAATGTTTTATATGTTACAATTATGATGAGGAATGATCATTTCCCTAGCCTTCAGCTCGAGTTTGGTTTGAGCGGCCGTCTCAGGACATTATTTTTCCTGTTATATACTCTTTTGAATGGCACCGATGTCAACTGTTCTTCATCATTGCCGCTAGTCACTGACGTGATCTTGTAAATAAGAAAGTAATAAACGCCTTTCAGTCCAAATATATAATTAGTGCTACTTGTGAAGTATAGGTTATGACAAGATTCATAGTTCATGTTCAGATTTCCAGGTTAATAAATTCTACATGACAAAAAAAGAAAGAAAAAACTCCCAAATTTTCTCACTTAAATGCTATTCAGAGGCTCTTATTTATCAAAGATTGAGTTATAGTAGGACAGTTTTTGTGTTTTATTTTTTAATTTCTCAGTATAGAAGAACTCTGCTGCTGCTCAGTCACTAAGTCATGTCTGACTCTCTGTGACCCCATGAATTGCAGCACCATCAGGCTCCTCTGTCCTTCACTATCTCCCAGAGTTTGCTCAGATTCATGACCATTGATTGAGTCAGTGATGCCATCTAACCATCTCATCTTCTGTCTCCCCCTTCTCCTCCTGCCCTCAGTCTTTCCCAGCATCAGAGGCTTTTCCAATGAGTCAGCTCTTCACATCAGGTAGCCAAAGTATCAGAGCTTCAGCTTCAGCATCAGTCCTTCCAGTGAATATTCAGGGTTGATTTCCTTTAGGATGGATTGGTTTGATCTCTTAGCTGTCCAAGGGACTCTCAACAGTCTTCTCCAATGCCACAGTTCAAAAGCATCAATTCTTTGGTGCTCAGCCTTCTTTATGGTCCAATTCACATCCACACATGACTACTAGAGAAGAACTCTGAATTCTTTCAAATACCGTGTAGGCAAAGAGCACCACATGTTGAAGTGACTGCCTTTGACCTTGAAATGCTCATTTCCTGTAGTAGATAGCTGGCCGGCTCCCAGAATGGCATGGTTTCCTTGCATAGCAGAGAGTTGTGTTCAAAGGGCTGATGAGAGTAAATATATCTGTAGTCCCCAAGGCTTCTTGCATCTAAGAGGTGCTGTACAGCTGCTTCTTACTGATGGAATGTGAGTAGAAGGGATATAGGCCACTGCTAGGCCAAAGCAGTTAAGAAGACATGCTTTACCCAAGACTCCACAGGAGGGCAATGTCACAAGAGGGAAGAAGTCTGGGACCCAGCACGACTGAATAAACCATCCACTGACCAGGTGTATCTGCAACGAACGATGTGACAGCTGACCAAAGTCTTCCTTTTGTATTATGCCTCTGAGATGGTAATATATAAGTGAGTACCATGATATAGAAATATACTATATATTATGTACAAAATATAGCAACGTATAAACTTCCGAAGGGACTTCCCAGGTGGCTCAAGTGGTAAAGAATCCACCTGCCAATGCAGGAGACACAGGAGATGCAGCTTCCATCCCTGGGTCAGGAAGATCCCCTGGTGGGGAATGGCAACCCACTCCAGTATTCCTGCCTGGGAAATTCCAGGGACAGAGGAGCCTGGCGGGCTACAGTCCATGGGGTCCAAAGAGCCAGACCCGACTGAGTGACTGAGCATACCTGCATGCAAACTGACAAAATGTAGAATATAAATACAAAGAATACTGAGAAATATAAAGTATTATGTATTTGTCAAAGGTGTGTATATGTGTGCATATATAGTTTATAAATATGTATAAGTAAATACATTTTATATTATATTCATGTAGTATATACACATATATACACACATTTGGCAGATATATATAATGTTTTGTATTTTTAATATTTTTGTATTTGTATTATGTAAATATAATTGCATTTACATAGTTTATATATTTATATTTTTGTTAAAGTAATATTGAATTATAACATATTATAGAATAAATATAGAATAATTATGTGATATATTTTACTTTTCCTTCATTAGGATAAAACGTTCTGAAAGGCAAAAAAATGAAAAGTGTATTGCTGCTCCTCCTCCTACTTTAGTTAATACACGTCAGTGCAAAACCGAGGACGGAAGAGAGGACAGAAAGTTGCCCTGCACCCCTTCCCTTAGAGAACTGTCTCTGCCGGTTCCTAACTGCAGCTGAACTGTGAAGAGCTTGTAAGCAAGAGAGCCGATCAATTTAGTACTTAAGTATCGGTATTAATCATGTGAGTGAAGAAATGTGTGATTGTACAAATTGCTCAGTGAGATTACGAAGGAGTTTGCATTTGCAAACACACGTCTGTGCGATTTGCCTGGTAAAGACCGGTTACAGAACGTAAAAAGTGTAGCCCCCGAAATCAGACAAGCGATTCATCCCTCAGCTCCTGCTCTTGCTTCAGAGGGTTCTCTGCTGCGAGCTGTTTATGTCCAGCGGCTCCATTACTTCTGCTCCCAAATTAGCTCAGTGAGTCCACTCTGGAGTGTGCCTTCCCTCTTTATGACCTCTTACTTACTTGATGTTTTCCCCGAAGAAGTGCTCTTAGAATTTACATCAAGTCTCTTGACTCCCCTTCTGCCGCTGGCGATTGGCCCGCCCCCTTGGGGTAATAACTCCTGAAGAGACTTGCTTCTGTCCCCCTCTCCGATTCGTCTCTGGCTGGGCTCTTTCCCAACTTACCTCCATCGGACTTTGCCTCTGTCATTCTGCACACAACTGCCTCGTTACTTGGTCATCCATAAGCGCCGCATTTCTGAATCCAAGGGCTTCCCTGAGAGCTCAGTTGGTAAAGAATCCGCCTGCAGTGCAGGAGATGCAGGTTCGATTCCTGGGCGGGGAGGATCCGCTGGCGAAGGGATAGGCTACCTACTCCTGTATTCTGGCCTAAAGAATTCCATGGACTGTATGGTCCATGGGGCCGCTAAGAGTCGGACACGACGGAGCGCCTTCCGCTGTCACTTTCTGAATCGGAAGGTCCCGTCCGTGACCCCAGCAGCGTCTGACACAGCTGACGCGCCCTTCCTCTCTGGGCCGCTGTCTTCTCCTGGTTCCAAAACCCCACACTCCCGGCGGCTGCTCCCTCCTTCTCAGTCTCCTTTGCCAATTTCTCCTCTTTTCTATAACTTCCTCGTGCCTCAGTGTCTCAGATCTCATTCCATAGCCCTTTTCTCTATGCGTACTCTTTCCTTTGGTAATCTCATTCCTTTTTACTGCCTTCAATGTGTTTATTTGCAATTATTTCTAAGTTTATAGCTCCTACAAACTGGGGACTACAGCCGCACACTTGATATCTTGAGACGTGTAAACTGATCACAATATTTACTTTTTAATTATAACTATTCCGTCTCAGATTAGCCCCAGTTGTATATAAATTTCCTGTAGCAGGAGCCTCGACAATTTTTATTCACTTGCTCAGCCTCAGCAGTTGGAACCATGTCTGCAACATGGCTAATACTTAACAAATATTTGCTGCATAAACTGCATACAGGAAAGAAGCAAGGCTGGCTGTCACCTGACCCATTCATTCTTTTTTAAAAAATATTTATTCATTTATTTGTGACTGAGCTGGGTCTCCCTTGCTACACGTGAGCTTTCTCTGCTGCTGCTAAGTCGCTTCAGTCGTGTCTGACTCTGTGCAACCCCATAGATGGCAGCCCACCAGGCTCCCCCGTCCCTGGGATTCTCCAAGCAAGAAACTGGAGTGGGTTGCCATTTCCTTCTCCAACGCATGAAAGTGAAAAGTGAAAGTGAAGTGCTCAGTCGTGTCCGACTCTTAGCGACCCCATGGACTGCAGCCCACCAGGCTCCTCCGTCCATGGGATTTTCCAGGCAAGAGTACTGGAGTGGGGTGCCATTGGAGCTTTCTCCAGTTGCAGCGAAATGAGGCTACTCTTTGCTGTTGAGTGCGGGCTTCTCACTGTACTGGCTTCTCTTGCTGGAGGGCACAGGCTCTAGGGATGCGGGCGTTGGTAGTAATGGTGCACGGGCTCAGCTGCCCCACGGCATGTGGGATCTTCCTGGACCAGGGATGGAACCCATGTCCCCTGTGTCCGCAGGCAGATTCTTAACCACTGAACCACCAGGGAGGTCCCATTCATTTTCTACAATATTGAACTTAATTGATCATTCTCCTTGTGCAACGTGCAAATAGGTTGGTACAGATTATCTAAATATTTTATTTATTTTGCAGTAGTTTATGTGAGAGGTTCCTGGTATATCCAGTTATTTAATAATGATGTAATCTGCTTATCAAATGTTGAGAAAACCAAAAGGTAGACATCTTAGTCGGAGAAGGCAATGGCACCCCACTCCAGTACTCTTGCCTGGAAAATCCCATGGATGGAGGAGCCTGGTAGGCTGCAGTCCATGAGGTTGCTAAGGGTCGGACATGACTGAGTGACTTCACTTTTCACTTCCATGCATTGGAGAAGGAAATGGCAACCCACTCCAGTGTTCTTGCCTGGAGAATCCCAGGGATGGGGGATCCTGGTGGGCTGCCGTCTATGGGGTCGCACAGAGTCGGACACGACTAAAGCGACTTAGCAGCAGCAGACATCCTAGTATTGTTCTTAAAAACCATGAATCTTGTCAGAAATGCAGACTAAATCTTCCCCTGCAACTCCAATTCATTGATTCTTAAACTGGTGGTGGTGGTTTAGTTGCTAAGTTATGTCTGATTCTTTGGAACTCCATGGACTGTAGCCCACCAGGCTCCTCTGTCCTTGGGATTTCCCAGACAAGAATACTTGAGTGGGTTGCCATTTCCTTCTCCAGGGGACCTTCCCCACCCAGGGATTAAACCTGGGTCTCCTGCCTTTCAGGTGGTCTCCTGCATTGCAGGTAGGTTCTTTACCAGCTGAGCCACCAGGGAAGCCCCAATTCTTAAACTGTCTGTGGGGAAATTCCCAACCCATTTGGGGAGAACTTTTGTAAAGTATAATAAAAAAGACTTACCTTACCAGAAAAGTAAAAATTCAAAGCGGCACAAATCATACAAAATCCATCTGTTCCACGTGAGGTTCAGTGTGACTGTCAAACGGTTACATTTCTACACGATCGCTCTCAGTTTCTGCATCTGTGTCGTCATGAGCGGTAAGGAAGTGTCCAGAGCTGACTCTGCGGGCCTGGCGCGCCGCCTGGGGCATCTAGATGCACCCCCATTCTGATCTCTTTCCATTTGCGTCTTCCACTGGAGAGTGCAAACTTCCTACAGACAACTGCTCTATGACCACTGTTTCCACCTAATCCACACTAAAGAAGCTGTATCGTATATACCTTAATCTACTAAGGTAGTGTGGTCACTGAGAATACAGGATAAGATCTCACAAAAGCTTTACATGCATTTGTCTCCGGGGCCAGGAAGGTGTGTCATCCTGCTCCCCTTGCCCCGCCTAGAAAACCTTCCCATGCCTGGAGACCCGCTGACCTTGGGGGCCGGGAGGGCAGGGCTAGTGCTCTTTCCTCGGTCACCCTCTTTGTCAAGATGCTCAGTAAGCTGGCAGCAGAAACGGTGGTTTCCCTGTCGGATCTGCCACCACCAGGAGCGAGCACGTCTCAGCACAAACGATTATGTCCAATGGTCGTCCAGGAAACGGTTCCGCAATCTGTGTTTAATCAAATTCATTGAGTTTGCACAGCATTACAAGCAGCTCATTACTGTCATTTTCCCCACAGACGACTCTATTCCTCAGTATCACTTACTCACGGAACACCTCCTGGCAATGGCCAGCGCCAACCACCCGCCTCCACCGTGCCAGAAGCAATAACTTCTGATGCAGAGTGTGAACACTGTATTATATTTAATCTTTCCTCTGTGTGTTATCATTCACCATAACCACCCTTCTGAATTACAGAAAATCACATGGCAGAGAGGGTTGGTTCCATATTGTTTTCTCCAACGAGATTCCGTGGTTTGCTGCCGACAACCAGCCAGTCTCTGGACTCAAGGCAAACTGTCAGCTGCTGTTCAAACGCCTGCTGCTGCTGCTGCTGCTGCTAAGTCGCATCAGTCGTGTCTGACTCTGTGCGACCCCATAGATGGCAGCCCACTAGGCTCCCCGGTCCCTGGGATTCACTGGAGTGGGTTGCCATTTCCTTCTCCATCTGCCTGAGCAGTGCTCAGAACCTCACTGCACTGCATGGCGTTCGACGGGAACACTAGCTCAGTCTCTGTTGCTGCGTCTCCCTATGATGAGCCTTCAAGGTTTTCAACATGGAACTCCATCTACAGCACAGCTTATACAACATACAATTTCAATTCTCTCCATCACAAGGAGGGGTTTGTTTTCTTTTCCTAAAGTCCCATGCAGAGGGAAGTGTGGGATTGATGGCACATGCTGAGCAAAACACCCTGATGATTTCACTGTGAAATCTTGGGCAAATGAGCTGTGGCTGATGACACACAGAAAAAACCACTCAAGTCATCAAAGGGGAAAAAAACGCCAACAAGCCCCTCATAACCGGTGTGTAGCATCTTATAAGCAAATGGTAGTTGCCTCACCTAGGGTTCTTATTTTTCAACTTTAGGGCTGCTGTCAGGTAGAACTTCGGTTCTGGGACAATTTGATTCAATGGGTGTCCCTGACTCTGAAAAGTGACTCTGCATTCATTCATGTAATATTCTGGCAATAAATATGTACAAAGTGCCCAGTAGGCTTTGCACTTTAGTATTTCAAGATGGCTAATGGAATATTTGCCTAAAGTGAGTTCAAGGGGACATTAGGTTCATGGATGTTGTGAAAAGAATTATTCTATGGTCAATCGAGTTTGAAAAATAAAACTGCATTAAACAAAGAGAATCATGCCTATTTGTAGAATGGTTTCTCAGAGCTGACAACAGCCTAATGTGCATTGAGAATTTCTAAGTAGGGAAATTAGAGGGTCACATTAGCCATAGTGTCTTAGTTAACTGGATGCCTCTGGTCCTTTAAATTTTTTTCCAACTCTTTGCAACCCCATGGACTGTACCCTGCCCGTCTCCTTTATCCATAGGATTCTCCAGGCAAGAATACTGAAGTGGGTTGCCATTGCCTTCTCTAGGGGATCTTCCAACCCAGGGATTGAACCTGCACTTCCCGGGCCTCTTGCTTTGGCAGGCAGATTCTTTACCACCAAGCCACCTGGGAAGGCCCTCAGGATATCTTACAGCCCTGATATTTCTCAGAATATGTTTTGATAACTGTGTCTTTATACTCTTAAGGATCATAAATGTTTGTAATACCAACCCCCCCCCCCACCAACCTTTTCCACTTTTCTTGAGACCACAGCTTTGGTCTGTGGTTGTCAATAAACCAAGGCACCACAGAATGGATGTGAACCCCATAGGCTCCATCTCTCCCCCAGTAGTGGCCACAAATGAGGAGATGTGGGATCAAAAGCATAAGGATCTGAACCTCTGAGTCAGCATTTCAAGGCAGTGGCCATGAAGAGACACAGACTAGAATGGAATTTGCATGGGTAGGAAATACACTCTTATGGTTAAACCACTGAGGTTCTGAAGCATGCTACTGCAGCAGAGCTGATCCTGGCCACTCTGTCTATAGTGAAGCTATTGTAGATGACATTTTTAACCTTTGGTATGGGATTATATCCATACAGAATGGATTATCTTCTTGACCAGAATTACACGTGCAGATTTTACCAGCCCATCATTACTTGACAAGTATTTGGAAGAAAAGAAAAAAAAATCTGAAAAGGTGGGCACAGAGTCAGTGTGATAAGTCATGTTTCTTACTAAAAGATTTCTAGCAGGTGCTGCCTGTGAGAAAGAATGTGCTACAACCTATGAACGCCCCTATATCTTAGAGAAGTGTCTGTGCCATGGGTGGGTTTTTTTGTTTTTTTGCACTTAATTTATGAGTCTAGGTACAAACATAAATCCCCTTCACCTTCAAGGAAAGTCTTTGGTTCTAAAGCAATCATCTGAAGAAAGAAGTCATTTTATCAGAAACTTAAGCATCTTCATTACAACATCAACAACATTTATTATGTCCACTGGTTGGCAGGCTACTATCCTGAGTGCAATAAGAATTTACATAATTTGGCCCCTGGGGTTTTTCTAGTCAAAAGCAGCAGCACTTAACACCCACACCCCTCCACCCCTGCTGAGCACACATGATGAATGACATTCTCATGAATGATGCATTTGCATGTTCAAAGCCACAGTTATGCACCATTTCCACCAAGATATTGGTCATCCTTCTCTCTTTCAGGCAAGACACAGAGTATAATGCAAATGAGAGGAACAGTCAAAGAACAGCCTTGAATGTGTCCAATTTATGTAAAGGAAATACTTTGTGAACTCAAGTATTTTAATCCCACAAGTGGAAAGTTAATTAGATTTGCAACAGAAAAAAAAAGAGTGACCATTATATGATGTTGCTGACGATAATAGGTGATATTTATGGAATGTTTTCTACATACAAAATCAGTACTCCAAATATAAGCAAATGTAAGACATAGAGTTGTATAGCTGTTTTTATATCAATTTACCTAATCCTCAGTTCTCACCACAATCATCTGAAAGAGCATTATTATTTTCCCCCATTTTGCAGGAGAGGAACCTTAGGGAGAAAGAAGGAAGTGATTCGTACAAGGTATGCAGCTGGGAATTCACAGAATTGATATTATGTCATTTGCCAAGTGACTTCAAAGCTCACACCGCTATATTATAAAACAATGTCATAAAATAGTGTTTCGTGATATTTATAGTTGAGAACAGCTAAGCATCCATCCCTGCTCTTAGTTGCTAGATATTGGGAATCTAAATTTCCCTTTCTCTGGAGTGGCTGGGAAGATTTACTGTAGAGTCCCTTGAAACCACGAGAAGTTACAGACCTTTTAAGAAACGTGCACTATGCCACTGAGGGAGCAGCAGAAAGGAAGGTGGCACGGGGTCATCCTCCCGCTGTGCATCAGAGAAGAGCTCTGGGGCCAGAGCTCTGGGATTCAGCATGAGGCCCTGCACAGGGGACTCTTCTCAACAGTCTGCAGTGACCGACATGGGAAGAGGAGCTAAAAAGGAGTGGGGATATACGTATCAGTTCAGTTCAGTAGCACAGTCGTGTCTGACTCTTTGCAATCCCATGGACCACAGCACGCCAAGCCTCCCTGTCCATCACCACCAACTCCTGGAGTCCACTCAAACTCATGTCCATGGAGTCGGTGATGCCATCCAACCATCTCATCCTCTGTCATCCCCTTCTCCTCCTGCCCTCAATCTTTCCAAGCATCAGGGTCTTTTCCAGTGAGTCAGCTCTTCACATCATGTGGTCAAGCTATTGGAGCTTCAGCTTCAGCATCAGACCTTCCAGTGAATATTTTAGGACTGATTTCCTTTAGGATGGACTGGTTGGATCTCCTTGCTGTCCAAGGGACTCTCAAGAGCCTTCTCCAATACCACAGTTCAAAAGCATCAATTCTTCGGTGCTCAGCTTTCTTTATATATGCACATATATGTACGTATAATTGATTCACTTTGCTGTATATCAGAATTCCACATTTCAAATCAACTATACCCCAGTAAACATTACAAAAAAAAAACCAACAAACAAAACCTTGGCTCTGCACTGACTCTGCAGCCCCTGTGACTTTCACTTGGGCATTCATCCAGTTACTGACTGGGGACCCGTCTGCATCCGGCACCACCGCGGCCTTGCAGAGCCGGCACCGGGCAGGCCAGGTCCCTGCCCTCGTGCACTTGCATTTCGGTGGGGGAGGCAGGTAACGCACCAGGACCCAAGGCCATTAAAGCACTGGTCTCAGAGTACAGAGAATCACCTGAAGAAAACAGGTGTGAGGCACAGTGTGTGTAGAGAGGGTCCAAAACATCACTGATTAGAAGCAGAGCGTGTCGGGCGTAATGTTCGTGGAATGTACAGAATGCACCGTTCTCTCCACACTTTTTTATGACATGAAATTGAAGATGCACATAAATAAAACATGGGTGTTTTCAGCACAACTTTTGCGAGTAATTCTCTTCTTGTGTTGATTTTACTTTCAAACTAGTCTGTAATAAAACAATAAATTTAAAATGTTTTCCCTTCAAAAACAATATAAAACTTCAATAATATTTTAATAAAGAAAAATTAGGAAAAAATACAAAAACGAACAGTCATGCACTGGTGATATGAATTCTTCAGTTGTCATAAAAAATGAGAACAATAAAGACAATACAGCAGTGTAAGAATGTCTGTGATACAGTAGGAATATACAGAATATAAGATTATTTTTGATAGCTATTATCATAACTGTATAATATTTTACATGCATAAAACAAAGAGAGGAACATTGCCCAGGCAATGAAGTCAGTTGAATAGTAGGGAAATTGGATTGTAGATGATATTGTCTTATTTTTGGTATTTATGAAACAATTTTTAAACTATTCATAAGATTTTTGAAAGAAAGCAAGCTGTCTAACGATTTTGAACCATCCCCGCAGACTTCATTGACGGGAAGAAAAAGTTTTCCTTATTTGACTTTCATGTAAAGGGTTATTCTATAAAAGTTTTAATATATGTTGCTCTTGCAAATGGGTGTCCTAAACTCCACATAAATTTGTTTTTGATTCAGTAGTTAATCATCAGTAGACAGACACGTACTCTAGGTCGGCTACTTAATCCATCAAAGAGCTGATCTCTCCAAGGTTAGTTACAAGCGGTGCTTGACTTTGCCCTTTTCTGTTTATTTTTTGTCTATGTTGAGGTTGCTTTCCCATAAATCTAGTTTACAAGCTTTCTCTGAACTGCAGTGTCTGGTAAGACGGCTACTTTTCTCCCTTAAGCTTGTGACAATTATAATTTTAGAATCTTCTAATTCCAGCTTCCCTTTTCCTCCTCATTTCTCTGTATACCCAGCAGCTTTTATACTAAAAGTTGATACTCAGTCATTTGCATTTTACCATCTCCTCTTAGAATACCATTCCATTTAGAACAGGAAATCTTATTCTCAGAGACACTGGCTACCAACATGGGATCTTATAAACCTTTCTACCTACCGAGTCACATCTTCCCAGCTAATGACTACCTCGTGATCCAACCCTGAATATCCACTGAAAGGACTGATGCTGAAGCTCCAATACTTTGGCCACCTGATGCAGAGAGTCGACTCTTGGTAAAGACCCTGATGCTGACGAAGACTGAAGGAACAGGAGACGGGGCGGCAGAGGATGAGATGGCTAGATAGCATCGCCATCTCAGTGGACATGAATCTGAGCAGAACTCCAGGAGACAGTGAAGGACGGGGGCGGCAGAGGATGAGATGGCTAGATAGCATCGCCATCTCAGTGGACATGAATCTGAGCAAAGCTCCAGGAGACAGTGAAGGACGGGGAGGCTGGCGTGCTGCAGTCCACGGGGCCCAAAGAGTTGGACACAACTTACCGACCGAACAGCAAGAAAGTGACTACCATATGAGTCTGAAACCCTGGTTATCTGGGGAGTTTCGGGGCCACGCCATTTTAAATAGGAATGTTTCATGTGCTACTTTTGTAGTTCTCATGGAATGCAGACCAGTTTGTGTGAATGTCTATCTCATCCCGTGTTCATTTGCTTCCAGTGGTCAAGCTGTAAGCTAGGCGAACCATCAGCAGTGATTCCAGACCTAAACTAAGTTAATGACAATTGTGAAATGGATGTCCTTACCAAGGAATTACAAGGTTATACCACTTTCTCTCAGGATCTCAACAAAACAGTGGGGACATTTTTCATGGCTGAAACCCCCACTGTGACTGCTATGTCTCTCCTGCCCAGCTGTCGTTGTCCTGTACATGCGATATGTGGGCTACAGGAATCCCCTTTTCCTGTTTGCAATCATTATTGATTCAAGTGTTTATTAGGAAGTCACTACACGCCAAACAATGGTGAATTCACTAGCTGGAACCAAGCATTAACCCTCGGGGTCGTGGACCTTAAGCTAGGGGTGCAGACAGGAAGCCCTTCAAACAAATGCATAAGTACGACATTGTAGAGTGATAAGACCACAAAGACTCCCACCTGGGCAATAGAATGTGGTGGAGTTGGGGACTGGCCTCTTAGGCGGGTGATCAGAGTGAGCCTCCCTAAGACACTGACATTTGAACTGAGATTTAAATGACGTGACTGACCAAGTGCAGAGCTGGGGACTGTATCTGGCAGAGGCAACGGGAAGGGTCAAGACCCCTCCAACCCCAGCAGCCGGGGGAAACCTGAGGGGCTGGAGGGATGAAAAGAAAGCTGCTGGATCTTGAACAGAGTGAGCAGGGGAGTGGATGGCAGAGGTGAAGTGGACGGGGAGGCCCAGGCCAGGTCGGGGCGGCAAGCTACGCCCTGGGGACAATCCTCCTAGCTACCTGTTTTCGGTGAACTGAGAACTTATTTTTACAGATGCCCACTTGCAATCTCTATGATGATGGGGACACTGACTTTTGTTTTATTGTTTTCAAGTTTCATTGCTCATTTTTTTAAATTTATTTTTTAATTGGAGTGTAACTGTAATTGAAAGTCAATTAATGCATCTCACAAACCAGAGCTTTATTCTTGTAATGATCAGCTGAGTGTTATAAAATTATATGTGTATATTTTAATATAATAATAACCTTTTGCTATTTAATAAGAATAAATTTATTTTTTAATATTTTGAAATTCACCCAAGACTTGTCAAAATCTGTCTTCTCTCTTTTGATCAAAGTACCAGCAGTGCCGTCCGTCTCGTGTCTCGGTCCACACAGCCTACTATCTGCCTTTACAGGAAGTTTGGTAACTCTGAGGTCACGCCAACTACCGTGAGAATACACAATTCCTTTTTAATCATCCCGAGTTTCTTTTTTCTAAATGATATCTGCTTCTTTCTTCTCTTATAACAAATATATTTATTGAATGCCTATTTGTGATATTAGTAGGAAATGATACACAGTGGGAGAAAATAGCCTCTCAGATTATAGATAAAGTTGAAATATTGAGGTTGGTATTAATATTTCTACTTCTGTCTCCGTTTTCTCTCAATCTCGCCAATCTAGTTTCTAAAACCACAATAGACACACCCCTTAGATATAACTGACGTATACTATTGTATTAGTTTAAGGTGTACTGCTAAGTAAATTCACATGTGCATGTATATATATATACTGTGAATTGGCCATCACAGTAAGTTTGGTTAACATCTGTCACTTCACATAGTTACAATTTTTTATCCTCATGTACACAAAAAAATTAGTTTAGAATTGCTCACACATTCTTCCATGAGAAACAGATTTACAAAGTCACGACTGGCATTAAAACAGTTCTTATTTTCCTTGGGCCTTATAATATCCACTTAAAATTCTCTTTCCCAAAGAAACTTAGGTTGCTTCTTCTTCTACCCCTTCATTTGTGACACGATCACACTCATGTATTATTACTTACACCCCAGATTTGGGTTCCCCTCACATCCTGCTTGGCTTAGCTTATAAACAGATGTTTTGCTTATATGTTTGTTTTTTGGTGTGTGTTTCGTGGTGCTGGTCTGAGCGTCAAAGCCCAGAGCCTCCTCAGAAGTGTCTCTCCTTTCTTTCCTGTTACCTTGCTCCCATTTTCAACTTCTTTCCACCCTTTCCTCACCCACCCCCTGGAGGATCTGTTTAGTTTCTTATTTATCCAGCCTGCATTTCCTTTGCACAAATGAGCAGATCTGTGCATATTTGAGAGCCTTTTTTTTTCTTACTTGAAGAATACACTACAGGTATTTTTCTGAACTGGGCTCTCGTTACTTCACAGCATTTTCTGGAAATCCCTCCAAATCAAACGCAGAACTTGCCATCCCTCTCCTTATAGTTGTACAACGCTCCATGTTTGTGGACGCACATGATTTATCGACTCCTCTCCTACGGATGGACATTTAGGTTTTCTCCCAAAGTTTGCAATGACAGACAATGCTGTAACGGACAGCATATATATGTTCATCTTGTTGGGACTGCACCTTCAGAGCATACTTCCAGAAGAGGAACTGTGGGGTCAAAGACACACATGTGTGTGGCTTTGTCAGATTTTGCCCAATTCCCCATCAGAATCCCACAGCAATGCCTGAGAGCTCCTGCCTCCCACAAACTCACCAACAGAATGTACTGTTAAGCTGGTGCCACTATGAAGGTGATGAATTCTGAGTCAGTATTTTAATTCTCATTTTTCTGACCATGCGTGAGGAGGAAGGCATGGCAACCCACTCCAGCGTTCTTGCCTAGAGAATCTCACTGACAGTGGAGCCTCGTAGGCTATAGTCCACAGGGCCGCCAAGGGTTGGACCCGACTGAGGTGACTGAGCCGCACACACTTACGAGTGGCTCAGTCTTCACACATTTCAGAGCAGTCTTTGTGGCCATGCTTTGTAGCTTGTGGGAACTCAGTCCCCAGACCAGGGATTGAACTCAGGCCCTGGAGTTGAAAGTGTCCAGTCCTAAACACTAGACCAAAGAACCCTGTCCCTGTTCTTTGACATTTAAAAATATCAGCTTTTTGCCCCTTTGTGTCTCAATTTCTGGGAGATTTTAATCTACTGGAGACATTGTTGGGGTATATTTTATACATATTGTCTTATAGTTTTTAGCGATCTTTTGATTTCATGTATGTTATTGTTGGGGTTCCCCCCATGTAACTTCTTTCTCTTACTGTAGTAAATGTATCAATCTTCTCTTATATTACTTTGGGATTTGAAGTCATAGTTGGAAGGCTTTCTTTCCAGTATGGCTGAAGTGGAATCTACCCATGTCTTCTTCTAGTACTTGCATAGCTTCACATTTTTACTCTAGACCCCTGATCTGTTTGGAGTGTTTTCTTATGGTGTGAAATATGGACCCAATTTTATAATTTTCCAGATGGCTACTCAGTTTTCCCAATATCATTTATTAAAAAGCCACTCTTTATCTCAGTGCTTTGAGATGCTACCTTCATTGTATTCTAAATTTCCATAAAGATCTTGGCTATGCTAGGCTTTCTCTTGTTTCACTGGTCTGTGAGTGTGTGTTCAGTTGCTCGGTCATGTCTGACCTGTGGACTGTAACCTGCCAGGCTCCTCTGTCCATGGGATTCTCCAGGCAAGAGTACTGGAGCGGGTTGCCATTTCCTCCCTCAGGGGATCTTCCTGAGCCAGGGGTCGTACCCGTGTCTCTGGTGCCTCCTGCACTGGCAGGCGGATCTTTGCCACTGTGCTACCTGGGAAGCCCCGTTCACTGCTCTATCCGTCCATCTATGTATCCATTCCATGCTGATTTACTCATAGAAGCTGTGTAGTCTGTCTTAATGTTTGCTAGGACTAGCGCCCATCAGAGCTTTTTACTTTTCAAAGTTTATTTTTTTCCTGGCTCTACTTATATATTAGTTTTTCTATATGAACTTTAGTATCAGTTTACCCAACTCCATAAAATAGTCCATAAATGAGAAACTTGGGCACAAATTCAGAAAGAAATAAAGATAGGGGAGGGAGGGACAGCCTCCTCCCCAGGACTCTCATGTGCCAGACTGGAACATGGCTCATCTGCTCTAACAGACTGGTTACTGGGGACCTACCATCTGCCCAGCAGCAGATCCGGGAAGAGAGTGGTGACCTTAACAGGAAGAGCGACCCTTGCCACAACGATGTGGCTAAAAAGCTTGGTGTTGTGAAGCACAGTTTGGAAGTGGTCCTTTGTATACATGCTTTTCTCTTCTTGCTACAAATTCCCAGGAAATAGGGAATTTTGAAATAATGTTATGAAGTCTGAAACAGAGCTTACAGTCTCCCCAGGCTGCAGAATCATCATCTCCAAGTCACTCTTGACACTCCCTCTTTTCACTGCTGCTGCTGCTGCTGCTGCTAAGTCGCTTCGGTCGTGTCCGACTCTGTGCGACCCCATGGACTGCAGCCTAACAGGCTCCTCCATCCAGGGGATTTTCCAGGCAAGAGTACTGGAGTGGGGTGCCATTGCCTTCTCCGCCCTCTTTTCACTGCCAACATCTAATCCATCACTCCCCCCCATGTATTTCACGTCCACAATTGCTCCCAAGTCCAAGCACATCTCTTCAGCTCACTTTCATTCTTCTGATCCAGCCCTTCAGACCAGCATTATCGTCATACATGCCTGGACTAAGGCAAGTGTGCCCCAAACCCCTCTCTCTCTCCATCTCTCATTCAGCACCTAGCAGCTTGAACAATCAAGATCTTTATAAACAGGACTCAGATCGTGTCTCTCCCCAGATTTCCCACCCTTCAGTGGCTTGTTCACATTCTTTGTTTTTTTTTTTTGAACTTTTAATTTTATTTCTTTAAATAAATTTATTTATTTTAATTGGAGGATAATTACTTTACAATATTATAGTGGTTTTTCCATACACTGACATGAATCTGTCACGGGTGTACATGTGTTCCCCATCCTGAACCCCCTCCCACCTCCCTCCCCATCCCATCCCTCTGGGTCATCCCATTGCACCAGCCCCGAGAACCCTGTATCATGCATTGAACCTGGACTGGTGATTTGTTTCATATATGATATTATACATGTTTCAATGCCATTTTCCCAAACCATCCCACCCTCGCCCTCTCTCACAGAGTCCAAAAGACTGTTCTATACATCTGTGTCTCTTGCTGTCTTGCATAAAGGGTTATCATTACCATCTTTCTAACTTCCATATATGTGCATTAGTATACTGTATTGGTGTTTTTCTTTCTGGCTTACTTCACTTTGTATAATAGGTTCCACTTTCATCCACCTCATTAGAACTGATTAAAATGTATTCTTTTTAATGCTGAGTAATATTCCATTTGGAGAAGGAAATGGCAACCCACTCCAGTGTTCTTGCCTGGAGAATCCCAGGGACGGGGGAGCCTGGTGGGCTGCCGTCTCTGGGGTCGCACAGAGTCAGACACGACTGAAGCGACTCAGCAGCAGCAGCAATATTCCATTGTGTGTATGTACCACAGCTTTCTTATCCATTCATCTGCTGATGGACATCTAGGTTGCTTCCATGCCCTGGCTATTAAAAACAGTGCTGCGATGAACATTGGGGTACACGTGTCTCTTTCAATTCTGGTTTCCTCAGTGTGTATGCCCAGCAGTGACAACAGAAATACAAAGGATCATAAGAGACTACTACCAGCAACTATATGCCAATAAAATGGACAACTTGGAAGAAATGGACAAATTCTTAGAAAAGTACAACTTTCCAAAACTGAACCAGGAGGAAATAGAGAATCTTAACAGACCCATCACAAGCACAGAAATTGAAACTGTAATCAGAAATCTTCCAGCAAACAAAAGACCAGGACCAGACAGCTTCACAGCTGAATTCTACCAAAAATTTAGAGAAGAGCTAACACCTATCCTACTCAAACTCTTCCAGAAAATTGCAGAGGAAGGTAAACTTCCAAACTCATTCTATGAGGCCACCGTCACCCTAATACCAAAACCTGACAAAGATGCCATAAAAAAAGAAAACTACAGGCCAATATCACTGATGAACATAGATTCAAAAATCCTTAACAAAATTCTAGCAATCAGAGTCAACAACATATTTAAAAAATCATACATCATGACCAAGTGGGCTTTATCCCAGGGATGCAAAGATTCTTCAATATCCACAAATCAATTAACATAATACACTACATTAACAAACTGAAAGATAAAAACCAAATGATTATCTGAATAGATGCAGAACAAGCCTTTGACAAAATTCAACATCCATTTATGATAAAAACTCTCCAGAAAGCAGGAATAGAAGGAGCATACCTCAACATAATAAAAGCTATATATGACAAACCCAGAGCAAACATTTTCCTCAATGGTGAAAAATCGAAAGCATTTTCCCTAAAGTCAGGAACAAGACAAGGGTGCCCACTTTCACCATTACTATTCAACATAGTTTTGGAAGTTTTGGCCACAGCAATCAGAGCAGAAAAAAGAAATAAAAGGAATCCAGATTGGAAAAGAAGAAGTAAAACACTCACTGTTTGCAGATGACATGATCCTATACATAAAAAAACCCTAAAGACTCCACCAGAAAATTACTAGAGCTAACCAATGAATATAGTAAAAAAGTTGCAGGATATAAAATCAACACACAAAAATCCCTTGCATTCCTATACACTAACAATGAGAAAACAGAAAGAGAAATTAAGGAAACAATTCCATTCACCATTGCAAGGAAAGGAATAAAATACTTAGGAATATATCTACCTAAAGAAACAAAAGACCTATATATAGAAAATTATAAAATACTGGTGAAAGAAATCAAAGAGGATACAAATAGATGGAGAAATATACTGTGTTCATGGACTGGAAGAATCAATATAGTGAAAATGAGTATATTACCCAAAGCAATCTATAGATTCAATGCAATCCCTATCAAGCTACCAACGGTATTTTTCACAGAACTAGAACAAATAATTTCACATTCTTTGTTATTCATGATCTGCTAGTCTCTGCAGGATCTGGCTCCTGCCCATCTCATGCTGCTCTTCCTTTCATTCACTGAGCTATGAGATGGTTGCACGGCATTGCTGACTTGATTGACTTGTGTTTGAGTAGGCTCCAGGAATTGATGATGGACAGGGAGGCCTGGCATGCTGCAGTCCATGGGGTCACAAAGAGTCAGACACGACTGAGCGACTGAACTGAACTGATCACCTCCCTGGCTCTCTCCAGCTTCGAGAAAGTGCCCTGCTTCTCCCATGAGCTCTTCCCATGTCTGTCACCTCCTCCACACCCTGCCTTCCTGCCAAGTAGCCTCCTCGGGATCCCACTGTCAGGTTTAAACACTCCTCTTGGAGGAAACTTTCCTGTACCCCATCCTTCACAGGCCCCATTTCTGCACTTGCTTTCAGCTGTGTGTTCCTCTCTCACATCACAACAACTCCACAATTAACTGATGAAAACAAAACTGGAGACAACAAAGAAACAACTGAATCCCAAACTTGAAACTTTTTAACATTTGAGCAGTACAGTGTCTGCGGTATTTTGGGTGAGGGCGTTGATGGGTACTTGCTGGGGAAAATTGAATAAAGTTTACTTACTTGCAGATAGACTCATTTAGATTTATGAATTTCAAATGTATACCTTTTTATACAGTCTTCTATAATTACTGTGGTTTGGATTACAAGTTGCCATTTGAGATTTTTATTTCAAGCACTCAAACGACAAAAGGCGACCATTTCTTACATTATCTCCAACACTGCCAGGTGTTCTTCCATCATCAAATTGTTAAAGAAAACACACAAAACATATGCTTTCCATTGTTCCCTGCATAATCCATAGCTATAGAAGTGTGGGTTGCTTACAGTCTCAGCAGAAATGAGTGAGCATGAAATATTCATAAGCTTGGTGTTTGTGATTATTAAGTAATGGCCAATTCTGGTGAATTTGTCACTTAAAAAATACAGATATTTATTAAACAATTGAATAGTCACTATAGGAGAGCTCACATTACAGTAGAAGCCAAGACAGATTCCTCAAGAAGAATAGTGAAGATTTTTGAAAATAAAGGACAGGAAACTGTGGGAAATACAGATGCATATGGGATTCAGCACAAACGATCCATGTCATCTTCAAGGTCTTCAAAGGTATCTGTGTCATATTTAATTTCCAGTGGAGAAGTAACATTTAAGACTTTGGGGCTCTAGAGACAGTCCCATCTGGAGGTGAGTCTTCCTTTCTTACTAGTTCCTGTGATACTAGGCAAGTTACTGAAGTTTGCTTAGCTTCACTTTTCTTTTTCTAATCTAAAATGGCAACAGCAATAGACTGAGCCTCCTAACGTGACTGTCCTCAGTAAGCTTGATAACGGGTCTCATGTAATAAGCATTTAAGGCATGTTAGGTATCATTTCAGTCTTCTTGATTCTTGTGTCCAATATTTTCTCTTGAAAATCAGCATTCATCCTATGCAAGTGGAGACAAAGGGGAGTCCCTAAGTCAGATCCTGAGAGTGGATCTAGAAGATGCAGTGTATAGATCTGGATTCCAAAGAACTGAATGTCAAAGACGACACTGCACCTTCTTATCTTTGAGACTGTGTGTCTCCTTTCCTGATGTATAGATAAGGGTAATGTTTCTATACATTTAATGACATCTAGTAAATCAAAGTATTTTATATATTGTATGTAACTCAAAAATGGCAGCTTTTGCTTATTTAATTCACTTAACAGATAATTAGTGAGCCCTTGGACTTCATGGGGCCATGAATTGGTTGCAAGAGCAGAGATACATGAAATGCCTATTTCACTAAGTCCTCTCCATTTCTCCTCTCAGTAAGAAGAAAATCAGCATCTGGTGTTTAAAAAACAGCTATTACAACTTGATTAATTGATATTACAAATATGTACACAAAGCATACATTCAAAGGTATGCAGTGAAGTATTGAAAGATCGAGACACTGCTTGCAATAGCAAAAAATAGGATAAATAAACCTAAGACATCATTAACAGTACACAAGATATGCCAATGGGATATACATCTGTTTAAAGGAATATTATGCAGCCCTTAAAAAGAATAAGGCACCCCCTAAGTGAGAGGCAGTGATTTCAGGCTGAGAGCTGATGCTGCAGAGTGGTTTGCAGAATGGGGTCAGAGCTACAGTAAGGATCGTTGCAAGGATTAAAACTCAGAGCTATGTCAGATTTAGAATGCTATCATATTTGTGGGGCACATGCTGGATCAGCACCATCATCGTTGTCATCACTGAAGTGGGATATTTCAAAGGTATACCATTAAATAAAAAATCCAGGTGCGTAATTATGTCTACATACTACTATATGTGGAAAAGGAAATGGCAACCCACTCCAGTGTTCTTGCCTGGAGAGTCCCAGGGATGGGGGAGCCTGGTAGGCTGCAGTCCATGGGGTCGCACAGAGTTGGACATGACTGAAGCGACTTAGCAGCAGCAGCAGCAGCAGCTACTATATGTGCATAAAAATATACATTAGAGAATGGGAAAATATGTTTTAGATAAACACATATTTCTGGAAATATTTAGAAGAAATTCACCATGTTGTTATCTCTAGAAAACTGGGTGTGATGGGAGGGAAGGGGGAGAGTGACTCCTAATGTGAAAAATAATCAAGTCCATTTGGAATATTTACCATATACACATATCACCTCTTCAAAACTAACAATAAAACCAAGCTAGATAAAATAAATAAATATGTCAGTTCAGTTCAGTCACTCAGTCATGTATGACTCTTTGTGACCCTATGGACTGCAGCATGCCAAGCCTCCCTGTACATCACCAACTCCCGGAGTTTACTCAAACTCATGTCTATCAAGTTGGTGATGCCATCTAACTATCTCATCCTCTGTCATCCCCTTCTCCTCCTGCCTTCTATCTTTCCCATCATCAGGGTCTTTTCCAATGAGTTGGTTGCTTGCATCAGGTGGCCAAAGTATTGGAGCTTCAGCTTCAGCATCAATCCTTCCAATGAATATTCAGGACTGATTTCCTTTAGGATGGACAGGTTGGATCTCCTTGCAGTCCAAGGGACTCTCAAGAGTCTTCTCCAACACCACAGTTCAAAAGCATCAATTCTTCTGCACTCAGCTTTCTTTATAGTCCAACTCTCACATCCATACATGACTACTGGAGAAAGCATAGCCTTGACTAAACGGACTTTTGTTGGCAAAGTAATGTCTCTGCTTTTTAATATGCTGTCTAGGCGGGTCATAACTTTCCTTCCAAGGAACAAGTGTCTTAATTTCATGGCTGCACTCACCATTTGCAGTGATTTTGGAGCCCCAGAAATAAATTCTCTCACTGTTTACATTATTTCTCCATCCATTTGCCATGAAGTGATGGGACCGGATGCCATGATCTTAGTTTTCTGAATGTTGAACTTTAAGCCAACTTTTTCACTCTCCTCTTTCACTCTCATCAAGAGGCTCTTTAGTTCCTCTTTGCTTTCTGCCATAAGGGTGGTGTCATCTGCATAGCTGAGGTTACTGATATTTCTCCCCACAGTCTCGTGTATGTGTATATATGTGTGCACATGTCTGTATGTATATGCGTCTGTGTTTGCATGTGTGTGTATGTGTGTGTATGCATGTGTGTGCATGTATGCATGCTATACATGCATGTGTGTTGTGTGTGTGCATTCATGTAAATGTGTGCTGTATTTATGTGTAGGTGTGCATGTGTGTGATTGTTCTGTGCTGTCATCTCCGTTCTCTGGGGTCCATTTTCATCGAAGTATGGCAGGGTAAAACCTCTGAGCACTGCCCAGTTCTTCAGTCAGACCTTGAATGCTTTTAGCAATTAAGCAGCTGCAATGACCGCCGCACCGCAGGGCCCAGAAGCCTGAGCACAGAGACCGCCTCTGCCGTCCCGCCCTCCCAGGGCGTGGGGCCGGGGAGGCCTTGAGCAGCCTGCGTCAGCGCAGCTGGAGTCAGCAAACTTACACGTGAGATTTATCAAAAGGGTTGGCCTCTTGGAGGCCTCTGCAGCTGTCAAGCCAAAGGGAAGAGAACGTTAAAAAGAAAAAAAGTTCGAACCACCCTACCCACTCTCCTCCAACAGCACAGCAACTTATGTAAACTGCTTTCTCTAAGTAGCCCCAAAGTCACTTAAAGCATTTAATTCAGTCCGAGTGGGCGAAGCCTCAAGGCTTCAAGCTTTTGTGCCTGCGCTGTACGAACGTCCCTGGCACCACGTGGCTCTCAGGAGATGCCGCTGAGATTCCCAGGAGGACTGTGGGCGCGCAGGCGCTCCTGGCGCCGGGGATGTCAGATCTGGGTCCGGAGGCTGGACGCGCCTGTCTGTAGCTTTATCAGCAGGACAGACGGTCTTGAGGGGCCAGGTTTGATGTCTTGCGGCCCCTCTCTGCCACGTGTGAAACACCTTTCTCCTGAGAAGGAGGCGGGCCCTCCCTGATTCTGCTTTCAGGGGCAACACACAGGCCCCCGAGGCAGCGCTGCGGGAGCGGCCCTTCCAGGACACACGTGCATGCGAGGCCAGGAGCTAGCGAGCCCTGCGGGACGAGCTTGCGCGCTCCCTGCGCCCTCAGACCTGCATGCGCCCCGCTTCCTCCCTGGGAGGATGCTGAGAGACAGACAGCTCGGCTCTAACCGTGCTTCTGCCTCTAACTAGCGATAGGCACACTGCCTGACCTCTCTAGGCCAAATTTTCTACTCTGTATATTGAGGATAAATAAATTCATTCAAGTAACATCTGACCTTTAGTCTTTGCAGGACTTGTACTTTTACAGATAATAAAGAAGCCTGAGCACCAAAGAACTGTGGTGCTGGAAAAGACTCTTAGAGTCCCTTAGACTGCAAGGAGATCCAACTGGTCCATCCTAAAGGAAATCAGTCCTGAATATTCATTGGAAGGACTGATGCTGAAGCTGAAACTGTAATACTTTGACCACCTGATGCAAAGAGCTGATTCACTGAAAAAGAGCCTGATGCTGGGAAAGATTGAAGGCGGGAGGAGAAGGGGATGACAAAGGATGAGATGGTTGGATGACATCACCGACTCGCTGGACATGAATCTGAGCAAACTCCTGGAGAAAGAGGAGGACAGAGAAGCCTGGCATGCTGCAGTCTATGCGATCACAAAGAGTTGGACACGACTTGGCAACTGAACAGCAGCACCTTTGGCAGAATCTCTGGGCAAGGTTATAGAGGTCCAAGAGAGAAGCTCCGTGGGGAAGGAAAACCAGGAAGCCCCTACCAGTACCTTTCCAAGGCCTAAGCTTAGACTCCTGTTTGTAATAAAAGATTAACAGGAGAGAAACAATAGACACGGCTTTGATCCCTGATCCATGAAGATCCTACGTGCGGCGGCGAAGCAGGCCCGCGTGCCCCAAGCTTCGAGCCTGTGCTCCGGTCACGGGAGCACAACTCCTGAGCGCATGCGCCTGCAGCCGAGCTCCACGGCAAGAGACGCCACCGCGGTGAGAAGCCCGCACCACACACGCCTGGAGAGCAGACCCCGCTCGCGGCAACCAGAGAAAAGTTCCAAACAAAGGCCCAGCACAGCCAGAAATAAATGAAATTGTAAAAAAGAATCTTTATGCCAAAGATTCACGTTTGGGTGACAAATTCTGCTCCCCTTCGACTCCATTGTAGAGGATATTAAGGGACTAGTCCTTCTTAGGTAACGGATAATGATGGAACCCCCACCGCCCCACCGAGTGTAGACAATGCTGGAATACTCTTCTTAGAGTGAAGGCAGTTGGGAAGGATAACTGCCCACCTCCAAAAGGTGATACGTGAGAATTAATCAGGAAAGTGCTGGTGGAGCTGTTGGCAGTGCCCAGCACAGACTAAGCCCTGGACAAGTCTCGGTATTATTCATCTGAGTCCAGTTTTCCACTTTTCAGGGAAGCCACATGACCGGTTCCAATTCTCCCGCTGTCCGCTTTCAGAAACCCGGGTCCCTCTCTTTCACGCATCATCCCACTGGTGCTTTTACTCAACTTGTCAGTTATTTGTCTCTGACCCTCCCGGGGAGCCTGAGATCCCTCTGGGCAGGGACGCTGGCTTTCTGCTGTTACCGTTCTCCATTCTCTTCTGAGGGCTTGTCCGGGGCCTGGGAAACACTCATCTTTCTAATGAATAAAGAACCACAGCAAAGAACACACTCTCTTTCATCTTAAAGAATCTGACCAAGCATTTCTCCTATGTACCTAAGCCAACATCTAAATCTCTGAGTCTAAACATCTAGACATCCAGCTTTACTCCATGACGACTCAGTAGGAGCCAATCGCAGGACAGGGATGTCACCGTGGATCCGGAACTCCTCGGGCGATGCTGACATTTTCTCTGGCCTGGAACTCTTGGCTGATCGTGCTAGGATTCCTAGTTCAATCTTCCTCACTGTGTTAACTATACTGTAAATATATTTAGCTCTGTGACTGGCTTCTGATGGCCAGGCTTCTAAGAGGTCTTGTAAAGGAAAAACTGTCACCCCGATTCTTTTGGTTCCACACCCCCCACACTCTTTCATAACATCTGCCTGGCGGTGCACTGGCCCTACAGCGCGTTCAGCAATAATCACCCTGAAATCCCACACACTGCTTCAGCACCTGGGAGGGACTTAGCTGAACGCCCATGTTGGCTTGAAGCTCAGAATGAAAAAGGAAAAAAAAAAGAAACACCTGCTTCTGCCATTTTTAACAGCGTTTCTGCAAATGTGAGAGTGTCCTCGCCCCGCACCGTGGGGGGTGGGCACAGCCCCTCTCTGCTGCCCCTGGGATCTGCACCTCTTCTTCTCCGTGAGTCAGGACCCTCCCTAAGGTTCACCCACATTCAATTCTTGTTGTCACTCCAAACGCAGTTTCATTTTGGATCTACGACAGACCAAGGTCAAGTCAGAGAATAAAATCAGATTAACAGAGGGTCAAATGTTCAGGACGACCAAGACCAGCATGAATGTGAAATCGCTGACCAAAGGGCAACCTTCAAGGGCCCACCTGAGCAGAAGGGAGAAAAATGCAGATGAGGCTGGAAAAGGATGGGCTGACTGAACTGGAGACTTCTTAAGGGGCAGGCTGGCGCACAAGAGGCAGTCACAGCTGTCTGGATGGCCAGCTATCCCAGTCTGCCTGGGATATGATTTTCAGTGTTAAAATCAAGAAAGCCCCAGGAAAACTGGGACCAGTTTGGATGAGCAGAGCCTGACTTTGGAGAAGTCGGAAAGCCCAGGCTCATCCAACTAGCACCCCGCACTGACCGGCGTCACACCCAGCCCCTCTAGTTCAAAGCAGATGCCCGCTCTGCATCCCTGAGGACAGAGAGCTTGGAGAAGGGGAGGGTGGCCAGGGAAGAAAGACGTGTTCTACTTTGATATATCCAGCACATTCTTTCTCTCCTTTTATTCCTTTTCAAGCAAAGAGATATGGACCCAGACATCTGAGAGCTTTTAAAACATAATTTCAAAGGCAGGGTTGCTTCTCTGAAAAGGCAGCTCAAGCATGTCCCGGAACTGTTCATGCCCAGCAAATGGACAAGCCGCGGAAGGTGCTGCTGTATGCCAACTGTGCCATCCTGGGCTCAGAGATGTGAGGAGCAGGGCAGGGAAGCAAACAAACGGGGCTCAGAAGAGAAACCCAGGCAGCTTCGGACACTGGGTTCTGGAGTGTCTTATTCTTGCAGTCAGGAAATATTTGGTCCACCGAAGACAGAAAGAGAAGCAGAAAAGCAAAGAAAGGAAGTCAGTGTCTAAGAGCTAAGGCTATGCTTGCTGCAAGCATAGTCCAGAAGGGGGAAAAAAAAAAAAAAACAAGGAAAAAGCATCACAGTGTAGAAAAGAAATGGATCAGAGTTCAGAAATCCCTCCAGGGCATCAGCAAAATGAAGCCAGAGATGCCTAGGCAGGAAGATAACACAGGTAGTAATGGCCCGAAGCTAACAAAAAAAGCCCTGTGCTCGAGATCACAGTTACTAGGCAGTTAAAAAAAGAAAATCCCAGGATCAAATCCTGCAGATGGGCAGCTCGCTCCACTCCACAAATTCCACACAAAGAGGGTGCTCTGGACAGAGCTGGAGACAGCATGCGGCCGTCTGGCCCAAGGATCAAGGTCTCCAGGGCTGCGCTGTCTCTGGCTCACCTCCAGCCCTTTGCTTATTTGATGTTTAATTGGATTTCAGCAGCAGAACCGGAAAAGCTAACCTGGACCTGCATGCAGGAACAATCACTGCCCACAACAAAGCCCAGCTGTGCTCCCCAGGGCTTCGGTGAGCAGGAAGTCAGGGACCACTTTCATAAGGGAAAAAGAAGAGGAAAACCTTCACATGCTTTCCTGGGAAACGACACATACAACCAGGAAACAAAACATGCATCCAGTTCGTGGCGATCGCAGGCAGAGCGGACGTGCGGCTAAAATGCCCTTCAGGAGGTCTTCCCTGGTGGTCACTGGTTAAGAATCCAGCTGCCAATGCAGGAGATGTGGGTTCGATTCCTGATCCAGGAAATTCCCACATGTGTGGAGCAACTCACCCGTGGGTCACAACCATTGAAGCTGAGCTCTAGAGCCTGGGAGCTGCAGCTGCTGAGCGCACGTGCTCACTTACTGGCGGCCGCGGGCCCCAGAGCTGGGTTCTACAGCAAGAGAAGCCCCACGATCATCAGAACGAGAAGCCTGGGCCCCGCAGCTGTAGCCCCTGCTCGCCTCACCTAGAAAAAAGCCCACGCCTCAGTGAAGACACAGCACCATCAAAGAAATAAATACAATTATTTTAAAATGTACTTTAAGATGTCTGATGTGTCCTGATGAACACATTATGCGGCGTGTCTCGTGTGAGGCCGCGTGGTTATCTCGGAATACTCGGCCACGCCCATACGCACCCTTCACGCCTACTGGTGTTGGATGCCTCCTGCATTCAGTGTGCTGAACGCCTGCTATAGACCCTGTCTAATGCGCGTACTGGATACTTACAGTGTATGTCGGAGTATTAATACTCAGGCACTAGGAAAGAGCAGTGAACAAAGCAACAAAAGCCTCTACCTTCATGAAACTTAAATTCTAATTGTTGAGACAGGTTAAAAAAACACTTAAATATATAACAGACATTTTTATGAGTACTTTAAAAAGAAATGAATAAAGCAAAGTAAATGACTAGCTTGTGAAAGCAGCACATCTTAGACAGGCTGGCTAGGCACGGCCTCTCTGGGAGGGACTGAGCCACGATCCATACACACGACCCACAAAGGTTTTCTCAAGCAGAGGACACAGTGAGGTCACAGCCCACGGGCTCCTCATGTCGGAGGAATGACAGGGAGGCCATGGAGATGACGGAAGCTTGGACCAGAGGGCTGTTCCTGAGAAGTGTTGAGATGAGTAAGGTACACTTGCTTCCCAGGTGACTCGGTGGTAAAGAATCCACATACCAATGCAGGAGACAAAGGAGACACAGTTTGCTCTCTGTGTCGGCAAGATCCCCTGGAGGAGGAAATGGCAACGCACTCCAGTGTTCCTGCCTGGGAAATCCATGGACAGAGGAGCTTGGTGGGCTACAGTCCATGGATCACAAAGAGTCAGACACGACTGAGCACACACACACACACACACATTTTGAAGGTAACATTGTCAGGGCGAGAATTCCTAACAGAAAACACTTATACCAGCTTCCTCTTCTCGTGCAGACATTTGTGACAGATTCTCCAAGTTGGGTCTGTAGGCAATTAACAGTGAACTTGACGCTTAAAGGAGAAAGCAGAGAACTGCCTCATGGCCTTAGGCCTCTACAATTTAGTGCATCCCTGTATCCCTCCTTCCATTCAGTCAATTTACAAGCATGTGAAAGTGAAAGTGAACGCTTTAGTCACTCAGTCATGCCTGGCTCTTTGCGACCACAAGGACTGTGTACCCCACCAGGCTCCTCTGTCCAGGGGACTCTGCACACAAGAATACAGGAGTGGGTTGCCATTCCCTTCCCAGGGGATCTTCTCGACTCGGGGATCGATCCCGGGTCTCCTGCATTGCAGGCAGGTTCTTAAACCATCCGAGCCAATTTATTTACCATCTGATACCTCTCCAGCACTGGACTGGATGTCTGGGGAGAAAAATGAATAAGGTACAATCTCTCTATTCAAGGGCAGAATCTTGCTGATGAAGACAGATATCATAAAGCAATATGGCAAGTCCCTTCATTATAGTTGATGCTGAATGCTCCATAGGATTTGGGGAGTAAAGGTTGGTCTGGGAACTGTTCCCCAGGAAGTGAGACGTGGAGTCAAAAGACATCAGTTAAAGCATGAGGAGGTGCCTGCCAGAAAAAGTCAGGGAGGGAAGCAGAGCTGGGGAGGGAGTTGTAGGCAGAAGGGAGCCTGGTTAGAGGCACAGGTGGTGGGGTCAGGAGACTTAGAAGGCACGTCAACAGCTAGGAGCTGCTGGAACAACATTCCATGCTTCACTGACACCTGAAATCCCTGTTATTAAACATGCAGGTTTCAGACCCTCCCCGGGAGATACTGGTTCAGCAGGTGCCTGGTGGGAAGTGGGTGCATGGACTTACAAGAGGAATTGTGATTCCTAGTAACTTTGAGATCCACCTGCAATACAGAAGACCCCAGTTTAATTCCTGGGTCATAAAGATCCCCTGGAGAAGGGATAGGCTACTCACTCCAGTGTTCTTGGGTTTCCCAGGTGGTTCAGCTGGTAAAGAATCCGCCTGCAATGTGGGAGACCTGGGTTCGATCCCTGGGTCAGGAAGATCCCCTGGAGGAGAGCATGGCAACCCACTCCAGTATTCCTGCCTGGAGAATCCCATGGGCAGAGGAGCCTGGAGGACTGCAGTCAATGCGGTCACAAAGTCAGACACAACTGAGCCGCTGAGGACAGCGCATCGCAGAGGACAGACAGTCAGGGGAGGGGGGATGGGGCGGAGAGTTGGACAGGGTCAGAAGGTTGATCCGAGAAATGCACGCGTGGACAATGCCTGTGTCCTTAGTATGAAAGCAGTTAGGGTCCGTGACAGCTTCTGAGGCGGACGACTCTAGAGCCTGTTACACAGAGTGAAGTAAGTCAGGGAGAGAAATATCATACACTAACGCGTATACACGGACTCTAGAAAAATGGTACCGATGGAATTACTTGCAGGGCAGGAAGAGGCACAGATACAGAGTGGACTTGTGGGCACAGCAGGGGAAGGAGAGGGTGGGACGAGTTGAGAGAGGAGCGCTGAAATATAGACACTGTTGTTACTGTCTAGCTGCTCAGATGTGTCCGACTCTCCGCAACCCCATGGGCTGTGGCCCGCCAGGCTCCTCCATTCATGGATTTCCCAGGCAAGAACACTGAAGAGGGCTGCCCTCTCCTTCTCCAGGGGATCTTCCCAAACCAGGGATCGAACCTGCATCTCCTGCCTTGGGAGGAGGAGTCTTTGGCACCGAGCCCCAGGGAAGCCCGCATTCACGTCACCACGTGGGAAACAGGATCCGGAGCTGCCACAGGGCGCAGGGGCTCCGCAGGCTCTGTGAGAACCCGGATAACCCGGATATGGGACGGGGCGGGGGAGGGAGAGGCGGGGCCGCTGTGCTGGGTCACCTTACTGTACTTATGCAGAAACCAACACAGCATCCTGAAGCAATTATCCTCCAAATAGTGGTTTTTTAAAAAAGAAAGGAAAGAAAGAAGGGAGGGAGAGATGGCGAGTAGAGGGAACAGCAGAGATTAGAGGACTAATAAAAAGATGATTGCACTTTATTTTGGAAAGTAAGACAATAAACCCCCTCACACACACAGTACCATTTTCTATTATTTCATAGAAAAAAGAAAATTTGAAATTAAAAAAAAAAAATGCTAAAGTCATGATCTCACAAAAAAAAAAAAAAAGAAGAAGAATATTGCATTAGTTTTTGGTTGTTGCCATAAAAATTTCCATCACTTTCGTGGCTGAATGTAACTCAGGTTTATTGTCAAATAATTCTGCAGATCAGAGATCAGACATGGGTCTCACTGGGATGAAGATGATGTTGGCAGGGCCGCCTTCCTTTCCGCAAACTCTACTATGAGGACTGCTTCCTTACCTTCCCAGCTTCCAGAGGCTCCTTACATCCACTGGCTCGTGGCCCCTCTTCACCTTCAAGCAAGAGAGATGAAGCGAGTCTTTTCCACATCACATCTCTGACTCCTTCGGTCAATTGCCTCCCTTTGGCCAAAACTGAGAGAGATTTTTCACTTCTAAGAATTCGACTGATTACACTGGACTCACCTGGATAATCCAGGCCAGTTTCCTGGTCTTAGTGCCTTTTTTAATATATATATTAATTAGAGGATAATCAGTTTGCAATGCCGTGAATCAGCTATAAGGATACATACGTCTGCTCCCTCTCGGGCCCCCTCCCACGCCCGCCCATCCCACAGCTCCAGGCTGTCACAGAGTTTGGAGCTGAGTTCCCGGATGGAAACAGCAGCTCTGTACACAGGGGGCGTCCCTGTCAGTGTCACCCTCAGTCCGTCCCACCCCCTCCTTCCCCTGCTGTGTCTGCAAGTCTGTCTCTACATCTGTTTCTATTCCTGTGTTTCTATTCAGTGCCATTGTTTCTAGATTCCATATTTATCCATTAATAGACATATTTGTTTTTCTCTTTCTCACTTACTTCACTCTGGATGACAGACTCTAGGTTCATCCACCTCACTACAGCTGACTCAACTTTGTTTTTATGGCTGAGTGTTTTTAATTCCATTCCATCTGCAAAGTTCTTTTCGCCATGTAAGTGTCACAATCACAGGGTTCTGGGGATTATGAAGTGGGCACCTACAGGAGGGCATTATTCTGCAGATGACAGATATGTTAAATTGGAAAAAATCCAGCTTTTGAGAGCCTCCTTCCACCGTTCCTAGTATCCTTAGCTCATTCTGGACCATCAGTGGCCCTTTAGGAAGGAACTCTCACGGGTCCATAGGGGCAATCACCATTCAATGAAGGATTTTATGCTTGGGAGTCAGTCACAGCTGTTTCACTGGGAAGAGGATTCCACAGGTATCAAGTTAACTTGGATGCTATACAGTCATTAACCAAAAAGGGACAACCGTATCTTTAAAAAAAAAAAATTCCCAATTAAAATGGACATATTCTGTGGCAGCCTGGATGAGAAGGGAGTTTAGGGAAGAATGGATACATGAATATGTATGGCTGAGTCACTCTGCTGTTCACTTGAAACTATCACATTGTTAATTGACTATATTCCAATACAAAATAAAATGTGTAAAAATTGGACATATTCCTTCAGTGTTATTTTATACTCAGTATAAACTGAGTCCTTAAGAAAGAAGGCTTTTGCATAGTTATGCCCCACACTTAGTGGCTAAAAACTTTGCCTTAGGCAGTATGCGGATTTCATTTGTAATACACAGTGACGTTGTTAGGAGGCACCCTATCTGTAGGTCTGCCCTTTCTCTCGAGCATCCCTTTGTGAGTTTGCATTGACACAGACAAATAAACCCAGTTAGCACAAAAGCTGGTCTGTGCAAGAATATTAGTCACTTCTCCCAAAGAATTTTTTTTAAGTAGCATCTCACTGCATAATAAATGAATCTAAAGGGAGCTAGGGAAGTTCATTTAGAGGCAAGAAGAAGTGCACAGCAATACGTGACAACATTTAAGAGCCAAGAGAAACGACTGAGCTCAGCGTAAAGTCTGCTGCCGCTCAATCACCCCAGAGTCTGCCAGTTTTGTTCTGTTCCTTCGTGACGGGTGAAGCTTAATAAAGTGTATTTACACTCATGGTTTCCTTTGACTCTGGTTCTGAGTCGCTTTCCTGTGATTCTGTATTTCCTCTTAGTTGTGACAAGGCCAAAGTGATGGAGAGCAGCTGGTTGCCTGGGCTGCTGACCAACAGCGAGCTGTTTGGATTGAGTCCAGAGGAGACGAGCAGGAAGGTAGAAGGTTTGGGTTCTCTGTTTCCCAGGGGCTTTCTCTTCTCAAGTTCGTCTTTTCGATGAATTACACAAGTCTTCCCTGTCTCTACATACAGTGATCTACGGAAAAACTTTTCTCCTCTTGGGATATTTAACTTTTTAAAGCAAAATATACAGAGTATAAGGAAGAAACAGATCCCTCGTAGCACAGCTACTCAGAGTTAACTGCTTTAGTGTGTTGTCCTCTCTGTGTTCAAGACCTTCCTGAGAAGTGGCAGGGCTCCAGTTCGGTGAGGCGCTGTAAGTAGGCTCCGTGGGTCTCTCTCACTGAACGCAGCTGGAGAGCCCGGACAGGACACACGCAGTGGCCACTTAAGGACCCGAAGAGTGTGCAGTACTGGTGGAAAGCGCACACAGCCATAAACGGATTGAAAATACCAATGTCACATCCATACTGTTAGCATGTTTATATACATACGTATGACTTTATACAAATATATATGCGCGCATTTGCCCTCAGGTGTATCTAGGACTTGTAATACTAGAGCCCAAAGCCTGGAAGTGAGTTTTGGCCTCAGCCTCCAAAAGAGGACTTCAAGGCAAAGGTCCGGCTTGAGGGTGGGAACAGCGTCTCAACATTCAGAAGCGGACTGCCCTCCCTAACATGGTGGTCTTTTCTTCCCTTTGCAAGAAAAGTGTTTTAAATTGAAGTACAGTTGATATACAGTGTTGTCTACTTCCCGGTGTAAAGCAAAGTGATTCAATTACATACACACACACACACACACACACGCATATATTCTTTTCCTGTATAGCTGAACATAGAGTACTGAACATAGCTCCTTGTGCTGTACAGTAGGGCCGTGTCATTTATTTTATATATAATAGTTTGTATCTACTAATCCCAAACTCCTAATTTAACCCTTTCCCCTTTGGCAACCGAAGTTTGTTTGCTAGGTCAGTGAGCCTGTTTCTGTTTGGTAAACGAGCTCACTTGTTTTCCCTACTTTCTGATTGGAACTGTGCCATTGACTCTCCTAGACCTCCAGCTTGCCAACTGCAGCTCTTGGATTACTTAAACTCTCAGCCTCGATAATCACATGCGCCAATTCCTTATGATATATATATACATCCTACTGGTTCTGTTCTCCAGAGAACACTGATGAAACACTATGTAATTCTATTTAACAGGCAAAAATACAAAACCATAGTGACAAAGAACAGATCAGTAGCTAAAAGGGCTTAGGGATAGAATGAGGCAGGTTCTTGTATTACATCTCTTCAGAGTCGCCTGGGCTGCAAGCAGATCCAACCAGTCCATCCTAAAGGAGATCAATCCTGAATACTCACTGGAAGGACTGATGCTGAAGCCGAAACTCCAATACTTCGGCCACCTGATGAAAAGAATGGACTCATTTGAAAAGACCCTGATGCTGGGAAAGATTGAAGGCAGGAGGAGAAGGGGATGACAGAGGATGAGATGGTTGGATGGCATCACTGATTTGATGGACATGAATCTGAGGAAACTCCACAATGGTGTGATCACTCACGTAGAGCCAGACATCCTGGAAGCTGAAGTCAAGTGGGCCTTAGGAAGCATCACTATGAACAAAGCTAGTAGAGGTGATAGAATTCCAGTTGAATTATTTCAAATCCTAAAAGATGATGCTGTGGAAGTTCTGCACTTAATATGCCAGCAAATTTGGAAAACTCAGCAGTGGCCACAGGACTGGAAAGGTCTGTTTTCATTCTAATCCCAAAGAAAGGCAATGCCAAAGAATGCTCAAACTACCGCACAATTGCACTCATCTCACACACTAGCAAAGTAAAGCTCAAAATTATAAAAGCCAGGCTTTAACAGTATGTGAACTGTGAAATTCCAGATGTTCAAGCTGGTTTTAGAAAAGGCAGAGGAACCAGAGATCAAATTGACAACATCTGCTGGATCATCAAAAAAGCAAGAGAGCTCCAGAAAAACATCTACTTCTGCTTTATTGACTATGCCAAAGCCTTTGACTGTGTGGATCACAATAAGCTGTGGAAAATTCTTCAAGAGATGGGAATACCAGACCACCTGACCTGCATCCTGAGAAATCTGTACGCAGGTCAAGAAGCAATAGTTAGAGCTGGACATGGAACAACAGACTGGTTCCAAATCGGGAAAGGGGGACATCAAGGCTGTATAATGTCACCCTGCTTATTTAACTTCTATGCAGAGTACATCATGAGAAACGCTGGGCTGGAAGAAGCACAAGCTGGAATCAAGATTGCCCAGAGAAGTATCAGTAACCTCAGATGTGCAGATGACACCACCCTTATGGCAGAAAGCAAAGAAGAGCCTCTTGATGAAAGTGAAAAAGGAAAGTGAAAAAGTTGGCTTAAAGCTCAACATTCAGAAAACTAAGATCATGGCATCTGGTTCATGGCAAAGAGACAGGGAAACTATGGAAGCAGTGAGAGACTTTATTTATTTTGGCTCCAAAATCACTGCAGATGGTGATTGCAGCCATGAAATTAAAAGACGCTTGCTCCTTGGAAGATAAGTTATGACCAACCTAGATAGCATATTAAAAAGCAGAGACATTACTTTGCCAACAAAGGTCCATCTAGTCAAGGCTATGGTTTTTCCAGTGGTAATGTATGGATATGAGACTTGGACCATAAAGAAAGCTGAGCGCTGAAGAATTGATGCTTTTGAACTGTGGTGTTGGAGAAGACTCTTGAGAGTCCCTTGGACTGCAAGGAGATCCAACCAGTCCATCCTAAAGGAGATCAGTCCTGAACATTCATTGGAAGGACTGATGCTGAAGCCGAAACTCCAATATTTTGGCCACCTGATGTGAAGAGCTGACTCATTTGAAATGACCGTGATGCTGGGAAAGAGTGAAAGCAGGAGGAGAGGGGCACAAGAGAGGATGAGACGGTTGGATGGCATCCCTGACTCTATGGACATGAGTTTGAGCAAGTTCACAAGTTGGTGACGCACAGGGAGGTCTGGTGTGTTGCGGTCCATGGGGTCACATAGAGTCGGACATGACTGAGTGACTGAACTGACTGACACAGATCTACATATATATCAACGTTCACAGAACTGTGCACTAAAGAAAAACAGCTTTACTGTATTTAAAAAGCTTTACTTATTTAAAAAGCAAAGCTGTTTTGGACTTCCCTGGTGGCACAGTGGATAAGACTCCTCCTGCCAGTACAGGGAGCACAGGCCGGATGCCTGGCCTGGGAAGAGCCACAGGCCTCAGGGCAGCTAAGGCCGTGCACAACTGCCGTGCCTGCCCGCCCTGGAGCGTGTGCTCCCCAGCAAGAGAAGCCACCGCAGGGGCACAGCCCGCACCCCACAGCGCAGAGGAGCCCCGCTCCCCACAGCAAGCGGAAGCCCGCACGCAGCCACGAAGACCCAGCACAGCCAAGTAAATACACAAGAAGCAGACTTCCACACGCGGCGCTGAATAAAGTCCAGTGCACACCAGTGATGTAACGCGTCCTAGCTATGTGCCGATAAAACTGAGGTAAAACTTCCAGAAAAAGTGTCAGTGTTCGTTTTTGCTAAAATAATATTATAAAAACTAATTGAATAAAAAGAAAAACATAAAGCTTTAAATTGGCTCTAAATCCAACCATATAAAAATAGCATAAGCAACTTTGTCTAAGAACTTCCCAGGTGGCACTACTGGGAAAGAGCCCGCCTGCCAGCGCAGGAGACATACGAGACACGAGTTCGACCCCTGGGTCGGGAAGATCCCCTGGAGGAGGGCATGGCAACCCATTTCAACATTCTTGCCTGGAGAATCCCATGGACAGAGGAGCCCGGCGGGCTACAGTCCATGGGGTCGCAGAGTCAGATAAGACTGTAATGACTATGCGTGCACACACACAACCTTGCCTGAACATCATCCCAGGGATCTTCCTACAAATCTGCAAGGATAAATGCGCGAGTGGACAGATACCGAGAGAGAGAAGAGAAAAAAGAGACATACTCTAGGGAAATGTTATTTTATAGGGGACTTTAAATTTAAAAAATTAAATACTTTGTTAAACTTAACATAAATAAACTGACAAAATAAATAAAAATTATTAAAAGGCAAATAAATGATTCTGCTCCAAAAAAGCATCTTCCCAATATCCCTAAAATTTAGAGAGAATATAAATAATATTAAAAGTCAGGAGTCATTTTTTTAACCTAGGGTTTTTAATTTACTCAGTTGAATGAATAAGAAACTGCAATTCTTTTTTCCACACTTCCTGCTACCTTGTTATTCGCTACAGCATTTTTGCTTTTCCAGGTTTACTATCTGTATACCCTGAACATTACTTCTGTACTTGTTTATCAGTGATTGGTACTTATATCTGAGTAAACACACGTGTTTATATATGTTAATCACACACATGTATACGAATGTTCATGTTGAATATGTATGCACGTGTGTATATACACTCAGCACTTGGCCCCAGCCAGTCCTCTGCCTGTCCTCTGTTTGAAGTTTGTTATTTACATTAAAATCTTAAACGTCTGGATGATCAAGACGAGTTTTTTTTCCCCCAAGGAGGAATTCATAGGCATTTCTGACTGAGAAGGCCGGCCACTGTCTTTACGCTCGGATCACTTAATTGTGTATTCTCACTTGAAATCTTCCTTCTAAACGCTGTTCACATCTCAGTTTTCTTCCCGACAATCTACGTCGCCCGTTGCACTATACCTTCCCCGCTTGCTAACGCCACAGTCTTCCCTTCAGTCCAGGACTGACTGATTCCGAAACGCACGCTCTCTAACGGGAGCTCCTCATGCTCCTCTTAGACCGGCGTCCTGTTAGATGGCGCACGGCACGGTGCATCGGACGGACGCGGTGCGCGTCACGCTGTAACACTGGGCTCATGAAGATGGGAAGCATCTTGGCGATGTCCGTGAGACGTCGCCTCCCAAAGAGGACGAAGTCAAGAGGAAATGCTGTGGTAAAGAATACTTCATTCTTTTGGCCGAGTCATACTGCGCCGCACACGTGTGCTACACGTTCTTTACCCATCCCTCTGCCAACGGGCGTTCAGGTTGCTTTCACGTCCCGCTAGCGGAAGTGGTGCCGCGAAGCACACTGGGAAGAAATTAGGAGACTGGGATTAACATACACACATTACTATGCATAAAGCACAGCTAGCGAGGACCTACTGTGTAGTATGAGGAACTCTTCAGTACTCTGTAGTAACATCTATAGGAAAAGAATCTGAAAAGAATGGAGACATATATATATGTATACATGCATACACACACATACAGACATACATATGTGTGTGTGTGTATATATATGATTCACTTTGCTCTATACCTGAAACTAACACCACATTGTAAATCAACTAAACGCCAATAAAAATTAAAAAAAAAAGAATTTATTTTAAAGTAATCCAAAAAAAAAGAGAGCCTGTAACAGAGATTTCTGCTGAAGGTTGGAAGAAAAGTGTTGAGCCTCATGTCCATTTGTCTTACCTTTTACTATTCAACCTGAAGAAAAGGAAAAAAACAAAAAACAAAAAACTGGGTTGGCTCAGTAAGTTATATTGCCAACCAAGCAAACCAAATGCCCTGGAAAGGGCTTCCAACCTCCGTGTGTGTGTGAGTTGCTCAGTTGTGTCTGACTCTTTGCAACCCCATGGACACCAGCCAGCCAGGTTCCTCCATCCATGGGATTTCCCAGACAAGGACACTGGAGTGGGTTACCATTTCCCTCTTCAAGGGATCTTCCCGACCTGGGGACTGAACCCTGGTCTTCCACATTGCAGGCAGACTCTTTGGCATCTGAGCCACCAGGGAAGCCTTATGCCGCTGACCTCTTAGGATGGATGACTGGATTCTTTGTGAGGAGGCTGTTCTGTGCATTGCAAGATACACACATACATTTGGCTGCCTCCATGGCTGCTGCCCGCTAGACACCAGTGACACCCCTTACTCTAGCTGCGACGATCAAAAATGTCTCCAGCATTGGCCGCTGTCACCTGGAGATGCAAAACCTCCACCAGTCAAGAACCACTGCCCGGAATCAGCCCTCCTTTTGAATCTCTTGTTTTATTTTAGTTTTTTTTTAATTGCCTTACAAAGTGGAGACATCTGGTGGTGAGTTCTTTTTATCTTTCTGAGTCACTTACTCATATCTCATTATTCCTTGGAAATGTTACAAGGGAAAGATTAATGAATTTATTATCTTTAAGCATCCGTTCTGCTGTCACTCTGAGAAATGACATTGTTCTAAGCTGAGAGTAAAGGGGTCCAAATTTTCTGGTTATTAATTATTATTATTAATTATGCTGTTCAGCATATCGCCAGCACTAATGCTATATCGAGAGCTATATGTATGTTTCAGATATCCTTATCCGATTTCCCTGGTTAAATGCAATACAGTTGATGTTTTGATTGATATACCTCAGGGAGTTTATCTGTCCAAAATGTGGTGCAAGTATGTGGCTGTCCTGGCACACAGTGGGTTAATGCCCAACAAACAAACCAAATCCATGCATCTGCATTCTTGACACTGACAAAATAATTATGATAAAATATAGCCTGCAGGGTTTCATCTTGAAACATGTGGATTGAAACGAGAAAGACAAAACAAAATTGCTAAATGTTTAAATGAACAACATTTTGACAAATTGAAGCATTCAAAAATCGCATGTTTTAAAGGATGTATTATTTTAACTTCATTTTTTTTCTTACAAAAGTATTCAAATTCTTTGTGATCATTTACAACTAGGCATATAAATCTGTAAGTGTATCAGCCTAGAAGTCACAAAAGAGTAAGAGAGTGAAATTATTTGCATTTCATAAACTGCAGTTTCAGGAGAAACTACAGAACTTCAGAGTGAATTTACTTTAAAAGCCATCAGAGCACTGTTCCACACGCTTTACAAATACTGGCTCATTCAGTGCCCATGTGAGCTCTCTGAAGTCACCTTTGCTTCTGTCCTGTGTCCTAAATGAGGACCAGCTCGCCCAGGGCCAGGCAGTCACGCGGGACCCAGACGGGTCTCTGCTGCTAATCACTGAGTCTTCCAGGCTATCTCTCAGCAAAAAAGAGTTAAAGTCCACACATCATTAATAAACTAACTGGAAATTATCATCGATGCCTCTATCTATATCATCTGTATCTCCGTCTATCTCGGGAAAGCTGTGAAAGGTCATTCTGCTTCAAGGGGGTGATCATGAGCTCTCTGCAAGCACCCATAAGCTTATGGTTTTCTCTGGGGATACGCCCAGGAGTGAGAATTCTGGGTCACGTGGAAGCTCTATCTTTAGCCGCTTAAGGAAGCTCCACACTGTTCTCCGTAGTGGCTGCACCAAGCTACATTCCCGCCAGCAGCATGACACGCGCACCCCAGTGTCTGCTGCAGCACTGTGCACAGCAGGAGCATTAGGAGGCAGCCTAACGTCCATCAGCAGAGGAACGGATAGAGAAGATGCGGTGTAGATGGACAACGGAACATTACTCGGCCACTAAAAGGAATGGAACTTTGCCATTCGCAGAGACATGGGTGCACCCAGAGACTCATACAGAGTGAAGTAAGTTAGAACAAGAAGAACAAATACTGTGTATAATGCGTATCTGTGGGATCTAGGGGAAAATGGTATAGATGAGCTTATCTGCAAAGCAGAAATAGAGACATAGCATAGAGAACAAATACATGGATGCCGAGGAGAGGGTGGATTAGTAGGCATGTATACACCACACATACACTACCATGAATCACACGGGCAGCTAGCGAGAACCGACCGCATAGCAGAGGCGACTCTACTCGACACTGGGTAATGACCTATGGGGGAATGGGGAATAGGAGCTGGAAAAGAGGGGGATATATAGCTATCTGATTCACTTTGCTACACAGCAGAAACTAACACAACATTGCAAAGCAACTGTATTCCAGTAATAATTAATTAATTAAAAAGTAAAGTCCATGCCCATGGAAGTCCTTCTGCCATTGAGGTTGACACTGCGCCTGAGACTGAGGGGAAGATGAGAATCTCCCAACCTTTACCAAAAAGTCAGCGACTGTCACGGGTCTTCCACGCTTGGCTCTCTTATAATCTTGTACAGAGAAATCATACACATAAACATACTGGACCCCTGCAGGATCTTACGGTGCCGAAACAACTATAAATAAATGATGACAAACGCCAGCAGATGGAATTTCACTGCACAGATGACGTACTAAGACCCAGGCTAGTATGATGATTTTTAAACCAACTGTTTATTTGAGATCCTTGTAGATTTGCACACGGTTGTAAGAATAATACACAGATTATCTCCTGTGCTCTTTCCCCAGTTTTTCCAGGGACTACATCTTGCAGAAGTGTTGTAGAGATCATCCTCGACTTCTGCTTCGCTAAGTCACTCCAGTCGTGTCTGACTCTGCAACCCCATGGACTGTAACCTGCCAGTCTCCTCTGTCCATGGAATTCTCCAGGCAAGAATACTGAGGTGGGTTGCCATTTCCTCCTCCAGGGCATCTTCTCAGTTCAGGGATTAAACCCGGTTTACAATGGTGCAAACCAATGCACACCTGTTAGAAGCTGTACTTCCAATTTTGGATGTCCACCTTCTCCTGGACTCACTGTATGTGGAACCACGCCCGCTCGCTAGGCAGCAGAAGTGGGCTGCAGCTTTCAGGCAGCCAAGGGGTCACAAGGTCAAACACCTGGATGTTTCCATCCATTCTGGATTTCACTTTCAGTACAGTATTCAATGACTGACTTGAGATAGTCAACATTTTATTATAAAATAGGCCTTATGTTGGATGATTTTGCCTAACTCTAGGCTAATGTAAGTGTTCCGAGCACGTTTAAGGTAGGTGAGACTACGCTATGATGTTTGGTAGGTCAGATGTGTTTGGTGGTTTTCCACTTACGGATATGTACTTCAACTTGTGATGGGTTTATCGGGACGTAACTCCCATCGTACTCTGAGGACCATCTTCCCAGCATCTCAGTCAGGATGCTGGCGTGGGTGCAGTTAAGATCTGGAACAGGTTTCCAGGCCCTAGAATAACTCCTGCTGCTCATATGGCCACATCACTTCCTTCCCAAACCATCCATGGCTCCTGGAAGCTGCTAGCCTGTCTTCTACTTGTATAACTTTCTGTTTGTTTCAAGACTAATACGTAATTGAAATCCCACAATACATCCCATCAGTACTGGCGTTTTTCACTTGTCACTTTTCTCTGAAAATTCATCTAGGTGGTATGTATGCCAACAGCTCACTCCTTTTTACTGTTGAGTAGCAGTTTTTCATGGATGTTCCGGTTTACTTAACTGTTCACCCAATTAAGGACATCTGGGCTTCTGTTTGGGGCTCTTATGAATCAAGATGCTATAAATGTTTATGTGCGGGTTCCTGTGTGAACATAGATATTTTTTTCTTTTCTCTGGGATAAATAATCAGAGGTGCAACTGTTGGGTTGTATGGCAGTCAAATATTTAATTATTTAAGAAATCCCAGCAGCAACATACAATTCATCCAGTTTCTTGGCATCTTTGCCAGCATTTGCTTTGGTCACTGTTTTTTTTCTTTCTTTTTTTAATTTTAGCCATTACACTATGTGTGTGGTGACAGCACACTGTGGCTTTTGACTTATGTTTTATGGTTAATAATATAAAAAAAACCCTCTTCATTTGTCCTCTTTGGTAAAATGTCTATGTCTTTTGTCCATTTTCTAAATAGATTTTTTTTAATGTGGAATTTTGAATACTCATTATATTCTTCAACTTCCATCAGGTACAGAGTTTGCAAATATTTTCTTCCAGTCTGGTGCTTGGCTTTTCATCCTCTAACAGACACTTTTCAAGAACAAAAGCTTTTTTTTTTTTTAATTTAGGTGAGGTCCAATGTATTGATTTTCCTTTTATGGACTGTGTCTTCAGTGTGAAGTCTAACATGTTTTTTGCCTAGTTCTATATCCTGAAGACCTCTCTTTTTTCCCTGAGAATTTTATGGTTTCAAGTTTTACATTTACAACTAGGATCTGTTCTGAGTTAATTTCTGTATAAGGTATGTGGCTTGAGTAGAAGTTTATTTCTGTTTATTTTTTGCCTGTGGATATTCCATTACTCTAGCATCGTATTTGCATGAAAAGGTGATTTTTCTTCACTGAATTGGCTTTGTACTTTTGTTCAAAATCACTTGGGAATGTGTAGGTGCTGGAACCTGTTCTGTTACACTGATCGGTCTGTCTACTCTGTCCTATGATCTGTTCTCTAGACTTTTGTATTTTTGCCAATCCCCCGACAGCCTTGGTTACTACAGCTATAGAACAACTCTTAAAATCAGGTAGGCTGATTCATTTCACCTTCCTTTTCTAAGGGTCTTTTAGCTATTCTAATGCCTTTGCCTTTCCATACAAATTAGAATGATTTTGTCTCCGTTTACAGAAAATCTTGCTGAGACTCTGATAGGAGTCTGATTGAGCCTGTGACCTAGAGGGCGCTCACTTCCTCAGCCGGGCCTTCCAGCGCGCTTGCGCAGTGGGCCTCTCCAGCCTCATCTCCGACTGTTTTCATCAGCCTGTTGTAGTTTCCAGTCTACACGTCCTAAACACGTTGTGTTATATTTATAGTTTGATTTTTCAACAATCATAAGGCAAGTTATTATAATTCAGTGCGTGCATGCTTGCTGCTAGTGGTTTTTTTTCATATATTTATCATGCATCCTCCACCCTCACCAAACCCACTTATTCTAGAAGGCTTCTGTTTTTTTCTAGATATGTTGTGATTTTTTACATAGACACTCCTATTATTTGGAAAGTTTGATTAAGCAGATATCACTGGGTGTCAGAGAAGTGACATCATCTGTGTTCTGAAGATGGAAAACTCAAACGATACAAAGACCTGGATATTTAACGGTGATGCTGACTTCCAGGACATTCTGATATCTACTTTTTATCTAGACTTCTTATATTGTGAGACAATAACATGAGTTTAATTTATAAGCCATAGTATTTCCAAGCAGAATCTTCATACCTTATATATTTACATATGCATTAGGTTTGAGAAACATATACATGTTTCACACACATGTACATGTATGTGAAATTAGACCCGTTTATGTAGAGACATGGCCTCTGAACACTGATTAAGTCAAGGTTTCAAACTGTACAAACTGTTGAAGGGAGGAGAAGGAAGCGGAAGTGGAGACAGAGCCCAGTACTGAGCTCTCACTGTGTTCTTAGTGTCGTGCCAATGCCTTTTAAAATAGACGTTTAAAATCTTAGAACAGCTTTAGATTTACAGAAACTTTTCAGAGAATACAGAGAGTTCCACGTACGCCACATCTATTTCCCTCTGTTGTTAATATCTTACGTTATTATGGTACATTTGTCACAACTAATGAACCAATATTGTTACATTTATTATTAAGTGCATTCTATTTATTTGGATTTGGACCTGAGTATTTAATTTAGATCCTCCTCCTTCCATCCTTTCTTTTTTTGTGTAAGGATCCCAGCCAGATACCATGTGACAATGACTCCCACATTCCTTATTTTTGATGCTCATTACAGTTTTACAGTGTAGCTTAGTCGGTAAAGCATCTGCTTGCCATGCAGGAGACCTGAGTTAAACTCCTGGGTCGGGAAGTTCCCCTGGCTAAGGGAATAGCTACCCACTCCAGTATTCTTGTCTGGAGAAGTCCATGGACGGAGGAGCCTGGCGGGCTACAGTTCATGGCATCGCGAGAGTCGGACACGATTTAGCACCATCTTTCTTTCTTTCTTCCTTTCATGAGCTGCTTTGTAGAATCCCCTCAGTCTGGGTTTGTTTGCTATTGCTCTTGTGCTTGCACTGGGTTTAGACATGGAGAGAAGACCACAGAGGGCAAGTGTCCTCCTTATCCTGTCCCATCAAGGGGACATATTACTTAGTTATCTACGTGATGGATCCCTGTTGGCTGATGTGCTGTTTGTCAGCTCCTTTAAAGGCCCTGCTTTCTGTACTGCATCCTCTGCAGAGAAGTCACTCTAGACAGTCTAGACGGGGAATGGGCAGTAAGTCATGCTCTGCCTCCCTGGTGGGGATCAGAGGGAGGGGACATCTCCATACATTACTTGGAACTCTTCTGTGCATGTGCCAAACATTTTAACATCAATGTCTCACTTAATTGTCATCACAGCTACTACCCCCAGGTAGCGTGTGAGAGAACGCAGGCACTGACGGGCTGAGCTACTCATCCACAGTCACAAATCAAGCAGCACCCACTTCCCTGTGTGGGACTCCAGGTCCCGTTCTATCACAGCCCTGCGCCTGAGTGACTTGTCCCTGGAGCCCTTTGTTTGCTTCGTTACCTCCATTCACTTGTCTGATTTCTATCAGATGCAGAATGTCCCACTCCTGGAAATAGCAGGGCCTGTGGTTACTGTGTATCTCCTTAACCTAAGGCTGGCATTTCTGTCATTTCATTTGAGCTCCTCAGGACTTTGAATATCCCTTTATGATATTAGCTCAGAAGGCAATGGCACCCCACTCCAGTACTCTTGCCTGGAAAATCCCATGGATGGAGGAGCCTGGGGACACAAAGAGTCAGACATGACTGAACAACTTCACATTTTTCTGTAAACGTCTAGCTATACAGTTTGGTGTTATAGTGACTGAGGGCAGGATAATGGTTAGTTTGGTTATTGTGCATTTAAGTTAGAGGTCTAACTATGGCAGTGAAAACCACACCTCTATTGAGCTGCCAAATGCTTACTTTTTCAAATTTCCTTGTTTTAATTAGTAGGGAATATCCATCATCTATTTCACACAATAGTGTGCCCCCAGATGAGTGATGTATTTCTTTCAACAAGATGTCCAACCGTGCCTACAAGTTCCTATTTCTTTTTTTTAATTAATTTTTATTGGAGTATAGTTGCTTTACAATGTTGCCTTACTTCCTGCTGTACAGCAAAGTGAATCAGCTATATGAATACATATATCCATTCTTTTTTAGATTTTTTTCCCATTCAGGTCATTACAGAGTAAGTTCCCGTTTCTTTTGGCAAGTAGTCAGAACTTTCCCCTTCACTCCCAGGCTTGTCCTACTCACTTGGCATTCTGCCTCACTCTCATAAACATCAATCCTTACACACCATTAGCGTTCACATTGAGGTACAAGACCTCTTAAATGGAAAATGGAGAAGCTGTCGATAAATAGTGTAGGAGTCATATCACTATGGCTAAAGGGACAGGAAATGTCGATCTTGGTGTGAAATATGAGTAATCTTCTAAATTTATGACCATATCAAGGGCTCATCTGTTTTAATACCCTGAGTACAACTGTTATTTGATGATCTTTGAAGGCTATTGTATACACAAAACTCTGTGTAAAGCATTTTTTACTTTTCAAAGGCTTGAAAGCCTCTTTTTATTTGTGCACACACCACAGCCCTGTGAAAGTGAGCATTGAGGGTCAGTAAGAGCTTCTGAACCCTGAATGAAGATCCAGATCACCTTCAGAGTTCAAATGCTCTGTTGGCCTTACTTACCAAGAGTCTGACTTCGCAAGACTTTTGCATATGCAATTTCTTTCTGGGCACGGTCTCCCCCTTTTGCCTAATTAACTTGCTCCTCTTCTGCCTCATCCTTGACCCCCCAGTTCACCTTTCACTGCATCCAGGAATCTGCCCTCTTAATAAGCTGGTGGACACTATTATAAACTCTCAATTGAATATTTATTTTCTTTTTCTTATAGTGATTACTTCTGTTTGTCTGCCCTAATATCCTCTCAAGGACATTTAAATTCTGCTCCCCGATTCCTAGCACAGCGTCTGGTACATCCAGGTGTTTCATAAATGTGAGCTCAAGAAACAGGCTGAAGCCAAGATGTGGAAGCACCTAAATGTCTATCGAAGGAATGGATAAAGAAGATGTGGTACATACATACAAGGGAATATCACTCAGCCACTAAAATGAATGAAATAATGCCATCTGCAGCAACATGGGTGGGCCCAGAGGTTGTCATACTGAGTGAACTATGTCAGACAGAGAAGGAGACATATTGTATGACATCTGTTATATACAGAATATAAAAGAAAGGACACAAATGAACTTATGAAATATAAACAGACTCGGAGAGCAGACTTACGGTCGCTGGGAGAGGGAAGAATCGGGGAGAGGAATAACGAAGGGGTTTGGTATCGACATGCACACACTGCTCGGTTTAAAATGAATAACTGAGGACTTAATGCACAGGACGGGGACTCTGCGCAATGTTACGGGGCAGCCTGGATGGGAGTTGCGGGGGGTCGGGGGGATGAATGCATGTGTATGTGTGGCTGAGACCCTCCTGTCCACCTCAAACTATCGCAACACTGTTAAGCAGCAATGCCCCAATACAAAATCTTTTTTTTTTTTAATAAAGAAATAGGCTGAATTTATGAATGGATCAATAACACATCTGAGACAGGGTTCCAGCAGCTTTTTTTTTTTTTTTTAAAGCTCCACATAGGGGATTCTGAGTTGCAATTCTGTATACACTGTGTCTCCATTGCACAGATGAGAGAATAATGCGCTAAAGGAAGACAGGCTTCCCAGGCAGCTCAGTGGTTAAGAATCTGCCTGCCAGTGCAGGAGATGCAAGAGATGTAGCCTTGATCCCTGTGTCAGGAAGATCCCCTGGAGGAGGGCATGGCAGCCCACTCCAGTATTCTTGCCTGGAGAATCCCCGTGGACAGGGGAGCCTGGCAGGCTACAGTCCATGGGGTCACAAGAGTCAGCCATGACCGAGCAGGCACGCATGGGCAGACAAGTTCAGGTGTAAGTTTCAGTCCGAGAGAGGCAGAGGAGGGGATGAAGCTCAGTGCCAGCTCCCTGTCCTGGGATTTATCGCCGGATTGTCCTTGTCCTCTATTCCACCTTTTATAATACGAGCCAGTCTTCACATCCTGTGCTCTTCTTTCCTACCGCCCCAAGCAGAGGGGGCAGACCCTCTTCTGTGTTCTTGGAGCATCCTTTACCTGTACCTTACGTATCACATTACATCAGGTAGATGAGTTCATCTGCAAACAGTCCTTAATAGTGAGATACAGGAGAACGCAGCCCAAGCGTTGCCCATTCCTAGGTCGCTACACCCAGAACAGTGCCTTAAGCAATGTTTCCTGGGTGGATAGATAGACAATGGATGCAGGGATGGATAAATACAGCAAGTTGCAAAAATAAAAAAGAAGCACCTTATTATAAGTGAGTGTTTTGCTGTTTGCAGATGACATGATCCTCTACATAGAAAACCCTAAAGACTCCACCAGAAAATTACTAGAACTAATCAATGATTATAATAAAGTTGCAGGATATAAAATCAACACACAGAAATCCCCTGCATTCCTATACACTAATAATGAGAAAACAGAAAGAGAAATTAAGGAAACAATTCCATTCACCATTGCAACTAAAAGAATAAAATACTTAGGAATATATCTACCTAAAGAAACTAAAGACCTATATATAGAAAACTATAAAACACTGGTGAAAGAAGTCAAAGAGGACACTAACAGATGGAGAAATATACCATGTTCATGGATTGGAAGAATCAATATAGTGAAAATGAGTATACTACCCAAAGCAATTTATAGATTCAATGCAATCCCTATCAAGCTACTAACGGTATTCTTCACAGAGCTAGAACAAATAATTTCACAATTTGTATGGAAATACAAAAAACCTCGAATAGCTAAAGCTATCTTGAGAAAGAAGAATGGAACTGGAGGAATCAACCTGCCTGACTTCAGGGTCTACTACAAAGCCACAGTCATCAAGACAGTATGGTACTGGCACAAAGACAGAAATATAGATCAATGGAACAAAATAGAAAGCCCAGAGATAAATCCACGCACATATGGACACCTTATCTTTGACAAAGGAGGCAAGAATATACAATGGATTAAAGACAATCTCTTTAACAAGTGGTGCTGGGAAAACTCGTCAACCACTTGTAAAAGAATGAAACTAGACCACTTTCTAACACCATACACAAAAATAAACTCAAAATGGATTAAAGATCTAAATATAAGACCAGAAACTATAAAACTCCTAGAGGAGAACATAGGCAAAACACTCTCTGACATACATCACAGCAGGATCCTTTATGACCCACCTCCCAGAATATTGGAAATTAAAGCAAAAATAAACAAATGGGACCTAATTAAACTTCAAAGCTTCTGCACAACACAGGAAACTATAAGCAAGGTGAAAAGACAGCCTTCAGAATGGGAGAAAATAATAGCAAATGAAGCAACTGACAAACAACTAATCTCAAAAATATACAAGCAACTCCTACAGCTCAATTCCAGAAAAATAAATGAGCCAATCAAAAAATGGGCCAAAGAACTAAATAGACATTTCTCCAAAGAAGACATACAGATGGCTAACAAACACATGAAAAGATGCTCAACATCACTCATTATCAGAGAAATGCAAATCAAAACCACTATGAGGTACCATTTCACGCCAGTCAGAATGGCTGCGATCCAAAAGTCTACAAGTAATAAATGCTGGAGAGGATGTGGAGAAAAGGGAACCCTCTTACACTGTTGGTGGGAATGCAAACTAGTACAGCCACTATGGAGAACAGTGTGGAGATTCCTTAAAAAACTGCAAATAGAACTGCCTTATGATCCAGCAATCCCACTGCTGGGCATACACACTGAGGAAACCAGAATTGAAATAGACACATGTACCCCAATGTTCATCGCAGCACTGTTTATAATAGCCAGGACATGGAAGCAACCTAGATGTCCATCATCAGATGAATGGATAAGAAAGCTGTGGTACATATACACAATGGAGTATTAGCCATTAAAAAGAATACATTTGAATCAGTTCTAATGAGGTGGATGAAACTGGAACCTATTATACAAAGTGAAGTAAGCCAGAAAGAAAAACACCAATACAGTATACTAATGCATATATATGGAATTTAGAAAGATGGTAACGATAACCCTGTATACGAGACAGCAAAAGAGACACTGATGTATAGAACAGTCTTTTGGACTCTGTGGGAGAGGGAGAGGGTGGGATGATTTGGGAGAATGGCATTGAAATACATATAATATCATATATGAAACAAGTCACCAGTCCAGATTCGATGCACGATACTGGATGCTTGGGGCTGGTGCACTGGGATGACCCAGAGGGATGGTATGGGGAGGGAGGAGGGAGGAGGGTTCAGGATGGGGAACACATGTATGCCTGTGGCGGATTCATTTCGATATATGGCAGAACCAATACAATATTGTAAAGTTTAAAAACAAAATAAAATTAAAAAAAATAAGTGAGTGTTTTGAACCTCTTTGGTAATGATTTATTTTCTCTGAGAATAGGAATTTAATGGAAAAAAATCAAGCAAAAACATATGAATTCACCCTCTCTGGTCAACAGCATATTCATGTGTCCAGTGGTCTATTGATCTTTAACTTCCATCAGATCAATTAAGAATGTACAACACCTTAGCAAAGGCAGGATGACCATGTGAAGGCTCTTTACCAGAGAGGAAGATCTGGGATGGTTCTTGTCCAGCCAGAATATGCTGTTCCCATTACAACCATAGCCACTTCAATCTGAGTTTTAAGGTCACGGCTAGGCATGGAGAATCACTGAAAGGGCCGTGTGGCTTTCACTATCCACGGCTGTCGTGCAGTTGGATTGAGTCTATTTCAGGTGAGCAGGTGAACACTTTCTTGGACGGTTTCCCAGAACCCTGCCCGGTGGCCCCACACACCTCAGCTGTGGTCTGGAACGGGTAACCCGGAGGCGTAGTGCTGAGCTGCTAGTCGTGTCTGACTCTTTGTGACCCCAGGGGCTGAAGTCCACTGGCTCCTCTGTCAATGGAGTTTTCCAGGCAAGAATACCGGAGTGTTGCCATTTCCTCCTCCAGGGGATCTTCCCCATCCTGGGATCGAACCCGTATCTCTTGCATCTCCTGCATTGGCAGGTGGGTTCTCTATCACCGAAACACTCGGGAAACCCAGGAAACAAGGGTAGTTTGCATTCAAAGAGCACTGATGGATGTGATCTCTGTCCTCCCGACAGAACCATGAGGCGGGCATTATACTCTATGTCACTGTACTGCAGAGAAGACATCGTGGTTCTGAGAATTTAAAAGCTCCTCCCCACGGTCATCAGCTAGAAGAGGTGGTGCTGGGCTTAAATGGAGCCGCCTGATTCCCAAGCCTGACTGACCTTAGCCTCAAGGTGAAGCTCACTTTCTGAATATTTGACCAATAAATTAGCAACTAAAAATTTAAGGAAAAATAAAAGAGACCAAAATTACATCAGACACATAGAGAATATTAAATATTCTTTACATTTAAGTAATCCAGTAAGTACCTGGTGAATTGCACATGAAGTAACAAAAGACAGGATTAAACCCAAGTCCACTATTTTTTGAGGTCCACAGATTTCTTTTTTCAATATAGGCTTCTACAAGAATAGCCCCGAGATACTTATTTCTCCCATACATACCAAATTGACCCCATCAACTGATATCCTGAAGCAATAGTTAAATCACAGATCTGCCTCTGTCCCAGATCATGAATGATATTCTGAATGTTTGCCTTCCCTCGACAAATCAACTCATGCTGCAGTTCTCAGGGCTGAAATACTGTGTCAGACTGACACAGCCATAAATGCAGCAACTGCCAAATTTATAGACCAGCAAAGAGGGCCAGTATTCCAATTATCAGTGAACCAAAGAAACCATCCCAATAAAAAAGATATAATGAAAGTGGCTGATGAAGGGAAAGTGAGGGGAGCGCTGGCTGAGTTACGGGATGAACACCCCAGTGCTCTGCCCGCTTTTGGCGCTATGAAGCAGAGTAAGCATCTGCAAGCAGCCGGGCTCTCAGACCAAGTGACCGCCTTTGGGATGTACGTAGTTCAGAGTTGTCCTTCTGAATCTTTGAGGATAAGCCCCATAAACAAGCACTTTCCCTCCTGTCTTTCTCCTTAGAAACTGTGATAAGAATTTAAGAATCTTTATTGGCTAACAGTTTGATCCTTCGACCCAAACGCTTTGACTGAATCTTTCCTTTGTGGCAACTCTAAAAAAGACACCATGGAAGAGAATGGGGCCCTTCCTTGGCCTCAACTTCAAGATTAAGTGTGCACCCCAGAGAACCCTTAATAATGTCTTATTGATCAAGCCCTGATATATTCACCAAACGCTTTCTGAACCTGTTGACATTGGAGGCAACTTTACTTTCTTGAAGGGCTAAGTTCCATAAATGTAATATTTTTGTGTAACAAGGTGTTTGGGGTTACCCATTTTAGCAGAAAATACTTTTCAGGCTTTAAGGGATATTCCCTGAGATTCAGTGAACAATTTATTCCAAGACTTCCCTCCGAATACTCCACCTTCCCCATTCACAGCCTGCTCAAATCTTTAGAAAGTCCCTCTTTTTCACAAAGACATCATAGCTGGTTCTCTCACCAAGTGGGAGTTGGAGGGGCCATCACTGTCTTTTAATGTGAAAGAGCCTCATGAACAGTCACAGGATCAGGGATAAAGGTCTTCAGAAAATAGTAAGAGAGCAGGGAAAAATGTAAGAGACAGAGAATATTGGGAAGATAGGAGGAGAGAAGTAATGTCTATCAGTTAGGACTAAGCTAAGAAACTAACATAGGAGAAGTTAAGAGTAGTTTACAAAACATGGACTTAGCTCTCACACCAGTTTCCAGGAATTGGCACTGCAGGATGGTTATCGTGTTGCATGGTCTCAGGGTCTCAGGCTCCTCATCTCTCGTGGATTCTGTTCGTGGATTCTCTGATGCCACGGTTCTTTCCACGGTTTACCATCTCTCCCATGGTCCTTCCTACGGCATGTTTGCTTCAGTTACACTTATCAATCATGCAGCAAGATGGACTAAGAGGTTCTCTCCCACGTGATTCCCTTTAAGATGTCTTGCAAAATTGTACTTCTGTCTTCTTATATCTCATTTGACAGTCTTATGCCACCAAGATCACTGGTGACTGCAGCCATGAAATTAAAAGATGCTTGCTCCTTGGAAGAAAAGCTATGACAAACCTAGACAACATATTAAAAAGCAGAGACACTGCTTTGCTAAAAAAGGTCCATATAGTCAAAGCTATGTTTTTCTCAGTAGTCATGTACAGACGTTAGAGTTGAACTATAAAGAATGTTGAGCACCAAAGAACTGATGCTTTTGATTTATGATGCTGGAGAAGATTCTGGACAGTCCCTTGGACAAGGAGATCAAACCAGTCATTCCTAAAGGAAATCAACCCGGAATATTCATTGGAAAGACTCATGCTGAATGAGTCCAATACTTGGTCAACTGATGCAAAAAGCTGATTCATTGGAAAAGACCCTGATGCTGGGAAAGACTGAAGGCAAGAGGAGAAGGGGTGACAGAGGATGAGATGGTTGGATGGCATCGTTCACTCAAACACGTGAGTTTGCGCGAACCCCGGGAGACAGTGAGGAACGGGGAAGCCTGGTGTGATGCAGTTCATGGGCTTGCAAAGAGTCAGACACGACTTAGCAATGAACAACAAGAAAAGTGCCACGGGAAGCTCCTCCAGCAGAACCTGAGGTGTGCAAACACTTGAGCTGAGCATGAATCGTGTCGATACTCTGGGGATCTAGTACTGGGGAGAACAGATTATTTTAGAAGCATCTAGCAGAGAGTGAAAGAGAGAGAGAGAGAGGCTGCCTCGGTGAAAGTGCAGGGTGTCGATATTTTACCCAACCTGTGGAGCAGGGAAGGGAAACAAAACACAGACTAAGCCAATATGAGAAAAGGCTCAGAGAGGAAGAAAGAGAAATTGCTTTGGGCTACTTCCTGATTCCATCATCTAATTGATCCCAGGCGTCTGCCTGCCCTAGGTTCCTTGGACTATCCCTGTGGCCACGTAGCAAAGCCTCCTTTCAGCTTCAGATAGCTGAAAGCATCTTTGTTGCTTGAGTTCAGAAACCTGCAATATATACAGTCCTTGCTGTCTTAGAGATGTTGCCCATTTCCTTTGCGAGGCTAAGGAAACAACTCTATAGCACAGGGAGCTCTGCTCCCCATTGTGAGGCAGCTGCAGGGGAGGGGAGCTTGGCGAAATGGATACATCCACATGTATGGCTGAGTCCCTTTGCTGCCCAAAACACTGTTAGTCAGCCACACTCCTACATATAATAAAAAGTTAAACCAAATCTTGCCCTCTGAACGCAGAGAAGAGTGTGGCTTTGCTTACTCACGTGAGGAGCAAAAGGGGCTGGAATTGCGGAAATCCTCGTCTAGCCCTTTGTGCAATCTGCCAGAATGTTCTGGTTTTCATCCTTGGAGAAATATCACAGAGACTGGGCCTCAGACAGATTCCATCAAGAAGGGCCTGGCAAGGATAAGTCCTCAATTTTCTGTTTGAGCTGGATAAATGGTGGCAATTAGATAAGTTTTATACATTTTTTTGAACATCGTAATTATAATTTAAGTTTACAGTAACTCAATAGAGAAGAGAAATTTAAGTATGATAATCTAACTTCCAACGTGTGCTTATTGCGTATTCCTTTGTACATGAACCATACTAATTATTACTAATGTAATGTTGTTAGACTTAACTTGATGAGGCTGCTTAATGATTAGCACGTGCATATGAGCTAATTCAGTGCTGACTCTTTTTGAGTCAGGCTCCTCTGTCCATGGGACTCTCCAGGAAAGAATACTGGAATGGGTTGCCATTTTGTCCTCCAGGGGCTCTTCCCAACCCAGGGAGCAAACCGTGTATCTTACGTCTCCTGTGTTGGCAGATGGGCTTTTTACCACTAGTGCCACCTGGGAAGCCAGCTGTCAGAATAGTAAGTCATTCAGTAGGCGCCTAATAGTTAAAATTTTTTATATTATATGATTTTTGAATCAAGACACTTGACATGAAGTACATTATCAATGGAACATAGCAATTATGTAAAAATTCTAATAAACTAAACCAATATATAAAGGTATATTAAAATATTTATTTTAGTGTGGCTGAATTTGCATTTGCTACCAGATAATGAAAATCCAGTGAAGATCAGGCTTCCTGGCTAGTCCAGGGCTTAGAATCCGCCTTGTGAAGCAGGAGACACACATTCAACCCCCGATCCAGGAGGATCCCTCATGCTGTGCAGCAGCTGGGCCCGTGTGCCATGACTCCTGAGCCCCTGCACCTCGGCCCTGGGCTCTGCAACAAGAGAAGCCCCTGCCAGGAGAAGCCTGCACACCTCGACCGGCATAGCCCTCGCTTGCTGCATCTAGAGAAAAGCCCGCGCAGCAACCGAGACCCAGCACAGCCAAAGAAGGAATAAATAAAATGAAGTTTAAAAATGTCCAGTGAAGACCTAAACATGGTATGTCTACAAGGAAATCTGTGATAACATTTGTCCCCGTTCCTCAACCAGTAAATTTCTCGCTCTAATCCAAAATGCTTATACTTCTAACACATAGGTTATTATTTTAAAAGGTAAACCTGAACAAGAGTTTTAATGGATATCTTTATGATGGACATTAAGCATTTCTTATTTACTCTTGAGAAGCCATGCAAATATGTACAGAATATATTTTATATATTCAATATTTATGGTAATTTGCAGAGTCTGATGTTTATTCATGTTATCATTTACAAAACTCGTGCGTTCAGCTAATATTTGAGGCCCCTCTGGCCAGGAATACCAAGGAGAATAAGACGAGCCTGCATCTGCCAAGGGCACAGTATCCATGGAAAGTCAAGTATAAAACACAGTGAGTGATAAAGTGTTAAAGACACTATGAGAAAATTTGTTCATGGGTGATTTAAGAAGAAGCAGCGTCCATTTATTTTGTTTTGCTCACAGATAAAGCTGGGACCAAACCTAGATGATCTGGTCCGTAATGAGCGATTTGTGGTGGTGACGACAGGCTCGTCTTGGAAAGCACAACACAGACAACCCTCCTTCCGGAGCTCTCAGGTGAAGAGGGCGTTTCCCCAGGAAGAGCGAGATTCAACTGGAGAAAATTATTGTTCAGTGAACTGTTGCTCAAACTTGACCCACAGTCTTGCAGTTGGGATGGATGCCCTTCAATATCGGACACTTTCTTACACAAAAGGAGAGAGAAAGGAAGAAAAAAACAAACAACAACTTTGGCATGGTGCGTATTCTCTGCATGAACCCAGCGGGAGAATCTGACTATTTTAAACTTTCTTTGTACAACTGAAAAAACCTGGTAAGATTTATCCCACTGGAAATACGTGCAAGTTGACAAGGAATAAAGGTCAATCATTATTCAAGTACCCACTGAACGAAACCACAACGTGGACTTCCCTGGTGGCTCAGTGGGAAAGAATCCGCCTGCCAACGCAGAGGACACGGATTCGATCTTCCCATGGGAAGACCCCACACACTGCGGAGCAACTAAGCCTGCACGCCACAACTGAGCTGTGCTCCAGAGCCAGGCTGCACAACCCCTGAGCCCACGTGCTGCAAGGACTGTGCCCGGGAGCCCGCGCCCTGCGGCAGGAGAACCACCGCAGGGGGAGGCCACCAGCGCAGCCGGGAGGCGGCCCTGCTCACGGCAGCCAAAGAAAAGCCTCGCGGCCGTGAAGGCTCAGCCCAGCCAAAACAAACTACATGAAATAAACAAAGTTGTTTACCAATGAAAACACATCTTGCAGTTTTGGTGTCAAGTTTCTACTTAGGCTTCTCTCGTAACCCAGACTCCTCGCTGCACATCCCAAACCCAGCAGCCATTCAGGTTCAGGGGCAACGGCACTCTCTCTTCCGAGCCTGTCCTGACTTTCCAAGGAAGATGTCCCCATACCTTATCACCGACATTTTGATAAAGTGATATTCTACTATTAATTTGTAATTCATTAATTCTCTCAACAATAAGCATGTTTACTGAGCAACTACACATTCTAGTTTAAAGGAGACAGTGGTGACCAAACAGGCAGTGTGGTAGGTTTCATGGAGCTCACCTCTCAGGCCTCCAATATGTAATGTGACAATGAAATAAGCCAGGTAACTCAGTTCATTGAGATGAGTGTAGCAAAGCAAGTAAAGAGTCATGTGACAGCAAACGGGGGTGGAGAACGGGGTCAGGGTTGAGGCGACACTATCAAAGCGGAGTTGAGAACGGCCTTGCTGCAAACATAAACAGGTTATGGCTCACTCACACAGATCCGAGCTCCCTTACTGAAGCGTGAGACTTTCGTATCCCAAACCACCCAGCACAAAACCTGGTCGACAGACAGAAGCGAGTCACCAGGAACTGCTGAGACGAATCCTGCGAGATGGCCCATTCTCTCAGCAGATGAGAGCAGAGCTGTGGACCCAAGGCAGGGAAGGAGGCTGCTTCGGGCCCGGGCATCTCTCCCCTTAGAAGGACCGTACCAGTCAATTATGGATTTGTGTTGGATGGGGGGATTTGAGAGAGACAGAGTCATGACACGTCTCTCCCCCTCTGAGCTCTGAACAAACTGAAAAGTAAAGAGTCAGACAGATGGAAATCAAAATTTCAGCCTCTTCCATAGGCTTTTGCAGGAATGGGCTTTATTTCGGAGAGTCAATCTTCAGCCATAGTCAAGCTCTGCAGTGGTCAAGAATTTTCAGACACTGGGAGAAACTGTAGGAATACCATAGATCTAGGTGGCTTGGGAGGATCATTAACTTGCTTTTTTTTAAATCACAGCAATCAAATTCTAGCTCAACCAAGTGTTAAGTCCTCAGCGCAGAACTTAAAAACTGTATTTCCTCGTTCCCATATTTCCATTCACAGCCTCATTTCCATTATAAGCTCAAGTGTCTCCACCCAGGTCTGCTGCCTGAACACGCGTGTGCTTTCAGCCTCGCCCGTGCTAATTTGACTTCGCATCTTTCTCTTTCTTAACTGCTTAAGAAACTCTGAAACATCATCAAGGCTCCTGACATATTCCCCTTCTGAAGTATTCCCTAATCTCCTCGTCTCCTGCGCCCAGCCTTGCTAGTGCACTGCTTTCTGTCTGCCTAACGCACTGAATGCACTTCCACTGAGGCACTTACCCTTACAGGGAGCGCTCAGCTTGTATCGTCCTGCTTCTTCAAAATGGAAAGGGCCACCACTATCTCAAATATGCTTCTCAAAACCTTTCTAGGGGCTTTATTGGGGACTCAGTGGTAAAGAATCTGCCTGCCAACGCAGGAGACACGGGTCCAATCCCTGGTCCCGGAAGAGCCTTCGTATCTGGAGTAACTAAGACCCCTGCGCCACAACTATTGAGCTTGCACTCTAGAGCCAGGAGCTGCAACCGCCCAGCCCGTGTGCTGCAGCTGTCGAAGCCCGCGGGCCCAGAGCTCCTGGTCCGCAACCAGAGAAGCCAGCACAGTGAGAAACCCACGCAGCACAACTAGAGAGGAGCCTCCGCTCACCACCAGAGAAAAAGTCCACGCAGCAAACACGACCCAGCGCAGACAAAATAAATAAATAACACTGGGCTCTTCTTGCCATTCAGATCCAGCAACGCTTCTTCAGGGATGCCTTTCCTTGACCATCCAGCTGAAAGTAGAACTCCTCAGTTTACTGCCTTCCTTGCATTTACTGGGCTTCCCTGAGAGCTCAGTTGGTAAAGAATCTGCCTACAACGCAGGAGACTCCAGTTCAATTCCTGGGTCAGGAAGATCCCCTGGAGAAGGGATAGGCTACACTCCAGTATTCCTGGGCTTCACCTGTGGCTCAGCTGATAAAGAATTCACCTGCAGTGCAGGAGACCTGGGTTTGATCCCTGGGTTGGGAAGATCCCCTGGAGAAGGGAAAGGTACCCACTCCAGTATTCTGCCCTGGAGAATTCCATGGACTGTATAGCCCGTGGGGTCACAAAGAGTCTGACACGACTGAGAGATTTTACTTTCACACTTTCACTTGAATTTCCTAGCTTCTGAAAAGTACTCATTAATTTGTATGTCAATCTCCCACAAACTTCATAAAAGCCAAACTTTTGCCTTGTTCACTATGTCATCCCAGCACAAGAATAATTCCTATCACACAGTCACTACTTGGTAGAGAACTGTGAATAAATACAGGAAACTTGGACACATCTTTTTATCCCATGCTGATAGGATAGAAGAGAATTATTAGAGTTTGTTGAATGACTTCTTTGTAAGAAGACAAAAATAATGCAGCAAGACTTAGCACAGGCTGGATAGGATACATAAATGATGGGGATTTCAGGATCAAATGTTTGCCTTTGGTGATAAAAGAAGCCTAGAAAACAAGTCAGGCAGGCTCACTTCCCCATGAGTCATGCATCTCCACTCAGGCATTTCTGCAAACCCATAGTCTTTTTGTATAAAATCCACTATTGAACAACTGTCAATGTCTCAGGTCTAAAGCCCTGTGACAGAATTTAGAGTGAATTTGTATCTGGCATCAGAAAAGAAAATAGAGGAAGCTGTTAAGGAAATTGACATTTCCATCATCGATTTTTTTGTTGTTGTTGCTGTTGTTAGATGTGTTTAGTTTAAGGTCTTCTGCAGATTCTATTAAATCTAACAGTTTTATCTTTCCTTAGGTGTTTATTTGTTCTCCAAATAAGAATGAGGTAGAATACAAACTAAGTGCTGGTGAAAACGCCTTCTGTTTCTAGATAACGATTTCCCTCCTTCACTCTTTTGATACAGTTTATTTTTTCTTGTGACATCTACCATAGCCTTTTCTGAGACTTAGTCATTGCTTTACTGCTAGAGCAGTCCTTCATTTGTGGTTGAGCAACTGTAACATAATTTCTACAGTCCCTCTCCCCTATCTGTGCCTTGCCCAGATAAGAGGTTTCTAAAAGGAATATCCCCGTAGCCACTGGCTAGAAGGACACAACAGTGACGCTGGTGCAAAAGATCCTAGAAGGGAAAGCTGCTGTTGACTAACCATTTAAATTAAGAGGCTGGGTATGGTTGTAAATGGAATGAGCCTGAAACAAGATACAGTCAGTAGAAATTATTCCACTGAGGGATCACTAAATTGATTCATTAAAAAAAACTGAATATCTACCTTCTTTCTTTTTTTCGTGATTTTTTTCAGTCAGTCTGCTGGGGGTTGTGATCTATCTGAGGAGGGTTTTGAAATGGAATAGGAGAAGGGAGGGGAAAAGGGAAGCGGAAAAGCTAGAATGGACTTTACATTGTTGGATCAGAATTGGAGATGCTGATATGAATTCTGCACCCTGAGATTCTACAGTCACTGACATCCTAGTGGCCATGAGCACAGCTAGTGTCCAGATCTTGGTTTCTAAATTCCATTTCTCTATGGAAAGGAGCCAGGTCTCATCAGAGAAATGGCAGATCCCTAGGTCCACGTCAGGAAAATAACAAGGTAGCCTGCAGCATTTTGCTGTGCCAGAAATTTAAAAAAGTCTCAAAAAATAATGAGGACATGTGAAAACGATGTGTAGGCAGCTTGAAGGGGCTCCCCACTGGCTAAAATGAAGGAAATTTTGAGCCTAAAAATGAGTAAAGATGTAAGAGACTGTTGTTATTTGGTCATTGCTGCTGCTAAGTCACTTCAGTCGTGTCCGACTCTGTGAGACCCCATAGACGGCAGCCCACCAGGCTTCCCTGTCCCTGGGATTCTCCAGGCAAGAACGCTGGAATGGGTTTCCATTTCCTTCTCCAATGCATGAAAGTGAAAAGTGAAAGTGAAGTCGCTCAGTCGTGTCCGACTCTTTGCGACCCCATGGACTGCAGCCTACCAGGCTCCTCCATCCATGGGATTTTCCAGGCAAGAGTACTCGAGTGGGGTGCCATCGCCTTCTCCATATTTGGTTATTAAGTTGTGTCTAATGCTTTGCAACCTCATGAACTGCAGTGTGCCAGGATTCCCTGTCCTTCACTATCCCCTGGAGTTTGCTCAAACTCATGTCCATGAGTCAATGATGCTATCCAACCATTATAACTCATTAAATTAAACTAGAATCTGTTAAGTCCACACTAACATAAACAAGTAGTTGTATGAATCAAATGAGGTGTTCCATACAATAAAGTGCAAACTAATAACTCTAAAAGAAACTATGTAATTAGAAAATCTCCATTCCATAGTAATAATCATACTAATAATTAATTCAGGCAAGGCATATTAGTGGTGTTAAAACCAGTGGTAAAGTGAGAATGGGATTTTGATTAGCCTCAAATTACCTCTCTACAAAACATTATTAATTATAAGATGGAGGACAGGTACTTCTTAGAGACAACAGTGCCAGGCAGGTATCATCTTAATCAAGTAACCAGACTTCGCACCACCAGCAATGGAACACATCTGACTTGCAAGCCACGGGTAGGGTGTGAGCAAAAGAATAAAACATCACGTAGGTGATAATCTGGTGAGAAAAGAAATGCATACCCTAGTCAAGTCATAAATACTAGAGAAACCACATTCCACAAAATAACCGATTGTTAGCACTGAAAATTAACGTCCACAGAAGATTAGGGTCCTGCCTCAGATTAGAGATCAGAGAGCTGACAGCTGGTGTCATACAAACTTGGATTAGCATCTTGTGACTTCAGAGGACATCAACGGGGAGATTAGAAACTGGGGGGAAGCCCCTAGGCAAAGGACGTATGGAGCTCTCTGCCCTGTTCTCTCAACCTTTCTGTAAATTTGATTTGCTTCTGTATCTTTCGTGTGGATCTCTAGTTTCTCCTGATGTTCTGATCCCGTATACAACACACAGGTACCGGATGGATGATAATCAGCCATTGATGTCACAGTGCTAATCGAAGGGACGCATCGCGTTTCTCACTGCGTCTTGCCCAGCACGCTTCTCCACTTCTCATCTTGCATTATCGCATTTTACGCACCCTTATCTCCTTTCCAGGCCACTCCTCATGGAACAGGCCTTGGCAGATGTAGCTCCTTGGCTCGGAGCGTCCTCCTCCCTGTCCACATGGTTTCTCCTCGTCGTTCAGTTCCGTGTGCCCTCAGATCACAGATCGCCCCCTCAAAGGTCTCCTCTAACCATCTTATCTGTTGAAAACAACCGCCAACCACTTTGTGTACGATTACCTCACCTATGACTCTCATAGAGATTATAACTCTCTTCAAGTGTTGGCTTGCTCACTTCTACCCTGTAAATTCTGTAAGGACAGCACGTCTGTCTTTCTTGTTTACAGCTCTACCTCCAGAGCTTAGCACAAGGCCTGATAATCAGGAGAGGCTCCATAAACACTTGCTGAATTGATCGAGTCTGCACCTTCTTGCTTGGACCTGATGTTCCTTTTGTGGATTTGTTTTATCAGCTCTCCACCTCCAGTGTCTAACTTCATGGTCAGTGCAGGACTGTTGAATGATTGGATGAATAGATAAACGGAAGAGGTGGGCCTGAGAAGAGGCAGAGTTTAAGTTGACATTATGGCGTGATTATAATTTTAATCAATTAAGGACTCAAAATTTGCGTGATCAGTCGTGTCCTACTCTTTGTGACCCGATGGACTGTAGCCCAGCAGGCTCCTCTGTCCATGGGATTTCCCAGGCAAGAAATACTGGAAGGAGTTGCCATTTTCTCCTCTAGGGGATCTTCCTGACCCAGGGATTGAAGCTTTGTCTCTTCTGTCTCCTGCATTGGCAGGCAGATTCTTTACCCCTTGTGCCACCCAGGAAGCCCATTTTGAGACAAATTTTAGGGTAAATGTTTCCTCTTATATTTCCTCAAATTATCCCCTATGAGTGATATATAACACCCTATTAAAAGAGAAAGAATGCCATGAAAATGTTCCCCATCTTTCAGTTACCTTAAAGTTCAGACATACAAAAATATCTTAACTTTAAAGTTCTGAAAACAGCATTCTCGTTTTTCAAATTAGGCCAGGATGTCTAAAACATCTGATTGAAAAAGCTGAGAATGTTATTTTTTATTTTGTTCTGTTCTTCTACATTGAAGAGTAAGTTCCCAGGGCTTAACAGAACATATTTTAACAAAAGAAATAGAAGTAATTTTGTAAAGTATAAAAAAAAATCTAGATTGAGTTCTTATCCAGAATTCAAAATATTAATTCTCTTTAGAAAAAAATGTCAGAAGACATGTCTAGTAGACAAAGCTGTCACTCAATAATTATTCATTGGAACTTAGCAGTTGAAGACATCATGCAGGTGGCTTTGGGTACGGAAGAGACAAGATGACGTGCCTTGAGTTTCTGCCTCCAACTTCTGTGAGTGTGTGTGGGGGTGTGTGGGTGTGTGTGTGTGGGTGTGTGTGTGGGGGGTGTGTGTGTGTGTGGGTGTGCTTAGTTTGTTTGCAATGGGTTCCTTATCACTGACATTTTGAAATCACCATAAGACAGCCTGGATTATTACTTGATTTCCATAGACTATGGTGGGAATGTCATCCTGTGACAAAGTTTTCTGACATTTTCCCAGTGAGTTTTTTCCTAGAAGCCAAGGTTCACAACTACAGAGTGAAGGGTCTTAAGTCCACCATCATGGAGGTAGACTTGGTCACCTGAGCTGGTGTTTGGAGATCCCGCCGCCCAAGGTAGGCAGTGAGACGGAGCGCTGTAATCACCTCCCCAGCCCGGCCCGTGTCTCTACGGCCCTTTAGATCTTAGTCTCCTCCAGTCCTCGCAGTATTTGGGAGACGAGGTAGAACAGAAGGGATGGCAGGAAACTCCTCATGACTTTCACACGTTTACCCACTGTGTGAGAAGGGTTTCCTGGACTCTAACACAGCTGATCAGTCTACAGGCGGAGCACAGCTGCTGTTACACGTCAATCGTACAGATTAGGAAACTGAGGCACAGAGAGGTCAACATCCAAGCTGGTAAGTGGTGGAACTGGGTTAGCAGGTGTGCAGTGGCTGTTAAAAGGCCTATATGAGGGATTTCCCCGGTGGTCCGGTGGCTAAGACAAATGCAGGGGGCCCGGGTTCAATCACTGGTCAGGAAACTAGATCCCACACGCAGCAACTAAGAGCTGGCACAGCCAGAGAGAAATGAAAACAAGGTCTTAAATGATTCCTATGGGCCTTACATATATATGTTTATATATGAATATTTAGAGACATACATAAGTCATTTAAGCACCTTGTTCTTTCATTTTTTAACATTTTTAATTGGAGGATAATTTCTTCACAATGTTGTGTTGGTTTCTGCCATACATCATATTTGAGCAACTTTTTAAACATCACATCCAGAGACCTGTGCCCCAAATCTCTTTTCCCCTTGCTCTAGTTTCTAACAATTGTAAAGGTGAAATAGTAACTTATTTAACCCTCGAACCTGGTCCTGAATGTAGTAACCACCTGACCCCATTGTTTGTATGGCTCTTTCGTCATCTGTTACAATCTCCTACTTTTCACAAATAACTTAACAAGCTGAAAGAAGAAGTTTGGCTTCTGTTAGTGGAAGGAGGTTGTACGGGCTTAAACCTGAGACACTGCAGAGGATCAGACACAGAGGAGTGGCTGAGCTTGCAGGGAGCACGCTCCAGACATAGAGGAGTGCCTGAGCTTGCAGCGAGCACGCTCCAGCTGTGTGCTGAGTCTGCATCATTCCCTGAAGTGTGCAATCTGTTCACACCAGCAACAGGGGTATTCTTAGCGTGTGGATTTGGGTTTTTATGTAAAGGATGGGGCGTGCACTTTCTCTGCAACTAACGCTGCGGTGATCATGGCGTTAGGACGCTACACTTTCGTTTTATCCATAACCAGCTGTTCCCACGAGGGGCCAGTGTGGGGAGTCGGCATGTATCTACTTTTATACTTTTTAATTACTTACAATATCATATTATTTCAGTCGTACTACGTAGCGATTTGATATTTTTTAATTTAAACTTTTTATTTTTTATTGAGGTATAGTGGATTAACAGTACTGTGATTGTTTCAGGGGAACAGTGAAGGGACCCAGCCGTACATGTACATGTATTCGTTCTCCCCCAAACGCCCCTTCATACTCCATAAGAAGTTAAGATAAAATATTGGCGTGCTCCCTGTGCTGCAGAGAACATCCTTGTATCTTATTTGTTTTGTACCCAGTGTCTGTTCCTTTCAGTCCTCATCCCCGTCTTGCCCCTCCCGCTGCTGATAAATACCAGTTTGCTAGCGTTTTGAATTAGCAGTCAGGGTACCCTGGAATCCTGACCTGCAGTGACCGCACAGGTCTCTACATCCTTGACTGTCAGTTTCCTCATCTGTAAAATGAGTAATTCAAACGCTGTTGGGTCCCGAGACCTATTTGTGGTTATGGGGAGGCCTTGATTCACCTCAGATCACAAATGCACTTAAGCGTCCAGCTTTATGTGTACTTGTGATTCCCACTATGGTTGCTATAGCACTATTTTCAAAGATATATTTCTAAAATTTATAAAGAACAAAGAATTAGCTTACATGTATAACTTTTATATTAAATATATTTGCATATGTGTACTAAGTTAAGCGTGCCAAATATCATATATATATATACTTATATACACTTATATTGCATAATATTACATATGATATTTTGGACATTTGAGTTTTTTAAATTTTATTTTTAGTTGGGGCTTCCCTGGTGGTTAAGAGGGTAGAGTCCGCCTGCAATGCAGGAGACCCAGGTTTGATCCCTGGGTAGGGACGATCCCCTGGAGAAGGGAATGGCAATCCACTCCAGTATTCTTCCCTAGAGAATTCCATGGACAGAGGAGCCTGGTGGGCTACAGTCCATGGGTCCATGGAGTTGAAAAGAGTCAGACATGACTGAGCAACTAACACACTTTAATTGGAGGATAATTAATTGCCATATTGTGATGGTTTCCGTCATACATCAACATGAACCAGCCACAGGTATATACATGTTCCCTCCCCTTGAGCCTCCTTCCCACCTCCTACCCCATCCCATGCCTCTAAGTTGTCAGAGCTCCAGCTTTGGGCTCCCTGTGTCATACGGCAAATTCCCACTGGCTATCTATTTTACATATGGTAGCGTATGTATTTCCACGCTGCTCTCGCATAATGTGAGCTTGTTGTTGCTGAAATGATCCTTTCAAACATATACCAGGAATCTCTCTTTGTACTCAGTTTCCAACATCAAGTAGCATGTTGCTTTACTTATCTTATAATAAATTGTTATTACCCTGACTCAACATATTATTTATAAGAACTTTACTAGAATTAAATTCTTAATGAGGCACTTTTACTGTTTTCTTATGAGCTAATTTTCTACATGTGTCTGAAATATGGTTATGATTTTGTTCATTTAGTGGAATTTAATGATTAAGGGTAGTTTTACAAGTTAGAAGGAGCACCCGAAGAAGCTTGGGATGAGCAGGTGCACTGATAATTATGCAAGTGATCAGTCACGCTCTGCTTTCACCCTCTCCTTCCTTCTTAGATGTTTTCTTCCTTTTCTTGCCAACTTCTGGGGGAAGGTGGAGCTGACAGAACATGCACACTGATGAAGAATTCTGTGCACTGGTGGTTGGGATTTTAAAACCCTGGACCACAACAGAAAAGTCCCCACAGCCAGATGTCCTCACACTCGCATTAGGGATTTGTTACAGAAAAAAAGAAAGTGAAAGTGTTAGTCACTCAATCCTGTCTGACTCTTTGCAACCCCATGGACTGCTGCCCACCAGGCTCCTCTGTCCATGGGATTCTCCAGGCAAGAATACTGGAGTGGGTAGCCATTCCCTTCTCCAGGGGATCTTCCCAACCCAGGGATCGAACCTGGATCTCCCGCATTGCAGGCAGATTCTTTACCCTCTGAGCCACCAGGGAAGCCCTATTAAAGACGTCCCCATCTAAAATAGTGTGATAAACGCTCCACTTTCAATCTTTGGAGAAACAGATAAGCTTCAGCTTTCTAAAACTTCAGATTCAAATCTGTCGTCCTGATCTTTCTTAATTTAACAAAGGTGGGAAAGAATGGAAAGAGACTGCCTTAGAAAGAAGGTAAAGAAGCAGATTTGGAAACACATTTGTCAGAAGAATAAGCATTAACTTTCTTAAAATGATTTCTTCAAATTCGAAGAATAAGGGAATTAATTGCCTAAGTATATACAACTTTAAAAGATTGACTGAAAGGTAATATTGCTAGGAAGTGTCCATGTAACCACCACAGTCCTAGATCTGGTGCCAGGTGACAGCATAGCAATAGGGATTCAATCCGAGAAGCAGAACTCTAGGCTGAATATACATGGATTTAGTAAGGACAAGGAAGCCTGGCGTGCTGCAGCCCATGGGGTCGCAAAGAGGTGGACATGACTGAGCGACTGAACTGAACTGAACTCGTGATAAGTAATTGTGGAAGCTGAGTGCGTAGCTGCTCTAACACTGTTATCCCCATTTCTGAGGCTGGAGCTGATACTCGTTGGACAGGGAGTTGGGTGTGGTACGGGGGAAGCTGATGTAAAGTAGACGGGAGTGAGAACAGGCTGGATGGAGAGGAACCTGCGTCAGTTCTGTTGCTTCAGACCGTAAAGCGCTGTGCTCTGCAGAAGCTGGGCCTTCCATCACGAAGCTGAACACAGCTGGCCCAGGGGTTAGAGCAGCTGAAGGAAGCCCCAGGGAAAGTGGATCATTAGCTGACCTGGCTGGGAGCTCAGGCCAGGGAGTGAGCCAGCAGACGAGTAGCCACCGTGCGTGGGGGCCACCCAAGGGCCACGGCTCCACGACACCCTCCTGACCTCACATGGGGGGCTCTCTGTCCTGACCGCACACCTGCACAGAGGGGGGGTCCAGGAGGTGAGGCTCCAGGGGCCACGTCAGCACATGCAAAGCCAGCACCTACTGCCTACGTTTTGTACTGGAAATTTCCTAAGCAGTTCAAACATTTAAATCACCTTGTGATAGAGCACACGTTTCTTCATCGTGCGTCTATTTTGTTTCCTCCAACCTCAAAACTACCTCATCTCTGCTCAGATCACTCAACTGGAATAACAATTAAAGTCCATGAAAGACTGAGGGCAAGAGGAGAAAGCAGCAACAGAGGGTGAGTTGGTTGGATGGTATCACCGATCAATGGACATGAATTTGAGCAAAGTCTGAAACAGCAAGGGGCAGGGAAGCTTGCTTGCTGCAGTTCCTGAGGTGGCAAAGCGTCAGACACAACTCAGCAACTGAACAGCAGCAACGAAATTGTATTACCAGATGGTGTCAGTTCTCTGGGTGAAGTTACACAATAGGGGCCAAGCTTACCTGTATACTCGGATTCAACGCCTTTGAGCTCTCACCCCACTCACTTGGGGAAGTTCACTCTCCACTTCTCTAAGTCTCACTCGCAGGATCTAACAGCTTTGGCGTGCTGACGGTCATCAGAGAAAGGGAGGTGAGACTTCCTTCTCCACTGCTGCTGCTACTGCTGCGTGTCACTGCTCCCAGTTGGGAGGACCAGCACTCATAAGACGTAAGAGGTCGTACAGGGGACCTTCTTCCACACTCATGGTGCCTGAGCAACTGAGTCAGGGAGGGAACAAGTGTAACTTACCTGTTATATGACCCGACATATAGACTGGTGGGTTGGTGTTGAGTCTGGGATGCTAGCACTAATTCCTCCATTCATCACAGTTCTCTCCCTTTAGGGATTTGTGTGTCCCAGTCATAACTCCAGGTCCTCCAGACATCACTTAAAAACATGGAAACTCAATGGGAAGGAATCTGGATCATTATCCTTTCATTCCCAGCAGGCCTCTGAGCTCCATAAGCAAACATGTCCATTTTCTCACCAAACCATAAGGTGGGGGAAAAAAAAGAAACTTAGGTGGCTCAGTGGTAAAGAATCTGCCTGCCAGTGCAGGAGACACAGGTTCAGTTCCTGGGTTGGGAAGATCCCCTGGAGAAGGAAATGGTGACCCACTCCAGTACTCTTCCCTGGAAAATCCCATGGATGGAGAAACCTGGCAGGCTACAGTCCACGGGGTCACGAAGAGTCCGACACAACTGAGTGACGGTATTCTTGTCCGGGAAATCCTACGGACAGAGGAGCCTGGCGGGCTACAGTCCACAGGGTCACAAAGAGTCGGACACGACTTAGTGAGTAAACACCAAAAAACAATACCCCAAGATAAATGGACAACGCTGTTTCTAGAAATGGAAAGAAGCAAGCAATTTTTATGTGTCAGCTCTCTTATTTAAATACATACTTAGAATTTGGAGTTCTACCTCACTGGGCATCATGCTGCAAACGATGCTAGGAAAAGAAAAAAGGCATCACTTGAAAAGGTTATTTCGTTAGTAATTCTGGCTGAGCGTTCTGTAGTTAAGGTTTACTGCAAGCAAGAAAGACTGCAGTGGGTTGGAAATTGCTCATTGATGCAGGAATTATAAAATACCTTTCTGTTAGCACATATATAACACACCCTCACCTATCATTATCAAATCTGGGCACTGCCAGAGATATCTAAATTTAGCATGACAAACAACAGATGGAGAGAAACATCACTCCCCCTCCCCCCACGCCAGGCTCTCAGGGTGTGAGCCATGATCCCTTAAGGGGGAAATTAAAGGTCATAAACAAATTGGTAGCAGAAAACAAGCTTGTGCTAAAGATTCAGAGGAAGGAAGAAAGGAGGGAAGGAGGGAGGGAATCGGGGAGGGAGGAAGAAAGTTATTAAATTACTACTGTATTGTCCTGAGGAAAGACATAAAGGAACTCTGCAGAATTAGAATTCAGATGATATGGAGAAGGCAGACATTGAATGAAGAAAATTGAAATACTGCTTTCCCTTGGAAAATTCTTACCTATTTTGGGAGCTATTTTTATCATGTAAAGGATTAAAATGGCCTCAGGGATAGTAGAGAAGAAAGAAAAATCTGGTTTGTTATTTCAGGGCTTTTATTTTTAAATGTATCCATTCAATCGACAGAAAAGGGAGATTGGTTAGAGAAGTTACTACAGTTTCCCCTCACCGCTTATTTTTCCAGATAGTGTGGAGAATGCAAGGCAATCTTTTTTGCATTTAAAATTTTCCTCTTTTTGAGAAAATCATATTTTGTAAAGTTCTTATCCAATTCCATTCTTTTTATTTTCTTTTGTTTTGGAAAAAAATATTTGTAGCAACTTAATATCTTGAAAATTCGTGTAGAAAATGTTGCTATAGTTTGTTATTTATTGTACTTTTCCTATTACTTATGATATTTTATAGTAGTTTCATTCACTACCTTTGGGATTATTGAAGAATGCTCCCTTACTTCCAAATATAATGCTCTACTGTGTCTGTATCACCACTGGCAATTTAAGAAAAAAAAATGATTCAGGCAAACATTAAAAGTGGTTTTAATATAGTGGAAGCATAATTAAGTGGTTATGACTGTACCTCACACATATCTGTGGAAGTTTCTTTGGAATTGTAAATGAATTTAAGAGGAAGTTTATATTCTTTTGTTGATTTAAATAAAATTGATATAACTAATAAATCATAGCTCTTCAAATTGTAATTCTTCAGTAATCTTTGGGTCTTGAGACTGTGATAATCTACACTATAATGGTTATGAAAGACAGTAATTTTTATTAAGTTTGAAGAAATCAATAGAGTGATTAACCTGTGACAGTGGGAGAAAAATCAAATCAAAATTATGACCCTAGCTAATTTTTCACTGATGAGTTTAGGAACTGTAGCCCAAAATAGCAAATTGTTGGGAGGCAGGGAGACTTTCCTTCTCCACAGTCCCATCTACCAACTTTCAGTTCAGCTCAGTTCAGTTACTCAGTCATGTCTGACTCTTTGCGATCCCATGGACTGACGCACTCCAGGCTTCCCTGTCCATCACCAACTCCCAGAGCTTGCTCAAACTCTTGTCCATTGAGTCGGTGCTGCCATCCAACCATCTCATCGTCTGTCGTCCCCTTCTCCTCCTGCTTCTATCTTTCCCACCATCAGGGTCTTTTCCAATGAGTCAGTTCTTTGCATCAGGTGGCCAAAGTATTGGAGTTTCAGCTTCAGCATCAGTCCTTCCAGTGAACACCCAGGACTGATTTCCTTTAGGATGGACTGGGTGGATCTCCTTGCAGTCCAAGGGACTCTCAAGAGTCGCCTTTCTTTATAGTTAACTCTCACATCCATACATGACCACTGAGAAAACTATAGCTTTGACTAGACGGAACTTTGTTGGCCGTCTAGTCAAAGTAATGTCTCTACCAACTTAAGTATTAAGAATTTATTTATTTTCTTTATATTTTCCATTAGAAACTGGTCATAGTAGGGAGAATATTTGATTTTGAACATTTGTGCATCAACAAAATTCACAAAGTCCATTCGTTTAACACACTCAGTAAATATTAAGAACGTGTGTTGCAGTGGGCACTGTGTCCGAGGAAGCAAGGCAGACGGAGCTCACGCTCGTGGCGCTGGCCCGCTTGGCGGTGAAGACAGATGTGCAGACGGCCAGGCACAATCTCTGGAGAGGCACGGTAAGCGTAGACGGAGCAAGCATCGGGTGTCATGGCATCACTGAGGAAGAGCACCTAACCAGGTTAGGGGGTCCAAGCAAAGCTTCCACGAGGAAGAAATATCTATACTGAGACTTAGAAGGAGATGGGGGAGGTGGGAGGCTAGGAAAACATATTCCAGACATAAGGACTAGCCAGAGATAAAAGAAAGCAAGATACACTGGAAAAAGTAAAAGAAATTTATAGCCAGAGCTTCTGCAGTGGGAGTGGAGAGTGTTGAGGAATTAAGCCAGTGAGGCCCATGGTGGTCAGAACACACACACACACACACAAAGCTGGTAAGTCTTGTCATGGAGTTTCGGGCTTTACTGAAGTGTTTAAGCAATAATAAGGGAAACATGAAAGAAACTGAAATTCATATAGCATTTACAGAGTGTGATTTTCATGCAGTCAATCTCATAATAGCCCCAGAAGTTTATCCTTATTTTACAAAAAAGAAAACTGATGCATAGAGAGCTTCTGTGACTTTACCAAGGTCATAAATGATGGAGCCAGGATCAAACCCGGGCCTTCCACCCTGTAGTACCACAGTAGGAGCAGGGAGTGGCACGTGCAAATTTTCATCGCTAAATCTTTACCTCCTATGACTCCCCTGGCTCAGCTGGTAAAGAACCCACCTGCCAGTATCGGAGACACAGGAGACACATGTTCAATCCCTGGGTTGGGAAGATCCCCTGGAGGAGGAAATGGTGACCTACTCCGGTATTCTTACCTAGAAAATCCTATGGACAGAGGAGTCTGGCGGGGCTACAGTCTATGGGGTTGCAAAGAGTCAGACACGGCTGAGAGATAGCACACTCCTACGCCAGTATGCAGTCTGGGTTGAAGGAGCGGATAGTGAAAAATAGGAGCCCCTTTAGAAAGCCAGTGGGTTGATCTGAAAACAGATGCCAGAGACGGAATAGCATTAGTGGCAAAAAGGATGGATGTTTGAGGAACACACAGACTGTAACGCCAGCGAGTCCTGGTGACTGATTGGCTGCATGAAACAAGAGCGATCAAAGGTGGGGCCCTGGCGCCTGGCTGGCCACCAGACAGCTGGTCTCCTTCCACGAAAAGTGGAACACAGGATGCGAAACTGCTCCTTCCCTCCTTCCTTATTTGCTTTTCATCCCTTCTTTATCACATTTGGGCTTCCCTGATATCTCAGTTGGTAAAGAATCCACCTGCAATGCAGGAGACCCTCGTTCAACTCCTGGTTGGGAAGATCCCCTGGAGAAGGGATAGGCTACCCACTCCAGTATTCTTGGGCTTTCCTTGTGGCTCAGCTGGTAAAGAATCTGCCTGCAATGCGGGAGACCTGGGATAGCCCACCCATGGCAGTTTTCCGGCCTGGAGAATTCCATGGACTGCATAGCCCATGGGGCCGCAAAGAGTCAGACACGACTGAGTGGCTTCCCCTTTCACTTTATCACATTTATGATGTTTATTCTGCAGAGAGGTGACTGAGTTTGGCTTTGAATTTGTTGAATTCTAAGTGTCAGTGAAAGTTCTAAGTGAAGAACTAGCTGAACTCAAGAATTTGGAGCACAGTGAAGACCTATGCGCTGGGAAGTAAGATCCAAAATCAAGCAACACAGACAGGATCGTTTGGCCCGTGGCTGTGAACGAGACCGCCCATGGAAAGCAGACAGAACACTCAGGGATAAGACTGGGATCTGGACGTTCAAGCACCCAGTGTGAAAAGCTAGAGTGCGATGTTGACCATTATTAACAGCTTCTATTTTATCAGCAGGAGCTTTCAACTCATGGAATGTAAGCTGAGTGGACAGAGCTGGGGAGGGGGAGGAACTGCAGGAGGGTAAACAGGACCCGACAACTTTGGCTCCTGAGGGTACGTGTTATTTTTCCCTTCCCTATTTAAGAATAACTTTCTGTGAGGAAGAATCAAAGGTTAACAGGTTAATATTCAGTAATTCCTAAGCTTATGAGAAAAGAACAAAGAAGTGAGTTTTGAGGAAATCCTTCAAATGACTAAATGTTCACATATAAGGGATATGGGGTCAAAAATGAATTAAGTTTCAATCCCCATTTCAGGGACTTCCCTGGTGGTGTAGTGGTTAGCACTCCATGCTCCCACTGCAGGGGGCATGGGTTTGATCCCTGGTTGGGGAGCTAAGATTGCAAACACTCTGAGGCATGGCCAAAAAAAAAAAAAAAAATCCCCAATGTACCTCTTAGCGTCTGAGTGACTTTGTGCAGATAACATCACCCTGCCTGCTCAGCCCTTCGACTCTTTGTGACCCCATAGACTGTAGCCCGCCAGGCTCATCTGCCCACGGTACTTCTCAGTGAAGAATACTGGAGTGGGTTGCCATTTCCTACTCCAGTGATTTTCCCAACCCAGAGACAGAACATGTGTCTCCTGTGTCTCCTTCTTTGGCAGGCAGACTCTTTGCCACTGAGCCACCCGGGAGACCCTTACTATCACCTGACTGAGCCACAGCTCTCTGTGATGCTAATGGCATACTTCTACTACCAATGAAAAGACAAATGAGGTAGTGCGTGCAGAATGCTCAGTAATTAGTAATTATTTGTTTTTCTTTTCTTTTCCCTTTTTCAGTGCTACCAACATTTTATTAATTCTGCCTTTCCTGGTATTCAATAGAGTTTTGTCATCATTCTGGAAAAAGAAAACAGGTTTGCCCTCTCAGGAACGCCATACAGGTTTACTGAGGGTCATCATTTGAACCTGGAAGATCAGTAACTTGCAATTGTTTGACTTCATAAAGAAAAAGCATCATTTTTAAGACTTCAGGTGTTGAAGTCTGAGGGAACAGTGGCTTCATCCTCTATGACGGATGCAGGCCTGAGGGAAAGCATCACTCACTGGCTCAGATTATTCATCTGGCAAACAATACGCTCTCCAAGGTTAGACTTGGGTGCTGACATTTTAACAAGAAGGGAGGGAAACGCACTCAGGGACTTTTATGTAACGTCTCCCAATGATCTGATTTTGAGTGCTTAAATGTACCAGTCTATTTAAGGTGCAAGAGAATGGAACAAAGGAATCTGGCATTGTAAGAAAGTTTTTTGCCACAATGATATGACATTTGTTAACAGTCTCTTATTTAGAGAGTGGAAACACAGGCCCTTCTGAATCGATAAACCTAACTCTCTGCTTTTCAAAGAGTCAAGAACACAACTCCCCTTCCATGTCCATGGACCTTGGCAAACAAAAATCTATATATACTTGATAATACGCCTAAGTCTGATCAGCTCATTCAGCTCTGAGTTAAGTTACTAACCACTTAGACAGGTAGATAAGCAGATTGAGAACCGGCTCAGAGTCATGAATTCAGCCTCTATAAAGCTTGAGGGCCTCTGTTTCCACATTCAAAATGAGAGGTGGAGAAGGCAATATTACAAGTTTGCAGGGTTATCAGTCAATGAAACACCAAGGTTATCACATGGGACTTACCGTGACTGGTATAAAGCATTAATAAAAATATTTTGGCACATTTAAGGGTTAACTTGCTGTTACAATGAAAATTATTTTAGGTAAAATAACTCTTGGGGCTTTCCCGGTGGCTCAGACAGTAAAGAATCAGCCTGCCATCCAGGAGACATGGGTTCAGTCCCTGGGTTGGGAAGATCCCCTTGAGGAGGGAAAGGGCTACCCACTCCAGTATTCTTGCCTGGAGAATCCCATGGACAGAGGAGCCTGGCAGGGGGGTCACAAAGAGTTGGACACAACAGAGTAACTAACATACACACACAAAATAACTCTTTATTATGTATATCATATTTCTGAGTAAGTATTTATTTAAAATATTTTGTTAAGATATGTCTATTAGTATTTCTATTAAGTGCACCATATTAGAAATGTTTTATTTCACTTTTCTTAGAGAATATAGGATAAACAGAATGAACTTCCACAGCAGCTTATTCTATATTTTCATGGTGAAAACAGATGGAAATAATAACTAACCCTGAGTGTAAAGCTTGCCCTTTTAACAGAATATGTGAACTCTAAAGCCATCTGAAATCTAAGATTAACTATAGAATGTAAATATTACTCTTACCTTCTTTATGGAAAACACTACTGAATTTTAGGATGATCTATAAAAGTGTCTTATTTGGGATTAAAAATGTTTTATGACACTTTTGTATTTACTTTTTTAGATGCAAATTTACACAGACTAAAATGAACACATGTGAAGTGCATAATTCTAACTAAGGGGTTCAGAACCCAATTCCAACATATGACTGTGGGCAAGTTTTCTATCTTCAAAAATTCTTTGGCGTCAGCTGGGTGTCCTACAATTCAAGTCAATTCTGACACTATGTGGCAGGAGAGAACATCAAATCCCCCAGGTTAGGAGCCCAGTTCTGTAGGATTGCCCCCTCCACCCCAACTTCAGGTGCCAACAGCAAGTCCAAGCGCTTCTGACCCACCAGCTACAGACAGGAAATTCCAACGACCCCACTGTGGGTTTGATTAATTTGCTACAGTGGCTCACAGAACTCAGAGAGACATTTTACTTACTAGATTATTGAGTTATTATAAAAGAATATAACTCAGGAACAGTCAAATGGAAGAGATAAACAGGACAAGGTATGCGGATATTTTTGAGACATATCCATGTTGTAGTATCTATCACTTTGTTCATTTTATTGCTAAGCAACAAGCCATTGAATGGATATACCACATAAAAATGTTTTCTCATGAGTAAAGTGGTTATGAACATTCTTGAATACTCATTATGTGAACGTTTTACTCTGGGATAAATACCTAAAAGTGGGTTTGTAGGGTCACAGAATTGGTGAATGATCTACTTTATAAGAAAGTGCCAACCATTTCAAACTAGTTACATAATTTAACACTCCCTCCAGTAACAGAAGAGGCTCTCAGCTGCTGTGTGCATTTGCCAGCTTCTAGTGATGGTCAGATGGCTTGTTTATTTACTTTAGCCACTTAAAAAGTTCACTGGTGTCTCATTGTGGTTTTTAATTTGTATTTCCCTGATGGTTAATAATACTGAGCATTTTTTCATGCACATATTGGCTAAAATACCTAGTTGCAGTTATTATTGGTTTGTTTGCTTCTTTATTATTGTTTTAGTGTTTCTTCATTTATTCTGAATATATTCGCCTTATGGCATCCAAGGAGATGCATGTTAATTTTCTTAAAAATGTCTGGTGAGAAGTCATGTTTATCAAATTTTTGCTTGGATAGTGTTTCTGTGTCCTAAGAAATATTTGCCTAATCTAAGGTGTAAAGACATATTCTAACGTTTTGTTTATAAAGCTTCTTAGCTTTTGTTCCTATGTTTCAGTCTAAGTTTATCTTCATTTAAATTTTACATTATGAGTGAGGTAGACATTGAAGTCAGAGAAGGCAATGGCAACCCACTCCAGTACTCTTGCCTGGAAAATTCCATGGACGGAGAGGCCTGGTGGGCTGCAGTCCATGGGGTCGCTAGGCGTCGGACACGACTGATGACTTCACTTTCACTTTCATGCATTGGAGAAGGAAAAGGCAACCCACTCCAGTGTTCTTGCCTGGAGAATCCCAGGGACGGGGAGCCTGGTGGGCTGCCGTCTATGGGGTCCCACAGAGTCGGACACGACTGAAGCGACTTAGCAGCAGCAGCAGACGACGACACTGAAGTTCATCTTTTGTCCCATCAGATCAGATCAGATCAGTCGCTCAGTCGTGTCCGACTCTTTGCGACCCCATGAATCGCAGCACACCAGGCCTCCCTGTCCATCACCAACTCCCGGAGTTCACCCAGACTCACGTCCATCAAGTCAGTGATGCCATCCAGCCATCTCATCCTCTGTCGTCCCCTTCTCCTCTTGCCCCCAATCCCTCCCAGCATATGTTTATGCAATTATTCACTTGTTGAACAGACTTTTTTTTTCCCCATTGAAACATTTTAGTATGCTTCCCTCCAAGAAACAAAAATCAGTTGACCAAATACAGGTATGTGTCTATTCTGAATTCTCTACTCAGATCCATAGACTCACTTACCTATGTCTGTGCCAATGCCAGGCTACCTTGATAAATACAGAATAACGGCAAGTCTTAGAGAGCTGAAAAGATTTGTTATTTAAAATGAATATTGTTTCCAAAGTTTAAAAGTGTTGTTTCAAAATAGGTTAAAGCCTAGATCTTCTACATTTCTATATAAATTTTAGAATCTCTTTGCCAAATTAACAAAATCACCCACTGGGATTACAATTAGGTTTGCATTGATTTTATAGATGCATTTAGCAATTAGCAATATGGAGTCTTACCAAAAAAAAATAGCTATATTTCTTAATTTAGTTCCCCTTAATTTTTTCTCAGCAGCATTTTGTAGTTTTTAGTAAAAGGCTCTTGTACATCTTTCATAAAATGTATCCCTATTTTATAAATTTTGATGCTCTTGGAATTGGTAATTAAAAATATCTTCCAACTTTTGGGAAGTATAGAGAAATAAAATTTCTTTTCATATATTGACAACTGGATCTTGCAATCCTGTTCATTTTTCTTATTAGATTTAGCAGTCTTAGAAATATCTATATAAATAATTATTTCATCTGCAAAAGAAGATAATTTTACTTATTTCTAATTTTATAGCTTTTATTTTTCAACTTTATTTTTTTATTTTTGTGAGTATCTGCATATGTATTTATTTATTTTGGCCCTGTTGCACTGGCCAGTGCCTCCACTACAAAGGTGAAAAAAAGGGTTAGGAACAGATATTGCTGCATTGTTCTGTTTTCAGAGGATATTGCTCAGTCTCTACAACTAGATATTGTGGTACTTGTATATACCATAGGTTTCCATCATGAAATCTTACAGAGTTTCACAGATTTTTCTCACAGACTTCCACCATGAAATCTTACAGATTGAGGAAGTCTCTGGTCTTGTTAAGTGTGTCTCCTCACCTACTGTGATGATTCTACAATGGTCCCCTTCTCTGTCAGTGAGCTGAGTTGAATCCATAGGTTCACACGTTTTACTCAGGTTTTTGGTTCTACTCAGTGTGGTGGGGTGGTGGTGAGTCTGACACGTTCCCCTTAATTCTGTAATGGTAGAATTGGAAATACCTTTCCTTCCCTTTGTGTGAAATATAATGCTTATGATTGAACTGATGAACATGTAATAATAAAAATAATAACAACAATAGCAGAACCAGCAAGTAATATACGTGGGATCCTCACTAGGTGCTCATATGCATCTCCAATGCGATGCTGATAACAGACCCACCAAGTCTTGCATGGTTAAGTCTCTGTGGAGACACAGAATAAGTATCTTGCTCGAGAAAACATAACTTGGGATGGAATGGTCTGAATTTGAGTTATCTTACCCCAAAGCATACTTGTTCTAACACCGTATAACACTGTTGTTTATTATCTTTGTCACCAAAGCTCCTTACATCTCTCTGCTGCTGAGGTCTGCGGTCAGGGCCGTTCGGCAAACTTCAACAGCTACCTGCTCCGTGTAAGACACTGCTGAGCTATGGAGTTTCTTTCCAAAGATACCTGTGCATCATTGCTGTGTCCCCTTCATTCTCTGAACATTAATTTTGTTTGTCGACAGATTTTGTATCACAATGTCTGCCCCAATTCTGAGTTTGACGGCACAACCTTCATTTTTCAAGCCAAAGCCTTGGCTTAGATAATATGAAATATGTATGGGTATTTTATGCAACTCAGCCATGGTCCTGCATAAGTAGAGGCATTTTATCACAAATATATTGTCTCGGATAGATACACAGTCTATATATGACAAGCTACACCTCCATTTCACCCTAAGGCTTCTCATCCGTAGAACATAAAAAAAAATCATGATTTTTAATTCAAAGGGGCCTTGAAAAGACTGTCATCTAATTGACAATACATATGAAAGGACATGCTTTCCTAGTGGCTCAGATGGTAAAGAATCCACCTGCAATGCAGGAGACTCGGATTCCATCCCTGGGTCGGGAAGATCCCCTGGAGAAGGAAATGGCAACCCACTCCAGTACTCTTGCCTGGAAAATCCCATGGACGGAGAAGCCTGGTGGGCTACAGTCCATGCCGTTGCAAAGAGTCAGAAATGGCTGAAGTGAGTAACACTTTCACTTTCTTTCAGAAAAGGACATATCATCCATGAGGCGCAGATGACTGGAAATCAGCTTGTAAGTGGTTCAGCTAAGCAATTCATCAAATACTCACTGACTACCTGCATTCTTCCTTTTAGTAATGTAACAGATATTTATTGATTCCCTACTACATGCAAAAAACTTGGTACAGCATTGAGAAAAGTAATTATGAAAACTTAAATCTGGTCCCTACTTCCCCCTAGATAACTCAGATCTTGCAAATACCATGATACAGTCTGTCAGTGTTGATGACAGAGGCAGTGCTGCCATAAAATCACTAACATTTAAGGTGCTTATTAGGCTCCAGGCTTTGATATAATGGCTTGTCTTAGTAAAGCCTCATTTTAATTAATTAATTTAAAACAATATTCTTTTTAAGTGGTTTTGGGATAACTAGGTAACTTTGTGATCAGGAAAAGGGAGGCAAGACAATGGTTTATACTAATGCATAAACTCAAACCCTCAAATGGTGTACATAAGTAGTTACTCTGTCATTTAAAAATTATCAGAAAACCACAGTTCTTTGGAAGAATGATTATAATATGTCTCTCAGACTTGACACCACAGAAGAATATATGAAATGATAACTAGGTCAAATAAAATATTTAAATTTTTATACAACAAAAGATTCAAGATTAAAAGATAATCAGCATGAATGTCAAATAAGAAGTGTTATAAATATCTCAAGTTAAAAATAGAAAAACTTCAAAAATGCAAAAGATGAAAGGTGGAAACAGCTAAGTCACCCACAAGAAAATGAAAATTATAAAACAGTACACATTGATATTTAAGGGAATAAATACTAACAACAATGGTAACAATAGTAAACTCTGTGTCAGGCACTGGGCAAAACACTTTATTGATGTTAAATTATTTAATGCTAACAATACACATAAGCGTATACATTCTCCTTCCCATTTTACTGATAACAAAACTGAGGAGTAAAGTCTCATTTTAGAGACTGGGAGATTGAAGCTCAAATACAAGCAACTTGCCCAAGGCACCCTCCCTTACAGGACAGAGCCGCGCTAACGCCTGCTTGGGGAGGGGGCGGGATGCGGTCTGGATTCTGTTCTCTTAAACTCTATGCTTTACCATCTTCATAAAGGCATGGTACAGCCGTGCAGGAGACAGGATTGTTTGAAAATGTTTAGTTTATAAGCGTGAACCTCCTTGGAGAAGAGTCCTCTCTCTGGAATCTAGATTTGTTTTCCTCCCCTCAGGCTCTCTCCTTTCTCTTTCTTTCACCTGAAAACCATCCGAATGCCTTTCATCACCTTCAAATCCAATCTGCAGCAACTGACCTCCCGGGCCTTTCCCAGTCCGACTCCTCAGCTCTGAATGCATCATGCGCACCCTGGACTTAGGTCACCGGGACTCTCTCTGGCGTCCTCAGGCCTAGGGCCCTTTTTCTTCTTGACTACAGTTTCCCCCTCCGCACCCGCCTCTTGGTCCACTAGCCTCCTGATCTCAGCCTGGCTGGTTCTCAGTCACCACCTCTCAGTTCAGAAGGCACCTCCTCAGACGGTTAAGGCATCAACACATCTTTGGGGGACACAGTTCAACCTATCCCTCCCATCCACCAATAGCCCTGTTTACAGATAAGAAAACTGAGGATCAGAGAAACTTGCTGAAAACCACACACCCAGCAAGTGGAACAGCTTATATTTGAGTCCAGCCCATCTGAATGGAGAATCTGCTCTCCCACGAGGCTCATGCTTTTTGAGACATCACGTGAAACTGGGTGATTCCGGGCTTCCCAGCTGGCCCTAGTGGTAAAGAACCTGCCTGGCCAGTGCAGGAGATGTAAGAGACCTAGGTTCGATCCCTGGGTCGGGAAGAGCCCCTGGAGGAGGGCATTGCAACCCACCCCAGTATCCTCGCCTGAGAATCCAGTGGACAGAGGAGCATTGTGGGCTACAGTCCACGGGGTCGCAAAGAGTGGGACACAACTGAGGAGACTTAGCACCCAGCACCCACCAGGTGGCACTAGTAACAAAGAATGCCCCTGCCAACTGCCAACGCAGAGACTCAAGAGACGCATCTTCCCTGGACTGGGTAGATCCCCTGGAGAAGGAAATGACAACCTACTCCAGTATCCTTCCCTGGGAAATCCCATGGACAGAGGAGCCTGGTGGGCTTCATACAGGTCACGGAGCCTCAAAAAGTTGGACACGACTGAGCACAGCACAAGCGGACATGAAATTGAGCAGGAGGTGGAGAGAAGATACAGCCAGCTTAGCAACATCAGAAAATGGATCGCAGAGCCGGGCAGTCTCAGCCGGGCCACTGTCAGCCTCTAGGGGGCGCCGGGGGCGACGCCAGCCGTTCCTCGTTGCAGTGGCCGAGCGCCTCTCAGGGCCGCGGAGAACAGAACGCGCGGGTAAAACTTACCGCGCCCCCACGTCTTGAAAGCCGTCTGTGGTCTGCGTACGTTGTCTTTGCTAAGTATGGGTGCTTCTACCACCTGAGGTCAGGGCTCAAAGGTGTGAAAACTCTGCCTGGAACACTTCTATTTAACAAAGTACTGTCTCTCCCAAGACGCCAGTTCCATCTCTCTTTGTAGGCGATCCTTGCACCTCCCTGTTCCATGAGGTCAGCATCGTCGACGCCTCCCACTGGCTCGCCTTGTCCCTTTGTGGCTTCATTCCTGTTGTTGTTCAGTTGCTAAGTCGTGCCCGACTCTTGCGACATCTGCCTTTCCTCCCCGCTTGGAATGTCCCTCCCATTCTCCTTTTTTCTGAGTCTCATTTACCCTGGATAGCTCAAGTCCCCTCTTCTCCAAGGGACTAATTCCTTGATACCGTTCCTCCATGAAATTCTAAAGTATGGTTCATAGCACACAATTTAACATCTCATTAAATATTGTTTTATTTTGTTTTGACAATGTCCTGTGTATAGGTCTTATTTCTCCATTTAGATTTTAAACTTGCAAGCACTGAGATTCTAAACTTCTCTTGATCTCCATGGTATCCAGGACCATAATGGTCACACAAATAACGATTTTTAGAAACACAGGTATTCTCCAGAGCAGGTTTCTCAGAGGAAAAATTCCTTGCAGGTCAGAAATCTAGTGTGTTTAGAGCTCCTTGTTATGCAGATGTTAAAATTATGAAAGGACTTTCTCTGGTATGTTTGCCCTACTCTGCTCTTTATCATGTATTCTGTAAACTAGCAACCAAACTCTGCATAACAAAAACACTGCACATGATAAACTATAATTAAATATAAGAAATAAAAATAGCATGCAGTCCTGGCACCTAGTACAACAACAATTTTTCCATATAGTTCAAGATGGACATTCTTTTCATACAACAGAATAGGAATAAATGAGACATACTTTTTATAGTTGGCTTTTTCACTTAATATTTCATGAGCACTGAACCATATTAATGAACGTATTAAACATCAAACATTTTAAATAGCTGAATTATATTCCACTTTACGAATGGAGCATCGTTTGTGTTGATCATTAGTTTCACAAATGTGTACCCAACTCTTGCCATGTGGCAGGCACTGTTCTAAGTTCCTGGGGTATGGTCTGAACAAAACAAGCTCTCTGCCCACAAGATGCTTTTGTTCTAAATAAAGGCACAAAGAGGAAGTGTTTCCAGTTCATTTTTCTTATGAAGACTGCTTCACTGATTTTCAAATGGAGTGATCTGCTTTCCAGGGCAATCTGTCCTCAGTGGAAACTAGTCAGTGTCTGGTGGGATTTTCAGCTGCTGGAGGTGGGAGAGTGGATGCCAAGGATGTTGCTGGACATCCTCCAGTACACAGGAGAGCATGCTTCCCCCAAGACAAACCGATTAACTGGTCCAAATGCCAACAATGCCAAGGCTGAAAAGCATGGCTCAACTTTGAGATAATAAATCCCTAGTCAAACAAATACACTTATAATTTGGTCTTATTGTATAGAAGTATGTTTAGTCACTTAATATGTTTAGTCACTTTGCTAAGAACTCCGTTTCGATAACTACCTTTGTCAACTTTTGATATCCAGAGGCTGCTGACTGGAGACTACTCCTAGGGTTTCCCTGGTGACTCAGTGGTTGAGAATCCACCCCCCAACACAGGAGACACGGATTCGATCCCTGATCCAAGATGAGCCCCCGCGCCATAACCACGCAAGTCCTCATGCCCTTGAGTCCATGATTTGCAACAAGAGAAGCCACCCCAATGTGTAGCCCATGCAGCAGTGAAAAACCCAGAACAGCCAAAAAATACATTAATTAAAATACTAAAGAAAAAAAAAAGAGCCTACTCTTTAATTTTGAAAACAAGAATATTAAGCTACAGATTTGCAGGCACCAAAGAATAAATGAGGGAAGGTGAGTGGGCAGAGGGATTTGAGAGAACTCCAGTTCTCTTAGAATTCACTATTGAATTTATTATATGTAGTAGCCTGGGTTGGGATCCTGACAGTGGGATGTGGTTTGAGGATTAAGGTGGGTTAAGTAAAGTTTCATTACAGGAAAAGTAACCCCAGTCCTCTTGCTTCCATTGCTGACTTTTTGGAACTCCTTCAGAAAAGGAACAAGTATTGAACCAAAAGTAAAAATCAATGCTTTAAATTCTGTTCCTTTTTCATGAAGAAAAGGAAGTTGTTTCATGTATATTTTGAAAATATATTTAGTTTTACCTAGAAAGGAGATGAATAATTTACAGAGAACATGGTGAAAATTACACAGATGGCCATCTAACTGTATCTTATAAACATAGATTTGGTGCCAGAGTGAATCATTTATTAATATATAGCTTGGTAGACATATATACCCAAACTTCACCCTGAAAATTTCTTTTGGGGGAGAAGGGGTTGGGAAAAGTTAGAAAGAAAATATTAACACAATCAAGACAAAATTCTAATACAACCTCTCAAATGTACACCTTTGAGGAATTAATAATTGTATATTTTGCTGTCACAAGTGGTAGTTTCTTAAATTGGCTTTAATAATTTTAAAACATTCTGTTGCACACAATTTAGATGTATGCGAATTGTTAAAAGGTGACTGTTATAAACATAGGAAGTGATCATCAAAATTTAATAATGGGCTATACTTGGGTTTAGGAGGAGTTGCTTTAGTATTATATTTGTGTTAAATAAAACAAATTTACAAATGGTGAATCATCCCAGTTAAATATGGACTTAAATATAGAGGATGCGTGAAATTACATATACATAGCCAATTTGAATATTCATAGGGTGAAACAGTCAAGTAACATTCTCTTTTTCCCACTTTCTGCAGTAAAATGTTTATGATGGAGTTGCATGCATATTTAACATACAACAATAAGGTCTTGTTAATTCTTTAAACCTGAAAATTTCAATGTGTACAATGGGAATCTCTAATATTCAACTATACTAAATCCATTTCTCTGTTTCATAGAAAAATCAGAATACACAGTACATTTTATAACTAATAAGAGTGCACGTCTGGCCTACGTCTGGAGTAGGGGACATGGAGGAGTAGGAGGCAGTGAGGAGACTGTGGTCTTACACGGCTTGGGCTTCCCATTGTGGCTTTAACCAAGAGAACAGATCCAGCTGAGCTTAGAACAATATTTTTGAAGAGATCAGGCCCTGGGCCTTTGGAGTTGGACCACTGACTCCAAAACCCTAGACTACCAGAGAACTAACCCTAGGGGGGAATCAAATAGTGAGAACTCACACAAAGGAAACCACCTGAATACAAGACCCAGCACCATCAACCACCAATAGCACCCCGTGCAGGACTACTCATCTAAACACCAAGCAAAACAAAAATACAAACCCAATAATCAGCAGACAGGATTGCCACCTCACTCAGCCTTGCCCATCAGAGGAGAAACAAACAAACAAAAACTCAGCACAAATATCACCCCATAAGAAGCTTACACAAACACAGGACCAACCTTGGAGGGCAGAAACCAAAAGGAAGAAAGGAGTCAACCTTGAAGCCTGGGAAAAGGAGACCTCAAACACAGTTAGTTAAAAAATAATGAAAAGGCAGACAGTTCAGTTCAGTTCAGTTCAGTCACTCAGTCATGTTCAACTCTTTGCGACCCCATGAATCGCGGCACATCAGGCTTCCCTGTCCATCACCAACTCCCGGAGTTCACTCAGACTCACATCCATCAAGTCAGTGATGCCATCCAGCCATACTATACAAATGAAGGAACAAGCTAGAAACACAGAAGTCCAAATAAATGAAGTTGAAATAGGCAAACTACCTGAAAAAGAATTCAGAATAATGATAGTAAAGATGATCCAAAACCTAGAAAGCGAAATGGAGAAAATGCAAAAATCAATTAACAAAAACCTAGAAGAATTAAAGAATAAGCATGCAAAGACAAACAACACAATTACTGAAATTAAAAATACTCTGCTACTGCTGCTGCTGCTAAGTCGCTTCAGTCGTGTCCGACTCTGTTCAACCCCAGAGACAGCAGCCTACCAGGCTCTTCTGTCCCTGGGATTCTCCAGGCAAGAACACTGGAGTGGGTTGCCATTTCCTTCTCCAATGCATGAGAGTGAAAAGTGAAAGTGAAGTCACTCAGTCGTGTCCGACTCTTCGCGATCCCATGGACTGCAGCCCACCAGGCTCCTCCATCCCTGGGATTTTCCAAGCAAGAGTACTAGAGTGGGATGTCATTGCTTTCTCCAAAAAATACTCTAGAAGGAATCAATAGAATATCTGAAGCAGAACAAATCAGTGAGCTGGAAGATAAAATGATGGAAATAACTTCTGAAGAGCAGAATAAAGTAAAAAGAATGAAAAGAACTGAGGATAGTCTCAGAGACCTTTGGGACAATATCAAACGCACCACCATTCAAATAATAGGGGTCCCAGAAGAAGAAGAGAAAAGGAAAGCATATGAGAAAGTTTTTGAAGAGATAATAGCTGAAAATTTCCCCAACATGGAAAAGGAAATAGTCAATCAAGTCCAAAAGGCACAAAGAGTCCCATATAGGATAAATCCAAGGAGAAACATGTCAAGACACATACTAATCAAACTAACAAAGGCTAAACATGAAGATAGAATATTAAAAGAAGCAAGGGAGAAGCAACAAGTAACATACAAGGGAAACCCCATATGCTTAACAGCTGATCTTTCAGCAGAAGATCTGCAGGCTAGAAGGGAATGGCAGGATATATTTAAAGTAATGAAAGGGAAACATCTACAACCAAGATTACTGTACCCAGGAAGGATTTCATTCAAAATTGATGGAGAAATAAAAAACTTTTCAGACAAGCAAAAGTTAAGAAAATTCAGTACCAACAAACCAACTTTATAACAAATGTTAAATAGACTTATATAGTCAAGAAATACAAGAGGAGAAAAAAGATCTACAAAATAAACACCAAACAATTAAGAAAATGCCAATAGGAACATATTTATCAATAATTACTTTAAATGTAAATGGATTAAATGCTCCTACCAAAAGACACAGACCGGCTGAATGGACACAAAAATAAGACCCATATATATGCTATCTACAAGAAACCCACTTTAGACCTCAAGACACATATAGACTGAAAGTGAGAGGATGGAAAAATATATTCCATACAAATGGGAAGCAAAAGAAAGCTGGAGTAGCAATCCTCATATCAGACAAAATACACCTTAAAATAAAGAATATTACAAGAGATAAGGAAGGACATTACATAATGATCAAGGGATCAATCCAAGAGGAAGACTTAACAATTATACATATCTATGCATCCCAGGGAGGCCTGGCGTGCTGCGATTCATGGGGTTGCAAAGAGTCAGACATGACTGAGTGACTGAACTGATCTGATCTGATCCGATGCACCCAACATGGGAGGGCCTCAGCACCTAAGTTTCAGCACTAACAGACCTACAAGGAGAAGCTGACGGCAACACAAAGATAGGAGGCAACTCTACACCCCACTCACACCAGTGGACAGGTCATCAAAACAGAACATGAATAAGAAAACACAAGCCTTAAATGATACATTAGATGAGATAGATTTCACTGACATCTTCAGGACATTCCATCCAAATGCAGAAGAATACACCTTCCTCTCAAGTGCACATGGGACATTCTCCAGGATAGACCATATTTTGGGTCACAAATCAAACCTCAGTAAATTTAAGAAAATTGAAATTGTATCAAGCATCTTCTCTGACAACAACACTGTGAGACTAGAGATCAATTACAAAAAAAAATGTAAGAAACACAAACACATGGAGGTTAAACAATACGTTTCTAAATAACCAACAGGTTACTGAACAAATCAGAAGGGAAATAAAAAAAAAATTCTAGAAACAAATGACAATGAAAACACGACAACTCAAAGCCTATGGGATGCAGCAAAAGCAGTTCTAAGAGGGAAGTTTATAGCAATACAACCCTACCTCAAGAAACAAGGAAAACATTGAATAGACAACCTAACTTTACACCTAAAACAACTGGCAAAAGAAGAACAACAAGAAAAAACACACACCCAAATTAGTAGAAGGAAGAAATAATAAAGATCCAAGCAGAAATAAATCAAAAAGAAATGAAAGAAAAAATAGTAAAGATTAATAAAAATAAAAGCTGGTTCTTTGAGAAAAACAAAATTGGCAAACCTTTAGCCAGACTCATCAAGAAAAAAAGAGAAGAATCAAATCAACAAAATTAGAAATGAAAAAGGAGAAGTTACAACAGACAACGCAGAAATACAAAGGATTATAAGAGACTATTATGAGCAACTATATGGCAATAAAATGGATAACCTGGAAGAAATGGACAGATACTTAGAAAAGTTCAATCTTTCAAAACTGAACCAGGAAGAAATAGAAATTATGAACAACCCAATTACAAGCACTGAAATTGAAGCTGTGATCAAAAATCTCCCCAAAAACAAAAGCCCAGGACCAGATGGCTTCACAGGAGAATTCTATCAAACATTTAGAGAAGAGCTAATGCCTATTCTTCTAAAACTCTTTCAAAAAATTGCAGAGGAAGAAACATTTTCAAACTCATTCTATGAGGCCACCATCACCCTGATACCAAAACCAGATAAAGACAACACAAAAAGAGAAAACTGCAGGCCAATATCACTGATGAACACAGATGCAAAAGTTCTCAACAAAATTTTAGCAAACAAAATTCAGCAACACATCAAAAAGTTCATACACCATGGTCAAGTTAGGTTTATTCCAGGAATGCAAGGATTCTTCAATATATGCAAATCAATCAATGTGATATTCCATATTAACAAACTGAAAGATAAAAACCATATGATCATCTCAATAAATGCAGAAAAAGTCTTTGACAAAATTCAGCACCCATTTATGATTAAATTCTTCCACAAAATGGGCATGGAAGGAACCCATCTCAATGTAGTAAAGGCCATATATGATTAGCCTATAGCAGACGTTATTCTCAATGGTGAAAAATTGGAAGCATTCCCCCTAAGATCAGGAACAAGACAAGGGTATCCACCTTTACCACTATCATTCAACACTGGAAGTCCTAGCTACAGCAATCAGAGAAGAAAAAGAAATAAAAGGAATCCATATTGGAAAAGAAGTAAAGCTCTCACTGTTTGGAGATGACATGATACTGTATATAGAAAACCCTAAAAATAGTATCAGAAAATTACTAGAGCTAATCAGTGAATTTAGCAAAGTTGCAGGATGCAAAATCAATACACAGAAATCACCTGCATTTCTATATATTAACAATGAAAAATCAGAAAGAGAAATTAAAGAATCAATCACATTCACCATTGCAACAAAAAGAATTAAATATCTAGGAATAAACTTACCTAAAGAGACAAAGAACTGTACACAGAAAATTATAAGACACTGATGAAAGAAAGCAAAGATGACATACACAGATGGAGAGAAATTCCATGTTCCTGGGTAGGAAGAATCAATATTGTGAACACGACTACACTACCAAATGCAATCTACAGGTTCAATGTGATCCCTATTGAATTACCAATGGCATTTTTCACAGAACTAGAACAAAAAAATTCACAATTCATTTGGAAACACAAAAGACCCTGAATAGCCAAAGCAGTCTTGAGAAAGAAGAATAGAGCTGGAGGAATCAACCTTCCTGACTTCAGACTACAAAGCTACAGTCATCAAGGCAGTATGGCCCTGGAACAAAAACAGAAATATAGACCAATGGAGCAAGACAGAAAGCCCAGAAATAAACACACACACCTATGGGTACCTTATTTTTGACAAAGGAGGCAAGAATATACAATGGGGCAAAGACAGTCTCTTCAATAAATGGTGCTGGGAAAACCAGACATAGGCAGAACACTCGATGACATAAATCAACGCAAGATCCTCCATGACCCACCTCCTAGAGTAGTGGAAATAAAAACAAAAGTGAACGAGTGGGACCTGATTACACTTAAAAGCCTTTGCACAGCAAAGGAAACGATAAGCAAGGTGAAAAGACAACCCTCGGAATGAGAGAAAATAATATCAAATGAAACAACTGACAAAGGATTAATTTCCAAAATATACAAGCAGCTCATACAACTCAATACCAGGAAAACAAACAGCCCAACCAAAAAGTGGGAAAAAGACCTAAATGGACATTTCTCCAAAGAAGACATACAGATGGCTAACAAACACATAAAAAGATGCTCAACATCACTCATTATTAGGGAAATGCAAATCAAAACCACAATGAGATATCACCTCCCACTGGTCAGAATGGCCATCATCAAAAAGTCTACAAACAATAAATGCTGGAGAGGGTGTGGAGAAAGGGGAATGCTCTTGCACTGTTGGTGGGAATGTAAATTGATACAGCTACTATGGAAGACGGTATGGAGATTCCTTAAGAAACTACGAATAAAACCACCATATGGCCAGGAATCCCACTCCTAGGCATATACCCTGAGGAAACCAGGGTTGAAAAAGACCCATGTATCCCACTGTTCATTGCAGCACTACTTACAATAGCTAGAACATGGAAGCAACCTAGATGCCCATCGACAGATGAATGGATAAAGAAGTTGTGGTACATATGCACAATGGAATATTACTCAGCCATAAAAAGGAATACATTTGAGTTAGTTCTGATGAGGTGGATGAACCTAGAACCTATTATACAGAGTGAAGAAAGCAAGAAAGAGAAAGATAAATATCATATTCTAATGCGTATATATGGAATCTAGAAAAATGGTTCTGAAGAATTTATTGACAGGGCAGCAATGGAAAAACAGACATAGAGAATAGACTTATGGACATGGGGAGAGGGGAAGAGAGGGTGAGATGTATGGAAAAAGTAACATGGAAACTTACTAAAAAAAAAATCACACACTTATCCTCCAAAATATTCTTGAATATTTGAATATGATTTGTTGTTTGCTATTTGGGGTATGATCCTGGCAAGTTGTCTATATTCTCTAAGACTCATTTTTTTCTCAAATATGCAAGAAAATAGGAAAGATAATACCAATTATGAAGTTTATTGTATATTTATATAAACTGGAAAAATTAAAATGGCTTAGCATAGTGACTGGTATATTAAGTATAGAGATATTAATGATTCTTTAAGTTATAGGTTATATGAATTAAAGGTACATGAAAAAAAAGCCAAAGTGTTAGTTACTCAGTCATGTCCAGCTCTTTGCAATCCCATGAGTTGTAGCCCACCAGGATCCTCTGTCCATTAAATTGTTCAGGCAAGAATACTGGAGTGGGTTGCCATTTCCTTCTCCAGGGGATCTTCTTGACCCAGGGATAGAACCCGGGTCTCCCACATTGCAGGCAGATTCTTTACCAGCTGAAGCCCTTAAAGCTACATAAGTTAACATTAATAAACCTTGGAAACCTATGTTGAGTCATAAGAAGGGAAAGATCAGGGAGAAGGTATGATTGGAGAGGACAACCCAGGATTATTTATTCACATGAGTGACTAAGTGGGGTAGTAGGACCCATAAGTACTTGTTCTTTATAATTTGCTGCATGTCTTTATTAAAAATAAAATTGAACATAAAACTGAGTCCACTCCATATTTACTGATCATCATCAGAAAGCACGGCTCACACTGGCCACTTCTGACGGTTTTGTTTCTACACTGTGCAGCACTTAAGATGTTACCCATACTGCAGTAAGCAAAGTTTTGGCTCAGTAAAACAGTGGATGAAGCTTGGAATATTCTCTGTGTATTGGGTTGGGCAGAAAGCTCATTTGGGTTTTCCCACAGCATCTTATGGCAAACTGGGATGAATGTTTTGGCCAACCCAATATTATTCCGTGCGTATTTACTCATTTATTTTTATACCCAACAAGATGGTTTTCTTTGCCATGGTAAGGTTTTCCACCCTCACTAATCTCTGTAGCCAGGTGCTTATCTGTTTACCTTTTATAGTTCTTCACCATAGCTCATATCAAACGGGGGAAATAGGATGCATTTTTAATACAGCTGGAGAGAATATAGCACTGAGATTTGTTGTCTGTTCACAACAACTGATGCGATGCTTCTGCCACCCCATGCCTATGTTGTGGTTTAGTCCCTAAGTCACGTTTGACTCTTTGGGGACCCCATGGACTGTAACCAGGTTCCTCTATCCATGGGATTTCCCAGATAAGAATACTGGAGTGTGTTGCTATTTCCTTCTCTAGAGGATCTCTAGGGGATATTCCTGACCCAAGGATCAAACCAGCATCTTCTACATTGGCAGGCAGATTCTTTATCACTGAGTCACCAGGGAAGCCCTTCAAGTCTATGAGTTACCTGTAATTCAAATATGCTTGGCATCTTTTAATAGATCTTGTTCATGAGTTTCAGAAAGGTCTGTTTTAGGTTTGCTACTGGTTTAAAAAGCAAGATTTATGTATAGTCTAAGTAAAATGCTCATAATATAAGAAACACTTGACTTTAAGTTAGTATATTTAATCTCTATTTTTTCCTACCCACATCCTCAAATAAATATTTGACTGATTGACAGAGAGTAGGTGTTACCTTCTAATTTGAAAATGAGTTTTAACTTTCACATTGTTGAAAAAAGTATTACCATTCAGTCAATAATTAGACATAATTGATGTGAGAATTTAAATGCTACCTTGACACCATATATTTCAAACTGTGTATATTTCACAACTTTAAATGAACTCCTGAGACCACAACTACAAGATATATTTTATCAGCTTGTGGTATACTCCTGTAGCAAGCAAATTTAAAAGCCCAATTGCTGATATTCAAAATAAAATTAGAAACCCAAGGCAAAGAATAGGGCAAACCCTATTCTCATTTCTGGATTACACGTGATATTTATTTTTTTCATGCCAGGCATTGACTGTTTATATTGCTTTATTGTCTGTATTTTAATCAGCATCATAATTAAATAGTTAGCAATCAATGCAACACCAAAAGCACAGGCAGTGAAGGCAGTGCTAGACAAATGGGACTACATACACGAAAAAGCTTCTGCACAGCAGAGAGAACAATCAACAGAGCAAGAAAGCAACCTACAGGATGAGAGGAACTATTTGCAAAACATATATTTGATAAAGGATCTATATCCAAGTTACGTAAGGAACTCCAACAACTCAATAGCAAAATTCAAATAATCATTAAAAATGGACAAAGGACTTGTATACACATTCCTTCAAAGAAGAAATACAAATGGCTACTAGTTATAAGATAAGTCACTCAGATTCACTAATCATTAGAGAAATAAAAATCAAGACCACAATTAGATATCACTTCACACCTGTTAGAATGTCTGTTTTTAAAGCCAAACAGAACAAAACACATGTTGGTGAGGACATGGAGAAACTGGGGCTCTACACTTGGTGGTGTGTAAAACGGTGCAGTTTCTTTGAAAAACAGTATCGAGATTCCTCAGAAAATTAAAAAGAGAATTACCAGATAATTCAGCAATTCTGCTTCTGGCTATACAACCAAAAGAACTGAAATAAGGTTCTGTAAGAAATATACACACACCCCTCTTCACTGAAGCATTATTCACAATAGCCAAGATACAGAAACAATCTAAATATTCACCGATGATGAACGGACAAAAGAAAGCTGATATACATACATATACATATATACACACACACAGACATAGACACACACACAGACGCACACAGACATAGATACACACACACACATAGACACACACACACACATAAATACACAGACATAAATACACACACAGACATAGACACACACACACAGACATAAATTCACACAGACACACACACAGACATAGACACACACACACAGACATAAACACACACACACATAAATGCACACACACACAGTGACATCAGTCAACCTTAGAAAAAGAAGGGAATTCTGCCATATATGACAACATGGATAAACCAGAGGACATTATGCAAAGTGAAGTTACCTGGACACAGAGGGACAAATATTGTATGATTCTGCTCATATGAAATCTCAAAAATAGTCAACCTTATAGAAATAGAGTGGAATGGTGGCTCCCAGGACGTAGGGGATGGGGAAATGAAGGAGTCGCTTTCCGAAGGGCATCAGCCTGCAGTCATTCAGGAGTTAGAGACCGCCTTGCAACCCCGTGTCTGCAGCAAACAGCACTTCACTGCGCGCTTGAGGATTGTTCAGAGGGCTGAGCTCATGTTAAGTGCTCTTACCACAATAAAGCATTAAAATAATCTATAAATCATACCTACCGTTTGTTAAAAATCTCTTATTTCAAACATTCTGTCAGACCCGGTACACGCATCAAAAATGCCTCAATGATGTTTTATGAAATAAATTATCATTTCTATTTTAAAACAAGAATGTGAATTCCAAGAAAGTACGATAAATGTTGCTCTGTCTGACTAATACAGTTTTGCCCATCCCACCCCCAGGTCTCATGCCATCTGCCCAAAGATGGAGATGTTCCTCCCTATGTTGGAATCATTAAAACATCTAGAGGGAGGGATTTTGTAGTCAACACATGTTCAAACTTGGGCCAATTAAATAAATTCTTGTGTATTTTTCTGATTGAAACTAGTGAAGAAGACTTCCATTAGGCTATAGAACTAAATATAAATGAAACTCATATGGACAGCAGTTATATTTGAATTTCAGACAAAGATAAACTCAATATTTCTTCCTGGTGATGGTAAGAGATGCTGTCTTGCGCTGACCTCTATCTGGCCCTGGATGCCAGTAGCACCCACTTTCTTTCAGTTTTGACAAAAAAAATATCTTCAGACGTTGTCAAATATCTCCTGGGGGTGGTAATTAAGAGGGACAAATTCACCATCTACTGAGAACCACTCAATTCTAATCAAGACGGTCATTTGCTGTTGTATTTGCCAATTATTCAAGCTATGAAAACTAATTTGAATTTGGTTTTTTTAAGTTATATCTAGAGGAAATCTTGAGATAGGTAAACGTCAGAGCACTGTGCTAAGGGTGGTGGGTGTACGCCACAAGGAAAAGAGAAGATTTTACATCAATGTATGTAGCTAGTTAGTTAGTGTTAGTCACTCAGCAATGTCTGACTCTTTGTAACTCCATGGACTGTACCCAGCAGGCTCCTCTGTCCATGGAATTTTCCAGGCAAGAATATTGGAGTGGGTAGCTAATTTCATTCTCCAGAGGATCTTCTCAACTCGGGAATTGAATCCTCGTCTCCTACACTGCAGGCAGATTCTTTACCATCTGAGCCACCAGGGAAGCCCCAATGTAGGTATGGGAGAGGGCAAAAGAGAGACCAGGATGCACTGAGTCTTAAGAGTGACGTTTTTTCCAGATTGTTGACCTAGAAACAGATTCACCCAGGTGTGTATCCAGACTATATATTCTGAGTTCAGCTGTGATTGGGAAATGTTTGGTCAAACAAGTAAAGCTGTTTGATTTTTTATTTTTTAGAATAGGATGTTTAGAGAATTTAGGAAGATAGTGTGATTTAATAATCACAAATTTCTCAAAATTTTGGACCAAATATTTTAGCAGCTTCAGTTAACGTCTTTCATGACGTAACATTCTACAGAATTCAAAGTGATGAATGCAATGGTCTGCCAATACAGAAGGCAGGCCAGGCGGGGCAGAGAGAACAAGGTGAAGGATAAAGAGCAGAGAGTCCTCTGAGTGTGGAGATGCAGACAAAAGCCTGATCACATGGACACTGAGAGACCCCTCTGTTTACCTGCATTTAGAGAGAACTGGAGAGATACGATGTACCCTGTGTAACAGAGATTTTCAACATTTTCCCCCAAAGGCAACCAGAGAGTTGATAAAACTAATAACCTGATCCTGGATGACTTTGGGAAATCTTTCTGCCCCATGGAAAGTGAAGTAGAGCAGGGTGAGACTGCAGGCAAGGTAACCCCCTAAGATCACAACAGAAGTTGTAAGGGTTTTGAATAATGAGTAGCATTAACAACACATGAGATAGAGTGATTTGAGAAATGTTAATGCAGAAGATTGTGCACTGGTAATCTGCCATTTTTTGTTGCCATTTTTAACCATTTAGAAGGTCATTTTAATTTCAAAGACATATATAAGATTTTTCATACCAGTGAGCCAAATTCTATGCGAAGGTAACAAACAGTGTTCATTCAAAAAACTAAGGTCAGGGCATCCGGTTCCATCCTTTATGGCAAATAGATGGGGAAACAATGGAAACTACGACAGACTTTATTTTCTTGGGCTCCAAAATCACCACAGATGGTGACGGTAGCCATGAAATGAAAAGACATTTGCTCTGTGGAACAAAAGTTATGACCAACCTAGACAGCATATTAAAAACTTTGCTGATAAAGGTCTGTCTAGTCAAGGCTAAGGTTTTTCCCGTAGTCATATAGGGATGTGAGGCTTGGACTATAAAGAAACATGACTGCCAAAGAATTGAGGCTTTTGAACTGTGGTGTTTTAGAAGACTCTTGAGAGTCCCTCTGACAGCAAGGAGATCCAACTAGTCCATCCTAAAGGAAATCAGTCCTGATTATTCATTGGAAGGACTGATGCTGAAGCTGAAATTCCAAAACTTTGGCCACCTGATGTGAAGAACCGACTCACTGGAAAAGACCCTGGTGCTGGGAAAGACTGAAAGCAGGATGAGAAGGGGACGACAGAGGATGAGATTGTTGGATGGTGTCACCAACTCAGTGGCCATGAATTTGAGCAAGGTTCAGGAGTTGATGATGGACAGGGAAGCCTGGAGTGCTGAGTCCATGGGTCACAAAGAGTTGGACATGATTGAGCGACTAAACTGAACTGAACAAACAATGTGTGTGGCTTAGACTCTGGGATCATGGGAAGAAGTATCTTTAAAAAATGTTTCTATGTTGTCACAGAGCAGAAGCTTTGGGTTCCCTGCATCATACAGCTAATTCCCCTGGGTTATCTATTTTATGTATGGCAATGTATATGCTTTTTACATATGGTAATGTATATGCCCCACCCATCAACAGAAAATTGGATTTAAGATCTACTGAGCATGGCCCCTCCCATCAGAACAAGCAGCAGTTTCCCCCACAGCCAGCCTCTCCCATCAGGAAGCTTCCATAAGCCTCTTATCCTTCTCCATCAGAGGGCAGACAGACTGAAAACCACCATCACAGAAAACTAACCAATCTGATCACATGGACCACAGCCTTGTCTAACTCAATGAAACTATGAACCATGCCGTGTAGGGCCACCCAAGACGGACGGGTCATGGTGGAGAGTTCTGACAAGATGTGGCCCACTGGAGAAGGGAATGGCAAACCACCTCAGTATTCTTGCCTTGAGAACGCTATGAACAGTATGAAAAGGCAAAAAGATAAGACACTGAAAGATGAACTCCCCAGGTCGGTAGGTGTCAAATAAGCTACTGGAGAAGAGTAGAGACATAGCAGAAAGAATGAAGAGACAGAACCAAAGCAAAATAACACCCAGCTGTGGATGTGACTGGTGATGGAAGTACAGTCCAATGCTGTAAAGAGCAATACTGCATAGGAACCTGGACTGTTAAGTCCATGAATCAAGGTAAATTGGAAGTGGTCAAATAGGAGACGGCAAGAGTGAACATTGACATTTTAGGAATCAGTGAACTAAAATGGACTGGAATGGGCATTTAATTCAGATGATCATTACATCTACTACTGTGGGCAAGAATATCTTTGAAGAAATGGAGTAGCCATCATAGTCAACAAAAGAATCCGAAATGCATTAGTACCTGGATGCAATCTCAAGAACAACAGGATGATCTCTGTTCATTTCCAAGGCAAATCACTCAATATCATGGTAACCCAAGTCTGTGTCCCAACCAGCACTGCTGAAGAAGCTGAAGTGGAGTGCCTCTATGAAGATCTATGGGATCTAGAACTAAAACCAAAAAAGATATCCTTGTCATTATAGGGGACTGGAATGCAAAAGTAGGAAGTCAAGAAACACCTGGAGTAACAGGCAAGTTTGGCCTTGGAGTACAGAATGAAGCAGGGAAAAGGCTAATAGAGTCTTGCCAAGAGAATGCACTGGTCATAGCAAACACCCTCTTCCAACAACACAAGAGATGACCCTGTGTGCGGAAATCACCAGATGGTCAATACCAAAATCAGATTGATTATATCCTTTGGAGCCGAAAATGGAGAATCTCTATATAGTCAGCAAAAACAAGACCGGGAGCTGACTGTGGGCTCAGATCATGAAATCCTTATTGTAAAATTCAGACTTAAATTGAAGAAAGTGGGGAAAATCACTAGACCATTGAACTCTGACCTAAATCAAATCCCTTACGATTATACAGTGGAAGTGGCAAATAGATTCAAGGGATTAGATCTGATAGACAGAGTGCCAGAAGAACTGTGAACAGAGGTTCGTAACATTGTACAGGAGTCAGTGATCAAGACCATCACCAGGAAAAATAAGTGAAAAAAGGCAAACTGGTTTTCTGAGAAGGCCTCACAAATAGTTATGAAAAGAAGAGAAGTGAAAGGCAAAGGAGAAAAGGAAAGATATATACATCTGAATGCAGAGTTCCAAAGAATAGCAAGGAGAGAAAAGAAAGCCTTCCTCAGTGATCAATGCAAAGAAATAGAGGAAAACAATAGAATGGCAAAGACTAGAGATATCTTCAAGAAAATTGGAGATACCAAGGGAAAATGTCATGCAAAGATGGGCACAATAAAGGACAGAAATGGTATGGGCCTAACAAAAGAGGATACTAAGAAGAGGTGCCAAGAATACACAGAAGGACAATCCAAAAAAAGATCTTCATGACCCAGATAACCATGACCGTGTGATCACTCACCTAGAGCCAGACATCCTGGAATACTAAGTCAAGTGGACCTTAGGAAGCATCATTATGAACCAAGCTAGTGGAGGTGATGGAATTCCAGCTGAGCCGTTACAAATCCTAAAATATGATGCTGTGAAAGTGCTGCAATCAAAATGCCAGCAAATTTGGAAAACTCAGCAGTGGCCACAGGACTGGAAAAGGTCAGCTTTCATTCCAATCCCTAAGAAAGGCAATGCCAAGTAAGGAATGTTCAAACTTTCACACAATTGCACTCATGTCACATGCCAGCAAAGTAATGTTCAATATCCAAGCTAGGCTTCAACAGTACGTGAAAAGAGAACTTCCAGATGCTTAAGCTGGATTTAGAAAAGGCAGAGGAACCAGAGGTCAAGGTGTCAACATCCACTGGATATTAGAAAAAGCAAGAGAATTTCAGAGAAACATATACTTCTGCTTTCTTGACTACGCCAAAGCCTTTGACTGTGTGGATCACAACAAACTTGTGGGAAATTCTTAAAGAGACGGAAATAAAAGACCACTTTATCAGCCTCCTGAGAAATCTGTATGCAGGTCAAGAAGCAACACTGAAAAACTGGACATGGAACAACAGACTTGTTCCAAATTGGGGAAGGAGTATATCACAGCTGTATGTTGTCACCCTGCTTACTTTTATATGCAGAGTTCGTCATGTGAAATGCTGGGTGGGGTGAAGCATAAGCATTTGGAATCAAGTATTTGGAATTCCATCTTGTGGAAGCACAAGCATCTGGAATCAAGATTGCCGGGAGAAATATCAATAACCTCAGATATGCAGATGACACCATCTTTATGGCATAAAGTGAAGAGGAACTAAAGAGCCTCATGATGAAATTGGAAGAGGAGAGTGAAAAAGCTGGCTTAAAATTCAACATTTAAGAAACGAAGAACATGGCATCCAGTCCCATCACTTCATGGCAAATAGACTGGGAAACAATGGAAACAGTGACAGACTTTATTTTCTTGGGTTAAAACTCACTGCAGATGGTTGACAATGCAGCCATGAAATTAAAAGAAGCTTGCTCTTTGGAAGAAAAGCGATGACCAATCTAGACAGCATATTAAAAAGCGGAGACATTACTTTGTCAACAAAAGTCCGACTAGTCAAAGTTATGGTTTTTTCTGGTGGTCATGTATGGATGTGAGAGTTGGACTATAAAGAAAGCTGAGCGCCAAAGAATTGATGCTTTTGAACTGTGGTGTTAGAGAAGCCTCTTGTGAGTCCTGTGGACTGCAAGGAGATCCAACCAGTCATCCTAAAGGAAATCAGTCCTGAAGATTGATTGGAAGGACTGATGCTGAAGCTGAAACTCCAATATTTTGGCCACCTGATGTGAAGAACTGACTCATTTGAAAAGACCCTGATGCTGGGAAAGATTGAAGGCAGGAGGAGAAGGGGATGACAGAGGATGATATGGTTGGATAGCATCACCGACTCAATGGACATGGGTTTGGGTGGACTCTGGGAGTTGGTGATGGACAGGGAGGCCTGGTGTGCTGCAGGCCATGGGGTCGCAGAGTCGGACACGCCTGAGCGACTGCACTGAGCTGAATGTGTGTGTTCCAGCGCTGCTCTCTCAAGTCATCCCACTCCCTCTTCCCTCACTGTGGCTACAAGTTTGTTCTCTACGTCTGCATCTCTTTTGCTCTCCTGCAAATAGGATTATCAATGCCATCTTTATAGACTCCATGTATATGGGTTAATACAACCTAGAGGGTTGGGATGGGGAGGGAGGTTTAAGAGGGATGGGACATGTGTATGATTTTGGCTGATTCATATTGATGTATGGCAGAAGTCATCACAATATTGTAAAGTAATTATCCTCCAATTAAAAATAATAAAATTAGAAAAATATGTAGCAAAAAAAAAAAACAAAAACAGAAAAAGTTCTAACAGAAAGTGGAGTCTAGTTGCTCACTTCTCAAAAGCCATTAAAGAGGCAAGGTTGATGGGGAGAACAAAGAAATGTTTCTAGAAGCCAATTCCACTAGCTCCATGATATAGTCCACTTTATCAATAAGACATACAGATACTAACACATCCCACCCTGAGGCTCTGAGACGGAGGCTCTGCGTCTCGCTGAGCGCTGGGCACAGGTTTTACCGGACTTGTAAGCGGGGAGCCTCCCGCTCTCTCTCCCCCTCTGTGTGTGAGCCGTTGGGGGTGTGACGGGCGCCCCTGGACCCGGACCTTCTGGCTCTTGCCGGGCTTGCTGCCTGCACGCTGAGAGATAAGGACTTGGCCAAGCAGACAGGGCCTCCCTCACTCCTGGCAACATCTGAACCCTCCATATGGTTATCATCAATCAGCAGGCAGCTGTTTCAGGGACGCCCAGTCGGCAAGGCAAACATCTGAGCTGTGACTGCCCTCCCAAGCATGCTGGACCCAGGGCCCATCAGACAAGAGAACTGCACGCAGAGTCTCTGCCCACTGCTCTGGACCACTCAAACAGCTGCTCCAAGGCTGGCATTGGGCTGGTCACCTGGCAGCCCTGTTGGAGTGCAGAGGAAGATGCAGATTAGAGTCTGTTTGTTCAACACAAAGGGCTTTCTGTGAGAGAACCACAGGGAGGCTGGGGAGGGAGAAGCAGAGCTGGGGATGAATCTGACAAAACATCTTTTCGTGAAACAGGCCAGATGATGTAGACACAGGAGTGTACAAGATGAGCCTAAAGCAAAATGCAAAGAAAAAAAAAAGAAAGAAAGGAAAAACAGACAAATAGAAAACATTCAGACCCTGATGGAATGACAGTGAGGCTGTCCAGCTGTGTTCAAGGAATGAGAGAAAACAACACTGATTCTATAAGCAATGAAGAAATACTTGTTAAGCACATGCCACGTGCCCAGGCACTTGAAGATGAGAAGCAAGGCCTCAACGGTCCGGGGAATTCGCAATCTTTTCAGGCAGATGAGGCAAATCCACGGGAGCAAGGTAGCACAAACAGTGCTTCCTGGTAGAACCTGAAATTCACTGCATGGGACGCACAGGAAGGGTGGGATCAGATTATCCTAAGCAGGGGACTTTAAGCCTCTCTGCAGATGTAGATGGTACAACACCCCTATTCAGAAGGGAGGAGTCACAGTGCACCCAAACACCGGAATGCTCCAGGATTCAGAGTGCATGCCCCAGAAGCTTCCAGGAGCTTTTAGAGTTTTCACTGGGTGGAGCCAGATAACTGCGGTGGTTAAAATGCAGAGTCCTGAACACCACACTAGAGACTTTAATCTCTTTAAGATCTGGGGTGGGGCTCAGGGAATCTGCATTTCACGCAAACATTCCAGGTGCTTCTAAGGCAGCTTTCTCAAGGCTTTACTTGAGAAACACTGCTTTAAAGGTGACAGTGAGCTAAGGGAACTTAGAGCAACATTTTGCGATATTATCAGCCTGTACCCGTTATGGGGCCTTCTGTGATCTCCCTGGAATCTCCCTGGAATCACACTTGTTAAAAGCTGTATGTTTATGGGCATTATTTTTTGAGTGAGAAAGGTAACATTTCATCATATCCTTCAAAGGTACTGTCCACAACTTTACCCCCAGAACTAATAATCTCTAAAGATGTTTGCTTTCTGGTGTTTATTTATTTAGAAAGTCACTTATTCAATTCCTCCATCCCCATTTAGATCTGGAAATCTCGTCCTACTTAACTTCTGTGATTTTGTCAAGTCCTCTCCAAGAGTGAGCACAACAAATCACTCCAACGTCTGAGCTCTCCAAAACTTGGTATTTACCTACACTACAGGGCTCATCACATTCCACCAGGAGTATTTGTCTAAGCATCTGCTCTGTTTCCCCAGGGGGAACACAAGGTAACCAACAGCAGGGACCATGTTACTGAATCGCTCCAGATTCTTTGCATAACCACCACCTAACATGTGTCAGAAAGAACTCAATCCATTATCTCTAATAATCGACTGAATGGACATGTGTGCGTGTGCTGAATGTTGAGGAGCTGTGAGTACAGGTAACGTGTTCCTGTTTCTTCTTCCTGCGTGAAGCTGTAATTTAAGAACAGTTTGGTGTTGAAGACAATTCCAGATAAAGAGCTTTCACTAACCCAGCTAAGGTCCTTACATTTTTGAATTTTCAACCAGAATCCTGGCAACTCCAGATCCAATGAAGTATGGTCCAGGTTTTCAAAGCGTCAGGTGAAACAGAGCCCTTACATCAAATGTGATTTGGTCACAATTACAGCTGTGACCAACCTAGAGAGGTGTTTTTCTGCAAAGGCAAACTAATCCCATCTCATGTCGGGAGAAGCAGTTAAGTCTTAGTGCTCCCAGCCTCAGTTGCTGTCAGACTGAGACCTCTCTGGTTTAAGAAATGACTCCTCGTCATCACTCCTCACGCCTTCCCCAGGCCCTTAAGCCATGTTCCCTGCCACACATCCTGCTTAGATTTCCCTCAAAACACATTAATTTTCAGCTCTGGAAGAAATCTACTTTCCTTCACACAGAGAGCTGTTTGTGGCCAGAGGCTTTTAGCCGATGAGCAAGAACTTAGAACAACTCTTCATCCCCATCTGCCTGTAATCTGAAATTTTCAATCACTCGACCCCGACACCCGAAGACTTCAGCTTGGCAGGAGCAGCAGCTTCAAACCATGTTTGCAGTTAGCTAATAATGAGGCTGTTTGTGAGGCTGACAAGAATAGACTTTGTGGGCATTGCTTCTATTGTGTGCCTTAGATTGAATTCACATCGCTGGAAAGGAGAAAAAAAAAAAAAAGATGCCACCTTGGAAGTGTTGGGGGCCCCTTGTGAGAAGACAGCTGTTCTTCTCCCTGTTGGGAGGAAAACGGCTGTAGCATCTACAGGAAGTCCGTGGGGCAGGACTGTGGAGAAGGCGTTACTCCGGGTGGAACAAACTGGGCTTCTCAGGTGGCGCTAGCTGTAACGAGCCCGCCTGCCAGTGCAGGAGGCGCAAGGACGAGCGCTCCATCCCTGGTCTGGGAAATCCCTGGAGGAGGGCGTGGCAGTTCTCTGCAGTGTTCTGTGGTGAACTGGACAGGAGCCCGGCGGGCTGTGGTCCACAGGGCTGCACAGAGGGAGACGGGCCTGAGGCGACTTAGCAGGCGCAGAAGAGACCCGGGAGAAGCCAGTGGCGGCTGAGAGCTGGCGACGGCCCTCAGTCCGGGCAAGGCTTGAGTCTTCAACAGGAAGAGTGAACAGCAATACATTAAATAAATGCAAATGTACTCCTAAAGCAGGAGCTACTGACTTTTTGTGTTGGTTTGGGAATTGTTTGGGCAGGTAGCCAAAATGCTTTCGATTGTTAATGTGTCTGGTTTTACTGTTGGTTCTTGTTCTTTAGCCAACAACTGGTGGGGGAGAAGCTTCCTCAGGGTTAGGGCTCTGGGCATGCCCATCCACCCCAGGTTACTGTTCTTTAATTAATTGCTTTCTTCATTTACAAAGCCCACTGCATGTTTACTGAGCACCTGCTCTGTTGCGGGTCTTCTGGACCCTGAGGACTGAGGTGAGGTGGAGGAATGAGGTGAGCGTGACCTCACCTCCAAGGAGAGCACTCCGCAGTCAGCAAGGCAGACAGGAAACACGCGAGTGGCCACTGTGCTTCCCGGGGAGAAGGCCAGTCAGGGTGGGGGACAGTGACCAGCGCGGTGAGGGGATTTTAGGCGGGGCAGTCAGTGAAGGTTTCTCTTGGCAAAGCTGAGATGTAAACGATAAAAGGCAGCCATGTAATGGCCTAAGGGATAATATTTACAATCTGAGAAAATCACAGCAAATTCAGTTTATGAGATCGTCATGAGCTTGAAAACTCTAAGAGCAAGGCTCCCAGTATGGTCAGAGCAGAAAAACCTGGAGAGGAAGCGGTCTGGGCAAGGCTGAGTGTGAGGAGGGAGCTGGGTCACACGGGCATTACAGGTCATCATGACGAGGGGCCTGGGATGTGCGATGCGTGTAACGAGAAACCACACCAGGGTTTCAGGAGGGAAATCTGCGTGGTCAAGTCCGGACCCTTCCTCGTGTTCAGGGGTAACTTCTTTCTGTGTGGTCGGTAAGCCTCTTGCTGCCCCTCTTCCCCTGGAAACACAGACACTTTTGTGATTGCTACAGTGTGGCTTCTCTGGGAGCTATGAGACTTTTGCATTAGGGCCCCAAGGCCACTTTATTAAGAAAACAAAACTGAGTTCAGAAAAACCTCTAGTTCCTCTTGTTTTTCCACCCCAGGCAGGAAGCAAGTCTCACCGCAGAATTCTTCAAACACGTGAATTCGCTGGCTACCTTCAGAGGGAACGTCTTCACCAGCCCCTCCCTCTGCTGGCTCTGAGTCGTCGGTGGTCTCCAGGAGTGCTCGCTGCTGCCCTGCCTTGTCATTTGCTGCTGGAGCTGTTGCCCTGCAACGCACATTAAGTCCTCACTGAGGAAGGCACACTGCTCCTTCTCTGACTGGGCAGGAAACCTGCCGCTGTCTTGCTTCTGTCCTGCAAACTGCCAACAGACGGGTGGCGCAGGCGAGTCCCAAGAACGGCCCAGTATCAGAACAGCAGAGTCCAGTCCCGACGGCCGTGTCCACACGGTGCCGAGACTTTTACACATACTGGGCATCTGGGCGCCTCCTCCTACTTTGTTGCTGTTACCTGATGATTCTCTGTGTCTAAAGATGCAAGAAGTGAATTTCAGCCACTGGGAAAATCTGTCCCCTCCCGGCCTCTGCCCCCATCCCCCTCCGGGCCACAGGCAGCGTGGACAGCAGGCTCCTTCTTTCCTCCTCCTCCTCAGAGACGAGGTATGCAGGTCTTTGTCATTAGCATTGCGACCATTAGTAGTGAGAGGGTGGCGCTGCAGAGTGCCTTTCTTAATGGCCGGAATCATTTCCCTTTGATAGTAACTCAGTTACTCTCCCAAGTTATCTTTTTATTGGGAAAAAAAAAAAAAATCCAAGTAGTGGGGTGGGTAGTGGAGGTGATGGAAGATGCATAAACATGTTCCTTAAAATTTTGAAATTACATTATTTACAATAAAATCCATTCTTCCTTCTGCATTGCCACTGCAAGCTGATTTATATTTTAATCAGATTCTATTCATCTCTTTATGTGTCACATTTCAAGAACTGTTAGTGTAAAATGTAAGTATGGAAATAAATATCCCTAACTCGGGCCAGTTGCACCTATTTTCTTACCGCTTCCATGTAAGTGGGGATTATCTTCTTTTTACTTAATAGTCTCAATTTCAGAAATGATCTTTTGTGGTAATGCTTTCTCTGGGTTTCCTGTACATCTCTAATGACTCTTTTCACTTACCCTTTTTAGCCTTTGGGGATCCAGCAGAGATTTCATTGGGAACATTTTAACCTTCATTCTGACCTTCACTATTAATGTTTTCCACTGTTTTCTTAAGATTCACAGTCAAAATGACTCTATCCTTCTAGAAGTTGACCTTTTTCTATCTTGATCTTCTTACTTTTTTCATCTATTCAACATTCTTTTCTAGTCAAATGGGACTATACCCCATTCCCAGTATGCTTCTGCCCTCTGGATTCTGTACAGTTTATTATTACTTCCCCTCACTAAAATATTCTCTGTTCCTCCCATACCTAACTTGTGTATTCATAGAATATACCCTTTTTTGCTTAATTCTGTGTGGGTATCCACAGTCATGAAAAATATCCTTCTATGAACTTCCACATCCCTTTATCATTCTCATGTCTTTTACTCATGACATTCACTTATATTTTTCATTTGTACGTAACTATATTAGACTAAATGCACCTCAAGGGAAGGAAGATAGTATTGGTCACTGTTGTATTTGAAACACAAGGATGATCAATGACACTAGTCCAATGTATTAGTACCTAGCGCATTAGACTTACTCAACAAGTGTTTTTGAATTTGAGATGGGTGAATGAATGGTTTAATGAAGAAAGGTCTCAAAATTAAATGTTGCTCAGAAGTGTGTTAGTTGACAAGAAAAAGACCCAAAATTAAATGTTGCTCAGAAGTGTGTTAGTTGACAAGAAAAAGAGAATGGCATTGTGGAGAGGCGCAGCTGAGCCTCCTTGCCCTCAAGCCTGCGTCTGAAGCTCCATCATCTCTTTGTGGACATATCAGCACATGATGGTTTTGGTGAAACTACTCTAGCCCAAGTTGAACATCATAAGTAACCCCTTAGCTTCAAGACCAGGCCAAGTCATATTCTCAAATCTTTATAAGGGCTTCCATTAGGATGAAAAAATAGACAGTAATTTTTTTTGTATTCTAAGACTATGTTTTGAGATAAGTTTTAAATTCACAGGACAGTGCAGAGATAGGTACAGAGTCTCCAAATGCTATCAGCGTCATCAGGGAGTTCTGAATGGCTGGGAACTGCCTATAAAGATGGAAATACAGAGATCCAAGGACTAGAGACGGAATTGAAATAAGTGAGTGGGAAGCCGGAAGTGCCCAGAAGAAAGGGCAGTGTGTGGGCGCGGGCGTGGCGAGTCACCAGCCGCTGACTGGCAGCAGAGGCCCACCGCAGCGTCTGAGCGCCTCGGGCTCCTCTGGAAAAAGGGCTTTGGCGTCATCAGGATGAAGGCGGTGTCTTCATCCCACTGTCGTTTCCAGAACTATGGTTTTGCTCCTAGTTCTAGAATACGGTTGCCCCTGAAAATTGCTCCTTCAATGCAAAGGCTATTGTGGTTGTTGAATGGTTCACTGCTGAATAAATAAACACTCCCCCCTCCACACGTGTTTGTGTCTCTAGTTAAAGAGGTATCTTCTAGGGAAAATTCATCCAAAAGGTTATTTGGCTTTTAAGGTTTCCAAATTTTATTTATTGGAAACAAACCCCAAAGCTTCCTAAATTAACATATTCTCTTCATTTTAAAGGGAAGTTCCTAGTATTCTCTCCTCAGTCTTGAGGGTATTCAAAAGTGAGAGTAGATTTTTATGTAGAAACTCCAAAACTAATAAAAGGAAGTTAAATTATTCAGTTTATAAAATGAATAAACATTGTCAAGCTGGTCCTAAATCTATCCACAGGAAATAAGATGAGTCTCTGTATTTTTAAACCATAAAATGTTACATCCGACATATTTTTAAAAACTAAAGAAGACATCACCTCTGGTTCCCTCTCCCTGCTCGCTAGGACACAGACCACGAGGCAGACACACTGAATTCGCTGCCACCGTCCAGTGGTGCTTGCTCACGTAAGCCTGCTTTTGCACACACAACACTCCTGAGTGTGCACACACCACACTCCTGCGTGTGCACACACCACACTCCTGCTTTTGCACACACCACACTCCTGCTTTTGCACACACCGCACTCCTGTCCTGTCTGCTCTCCACCCCCAACCACCTGTTCAGCCAGCTCCCGATGATATTTCAATACATGTGTCAGGAGCAGGCCCACAATGACTCAGAAACATTTTAAGGGATATGTGAACAATAGCCCTCATCTTAAGATTCGAAAGAAGGATTCTAGTGCAAATGACACGTACATTAAGGAGGGAAATAAGGAGAATCCCTGCAACTGTCAATTTGCAAACGCTTCTCTTGGAGGCAAGCATGAGGAGGCAGGGTGAGAGCGGCAGGCTTTAAACACAGCTCCACGTTTATGGCGGTGAGCTCGCAACAAAGCTGATCTTTCTAAGTTTCTAGAGAAGTAAGGGTGGAAAGAATAAGGCTTCGTTTTCAACTTTCGAATAGGAAACAACAGTGTCTCCCAGCACTGGCTGAAGTCAGATACAGAACACCCTCACGCTACTTGGCAAAGATTAGCTGGAAAATCCTTTCAGGAGAGTTGCATATGCATCACTTATCTTAAAATATGTGTGCCTATTAAGTCAATAAATATTCTCCCACCAAGGAATACCAAGGAAATAAATAACATAAATATATACATATTTTATGTACATAAGGATTAATGGGCTTCCCTGGTGGCTCAGTGGGTAAAGCGTCTGCCTGCAATGCAGGAGACCTGGGTTCAATCCCTGGGTCGGGAAGATCCCCTGGAGAAGGAAATGGCAACCCACTCCAGTACGCTTGCCTGGAAAATCCCATGGACTGAGAAGCCTGGTAGGCTACAGTCCACAGGGTCGCAAAGAGTCAGACGCGACTGAGCGACTTTCCCTTCTCTTCCCTTCCCTTCAGTGATTAATAACAAATGTGAAAATTAGAGGATAGCACACACACTGTTGCTTACTTGCTAAGAGGAGCCCGCCTGTTTTGCAAGCCCGTGGACTGTAAGCTGCCAGGCTCTTCTGTTCATGGGATGTCCCAGGCAAGAATACTGGAGTGAGTTGCCATTTCCTTCTCCAGGGGATCTTTCTGACCCAGGGGTGGAAACTGCATCTCCTGCACTGGCAGGCAGATTCTTTACCACTGAGCCACCAGGGATGATGTTATTTTAAATGGTAGACTATTCATAGCATAATAAGTTACAGAAATATTAATGGATATTGCCTACCCATTAACATCATATATAACAGAAAGAATTTTTAATGACTTAGGAGATGCTTATATATACTCTTCAGTTTAATTTAAAAAAATAATATATTATGATCCAAACTTGAAAATTAAAACCATATCTCTGGGTGCAGAGAATTCAATGATATAAACCATGTTGAACAGTTAGAGGTCATATATTTTTTATTATCTTAATTATTCCTTCCCTCAGTCATATATTTAATTATTCAACAAATGCCCATCGAGCTGCGGCTCTGTCCCAGAGTGCATTAGACACGGGCAATCATCATTAATGAACAAGGAACTCACACTTTAGACTCTCAAAGAACTTAAAATTCTGGAGCAATTTCGGCCCATATTTATTCTCTCAGATGTTCTGCTAAGATTTCCCTGGGGCGTGTCCCATGCTGTAGAGAACTTTTGAGAAGTAATATGTACAGGAATTGGTGGGTTTTTTTGTATCGGTGATTCACCATCACATTCACATCAATTGAAAACTAACTCAAACATCTGAAAAGGTTTTAAATTTATTTATTCATTCCTTCAGCAAATTTATAGTCCCTAGTATATATTAGACTCTATTCTGGGCCAGTGGAAGATACACCATCCTGTGTGTTTGGTGGGCCTTGCATTTAGAACCGTAGATTCTGAACACTCGTCCTCGTATGATATTCTATCTGCAAAATGGGAAATGTAAGAACAAATTCCTGTATTTTCAAAGGGCTACATAGATGTTTGATACTTAGTGCTAAAATACTTTTGCTACCATTTGCAATCACCCTCCAAAGCATAAAAGATGTTAGATATAAATCTAACATGCACAGGGTCTATAAGTTGGAAACTACAAAATGCTAATGAAAGAAATCAATGAAGACTGAGATAGATGGAGACCTTCTGTGTTCACAGGATGGAAGAGTCAACATAGTAAAGACATCAACTCTCCGCAAACTGATCTACAGCTTTAATGCAATTATGGTCAAAAATCCCAGGAGGATTCCTTGCAGATATATTAATAGATAAATTGATTCTAAAATTTATATAGAAGGGCAAAGGAATTAGACTATCAAGATTAATATTGTAAAAGAAGAATAAAGTTGGAGGGATCACACTATTTTTAAGACTTGCTGTATAGCTATGCAATCAAGACAACATGGTGTCTGCAAAAGAACAGGCGCGTAGATCAATGACACAGAATTGAGAATTCGGAAGTAGCCCCACATGAAGTATGATTCTTGCTGCTGCTGCTGCTGCTAAGTCGCTTCAGTCATGTCCGACTCTGTGTGACCCCGTGGACTGCGGCCCACCAGGCTCCCCTGTCCCTGGGACTCTCCAGGCAAGAGCACTGGAGTGGGTTGCCATTTCCTTCTCCAGTGCATGACAGTGAAAAGTGTAAGTGAAGTTGCTCAGTCATGTCCAACCCTCAGCGACCCCATGGACTGCGGCCCACCAGGCTCTCCCGTCCCTGGGACTCTCCAGGCAGGAGCACTGGAGCGGGCACTCCCCCGTCCCTGGGACTCTCCAGGCAGGAGCACTGGAGCGGGCGCTCCCCCGTCCCTGGGACTCTCCAGGCAGGAGCACTGGAGCGGGTGCCATCGCATGATTCTTGACCCAGGTGCAAAAGTGACTCAACACTGGAAGCGTAGTCTCTGTCTACTGTCCTAGTAGAGTTTTGGATAAAATATTTAGATGATATAAAAATAGTTCTGACATTTTTAAAGAAAGTACCTTTCAGTTGAGAGAATTTGTTTTTCTCACTTTCTTTATAACGTTCTCCTTAATTGTCGTTCTTTTAAAAAATGCTAGTTCTACAATTCTCATTGCAAGGAGGACACATTTCTAAAATCTAATCAGAAATGCTCACATCTTCTCTTACCCCCATAGTGATTACAAAGTACTTTAACCTATAACATTCCTCTAATCATGCACAGGGTGTAATTAGCTAATTGAGAGCATTAAGAACATTTTTAAGTAATTGAAGTTGTAGATACTCTGTCGTCCCTGTACCACATTTCTAATATATTTTCATGGGGAATGATATTAATATAAAAAGAGCCAATTACCCACAGACAGAGCTGGAGGGGGAGTCATGCTGCCTTTCTGATTAGCAATCGATTCGGAATGACTAGGGCTATAGGTAAAATAGAGCCAACACATTTGAAAGCGACACAAGAAGCAGATGGAAAAATATCAGAAGGAGAGATGGGGTCCTTACATCTCCAGGCTGGGCTTCTAAGCGTGCAGGACGGGTGGGAAGGCTGTCTGATGCTGAGGATGGCCAGACAGGAGACGGCCCTCATCCTTCTGACTCTCCAAGCGGACATCACTGCACGTGTGTGTGCCAAGTCGCTTCAGTCGTGTCTGACTCTGCTTAAAGAGCTTAAAGCTCAACATTCAGAAAACGAAGATCATGGCATCTGGTCCCATCACTTCATGGCAAATAGATGGGGAAAGAGTGGAAACTGTCAGACTTTATTTTGTGGGGGTGGGGGGGGGCTTCAAAATAACTGCAGATGGTGACTGCAGCCATGAAATTAAAAGATGCTTTCTCCTTGGAAGAAAAGTTATGACCAACCTAGACAGCATATTAAAAAGCAGAGACATTACTTTGCCAACAAAGGTCCATCTATTTATAGCCACGGTTTTTCCAGTGGTCATGTGTGGTTGTGAGAACTGGACTATAAGGAAAGCTGAGCGCTGAAGAATTGATGCTTTTGAGCTGTGGTGTTGGAGAAGATTCTTGAGAGTTCCTTGGACTGCAAGGAGATCCAACCAGTCCATCCTAAAGGAGATCAGTCCTGAATATTTACTGGAAGGACTGATGCTAAAGCTGAAACTCCAATACTTTGGCCACCTGATGCAAAGACTTGACATTAGAAGAGACCCTGATGCTGGGAAAGATTGAGGGCAGGAAGAGAAGGGGACGACAGAGGATGAGATGGTTGGATGGCATCACCGACTTGATGGGCATGAGTTTGAGCAACTCTGGGAGTTGGACAAGGAAGCCTGGCATGCTGCAGTCTACAGGGTCACAAAGAGTCAGACACGGCTGAGTGACTGAACTGTACATGTTCAAACATCTAATCTTCAAACAACCAGCAAATACAAACACAGGCACCTACTATTGTTTGTGGATCTAAAAATCATTAGGAGAATATGGAGGACTCGTTACCTTCCCTGTCATTCGTCCTCTAGGTTTTAGATCTCATGCCGTCATGGTGTTAAATATCAGCATTAAATAACAACTCAATATACACGTGTACATCAAACTTTTCCCTTTGAACTTTAGGCTCCTTCATCCAACTTGCCTACTCAAATTTCCACTTGTGTACCTAAGAGATATTTAAATCTTTAACAGATCTCAAACTGAATTTATGATTTTCTCCTCCATACCCCTCTTTCTATGGCCTTCTCATCTCATAAACGGTTGAGTCTATTCATCCCAGACTTTAGGTCACAATCTTAGAGTCACTGCTGACTCGTGTTTTTCACTGAGCCCATCAGCACAGCAAGTGCACAGCCTGGATTCTGGCTGGTGTCCCTGTGTTTTTATTAGCAACACATCCTTCTACTGCAAAGTGTTCCTGATTTGGGCCCCCAGTCCAATGTCAAGTAGAGTCTGGCTACCAGAGTCTGGCCGCATCTCGCATCTCCACCTCCACTACTTTGGTTCCTGTCACCGTGGTCTTTCATAGCCTCTGCTTCCACATCCGTCCTCTATAATCTGTAACACGGGCTGCCGCACAACTGCCACCAACTAGGTGGCTCAAAACAGAAGCAACGTGTTCCCTCACACTTACGGAGTCAGCAAGTCCAAAGTAAGGTGCTGGCAGGGCTGCAGCCCCTCTGACGCTTCCAGGGAAGAGCCTTCATTGCTGTTTCCGCTTCTAGTGGCTTCCAGCAAGCGCTGGTGTCCCTTGGCCTGCAGGTGCATTGTTCTCATTCCTGCCTCATTCTTCACATGGTCTTCATTTCTGCATTCAGATTCCCCTCTTCTTACAGGGATACCAATTATGTTAGATTAAGATTAATCTCGAATGACCTTATCTTGATTACATCTGCAAAGACCTTATTTCCAGACACTGGGGATTTGGTCTTGAATATGTCTTATTGGGTGACATAGTTCAATGCACAGCTGTGACTCATTTAAAACAGGAGAAGAAGCACATCACGTGTCTGCCTCAAATCCTACAGGGTCTTTCATCTCTGTGAGAATAAATCTCCAGCTCTGATGCTGACCTACACGATCCAGCCCCTGACCACCTCTTTGATCACATCCTTGGCTCACTTTTTCTACCCCAGCCATACTGACTTCCTTATTCTTCCTCAAGGATGTCAAGAATCTGGCCAGTCAGGTCCTCTGATCTTGTTGTTTCTTCTGCCCGGAACTCTCTTCTCCCACATGCCTACCAGACCCACAAATCCACTTTGTTGATGAATGCTTTCATTCCATTTCAGCAAAAACTGAGTTTCCTCATGGCTACATCCCCAGAATATAGAGAGGCCCTAGCAAATGCCATTCATTTAAAAAGCAAGAAACAAACAAATGACAACAACAACAGAAACTGAAGGGATCAAGAGGAAAAGAATCCACATTTATTAACCACTGAGTGCATTACAGATGATCACATACCTGAGAAAAATGCATTGTCTCATTTAATCCCGAAGCAACACTGAAAGTTGAGTAATATTACCTCTTTTTATGGAGAGTAAGTTGAGATTCAGAAATTTTATAAAACTTTACAAAGAATACATAGCCCACAAGGGACAGTCCAGTTCTGTCCCGGGTTTAACGGACCCTCCAAAGTTGTTCCAAATATAAAACTCTGTGCACCAAAGCAGTGGAACAGGTGACCAAGATTTTGTACAAAAAGTGGGAGAAATGCCACACAAAGAAATGTGAAACCTGGGTTCTACTCCCCTATCTAGCACATGTGAAGGCCATTCTGTTAACTCATTGGCTTCCATTCATTCACATGTCAAATGGATTAAGGATATGTGTGCTTATTTGACACAATTTATTGGGAGGAGTAAGGGCTTCCTAGATGGTAAAGAATCTGCCTGCCAACTCAGGAGACCTAAGAGACATGGGTTCATACCCTGAGTTGGGTAAATCCCCAGGAAGTAGGCATGGCAACCCACTCCATTATTCTTGCCTGGAGAATCCCAGAGACAGAGGCGCCTGGTGGGCTATAGTCCATGGGGTCACAAAAGAGTCAGACATTACCAAAGTGACTTAGCGTGCATGCAAGCACACACAGGGAGGAGTAAAAGAGGATGCAGATGTTAGAAACAGGATGTGTACATAATCTCAAAAAAAACCTCTCCCTAAATTATTTAACTACAAACAGAAGGAAAAATCAACTTTACAACGGAGAAATCTGATGGACACCATCCTAACACTGACACTATATAAACCGATATTAAAGCAGGGATCAATATCGCCATCAGCATCGGCACGCTGCCATGGGCGTCTGAACACAATGCAGAAACAGACGGAATAAGACGCACAGAAAGCATCTACCTTGAATCTGATCATGTGAAAAATCAGAAAACCCCAAATTTAGGGACATTCTACAAAAAACTAGTTTTATACCTTTCAAAAATGTCCAGGTCAGGGCTTTCCTGGTGACTCCATGGTCAAGAATTCACTGTCAAGGCAGAAGACAGGGGTTCCATCCCTGGCCCAGGAAGATCCCACGTGCCCTGGAGCAATGAATCCCGTGTGCCACGGCTATTGTGCCTGCGTTCCAGAGCCCGGGAGCCACAGCTACTGAGCCCACGACTGCTGAAGCCCCCTCTCCGCAGAGCCCATGCTCCACAGAGAAGCCATCGCAAAGAGAAGCCCGCACACCAACAGGGAGGAGCCCCACCTCACTGCGGCTAGAGGAAGCCCAGGCGCAGCAATCAAGACACAGCACAGCCAAAGATAAATGAATAAACAAAAGTTCTTTAAAAATATCCACATCAGAAACAACAGAGAAAGGCAATGCAACTGTTCAGTGATAAAGAATTCCAAAAGGAAGAGAAAACTACAGCCAGTGCATAGGAATAGTGGATGTAACCTGAACCAGCAGGAAAGCGATTTTTTAAAACTAACATCACTGGAGTAATTTCAAAAAAATTAAACAAGCAGTTGATTACATGATAGCATCGTTCCAATGCTAAATTTTCTAATTTGATCATCATAATATAGCTATGTAAAAAAATCCTTGCTTTTAGGACATGCACTCCATAGAATCCAGGGGAAAGGACAGTAGGTTTCAACTTGCCCCATTAAGAGAGATGGACAGAGCCAGGGGGGAAGGCATCGACTACTGGATCGATGCAGGAAAAAGACAGAGGGAAGCTGCTTGTCCTACTCTTGAGATCTGATGAGAGTCTGAAATGATTTCAAAATAACAGCCATGTTTACATACTTAATTTGAACTTGTTTCAATATAAAAAGAAAATATTCTCCATTGACAAACGTCACCAATGTGGTTTGCACAATTCCAGGAAGAAAGGCAAGATTCTGATAGTCTAAAAATCCAGGAAGTATTTTCTCCTCACTATATGGATTTTAAAGAGCTTAACCCATTAAGATGCTTGGTAATTCCACAGAGAGTTCTCAAAAGAGGCTATTTGAACACTTGTGATTGATACATAAGCTGAGATTTCTGACACTTTGCCTAATTAAATAAAGATACAGTAATTATTAATGAACTGTTAACTAATCAAGAAGCGGATGAAGACAATTCAGTTAAATAAGGTATCAGTGAAAGGAAATGGTCCCTGGGAAAATACAGTGATAGGAATTAAGCATCAGAAGGGCAAAACTTAACAAAAGTCACCCAGAACTTGCTGGGGGTGTGGAGACAAGTGTGAAGATGATCTGTTTGAATGACAGTCTTCTAAGCAGGTATGTTATGACTCCAAGATGCGTTTATTGAGCAGTAACAGTTATTTGTCACAGCATGTCCTGAGGTAACTAATGCCCTGAGTCTGATTTCATGCTCAACTAATTCCCTACTGGCTTTAGTTTACTTTCTCATATGTACAAGGCGCTGTTCAGTGTAGCTCAAATCTGCTGGTCCAGTAAGAAGTTGTATTTTTTACGGACAATGAACAAGCCAGAGTTCCTATGCCTCAGTCTCTACGAGGTGGGTTAGCACAAGTCATTATCCCAGAGACCAAGGGTAACCTACAGCAATAACAAACGAGGTTTTTAGACCTGCAAATCTAAAGAGCAGACTCTGGGCCACCACACTTGTTCTTTCTTTTTTTTAAAGAGCAAAATCACCACGAGGACCAGACAGGAAGGCCATCTCCTCCTTTGTGTCACGCAATGGGAGACTGGCAGGGCGGGGGCGGGGGCGGGGGCGGCGGGGGAGGCTTATTCTGGTTCTGTTTTCTTGTAACAACAATCAGTAGTTTCCTCTGGGAACCTACTCACTTCCCATCTTTATTGTATGGCTTAGATGGGGATGATGTAACAGCTGATTTCAAACCCAGCCAATTCTATTATCTGCTCCTTCTATTATCAGTTAGATGAGTGGACAGCTTCCCCAGCGCAGTCCAGGGAGCATTCTCTCTCCAACTTTTGCTAAAATCACTGAGCTAAACACAGTCTCTCTTCCTGGGGCTACCTAGAGCTCCTGGTAGGTATTTTGCCACAACTTAAGAGCAGCCTGTTTGAGAATGAATCCTGCAAATTCATGACATTATCATTTAGGCACCTGCATATAGCTATGCCAAGATCTTTCAACTACATGAGCCAATGAAATCCTTTTGTTTGCTCATAACTATTCAAATTAGATTTCTCTCATTTTTGACCAAGAAATTCCTCACTTGTGCATACCTTCAAACTCCAACTCTGAAATCAGGATATGCTTGGAAATAAAGTCACTTTATGAAAAATCACATTACCAGCTTCTTTCTTTAAAAATTACATTCTAATTACATTCCAGTTAGCAATTGGTGTTGATTAAAATTATACTGGAGTATGAGTGCACTCCAGATCTTGTAGGACATTCTGAGAGAAGAGGAAAGAGACGCCTCGTGGCTGTTGTGATGCTGTGTGCTCACCACGTCCTACTTTCATCTCCTTCTAAGAGCACGTGTTTGTCCCCATGTGGCAGGGTAGCACGTGACCACGTGAAGACTGGGCACGTGAAGACTTCCTTCCCGGCCCCTGTGCAAGGTAAGGTCATGTGACTATTTCTAGGCCAAAAAAATGTGGGCAGAGTGAGATGTCCTGCTTCTCAGGTTGAGGCATTTAAACCCAATGTATACCTTTGCATTTTGCCTTTCCCTTTGGGAGTAACCATGGAGACCATCAAGCAGACCCATGAGAGAAAAGCGTCCTGAATCCTGAGACAAACAGTCCTAGAATATTGCTCAAACTGTTTATAGGCTGTTCCCATTGCATTAGAATTTCTGCAAAAGTGAAATAAGCTCTCTTACATTACAAAAGGAATCTGTGAATTTATTTGTCATCAAACATAGCTTATCTAGTTTAATCTAATTATTAGGCATGACTTCATAGTGTCCCTTGCAGTTAAGTGAGTGCAATGTGGCAGAAATGATGCATATTGACTTCCAGGGCCTCAGATTTTAAAAGCAGTATGTATGATTCTTCCCTGGTGGTTCAGATGGCAAAGAATCTGCCCGCTATACAGGAGACCAGGATTCTATCCCTGGGTTGGGAAGATCCCCTGGAGGAGGAAATGACTACCCACTCCAGGATTCTTGCCTGGAGAATTCCACGGACAGAGGAGCCTGGCGGCCTAGAGTTCATGGGGTTGCAAAGAGCCGGACACGACTGAGTGACTAACACATGCACATGATCCCCACATTCTTCTCTCACTGGCTCAGTGGAGTGGACCCGGTAGATGACCCCAAGCCCCTGAAGATAACAGTACTCTAGGGGAAAGGCCTGGGTCTCTGAATGATTCTAAGAAACAGAGACCCTCCCTCCAACACATCCCAACAACCTGTGTTAAACTGACTGCTGAACAATAACTAAACTGATTTGGTGTTATTTGTTTGGCTTGCTAATGCACAATAAGTGATTAGCTGGAGACTCTTGAGTGTGAGTATAAGACGGAAGTTTAAAAGGACTTGAAGCTGTGGAAGCTGTGGCTACGGATGAAATTTACAGAGATTAGGTTTCTCCTAAAATGAAGTCAGAGCTCAATACTGATGACAATGGTGCCTCCTGGGACCCAAATGAATGAAACCTGAGTGACCTCATGCTTTGCATCTGTGGGCACTGTGAGTGCTTAGTTATGGATGAGGATCAATGGTCCCACCTCATGCTTTGCATCTGTGGGCACTGTGAATGCTTAGTTATGGATGAGGATCAATGGTCCCATCGAAATAAAAGAAGACTAGTGAATTCCAAGCAAGGATAACACTAGATTTCATCTCTTGGGTGAGCTCAGTTCAGTTCAGTCACTCAGTTGTGCCTGACTCTTTGCAAGCCCATGGACTGTAGCACTCCAGGGTTCCCTGTCCATCACCAGCTCCCAAAGCATGCTCAAACTCATGTCTACCAAGTCGGTGATGCCATCCAACCATCTCATCCTCTGTCATCCCCTTCTCCTCCCACCGTCAATCTTTCCCAGCATCAGGCTCTTTTCCAGTGAGTCAGTTCTTCACATCGGGTGGCCAAAGAATTGGAGCTTCCGCTTCACATCAGTCCTTCCAATGAATATCAGGACTGATTTCCTTTAGGATTTACTAGTTTGATCTCCTTGAAGTCCAAGGGACTCTCAATAGTCTTCTCCAACACCACAGTTCAAAGGCATCAATTTTTCAGAGCTCAGCTTTCTTTAAGATCTACCAAACATATCCATAGATGGACATTTGTCAGAAATGTCTCTGCTTTTTAATATGCTGTCTAGGTTTGTCGTAGCTCTTTCCTTCCAATGAGCAAGTGTCTTTTAATTTCATTGCTGCCCTCACCATCTTCAGTGACTTTAGAGCCCAAGAAAATGAAGTCTGTCACTGTTTCCATTGTTTCCCCATCTGTTTGCCATGAAGTGATGGGACCAGATGCCATGATCTTAGTTTTCTGAATGTTGAGCTTTAAGCCAACTCTTTATTCTCCTCGTTCTCTTTCATCAGGAGGCTCTTTAGTTCTTCTTCGTTTTTCTGCCATAATGGTGGTGTCATCTGCATATCTGAGGTTATTGATATTTCTCCCTGCAACCTTGATTCCAGCTTGTGTTTCTTCCAGTCCAGTGTTTCTCATGATGTACTCTGCATATAAGTTAAATAAGCAGGGTGACAATATACAGCTTTGACGTACTCCTTTTCCTATTTGGAACCAGTCTGTTGTTCCATATTCAGTTCTAACTGTTGCTTCTTGACCTGCGTACAGATTTCTCAGGAGGCAGGTAAGGTGGTCTGGTATTCCCATCTCTTGAAGAATTTTCCAGTTTGTTGTGATCTGCACAATCAAAGGCTTTAACATAGTGAAGCAGAAGTAGATGTTTTTTTCTGGAATTCTCTTGCTTTTTGGATGATCCAACAGATGTTGGCAATTTTATTTCTGGTTCCTCTGCCATTTCAAAATCTAGTTTCAACCTCTGGAAGTTCTCAGTTCATGTAATATTAAAGTCTAGCTTGGAGAATTTTGAGCATTACTTTGCTAGCATGTGAGATGAGTGCAATTGTGCAGTAGTTTGAGCATTCTTTGGCATTGCCTTTCTTTGAGATCAGAATGAAAACTGACCTTTTCCAGTCCTGTGGCCACTGCTGAGTTTTCCAAATTTGCTGGCATATTAAGTGCAGCACTTTCAAAGCATCATCTTTTAGGATTTGAAATAGCTCAGCTGGAATTCCATCACCTCCACTAGCTTTGTTCATAGCGATGCCTCCTAAGGCCCACTCGACTTCACATTCCAGGATGTCTGGCTCTAGGTCAGTGATCACACCATCGTGATTATCTTGGTCGTGAAGATCTTTTTTGTACAGTTCTTCTGTGTATTCTGGCCACCTCTTCTCAATATCTTCTGCTTCTGTCAGGTCCATACCATTTCTGTCCTTTATTGTACCCATCTTTGCATGAAATGTTCCCTTGATATCTCTAATATTCTTGAAGCGGTCTCTAGTCTTTCCCACCCAATTGTTTCCCTCTATTTCTTTGCACCGATCACTTAGGAAGGCTTTCTTGAGTCTCCTTGCTAGTCTTTGGGGCTCTGATTCAGATGGGGTATCTTTCCTTTTCTGCTTTGTCTTTCACGTCTCTTCTTTTCTCAGCTATTTGTGAGGCCTCCTCAGATAGCCATTTTGCCTCATTGCATTTCTTCTTCTGGGGAATGGTTTTGATCACTGCCTCCTGTACAATGTCATGAACCTCTGCCCATAGTTCTTCAGGCACTTGGTCTATCAGATTTAATCCCCTGAATCTATTTGTCACTTCCAGTGTATAAATCAAGGGGCTTACCTAGGAATTCAGCTGGTAAAGAATTCACCTGCCAGGCAGGAGACCCCGGTTTGATTTCTATGTTGGGAAGATGTCCTGGAGAAGGGATAGGCTACCCACTCCAATATTTTTCAGATTCCCTGGTGGCTCAGTTGGCAAAGAATCCACCTGCAATGTGGGAGACCTGGGTTCGATCCCTGGGTTGGAAAGATCCCCTGGAGAAGGGAACAGCTACCCGCACCAGTATTCTGGCCTAGAGAATTCCACAGACTATACAGTGCATGGGGCTGCAAAGAGTCGGACACGACTGAGCAACTTTGACCTTTCAATGTATAATCGTAAGGGATTTGATTTAGGTCATACCTGAATGGTCTAGTGGTTTTACCTACTTTCTTCAATTTAAGTCTGAATTTGGCAATAAGGAGTTCATGATCTGAGCCACAGTCAGCTCCTGATCTTGTTTTTGCTGACTGTATAGAGCTTCTCCATTTTTGGCTGCAAAGAATATAATTAATCTGATTTCAGTATTGACCATCTGGTGATGTCTATGTGGAGAGTCATCTCTTATGTTGTCGGAAGAGGGTGTTTGCTATGACAGGTGCATTCTCTTGGCAAAACTCTGTTAGCCTTTGCCCTGCTTCATTTTGTACTCCAAGGCAAAACTTGCCTGTTACTCCAGGTATGTCTTTACTTCTACTTTTGCATTCCAGCCCCTTGTAATGAAAAGGACATCTTTTTTGGTTTTAGTTCTAGAAGGTCTCATAGGTCTTCAGAGAGGCATTCAACTTCAGCTTCTTTGGCATCAGTGGTTGGGACACAGACTTGGATTACTGTGATGCTGAATGGTTTGCCTTGGACACGAACAGACTTCATTCTGTCATTTTTGAGACTGCACTCACATCCTGCATGTCAGACTCTTTTGTTGACCATGATGGCTACTCCATTTATTCCAAGGGATTCTTGCCCACAGTAGTAGATATAATGGTCATCTGAGTTAAATTCACCCATTCCAGTCCATTTTAGTTCGCTGATCCTGAAAAAGTCGATGTTCACTCTTGCCATCTCCTGTTTGACCACTTCCAATTTGCCTTGATTCATGGACCTAACATTCCAGGTTCCTATGCAATACTGCTCTTTACAGCATCGGACTTTACTTCCATCACCAGCCACACCCACAGTTGTGCATTGTTTTTGCTTTGGCTCCATCCCTTCATTCTTTCTGGAGTAATTTCTCCACTGATCTCCATAGCATATTGGGCACCTACCGACCTGAGGAGTTCATCTTTCAGTGTCCTATCTTTTTGCCTTTTCATACTGTTCATGGGGTTCTCAAGGCAAGAATACTGAAGTGGTTTGCCATTCCCTTCTCCAGTGGACCACATTCTGTCAGAACGCTCCACCATGACCCGTCCGTCTTGAGTGGCCCTACATGGCATGGCTCATAGTTTCAGTGAGTTAGATAAGGCTGTGGTCCACGTGATCAGTTTGGTTTTCTGTTATTAGGGTTTTTATTCTGTCTGCCCTTGATGAATAAGGATAAGGGGTTATCCTGGGTCAGTACTAACTGGTTTATTTGGTTGCCAGGAGCAGTAGTATATTAAAAAAAGGCCAACTGCTATTTAGTCACTAAGTTGTGTCTGACTCTTTTGTGACCCCTTGGACTGCAGCCTGCCGGGCTCCTCTGTCCATGCGATTCTCTAGGCAAGAATACTGGAATGGGTTGCCATGCCCTCCTTCAGGGGATCTTCCCAACCCAGGGATTAAACCCAAGTCTCCTGCATTGCAGGCATATTCTTTACCAGCTGAGCCACTGGGGAAGCCCAAGAATACTGGAGTGGGTAGCCTATCCCTTCTCCAGGGGAACTTCCCTACCCGGGAATCAAACTGGGGTCTGCTGCATCAGAGATGGATTTTTTACTAGCTGAGCTACCCTGGAAGCCCACTGAGCCTCCAGGAATATATTAGCAGGTCAAAGGAAGTACTAAATTTCAGTGAAGAAGTGTGAGCTAAACTCTTACCAGTGTCTACCACGGAGAGTGGAGTAGATGATGGAGACACCCTTGATTTAGAACTGACCTTCCTGTTCTGAAGGCCCCCAGAGCCTTGCAAGCACTTCTACACTTGAGGGTCTCCCTCAAATCTTATCATTTGAGAGATAAGATATAAACTGGGCCTCAGCTGGAATTGCTCAGATAAAAGCAGTGGTCAAGCCTGCCCCCACAGCAGAGGGAGGCGTGTCTGAGTCCCCGTGGGGACGTGTGTATGAGAGCGCCAATCCCCCGGGAGGGCGTCCTGCCTGCTTCATCTTCACACCTTCTGCATCTACACATCTCCATCAATAAATGCAGGAAAACGCTCTCGATGAATATTCCTTGAATAAATGAGTGACCAAATTAAGAATAACAGGATAGTCATATGACAATGAGTAGTATAAATTTAAATCTACCTTCACAGATCATACTTGAGAACAATAAAAGATAGATGGCGGGGTGCATAACGCAGAACTGGATGGAAAGCTGTAATGCCTCTTCTGTGACTCTGGGTGAGTCTGTGGCTTGCCCAGGTCAGGAAGGGAAGATCAGGGGCTGCCAGCAAGGTGCTGGGAGCAGCCCAAGAAGCAGAACGCCAGATGTTTCTCCTTGCCCAAGGCGCTGCTGACTGCAGCTGCAGGGCATTTAGCGCAGATAAAGACTGTTTTCTGAGCTCCTGAACCCCAACTGGGAGGCCTCCCTATTCATTCTTGATCAAAAAAATGTGGCTGTAACTCGAGTTTCTGGAGCAGATGACATTTTCTCATCTCTGTCTTCTAACGGGGCTGAGAAAGCTGTTGCCTCTAACGCTGAAACCCAACAGTCAGAATGGCTTCTGCTGTGCTGCTCTCTGATGTGGCAGCAGAAGAGAGAGTGCCTGTGCGCTTGTTGTTGCTTTCATTATTTACCTGCTTGGCCTGGCTTTGTAACTTTGGTTTATCAGACTTGAGAGCAGTAATCGACTTGGAAATTCAGATAGACAAACCTACTTTTGCTTTACTTTAATATAGAATCTTTAGCATCAAAAGGTAGATATTATAAAAAAAAGAGCATTTGTGGCTACCATTCGCAAACCCCAGGAATGCCCTGCAGGAGCCACACGGATCCTCCGTGAGTGTAGCTGCTTGGGCGTGTGAAGAGCGTGACCCAGCTTTACAGCTGCACAGACAGATGTGTCTCTAGGCACACCAGATGCGATGTTTTTAAGCTGTACGTTTAGAAAATGCAGTCATCCAGCGGCTGATGTTTTCCTTGCCCTCTTTGAAATGAGATGTTAGGCTGTACTTCTGAAGAGAATTCCCAGAGGAAAGATTCAGAACAAATACACTATTTATTGGGCTGTTTACGCAAACCAGAGCCCATCTAAATAAGACACTGGCAGTGACTGTGAGTTCACAAAGGACAATGTTTTCCTGAGCAAGATTTCCAACACTCTGGGGTCATGGTAGGAGCAGTGAAAAATGCTGGAAATGGACAGCTGTCAACTGTCAAAGGGCGTCCTCGAGGATGGTTCGATGGCACTTTTTCTGAAAGCATGTTCTCATGTCTACTGTCTCCTTCATAACCTCAGAACACTGTGGAGATCAGCGGGGCAAATGTTATCCCCAGTAACTAGAAAATAAACTCAAGAAGTGAATTTGACTCAAGGACATAGTTCGAGCACCACAGAGTCTATACTTGAATATATTTATCTTGACTTAATACAGTGGTCTGCTCTCTGCCAAAAGACATCACACAGTCTTGTAAGTAAGTGCGAACTTAACAAGAGTCAGCTACACATACCAGCAGAACAACAAATGGAAACTCACCAAAACACACAGTCTACTTTTCTTTAGCTTAAGTTTCTTTCACACATTATGTTATTAATTTATAAGTCTCATAGAAGACTTTGAGGAGGGCATGGCAGTCTACTCCAGTATTCTTGCCTGGAGAATCCCATGAACAGAGAAGCCTGGTAGACTAAAGTCCATGGGGTTGCAAATAGTCAGATATGACTGAAGCAACTTAGCATGCACGCATGCATAAAAGACTTCAGGTGTTATATTGCAAGGAGCCTTCTCCTTGCAGGGCTGACCTTCCCTCAGTACTGACTGACAAGTCAGCTGTTTCAAGGCAGATTTACCCTGGCAAATACCAGTTGCAAAATAGTATTATTATGTAGAGTCGGGAGCTGTTTAGAGTTGTAGTAGGTGATTTTGTTCCAACAGCAGCCCAAACCAGGTTGACAGTAAGTTTAACATGAGAAAAAGAGACTATTCGGGAAAATTGTGATAATGATTTTTGTTTTATAAATATGCACCTGATGCTTAAATACCTTATTTTACAAATCACGGGCTTCCCTGCTGGCTCAGCTGGTAAAGAATTCCCTGCAGTGCCGTAGATCTGGGTTCCATCCCTGGGTTGGGAAGGTCCCCTGGAGAAGGGACAGGCTCCCAACTCCAGCATTCTGGCCTGGAGAATTCCATGGACTGTATAGTCCCTGGGGTGGCAAAGAGTTGGACACGACTGAGTGATGCTATTTTGTCGTCTGGAAAGGCTTGTGGGTAAACTGTTGCTGACCAAAGTTTGAGTTGAATGCCTTCTTTTGTTTTTTATTCCTTTGAATGTAGATGACACCACCCTTATGGCAGAAAGTGAAGAGGAACTAAAAAGCCTCTTGATGAAAGTGAAAGTGGAGAGTGAAAAAGTTGGGTTAAAGTTCAACATTCAGAAAACGAAGATCATGGCATCCGTTCCCATCACTTAATGGGAAATAGATGGAGAAACAGTGGAAACAGTGTCAGACTTTATTTTTTGGGGCTCCAAAATCACTGCAGATGGTGACAGCAGCCATGAAATTAAAAGATGCTTACTCCTTGGAAGGAAAGTTATGACCAACCTAGATAGCATATTCAAAAGCAGAGACATTACTTTACCAACAAAGGTCCGTCTAGTCAAGGCCATGGTTTTTCCAGTGGTCATGTATGGATGTGAGAGTTGGACTGTGAAGAGAGCTGAGTGACAAAGAATTTATGCTTTTGAACTGTGGTGTTGGAGAAGACTCTTGAGAGTCCCTTGGACTGCAAGGAGATCCAGCCAGTCCATTCTGAAGATCAGCCCTGGGATTTCTTTGGAAGGACTGATGCTAAAGCTGAAACTCCAGTACTTTGGCCACCGCATGTGAAGAGTTGACTCATTGGAAAAGACTCTGATGCTGGGAGGGTTTGGGGGCAGGAGGAGAAGGGGACGACAGAGGATGAGATGGCTGGATGGCATCACTGATTCAATGAATCAGAGTCTCAGTGAACTCCGGGAGTTGGTGATGGACAGGGAGGCCTGGCGTGCTGCAATTCATGGGGTCGCAATGAATCGGACACGACTGAGCGACTGAACTGACTGAATTGAATTATGTAAACATTATCTTATTTGTGAGGTTAAAAGTATACTTAGGAAAATAAAAATCTCTGACGGCCGCTAACGATCCAGATTCAGAGACTAGATGTGTTTATTCCGTGAGGATGAACAAACTGCACTCCAGTTTCTTACTATCGTAATGGGTATTTTATGTATAACCTCAGCTTCTTCAGAGTGGATGACTACTTAGTGATCTAACAGGCTGGATTTCTTGACTTTTGAGTTTTAGTCTCTTTTCTGTATAATCAAAAGTGTAATGTACCCATTCAGGAACATACCCAGCTGTGTGTTTATTATGAACTGGTTTTCACATAAAATGAGCAAAGCATGTCAGACTTAAGGTATTTTATCAGAACAATATGTGGATACTGCTTCTTAAACAAAGTTCAATTATTTTTTACATAACTGAAAAGTAGCAGAAAAGTTACCTAAGTTAATAAGTGTCTTAGTGTTTGTATTTTTTTACAATTAAAATTAATAAATTATATGTATTGACTAAAGTCAATATTATTCTTCAGAAGTATAGAGCATTAATTAACTTTCAATGGAAACCAGCTTAATTTACTTAGTCAATACAGAAAAAAAGTATTTGTGATCTCCTATAATTATTTTTAAACATATATCTAGTTAACTTCCTTCTTGACCAGTGGGTATTACATAAACAAACTTCCCCCAATATTGACTGATAGTAACTCTTCTAAGGCAAATTTATTATAGCAACTCAGCTTTTAAAGAGTTGCTAAAGAGATTTCTGTAGGTAAATTCTTGAATAGTCACTTCATAAAAAAAGATATATAAATGGCCAATATATAAGTGAAAAAGTACTCAGTATCAACAGTTATTGAAGAAATGTAAGTAAAAACCACAAAGAAAAACCTTTACACCCCCATTAGAATGGCTAAAACTGATGAGGCTGACAACACCAAGTAGTGCTAAGGATATGGAGCAATCAGAGCTTTCCCATGTTTTATGTAATGCAAATGTGTATTTAAAATAATACCATCACTTTGGAAAAAATTCTGGCAGTTTCTTCTAAAACTATATCAATTCAGTTCAATTGCTCAGTCATGTCCGACTCTTTACGACCCCATGAATTGCAGCACGCCAGGCCTCCCTGTCCATCACAAACTCCTGGAGTTGACTCAGACTCACGTCCATCGAGTCAGTGATGCCATCCAGCCATCTCATCCTCTGTCGTCCCCTTCTCCTCCTGCCCCCAATCCCTCCCAGCATCAGAGTCTTTTCCAATGAGTCAACTCTTCACATCAGGTGGCCAAAGTATTGGAGTTTCAGCTTTAGCATCAGCCCTTCCAATGAACACCCAGGACTGATCTCCTTTAGGATGGACTGGTTGGATCTCCTTGCAGTCCAAGGGACTCTCAAGAGTCTTCTCTAACACCACAGTTCAAAGGCATCAATTCTTCAACACTCAGCTTTCTTCACAGTCCAACTCTCACATCCATACATGACCACAGGAAAAACCATAATAGCCTTGACTAGACAGACCTTTGTTGGTAAAGTAATGTCTCTGCTTTTGAATATGCCATCTAGGTTGGTCATAACTTTCCTTCCAAGGAGTAAGCGTCTTTTAATTTCATGGCTGCTGTCACCATCTGCAGTGATTTTGGAGCCCCCAAAAATAAAGTCTGACACTGTTTCCACTGTTTCTCCATCTATTTCCCATGAAGTGATGGGAACGGATGCCATGATCTTCGTTTTCTGAATGTTGAGCATTAACCCAACTTTTTCACTCTCCACTTTCACTTTCATCAAGAGGCTTTTTAGTTCCTCTTCACTTTCTGCCATAAGGGTGGTGTCATCTGCATATCTGAGGTTATTGATATTTCTCCTGGCAATCTTGATTCCAGCTTGTGTTTCTTCCAGTCCAGCATTTCTCATGATGTACTTTGCATAGAAGTTAAATAAGCAGGGTGACAATATACAGCCTTGACATACTCCTTTTCCTATTTGGAACCAGTCTGTTGTTCCATGCCCAGTTCTAACTGTTGCTTCCTGACCTGCATACAAATTTCTCAAGAGGCAGGTCAGGTGGTCTGGTATTCCCATCTCTTGAAGAATTGTCCACAGTTTACTGTGATCCACACAGTCAAAGGCTTTAGCATAGTCAATAAAGCAGAAATAGATGTTTTTCTGGAACTCTCTTGCTTTTTCCATGATCCAGCAGATGTTGGCAATTTGATCTCTGGTTCCTCTGCCTTTCCTAAAACCAGCTTGAACATCTGGAAGTTCACCGTTCACATATTGCTGAAGCCTGGCTTGGAGAATTTTGAGCATTACTTTACTAGTGTGTGAGATGAGTGCAATTGTGCAGTAGTTTGAGCGTTCTTTGGCATTGCCTTTCTTTGGGATTGGAATGAAAACTGACCTTTTCCAGTCCTGTGGCCACTGCTGAGTTTTCCAAATTTGCTGGCATATTGAGTGCAGCACTTTCACAGCAAACTATATATATACCTATATAATGGACCAATTCAACTGGGTATTTCCCCAAGAGAAATGAAAATATATGCCTAAGAGAAATGAAAAGAGGTATGTACAGAAAGAAATTGTAGCTTATTTACACAATGAAACACTGTCCAGCAATAAAAAGTAATAAACTACTGAAACACTTAATGAATCTTAAAACATGTTGAGTGAAAGACACCTTCCACAAAAGAGTACAAACTATAAGATGCAATTCATGTGAAATTCAATTTATACAAAATTATAGAACAGGGAAACCAGAGCCCGAGGAGCCTGGTGGGTTCTAGTCCATGGGGTCACAAAGTCAGACATGACTGAATGCCCCTCACCACACACACACACAGAACAGCTAAAAATAATCTAAGGTCGGGAAAAACAAAAGGACCCAGTTCCAGAGGTGGGGTTTTCACAAATGTATACATCTGGTCTTCTCTGATGGCTCAGAAGTAAAGAGACACGGGCAATGCTGGAGACAGAGGAGATATAGGTTCAATCCCTGGTTAGGAAGATCTGCAGGAGGAGAAAATGTAACCTACTCCAGAATTCTTGCCTGAAAAATCTCATGAACAGAGGAGCCTGGTGGGCTACAGTCCATGAGCTCGCAAAAGAGTCAGACATGACTGAGTGGCTCAGCACACAGGATACACACATATGGTAACACAAATCCCTATTAGGGTACACATACAGAATGCTACCATCACCCCGGAAATAAATGGATCCATCTCAGGGAACTAATGCTCAACAAAACAATGATCTTGAAATAACGCACTAAATAGCATTTATTTTGTGTGTGTGTGTTTGTCACTCAGTCGTGTCCAACTCCTTGCACCCCTGTGGACTGCAGCCTCCAGGCTCCTCTGTCCATGGAATCCTCCAGGCAAGAATACTGGAGTGGGTAGCCATTGCCTTCTCCAGGGGATTTTCCCGACCCAGGGATTGAACCCAGGTCTTCAGCATCACAGGTAAATTCTTTACCATCTGAGCCACCAGAGAAGCCCACATTTTATACATATATAATACCAAATTTAAAAAGTGTATTTATGACATTATTGACAGAACAGATTTGAGAACAGAAACACCTGGACCTATAACTCTAAGGGGGGTTGGGTGCTGCCAGGTGTGCTAGATACCAAAAGTAGTTCACTAATCCAGCACGTATTATGTTTCGAATGTTTTACAAAGGATATTACAAGAATCAATTAGTCAGTTAATCCTGGTTAAGTAGTAAAAATGGTAAGAGTGGATTTAATGCTTTTCTGAGCTTGCCTTATTTTCTTGGCCCTGGGAGAATGTTAGCAAACAAATTTTCTTTTATTTCATAACCCTTTTAATATCATAACCCTTCATAATATATACTTTACTAATGCAAGTATAATTGAAACATCATCTTTTAAACTAAAATCTCTGAAGCCAGTTATTGACTTCAGCAATCACATAGTCAAGGGTTTTCCACCAGGACACATCTCTGGAGTGCTGTGCAAGTATATGGAGCTGTATTTGCTGTGGCAACAATTAGCAGGCGGCACTGGTGTCTAATAATTCTAGATCCAGGGATGCCAAATGTCCTCCAGTCCTCACACTTGTCTTGAATAGCAAAGTACCATTCAATCCGAAATGCCAATAACACCTTTGTATCATCTAACTTATCTCTACATTTTGTTTTTTAGCCACAAGCCTTATATCCCTTTTCTCCTCCATTTACATGAATTTCCTAATCTCAGGACTTAAATACTCTATATGTTGATGATTCCCAAACTTCATATTTCCAGTCTTGAAATCTTCCTTTAAACCTGACTCTCTGTGATTCAACTGCATGATTTGACATTGCTCCTTGGGTGTCTCAGAAGCATTCCAAACGTAAAGCATCTGAAGCCAATCCCAAAGCCCTGAGCACACCCGTTACTGTCAGTGAGCCCACCACCCTAGCACTGGCATCTCCACTGATCAAGCTGTCCTACCAGACATTTACAGTCACTTTGGAATCTTGCCTTTCCCTCATAACCCACAACCAATTAATCAGCAAGTTCTACTGATGCTTGACCTTTAAAAGCATGTCCGGAACCCAACCACTCCTCACCTCCGCCGTTCCTATCCACCGGGCACAAGCCGCCATCGCCACACATCTGGGTAACGACGTAGCTGTGTACTCAGCATCCCTAATTTCCACAACCAGAGTGAGACTTTAAAATAAAATCTGCCTAGATCACTTCCCTGTCCCAAATCTACAGTGACGTCCCATTATCCACAGAGTGAAATCCAACCTTGTTATCAGTCTGCGGGATCCTGGACGCGTGCTCCGTGGGTGCCACTCAGACGCACCTTCCAGCTTCCCTTCCGTGTTCACCGCCTCCCCAGCCACATCGACCTTCCTGCTCCTCCCTGAATCTTCCGAAATCCACTCCTGCTTCCGGGTGCGGGGCCTCCTGGTCTGGACTGCCCTTTTTATTCTGGTCTCACCCAGGGGCTTCCGTTACCCCCGTATTCACCGCAGCATCCGCTCTCCTCCGCACACACGCGCCTCCTGCTTACCTTCTTACAGCACGCACCGCTCCGTCACAGTATATATTCATCTTGTTTTTCAACGACATGGACCATTTTTAGTCTTTATTGAGGTTATTTCACTATTGCTTCCGTTTCATGTTTTGCTGTCTTGGCCACGAGGCACATGGGATCTTAGTCCCCAGCCAGGGCCTGAACCTGCACCCCCTGCCCTGGAAGAAGTCTTAGCCGCTGGTACACTGGAGAAGCCCTACCATATTATTAGTTTTTATTTTCTTTATTCAGTTTTGTTTGAATTTTCTCTCTCCATTAGAATGGATATTTATGAAATCTGGAAATGAGGGGAAAAAACCAAAAACCCAAGAATAGTTTTGGTACCTAATGAGTTTTCTGGTGGGGCTTCCCAGGTGGTATTAGTAGTAAAGAATCTGCCTGCCAGTGCAGGAGACTCAAGAGTGCAGATTTGACCCCTGGGTCGATAAGACCCCCTGGAGGAGGGCACGGCAGCCCACTCCAGGATTCTTGCCTGGAGAGTCCCATGGACAGAGGAGCCTGGCAGGCTATAGTCCACGGGGTCGCAAAGAGTTAGACAGGACTGAAGTGATTTAGCTTGCACTCATGCAAGCTTCCTGCCCTTTATTGCGTCAGTGGGTAAATAAGTAAATGTGACTATATCCCCAAATGTGTCATGTCAGAGTTCCTTAAGGATACTTAAAATATAGATTCTCAGATCTGAAGCCAGGAGAGCTCACCTCAACATACCTATTGGATCTGATATTTCAGCAAGGTTTGAAACCACTGAAATAGGGTAATGCCCTCCTTGACACTCCCACTATATTTGTAGTGTTCAGATAAGTGGCCGTACTGATGCTGATGTAGCTGTTTCTGTCTTCCTTACAGCTGTTTGCTACTGCGTTCATTTTAAGATAACCATTGCCTTTACTTCTTGACTACAAGATGCGAGATCGTTGGTTCTGCTTTTTAGATTCTGTTAACACACTGCCTTTTGATAAATGACTGCTCTTTACCTATCATAGAGAATTCATCCTGTGGATATTCAATTACCCTGGATGCGTCCTCCTATCTGATGGGGCTGAACTGAATTCCTCCACCTTCATATACTCATTTCTTGCTCTGAGAAAGGCTCAGCAAGTTGATACTCAAAGAAGAAAAGCAAGTATCTTACTCTAACTGAAATCCTCTCTCCCAAGCTCAAAGGGCATTGCTATCTTTCCAGGAACCATAACACAATCTGTGTTAAAGGTGGTTTTGTTAATAAGCTGCATATCTGGCCTATTTTTAAGCCTCTTGGAAAGAATGTAGTGGAACAAAGGGGTTTTCTCAGTCCACTCTAGGCCAGAGAGCACAAATCTCTGGGGATCTTTTATTAGTGAATTCAACAAATTTTCTAACAGTTAAAGCAGGTTTGTCTGCTTTGAGAAACTCTAAGTATTCAGTATTTTATAAAAGCTTCAGGTGGTAATGTTTGCTTCATCTGATATATTCTCATTGCAGAGAAAATTGAGAAGGTTGGAGAGACGAGAACAGCACAGCAATGATGATTGAGACCCCTAACTTGGCTTTTCACTATTCACAAGACAGATCAAATCATCCTTCTTCGAGATCATTGTTGAGGTGAAGTTGGCCACAACATAACCCTCATGAGATCATTACCCCCAGAAAACCTCCAGGTAGGTGTGGTCAGGTTTAGCAAATAAAAATGCAGGATGCATGCTTACATATGAATTTCAGGCAAATATCAAATGAATTTTTTAGTATAACCACACACTGTGAAATATGTGGAACATCAGTTCAGTCACTCAGTCGTGGTGGACTCTGCGACACCATGGACTCAGCACATCAGGCTTCCCTGTCCTCCACTAACTCCCGGAGCTTGCTCAAACTCATGTCCATCGAGTTGGTGATGCCATCCAACCATCTCATCCTCTGTCGTCCCTTTCTCCTCCCACCTTCAATCTTTCCCAGCATCAGGGTCTTTTCCAACAAGTCAGTACTTCGTGTCAGGTGGCCAAAGGATTGTAATTTCAGCTTCAACATCAGTCCTTCCAATGCATATTGAGGACTGATTTCCTTTAGGATTGACTGGTTTGATCTCCTTGCAGTCCAAGGGACTCTCAAGAGTCTTCTCCAACACCACAGTTCAAAAGCATCAATTCTTCGGTGCTCAGCTTTCTTTATAGTCCAACTCTCACATCTATACATGACCACTGGAAAAACCATAGCCTTGACTAGACGGACCTTTGTTGACAAAGTAATGTCTCTGCTTTTTAATATGCTCTCTAGGTTGGTCATAACTTTCCTTCCAAGGAGTAAGTGTCTTTTAATTTCATGGCTGCAATCACCATCTGCAGTGATTTTGGAGTTGCAAAAATAGAGTCAGCCACTGTTTCCACTCTTTCCCCATCATTTGCCATGAAGCAGTGGGACTGGATATCATAATCTTCATTTTGTCAATGTTTAGTTTTAAGTCAGTTTTTTTTACTTTCACTTTCATCAAGAGGCTTTTGAGTTCCTCTTCACTTTCTGCCATAAGGGTGGTGTCATCTGCATATCTGAGGTTATTGATATTTCTCCCTGCAATCTTGATTCCAGCTTGAGCTTCATCCAGCCCAGCATTTCTCATGATGTACTCTGCCTATAAGTTAAATAAGCAGGGTGACAATATACAGCCTTGACGTACTCCTTTTCCTATTTGGAAACAGTCTGTTGTTCCATGTCCAGTTCTAACTGTTGCTTCTTGACGGGCATACAGATTTCTCAGGAGGCAGGTAAGGTGGTCTGGTATTTCCATCTCTTTAAGAATTTTCCACAGTCTGTTGAGATCCACACAGTCAAAGGCTTTGGCATAGTCAATAAAGCAGAAACAGATGTTTTTCTGGAACTCTCTTGCTTTTTCTATGATCCAACAGATGTTGGCAATTTGATCTGTGGTTCCTCTTTTTCTAAATCCAGCTTGAACATCTGGAAGTTCTTGGATCACGTACTGTTGAAGCCTGGTTTGGAGAATTTTGAGCATTACTTTGCTAGCATGTGAAATGAATGCACTTGCGTGGTAGTTTGAACAATGTTTGGTGTTGCCCTTCTTTGGGACTGGAATGAAAACTGAACTTTTCCAGTCCTGTGGTCACTGCTGAGTTTTCCAAATTTGCTGGCATATTGAGTGAAGCGCTTTCACAGCATCATCTTTTACGATTTGAAATAATTCAACTGGAATTCCATCACCTCCACTCGCTTTGTTCATAGTGATGCTTCCTAAGGCCCACTTGACTTCGCATTCCAGGATGTCTGGCTCTAGGTGAGTGATCACAGCATCGTGGTTACCTGGGTCATTGATGTCTTTTTTGTACAGTTCTGTGTGTTCTTGCACCTCTTCTCGACCCCGTCTGCTCCGGTCAGGCCCATGCCGTTTCTGCCCGTCATCGAGCCCATCTTCACATGAAACGTTCCCTTGGTATCTCTCATGTGGTTGAAGAGATCGCTAGTCTTTCCCATTGCATCAGTTTCCTGTTTCTTTGCATTGGCCACTGAGGAAGGCTTTCTTGTCTCTCATTGCTATTCTCCAGAACTCTGCATTCACGTGGGTATATCCTTCCTCTTCTCCTTTGCCTTTCACTTGTCTGTTTTTCACAGCTATTTGTGAGGCCTCCTCAGACGGCCATTTTACCTCTCACATTTCTTTTTCTTGGGGACCGTTTTGATCACCATCTCCTGTACAAACCTTCACCCAGTATTGTAGGAGCCTGTTTTAAGTTCCCAAATTGACCTCAGTAAAACACACTCAGGGGTAGGGCTATGAGGAGCAATCAAGAGACCCATGGCTCAAAATTTAAGGAGACACTCACTCCCAGGGCCACTCAATTACAGAGTCACCATTTGCACAGCTCTGAGAGTAAGTTCTTCCTTAAATTTAGCATCCTAATCAGCCTTGCTTCAGTCTAGCCCAGGTCTGGACGCAGGTTTGTGACCCTTTTCCATTGTCTGCTTCGTACTCAAAGGACTGAGGTGAAGAAGAATGAGGGCCACCTTACTGCAGTTCTTCCTGGAAGCCTTTTAACGGAATTCTGCTGTCTACACGGGGGTGCACATTGCTCCACGCATTGTTATAAGAATGAGAAGGGGGCCACGTTTTCCAAAACTCTCTCTCGGAGAACCCGTTACGTACAGCACATTCACCTCAGAACTGAGAGAAAATAGCAACAGTAAGTCACAGGAGATCTTGCCCCCCTGGTAGCTTATAATCTAGTGAAGAAGATAACTGGACACTTAAAGTGACACTTGAAAGGCTGATACGGACAGGAGATCGTGGCCCTCTTGTAGCCTACATTCTAACGAAGAGGACAACTGGACACTTGAAGTGACATTTAAAAGGCTGATGTGGCTTAGACTGATGGGCTTGACAGTCGGGGTGGGGACGGTATTTGACTGTGTCATAAAAATCTCAAAAAAGAGGGGCTTAGGCCCTCAAATAAAAGTAGGAGTAAAGGCAGTGAGAGGGGGGAAAACTCAGAGATTTTAAGAAAGAGCGTTTCCAGGTGGCAAGTCAGCAGGGGCAGGGCGTGCACTGGTATTAGACAGAGGGGCCTGAGAAAGCTATCACTCATACATTTTTCGGTTTTACTCAAAATGAAAAGTGTGGTGACTTAGCAGCAGCAGCAGCAGGCTCTACAGAGTGAGTAAGAGGAAAAAGGTGAGTCAAGAAACAGTAGAGGAAGAAAGAAGGCCATTAGTTACTTCCGCTCCCGTTACAAACGCTGCTCCAGCTCTGCCCTGTGTCATCTTTAAGGTGGGGTCTGAAGTCGTTAGGCATGTCACCTCCAAGAGAAATTTCTTCATCATAAAAGCTTCACTTCTGGCTTATCCTATCTAACATTAGGATTCAATTTCCCACGGCCATGCAGCGTTCATTGACAAGAACCCCCCCAAATCCCACAAAAGCACAAACAAAATGTCCAAACCGAGACTCCACACAAAGAAGAGAAAAGAAGTGTCTGTACATCCACATCGTCTTCCCTTACGTCATTGTCCTCCACTGCAGACTGTGCTCTGTGATGGCTTTTGCAGACATCAGTTTGAGTTTTAGGAGAGAAGACATAAGATGGTAAGTACTAAGTCAAAAGGTGAATCATGATCCCAGGCTGGATAACTTATGATTTCTTTCCCAGACAGATGCTGCAAAAGAGGCTTGGGAAAGACATTATTTTTATCATGATCTGTTTGGTTGTCTGACACTCAACTTGCAGCATGGAGGTTTATGTCTTCCCCAACAACTTTCAACACCAGCAGGCTGTCTAAGAATTCAACTCAATTGTGACACTGTCTACCCAGAGATAGCATCTGATTGTACAGGTTAAAGGCTCAGTCCTACAGGATTGCAGCCTCCCTTGCTCACACTTCAGAGGCCAGTGGCAGACCCACTGGTAGCACAGACTGCTACCTGTGCTTCTCATCAATCAGCTACAGATTAGAGGTTCTCTAACTCAGAACGCCAGTCACAAGCCCAGGCTGTTACCTCAACTTCTGACCAGCTGGTTATAAAGCAGATGATCCCCAAGACCACGCCTTGGGTTCTATTAATCTGTTAAAATGACTCAGAGAAATGTTTTAAAAGAGTATAATTCAGAAACAACCAGAAGGAGAGCTATACAGAGTTTTAGGAGCCCTACGTCAAAAATGGGTTGAAGAGCAAATATATATCTCATATTATACATCACAACATCACATGATCACATCCGATTCTACATTATCTGACTCCAAAGCAGAGACGTTACTTTGCCAACAAAGGTCCGTCTAGTCAAGGCTATGGTTTTTCCTGTGGTCATGTATGGATGTGAGAGTTGGACTGTGAAGAAAGCTGAGTGCCGAAGAATTGATGCTTTTGAACTGTGGTATTGGAGAAGACTCTTAAGAGTCCCTTAAACTGCAAGGAGATGCAACCAGTCCATCCTAAAGGAGATCAGTCGTGAATATTCATTGGAAGGACTGATGCTGAAGTTGAAACTCCAATCCTTTGGCCACCTGATGTGAAGAACTGACTCACTGGAGAAGACCCTGATGCTAGGAAAGATTGAAGGTGAGAGGAGATGGGGACGACAGAGGATGAGATGGCTGGATGGCATCACTGACTCGATGGACATGAGTCTGAGTGAACTCTGGGAGTTGGTGATGGACAGGGAGGCCTGGCATGCTGCGATTCATGGGGTCGTAAAGAGTCAGACACGACTAAGCAACTGAACTGAGCTGAGCTGAAAGCACTAGAGGCGCACGATGGATAGGTGCATTTTCACAGCAGAATTATTACAGGGAAATAAAGAAAACGAACGAAGATAAATGACAGGAAAAAAACCTGAACTCCTAAGGAGAGATTTGAGAGATAATAGCGGAGAGAAAAGAAACGGAAATTAAGGACTCTGGCCGGTTATGAATAAAAATGTAGTTCTTTGAAAAGATCATTCTAGTGATTGTCAGTCTAGCAATCTACACGGAACCAGTAAGGAACACGTGAAATTGAGCACATTAGCATGAGAATAATAGCAGTTTATTGGTGAATACATACTTATGTATATAGTATGAGAAGTAACATTGGTATTTGGGGAAAAATGAGAAAAATAATGATATGGAGAGATATCGGAGTGTGAAAGATTCTGTGTGTGACATAGGTTTGAAAGTGAAAGTGTTACTCGCTCAGTCGTGTCCAACTCTTTGCGACCTCGTAGCCTGCCAGGTTCCCCCGTCCATGGGATTCTCCAGGTGGGAATACTGAAGTAGCTTGCCATTCCCTTCTCCGGGGATCTTCCCAAACCAGAGACTGAACCCAAGACTCCTGCCAATGACACCTTGATTTCAGACTTCTGTCCTCCAGGACTATGAGAAAAAAGACGGATGTTGTTTTCAGCCACCCAGTTTGTGGAATTTATTACGGCAGCCACGGGAAGCTAATATCATATGCTCTGTTAAATTTCTCTGATCATCAAGACAAACCCGAAGAATTTTTATATTTATATGATAGTAATGTATTAAGCAGGAAGAAGGCCTGATCTTGGTACACCTGTGAAAACATGAGCAGCTCTCTTGAAGGCTCAGGGGGAGTTTGGTGAAGAGAATCAGTTTCTACCAGCTCCTGTGGCTATCTGCTCTGGTCACTGAGTCCTCTCCTGAGGTTAAAGACACCAAAATGAGAAAAACCACGTAACTAAGGAATAAACATTAATCTGGAGCAAAACAACATGTGAGCCAGTCAGGCTCCATTTTGGCGGAAGGACTGAAATGAGTTTGGTGAGAATTTACTCCATAGGCCAATGATGCAATAGCAATGGAGTTGCAACTAAAGTGGAATGTCGGGGAAGAAATCAACTAAAGTGGAATGTCGGGAAGAAATTCCACTGGCCTGTCTGCACAAGAGGCTCCTGAGAACCTTCCAGGCTCCTCTAAGTCCAAGGAGGTAAACGCGTATTTTACCATCACAATGACACCCAGCTTTGCCTGCGGACTCCCACCGGGCAGGCAGGCAGGTTTCCTTCTCAGGTAGCCAGTGTGGATTAGCTGGGACTAGTAGATATTTTACAAGAATCCTGCTTACACTGCTCTCTCTGGCCTTGCTGGAACCAAGAATTTGAGCCCATCTCAAGGGTTAAGGAAATGGAATAAAGTAAACACAGGAAAAGACTGCATACTAGGCACTATTTTCCCTGATACTAGTTCTAGTGAGATACACACACACACATATAATTTGAGGGCCTGGGCGACTAAACGTCAAGTAGAAGGTGCTGTTATTAATAAAGTGCTTTGTAAATATCTTAAAGTCTTCTAAGGAGATTTTGATGGTTCCCCCAGTATCAACTTTATATATTTGGGACCCACACATTAACTTTTTAAGCACTCAATAAGATCCTACTTTAAGATTTTTATGGGATTTTTGTTTTCTTTGCACCAGAATAATCATTTTATGATGTTTAGAAGTTACAGAATCCTGAAGCCATTGTGAGAATGTCATGTCAATATCAATATCAAATGGATGGTACTAGAAACTTAAACTAGTTAGAAAATAACTTTGATTCTTTTGTTAGCTGTTAATAAGTGCTCGAGAGATTAAAGAAATTCCAAAGTAAAAAATACTGGTTATAACTAAGTTAAAATATAAAATGCATCATCATTCAAGTCGCTGGTCAAATATCACATCACTTTCATTTCCTTATGCATGTGAAGAACCCAGAATGTAACCTCCTGCTAGAAAACTAGACAGAATACAGAAATCTATTGTCTAAGGACACTGGACAAAGCACAGGACATAGGACATTTGATCACACAAAAGCATGATCCATGAGGGAAAGGAAACAAATGAAGTAAGGTCTGTGATTGTACAGACTTTCTATCAGAGGGAAATTTTCTGACCAGACATATGGAATGGAGGAAAACCAAACATAAAGTGGAAGTGAAAGTGAAGTCACTCAGTCATGTCTGACTCTTTGCAACCCCGTGGACTGTAGCCCGCCAGGCTCCTCTGTCCATGGGATTCTCCAGGCAAGAATACTGGAGTGGTTTGCCATTTCCTCCTCCAGGGCATCTTCCTGACCCAGGAATGCAGTACTTGGGTACAATCTCAAAAATGACAGAATGATCTCTGTTCGTTTCCAGCGCAAACCATTCAATATCACAGTAATCCAAGTGTATGCCCTGACCAGTAATGCCAAAGAAGCTGAACGGTTCTATGAAGAGCTATAAGATCTAGAACTAACACCAAAAAGAGATGTCATTTTCATCATAGGGGACTGGAATGCAAAAGCAGGAAGTCAAGAGAAACCTGGAGTAACAGGCAAGGTCGGTCTTGGAGTACAGAATGAATCAGGACAAAGGCTAATAGAGTTTTGCCAAGAGAATGTGTTGGTCACAGCAAACACCCTCTTCATACAGCACAAGAGACAACTCTACACATGGACATCACCAGATGGTCAATATCAAAATCAGATTGATTATATTTTTTGCAGCCAAAGATGGATAAGCTCTATACAGTCAGCAAAAACAAGACCAGGAGCTGACTGTGCCTCAGATCATGAACTCCTTATCACAAAATTCAGACTTAAAATGAAGAAAGTAAGGAAAACCACTAGACTACTCAGGTATGACTTAAATCAAATTCCTTATGATTATACAGTGGAAGTGAGAAATGGATTCAAGAGATTAGATCTGATAGACGAGTGCCTGACGAACTATGGACAGAGGTTTGTAACATTATACAGGAGGCAGTGATCAAAACCATTCCTGAAAAAGAAATGCAAAAAGGCAAAATGGTTGTCTGAGGAGGCCTTCTCTTCTTTTATCAAGTCTTAGCTGAGAAAAGAAGAGAAGCAAAAGGCAAAGGAGAAAAGGAATGCAGAATTCCAAAGAATAGCAAAGAGAGCTAAGAAAGCCTTCCTAATGATCAGTGCAAAGAAATAGAGGAAAACAATGCAACGGGCAAAACTAGAGATCTTGTCAAGAATATTAGAGATACCAAGGAACATTTCATGCAAAGATGGGCACAACAGAGGACAGAAACAGCATGGACCTAACAGAAGCAGAAGATATTAAGAAGAGGTGGCAAAAATACACAGAAGAACCACATAGAAAAGATCTTAGTGACCTGGATAACAACAGTGGTGTGCTCACTTGCCTAGAGCCAGGCATCCTGAGGTGTGAAGTCAAGTGGGCCTTAGGAAGCATCACTACTAACGAAGCCAGTGGAGGTGATGGAGTTCCAGCTGAGCTGTTTCAAGTCCTAAAAGATGACACTGTTAAAGTGCTGCACTTAATATGCCAGAAAACTTGGAAACCTCAGCAGTGGCCACAGCAATGGAAAAGGTCAGTTTTCATTCCAATCCCAAAGAAGGGCAATGCCAAAGAATGCTCAAATGACTGCACAATTGCACTCATTTCACATACTACCAAAGTAATGCTCAAAATTCTCCAAGCTAGTCTTCAACAGTACATGAACTGAGAACTTTTAGATATACAAGCTAGATTTAAAAAGGCAGTGGAACCAGGAATTGAAATGTAAGTATCCACAGGTAAAGCTAGAGAATTCCAGAAAAATATCTACTTCTGCTTTACTGACTATGATAAAGCCTTTGACTGTGAATCACAACAAATTATGGAAAATTCTTAAAGAGATGGGAATACCAGACCACCTCACCTGCCTCCTGAGAAACCTGTATTTTGGTAAAGAAGTAACAGAACAGAACTGGACTTGGAACAACATGGAACCATGAACAATATTGTTCAAATTTTGGAAAGGAGTACTTCAAGGCTGTATATTGTCACCCTGCTTATTTAACTTACGTAGAGTACATCATCGGAGAAGGCAATGGCACCCTACTCCACTACTCTTGCCTGGAAAATCCCATGGACAGAGGAGCCTGGTAGGCTGAAGTCCATGGGGTCACTAAGAGTCGGACACGACTGAGCAACTTCACTTTCACTTTTCACTTTCATGCATTGGAGAAGGAAATGGCAACCCACTCCAGTGTTCTTGCCTGGAGAATCCCAGGGATGGGGGATCCTGGTGGGCTGCCGTCTATGGGGTCGCACAGAGTCAGACACGACTGAAGCGACTTAGCAGCAAGAGCAGAGTACATCATTCGAAATGCCGGGCTGGATGAATCACAAGTGGGGATCAAGATTGCCTGGAGAAATATCAATAACCTCAGATATGTAGACGGCACCACCCTTATGGCAGAAAATGAAGAGGAAGAAAAAAAGGGGAAAAAAAAGAGGAAGAAAAAAGGAAAAAAAAAAGAAAGAAAGAAGAGGATGAAGGTGGAAGAGGAGAGTGAAAAAGCTGGCTTAAAACTCAACATTCAAAAAATGAGGATCACGGCATCCGGTGCCATCACTTCATGGAAAAGAGATGGGGAAACAATGAAAACAGTGACAGACTTTATTTTCTTGGGCTCCAAAATCACTGTGGATGGTGACTGCAACCATGAAATTAAAACACACTTGCTCCTTGAAAGAAAAGCTATGACAAACCTAGACAGCATATCAAGAAACAGAGGCATTACTTTGCTGACAAAGGTTCATACAGTCAAAGCTATGGTTTTCCAGTAGTCATGTATGGATGTGAGAGCCAGACAATAAAAAAAGGTGAGCACCAAAGAATTGATGTGTTTGGACTGTGGTGTTGGAGAAGACTCTTGAGAGTTCCTTGCATAGCAAGGAGATCAAACCAGGGAATCCTGAAGGAAATCAACCGTAAATATTCATTGGAAGGACTGATGCTGAAGCTCCAATACTTTGGCCATCTGATGCAAAGCGCCAACTCATTGGAAAGGAGTCCTGATGCTGAGAAAGATTGAAGGCGGGACGAGAAGGGACGACAGAGGGTGAGATGGTTGGATGGCATCACCGACTCAATGGCCATGATTTGAGCAAGCTCCAGGAGATGATGAAGAACAGGGAAGCCTGGCATACTGCAGTCTGTGGGGTCACAGAGAATTGGACATGACTGAGCAATTAAACAACAATAAAAGGAAAGAAACAGCTATACCAACATTGAAGTAGATCTCAGACAAAGGCATCTTACCAGAGGTTAAAAATTAGTATTTCATAGTGATAGAAGACCTTTTGTGTGTCGTGGTAATCACTTTCTATATCTTACATCTCAGTCTTCACAGACAGCATATTGGAGAAATATTTATGTTTATTTCCATTTTACAGGTAAGAATAATAAAGCTCTAGCTGGTTAAGCAAACTGACCAAAAGGATTTAGCACAGAGACACACTGAAACCCAAATCTGCTTCTGTCGCCTGGTCTACTGCTGTAGACACCAAACTGCTTTTCTCTGCACCTACTCCTGCTTTCTTCCAATGCTTTCTCTACCAGGTAGCTAGAGAAATCTTTTAGAATGCAAGAGATCTAGTTTCCTTCCCCATTTATGCCTTCCAGGCTTTCTCGCGCTCCCTTGATCTCTCCCCTGACCTCTCACCCCAAGCTCATCTTAGTCCCTCTTCCCACATGCCATAACAGCTGATCACACGGCCTTCCCGCAGGCCCTCAGAGGAAGCTGCTCTCCTGGTGTTCGGTTTGCATCTTTGCACGGGCTGCTCCCCCTGTCTGGACCGCTCACCTGTCCCCTCCGGCGTGTGAGCATCCCGCCTGCCTCCGTAACTCCCCTTCCTGCTTCAGGTCGAAGCAAAAAGACCATTTTGCCCTGCAGTCTTTCTGGTGCCCCAGCCTTGATGAGGCAGCGCAAATTATATTCTCAGGACAAACTGCATTTTTTTGTTATAATTATGTATGTATGCTAAGTCACTTCAGTCGTGTTCGACTCTGTGCAACCCCATAGACGGCAACCCACTAGGCTTCTCTGTCCCTGGGATTCTCCAGGCATGAACACTGGAGTGGGTTGCCATTTCCTTCTCCAATGCATGAAAATGAAAAGTGAAACTGAAGTTGCTCAGTCGTGTCTGACCCTCAGCGACCTCATGGACTGCAGCCCACCAGGCTCCTCCGTCCATGGGATTTTCCAGGCAAGAATACTGGAGTGGGGTGCCATTGCCTTCTCCCATGTATGTATATATGTGTGCATTTGACTATTTGATTAATGTCTTTCTCTTCCCAACTAGACTGTCAGTTCATGGGGAGAAAGATTATTGATAGGTTGCTATTTTATTTCCAACACCCAGGATAGTATCATGCATTAATATTTGCTAAATAAAAAGACAATAGAGAGAGAAGGATAAGAAAGGAAGGGTAACATGTGAAACATTTGAAATGATGGACCATCAAAACTCAAATAAGTATTTAAAAACTAATTCAATTAGAGGCTCATCATTCGATCTATATCGAATACTTTTATTTTTTACTAACAGTAACTCTAGGATACTTTAAATATACTCTGATTTACATAGATCTTTTGAGATACCAATCTGACATATACAGTGATTTCAAGTATGTATTTAAGGTCACCAAAATACAGCAATTATTTTAAGTTTTGAATCTTAGCACTCTGAAAGCAGCAAAATCTTACCAACTAGTCCTTTTTATTTAAAGACTGTCTGGTTTGGGGATTGAAAAATGCAGTGGTAAGATTAGACTTTTTAAATGATTTATTTTATTTAATTTTGATGTGCCTTTGCTTTTCTAAGCCCTGCAGTTTCAGGATATGACTGTTAGAGAATATTTTCAGCTCTCTGCACTCTGAACTAGCTTTGTTTATTTTGATCTGTCAAGGTGATTTTTATATAATGTCATCGCTGGCATCAATACAGGCAATAGTGGGGAATTGGGAATGGTAGATATTCCTCATTGACTGCATTCAGGAATCTATTATCCAAAGAGTTTCTAGGGAAGTTTCTAACATGCATTAGTATGTCTTCCACCCAAGGTAAACTGAAATACACAAACATATTATGTTCAACATAAGAGTTCTGAGGAAGTTCTGAGGATTTATCTAAGTGAAACAAACAGCATTTTGGTGCTATCGTTGCCATTTAGTTGCTAAGTCATGTCTGACTCTCTGCGACCCCATGGACTGCAGCCTGTCAGGCTTCCCTGTCCTTCACCATCACCCGGAGCTTGCTCACACTCACGTCCATCGAGTCGGTGATGCCATCCAGCCATCTCATCCTCTGCTGCCCGCCTTTTCCTCCTGTCCTCAGTCTTTCCTGCATCAGGGTCTTTTCCAGTGAGTTGGCTCTTCCCACCAGGTGGCCAAACAGTATGAAAACTGCAAATAACTTCAGCTCAGTTGTTGACTTGCCTGACTTTTCTCACAAAAATGGCTGTTCTAAGGCTCAAAAGGGCAGGAACTGTGTGGGGAAGATGGGGCTCTACAGGGGACTGAACACCTTGGAGAAGCTATTCTGTATTCCTTCCTGTGGTCGACACCCCATCCTTTATTTCATGTGGCTCCAAACTGCTGCGGGTATTTGGACCAATACCCCTTATAAGGGTAGACACACATCCAGACAAAGCCCATGATACATCTGCGTATTTCAGGAGAGGCATGGAGGGGTGGTGGCAGAACAGAAAAGAAGCTGACCGTGTGATCCCCTTTCTGAGGTCCCCAGTTGTGCTTATTCTTCTCTCCCATAAGGCCTGGCTTTTCAGCACTCCATTTTGTAAACTATTTAATAACTTTCCAGTAAATGCCTTTATGTTGTTCCTTTTGTAGAGAGATAAGGTTAAATTAATCAGCAGGATTCTGTGACTTATAAAAACACAGGGACTGAAACCAGGCAGATCTGGATCGAATCTGATTTTGTATCTCGTTATATATACAAACGTAGCTTGCACAATTACAAATGCATACATATAATATATAAAGACATATATATATAAACATATATACCTCTTCAGCATTCATTTCCCCTTATTTTTTCCTACCAACTGTGCTTTGCTTTTTAAAAAATTTTCCATCTATACTTCAGTCGTGTCCAACTCTGTGCGACCCCATAGACGGCAGCCCACCAGGCTCCCCCATCCCTGAAATTCTCCAGGCAAGAACACTGGAGTGGGCCGTTTCCTTCTCCAATGCATGAAAGTGAAAAGTGAAAGTGAAGTCGCTCAGTTGTGTCCGACTCTTAGCAACCCCATGGACTGCAGCCTACCAGGCTCCTCCGTCCCTGGGATTTTCCAGGCAAGAGTACTGGAGTGCCATTGCTTTCTCTGAAGAATACTGCAGGGGGTAGCTATTCCCTTCTCCAGGGAACCTTCCTGACCTAGGCATCAAACCTGGTCTCCTGCACTGTAGGCAGATTCTTCTCCTTCTGAACAATTAAATAGCCCTAAATATATAAACATAATTATATATGTATAATATTCATAAAGACATATATATAACATATACACTTCTTCAGCATTCATTTCCCCTAAACTTTTCCTACCAACTGTGCTTTGGATTTTTAAAAAACTTTCCATCTATATTCCATCTCCAGATATGACACTTTCTAAGTATTCAGCACATCCACAACTCTAGGTTTACATAGAGATAAGCGTAAACTAGCTTAATCTTACATCCCACTCGTCTATCCCAACCTTAGGCACAGTGATTAGTACAGAAATGTACACAAGGACTGATTTGGACTAAAATAAGAGAATGAATGCCAAGCAATACTTGAGGACTAAAGAAGATTCTTCTTCCCTGGACTATGTAGCTTAAGAAAATGAGGCTTGAAATTGCTGCAGTATCTGATATCAAAAGGAAAATGTCTGGAATTGTGGGTTTCTATCAAATTAAGTTAGTAAAGTTTCCACCATGGAGCAAATACAGGGAGAAACTGGGTTGTGAACAACATCTTTTGACTGTCTCAGTCACTAATACGAATCCAATGCTACTTTGAAATTTTCACTTAAATGAAACTGTGGATTCCTTTTACTAAACCCAGTGTAGGTTAAATTTATCTGCTGCTGCTGCTAAGTCGCTTCAGTTGTGTCCGACTCTGTGCAACCCCATAGACAGCAGCCCACCAGGCTCCTCTGTCCATGGGATTCCCAGGCAAGTATACTGGAGTGGGTTGCCATTTCCTTCTCCAGGGGATCTTCCTGACCCAGGGATTGAACCCGAGTCTTCTGCATTGGCAGGCAAATTCTTTTCCGACTGAACCAATAGCAATATAGACACAGTCATCTCAGCTGTCTGGCCCTTAAGACCAAATCTTATGAATGGGACTCACTGGCATGGGTTACATTCATCCTTGAAACAATTGATTGTGAACAGGATAATAGAGTCATGTAAGAACATGGTATCTTCCACAGGGACCATGTGATTAGGGCCTGAAGAAGGGCAGTTATCAGAAGGATGGGCTAGAAATTCACCTCATAGCCACTGACTGTTATCTTGGAGAACGGCTACATTAGGGCCTCACCTAGGACACGTCAATAAGAGACGACTGAGTTACATCGTTGTACACTTCCTCATGGCTTCATTTGACTTCTCTAAAACTTAACAACTGCCACGCAATTATAAATTTTATAGTATTGCTGTAAACACAACTGAGTTTATGCTCCAGATATAGCTATTTTTGTGATTGATTAGCCTCATATCCCGTGTGTAAAACAGGAGTTTTACATGCACCTCATGGTGATTTGTTTTTCATTATTGTTTAAGACAATATTTGAGATCAGATATTGCAAGTATTTGCCATATGGCATGAAATCAGTAATTATTAGCTTCTGTTTTTTTCATTCTATTATTTTATCTAATTATTCCATGACATAGACATATGGAATAGCTAGGGTAAAAAATTTCTATAAATGTGCATTTAGTTGAATAATGGAAATTTTATCCTATCAGCAATGTTTCGGGGTTCCCTCATTAGACCCATAGAGAGAAGGGGACGATTCGTCTTTATATCTTGTTGTTGTTGTTCAGTCACGTCTAACTCTGTCCAACCCCATGGACTGCAGCGCGCCAGGCCTCCCTGTCCCCCACCATCTCCTGGAGTTTGCCCAAGTTCATGTTCATTGTATCCATGAAGCCATCCAACCATCTCATCCTCTGTTGCCCTCTCCTCCTGCCCTCAATCTTTCCCAGCATCAGGGTCTTTTTCCAGTGAATCAGTTCTTCTCATCAGATGACCAAAATTCTGAAGTTTCAGCTTCACCAGCACTCTTTCCAGACTGACTGGTTTGATCTCCTTGCTCTCCAGTTACTTTCAGGAGTCTTCTCCAGCACCGTAGTTCAAAGGCATCAATTCTTTGCTGTTCTACCTTCTTAATGGTCCAGCTCTCACAACCATATGTGACCACTGGGAAGACCACAGCCTTGACTATACAGACCTTTGTCAGCAGAGTAATGTCTCTGCTTTTCAACATACTATCTAGGTTGTCATCGCTTTCCTGCGAAGAAGCAATTATCTGATTTCATGACTGCAGTCACCATTCATAGTGATTTTGGAGCCCCCCAAAAATAAATCTGTCATTACTTCCACCTTTTCCCCCTCTATTTTTTTTTTTATTCTGTAATGGGGCTGGATGCCATGATCTTAGTTTTTTTTAATATTTATTCCTAGCTGGCTCTTTCACTCTCCTCCTTCACCCTCATCAAGAGGCTCTTTAATTCCTCTTCACTTTCTGCCATTAGAGTGGTGTCATCCACATCTGAGGCTGTTGATGTTTCTCCCACCTATCTTAATTCAAGCTTATAAATCATCCAGCCTGGCATTTCTCATGATGTGCTCAGCATACAGATTAAACGAACAGAGTGGCAGCAGACAGCCCTGCCGTACTCCTTTCTCGATCTTGAGCCAATCGCTGTTCCATGCAGGGTTCTAACTGTTGCTTCTTGACCCACATACAGGTTTCTCAGGATCCAGGTCAGATGGTCTGGTATTCCCATCAAAGAGCTTTCCACAGTTTGCCATGATCCACACAGTCAAAGGCTTTAGTGTAGTCAGTGAAACAGAGAGAGGTTTTTTTTTGTTTGTTTGTTTGTTTTTCCTGAAATTCCGTGCTTTCTCTGTGATCCAGCAAATGTTGGCAATTTGATCTCTGGTTCCTCTTCCTTTTCTAAACCCAGGTTGACACCTGGAAGTTCTCGGTTCACACAATGCTGGAGCCTAGTATGGAAGATTTTACATGTGACCTTCCTAGCATGGGAGGTGAGTGCAACTGTCTGATGGTTAGCACGTTCTTTAGTACTACCCTTCTTGGGAATCAGGATGAGGATTCACTTTTTCCAGTCTTGGGGCCGCTGCTGCATCTTCCAGATTTGCTGACATAATAAATGTAAAACCTTGACGGCATTGTCCTTTAGGGATCTGAATAGTTCTTCTGGAATTTTATTGCATCCATAGCTTTATTAACAGCAGTGCTTCTTGAGGCCCACTTGACTGTACTCCAGAATGTCTGGCTCTGGGTGATTAACCTCACCATTGTAGTAATCCAGTTCATGAAGATATTTTTTACACAGTTCTTCTGTGTACTCTTTCCATCTCTTCTTGATCTCTTCAGCATCTACTAGGTCTCTACCATTTTTATCCGTTATTGTGCCCATCTTTGGGCAGAACGCTCCCTTGATGTTTCTAATTTTCCTGATGAGATCTCTAGTCTTTCCCCTTCGTCTATTATTATGCACTGTTCGTTGAAGAAGGACTTCTTGTCTCTCCTAGCTACTCTCTGGAATTCTGCATTCAACTGGTGTTTATTCTTACCATCTCCTGCTTGCCCACGTTCAATTTTCTTGGATTCATGGACCTAGCACACCAGGTTCCTATTAATACTGTTCTTTGCAGCATTGATTTTACTTTCATCACCATATCCGCAACTGAGTGTCACATCCTCTTTGGCCCAGCCGCTCCATTCATTCTGGGGCTGTTGGTAACTCTCCTCCGCTCTTCCCCAGGAGCATGTTGGGCCCTGCAGAGCTGGAGGCTCATCTTCTGGTGTCATTTATCCTTTCGGCCTTCTGTGCAGTTCATGAGGTTCTCAAGGCAAGCATACTGGGGTGGTTTGCCCTTCCCTCCTCCGGTGGATCATGTTTTATCAGAACTCTCTGCTAGAACCCGTCCATCGTGGTTGGCCCTGAATGGCATGGCTCACAGCTTTCCTGAGTTATGCAAGCCTCTTTGCCACAAGGCAGTGATCCACGAAGGGGCATCTTTATGTTACTAATGCACAGAATACTGCCGTATTATATATGCCTATTGTAAAACATCTACTTCTGCTTTATTCACTACACTAAAGCCTTTGACTGTGTTGATCACAGAAAACTGTGGAAAATTCTGAAAGGGATGGGACTACCAGACCACCTTACCTGCCTCCTGAGAAGCCTATATGAAGGATAAGAAGCAACAGTTAGAGCCAGACATGGAACAGTGGACTGGTTAAAAATTGGGAAAGGAGTACGTCAAGGCTGTATATTGTTACCCTGCTTATTTAACTTATATGCAAAATACATCATGTGAAATGCCGGGCTGGATGACTCACAAGCTGGAATCAATATTGCTGAGAGACATATCATCAATCTCAGATATGCAGATGATACCACTTCAATGGCAGAAAGCTGGCTTAAAATTCAACATTCAAAAAACTAAGATCCTGGCATCCAGTCCTATCACTTCGTGATAAATACATGGGGGAAAGTGGAAACAGTGACAGATGTTATTTTCTTGGGCCCCAAAACCACTGCAACTGTGGCCATAAAATTAAAAGATGCTTGGTCTTTGAAAGAAAAGCTACGACAAACCTAGACAGAGTATTTAAAAGCAGAGACATGACTTTGCTGACAAAGACCCATATAGTCAAAGCTATGGTTTCTCCAGTAGTCATGTATTTATTGATGTGAGAGCTGGACAATAAAAAAAGCTGAGCAACAGAGAATTGATGCTTTTGAACTGTGGTGTTGGAGAAGACTCTTGAGAGTCCCTTGGACATCAAGGAGATCCAACCAGTCAATCCTAAAGGAAATGAGTCCTGAATATTCATTGGAAGGACTGATGCTGAAACTGATGCTCCAATAGTCTGGCCACCTGATGTGAAGAGCTGATTCATTGGAAAGGACCCTGATGCGGGAAAAGATTGAGGGCAGGAGGAGAAGGGGATGACAGAGGATGAGATGGTTGGATGGCATCACTGACTCAATGGATATGAGTTTGAACAACCTCTGGGAGATAGTGAAGGACAGGGAGGCCTGGTGTGCTTCAGTGCATGGTATGATAAAGAGTCAGACACAACTTAACAAATGAAAAACAATTGGATCAAAAAATGGATAGAGTTATCAATGGTTATATTGATCAAATGTATTTGATTATATTGACCAAAGGTCATAGCTCATACCTTTGAACGCTTATCTATGCCAGGAACTAAGCTAGATTTTTAAAAATATATTGTTTTATTTCATCTTAACAAGTCTAAAAATTCACTTCACAGAGGAGGAAAATCCAAAGTCAAGGACCCACCAGTGAATGGTGAATCCAGGTGTCATCCTCACGACCCCTCCTATTGGACTCAAAGCCCAGGCTTTGCCAGAACAATTGACTTAAAAGCTTCTCAAAGGTGATGATCAAATTCTAACCACTCTATGTCTTCACCTGCACCTTCTAACCATACTGAGCACACAAAGCAGGTTTATTTACTTATTTATTGGCTCAACTTGCATTGATGTCTATATAAATGGAAGAAAGCGTGAGTTGACTATACTGGAATTAGTTGGGCTTGACCTAAACCAGTAAAAGAAAGCTTTTGACTTCAGCCTTAGAAGTACTAATTTTTAAATAAACAAGCTATAAAAATAACCTAGTGTGCTGCTATTATTCAACTGAAAGCCAAAGGGAAAAAAATGACTAATATTTTTCACTATGCTGAATACATTCATGCACGGTTTTACAACTAAATCCACTCTATTTTCTTCTAAATAATAAATGGCCAGTGGCTTTTAAAAGCACCAATATGTCAGTATAATTATCTAAAATCTAACAAAAATGTGTATTCCTTTCTAGACTAGAAGGGCATATTTTAAATGCAAATGAAATATTTTTAGAACCTGTACATCATCTTAGCCTTTGAAAAAGTTCCCATATTTCTTATTCTTCATTGTTGAAAATCCTCAGTTCCTTTTCCTTGTCACCATTGTGGGATAAAAGAATTCTGGCTGTGAACTGGTCCTTCTTAAAGAATCCATTAAAGTTTAAGCTTGTGCATTGCATCAAGCAAGTAACACATTCATTTCCCCAGAGTGGATCACGACTCTTTTGTGTTACTTAATACAAGAGGGAAAAAAGAGGAAAAGAAGGGAAGAAACAAAGCGGTGTTTGCAGCGAGAACCTGCACATACAGGGTTTGGCCGTTAGGTCTCACAGCGGCTGCGGGGAAAGATAACAGGTGTGCACTACTCTCACTAACTGGAAAACAGTGCTTCAGAATTCCACCAATTAGTCCACAGTAAACAAAAACACAAAAGCCAGAGACAGAGACTCATGACCTTTTCTGTGAATACATCAGCTTTTTTGGAAATAAATTTGGGGGTTATCCTGGGACCGAGGTATACATTCTGTGCTATCTTGCAATCACTTTCTGACATGTGTTTGTTTTGGGAGGAAAAACTAAAAACCCTTAGATTTCTTGATGAAAATATCCCAGAGGTTTGTTTGCTTTGGGAACATCTGTAAAGTGATTCCTGATTTGAATAATATATTCAAAGCACTCCACACCCAGCAGAACAGTTAGTACCTCTGATGAGGGAGGGCTAGTTGGCTGTCTACAATGACAAATTCACCCTTCCAAACTCAGATACACGCTCTTGTCATTGTTCTGGAGCTGATCTGACTTGGGGATACCGAACCACACTAATAAAGCTCAAAGAGACTGATGGGCTTTGCCAGAATGACAACTACTGAATTCCAATGAGAATAAAATTATCATGTAAACAGGACACTAGGTTGACGGCATACTCTTTCCCTGTAGGCAAGCTCTGACTAAAGCAAAATGATCAGAGGGTTATTTGGTTTTGTAGCATCAGAATAAGGGTAGGTAATAATACCTGTTTGCATGTTTAATGGCTCACTTAATCTGATGACACACATACCTCTGCAACAGAGACAGAGCTTCTCTTAGAAGGACCCTCCGATCCCCACCCTGGGATGGACATCTGACATTTTACTCTGTGAATGTCTTTCTTTGGTTGATCTCATGTCCATTAATTTTCATTGATCCCTTCTTCATACATATTACTAGTTTTAGTCGTGTTTTATTCGATATAGATTCCATTTTATTTTTAATTATGAGGAAAATAGCTTGGATTAAAGGTGCATGCTTAGTCAGCTGGTAGGTCTGACTCTTTGCCACCACATGGACTGTAGCCCACCAGGCTCCTCTGTTCATGGCATTCTCTAGGCACACACAGATACTGAAGTGGGTTGCTATTTCTTCCTCCAGGGGATCCTCCCCAATCAGGGATCGAATCCATGTCTCCTGCTTGGCAGGTGGATTCTATACCACCAAGCTGCCTGGGAAGCCCCAAAGTGGGGGTAGGACATTAGTAACTTTGAATAACAACTGATATATTGCTTTTTTCCAGTATCAGAGAAAGGAGCTTCCATATCTTCCACACTATTCTTTATATTAATGTAACTCCATTTCGTTCAACATTCTTCCAGCAATTTTGGTAAACATACGGAAGGCAACATTGTCACAATTGTGGATGATGCACAGTGAGTAGCAACACAAAATCTTATACAGCAAGGACTAATGGGTGGAGAAGGAGCAGCTATTTATTCAGCAATGTTTCCCGAATGCCTGCTACGTGCTGGGCACCATTCCAGGCACTGGACATACAGCAGTGAGCAAATCAAGTCCCTGACCTCGTGGAGCCCACATTCTAATGGGGAAACAACAGTTCACAAATAAACCAAAATGGATACAATGAAAAGGATACGAGAAACACCATAAAAAAAAAAAAAAAAAAACTAGAGCAAAGTGAGGGGACAGACAAAGATGGGGAAACGTTCTACCAGACATGATGATCACCCATGTGACCCACGGGAAGGATTAAGGCAGATTTTGCTGCCGCGGAAGAAAGAACTCGTTATGAATCCCATCAGGCGGCAAGCTCCGCTCAGTGGAGTATTCTGGAGTGGAGGACTTCTCAACACGAAGTTCTGTATCAAAGATTCTCTCAAGTAGTTCTCATATCAGCCTGTTCCAAAATTCTTTTTAATTACTGATCAAAATTTGTAAATATAAGCTTGCAACTCCAACTGAAGTTAAAATTTGACCACAGCCACTACATAGGATTTTTGATAAAGGAAATATTTGGAATAGAAATTTACTGAATGATGTTTCTAACATACTTACCCATTTGATAAAGAAAACTTATGAATGTTGCTATCTTCTCTCTGATTTAGAAATAAATAGTATAGAAAATAATAGCCCCTTCTCTACCTTCTACAAAGATATGGTTCCTTCCCACGCCAGGGCACCATTCCATTTCTTCCCCACTGAGACTTGCATATGTTTCATCATCAGACAGGAATCCTGACCTTCTGTTGGCATTGTGCTGTTGCTGTTCAATCGCTAAGTCCTGTCTGACTCTTTGCAACCCCGTGAACTGCAGCTTATCAGGCTTCCCTGTCCTTCAGAATCTCTCAGTTTGCTCAGACTCACATCCATTGAGTTGGTGATCCCATCCAACCATCTCATCCTCTGTCGTCCCCTCCTCCTCCTGCCCTCAATCTTTCCCAGCATCAGGGTCTTTTCCAATGAGTCAGCTCTTCGCATCAGGTGGCCAAAGTATTGGAGCTTCAGCTTCAGCATCAGTCCTTCCAATGAATATTAAGGACTGATTTTCTTTAGCATGGACTGGTTTGATCTCCTTGCAGTCCAAGGGACTCTCATCTTCTCCAGCACCACAGTTCAAAAGCAACAATTCTTCGGCATTCAGCTTTCTTTATGGTCCAACTCACATCCACACATGACTACTGGAAAAATCACAGCTTTATATGGATCTTGGTCTGCAAAGTAATGTCTCTGCTTTTTAATACACTGTCTAGGTTTGTAATAATTCCATATATTGTGGTAATTAAATTATCATCAGATAGGTATTCTGACACTATATTGGCTTTATATTTTGTGGCAGTTAAATTAATATGTAGGCTCAGTTCAGTTCAGTCACTCAGTCATGCCTGACTCTTTGTGACCCCATGAACCACAGCACGCCAGGCCTCCCTGTGCTTCACCAACTCCTGCAGTCCACCCAAACCCATGTCCATTGAGTTGGTGATGCCATCCAACCATCTCATCCTCTGTCGTCCCCTCCTCCTCCTGCCTCCAATCTTTCCCAGCATCAGGGTCTTTTCCAGTGAGTCAGCTCTTCGCATCAGGTGGCCAAAGTATTGGAGTTTCAGCTTCAGCATCAGTCCTTCCAATGAACACCCAGGACTGATCTCCTTTAGGATGGACTGGTTGGATCTCCTGCAGTCCAAGGGACTCTCAAGAGTCTTCTCCAACACCACAGTTCAAAAGCATCAATTCTTTGGTGCTCAGCTTTCTTCACAGTCCAACTCTCACATCCATACATGACCACTGGAAAAACCATAGCCTTGACCAGATGAACCTTTGTTAATAAAGTAATGTCTCTGCTTTTGAATATGCTATCTAGGTTGGTCATAACCTTCCTTCCAAGGAGTAAGCGTCTTTTAGTTTCATGGCTGCAGTCACCATCTGCAGTGATTTTGGAGCCCCCAAAAATAAAGTCAGCCATTGTTTCCACTGTTTCCCCATCTATTTCCCATGAAGTGATGGGACCAGATGCCATATGATCTTAGTTTTCTGAATGTTGAGCTTTAAGCCAACTGTTTCACTCTCCTCTCTCACTTTCATCAAGAGGCTCTTTAGTTCTTCACTTTCTGCCTTAAGGGTGGTGTCATCTGCATATCTGAGTTTATTGATATTTCTCCCTGCAATCTTGATTCCAGCTTGTGCTTCCTCCAGCCCAGCATTTCTCCTGATGTACTCTGCATAGAAATTAAATAAGCAGGGTGACAATATACAGTCCTGATGTACTCCTTTTCCTATTTGGAACCAGTCTGTTGTTCCATGTCCAGTTCTAACTGTTGCTTCCTGACCTGCATACAGGTTTCTCAAGAGGCAGATCAGGTGGTCTGGTATTCCCATCTCTTTCAGAATTTGCCGCAGTTTATTGTGATCCACACAGTCAAGGGCTTTGGCATAGTCAATAAAGCAGAAATCGATGTTTTTCTGGAACTCTTAATATAATATAACAATATTATATAATATAGGTAGTGTTCTGTAATTATATTATGCCTTCCCTGGTGGTTCAGTCCACAAGGAATCCCCCTGCCAATGCAGGAGACCTGGGTTCGATCCCTGGGGTTGGGAAGATCCCTTGGAGAAGGAAATGGCAACCCACCCCAGTATTCTTGCCTGGAAAATCCCATGGCCAGAGGAGCCTGTTGGGCTACAGTCCATGGGGTCGCAAAGAGTCATCCAAGACTTTTGGATTAAACACGCGCACACACACGTTTGATATAAGGCCTGCCACGTGGTAAGTTCTGGCAGGATGACTGCTTAGAGGGCTGCAGTTCACCGCTCTTCCCTGCGTCTGTGCCCTTCGCCCTGTGACTTTCCATCAAAAGGTGGAAGCTATTTCTCACCCTGGCATAGCCTTTTGCCTTGTTTTGGCTGGCAGATGTGGCAACAGTAAAGGTATAACACTTTCAAACCGACACCTCAAGAGGTTCTTGAATGCTTTTGTTTTCTCTTGGAACCATGTCTCCACTATGAAAATAAATCCACTTTATCCAAGTAGATAATGAGAGACCACAGAGAGACAAATAGATCCCAGCCACGGCTTTACTCAGCCTGCAGTTAGCTTTCCTTAAGAATGAGCCAGCCTGCTTACACCAGCCATGTCTCACTCAAGACTGTACAAATTCCTAACCAATGCACACACTTACATCTTTTATCCCAGTTTTGCTTTTCAGACACACAGAAATAGTTAACTGAAACACACATGTTCAATACATGGTATCTGTCATCATCATCATCCTGTTACAAATACATACAGATACTGGGCTTTTAGACTACTGCAACAGATACGAGGAAAAATGCTTTACTAAAAAGTCTCCAGACTGCCTGCTACTCAGTTCCTTCTAAATTCTCCCAGGCACCCCAACTGAGAAAATTAACTCTCCATTCAATCTCCACTTTTCCCTTATCTCATCTGTGTAGAACCCACACAATCCTTGGGAGAGTAATTCAAGGTCACACGGCCTTGACATTCATTCATAGAATGAAAGATTCTTTCACTCACAAGATCATTTGTCCAATGGTCAACACCAACTTACAGTTCTAGAATCAACAGCAAACATCAAGTTTACTAAATATTAAAAAGCAGAGATATTACTTTGCCAACAAATGTCCATCTAGTCAAGGCTATGGTTTTTCCAGTGGTCATGTATGGATGTGAGAGTTGGACTGTGAAGAAAGCTGAGCACCGAAGAATTGATGCTTTTGAACTGTGGTGTTGGAGAAGACTCTTGAGAGTCCCTTGGACTGCAAGGAGATCCAACCAGTCCATCCTAAAGGAGACCAGTCCTGGGTGTTCATTGGAAGGACTGATGCTGAAGCTGAAACTCCAATATTTTGGCCACCTGATGCAAAGAGTTGACTCATTGGAAAAGACTCTGATGCTGGGAGGGATTGGGGGCAGGAGGAGAAGGGGACGACAGAGGATGAGATGGCTGGATGGCATCACCGACTCAATGCACGTGAGTTTGAGTGAACTCCGGGGGTTGTTGATGGGCAGGGAGGCCTGGCGTGCTGTGGTTCATGGGGTCGCAAAGAGTCAGGCACGACTGAGCGACTGAACTGAACTGAACTGAAATGGCATTATAATTAAAATGAGAAAAGCCATTTTTAACACTATTGTTTCAACTTTGCCAGTAATGAAATAAATATATACAAAATTAATTATATTCTTCCCAGAAAATATTCAATTATTTATACATTTACAAACAGCCATGCATAAAGATATGGAAATGACAGGATTTCCAGCTCATGAGGAGAACATTAAATGGTACAACTCTTTAGAATGGGAATCTGGGTGTGTTTATAAAAAAAAAAAAAAACTCTAAAAATCATTATCTCTATTGTTTTGGCAATTCTAACTCTAGATATTTACCTAGAGGGAATAATTAGAAATGTGTGGAAAGGTGTGTGCATGCAAAGGGTATCTATAATAGCACTAATCATTTGGCAACCCACTCTCATGTTCTTGCCTGGAGAATCCCAGGGGCGGGGGAGCCTGGTGGGCTGCCGTCTATGGGGTCGCACAGAGTCGGGCACGACTGAAGTGACTTAGCAGCAGCAGCAGTCATAACACTGAAGAACTGGAACACACTAACAGTGAGGAGTCGGTCAGTGCGCTCGCGCGTGCACACGCTCCTGCCACCCTGAGCCAGAGGACTCCGCTGTGGGACCTTCCTGTGCGCTGTGGAACGCCCAGCGGCACCCCTGACCCCCACCCACTGGCAGTAACACCCTCCAGCTGTGACAACCACAAACGACTCCAGAAATCGCCAAATGTCGCCAGATGGCAAAATCTCTCCCAGATGAGAATCAGTGATACATATATAGCTTCCCATATACAGTGATAAAAAATTTATATTTAATCGTATATCTCTTAATAATTCAATAAAGCTAAAGGGAGAAAGATATTACACTTCGGTTGAAACCAGGATTTTATAATAAATCCCACATCCTTTCCCCCTAGCCCCATTAAAAAGAGCAAAGTTATCAGAGAGCGTTTCTGAAACAGAAAATTGTTTGTTATATATTTTTAAGCAAAAAGCAGGCAGAAGACTAGTGAATATCTCATTCTGAGTATGAAAAATAATATGAGAAGGATATACGCTAAAATGTTAAAATCTGTTATATCTGGATGGTGGGATTATAGTTACTCTTTTTTTCTCTTTCGTTCATATATTTTCTTGTAATCTATGATTTAGCACAGGTTCTTTTAATAATCAGAAAAATAAATTTAAAGTAAGTATCTACAAAGTCTCTGCAGATCAGATCCTGAGTTGAAAACTGTAGGAACCAGCTCTTGGTTACTGGAATAGAAGGTGTGTAGAGGCAGCAGCAGCGGTTGGCTATTGTCGGTTACAGAGGTGATGAGAAGTCTGGGGAGCCAGGCTTGAAAGGCGCATCACAGGAGCATCAGCCGCATCTCAGGCCAAGGCCGAGGCTGAGCGATGGGAGCAGCCTCATCGGTGCAGAGAGGCTGAGACACCATGGCCACTGGGCTCACTTTGGCCACTAGCTCTTTTTTTTAGGTAATATTTTCACCTTTCTATGTGTCTATATTTGCTAGGTTGTATGTTTGGGAAACAAAACCAACCAGAACAATTCTTTAATCCTATAATCAGGAGTGGCATCTATCTATCCATACAGAGAATACTCTGTGCACCTAATCAACACCACTCGCTCATGTCTATTTCTCTTGAGCTAATTCTAAATATTAGAATTTTTCTTAACATTAATTTAATTCAAATCCTGAGAGGTCACCCTGACATTCCAGGCAAGAGAGCCATTCTCCACCGTGGATGAACAAAATGCAGTGTGGTCTGGCCCAGTGAGTGTTAGCAGTGAGGACAGCCAAGGGAATTATCTTTTGTTTCTTTCTTTCAGAAAGAAAAGTAAAACCATTCACTAAATATTTAATCTGACCCCAATAAAATACAGTCTTCCCCTCTCCTGAAGATATTTTAAGTCTCCTGAAGGCCTGCCCCCACAAGTCAGTCACAGGACTTATTTCAGATGAAAACATACACCATTCACATAATCCAAAGGAAAGGACTTGTCAGTCTCTTTTCTGACGGGTCAGGTTCGCGTCAGCACTTCCCACGCTTTCCATCCTCATCTTTAGGGGTTGGTATTTGTGGGATATGATAGGGTCAGAAGTCCATGAAACAAACCAGTTGTTTAAGAGGGAATTAAAGAGCTTTATGTAACCCCTTGACTTCTGGCCACTAGAAAGAACACACTCTATTGAATGGAACGACAAGAAACTAAAACCCATAGATAATACACAGACCTATCTGCTTTTAATTTTGTTCTGAATCACCCCGTTCTCTTTATCCATTAACTGTTCATTGTTGAACCATCTAAAAGTGTCCCTGAAATAGAGAAAGCTTTCCTGGTTTAAGCTTCAACTATTCTGTACACTTTTCATCCCATCTAAAAATGACCACTAGGAATCCCTGGAGGAGGAAAAGGAAACCCACTCTAGTATTCTTGCCTGGGAAATCCCACGGATTTCCAGTCTGGTAGACTCCAGTCCATGTGGTTGCAAAGAGTCGGACACAATTTAGTGACTTCGTTCCTGCTAAGTCGCTTTAGCTATCTCTGACTCTTTGTGATCATATGGACCATAACTCGCCACTGTCCTCTGTCCATGGGATTCTCCAGGCAAGAATACTAGAATGGATTGCCATCCCCTCCTCCAGGGGATCTTTCCAACCCAGGGATCCAACCTTCGTCTCTCAGGGCTCTTGCACCGGCAGGCGGGATCTTCACCACTAGCGCCACCCGGGAAGCAACTCAACAAAAATGAGCAAGAAGCAGAGGGGGAGTGAGGCTCCAGGGTGTGCAGTGGGAAGTGCAGGGAGGGGAGCGAGGCTCCAGGATGTGCAGTGGGAAGTGCAGGGGGGAGAGTGAGGCTCCAGGGTGTGAAGTGGGAAGTGCAGGGGGGAGAGTGAGGCTCCAGGGTGTGCAGTGGGAAGTGCAGGGGGGAGAGTGAGGCTCCAGGGTGTGAAGTGGGAAGTGCAGGGGGGAGAGTGAGGCTCCAGGGTGTGAAGTGGGAAGTGCAGGGGGGAGAGTGAGGCTCCAGGGTGTGAAGTGGGGAGTACAGGGGGGAGAGTGAGGCTCCAGGGTGTGCAGTGGGAAGTGCAGGCGGTGGGACTTGGAGTCTTGTACTGGGTTGGGGGTGCAGCCAGGGGGTGAGGACTGCAGGCTTGAAAGTCAAAAAGGCTTTCAGTTTTCTTTCCTGAAAATGGAAAACCTTGAGTATAGCCAGTAGGACATAAGTGACTCCATACATTCTACCTGTTATTATTTTTGCAACATCTGTTTCTACTTACACTAGAGATGGGTAGAGAAAGGACAGACGGACTGACAGGTCCAAGATGCTTTCCTCATCCAGCACTAAATGGGCATCAGCAATACCCACATTCCGGCCAGGGGAAGGAAATGTGCTTAAGTCACCACTAACTTCCTGTCTGGTGACTTTAGAAATGGAAATGTTTCCAGTAATGGAAAATGTTCAAGTATGAAGCTGGTTAAGACTTATGAGATGTGCTCATAATTGCATGCTGCAGATAATGGTAAATGCTGCTATTACATTAATAACATAGAAAATTCCAAAAACAACTAGGATTCTGTAGCAGCTGCAAGGACCATTAGCCGTCTTCATTGATTTGTGCAGTTGGTTTGGAAGTGGTGATTCTTATACTGTACTGAGAAACCGTTTTTGTGCTGCCACTTTTTAATATCAAATGATATTTCAGTATAAACACATTGGCCAGTTAAACAAATGAGTGGAAATCCACTTTAACTAATGCTAAGTATGGAAAGCATGATGGGCATAGTAATCTATGGACGGCTAACAACCTGGGCTAAGGCTTCAGCAGGGGCCCCCGTCTACATGCAGCTTCTCACCCAAGCTCTCCTTAGGGTAAGGAAAAGGCATCACAAAAGTCAAGTCAAACTGAGCTCCTGACAGAGTTCACCCTCCCCAACCTGTTAGATGCCAACTACATACTGCCCATTGCTGAAACCAGCTGTGATGTCGTCCTCTTTTTTTTTATGCTTCTACCCAACTGATGGGCAAATTCCATCAGTTTCACTTTTAAATGTGTATCCAGAATCTTATCACTTCTTTGAAGTGTAGTTGACACGGCCATCACCTTTTGTCAGTGTTATTCCAATAATGATAATATTAACAAATAGTTGACAGTATAATGGCTTGCCAATATAATTCCCAGGTTGTTCAGCAGTGAGGAACTCGCCTACCAATGCAGCAGACATGGGTTCCATCTCTGGGTGAGGAAGATCCCCTGGAGAAGGAAATGGCAACCCACTCCAGTATTCTTGGCTGGGAAATCCCATGAACAGAGGAGCCGGGTGGACTAGAGTCCACAGGATCTCAAAGACTCGGACGTGACTGAGCAACTCAGCATGCCACAGGCTAATGTCACAGGTATATTTTATACATAACACTTAACACTTCAATTCATCCTCACACCAACCTGATGAAATATGTACTATTATCACTTATTTGTGAGCTTCCCAGGAGGTGCTAGTGGTAAATAACCTGCCCACCTGCCAATGCAGGAGACAGAGAGACTCAGGATAGATCCCTGGGTCGGGAAGGTCCCCCGGAGGAGGACACGGCAACCCACGCGCAGTGTTCTTGCCTGGAGAGTCCCACGGACAGAGGAGCCTGGAGGGCTGCAGTCAGTGGGGTCGCAAAGGCAGACCCGCCTGGAGCCATTTAGCGTGTATGCATCCCTGTTTTACAGACGAGGGAACCGAGGCACTGGCTTCATGAAAGTGAGCTTCTCGAAAACGGCAGAACCGGTGTCCGGGCCGCACTGCTGTCTGCGCCCACCACGAGGGTCCATTCTCAGCGCGTGCACGCGTGCTCAGTCACGCTCCACTCTTTGTGACCCTGTGGACTGTAGCCCCCACAGGCGCCTCTGTCCATGGGATTTCCCAGGAATGGGTTGCCATTTTCTCCTCCAGTGGATCTTCTGGACCCAGGGATTGAACCTGAGTGTCCTGCATTGGGAGGTGGATTCTTTACCACTGAGCCATCAGGGAAGCCCCTATTATCAGCACAGCAGCTGTCATGTAAGTCTTGTCAAGACAGTCCTGTAACCTAAACTTTCCAAGGGCTTCCTACATCACTCAGAAAAAAAAAAAAAAAAAAGCCAAGCCTGGAGGAAGGCCCACAGCATCCTAAATGACCTCATTTCCTTCACATGTCCTCACCAGTCACCAACACCAGTTAGTTCAGAAAATTCCAGGTACACTCTGCTTTAGGCCCATGCACAGAAATCTACATAAAGAAGACTGAGCACCGAAGAACCGATGGTTTTAAATTATGGTTCTAGAGAAGACTCTTGAGAGTCCCTTGGACTGCAAGAAGATCAAAGCAGTCCATCCTAAAAGAAATCAGGCCTGAATATTCATTGGAAGGACTGATGCTGAAGCTAAAGCTCCAATACTTTGGCCACCTGATGCAAAGAGCAGACTCTGAAAAAGTCCCGGATGCTGGGAAAGATTGAAGGCAGGAGAAGGGGACTGCAGAAGATGAGATGGTTGGATGGCATCACTGACTCAGTGTGCGTGAGTTTGAGCAAGCTCTGGCTTACAGTGAAGGACAGGGAAGCCTGGCGTGCTGCAGTCCATGGGGTTGCAAAGGGACCGAACAACAGCAGCAGAAATCCGTACTGCCCTCTCCTTCTCATCCACCAGCTCCTGACTCAAAGTTCGCCTTCTCACTGAACGCAGCCCTGATCACCATTTAGGCGTGCACCTCTCCCCACCCCAGAATTTCTGATCTGCTCTTCTGGATTTGCTTTTCTCCATAGCAGTCATCATTTTTCTAACACAATATGTTAGAATATGATTTATTTAGAATAAAATATGTATTTTGCTTTTCTGTTTTATTATCTTTCTTCCCTTATCAACCGCCAAAGGCCACTGCTTTTTGTCTTCATCGCTGTGCCCATACTGCCTAGAATAGGGTCTGGCACATAGTACATGCTTAATATATAAGCGTTGAATTAATGCATAAACATGTGTATCTTATATGAGGTAAAAATCATTATCTGGCTTGAAAAATTATGTCTGTAGTGTTTATAAGTGAAGTAAAGAACATGAGCATACTTGTGATGGTTATAAAATGGACCAATGGGTTATATACTTCCGCTTAGGACAGAGCCTAATCTTGTCCCTGCTAACCACACTGAACTCTAAGCATATGTCCTTTTCTTAGAAAACAGTCCTATTTATTTACTTATTTTTGGCCGTGCCAGGTCTTGATCGCCGCGTGCAGCCGTCTCCCTAGCTGCAGCCCAGGGCTTCTCACTGCGGCGGCTTCCCGTTGCAGAGCAGGGGCACCGGGGTGCGTGGGCTTCAGTAGTTTCGGCACAGCGGCTTAGTTGCTATGTGGCATGTGGATCTTCCCGGACCAGGGGTTGAACCTGTGTCTCCTGCACTGGCAGGCAGATTCTTAACCACTGGACCCCCAGGGAAGTCCTAAGCATTTACACTTTAATCTTTACACTCCACCTTATCCCTCCTTTTCTCCAAGACTGTAGACTTTTGTTTTGTCCTCTTTCTTTCTTTCGTTTCTTTTATTTCAATGTTAATCTGGTTTTGCTGCATAAAAAGACTGATGAGTTGGGTTTTGCCTGAAGCAATTTAATAGAAGCCCTTCACAATCCAGCCCTAGCCCATGGACTCTATAAATTGGATGCTCATCTCTCAAATAATCAGGAAATAGCTATACTTTGAATTTGCCTTCTCCTAGGAGGGCTCTGAAAATCTGATCTATTTATTCCTAAGTTTCTACCGCTATCATCTTTTTTCTCTACTATTCCATATCTTTGGGCATTTCAGCTGCATTGTAATTACTTCGGCATCCTATTTCCTAGACAGGAAGTGGCTTCCACTAGCATGATTTTCTTTACAATATACTAAAGTTAAAACTGTATAGAATATTTGAATGTAGATTTTCATTTTCAAAGTCGTATGCACAAATTTGCTTTATTTTATAAGCTTGCAACATCATTGTGTGATTAAAAAATACCCCACACATTTGAATTTATGACTTGTTATAGCTCAAAGAAATCTTATGTTCAGAAGACAGAAGAGATCAACAGAACAAATCACAATAAGATTTCTCTTGTTTTTGTTTAAATATGTCTACATTCCACTTAAAGCTTAAGACTTTTAGTTTCAATGTTTACTCATTTATTTATGTCTCATTCATAAAACAACTCATAAAGATCAGCTTTCTATAGTACCCTTAATGGTCTTTTGAAGTAAAATTAAACTAAGCTACAGCACAATGCCCTAAAGTCTGCAAATGTTTTAATTTACTAGAGTTATTGTAAGAGACTCTTCTCGCATATCAAACTGTATCTTAAGGGCAGACAGCTTTGTGTTAAATCCACTTCTATTTGCATTTTAACACCATGGTAAGTGAAGAAATTTGATTGCTACTCTTTTTTTTTTGTCTGCAGTATAAAATCCACAAATATAACTGCTAAAAACTGCTTTTAGAAGTTGCATCTAATTCTTTATATTAACTAATGCTATCCATCAAAATTTTTGTTTATATCAAAATGGAAAATCCTAAATAACATGATGATTAAGGTGTTGCCTGAGGAAACAAAATTTAAATGTGATTCTAAATTTATTAAAAATATAACCCTGACGTCTTTTTTTTTTAAGCACTGTTTTTAATATATGCAATATTTGGAAATTTCTTACCTAAGTACAAGCCAACAAATGAAAAGAAACTGAGACCAAATGGAGATGCCCGAGATACATTAACACCATTCAATTGATGTAACTGCCGTTTCCTATTAAAAGCTACTCAGGTCTAGCTGGAAATAAATGAAACAAAGAAGAGTGTTAAATTTATGTTAGAAAATGTCATAAATGGAGTATAGGCGTAGGTTTTAATTAGAACTTTAGTTGATCAACAAACAACCTTTAAGTTTTCTATTTTACTTGCTACTTCATATTTCAAAATTTTCATCATTTGATGTGATCAAAATATGGCAGTCTCCTTATTGCATACACGATGGATTTAGGCAATGTGGATAGAGTGTTATGAATTTAATTAAAAAGAGGAAAACAAAGTCAATGGGAAAATAAAGCTGGTGCTTCAGGAAAAGAAAAAAAAAACACTGATAATTCACTAGCAAAACTGACAGGTTAAAAGTAAAAAGCTTTTTTCATATTGAATTACCAATACGAAGAATGAAACACGGTAATCACTACAGAGTCTATAACCACTGAAAGGCAGTGTGAGTATCCAGCAGTAGGATGAGCACATTTTATAATTTAGAGGCAATGAATCAATTCATCAGAAGCATGAACTATGATCTACATACCCAATATGATATGGACAATTTAAACACAATAATTACTAATGAAAATTTAGTTCATGATTTTAAAACTCCAGTTTGATTGACTTTCAAATTTGAACCAGCCTTCATGCTTGGAATAAACCCCACTTTGTCATGGTGTGTAATTTCGTTCATATTTTGCTTCATTGTATTTGCTAATATTTTATTGAGAATTTTTTTAAGTTAATGAGAGACTGGTCTATCGCTTTACCTATTGGTCTGCCTGTATTTGTTGTCTTCGGTATCAGAGCAATGGTAGCCTCATAAAATGAATTAGGACATGTTTCCTCCTCTTCTATTTTTTGAAACAGAGTGAGTAGAATTCATGTTAGCTCAGTAGAGTTCCCTAGTCAAATCCTCATAGCCTGGAGATATCTTTTACTGGATGTTTGTACTATTTACATTCATTTGTTTTCTAGTAAATAATCCAGTATCTTTTTCCATCAGTATTGGTGCCAGCGGATTTTCTCATGCTATTATTTTCTGGGTCTCAGGGACTTTCAAATGTACTGTAAAATGCTTGATTCTGTAAGAGTCTGGATCCTGTTTAGCCTCCTGTTTGCAGCAGGCAGTCCCCCTGTGTGGTGCGTGCCAGGGGCATGTGGGTGTGTCTGCTCAGCTTCTTGCTGCTCCTTGTCAACCCCCGCAGCAAAGTGGGGCGCTGAGTCCCAGCAGGGGGGGAGGTTTAACCCCCAACAGCCTAGCTGACGCCCTCCCGTGCGCTTAACTGCCTCCAGATGCAGCTGAAAGGGCCGCTTCCCACTGGGCTCAGCTAACGTCAGGGCAGGAGAAGGACGGAGTGGAGGAGCTCGTGGTTCAGCACCTAACACCTGTCCCTGCCTCACGGATGCTGGGAAAGGTGGAGTCTTAGCTTCCCCTGGGATCCACTGGAGGAAGGAGAAAGCAGATTATCAACTACCTCACCCCGCTACCCTCCCTCTTTCTGCTCGACTGCTGCCAAGGCTGGGTGCAGGCTCAGCTCCCCATGGGGGTCTTGCTGACCTGAGGCGGGGGTGAAGGCGAGTGGCCCTGAGTCCAGCCTCACATGGCTTCATGAATTCCAGTTGCTAGGGGTGACCATGGAGGTTCAGTTCACTGCTGTTTGCTTCCCCCAGGAAGAGCATCTCCCTGCTTAGTCCAGGAAGGTGATGAGGAATGGTAGGGATAGGGGAATCATTGTTTAATCCGAGGTTGTTTGAGAAGGCCTTGCTGAGAAGGTGATGTATGAGCAGAGCCCTCGTAGAATGAGGGACGAAGCTGGACGGGAAGACAGGCGTTATGTGTTCTCAGATGGACACAGAGTCTACTTCAAAGTCCTTTGCCAGGAGGTGCCTACAGGGCCTGATGTAGAGCATATATAAGAAACAGTGTCAGATTGCTGTGGACGGACAGGGCATGACCCCTGTAGAAAGCTCTAGAAATGCTGACTTCTACCCTAAATGAGATGGGAAAACTTTGGAGTTTGGAGCAGAGAAGTGATGTAGCCACCATATGTTTTAAGATATTCTAGCATAAACTGGTGGCTTAGTGGTAAAGAATCTGCCTGCCAATGCAGGAGACACAGGTTCGATCTCTGTGTCAGGAAGATCCCCTGGAGGAGGAAAATGGTAACCCGCTTTAGTGCTCTTGCCTAGAATATCCCATAGACAGAGGAGCCTGGAGGGCTGCCGTCCATAGGGTCGCAGAGAGTGGGACATGACTGAGCAATTGAGCTGCACAGCAGAAACTAGAAGCAGGACATAGGCAAAAACAGGACAATTAATAACCAGCAAGAATGTTACTTATTCTAAATGAGAGGCCTGCTGCTGCTGCTAAGTCGCTCCAGTCGTGTCCGACTCTGTGCGACCCACAGACGGCAGCCCACCAGGCTCTCCCGTCCCTGGGATTTTCCAGGCAAGAACACTGGAGTGGGGTGCCATTGCCTTCTCCGAAATGAGAGGACACTGGTCTGAATAAGGATGGCAGTAGTAGAGGTGGCAAATACAGTCATATTCTAGATACACTCTGAAGGCAGAGCTGGGATGGGTTCATAGAGAAATGATGGATAACTCTAGGGTTTTCCATCTGAAGGGCTGAGAGGACGGGTCCTGGTTGCTTTAACACACTGTATAGATCCCTCTGCTGGGCTGACTGATTTTGCTTCCTCAGCTGTGGCACGTGTTGCCAGCAGATAGCCCTCAACCCCGAGGCTTCTCTGGAAACTGACTTCACAAAAATAAGGAAAACCCAAAAGTCTGGAGCTGAGCTGTCTAATATGATGGCTACTAGCCACATACGGCTATTAAAGTAAGTCGTGTCTGACTCTTTGCGACCCCATAGACTGTAGCCTATCAGGCTCCTCCCTCCATGGGATTTTCCAGGCAAGAGTGCTGGAGTGGATTGCCGTTTCCTTCTCCAGTGATAAAACAAAAGCGTCCTTAATTGCATCACCTACATTTCACATGTTTGATATCGACATGTGGCTGGTGGGTACTGTATCAGACACTGAAGGTTTTACAGATGATTTCCATCGCTGCAGAAAGTTCCATTAGATTGGGGCTGGAATAGAGCCACAGGTACCCACCACATTCCTGCCGGTTGAAAAGCATTGTTTGTTCTTTAATGGATCAGTTAGGACTCTTAGTTGCAGGTAACGGAATCCAGTTTTGGGTAACAGATAAAAATGGAGGGTTTTATTTTAAAGATGTGGTGATAACTCTGTCCAAGGGAGACATGAGGCCAAGTCTGGGGAGGCGTTGCCGTTTGGAAGTACTCTCTTGTGTTGCAGTCTCTGCCTTCATTCCTTACTTCATCTTCCTACTGCTCAGGTAATTAACCCCACAGCTCAGTAACTGACCTTTGGCAGTTTCCAGGAAAAGGACCTGACTGGCCCTTATCAGGTCATGTGACTACCCTTTCATATTAGCTACGTGTGGATACATGAGAAGCTGCCACGTGGACACACTGGCCTAAAACACATCCCAGGGAACTGATGCCTCCAGAAGGAAGGTCCCTGTGAATTGAGAGATGCCTTTAACAAGGACTATCATCTGAGTTAGCTTCTGTCCATCAGCATCCTTCTAAGGCATTTTGCTTTGTCTCTGTTTGTTTTTAATTCCTGATTTGAGGTTCCAGAGTGATTTGGCTGTGATATGTGTTACCAGTCCATCCTAAAAGAGATCAGTCCTGAGTGTTCATTGGAAGGACTGATGTTGAAGCTGAAACTCCAATATTTTGGCCACCTGATGCAAAGAGCTGACTCATTGGAAAAGACCCTGATGCTGGGAAAGATTGAGGGCAGGAGAAGGGGATGACAGAGGATGAGATGGTTGGATGGCATCACCGACACAATGGACATGGGTTTGGGTGGACTCCGGGAGTTGGTGATGGACAGGGAGGCCTGGCGTGCTGCAGTCTGTGGGGTCACGAGGAGTCTGACATGACCGATTGACTGAACCGAACTGAACTGAATTGTGTTACCCAATGTGGGTCAGGGACCCCAGAGAACTAATGTGGTTTCATAAAGGGGCTACACGCAGAGATGCAGGCTGAGGGCAGGGGGCCACAAGGAGTATAGGGCAGAGCGGGTCACGGTGTCACCTACAGGCGTTACAGGGCGAGAGTGGGTCACGGTGTCACCTACAGGCGTTACAGGGCAGAGCGGGTCACAGTGTCACCTACAGGCGTTACAGGGCGAGAGCGGGTCACAGTGTCACCTACAGGCGTTACAGGGCGAGAGCGGGTCACGGTGTCACCTACAGGCGTTACAGGGCAGAGCGGGTCACGGTGTCACCTACAGGCGTTACAGGGCAGAGCGGGCCACAGTGTCACCTACAGGCCTTACAGGGCAGAGCGGGCCACAGTGTCACCTACAGGCGTTACAGGGCAGAGCGGGTCACAGTGTCACCTACAGGCGTTACAGGGCGAGAGCGGGTCACGGTGTCACCTACAGGCGTTACAGGGCGAGAGCGGGTCACGGTGTCACCTACAGGCGTTACAGGGCAGAGCGGGTCACAGTGTCACCTACAGGCGTTACAGGGCGAGAGCGGGTCACGGTGTCACCTACAGGCGTTACAGGGCAGAGCGGGTCACAGTGTCACCTACAGGCGTTACAGGGCAGAGCGGGTCACAGTGTCACCTACAGGCGTTACAGGGCAGAGCGGGTCACAGTGTCACCTACAGGCGTTACAGGGCAGAGCGGGTCACAGTGTCACCTACAGGCGTTACAGGGCAGAGCGGGTCACAGTGTCACCTACAGGCGTTACAGGGCAGAGCGGGTCACGGTGTCACCTACAGGCGTTACAGGGCAGAGCGGGTCACGGTGTCACCTACAGGCGTTACAGGGCAGAGCGGGTCACGGTGTCACCTACAGGCGTTACAGGGCGAGAGCGGGTCACGGTGTCACCTACAGGCGTTACAGGGCAGAGCGGGTCACGGTGTCACCTACAGGCGTTACAGGGCAGAGCGGGTCACAGTGTCACCTACAGGCGTTACAGGGCAGAGCGGGTCACAGTGTCACCTACAGGCGTTACAGGGCAGAGCGGGTCACAGTGTCACCTACAGGCGTTACAGGGCAGAGCGGGTCACAGTGTCACCTACAGGCGTTACAGGGCAGAGCGGGTCACAGTGTCACCTACAGGCGTTACAGGGCAGAGCGGGTCACAGTGTCACCTACAGGCGTTACAGGGCAGAGCGGGTCACAGTGTCACCTACAGGCGTTACAGGGCAGAGCGGGTCACAGTGTCACCTACAGGCGTTACAGGGCAGAGCGGGTCACAGTGTCACCTACAGGCGTTACAGGGCGAGAGCGGGTCACAGTGTCACCTACAGGCGTTACAGGGCGAGAGCGGGTCACAGTGTCACCTACAGGCGTTACAGGGTAAGAAAAGGAAAATTTCCAGCCCTGGAGACAGAGAGGGCTGTGGGAGGGGTGCTGATCTGTGACAAAAGGAGCACGTCACCCAGAGGAACCCGGAGACCAGAACAACGGAACACCTCCGCTCCGCTCCTTTCTGTACTGCGGATGGGGCGGGCACTTCTCATCAGCTGCTTCAACTCTAAGTCAGGACGCAAGGGAGCCTGTTGACAATTTCCATACCAATGAGCCTCTGAGGGACTAAGATTTTTTTAAAAAGGCTAGGGATGTTGAGCATCTTTTCATGTGTTTGTTAGCCATCTGTATGTCTTCTTTGGAGAAATGTCTATTTAGTTCTTTGGCCCATTTTTTGATTGGGTCATTTATTTTTCTGGAGTTGAGCTGGAGGAGTTGCTTGTATATTTTTGAGATTAGTTGTTTGTCGGTTGCTTCATTTGCTATTATTTTCTCCCATTCTGAAGGCTGTCCTTTCACCTTGCTAATAGTTTCCTTTGATGTGCAGAAGCTTTTAAGGTTAATTAGGTCCCATTTGTTTATGTTTGCTTTTATTTCCAATATTCTGGGAGGTGGGTCATAGAGGATCCTGCTGTGATGTATGTCAGAGAGTGTTTTGCCTATGTTCTCCTCTAGGAGTTTTATAGTTTCTGGTCTTACATTTAGATCTTTAATCCATTTTGAGTTTATTTTTGTGTATGGTGTTAGAAAGTGGTCTAGTTTCATTCTTTTACAAGTGGTTGACCAGATTTCCCAGCACCTCTTGTTAAAGAGATTGTCTTTAATTCATTGTATATTCTTGCCTCCTTTGTCAAAGATAAGGTGTCCATATGTGCGTGGATTTATCTCTGGGCTTTCTATTTTGTTCCATTGATCTATATTTCTGTCTTTGTGCCAGTACCATACTGTCTTGATAACTGTGGCTTTGTAGTAGAGCCTGAAGTCAGGTAGGTTGATTCCTCCAGTTCCATTCTTCTTTCTCAAGATCGCTTTGGCTATTCGAGGTTTTTTGTTTTTCCATACAAATTGTGAAATTATTTGCTCAACATCACTCATTATCAGAGAAATGCAAATCAAAACCACTATGAGGTACCATTTCACACCAGTCAGAATGGCTGCGATCCAAAAGTCTACAAATAATAAATGCTGGAGAGGGTGTGGAGAAAAGGGAACCCTCTTACACTGTTGGTGGGAATGCAAACTAGTACAGCCACTATGGAGAACAGTGTGGAGATTCCTTAAAAAACTGGAAATAGAACTGCCTTATGATCCAGCAATCCCACTGCTGGGCATACACACTGAGGAAACCAGAAGGGAAAGAGACACGTGTACCCCAATGTTCATCGCAGCACTGTTTATAATAGCCAGGACATGGAAGCAACCTAGATGTCCATCAGCAGATGAATGGATAAGCAAGCTGTGGTACATATACACAATGGAGTATTACTCAGCCATTAAAAAGAATACATTTGAATCAGTTCTAATGAGGCGGATGAAACTGGAGCCTATTATACAGAGTGAAGTAAGCCAGAAGGAAAAACATAAATACAGTATACTAACGCATATATATGGAATTTAGAAAGATGGTAACAATAACCCTGTGTACAAGACAGCAAAAGAGACACTGATGTATAGAACAGTCTTATGGACTCTGTGGGAGAGGGAGAGGGTGGGAAGATTTGGGAGAATGACATTGAAACATGTAAAATATCATGTAAGAAACGAGTTGCCAGTCCAGGTTCGATACATGATACTGGATGCTTGGGACTAGTGCACTGGGACGACCCAGAGGGAGGGTATGGGGAGGGAGGAGGGAGGAGGGTTCAGGATGGGGAACACATGTATACCTGTGGCAGATTCATTTTGATATTTGGCAAAACTAATACAATTATGTAAAGTTTAAAAAAAAAAAAAAGGCTAGGGACTTTTTCAGTGGTTAACAATTCCAGTGGTTAAGAATTTGCCTTGCAGTGCGAGGGATGTAGGCTCGATCCCTCATCAGGGAACTAAGAGCCCACACGGGGCAGGGACACTCAGCCCCCACGCCACAGCTAGAGAGCCCGGGTGCTGAGAGTAAGACCCAACTCAGTGAAACAAAGAAAGATGCATTTAAAAATAGAGAATAAATTTAAAAAAATAACTTAAAGGAGAGCTACAGGGCAGTGGCCATGAGTACACACCCTGAAGTCTCTCTGCAAGGTAGACTATGCCTGCGCTGGCCAGCTGGACAAAGCTGCTTTTCCTCCACTGACGTGGGATTTCAATTTTTAAGCTTAAGCCTCTGTTAAGAAGACAATTTCATGTTTTTGTCATATTTACTTAAAAAATAAAATAATAAAATGCACCATATTCTTGAACTTATCTGGAAGACAGCACATGCGCAATAGATTTAATCTGCTGAGTATTATTTTCAGGGAATTGCAACCTCCCCGTGTTATTGGTCTGCAGTGAGCCCAGTGAACAGTAGAAATAAACCTGGTCTGTCCCTGTTGGTAGGGTGCGACACAGGTGAGGTTGCCCGGGGACGGCTGTAGCCTCCACCGGGAAAAGGCGACAGGCTAATCCCAATCGCCCAGGTGAGCTAGAGAGGCTCTCTTTTGTTGATTTTGGATTTCTCCTCCGTTGGAGCCTCAGGCTACTGTGTACTTCAGATGGCATGTTTGTTCAGATGCTTGCCTGCTCTCCGTCAAAGAGGATTTAGTAAGCTCGCTCTTGGGTTCTTTGGCTCTAATTGGTAACACAGGAGTCATAATGTATTTCAAGTTTTCAATTCCATTCTTCAGAGGTGCCCTGGGATTCTTGGCAAATGACTGGTCAGAGATGAAATCATCATTAGACAAAGAGGGGCTCCTCTCTTGGTTGGTGTGCTGTTCATGGTGCTTGGTGAGAAATCTGTGTTTCAGCAAGAACGTGGAAGTTTTAAAAGTGAACAAGAAGATAAATTTGCTTTCTGTTAAAAATGTTCCCTTTGCTTTATGAATGAAACAAATCCTCTCCTCCTCACTTTGAAGAGTTCCTTTTCCAAACAAGAAGTTAAGGAAAGGAATCCATAATTGACAATTTTAGCAGATGTTTATTCTGCCCGACAACAAACTAAGAATACCATTTCTTCAGCTCACTAATGAATTCTTCATTCCACAAGTGGTAATCTACTGAGACGTGTGTGTCAAGTCACTAAACGTGAGAGTGTGTTTACGCGTGCTAAGTCACATCTGCCGTATCCAGCTCTTTGCGACCCTAGGGACTGCAGCCCACCAGGCTCCTCTGTCCATGGGGATTCTCCAGCTGAACCCACATCTCTTGACTCCCACTTGGCAGGGAGTTCTTTACCACGAGAGCCACCTGTGCTGCGTGCTCTGCTGAGTTGCTCCGTCAGGTCTGACCCTTTGCGACCCCGTGGACTGCAGCCTACCAGGCTCCTCTGTCCATGGGATTCTCCAGGCAAGAGTACTGGAGTGGGTTCCCACACCCTCCTCCAGCGGATCTTCCTGACCCAGGGATCGAGCCCAGATCTCCCACATTACGGGCAGATTCTTTACTTTCTGAGCCACCAGGGAAGCCCCGCGCCAACTGGGAAGCCCCAAATATTAGAGTACTCAAGGCTATTTCTGTGTCTTCTTATTTCACTTTGTATACTTTTAGGTCAGTTTCATCCCCTCATAAATTCAATGACCATCTCTAGTTCAGAGTTTTATTTTAGACTTCTTTTCTACTACCTTTTTGTCCTCTCTTGTTTTATTTTTTCAAAAGTACTTCAAATTAAAAAGATGTAGAACCAAACTCATGATCGTCCCAGAAAACTTGGTTTTTATCCCATATGTCTTTCCCTACATTCTTCTTACAATCATGTAAGTAAGAAACCAGGAATAAACTTTAGCATTTTTCTGGGTAACTCTTCATCCAATCCATTACCAATTCCTATCAATTTTCTGATGAAACTTCTATTTAGCTTCATCAATAACACTCTAGTAAAGCCACTGTCAGAATTCATCCCAGTCTACCTGCAATAGCTCATAATTTATGCCCTTATTCTGTCCTCCTTACAATCTACTCTTCATTCTAAGACCAGGGGGCTCCTTGAAAACAAAAACTAATCATAACAGGCAAACACACGCTCTCATGCTCAACACCACTTAAACAACCGATGGCTTTCCAGTGCTTTGGTGCTTCCACTGCTAATTACATCGGAGAAAACCCTGGTCACACAGGCAACAGAGCCTTGCGTGTTCCGGCCGCCGCCTCCCTTTCCAGCTGCGCCTCTCCAGGTTGGCCCCGACTCTCCCACGAGCCGCAGGACTGTGCTCTTCCAGGCACAGGGATTTTGCACCTGCTGTTCTCCCTGGCCAGGAAGTTCCTGTCCTCCTTGTTACGTTAAGGAAATCCTCTTAGGCCCACCTGACTCAATCACACAGCCCTGTATGCTGGGTCCATACTCTGCAACCTTCCCTTCCCCGGCTGTGAGGGCCCAGACTGTGCTCAGTGCATCTTTGGCAGTTTTACCTCAGGAGGGACTCCCTGTGCTTCAGCTGCCTCACCTGTACACAGGAATAATGAGATGTCCTTCGCAGGGTTTCTTTAACTGTTAAACGAGACACATCACCTTCTTAGGACAAGGCCCGAGTCGGACAGAGACAGCTCCTGACGCCGGCCACCGTCACTGCATCTTTTGTTCGTTTAACCTCCAGGGCCCTGTGGTTCATAAACAGTGGCTGCTCCACTTACATTCGGAAGATTGGTGAGAACCTACTGTATGACCCGGGGAAGAAACAGGCAGGCATGACCTCCTTGTAGGACGTTTATTAGGTTAACCTTAAAACATGCATTGGGCACAGACAAGCACTGTCTGATTCCACTTCAACCACGTACCTAGCATCGTCAGATTCATAGCGTCACAAAACAGACTGGCAGACGCCGGGGGCCAGGGGCTGGGGGAGCAGGGGATTGAGGCTTAGCGTTTAATGAGGACAAAGTTTCAGTTTATGAAGGTGAAAGCTGCCTGGGATGGATGATGGTGGGGGCTGCAGGGCTGTGTGAAGGCGCTCAGTGCCACTGAGCTGCACAGTTACACGTGGCTAAGATACTATGTTCTGGATTATGCGACTTCGACCACAGTAAAAAAAGAAGACGACTGGAAGACTGAGTAGCTTTCTATCTTAGAGGCCAAATGATCCTCAAATTAGCCTTTCACAGCTGAACTGAAAGCGAGCGTCTACACCTCACATCTAGTTGCACACGCCTTCCAAGTTCTTGCAGTGAGTTGCTTTCTGAGTGCTATTAAGTAGCACGTGCATTCTCCCTAGAGGCTGGCAGGGAGTGATCCATCTGAGGCATGAAACTTTAAATCAACATTTTGTTCCTTAATGGGAAAGTCTTCACTGCTGTTTACATGTCCTCCACTGACAAACACAACATGCCATTTCAGGGCATCAGGACCAATCCTGCAGATAATAGGTCATCGATGACATTTTCAGCCTCAGTAACTATGCCTTTTGTTTGGAGCTTCTTGACGTGTCAAACTCAAGCTGAGCCGTTGAAGAGTGGATGAGAGAGGATCAGTTACAGATCGGTAACTGTTTACTCCGCAGGGAAAACTGATTGTGCGGTGGGCCTCCCGGCCCAGAATGGCTGATGGCAGGAAGAGCAACAGCACCAAAGGCACGGTGCTGACCCGCGTGGACTCCCCGCTGACTCCCTGCTGGGACCCCCTTTCCCGAGGGGTGCCCATCTCCAGGTCGCCAGGGTCGGTGCTGACCCGTGTGGACTCCCTGCTGACTCCCTGCTGGGATCCCCTTTCCCGAGGGGTGCCCATCTCCAGGTCGCCAGGGTAGGTGCTGACCCGTGTGGACTCCCTGCTGACTCCCCGCTGGGATCCCCTTTCCCGAGGGGTGCCCATCTCCAGGTCACCAGGATCGTTGGGTCCTCACAGCTCCTGGCTGCTCCCTTTGGGAGGACTTCCAGGTCCCAACAGGACCCTCCTCACCCAGAGATGCCTGATGAAGAGCAGGCCCCTGTCCCCCGGGAGGACCCACAGCTAACGCCCGGCGGTTCCCACGGTGTAAAAACCCATCCTCTTCTCAAACTGGGACAACTCTGGTGTTCCTTTGGCTCCAGAACTCCCTGTGGGATGAGGCTGAGTCGAGTCAGCACCTAAACCACATCTTTACCCAGCTTTCCCCCACCCCCATCCTGCTTCCTGTACATCCAATCAGGCTTCTCTCCTGAGAGCACCCCCTTACTAATCAGAATTGGTCTCAGACACGGTCTGAAGGAAAGGTGATGTGAGTTTCACTGTGATCATTTCAATCCACCACACAGGCATATCTTAGTACAGAGTCGAAGCTCTGAGGTTGGCATTGGAGAGTTTTGGAAGGAGCCGTGGAAAACCAAGCGAAAGAGCAGAAGGCAGAGTTTTAGTCTGAATGAAGCAACAACCTACTGATACTGTGTCTGCGTGATCTGGCCTCTGGTGATATGAACCGGAAAATCTCTCTGAACTCTGAGATCTAAAAATCCATACCGCCCGGCAGAGGACTGACTGAAGGAAAACCCAGCTAAAGCGATTTTCGGGTGTTCAGATCCTCTGTGCTTAGACTGGAGACACAGGAAGTTCCCTTGAGGAATAAAATGAGTGAGAAAGACTATAAGGGCGGCCATTAGGGACTGTCTCAGCAAAAGGGATTTTCCCAGACTGAATCAGCAGAGAACGATCATTCATAAAATCTGGCAGATATGAAGAAGCCCTTGCTAAAAGAGCACCGATAGCTTCCAGAATATATAAAATAGAGCAGGTGAAAAAATCAATGAAGAGTTGTTTCTCAGGTCTTTGTGTTGGTAGATGTTTAAAGACTCTGTCGCTATGATGATGCCTCTGAACAACTTTTAATAAAAACAAACGTCTTTCCCCAGCTGTGTTTTGAAGCACATTTTTCACGTGTTTGAATACGTTAAGATCCATTTAGCACAGCTTTTAATTTTTTTTGAAATGGTGATTGTCAATTGCTGAATGTTTCTCTGCTCTTTGTTATGCCAGTTATTCTTGGTATCTGAACCCAGAGAATTTTAAAACTAACACTGCAAAAGGTAGTATTGCTTGCCCTAAAGGCAGAAGTAGGAAAAAAAAAAACAAAACAAACACCTTATCCTCAGAACACTCTCAACAACTACCCTGAATTAGGAGGGGAAAACTATCAAAAGTCGCTAACCACAAGGGAAGCGCTTTCTGTCTAAAGGGAAAACTGGTAAAGTGGGATTTTTTTGCTTGTGCGTTTTCAGAACCATAGACGTTTAGAAGGAATAGATGAAAATAATGTGAACTCAAAGAGGGAGAAAGGCCGCTTATAAAAATTAGCATGGCACTTCTGCTGCTGCTGCTTCTAAGTCGCTTCAGTCGTGTCCGACTGTGCGACCCCACAGACAGCAGCCCACCAGGCTCCCCCGTCCCTGGGATTCTCCAGGCGAGAACACTGGAGTGGGTTGCCATTTCCTCCTCCAATGCATGAAAGTGAAAAGTGAAAGTGAAGTTGCTCAGTCATGTCCGACTCTTAGCGACCCCATGGACTGCAGCCCACCAGGCTCCTCCATCCATGGGACTTTGCACTTCAGATATCGACAATTAAACAATAATATTTAATTCTCTATTGAATAATTCAGTCCTCAATCCTCCAGGCCCAGCACTTTCGGTGACAGATTCACATCTGTTATGCAGATATCTTAGCTTAAAATCTCGCTCTCTCTGGGGCCTCTCCTGAGTCCCATCTACACAGCCATCTACAGAGCCATGCAGTCATGCTCTGGAACACCACCCTGTTCTATCTCCTTGCACATTTCCCCTCCAGAAACTCCCATCTGTCTATCTCCCTAACAATCAGCTTGGTTAATTTCCATCCCTTGCTTATAGTGTGTTCAGCTTCCTGTCTAGAACAAGAGCTGGCTTGGTGAACAAGTGCTCACTGGTCAAATATGTGAAGAAAAATAGCCCCACTAGACTCATAGCTCCAATAAAAGAGAAGAGTAGGCATCTTTTGCTCAATGCCTTGGCGGTGTTCTTGGTGCCTGGCATGAAGTAGATGCTCAATAAACATTTGCTGAATAAATAAACTATCCTGGATGTGGATGACAGAGCAGAAAGCAAGTAAGAAAAGGCCCCTGCCCTCAAGGATGCTGTTAAATCATTAACAATACTTGGAGTGGCTCATTAACTCTTGACTTAATGGGAGAAAAAAAAAGAAAGCAAAACAATTGTTTAGAATGAATGGGCCTCCTCTCTGGAATGAGACTTAAATCTGTTTAGCTGTTACATTTTTGTAAATGGCTTAAAGACTGTATATACTTTGTAAATACTATTTAGGGATATTTGATGTCAATTTTTATTTTCTTCTCCTAAGAATCTGGGATAAGGACATTTTATCTGTTCTCATGCGATCAGATCAAGTCTAGTCTCTTCTGAAAATCTACTTTGCACATGTGCCTGACCCCTCTCCACACGCCCTGCACTGGAGCCGGTTGATTCCATTTTTCAGAAACGTATTAATATCATTACATGCTGATTTTCACAGGCGCTATTACTTCACTTGCTCAAGAGTTCACTTTAGCGTCAATGCTTATCAGTTCATATCCAAAAGTTCTGCTTCTTCCAACACATGCTGTGAAATGCCACCGTAATTGCCGACCCAGGGAGGTGACCTCAGTCCCTGAGCTTGGCTCTACAGACACTGCTCTGCCAGAGCAATTAGTTGTCTCCAATGGTTGTTTTATTTTTGCTCAGAGAAGGAGAACAGTTCAACTCATTTTTACTAGTAAATTCAACTTCTATACGTACTGTTGTTGAAAAGAGATTTTCTCATTATCCAGCTCCATGACGCTTCTTGTAGACCACCACGAAGTTCCCCTAGATGGGGAAATCTAACCTGTGTAGTCATTCTATGCCTGACGGCATGCCAGCTATATAGGGGGCACTTATTTAATCTACTGTATTTATTCACATATATTTTTCAATAAAAATATTGGGCATCTGTATGCCACTCATATACAGATGAAGGCAGTAGGGCCCCTGTCCTCAGACACTCAGTCGATGGCATGAAGACAGGCACAGGACTGAATACAAACAAGGATGTTTCTCTCTTTGACCGCTCTGGATAACGGGAAACTGACAGTTTCGGAACTCTGAGTATCCATAGCACGTGTGCGTCTCGGCTTTGTTAACTTAAGAGAGCGCGTCTCTTCTCATGCTGCTTGACTCTGAATCAGCTCCATTTCTGCCGTAATGCCAGGGAAAGAGAGAGCGTTACCGTCACTGTTCTATTAAAGGCTGTTTTCCATTACACAAAGCACTTGGGGGGACCTGGAGGAGGAGTGCCCACCAAGAGAAGCCAATTCTATTCTCTGTTCTATTGATCCACAAGGGAAATAATTCCAAAGATACACTGGTTGGGGAGAGAAATTGAACTTCCTGGGTTAGCTTTATAGTAGTATTTCTAAACAGAGCCATCTACATAAACACCATTCCCCACGATGGATTGGCTCTCATTTCCATGAGGAAGTGCAGTTTCTCCAAGAGTGAGAATACGGTCTGGAAATCAACTCAGTTCAGTTCAGTTCAGTCACTCAGTTGTGTCCGACTTTTTGCAACCCTATGAATCGCAGCACGCCAGGCCTCCCTGTCCATCACCAACTCCCAGAGTTCACCAAGACTCACGTCCGTCGAGTCAGTGATGCCATCCAGCCATCTCATCCTCTGTTGTCCCCTTCTCCTCCTGTCTCCAATCCCTCCCAGCATCAGAGTCTTTTCCAATGAGTCAACTCTTCGCATGACGTGGCCAAAGTACTGGAGTTTCAGCTTTAGCATCAGGCTGATCTCCTTCAGCATGGACTGGTTGGATCTCCTTTCAGTCCAAGGGACTCTGAAGAGTCTTCTCCAACACCACAGTTCAAAAGCATCAATTCTTTGGCACTCAGCCTTCTGCACAGTCCAACTTTCACATCCATACATGACCACGGGAAAAACCATAGCCTTGACTAGATGGACCTTTGTTGGCAAAGTAATGTCTCTGCTTTTGAATTTGCTATCTAGATTGGTCATAACTTTCTTTCCAAGGAGTAAGTGTCTTTTAATTTCATGGCTGCAGTCACCATCCGCAGTGATTTTGGAGTCCCCAAAAATAAAGTCTGACACTGTTTCCACTGTTTCCCCATCTATTTCCCATGAAGTGATGGGACCAGATGCCATGATCTTAGTTTTCTGAATGTTGAGCTTTAAGCCAACTTTTTCACTCTCCACTTTGAGAACAGAGCAATGTTTACAGGTGGTGACCTGATTCTCAGATTCTTTGGTCTCCTTGAACAAAAACCACAGCTCACCCAGCACAGACTGCTATTATTAACATTACTCCTATTTCTGTTGAAATTTCATTTTGTCACTTGAAGTTTTGTGTAAGTTGGCAAACAATTAGATGATGTTTCTTTAATTTTCCAAAAATGCATACACCAACAAAGATATTAACAACATTTGAATTCCATGAATGTATATACATATATATCATGGATATAAAGTTCAGTGTATTTTTACAGTTTTGAATAAAATTATATTTACAATGAATTATTAGAATATTGTAACCATTCTGTAAAATGTCATCTATCAGGTACTATGATGGCTACCAGAAGATTTAGTTATGTTTGTTTGCAATCCCTGAGGATGCAGCTATGGGAGACTTTTCTTGTTCCTTGAACCCCACACTCAAGCAGGGAGCTACATGAGACAAAACGGGGCGGGGAAAGTGGAGAGAAACAGACAGCTCCTTTCATTGTTCCCTGCCTCTGCTCCTGGGACCACAAACCGGCACAACTGTTCTGGAAAATCTTGTGGCATTGTTTGATACAACTGAAGAGGCACATAATTTACAGTCAGACTTACAGGCTGTAAACTTGTAGACCCAAGGACTGGCCCAAGAGTGTTTATGCCACAGCACTTGTAATAGCAAACAAATTGATACAAGCAAGTGCCTTCAACTTCAGGCTAGATATTTTCCTAAAAAACAAATCCTGGGGACTTCCCAGGTGGTCCAGTGGTTAAGACTCCACCTCGCAATGGAAGGGCCAGGGCTCAACCCCTGGTCTGGGAACTAAGGTCCCACGTGCCGCAGAGCCACTGAGTGCACACTCTGCAACTCCCGCGCCGGCACCCCTCGGCTGCAGAGCCTGCACCGGAACACAGGCCTCGCACGGCACAGTGGGAGCCTGTGCTCCACAGCTAAGATTGGACGCAGCCAAATGAATACAGAGCTCACATTTTTTCTTACAATGAAATTAATGACCTAAAGGGCTAGGGCACAGGTCAGCAAACTTTTTCTTCAAGAGCCAAAAAGTAAATGTGTTAGACTTCACCTGCTAAGAAGCAAAACAGGATAATATATAGAGATGTGTATAGATGCTATATTAATGTAACTATTTAAAATATAACCATCTAAAAGTGTGAGGAGAAAAGCCATTTTTAACTAACTGGTCATTTAAAAAAATAAATGACATAAAATAAAATAATGAAACAGAAGTAGTGAGCTAGATTTGGCTTCTGGGTGGTTGGTTGCTGGTCTCCCGCCCAGACCATCACAGCAGCATAAAGGAATCTGAAACAGTAACGTGGAGCGGGGGCGTGGCTGCAGCGCCCGTGGTGCACAAGCCCACGTGGAGACAGTCCCGAAGCCTCAGAGCAGCCTCTGGATGGTGCTCCCGGCGGTGCCCGTTCCTGAAGCCTGCAGAGCAGCCTCTGGATGGTGCTCCCGGCGGTGCCCATTCCCGAAGCCTGCAGAACAGCCTCTGGATGATGCTCCCGGCGGTGCCCATTCCCAAAGCCTACAGAGCAGCCTCTGGATGGTGCTCCCGGCGGTGCCCATTCCCGAAGCCTGCAGAGTAGCCTCTGGATGGTGCTCCCGGCGGTGCCCATTCCCGAAGCCTGCAGAGCAGCCTCTGGATGATGCTCCCGGTGGTGCCCATTCCCGAAGCCTGCAGAGCGGCCTCTGGATGATGCTCCCGGTGGTGCCCATTCCCGAAGCCTGCAGAGCGGCCTCTGGATGATGCTCCCGGTGGTGCCCATTCCCGAAGCCTGCAGAGCAGCCTCTGGATGGTGCTCCCGGCAGTGCCCATGAAGCAGAAGCACAAAGGAAAACAGGGTGGCGAAGCCCCGTCCTCACAGTAATCATGGCTTGTTTGTGGAGAGGACGATAAATGGGATCCATGAGGGTCACGGGGACAAGGGGTAGGCATTAGTAAAAATTCCTTAAGCTAGAAGATGAACATATGGTGTTTAGATTTTTTCTCATATATGTGATATAAATATACTTCGTACATATTAAATAATTAGTAACAATACAAGATGAAGATCAATGCCACTTTATGGATATCATACAAATTTTAAGTGACAGAGAAAATAAAACACAATTGGGTCAAAAATCAGAGCCATCACATCCAACAATTTATATAAAGGAGACTTACTAAAATCAGTCTGGGAAAAACATCTGCTTCACTGCATGTTGGAAATGTTGCGCTCAGATTTCCAAATGAGGAAAACAAACCACCTCTCTGCGCCCACAGCCATGTGGCTGAACCACCAATGCGACTGAGCTGCGGAAGCTCTTGGTCTACTTTTGCACTTCTTTGTTCCAGTGAGACCTCTGGAACTACCTGAATATCAAGTCCCAGGAACACTTCTACAGCTGAAAAAATGACATAAACAGAAAAGAGCGCCTTCCTTGGCCCCCAGAATGGCGTCTGTGATGATTTCCATCAGGGCTCGCATTAACCCAAAGAGGCCACTGCACTTGCATCGTCCCTTTATCTCCGCTCTCTGACGTTTGTTCATAAATAGTGAAGCAAACAATCAGAAGAGGCTCTGGTTCGGGGGAAGCGGGGGCACCAGCCTGGGACACTGCACTTGATCAATGTCACTGCCAGTGTCAAGAGATGGTCATTACTGCCCGGCAGATTTATTGCCTGGGTCAAAGCAAATTACTTTCTCTTCCTCTGGCCCTGGCTCCCGAGGTTTTTAATCTTTCTCCTTTGCTTTGTCGGTTTTCGTGCTTGGCTTCAGGCGATGGGAACACCAAGTTTGTTTGTTTGTTTGTTTGGATGGAGGGGGCAATTATCATGATAATTGACACCTTAGAAATGGTGACTTAATGAGGAATGCATACAATCATTGAATTAAATGATTGTTGTTCAGTTGCCAAGTCTTGTCCGATCCCTTAGAACGCTTCCTCGTTCTTCTCCTTTAGCTGCCCCCTTCTCCTTCTGCCTTCCATCTGTCCCAGCATCCGGGTCTTTTCCAATGAGTTGGCTCTTTGCGTTGGTGGCCAAAGTATTGGATGCCAGGCTCCTCTCTTCTTCACTATCACCCACAGCTTGCTCAAACTCATGTCCATTGAGTTGGTGATACCATCCAACCATCTCATCCTCTGTCGTTCCCTTTTCCTCCCACCTTCAATCTTTCCCAGCATCAGGGTCTTTTCCAGTGAGTCAGTTCTTCGCATGAAGTGGCCAAAGTATTGGAGCTTCAGCTTCACCATCAGTCCTTCCAGTCAATATTCAGGACTGATTTCCTTTAGGACTGACTGGTTTGATCCCCTACTGTCCAAAGGACTCTCAAGAGTCTTCTCCAACAGCACAATTCGACAATTCGTATCACCCAACACAGCCTCGTCTATGCAATCACCTCTGCATAATTTGCAGCAACTTCCTCACTGGGTTTACCAACAATGATCATGTCTGTTTCTGTCATTCATACTAATTACATATATTTTTTCATTGTGTTACTGTTAATTGATTTGTTTTACATTCATCTACTTCAGCTCTATTTGTGTTCAGTAGAAAGCATTCAACATACACTGATTCTTCCCGGTAATGAATCCCCCCCCAGGAGCCATTCCATAAATGCCTCTTTCACAAGACGTGCTCTGGGATTCTTCTGACTCGACCAAGGTTTTCCATAAGTGAATGACATTGGGGGTCGGGGGGGTGGGGAGTGGATGGCTTGAAAGGAGACCGGTTGGGAGGGGAGGAATCACTTCATTGACAGGGACTGGCTGCTGGCTCCACCCCAGCTTGGGAGTCAGATGTGCCACACCGTCCTCTGCAAGAGAAGGCAGAGGTTGTTGTCTTTAAGTGAAACTTCCAGTTTTAAAAACATCAGGAACGTTCAACAAAGCATATATGACTAAGCCAAACATAGCTAAAAGCAGCTGTTTTTTGACTTCTGACCTCTTATTTATGTTTCTACACTTTTCCTGAGCCACTCTATAGTTCTTTAGTTCATTCCCTAACTCCTTCTACCACTGAAATCCACATCAGGCCCTGCTCAAAGGTGACCTCCTGTTCTTAAGTGCAGCTTTGCTTCTGGCGCGTGTCCTATCAATACTTCCTTAACAGTTGTGTGCTTATCCGCCTGTGGACTCCCTCCCCAAGACGGCTCAGCCTGGGGTCCGGTGTTTGTCTCCTTGGCACCGTGAGGCTGGCTCTGCACTGCGCACAGCAGAACCCCCTCGGGCCCCACGGCACTGGGGGCCCCACTGTGAGCCGGTGCTGGTGCCGATGCAGCAGAGGGCAGGTCAAGGTCCGCGAGCTCATGAAGCTCACATTCCATCAATGGAGAGAAAAGTCAAGAAAGTCGCAAATTAAAAAAGAGGGTGAGTCTCTTAACCTCATTTGTACTAGCCAGAAATTGTCTTCAAAGTGTTTCTTTTTTTTTATATACACGTGGGTGATGTTCAGAAAGAGGATGTCTATAATCAATTCTCACAGGGATCTGTGACCTCAGATAAATAAACACCTCACAGCAATATTGTTTTAAACAAACAGCAAGATGCCTGTTCCCTCCTCCACTTCAATCTTCTTTCACATCAAGCGGTCCTTGTAACCAGCTACTTGTTAGTAGTGAGAGCTTGAACTTATATCGCTTATTTGCAGTTTTCAAAGCACATTTCCTTTCATGACTTACTCTTGCCTCTGTAAAAATGCTATGAAGGGCTTATTTACCATCACAAGGCTTTGCAGACGGGAAATTGAGGTTCAGATGTGTTCAGTGGCTTAAGCAGTATCACGTGGCTTGTAGGGCGCTAAAGCAGTGCCTAATTCCTGACCCAGCATCTCACCACACGTTGCATGACTTCAGATTGCCTCTGTGACTGACCCAAATCGCTTCCCACCCCCGTGGGTCTCTTCATTTGGGAATAGTTGCTGATGAAAGACAGAATCTCAATACATTTCTCAACTCACCATGATCCTTAACTCATAAACTATCCAGGCAGAGGAGAAAACACCCTTGAGCAACTTGGGTTTGAAATGCGTGGGCCCACCTATACATGGGTCCTTTTTTCAACACTAAAAGCTACAGTACTACACAATCTGAGGTTGACTGAATCCACGGATGTAGAACCAGGGATACAAAGGAGCCAGAGATGAAGAGAGCCAATTAGAAATTACACGTGGATTTCTGACTATCCAGAGAGTCATTGCTCCTAACCCCTATGTTGTTCAAGAGTCAAATATATATATATGTGTGTGTGTTCAGTTCAGTCGCTCAGTCGTGTCCAACTCTTTGCAACGACATGGACTGCAGCACGCCAGGCTTCCCTGTCCATCACCAACTCCTGGAGCTTACTCAAACTCAGGTCCATTGAGTTGGTGAGGCCATCCAACCATCTCATCCTCTGTTGTCACCCTCTCCTCCTGCCTTCAATCAGTATATATGTGTGTGTGTGTGTGTACATATATTTTCCCCCCCAGTTCTCTTTTAGCTATGCTTCCTTGAATCAATCTGCTCTACTCCCTCCTAAAGGAGGCTTTCTGAAAAGATGGCCATAATAATCTCAAACACACATGTTTATATCTCATGATGCAAGAGCTACAGAGATTTAACTTCCAAGTTCCAGTTTATAACAATCTGGATAAAGACGGATTAGCCTGGCCTGCATTACTTCCCTAAAAATATGCAGTCTTATGGGTGCCTAGACCTAGGTCATTGATCCACCTCTGTGGGCTTCACCAGGACAGTATGGAGTGAGGAAGGAGTCTGCATAAAGAAAGCATGTGTGCATGTCTGACTCTCTGAGACCCACCAGGCTCCTCTGCCCATGGGATTCTCCAGGCAGGAATACTGGAGTGGGTTGCCATGCCCTCCTCCAGGGATCTTCCAGCTCAGGGATGGAGCCCGTGTTTCTTATGTCTCCTGCACTGGCGGGCGGGTTCTTTACCACTAGTGCCACCTGGGAAGCCAGAAGAAAGGAGAGAACTGACAGGAACAAGAGATGGGGAGAATAACGTGCTTTTCTACATCACCTGGTTAAGAATACCTGATTCATGGTAAAGACAGAACAACAGACAGAAATAGAAAGCTAATGCATACATGAATTAGACTCCCTTGTATCTGCATTTTTTAAATTCATGGTGTGTGTGTGCTCAGTTGCTCAGTCGTGTCTGACTCTTGCGGCCCAATGGACTGCAGCCCACCAGGCTCCTCTGTCCGTGGGATTCTCCAGGCAGGAATACTAGAGTGGGTTGCCATGCCCTCCTCCAGGGGATCTTCCCAGTCCAGGGATTGACCCCAGGTCTCCCACATTTCAGGCGAATTCTTTTCTATCTGAGTCACCAGGGAAGCCCAAATTTGTGGTATAAACATCAAATAGTTGGTATGTATGAACTGAAGACTTACGTATCATAACGACATTGTTTTAAAGATGAGCAAGATGCAGCCAACAGTGGGGAAGAGTTGGTGACACTGTCTTCAGTGCTTACAGAAAGACACCCAGAGAGAAGTGCAGGCTAGTCAATTCCCCTTAAGGAAGGCGTTCCGAGGGATTTATGAATGCATTCACTCACTTGTTCCATGCACATGACAAATGCACTAACAGTGGGTACAAGGCTTAACTCATTACCTTTAGCGCATGAACCATTCACAAACTTGAGAACTTTAACCAGTATGAACAACATATTTACACTTAGAGTGCCAGGAAATAATCAAGTGAACTTTATAAATCCACACTTTGGAGAGAGTACAGAGATGCCAAAAGCTGTGGGCGACAGCTTTTATCATGAAACATTTTCACGCTATTTCAGGCAGTTATGAACTCCAGTTTGGCCTGCCTTCTACAGCATCCTCTTACTGACTTATGCCTGGATCAGGGTTTACAATGTCCCAATTTGTTTTCTGGTTTTCCGTGGGGAAAAAATAAATAAAATTACATTATGGAGTGACCCATTTTTATCTCTCTCTGTTTATCCCCGTGTAGAATTATTCCTCCTAGAAAAGGTCTGAGGAAGATGGATAATTCCCTAAATAATAAAACCCTGCAGTCTTTTTCTCTGACAATACCCCTAGTGAAGAAGTGCAGAGAAGTCACTGCCAGGCAGAGCCAAGAGATAAGGTCAGATGCTGGCATTTATTCATGAAAATAGTAGCAAGATGGCTGGGTGCATTATTTTTAAGGTCCCTTCGAAATGCACGACAATGCCTTTAACAGGAATTCTGCATAAGAATGTCAGCACAGCAGGGCACAGGAAACCAGGGCTGTGGTCTCTGGAGGTACTGGGGGGAGTCTGCAAGGCTCATGGCCTAAGTGCACATCATCATTGTACTGTGAGGAGCACTGTGTCAGTGCTTCAGGAAACTCAGGTGCAGGAGAGAAACTGCTCTCGTTCAAAGGACACTCTCACTTCTCCTACTGTTACAAACATATACACAGGCATTGGAGGCCAAGGGATAACCCACGGAGCTTTACAATCCAAAAGAAGAGTAGCTTTCCAAATAGAAATATTCTGTGAAAAGCTTGGACATTTTAACATGATTTGTTCTCATAGCATCATAACAATCATAGCATCATAGCATCAATCATAGTTCTCATAGCATCATAGCAATCATAACATGATTTGTTCTTGTAGCATCGCTGACTCAATGGACATGAGTTTGAGCAAACTCCAGGAGATAGTGAAGGACAGGGAAGCCTGGCGTGCTGCAGTCCATGGTTGCAAAGAGTCAGACACTGTTCAGACTTAGTGACTGAAGAATAACAACAAAAAAAAGAATAATCATCCTACATATTTCTTTTTTTCTGGTATATGCTTGTGTAAAACTTTCTCACTGTCCCAGGGAGGGAGCCAATTCTGACTCCACGTGGGGAACTTTCTTTGGCTTGCTTTTCGTTGACTCAGTGGCTGGGCTGGAGGACCCTGCCCCTCTGCGTGACTGTGAACTAATTGCCTCTATTCAGCTCTGGAGGGACAGCTTGTCCCTGCTGCCTGTGACCAGGAGAGAGGAACACTCCCCTTCCGAAGGCGGGCCACTCCCTGGAGATGCTCTGCAGGACTGAAGACCCCTTCCCTTTACTACCCGCCCCCCTCTCTAGTCTGCCTTTTGACTCTAGTTCCTTATTGCTTCTTTCTCTCTAATCTATAAAAGAACCTAGTATCCAGATAACGTTAAGATGGTTATTTTGAGGCTCTAGCCCACCATCTTCTCAGGCAGCTGCTTTCCGAGTAAAGTCGCTTCCTCACCTCAACACCTCATGCCTCGTATTCACTGGCCTGTTTGCAGCGAGCAGGGTGAGCTGGAACTTGGTAAGAAGACAGACAGTTTTTAAAATGTGAACTTTGGGAATTTAACCATAATGGAACCCTGCATGTGTCTTTTAGGCTTTATTCGTATTTGGGGAACGTACTGAGTAATGTATTGTGCTGGTCAAAAACTTCATTTGAGCTTTTCTGTAACATCTTATGGAAAAACCCAAACGAACTTTTTTGGACAACCCAAATAAATCACAGTTCTGAGAAACTCAGCTCCAAATAGCCCACAAATTTTGAGTCGTAAAAAAAAAAAAAAAATCATGAACCCAAGGGAAAAGGAAAAAATAGACTAAATGTTGATTGCTTGGAGAAAGAAAAGATAACAACCCCTGACTTACAGGTAACTGGAAAGCAATTTTCAAAACCCAGTCCCATTTTCACGAAGGATAACAAAGTGCCAAAATAATTTCAAATAAAGTATATTTAGGAATCACAGGAAGCAGTGTTATCAGGCTAGGAACTTCAAAAATATCACCTGCCAAAAGCAGGGAATCATCCTGTACTTCCCGACATTACTATGCCATTTACATGCTGGACTTTCAATTCAAAAATGAGAGGAAAAAAGGTAATTTTATGAACTGATGAATACTAACAATCAAAAGCTCCCAACAAGGCTCTGCTGGAATCTCAGGAATTTTTAAGAAAAGCGAAATTATGATGAAAATCTAAATGGCACTGGCAGTTAGAGATAAGCAATGTAATTGTTAAGTTGCAAGGTGAAGAAATGGTTTTGTTGGTCTCTTAGAAAGGAGACACAAAGGTTTGGAGCAATATTACCGAAGAGTAGGATCTGTTGCAAAACAAAACCCAGCAAAGCCCCCTTTATCTTTCTTTTAGTCAGTATGCTTGGCTTTCTTTGTCTCTTAGGTATGTTAATTTACAAAGCATCCTCCTTAAAAACTAGGCATCACCATGGAGATGATGCATGGAGACCGTTTTTATCAGAGTCACCGAGACTTTCTGTTCTGTCAGTTTGGTGTTCTGATGCTTGCTGGCAGGCACTTGTGTGTGTGTTCAAGTCTAGTCTTTTTAGAAAGAGAGTGACATCCTCCAATTGTATTCCTGTTGACACTTCATCCAGGCTCTACACGTCCACGTGTAGCCTTCACCAGACTTGTTTTATAGAATTAGGGAGCTTGTCAAGGTAGATTAAAATAACAGTGTCTCCACAGGGCATGATCAAGTACATCAACAGAGTGCAAATTTGGGATCTATAGAACTTAGGTAGATGGTACAAATTAGCATTGTGAGTCTGGTGGGGACCATGAAGACATGCAGCTCTATGTTCTTCAGACAGAAGGCAGTGCCTACTCCATGGAGCAGTCTGTTGGCTTGCTGAAATTTGTCTTCCAGAATCCTGAGAACTGATACTTTAGAACAAGTAAAAACAATCAGAATATACATATATATATGGGCTTCCCCAGTAGCTCCTCGGTAAAGAATTCGCCTGCAAGTCAGGAGACATGGCTTCCCTCCCTGGGTCAGAAAGATCCCCTGGAGTAGGAAACGACAACCCACTCCAGCATTCTTGCCTGGAGAATCCCATGGACAGAGGAGCCTGGAGAGCTACAGTCCATGGGGTTGCAAAGAGTTGGACACGACTGAAGTGCCTTAGCATGCATGTGTGTGTGTGTGTGTGTGCATACATGTGGGGCTTCCCAGGCAGCACTAGTGATATAGGACCCACTTACCAATGCAGGAGACAAAGGAGACACGGGTTTGATCCCTGGACTGGGAAGATCCCCTGGAGAAGGAACGGAAACCCACTCCAGTGTTCTTGCCTAGAGAATCCCATGGACAGAGGAGCCTGGCGAGCCACAGTCTTTGGCGTCGCAGAGTCTGATGTGACTGAAGTAATTTGGCATGCATGCATACATATATGTTGTTGCTGCTGCTTTTAATCACTAAGAAATGTCTGACTCTTTGTGACCCCGTGGACTGTAGCCCACTAGGCTCCTCTGTCCACGGGATGTCCCTAGCTAGAATGCTGGAGTAGGTTGCCATTTCCTTCTCCAGGGGATCTTCCTAACCCAGGGATCGAACCCAAGTCTCTTGACGCTCCTGACTTGCAGGTGGATTCTTTACTGCTCAACCACCAAGGAAGCCCTTTTGTTTATTTGTGTGGGATCTCCTCTCATGTTTGCAAGTGAATGGAAATGATATGTTATTGTTGTTGACTTACTGCTCAACCACCAAGGAAGCCCATTTGTTTATTTGTGTGGGATCTCCTCTCATGTTTGCAAGTGAATGGAAATGATATGTTATTGTTGTTGACTTACTGCTCAACCACCAAGGAAGCCCTTTTGTTTATTTGTGTGGGATCTCCTCTCATGTTTGCAAGTGAATGGAAATGATATGTTATTGTTGTTGACTTACTGCTCAACCACCAAGGAAGCCCATTTGTTTATTTGTGTGGGATCTCCTCTCATGTTTGCAAGTGAATGGAAATGATATGTTATTGTTGTTGACAGGAGATATGGGTTCAATCCCTGGGTCAGGAAGATCCCCCTGAAGGAAAGGGCAACCCACTCCAGTATTCTTGCCTGGGAAATCCCATGGACAGAGGAGCCTGGGAGGCTACAGTTTATGGGGTCACGAAGAATTGGACATGACTTAAAACTAAACAGCAACAAGTTAATGTGGGATCTTGCTTCATGTTTGCAAGGAGATGGAAATGATGTACCTGACCTAAAAACAAGACTGACTTTGCATGGCAGACACGGAAAGATCACATCCTTACTAAACGAGAAGCCCAGTGTTCCTCTGCAGACAGAGCTCCCAGGGGACCCTCCTCTTTCTGAGATGCTATTTCATTCCGCTTCTGAGGTTTCCCGTGGCAAGGCACCCAAAGTTTACATCTTGAACACCTTTTTCTTCCTCTAGTCCTTCGCCTCAGTCTCCCTGTTGTTCTATGCTTGATTAAATCACTTTTGTCAAGATAACTGGACTTGGTAAAGTGTGATGAACAACTTTAGGTTAAAGGGACACATTTACTTTCCCACATTAAGCAGTCAGATCAATTTTCCGAAGCGGCAGTCTGCCAATAAAATACTTTGTCTCTTCACTGCTGCTGCTGCTGCTAAGTCACTTCAGTCGTGTCTGACTCTGTGCGACCCCAGAGACGGCAGCCCACCAGGCCCCACCGTCCCTGGGATTCTCCAGGCAAGAACACTGGAGTGGGTTGCCATTTCCTTCTCCAATGCATGAAAGTGAAAAGTGAAAGTGAAGTAGCTTCAGTTGTGTCTGACTCTTCTCGACCCCATGGACTGCAGCCCACCAGGCTCCTCTGCCCATGGGATTTTCCAGGCAAGAGTACTGGAGTGGGGTGTCATTGCCTTCTCCGCCTCTCTAAACTAAATGCATGTAATTACTCACACTCGCTCAGCAATAGAAGGTTTAACCCTTCATTCTACTGAAATTCTCAGAATGAGAAGGGAGGGTTGGAAGGGAGGTGTGGAAAGTTCTGAAGAACGCGGCCTTCTCCAGAAGCTTGTCTGAGAGCCTGGCCTGCCTCCTCCACTCTCCTCTGTCCTCCTCACGCCTCAGGCCTTTTGCATCAGAGGCGCCAGAGGGAAGTGGGAGCTCTGACCCAGAAGAGAGGTGAGCAGAACACAGACGCAGGAGTCTTGGTTTTGCGGTGCCCAGGCCCTCTGGCCCAGCCACACTGCCTTCAGTGTTGGCTGGAGATGCTAGCGTCTCCATATTTGTATAAAACATGTGGAATGCAGCTTGCTGCCTGGGAAGGACCCACTCTGAAGAAACAGACACCAGGCAGTCATCAGGACACTTGCCTTCACTCTATATTTACTAAGAGGCTGTGTGTCAACGGAGAGAGGACACATGATCCCAGATCTATGCGGACGCTGTGAAATACCCAGATATTTCAGATCTGGAAGGCACATGGGAGACGCTGTAGTCTCTCATTTTAGAGACAAGAAGATTAAAGTCCAAGAGACCAAGGGTCACACTGCAAGCCAATAACTGAACTTGCACTGGAATCCAGATACTCAAAATTCCCAAGTTGTAAAACCTATATCTAATGGGAAGAAAAGGGCAGTAACAATAGAAAGAGCCGCCTCACGCTCACGGAGATGTGCCCGCGTGCTCTGCGTGGGCACCGCTCTAGACGCGCGTCCCGTGTCTCTGCTAGCCTTCACAAGCTTCTACTGCTACCCCGGTAAGGAAAACTGAGCTTTGGTGGGTCAGCCGACCTGCCGGGCCTCCAGCCTGCCCCTCACGACTCCTGAGGTGAGCGTCTTCACTAACGAGCAGGGCATTTTCTGGCCTGGGTCCACTCTTTAGATACAAAGAACGTAAAAGATTGATGGTGGCTCAAATACCCTTTTGTTGCTACTGTTTAGCCGCTAAGTCGTGTCTGACTCTTTTGTGACCCCGTGGATTGTAGCCCACCAGGCTACCCTGTCCATGGGATTTCCCAGGCAAGAACACTGGAGTGGGTTGCCATTTCCTGCTCCAGGGGATCTTCCTGGCCCAGTGATTGAACTCGTGTCTCCTGCACTGGCAGGAGGATTCTTTACCACTGAGCCACAGGGAAACTCTCAAAAGCCTTTAAACCTGCCCAGTTGAAAATAAGTTGATATATTGAAATGCTATTACTTAGAATTTTACAGCAATGGTTGACAAATCTAGTTAAGTACTTAAATACTTTTAAAAAATTATTCAACTTCTCATTTTTCTTCCTAGATGAAATCAAGTAATTTTTTTTATTTCCCCACCCCTGAGTAATTTTAAAGGTCATATTTGTATAAAAAAAGTGAAATTAAAACTTTTCAATATTGATGCAGTCTAATTTTCAACAAAATGGCATGAATCCTTCTCTTAAGCATATGGGAAGTCACACCATCTCCAACAGGACAATGTGGCAGAGAACAGATGACATATTACAAAGGGTGTGCTTGTCCACACTCTTCTCATGCCACAGGAAATCTTTTATTTCTCCAATTACCACCCAAGACCATGTCACCGGACACTTCTCTTCCTACCAAGAATCTTCTCCTTTTACATTTTTCTCTCCCCTAAGCTTTCAACTTTGCAAATTCCTATCTCCCCTATCCACTGCAGAGTCAAACTCCCATCACCGCAATGAATAGAGTTTTCATCTACAAGTGGCAGAACACCCAAGCCAAATTAGTGTAAAACGGAATAGACTGCTCCACACGATCAGCAGCTCCAGGACAGAGCGGATTTCAACAGAACTGAGCGCAAGGTTTCCCAGTGACTAGGACAAGACGTCTCTCTCCAGGGCCTGGTTCTGTATCCCTGTGCTGGTTCCACATTTAGACTCCATGCGGTAGGCAGCAGGGTCAGTCCGTGTACTCTTCAAGTACAGTGGGAAAGAAAGGGTGCCTTTTCTAAAAGACCTGTAAGAACCCTGAAGTTCCTGTAACTGCACTGACCGTGGCCAACTCAAAACGCCAGGCTAGCCATGATTCAAGCGGGGGTCAGAGCTTCAGTCCTGGAGAGGCAACAGAAAGAGCACAGAAATGAACAGTTTAGGGAAACCCCAAATAAAAATCGGGGATACTGTCAGAAGAATGAGAGATGGTTCTATGGGAGCAAACAACAATAAATACCACACGCTTTTTTGTATACATTTCTCCCATATTAGAGGAAAAAAGCTCATTTTCTTAGAGAGCATGTCCACTGAGGTACTTTTCTCCCAAGAAAAAGGAATTATCATTATAGTACGCGGATTCTTGTTTTACTTTTACCCTAACCTTCAACTCAATCTTCAGCTAGCTCTTAAAAAATAATTTCTTTCCTCCTGTTATATTGAGAAACCTTCTAAAGTAATATAGATGGATTTATTTCTATGATCCTTTAATGTCCGAGTACCTGGACAAACTGAATGAAATCAGGCCAAGTGTTGCCTAATGGAGCATATGTTTTAATGGGTTGGTAAAAATGATTTGCAATTTAAGCACAGCTCCTTTGCAGAGATAGAAGAGGCTGTAATAGGCCACTGCTGTTATTGAAGGGTGCCCATAAATTAATATTCAATCTTGTTTGAGAATTAAGTCCTTGCTTTATGCTTTAAAAAATGCTTTATGCTTTATGTTTAAAAATTCTGATATTTATCAGAAAAATAGATGACTGTGTTTATTACAGGTTGAATTTGGAAGGTTTAATAAGCTATAAATAGTGATTAGGAATTTAGAGCTCACATATTGACAGGCTTTACTTATATTTTCCTTTATGACTGAGGTAAGACTATTTGGGGTGCAATATATAAGAAATGCATTTAATTAAATGATCAAATGATTATAAAATGCATTGCACAGTTCTTAACTGGTAACAAGCTTTGGACCAATTCTTGCTGCTATTAATAAAATAGTGACAGTGGTTTTGGTGATGATGATGACGCTGTAGCTTGGAGACACGAGTCTTATTTAGAATCATTAAAGAATAATGATAAATAATAATAAGGAGATCCAACCAGTCCATTCTGAAGACCAGCCCTGGGATTTCTTTGGAAGGAATGATGCTAAAGCTGAAACTCCAGTACTTTGGCCACCTCATGTGAAGAGTTGACTCATTGGAAAAGACTCTGATGCTGGGAGGGATTGGGGGCAGGAGGAGAAGGGGACGACAGAGGCTGAGATGGCTGGATGGCATCACCGACTTGATGGACGTGAGTCTGAGTGAATTCCGGGAGTTTGTGATGGACAGGGAGGCCTGGTGTGCTGCGATTCATGGGGTCACAAAGAGTCAGACACGACTGAGCGTCTGATCTGATCTGATCTGATAATAATAATATTAGACATCAGGTAAGAGCCCCAATGGGGAAATGACAAGAGCAGGGCTCCATGGCGTTTCTGTCTGGCATGTAATTTATAGACGTAAGTGTATGCACGTGAATGTGTACATACACAGTACAACAAAATGCGCGCACACACACACACGCACGCACACAACTGCTGTTCAAATTACCCATGTGTGTGTGCTCAGTCGCTAAGTCGTGTCCAACTCTTTGTGGCTCCATGGACTGTAGCCCCCCAGGCTTCTCCGTCCTTGGGGTCTCCCAGGCGAGAATACTAGAGTCGGGTGCCATTTCCTCCTCCAGGGGGTCTCCCCGACCCAGGGATCGAACCCACGTCTCCTGCATTGGCGGGCAGGGTCTTTATCTCTGAGCCACCTGAGACCTAAGCCCAAAACACAAAACAATGATTTCCAATTCTGTCCTTTCTTGGCAAAACACAAGACTAAACAGTAACTATGAAATAGTTACATTTTCACAGCGGTTCTCTTAACAGAATCAGAAACCACAGCGATACAACTGATGAGAGGGAGCCCCGATTTCACGAGGACTCTAACCTTTCAGAGCACAGATGCAGTGCTGTGCTCCAACAGGGCTCCTTGCTACCAAAGAGCCCTTTTTTACTCTGGCATTTCATATGTTCCCAAGGGTGGCAGAATATTATTGCCAACCTTTATCTCATGATTTCCTATCATATTCCAGCAGATGTAAAGTCCTTTAAATAACTGTAAAACATATACAATAAAAACGATTTTAATATTATTTTTTCAAAGAAGAGTCCTTTTCCCTGCACACGGGTGTCTTACAGGCTGAGGAACACAGCGCTTTGCACCTTCTGGCCTTAGTTTTGCCGTCTGTGAAATGGAGCGAGACTGACGCCTTGTGCAGAGCGGTGGTGAGGCATGCACAGTGCTCCTGGTGGGGGCGGGATGGATGCGCCGTGACACTGGAGTCTGTTCGAGTCTTCAGATCCCCGAGTTTACCATTTGTGAATCTGCCCCTCCTGTTTAACTCAACGGCCCTTCCCTTCTCAGCACTCTAAAAGCTGTATTTCAACCAGCAGCAGAACGACTTAGGGGGATGACTCCTGCCTCCTCGTTCTTCTAGCAGGCTCCTGCTCCGCATTGCGAATGGGGCATCCAGAGGGTTATTTTTCCTGGATCGCACTCCGTGTGCTGCGCGCATGGGTGTCGGCTGACCCAGCACATCCTCAGCTGGGGCAGTGTCTATGAATACAAACCATAAACCTGAATCACTAGGGCAATGAATCGTGGGTGCCCACCTCCATCAATCTCCTCTACAAGCATATTGCACAGGAGGATTTTTCACTGGTAGCGACTTTCTGTTGGAATTTCAAAACATTCATGCAGTTTCTCTTGGGCAAGAATCTTATTCAAGCAATGACTATTTTCTTTCCTTTTTTCTCTATTTGCCCTTCTTTCTTTGTAAAGCCTGGAACAAAAGCTCCTGTATCTAGACTCCATTTTATTTTGTTGCACAGGGATCAGAAGTATGATCATTTTTATAGAGATTCTATCCATAGAAGTTACTATTTGTTTTCGAACCCAGGTCAACGGGAAGAAAAAAGAGAGAAAATGGAGGGATAAAAGAGGAAAGAAGGGTAGGGAGAAGAGACAGAGAAAGAGCGAATGCCACAGGTGGAACTGAGGCTGTGAATTTAGACAGAACTTGTTTTAAATTTTGGATCTACAACTTTACTTGTATGCAAATCCAGTGAATAAGTTCTAAAAGCCTCAGCTTCCTCATCTGCACAATGGATATATTATTATTAATCCACTCCAAGATGCTGTTAAAGAGATTAAATAATGTAATACATAGAGAACACCAAGCTGCCTGCTTCAGCGAGTACATAGTCACTCCGATTCAGCTCCTACTAACAACTGCTATTATATTCATAGAACAGCCACTGGTTGATGGCCTGCTCATGGCTAATTCAAATAGTATTTCGTCTCTACCAAACAGCTAAAGCTCAGAACAGAATAGTTCATTATATTAAACCATGGATTCTAGAAATGGAGACTTAAAATAGACACTGAACATCAGGACTTACACAATTAAAAGTCTACTTGGAATCTATTTTATGATCAAAGGGATCTTTCTAGACCTTTCCTGGGGCTGTGCTGTACTAAGTCACTTCCGCAGCCCCATGGGCTGTCGCAGCAGGAATGCTGGAGTGGGCTGCCATGTCCCCCTCCAGGGGATCTTCCTGACCCAGGGACTGAGCTCCTATCTCTTACTCTCTGCACTGGCCGCCTGGGAAGCCTTCCTGGGATGTGAAAAACGACAAAAAGAGCTCAGTGCCTTCAGACCAACGTACTGCTCACAGAGAAAGGCGGAGGAGCGCGACTCATTCACTTGCCTCTCAGCACCCTCTGAGACAATGAGTGGGTTCATATGAAAAGGAAGCTGCAAGAACAGAGGAGAGCGTGGAATGAGTTTGATTCCATTATAAAGCTGGTGTAACACTGGAAAAAATCAAATGCACACAGGTGGTCTGCAGTAAGCATGAAATCTACGTGGACACACAGAAAGAAGATATTGGTACCAACTGCTGAGGCAGACGAAAACAAAGATGTACTTATTAGTTACAATCTTATATACTTCAGAAAATTAAATTCACGTCCATGGATGTTGTCTTGATTATTATGAAATGAGGATGAAATGACTGCAATGAAGATATTTCAAGAGAACATTCTGAAATTTCATACTGTCATTGAAACGCTTAAAGATAAAAATTCTGTGATGAAAGAGACAAGGACTCTATTTGAAATTTAGAAGTGTTATCAATATTTTATATCACAGTATTTTATAGAAATAATAACTTTTTTGTGTTATTTCCTGGGCATATTTCCAAAATTATCATCAATGAATGACATTTGAAGGCAAATGTTATCTCTTATTTCATATAAGCTGATAAAATGTTTTTAAAATCATCAAATAAATAAAACAATTCCTGTATAACTTGCTATCTGACTTTTTCTAGCATGTATGATCACTATTATATTTAATGTCTAAGTCACAATACTTGTGAGGCCTTGGAATTTATCTTTTTAAGGACTCAGTTTCCTCATCTCTAAAGTAGGGATAACAGCAGTGATTACTTCCTGGGATATTGTGGGGATTAAATAAAGCATGTAAAACCCTAATCCTGACTCACGGCAGCAAGAATTTAACAGATTTAATACAGGTGGTGGCTGATACGAAACTCTCTGATTTGGACCAGGGGTATATCACTGATGTTGGCTCTTTAGTGGAGCAGCAAAAACGGAAACATAATAATCCTGTGTCGTAAAGCCACACTCTTCACTGTGGTCTTATTTCAGTTATATTTGCAATGGTATAAAAATTATAAATACATAAAAGGTTAGTTAGGTCCATGAAATATTAAAAATACAAGTATTATAATCTTAGATTAAAAAATATTTTCCTAGGAATGTAAATTCACTCACCTTTGTTTAAAAAGACTTGTGCGAGGATTTATACTGGGCTATGTTTTACAGTCACAAAATCCCAGCAGTAATTTAAATATCCTCCAGTAGAAGAATGACAAGTCACAGAACATCTATGAATCCTCTTTACACACTAAGAAGAATGAGGTAAATAAATGAAAGAATGTGAAGTGGTATTTAACTTCCTTGGGCATGAAAACGTGCTTAAATGACAACCTAGTGGTCTGCGCCCACGTGTGTTAGGAAGGATGACACACACATGCACGCCTTCATGGACGGAATCAGAAAAGGCAGAAAACGGCCACAGCGGTGCTGGCCGTTGCGAGCAGCACTGAGGAACTGAGAAACTAAAATGTAAAAAGGAAAGAAGAATTCTTTCTATATGCTTTTTGGTGCTATTTAAAAGTTTTAATGTTCATTTAATCACCTTACAAAAAAGATATGATATTAAGCTGTAAAAGGGGCTTCCCAGGTATCACAGTGGTACAGAATGCGCCTGCCAACGCAGGAGATTCAAGAGACAAGGGTTCGATCCCTGGGTCGGGAAGATCCCCTGGAGAAGGAAGTGGCAACCCACTGCAGTATTCTTGCCCGGGGAATCCCATGGACAGAGGAGCCTGGTGGGACACAGACCATGGGGTTGCAAAGAGTTGGATGTGACTAAGCACACACACATTAAACTGTAAAATAAGCCGTTAAGATTGCTTTTTCCAGTGGTCATTTATTTTCTGGCTTCCCAGATAGTGCTAGTGATAAAGAACCCGCCTGCCCATGCAGGAGACTTAAGAGACGTGGGTTCAAATCCCTGGACTGGGAAGATTCCCTGGAGGAGGGCACGGCAACCCAGTCCGGTATTCTTGCCTGGAGAATCCTGTGGACAGAGGAGCCTGGTGGGCTCAGTCCATGGGGTCACAAACAGTGGAACACGACTGAGTGACTTCTACTTTTTTAATTTATTTTCATTTAGATTTGATTGATTCCAGGACAGTATTGAGATCCTCTATCAATGTATACGTAGCACACTATAGAATCAACAGTCGTTTGCTCCCCAATACAATAGGGTCCGTGCCGTAGACACAGTCTTCTAATCATTTTAACCTGGCTGCCCAGACACTACAAGTCAGGAGGAAGTACCTAAATGATATCTGCCCAACCGTTTTCATTCCAAAGAGGAACTGAAGAATGAGGTGTTATATGTGGGGATTCACTAGCTTATTGACTTTCTGAGACAAATTTTAATGTTGGGTGGTATGGTTTCTTTTGAAGGGAAAGATTGCAAACCCTTTTCTTTAAATGTAAATAATAATCAATGGCCGGAAAGAACCATAGTGGTTAACAGAACAAACAGCCCTCAATTACTCTAAGACCAAATGAAAATGTAATCTATAAGTATTACTTTAAGGTATTTTAGATTCAGTTAGGTAAAACAAACAAACAAAATCTCAGAACTTCGTTTGATTCTTGATTAGAATCATGAACCTTTATACCAGTAATAGTGAGAATCCGACCCCTTGAAGATACACACAATGTAGTGTAACACTGGGTTATATATATGTTACCTGGAGTGGGAAACTGGTTATTTTATGTTGCTCTTTTTGAAGAAATAAATCTCCTTAACTCATTTCAAAGTGGCATAACCCAGAACTCAATTCCTGGCATCAATAAACTTCAGAGTGCTGAATTTAAAGGGCAGTCCATCCCATATCTTATTCTCCTTCCTGTCTGTATTGGAAACTTGTTACCACTGATAGCATCCTGACCCTCTGTTAGGTTGTATTAACTAGTTTGCCTGGTACAACAGTCTTATTTTTTTCCTAAATATTCTGTTTAGAGGAATGTCTTCTAGTCTCACTCTCCATCATGGTGTTGTTTTAGTTGCTAAGTCCATGCAGCCCCATGGACTCTACCTGCCAGATTCCTCTGTCCATGGATTTCCCAGGCAAGAACACTGGAGTGGTTGCCTTTTCCTCCTCCAGAGGATCTTCCTGACCAGGGATCACACCCGCACCTTCTGCACTGCAAGCGGACTCTTAACCGCTGAGCCACCCGGAAGCCCCTCACCCCCCACGCTTTCCAGGAAGAACCTCAGCTACGCTCATGGTTAGGACCGTGTTTTATCACCACTGGCTTCCCAAGGTTGTACCATCTAACCAGACCACTCCCCTGAGCACTGGCATTTCCTGTCTAACTAACTGCAGGCCAGTTTTCTTCCAAAGTCCTACAGGCCTCTGAAATCCACTGTACACAAAATTCTATTTCATCACTGTATTCATTCCACATCCTTTATGCCAATGACATCCTTTATAATAGTTGGGCTTCCCTTGTGGCTCAGCTGGTAAAGAATCTGCCTGCAATGCGGGAGACTTGGGTGTGATCCCTGGTTGGGAAGATCCCCTGGAGAAGGGAAAGGCTACCCACTCCAGTATTCTGGCCTGGAGAATTCTATGGACTGTAGAGTCCCCAGGGTTGCAAAGAGTCAGAGACAGGAGTGTCTTTCACTTTCACAGCTAGCCAGTTGCGTAAGTAAAAAGCTGTGGACCTCATCCTGCACTGCAGCTTTCTCACGATCAGCATCACCCGTGCAGTGTGATGAACACAGATTCCCAGGCTCATCCCCTGAAATTCTGATTCAGGAAACCCGGGGTTGGGCTGAGACTCTGTGAATTAAATACTCACATCAGTAATTCTTACACTGTGCTCTTCTCTCTCCCCAGTAATAAAGTCCTATGTATTCTGACTGATGAGCAGTTCCTGCACCCGTTCGCTCCCCTCCCTGTGAAATGACGTGAGACAAGGCTCCACCTGCTGTGCTCTGGCGCGTCAGTCACAGCTAACTCATCTCCTGCCACTGCTCCCCCAGCCACCCCTCACTGCTTCCCTTCCTCGCCACCTCATGTTCATCTGACTAACTTCCACTTGCCAGTTAGATATCAGCTCAGATATTAATTCTTCTAAAAAGTCCATACTGATTTCTGTGTTCTGGAATAAATACATAAGTGTTTCCAGAGGAAAACTAATGAGATTTATCTTTTGCATACTGCTGACGTCTGTCATCAGGGCTTCCCTGGTGGCCCAGTGGTAAAGAATCCCCCTGCCAATGCAGGAGACAAAGGTTCGATCTCTGGGGCAGGAAGATGCCTTGGGGGAGGGCATGGCAGCCCACTCCTGTATTCTTGCCTGGAGAATCCCATGGACAGAGGAGGTTGGCGGGCTACAGTCCATGGGGTCTCAATGAGTCAGACAGGACTGAGCAACCTAGCCTGCACATACACGTGATGTTCTTCTTCAGACGTGAAACCCTGTGAAGGGGGACCCACAGCATCCATGACACATGATGTTCTTCTTCAGACGTGAAACCCTATGAGGGGGACCCACAGCATCCATGACACATGATGTTCTTCTTCAGACGTGAAACCCTATGAAGGGGACCCACAGCATCCATGACACATGATGTTCTTCTTCAGACGCGAAACCCTATGAAGGGGACCCACAGCATCCAGGACACCCAGTCCAGAGGAGTGCCACATGTATTAACTGAATAGACAAGTTTACGAACCAGGATGATAAGTATGCAAAGCTATGGTGGAAGGAGTCAGTTGGAAGGTGACTATGATGGAAGGTGACGGATGCCTACAAGCTAGAGCTCAAATTTTAAAGACAAATCAGTAAAAAAAAAAAATGGAGGAGTTTGGATTGGATACACAGAAGTGAGAAATTCCCTAGGGCTGATGTATACGGACTACTACTTTAAAAAGACAAAACATTAACCTCCAAATGGTATAAAACCAGTTTTAAACTTGTGTGCAAAGACCCTTTGATAACCTCCTGGAACGACATCTCTCACAGACTCATAAATTTGTTTAAATTATGATAATAGCAATTAAAATAAAATTAATCAAACACACCATGGAAATTTTCCTTAAACATATTTAGATTCTTAAAATCACCATTAAACAGATGAAACCATAATGGAAGTGCACTTTCGGCATAATTGTCATTAACTTGCTAATCATCTGTATTCATTTAAACCCTAAGTGTGTAACTATTCACATGTAGCACAGTCATTCTGCCTCAGATTAGAGAAGGCCTCGGTAAAACAGGATGAAGAAGTAGGTAAACCCAAGAAATGTAAGGGCTTCCCTGGTGGCTCAGTGATAAAGAATCCACCTGCCAATGCAGGAAACACGTGTTCCATCCCTGATCCAGGAAGACCCCACACCCTGAGGACACGCTAAGCCCATGCGTCACAACTCCTGAGCTTGCGCTCTAGAACCCGGGGGTCGCAACTACTGGGCACACCTGTGGCAGCTACTGAAGCCCGAGAGCCCGAGAGCCTGTGCTCTACAACAAGAGGGGCCACCACGGGAGAGGGGCCACCACAGGAGAGGGGCCACCACAACTCAGTCATCACGCCTGAAGGGGAGACCCCCATCCCCGCTCACCACAACTAAAGAAAAGCCCGAGTAGCAACCAAGACCCAGCACGGCTAAACATTAGTTCACTTTTTTAAGAAAGAAATGTAATGTTATGAATGTGGGGGTCAGTTCAGTTCAGTCGCTTAGTCGTGTCTGACTCTTTGCGACCCCATGAATCACAGCACACCAGGCCTCCCTGTCCATCACCAACTCTCGGAGTTCACTCAGACTCACGTCCATCGAGTCGGTGATGCCATCCAGCCATCTCATCCTCTGTCGTCCCCTTCTCCTCCTGCCCCCAGTCCCTCCCAGCATCAGAGTCTTTTCCAATGAGTCAACTCTTCGCATGAGGTGGCCAAAGTACTGGAGTTTCAGCTTTAGCATCATTCCTTCCAAAGAAATCCCAGGGCTGATCTCCTTCAGAATGGACTGGTTGGATCTCCTTGCAGTCCAAGGGACTCTCAAGAGTCTTCTCCAACACCACAGTGCAAAAGCATTAATTCTTCGGCACTCAGCTTTCTTCACAGTCCAACTCTCACATCCATACATGACCACTGGAAAAACCATAGCCTTCACTAGATGGACGTTTGTTGGCAAAATAATGTCTCTGCTTTTCAATATGCTATCTAGGTTGGTCATAACCTTCCTTCCAAGGAGTAAGTGTCTTTTAATTTCATGGCTACAATCACCATCTGTGGTGATTTTGGAGCCCAAAAAATAAAGTCTGACACTATTTCCCCTGTTTCCCCCTCTATTTCCCATGAAGTGATGGGACTGGATGCCATGATCTTCGTTTTCTGAATGTTGAGCTTTAACCCAACTTTTTCACTCTCCTCTTTCACTTTCATCAAGAGGCTTTTGAGTTCCTCTTCACTTTCTGCCATAAAGGTGGTGTCATCTGCATATCTGAGGTTATTGATATTTCTCCAGGCAATCTTGATTCCAGCTTGTGCTTCTTGCAGCCCAGCATTTCTCATGATGTACTGTGCATAGAACTTAAATAAGCAGGGTGTATGCAGCCTTGACGTACTCCTTTTCCTATTTGGAACCAGTCTGTTGTTCCATGTCCAGTTGTAACTGTTGCTTCCTGACCTGTGTACAGGTTTCTCAAGAGGCAGGTCAGGTGGTCTGGTATTTCCATCTCTTTCAGAATTTTCCACAGTTTATTGTGGAATGTGGGGATAATAAAAACTAAATTAGAAAACACTCCTCCAGCTTAAAATGGTAGCTTTGAAGTGCTTAGTGCTTCATTCTGCTACCTTCCCTAGGTGTCAGCCACTTAGTTAAAAGTATGAAGAGAGGCAACGTTGTAAGAATTACTGATATGCACGTACCCTGGACACTGTTTTTGTTTTGAAAAAGAGGGTGAAAGGACCTAAACATCTCTGCATCAGTCAGAACCACTTTCACAGGATGCTAGTGGCCACTCTATTACAGGAAATCTCCAAGAAAAGGCTTAAAAGCAGTTTGACTTCTTCACTTTTCTCCCCATCCCGTCACATAAATAGGCCCTGCAGCCCTATGTCTAAATATTTACAGTTATAAATACAGCCAAAGAATGGATGCTTTTGAACTGTGGTGTTGGAGAAGACTCTTGAGAGTCCCTTGGGCAGCAAGGAGATCAATCCAGTCAATCCTAAAGGAAATCAGTACTGAGTGTTCACTGGAATATTTACATACAAAGCTCCCATACTTTGGCCGCCTGATGCGAGGGGCCGACTCATTGGAAAAAACCCTGATGCTGGGAAAGATTGAAGGTAGGAGAAGGGGACGACAGAGGATGAGACGGTTGGATGGCATCACTGATGCAATGGACACGAGCTTGCGCAAACGCTGGGTGATAGTGAACGACAGGAAAGCCTGGCCTGCTTGTAGTCCATGGGGTCGCAAAGAGTCGGACGTGACTGAGCGAGTGAACAAAGCACTGTATTAAGTACTGTATTGAGTAGCATATAATCTGTCTTCATATTCGGGCAAGTATATTGCCACATTTACAATTTTTTGAATTATATAAGTTTAAAGCACTTATTGACTGAGAATTTGCCAAAGTGTCAAATTTAACTATTATTATAGATGTCTGTGTGCTCTATTCGGACAAGAAACAAAATCCATAATTAATGAAATGCTTTATACTTATAACATGGAATATATTTTCAGTAAATATATTTCAGTAAAATCACAAATGAATATGTCATAATCAGTTCAGTTCAGTTCAGTCGCTCAGTCGTGTCCTACTCTTTGTGACCCCCATGAATCGCAGCACGCCAGGCCTCCCTGTCCATCACCAACTCCCGGAGTTCACTCAGACTCACGTCCATCGAGTCAGTGATGCCATCCAGCCATCTCATGCTCTGTCTTCCCTTTCTCCTCCAGCCCTCAATCTTTCCCAGCATCAGGGTCTTTTCAAATGAGTCAGCTCTTCGCATGAGGTGGCCAAAGTATTGGAGTTTCAGCTTCAACGTCAGTCTTTCCAATGAACACCCAGGACTGATCTCCTTTAGGATGGACTGGTCGGATCTCCTTGCAGTCCAAGGGACCCTCAAGACCCTCTTCTCCAACACCACAGTTATAATCAAGATTTCCACAAAATTTGTGTTCTATGGACGTCAGTGGACTAAACGATTTTAAAAAATAAAGTGCAGCTATGAAGTAGATTGTGTAAATCACACAAATTGTTTTTTTAAGTTTTTTGTTTTAAATGGTTAAAGTGATCTCAAAATTCAAAGATGCAATACAAACTGAAACGAATTAATATCAACATTTTAAGCAAATTGTTTACATCAAAGTGAACAAGTGTGACAACTGTGCGGCTGCTCCCGTTTCTGCACTGACATTTTCCTACGTGTGCTAGGAAGCTACTCAGGAAACCAATAAGCAAAATTCATGAAAAGAGATGCTCATTAGGACAAACTGGGGTGAAATTCCTTAATTTCAAGATTAATAACAATAAGAACATTGAAAAAAATAGCAAATTATTAAGAGTGCTTATTTTAGGGTATTGGAATTAAAAGTAATATATAATGTTTGTACTTTCGCATCTTTTCCAAATTTTTCACAAAGTTCACACACTGCGTTTTAATCAGTTTAAAAACTACATGCTATTTTTTGTAAACTTACACCAGCTCATAACTATTAGCCACTTGCACCCAAGTTTTCCCTTAACCATTATGCTATTATATTAGAACTATTTGTTAACAACATTTCACTGTGAAAAGAACACATGAATAGGCATTTAATTGCATAAGGGATTTGTACTGAAACTATTTTAATAAATCAAGCTTGGAACATCTGCAAACATTTGTACCTAAATGTTTGAATTTTGAGATCACTAAACTACATATTTGAAGGAACAGCAACCTAAAAGCCCAAAAGCTCTGAATCAAAATGAAGATGAAATATTTCAACACAAACCTGCTGCCAAAGTCTTAGCACAAAATCACTATTGTTTTATACACAATTCTGATTTGTTGAATGAAGTTTCAGTTCTCTTGATGCAAAACAGCAAAGCTTTGTAAATAGAAAAACAAAGGAATTAAGTACTGATACACGAATGAACCTTGCAAACATTATGCAAAGTAGAAGAAGCCAAACTCTAAAAACAATATATTGTATGGTTCCAGCTACATGAATTGTCAGAAAAAGACAGATTCACAGAGACAGAAACACGTCCATGATTTCCAGATATGACAGGGATAGGGTGTAACTACATAAGCATGCAGCTTCTTTGAGGGTGATGAAAATATTCTGGAATCTGAAAGTGGTGATAATTGCACAACTTTGTTAATATGCTAAGAACCACAGAATTGTCCAGTTTAAAATAATAAGTTTTATGATATGTGAATTTCAATGCAATTTTTTAAAAAAAGAAAAGAAATGAATGCCTTGTCAGGAAATTCCACATAGCACGTTCCATTGGAAACCGTATGCAATATTGCTGCAATATATATTATGTTAAAAATAAAAGGTCTAGTTGTCAAGAAAGCTTGAGAAATATTAAGTTAAGCAGATTCGCTTTCCGGAAGGTTTCGCAGAGCCGCCAGTTGACTAGTGCGCTTCACGGTCTCGTGTTTCCTGACTGTGCTTTCTGTCTTCCGCTTGTGGAAACTCTTAGAGGAACGTGCTCTGTGAACACACTTTGAGAGCTACAGCCTGGAAGGACAGTCTTGGAATTCTCTGACAAAAACAGCTTAAATCTTCCTCTGATCAAAATGCAACTCATTATTTATTCAGGTGCCATATATTGCTAAGAAAGCTGCTATTCACACATAGCTTCATTACTGTAAATTTTTCCCTTAAACCTAACAGTCGCAGTTTTAGAGGCTTCAATACTTCATAGGAAGTATGACAAATTCTACTGGTGTAAAACAACCCAATAAAGTTAAGAGACTAGAAATTTAAGCAAGACTACTCATCAGGAAGTGAGTAAGTTGGACCCTATGGAGAACATCTTGGCAGTGTCCAACAAAATTACAAACGCACATACTATTTGATGTAGAATAACATCTAGGAACATATCCTTATACATGAGCAAAGAATTTACATAACTGGATAGGTCGATACAAAACAGATATAGCAATAGAAAGCTATAGGTATAGAAAAGAGACATGAATATTGTTTCAGCTAGCTTCAGACATGAGTTTTACTTCATGGTATTTATTCCCTTGTGTAGTCTCCTTCCTCCTCCTCCTTGAAGTTGGTACCTGGTAAGGACTCAATGGAGCTTCCCTGGCAAGTCAGCTGGTAAAGAATCCACCTGCAATGCAGGAGACCCTGGTTCAATTCCTGGGTTGGGAAGATCCCCTAGAGAAGGGATATGCTACCCACTCCAGTATTCTTGGGCTTTCCCTGGTGGCTCAGATGGTAAAGAATTCTCCTGCAATGTGGGAGACCTGGGTTCAATCCCTGGGTTTGGAAGATCCCCTGGAGAAGGGAAAGGCTACCCACTCCAGTATTCTTGCCTGGAGAATCCCATGGGCAGAGGAGCCTGGCAGGCTACAGCCTGTGCAGTTGCAGAGTCGGACACGACTGAGCAGCTAAGCGCAGCACAAGCACTCAATGGACTTCCCAGGTGGCGCTAGCGGTGGAGAGCCCGCCCGCTAATGCAGGAATTGGAGCTTCAATCCCTGGGTTGGAAAGATCCCCAAGAGGAAGACACGGCAACCCACTGCAGTACTCTTGCCTAGAGAATCCCATGGACAGGGGAGCCTGGCGTGCTACAGTCCACAGGGGGTCGCAAAGAGTCAGACAGGACTGAAGTGACTTAGCACACGTTATCTCCTCCCACATTGCATGGGGTTAATCAACAATACACTGTAGGAATGATGAAGTGTGTCCTCTGAGCTTAGTTCACAGAAGGCACTGTGGGGTTCACTTTACTCTCTCTCTGGGCTCACTCACTTTGGGAAAGCCAGCATCTGTGTCATGAAGACCCTGAAGCAGCCCTAAGCAGAGACCAGTGCAGTCGGGGGCTGAGAGCCCCACCCCCAACAATGCAGACTGGTGGTTGCTGGCCCTGCGGGCGCGGGTTCTCCAGCCTGGGCGAGCCTTCTGCAGACGCCAGCCCCTGGACAGCAGTCCAGAGACTCTCAGCCGGAACCACACAAACTGATTCATGTAAACTGCTGGTTCATGGACACTTCTGGTTCATGGAAGCTGTTTTAAGTAGCTAAATTTGGATACATAGTTACATAGAAATATATAATTAATATAGTTATCTATTATTTTATTATGTGAAGCATTTTTATAGTAAAAGATTTTTAAAATCTAAATGTAAGCAGTGAACATACAAAACATATATATATATATATATATATATATATGTTTGTGTGCATATATATATTAGATGAAATAGACATAAAATTAAGAAATATCATTAGGACTTCCCCAGTGGTTTAGTGTCCATCCGCCAACACAGAGGGCATGGGTTTGATCCTTGGTCTGGGAAGATTCTACATGCTGGGGGGCAACCAAGCCCATGCACCACAATGACTGAAGCCTCAAGCCCTAGAGCCTGTGCTCAGCAAGAAGAGAAGCCACTCCAGAGAAGCCCTCACACTGCAACTAGAGAAAGCCCCTGCCCAGCTACAAAGACTCACTACAGTCAAAAACAGAAAAATAAAAAAATAAATATCTTTACATATGGATGTAAAACATTCTAATAAGAAAAGAAATATGCAGAGAAACTTGTGGAAAAAAGAGAAAGTGAGCACACACCCACATGTGCTAGTGTGTGTGAGTGTGTGTGTCTATCTCTAGAAGGATACATGCTAATCTACTGATATTTACTGGTTCCTTTCCAAGAAGGCTAGGGGAGGCAGATTTGAAAAGGAGACTTTTCACTGTACTCTACATATTTACTGTATTTTCAACCATGTGAAGGTATTAACTTTTCATTTTCAAGTATTCATTTCTGCTACTGGTATGGCTCCGTGAGAAGCTCAGGTAATTTTCCTCCACAGAAAACAGACACGAAACTGCACAAAGCGATTTTAAAAACAACGGGACGATGATCAAATACAAGCACCAGATTAGAAGTGTTTACTCATGGCCAGCTGAATTTTACCAAGAAGGATGAATTTGTTGACTTCTTGCTTGAAGGTGTGGAAGCCCAGAGTTTTACTAGCCAGAAATGGTGGAGTTGGCTTGGGGCAGGTAACAGAGCAGTTAGAAATTTAAATGTGAGATAATGAGAATGGGAAAGCTATGACAACCCTAGACAGCATGTTAAAAAGCAGACATTACTTTGCTACAAAAGTCCTTCTAGTCAAAGCTATGGTTTTTCCAGTGGTCATGTATGGATGTGAGAGTTGGACCAAAAGGAAGGCTGAGCACCAAAGAACTGACGCTTTTGAACTGTGTTGGAGAAGACTCTTAAGAGTCCTTTGGACCACACAGGGACCAAACCAGTCAATCCTAAAGGAAATCAAGTCTGAATATTCATTGGAAGGGTTGAAGCTGAAGCTCCAATACTTTGGCCACCTGATGCGAAGAGCCGACTCACTGGAAATGACTGTGATGCTGGGGGAAGATGAGGGCAGGAGGAAAAGGGGAGGACAGAGGATGAGATGGTTGGATGTCATCACTAACTCAACGGACATGAGCTTGAGTAAGTTCCAGGAGTTGGTGAAGGACAGGGAGGCCTGGTGAGCTGCAGTCCATGGGGTTGCAAAGAGTTGGATCAATGGAGCAACTGAAAAAACAAACCAATAAATGTCCTCTTTTTTATTAAAATGATTTAATATGGCTTCCTATCATTGACAACTAAAGCTTTTATTGATACAAGGAGTTATTGGAGCAAGAATCCAGATAGAGACAGATAAGCAAAAACCGAATCCATCGATCAGGTCAAGGAAGCCAGTGGCCAGACGGGGTTTAAGATCATGGTCATTTTCCAAGGGGTCAGTGGCACGAGCACTTGGAACTGGATAATAGGGGAGATCTGGAGCCTGAGAGCCAGATGGAACCAGCTGGGACTAAGCTCTTACTCATGTGAACATCTGGTGACAACTCACTCCAGGTCGTGGAGTCAGAGCATCCGGATTCCTCTCACCTTAAGGATCAATCTCGAGGGCACAGTCTCCTGTTGCCCCACAGTGAAGTGGGGCGGGGGCCACAGCCTTCTCAGCAAGCAAAGCCTCTTTCCTCTAGAGCAACTTCAGAGGAAATTCCACAGATTTAAACAGAGTATTCTTACAGGAAGGCATTTTCTGGAGAGTCTGAAATTAGAATGTGTTTATACTAAGAGAAGTTAATTTACAAACCATCATAATTTACCTTGATCTACTTGATCTACTAGTACCTGGTCAGAATGATTTAAATCTGAAATAACTCTCTGACTGACAATATCTATTCCAGATGCCAGGAAAAACCAATTTAAGAGAACGAACTGTTCAGTCTCCCTGTATAACAAGAAAAGAATGCCCATTCATAACTGAAATGGCAACTGACCATGTTGGGTACCACTTTTTTTTTTCTTTTAAATGACACAATGAACAACTAGTCAGTGTTAGGTCAGCTTTGCTTTTTCTTACTGCCTCCTGTTCATGTCATATGACAAATTCATACTGGGCTGAAATTCAATTGGTTTCTAAAGCAGGACTCATAAGTTAAATGCTACCTGTTACTACTCAATTGGAAATACAATTTACTATTTGGGGGACTTGGGCTTCTTTTAGTTGAGTCCTTATTTAAAAAGCATATTCATGTTACCATGCTTCAAAGAGTAAACTATGTTTTTCTTTTTCAAGAGATTCATATCTTATTCAAGTTCCTGTCAAAATAATTTCCACTCACAATAAATGTGGAGACTTTTTTCTACCCCATAAGTGATTTCTCAAGTCTCTGAAACTAATCAAATTATGAAATTAAAAATAATGATTCATTTACACTTGTTAATTCATTCAACAAATGTTTATTAAACAAGCAACGTGTACTAGGCCCTATGTTACCTGCTGAGAAGAGGAATTAGAAAAAGGAAGCAAACACTGCCCCTACTGGGATAACTGGGAAGGGTCCACAGGAACCTCCTCAAGGAGGACTATCAGCATATTCTAGAGAATGAGGAAAGAAAACCCACTTTGTGGAGTAAGAAAGGTCTAATGAAATAGCTGCGCCTTTCATACCAGTAAGGAGAGGCATTTTCCCCTTTCAATATCAATTTCACATTATTTTGCATATGCAATAAATGCACTATCAGATTTGAAACTTTTGCATGGAGTCTCACTTGCTGACGTTGAAATCTAGTTTGCTGAGTTAGTTCCTCCAATGAACACAAAATATGTACCTACTGCTTGCTAAGGGAGCTACAAAAGAAATGAAAAGCACAGATTCTACTGCTGTGAATGGACCCTTCTCGTTAAAAGACAAAACTGTTCAGTCAGCATGTTCATTAAATAGAACTGTCTTTTCAAATTATCAGCTAAACATTTGATCACTCTTTTTTCTTGTGGAGGCATTCAAGAGTTCATCCTAAGAACTCATCTGAGAGAATACTAGATATTCCTGAAAAATTCATATCAATAGAAAGATGACATGTCAATAATTTCTGGAAATAATAGAAGGATGCTAAAAGTCAACATTCTGCCCAGGTCTGTGAGATGAAGAGCACTTCCTGCAAAGGGAGAAGGCCAATTTCCTGGGACTGTTTTGCAAGACATTAAAGATATTTAAAGGAAATTCTACTGGAAGAATCAGTGGGTTTCCTGCCATGTTGCTGCTGACAAATAATATTGTCTCCTTCTGTGCAGCTCCATTTCTGAGACAATACCAAAGCTACAGCATGAAGGGCAAAGGAAGGGGGGATTTCTATAAAATAATCTTTTTCTTATGTCAACCAGAGTACAGCCTTGGCAGCAGACAGATGCCACAACGCAACACCAGTCAACTCAGCTGAACAATATTACATAGAGCATAGGAGGCTTCAAAATGCAAAACTCCTTCTTTCACTGTATTCACTCCTGAGTCTGACAGCGAGAGCTGTTGTGTCTCAGTTTGGAAAGTGAAAACGCTGGTCGTGGGTGAACGTGATACTCTGTTCACCCCGCGTTCACCCATCCCCACTCCAGGCACTATGACCTTCTCCTCAGAGCCCACACCTGACACTGTTTCCAGCCTTGTGATTCACGAGACTAACACTTCCCTCCACAGCTCAGGGCCGAGCAGGCAACCTAGTCTCAAGGGCAGAGAACCCACTTCCCACCGGTCACTGGGGCCCCGGGCAGAGCCTCAGCCAGCCACAGAGAGCTTCCAACTTACAGCCTCACTGCGGACTTCAGACAGTGGGCTGTGTCCTCACACTGGGGTTTCTGAGAATGTGCGCCCTGGCGTTTAGCTGTCGTCTCATCCCGCATGGGGTGTGTTTACCTTAGAACAAAGCTAATACAGTGCAGAGCAGAGTTTTAAGGTGGAGAGAGAAGGCATGATTTTAAGCCTGATATAACACACACCTGAAACTTTTATTTACCTTGTGTGTGTTAGTCGCTTAGTTGTGTCCGACTCTTTGCGACCCCATGGACTGTGGCCCTCCAGGCTCTTCTGTCCATGGACTCTCCAGGCAAGAATACTGGAGTGGGTTGCCACTTCCTTCTCCATTCATCTACCTTAACTAATAATAATGTTAATTAATTTTTATTTATTTACATCTTCAACTAATTTGAAACGGCTTTCTATCTTCTAGCCAAATGCAACTGAGTCCTGAAAAATAGTATCTATCTAGTTATATCTTTATCTACATCTAAATATATTTAGAGATATGTAGATACTATAGTCAAGTGGAAGAACCTTGAATATGATTAAAGGTGCACTGTTTATGGAGTCTGGTTACCTAATGCTCAAATTCCAAGAATTTATATACTATAGAACCCTAAGCAATGGATATAATCACTCTGAATTTTCCATCCTTCATATAGAAAGCATAGACCCCCAAACCTTATACCTTGCAAATTCTATGAGTATTTAATTAGGACATAGAGGTTGAGTTGCATACTTTAATCCAGAGGTCCCCAACCTCCATGTCTGATGCCCCATGGTCTGAGATGGAGCTGACATCCTGACATAATAATAAGAGAAACGAGGGGCACAGTAAACAGAATGTACTTGAATCACCCCTAAATCACACCCTCCACCCCGGTTCATGGAAAAACTGTCTTCCATGAAACCAGTCCCTGAGGCCCTAAAGGCTGGGGACCACTGCTTTAATCCCCGTGAATGGCCCCCTGGAGAGCCCTCTAGAGGCCCGCACTCCTACAGGATACGGTGTCAAGAGTGTTGAGGGCTTCCCGGGCGAGTAAAGAATCCGCCTGCCAATGCAAGAGACACAGAAGACATGGTTCCATCCCTGGGTTGGGAAGACCCCCTGGAGGAGGAAATGGCAACCTAGTCCAGTATTCTTGACAGGGAAGTCCCACGGACGATGGAGCCTGGTGGGCTACAGTCCTCGGGGTCACAAAGAGGCAGACACGACTCAGCACGCACATGTCAGGAGTGCTGACACCAGAAACTGAACAACGGGCAGCCCGAAAAACAGACGGAAGGTCACCTCGACCAAACAAACGCTTTCCTCATGTGACGCCAGAGCGTCAGACCTGGAAGCGACCCAAAACATCCCTTCATTCAGATATTTCATTATAGGAAAGAGAACACAGGCCAGCAAAGGGGACGGGAGAAGTTGCAGTCATATGGCCGACAGCGGAGTGAAACCTGGATTTCAAATTCCCTGTCTCCTTCTGTCCATGATATCCCTTTATTTGCCACAGCTGGGAAGAAAACAGTGCTGTGCTTACAAACCAGATCTGAGCGGCTCTGTTTAGAATGCTACCAGCTGTCTTGCTTATTTCTAGAGTCAAAAAAAATTAGGGAAAAAAAATGTTGGACTAACCTTTTGCAGGTGAGATTGAGTGGCAGTTGCTATGCAACCCAACAGGGAGGATTTATAGTCTGTAGGAGTTGAGTGGGAAGCAACGGAATCTGACTGCAAGTTGAGGGCTGAGAGAAGAATAGAAGCAGGGTGGAGACTGACCAAGCCTGCCTTGTGCTTGTATTTATCATGGAATATGAATGCTAAAGAAAATTTAGAGTTTGAAACAGTTTCAGAGTTTGGGTGAAATTTCATTTTATTATAACAATTTCTTATTTTACCTGTTGGGCTAAAAGATTTAGATACTCTTTTCTTTTTTTTAATTGAATATATTGGCACAGCCCATCACAGACAAAAACTGTACTGTCTTTATGAGAACCCCATTTTTTCACTTTGGATTCAATACAATATTTCGATTGAAAATAGAGTCTACATATTTCCAAAGCAGTGATTTGCATATTTTCTTCTGAAAACAAACAAATCAAAATTACACAGTTAATAAAGAAAATATGAGTCAAATCAATTTTTGTGATCTGAAGAGACTGAATTTTACAATTTTAAATAATTATCTTTTACACACAAGTAAATTTATACATTATTGGAAAAGAACCTATTTTAAAATGTTTAATCCAGGGCTTCTCTGGTGGGTCAATGGTACAGAATCTGCCAGTGCAGGAGATTTGGGTTACTCCCTGGTCCAGGACGATCCCACAGGCTGTGGGGCAACAAAGCTCGTGCGTCACAACTGCTGAGCCTCTTAGAGTGGCCTGTGCCCTGGAGTCCAGGAGCCACAGCCACCGAGCCCATGCCCTGCAGCAGGAGGAGCCACCACAGAGAGAGGCCTGGGCACTGCAGTTAGAGGAGCCCCTGCTTGCCACAACTGGAGAAAGCCCAAGAAGCAATGAAGACCCAGCACAGCCAACAAATAAATAAATAAAATCACAAAATGTTTTATCCAGATATGTGAATAGTCAGCCATCCATTAAATGAGAATTATGCAACTGACATCATTTCCCACATCTCTTTTTCATATTCCCTCTAATCTTTCATGATTTCTCTGCCTTAAAAAGTACCAGGCGTTCTTCATGACTTTGTTAGCTTTTCAAAGCCCCAGTGTCCTTCCCCTACTGTGTTTCGCATCTCAAGCTGAAGAGTCTCATTAATTGAACTTTGTTTTCCTCCAGCGTTACATCAAAACCTCTGTAGAAAGTCTAACTCCCACAAGGATGTGCTCTCATCTTAAGATCCCACTGACAAACCAGCAACCAACCAAGAGGCAAAAATCAAGCTCTTGAAAAGATGTCAGGTAGTTCTTCCCTGTCTTCTGTTTTTTCTTTTTTTTTTCTTTTGTCTCCTGCTTTTTCATTTGCAGTGTGAGGTCACTTCTAAGTAGAGTTGACAGTAAATTAGTTTTAAAACTTAAAGTCTGACTTAGGTTCTAATATATGTGGGACTCGACCCCATTTCTAAAAATAGACAAATTATTCTAAAATCCTCATGCTACAAAATGTCTGAAATGCTGAATAAAAGGTGTGTTAACAAAGCCTTTAAACACATAGCTGTGATGTGAACTGGGGCACACACCCAGAGACAGGGACCTGCCCTAAGAGTGTCTGCCAGTCTCGTGAGTCACATGAAGCTCTTAGCTGAGAGTCCCTAAGGGAGATGGGAGACTACTTCATCCCTTGGAAGGCAAGGAGTTGCAGCAGAGATTCCTGTGTTATCTAGAATCTCCAGTACCTTCAGTGATTCATTACTTAAAATAAAAATAACCCATCCCATTTCACAAAAGGAGTAGTCAAAGACACTTGTCTGAATCAATTTTGGCTGTGTGTGAGAGTTGAACCATAAAAAAGGCTGAACACCAAAGAATTGATACTTTTGAGCTATGATGTTTGAGAAGACTCTTGAGAGTTCCTTGGACTGCAAAGAGATCAAAACAGTCAACTCTAAAGGAAATCAACCCTGCATACTCATTGGAAGGGCTGATGCTGAAGCTCCAATACTTTGGCCACTTGATGCAAAGAGCCGACTCATTGGAAACAACCCTGATGCTGGAAGACTGACTGCAAGAGGGGATTGAAGGGGGAGACAGAGGATGGGATGGTTAGATAGCATTGCTGACTCAAAGGACATGAATTTGAGCAAACTTCAGGAGGTAGTGGAAGACAGGGGAGCCTACTGTGATGCAGTCCATGGGGTTACAAAGAGTCAGACACGATTTAGTGACTGAGCAACTACCCGAAACGGAAGATCTGTTCTTGAAATGTGCAGTGTACAACTGGCCCTTACATGGATTTAGGGTTTGAATTCACTTATTCTGTGTGATAAAAATATTTCAACCCCAGGAATTTTTTTAAGAGCAATCTTGGGGTAGTAGAACTTCCAGATGCTGCAGTAACAAGTGCAAATCCTCACTAGGTAGCATGTTCTCAAACCAAGTCTCATTGAAGCCTAGAGATAAGGTTTCAGCAAATAAGGGACCATATTGAACATCAGAGAATATAGGGAAATCAGGGACAATGAGAGAGCATTGCCAAAGTACCAAACAACAGTGTCAACTCCACAATATACTAGATACTAAAACTATCAAATACAGGATAGAAAATAAATGCATTGCTTAAAGAATGATACGCTTAAAGAAGCCGGAGACCAAGTAAAAATATCAACTAGAAATAAGGAAACTGACTGTACATACATTTTTAAAAACAGAAGCAAAGGATACATCTCAAATGAGAAATTTCATTCCAATTGAACATTTTTAAATGTATAGGTTATTCATAAGTATGTCAGATGAACATAGAACTAGGGAACTGAAAGATAAATATAAATACACTGCCTGTGCCCAGAAACTGATGGAAAAATATGGCAAAAAAGTTAAAAGCAAGCAGGATAGATAATTTTACGTGGTTAACTGGAGTCCCGTGAAAGAAAATGCAGAGAATTAGAGAAGGAATATATGAAAAGAAAAATTGCTCAGAATTTTCCAGATGTTATGACAGATATAAATCATTAAGCCACTGTAGTAGAAACTGCAGAAAACCAAACATTAAAAGTGTAAGAATAGCCATAATGAATTAAAAAATTACCTGCAGAACAAGGTTGATGAGATTCACAGCTGACTTTTCTATGGCCATAGTGGAAGTCAGATGACACAAAAACAGTATCTTCAAATGACGACAAAAAATCATTACCAATTTAGACTCTATACTCAGTGACATAACAGGAAATTTTCTAGAAAAAAATGTGCTATTTGATGCAAAAAAAAGGGGAAGGAAACAAATATATCAACCAAGACAAAAGACACTAAAATCGCATATAATTAAACCTACAGAACAGACTACACATCCATCTTCCAGGGCTTCCCTGGTGGCTCAGATGGTAAAGAATCTGCCTGCAATGCAGGAGAACCGGGTTTGATCCCTGGGTTGGGAAAATACCCTGGAGAAGGGAATAGCTGCCCACTCCAGAACCCTTTTCTAGAGAATTCCATGAACAGAGGAGCTTGGTGGACTACAGTCCATGTGTTCACAAAGAGTTGGACACAACTGAGTGACTAACACTTTTACTCACACACACAATACTTCATTGCTATGAAATACATACACATACACATATATGCATATATATCACACAAAAGAGTACATATATGTAAAATTATAAAAAATAATATTAGCACTGATTTGCTCATGAAAATGCTTCAGTTCAGTTCAGTTCAGTCGCTCAGTCATGTCTGACTCTTTGCAACCCCATGAATCGCAGCACACCAGGCCTCCCTGTCCATCACCAACTCCCGGAGTTCACTCAGACTCATGTTCATCGAGTCAGTGATGCCATCCAGCCATCTCATCCTCTGTCATCCCCTTCTCCTCCTGCCCCCAATCCCTCCCAGCATCAGAGTCTTTTCCAGTGAGTCAACTCTTCGCATGAGGTGGCCAAAGTACTGGAGTTTCAGCTTTAGCATCATTCCCTCCAAAGAAATCCCAGGGCTGATCTCCTTTAGAATGGACTGCATGGATCTCCTTGCAGTCCAAGGGACTCTTAAGAGTCTTCTTCAGCACCACAGTTCAAAAGCATCAATTCTTTAGCGCTCAGCTTTCTTCACAGTCCAACTCTCACATCCATACATGACCACTGGAAAGCCATAGCCTTGACTAGACGGACCTTTGTTGGCAAAGTTATGTCTCTGCTTTTTAATATGCTATCTAGGTTGGTCAACTTTCCTTCCAAGGAGTAAGTGTCTTTTAATTTCATGGCTGCAATCACCATCTACAGTGATTTTGGAGCCCCCAAAAGTAAAGTCTGACACTGTTTCCCTATCTATTTCCTATGAAGTGATGGGACCAGATGCCATGATCTTCGTTTTCTGAATGTTGAGTCAACTTTTTCACTCTCCTCTTTCACTTTCATCAAGAGGCTTTTGAGTTCCTCTTCACTTTCTGCCTTAAGGGTGGTGTCATCTGCATATCTGAGGTTATTGCTATTTCTTCCGGCAATCTTGATTCCAGCTTGTGCTTCTTCCAGCCCAGCGTTTCTCATGATGTACTCTGCATATAAGTTAAATAAGCAGGATGACAATATACAGCCTTGATGTACTCCTTTTCCTATCAAAATGCTCAAGAAATATAAAAAGATGACACTGTGTTTGAAACCCTCAGTGTGTTCCTTCATAAACATTACTGCTAGGGGGAAATGCTTGTCCTGATTCTTATATAGCATTTCAATTTAAAATCATTCTTTTTCTTTTAAAAAGGTTTTAACACATTCACAAATAACTCTAACAATATTGTATATGAATTTGCCATGTGTATCTTTTGTACAAATGGAATTATATTCCAAGATTATTGCGTTCTGTGAATTTCTCCCCTCTCACCAGCCCTCTGGGTAAAAAGGATGCTTTTGACTCTCATCTCACTTTCTGGTGTTCCATTGTCTAAATGTTAAAAGCGCATCTACTGTTATCCATTCTACTGCTGACAGACACTTGGGTTACTCCCAAATCTTTATCTATTATAAAAGTTCCACTCTAGGGCTTCCCTGGTGGCTCAGTGGTAAAGAATCAGCCTGCCGATTCAGGAGACATGAGTTTGATCCCTGGTTGGGAAAGATCCCAGAAGCTTTGAAGCAACTAAGCTGCCTAGCCACAACTGTCGAGCCTGTGCTCTGGAGCCTGGGAACTGCGACTAATGAACACAGGAGGCACGAGGACTGAAGCCCGTGCCCTCCAGAGCTCAGGTTCCACAGCAAGAGAAACCACCACACGGGAGGCCTACGCCCACAGCTACAGAGGGGCCTGCACCCCAAGGCTAGAGAGGGGCTTGCACCCCAAGGCTAGAGAGGGGCTTGCACCCCAAGGCTAGAGAGGGGCCCTGCACCCCAAGGCTAGAGAGGGGTCCTGCACCACAGTTAGAGAGGGTCCCCTGCACCCCAAGGCTAGAGAGGGGCCCTACACCACAGCTAGAGAGGGCCCTGCACCCCAAGGCTAGAGAGGACCCTGTACCCCAAGGCTACAGAGGGGCCCTGCACCCCAAGGCTAGAGAGGACCCTGCACCCCAAGGCTACAGAGGGGCCCTGCACCCCAAGGCTAGAGAGGGGCCCTGCACCACAGCTAGAGGGGGCCCTGCACCCCAAGGCTACAGAGGGGCCCTGCACCCCAAGGCTAGAGAGGACCCTGCACCCCAAGGCTAGAGAGGACCCTGCACCCCAAGGCTAGAGAGGGGCCTGCACCCCAAGGCTAGAGAGGGGCCTGCACCCCAAGGCTACAGAGGGGCCCTGCACCACAGCTAGAGAGGGGCCCCTGCACCCACAGCTAGAGAGGAGCCCCTGCACCCACAGCTAGAGAGGGGCCCCTGCACCCCACAGCTAGAGAGGGGCCCCTGCACCACAGCTAGAGAGGGGCCCTGCACCCCAAGGCTAGAGAGGGGTCCTGCACCACAGCTATAGAGGGGCCCTTGCAGCCCAAGGCTACAGAGGGGCCCCTGCACCCCACAGCTAGAGAGGGGCCCCTGCACCACAGCTAGAGAGGGGCCCCTGCACCCCAAGGCTAGAGAGGATCCCCTGCACCCCAAGGCTAGAGAGGAGCCCCTGCACCCACTGCTAGAGAGGGGCCCCTGCACCCACAGCTAGAGAGGGGCCCCTGCACCACAGCTAGAGAGGGGCCCCTGCACCCCAAGGCTAGAGAGGGGCCCTGCACCACAGCTAGAGAGGGGCCCCTGCACCCCAAGGCTAGAGAGGAGCCCCTGCACCCACAGCTAGAGAGGGGCCCCTGCACCCCACAGCTAGAGAGGGGCCCCTGCACCACAGCTAGAGAGGGGCCCTGCACCCCAAGGCTAGAGAGGGGCCCTGCACCCCACAGCTACAGAGGAGCCCCTGCACCCACAGCTAGAGAGGGACCCCTGCAGCAGCCAAGATCCACCACAGCTAAATATAAGCTAACAAATAAAATAATTAGGAAAGCTCCACTCTAAGCGTACCTTCATTAGTCTCTGCATGAATACACCCAAGAGAGTCTCTCAGCTGTAGGAGCTGAGACTTTCACACACACATCCACAGCTTCACTGAGCCACGCCACTGTGCTTCTCAAAGTGGCAGCGGCAGCCTGCACTCCCAACGGAAGAAATCGCCTCAGTTTCATCCATTTAGTTTTTGCCATTGTGATACGTGTTACATGCTGTCTTGCCGCAGTTTTGATTTGTATGCACGACTACCAGTGACTTGGAGGATATATTGCTGTGTTCACTCACCACTCCTATTTTCTTTCCTAATGCCTTTAACGGGGCGGGATGCTTTCTTTTTGTTATTGATTTGTAGATGCTGTTTATAGTTTTGGAATACTAATTCTTATTGTTTACATATCTTGAAAATATCTTTTCCCATTATATGGCTTGTATTTTTAGCTTTATAATTTTTTTTTGGTGAAACACAGTCCTTAATATAATCCAACATTAAAATTTTCTTTATGATTTCTCATTTTTATCATATTTATAATTTAAAATTACCTATTTTAATGATTTAGATATTCTTCTAAGATTTCTTTTAAAAGTTAAAGCATTATCTTTCACAGTTAAGCAATAAATCCATCTGGAATTGATTTTTGTATCTAGCATGAAGCTGAAATTCAATTTTATATGTTTCTATGCAGAACTGACTCTGCCTGATTTACTAAACAGCACATTATTTCTGTAGGGATCCACAACGGTGGCTGTGTAATACACAAAGTTCACAGATGTGTGGTAATGTTTTGTGGCTTTCTTTTCTATTCTATCAGTTTATTTTATTATGCCAAGGATAAATTATTTAAGAGTGAAGGAACAGATAATCCTGATTTTTTTCCTCCATTATCTCAGAAAAAAAAACAACAACAAAACTATAGGGAGTATCATCCTTATTTTATATTACAAAAATTACTACAACTTTGAGAGCAAACTCTGAAAGAAAACCACATACATACAAATGCACACACACACATGAAAGTCATATCTGTCTCCTTTCTAACTATAGAAGAAATACCTCTAGGTCAATATTAGCCTCCAGAATCAGCACAACAGAATGGGAGGGAAGAAGGCAAGAAAAGGCGGGGGTGGGAAGGAAAGAAGGAAGGAGAAAGAATGACTTGGATAAACTGACCAAGAAAAACAAGGTAAATGGATTTAGAAAACAGATCGTAAAGCATGCTGAAATTTTTATTACGTAAATGCCTTGAAGACATCTGTACCAAAACACAAAGAAGAAAACAAGGCTCAGCTCATTCTTTTTTCACACTGTTATGCATTTTCTACTGAGCCTATAACAAATAGATATCTTAATAATAAAAATATTACTCTAAATTTTAAATCAGAAACTAAGAAAATAACAAAATGCTCCAAATAGTAAAAATATCAAGTATATGATGTTACATTTTATATGATGGATAACATTTCTATGTTTTCTATCTAATAATAAAGTTTCTAAACCAATTTCAGACAATGTTAAAGAGAAAAAAAAACAGAGAAAACTTTGATTAATAGCAATCATTAATATTGGTTGCTGCTGCTGCTAAGTCACTTCAGTCGTGTCCGACTCTGTGCGACCCCATACACGGCAGCCCACCAGGCTCCCCGATCCCTGGGATTCTCCAGGCAAGAACACTGGAGTGGGTTGCCATTTCCTTCTCCAATGCATGAAAGTGAAAAGTGAAAGTGAAGTCGCTCAGTCGTGTCCGACCCTCAGCGACCCCATGGACTGCAGCCTACCAGCCATGGGATTTTCCAGGCAAGAGTACTGGAGTCGGGTGCCGTTAATACATTTTAAATGCTACATTAGCCTATCAATCATATTTTTATTTTCTTTTCACATTTGTTTAAGGTATATTTAATACATAACAAACACCCTCTTCCAACAACACAAGAGAAGACTCTATACATGGACATCACCAGATGGTCAACACTGAAATCAGATTGATTATATTCTTTGCAGCCAAAGATGGAGAAGCTCTATACAGTCAGCAAAAACAAGACCAGGAGCTGACTGTGGCCCAGACCATGAACTCCTTATTGCCAAATTCAGACTTAAATTGAAGAAAGTAGGGAAAACCAATAGACCATTCAGGTATGACCTGCCGGGGTCCAGCCCCAACTGATCCAGGGTATTCGAAGGAGAGACGGCGTCGGCGAGGATCAGGAAACAATTGCTTAATTAAACGTTAATTAAGGATATAAAGAGTAATAGAATGAGGATAGCTCAGTGAGGAAATTCAGTGGAGAAAAGCGGCTGAAATAAGGATAGCTCAGTAGGAAAATTCAGTGAAGAAAAGAGGCTGAGTAGCTTGGTTTACGCGGGAGACCAATAAAACTTCAAGACAAGAAGTTTGCACCACTACGTAGGCTGCAGGCGTCCTTCCGTTCTCCTGAAGGAGAGGAGACACTGAGGCCTCCCTGGTCGGATCTTAGAAGCCCAGGCATAATTAGTAAGCATGGCGGGTTCTGCGCTCCAGATGGAGACTCAGCCAGAATTTGGGAGAGAGAGCGACATGGGGAGACCAAGTTGCGGTTAACAAGGCCCGCACTTTATTTTCCAAAGTAGTTTTTATACCTTAAGTTGTGCATAGAGGATAATGGGGGAAGGGGTGGAGTCATGCAAGGACAGCAGCTCCTGGTCCTAATCGAAGCCAGGCTTTCAAACTTATCATTTGCAAAAGTTCAGGTGAATTACATCATCTTCTGGCCAGGAGGCCTGTTAACATTTTAAGAAACTTATCTTTCTCTAAAGGTGATTATTCCAAAGTCAGGCACCAGCGTCCAAAAAAGCATTGGACAAAGCTGCATTCCTATAGGGCAAAGGTGAGGTGGGCTCAATCAAGAAAAGAATTAACTCAAGGGTCCAAGGTTACAAACATTGAGGCTACTACTTACATTTCTACACACCCATTATATCAATCAATACACTGCCAAGGACACAGTAGGTAAGGGGTATGGAGACTTAGCAGCAAACATTGGCCCAATAAGTGAAAAACCCTTCACCAATACAATTTCTAATCAATCTTTTAACTACTCAAAAGAATCTGTGTTTAGACAGTTTAGAACATCTCCTGCCTCTCACAGTTGGGAGGCTCTGAACAATCACATGTGGCCGGAAAAACCTATTCAGGCAGGCTAGAGGATTTCCAAAGGAGTTTGTAGGTTAAACACTGTCACACCCCGGAATTATTAACTGGAGCTGTAAGCTAACTCTTTTTCAGAGAGAGGTAGTGGGGGACAGCCCTCCGTAAAGTCAGAGGTGTAGGTGAAAGCACAAAGCAGAAAGTAGGCAGACTCTGGTTTTGGGGGTAGATGCTCGAGAATTTCCAGGGGGACTCCTGAGGCTCGATCCCGCCTTTGCATGTGCCAAACCTCCTTCCTCATGACCTTTGCCACAGGCGGAGCTCGCTCCCCGCAATGACCTAAATCAAATCCCTTATGATTATACACTGGAAGTGAGAAATAGATTTAAGGGCCTAGATCAGATACATAGAGTGCCTGATGAACTATGGAATGGAATGAGGTTCGTGACATTGTACAGGAGACAGGGATCAAGACCATTCCCATGGAAAAGAAATGCAAAAAAGCAAAATGGCTGTCTGGGGAGGCCTTACAAATAGCTGTGAGAAGAAGAGAAGCAAAAAGCAAAAGAGAAAAGGAAAGATATAAACATCTGAATGCAGAGTTCCAAAGAATAGCAAGAAGAGATAAGAAAGCCTTCTTCAGTGATCAATGCAAAGAAATAGAGGAAAACAGAATGGGAAAGACTAGGGATCTCTTCAAGAAAATCAGAGATACCAAAGGAACATTTCATGCAAAGATGAGCTCAATAAAGGACAGAAATGGTATGGACCTAACAGAAGCAGAAGATATTAAGAAGAGATGGCAAGAATACACAGAAGAACTGTACAAAAAAGATCTTCACGACCCAGATAATCACGATGGTGTGATCACTCACCTAGAGCCAGACATCCTGGAATGTGAAGTCAAGTGGGCCTTAGAAAGCATCACTATGAACAAAGCTAGTGGAGGTGATGGAATTCCAGCTGAGCTATTCCAAATCCTGAAAGATGATGCTGTGAAAGTGTTGCACTCAATATGCCAGCAAATTTGGAAAACTCAGCAGTGGCCACAGGACTGGAAAAGGTCCGTTTTCATTCCAATCCCAAAGAAAGGTAATGCCAAAGAATGCTCAAACTACGGCACAATTGCACTCATCTCACACGCTAGTAAAGTCATGCTCAAAATTCTCCAAGCCAGGCTTCAGCAATATGTGACCCGTGAACTTCCTGATGTTCAAGCTGGTTTTAGAAAAGGCAGAGGAACCAGAGATCAAATTGCCAACATCCGCTGTATCATGGAAAAAGCAAAAGAGTTCCAGAAAAACATCTATTTCTAATTTCTTGACTATGCCAAAGCCTTTGACTATGTGGATCACAATAAACTGTGGAAAATTCTTCAAGAGATGGGAATACCAGACTACCTGATCTGCCTCTTGAGAAATTTGTATGCAGGTCAAGAAGCAACAGTTAGAACTGGACATGGAACAACAGACTGGTTCCAAATAGGAAAAGGAGTACGTCAAGGCTGTATATTGTCACCCTGTTTATTTAACTTCTATGCAGAGTACATCATGAGAAACGCTGGGCTGGAAGAAACACAAGCTGGAATCAAGATTGCCGGGAGAAATATCAATAACCTCAGATATGCAGATGACACCACCCTTATGGCAGAAAGTGAAGAGGAACTCAAAAGCCTCTTGATGAAGGTGAAAGTGGACAGTGAAAAAGTTGGCTTAAAGCTCAACATTCAGAAAACGAAGATCATGGCATCTGGTCCCATCACTTCATGGGAAATAGATGGGGAAACAGTGGAAACAGTGTCAGACTTTATTTTGGGGGGCTCCAAAATCACTGCAGATGGTGACTGCAGCCATGAAATTAAAAGACGCTTACTCCTTGGAAGGAAAGTTATGACCAACCTAGATAGCATATTCAAAAGCAGAGACATTACTTTGCCAACAAAGGTTCATCTAGTCCAGGCTATGGTTTTTCCAGTGGTCATGTATGGATGTGAGAGTTGGACTGTGAAGAAGGCTGAGAGGTGAAGAATTGATGCTCTTGAACTGTGGTGTTGGTGAAGACTCTTGAGAGTCCCTTGGACTGTAAGGAGATCCAACCAGTCCATTCTGAAGGAGATCAGCCCTGGGATTTCTTTGGAAGGAATGATGCTAAAGCTGAAAGTCCAGTACTTTGGCCACCTCATGCGAAGAGTTGACTCATTGGAAAAGACTCTGATGCTGGGAGGGACTGGGGGCAGGAGGAGAAGGGGACGACAGAGGATGAGATGGCTGGATGGCATCACTGACTCGATGGACGTGAGTCTGAGTGAACTCCGGGAGTTGGTGGTGGACAGGGAGGCCTGGCGTGCTGCGATTCATGGGGTCGCAAAGAGTTGGACATGACTGAGCGATTGATCTGATCTGATCTGATCTAATACATAAGTGTATTTAATAAAATAACATTTTACATGGAGTATATATAACCAAAAATGCAGCTGGTTCAGCATAATGTGAAACAATGATGACTTATGTACAAATCATGGGCTATTTGGGAAAAAAGAAGCCTCAAAAATTATGTTTAAGATAAAACCTCTGTCTGAACTCAAATAGGACCATAGGGTTACATCCGTGGCGTCCACTCAGATTTTAGCAGCATAACATGCCCTAGGCCATTTTCAATACTACTCTTCCCCAAAGACGAAGAAAAGTGTGAAGAAAGCTCTTGAAGATCAGGTCATATTAAACAAAATGTCTTTTGCTGCTGATGGATACTCTTTAAAGTTATAACACGGCAATAAAAGAATGGTAACAGTGACAGCAGAAATGCAGAGGAGAGTTTGACAAGATCCAAAATACTTGGCTATATTCAGATAGAAACCTGAATATAAATGCGTGATATTAAAATTCACAAAAGAACAAATGACTATGGTGACAAAGGGCAGACAGTGCAGAGTCACAGGCTCACTGGTAAATGACAGAAGCAGCAAAATGTAACTTGTCTGTAAATAATCTGCAAAAACATTTGCTCAGGGGCCTAGCTTGTAACAGAATGTCTCATCCAGAATGTAACACATTCTCCCCATAGGTAATGGAGTTTTATGAAGAACAACATCTTCTTAGATTCCCAAAACACATAAAAGCACCTATTATTGAAATAAGAAATGAGATTCAACTACGCTCATAGACTCCAACATGATAGGAAATAGATACATTTCCAAGTAATGTAAGTCAGCAGAATAATTTAAATCTAGTAGATCTACTTTGGTAAAATGCACCATTTCTCTGAAAGTGGCAGAACCGTTGTTGGGAGCCACTGAGTTACCGGAAAATTCTCTGTCTTATGATTTGGAGGCCACATCCTCAGCAGAGTTTGAGAAGACCCTCTCCCACCCTTGGTTGGTGCTAACATAAGTGAGTGTGAGTGTGTGCTCAGTCGTGTCTGACTCTTTGCAAGTCCATGGACTATAGCCTGCCAGGCTCTTCTTTCCATGGGATTTTCCAGGCAAGAATACTGGAGTGAGTTGCCGTTTCCTCTTCCAGGGGATCTTCCCTGACCCAGGAATCGAACTCACGTCTCCTGCATTGGCAGACAGATTCTTTACTGCTGAGCCACCAGGGAAGCCTGGCTAATATAAGACAAAACACAAATTCAGGGGCAGCCACTGTATGGATGCACGCTCTGATCGTTTTGGAAAAGTGAACTAAATCACTTAAGCTAATTCCTTTCGACCAGGGTTAGTAAGTAGACTTCACCCTCTGAGCTAGCACGAGTAGGATGTGACTGAGAGGTGTACCTTCTCAGGGCGTCTCCAGTAGATCAGCAATGCCTGCCGTGGGCACAGGAAGTGTAAATGGGGTTTGCTATACTTGCTATCATCTTTTAATCATTTGGATCATGGATACCTTGGACCCTGGATTTCCTTTTGAACTTTTGTTAATACAGTTGACCCTTGAAACATTCATGGATTAGGGACCCTGACTCCCGCACAGTCGAAAAACTGCATATAACTTTTATCTCACCCAAAACTTCACTACTAAGAGCCTACAGCTGGTCAGTAGCCTTACTGATAACATAGTTGATGCATACTTTGTATGTCGTATGTATTATATATCAGGCTTCTCCCATGACTGAGTGGTGAAAGACTCTCCCTGCAATGCTGGAGATGCAGGAGATAGATACGGGTTCAATCCCTGGGTCAGGAAGATCTCCTGGAGGAGGAAATGACAACCCATTCCAGTATTCTTGCCTGGGAAAAACCATGGACAGAGGAGCCTGGCAGGTTACAGTCTATGGGGTCACAAAGAGTCGGACACGACTGAGCACACACACACACACACGCAAGCACACGCATATTATATACTGTATTCTTACAATAAAGTAAGCTAGAGAAAAGAAAATATTATTAAGAAAATCACAAGGAAGAAGACATAGTTATAAGTACTGTACTGTGAGTTTCTGCCATCTGTTTACAAGATGAGTAGTCTGTCAGTACTTACACCAAAATTTATATATGATTTAAAACACTGTAGATGTTATATGTATTACTAACACTAGACATCAAAAATGAAAAGACAATGTGAAAAAGAAACTCACATTTGTTTACGGGTATAATGATAACTGATAGGGAAGAAGCCATAGTATGACTGTTTCATGATCACCTAGTAAGACTGAGACAGTGGCCTCAGGTAGCCTAGCTTATTGAGGCTTCCTGATGTCTCAAGTGGTAAAGAATCCGCCTGCCAATGCAGGAGACACAGGAGACACAGGTTCAATCCCTAGGTCAGGAAGATCCCCTGGAGCAGGGCATGGCAACCCACTCCAGTATTCCTGCTTGGGGAATCCCATGGACAGAGGAGCCTGGTGGGCTACAGTCCGTGGGGTCACAGACAGTCAAACATGACTGAGTGACTGAGCATGCACAGATACACACAGCCTAGCCTAAACACTAATGAATGAATGTCACAGAATTTTACAGTACCACCGTCATAATCATAACACAGTGTTGGGAACATTGTTGTGTTAAAAAAAAATCAGTGATGACAGGTTGATACACAATTTCTCAATTATGCTGCTGCTGCTGCTGAGTCGCTTCAGTCATGTCCGACTCTGTGCGACCCCATGGACTGCAGCCCACCAGGCTCCTCTGTCCTTGGGAATCTCCAGGCAAGAGTACTGGAGTGGGTTGCCATTTCCTACTAAATGGGATCTTCCTGACACAAGGCTTGAACCCACATCTCCTCCATTGGCAGGTGGATGCTTTACCATTAAGCCACCTTGGGAAAGCCCAAAAAAGATGTTAACACTTCTCAAAAGGAAAAAAATAGCGAAAGAGGTCTCAAAAAATGAATACTAGCTACCAATCACTGTCGATGTTTTCTGGAAAATTCCTGTTACCTTTCATGCCAGCCAGTTATTTTGACCCACACAGATGATCCTGGGCTCTGTCTGGACTTATGCTGTGCTAAAGTCAGGCATTTTGAACAGCTGCTGACATTTTTACATCCAGCTGTCCCACACTACATCCTGAGTCTCTGGGAATTTTTCCTGTATGAATCACTGAGCGGATTTGTGACTTAAATTCTAGATAAATACTCTCAATTTACCAACAACAATTGTGCCAACCCAGGCAAATAATAGCCTCCAAAAACTAAAAGGATAGGATGTCACAACATCTGTTTTCAGTCTTAGTCCCAAAGGTACTTTATCTCAGCAAGCTCGGCATCACTGGAACAATAATTCAAGAAAGAAGGTACCCAGAATCCCACAGCAGAGTGCTCACATTCATGCCCATGGCTCTCTCACCAGAACAGACTCGCTTCCTGGGTTAGACAGATGTTGGCATGAACACTGTAAGATTTTAAAGTCGCCTTAATAGAGACACTAAGTCACTGGATTTTGAAAATTTTTATCCCAAAATGTTTCCATACTTCCTATAATAGCCATATATAATGAGTAGTTAAATTACACTCTTTCTGCACACTAAAAAGAAAATAGTACCAGATTGAGTCTCAAACTGTCTCGTAAATGCAGTAATTATTATGCAAGTGACAACATGAATTAGCTTCCTCTGGCGTGAAACTGGTCAGGCAAAAGCATGCTCAGGTATCATGCTCAATAGAAATAGTTTAAAATCACATTTAAATACAGTCTTCATGTGTATCTGCAGGCTAATCCAGTAATAACTACAGATAGATTGTGGTTGCTGAGAAATCTCTGTTGAGTAACACTGAATTTTATTTTATTTTGTTTTGTTTTAGGGGTGATATAGCTTTCATGAATTGATCAGATTAAATGGTGACTCCCTGTGCCCCCATCCCTTGATGTATAGTCCTTCTGACTAAGTCACCCTGTCTATTGCACTTTATGTTCTTGTTTAAAATGACTTGGAAGGCCAGGGTTTGAGCGCTGGTTTTAGCAATGACCACTGGATAATGACATCACAGCTTTCAACTTTTCTTGCCTTTTTCCTAGTGGGCAACATTCTCAAAACCATCATCACGCTTTGCTAAGATGGTGTGTGGACATTCCTTCTTGCCCATGTAGCTGCTTGATAGTAAGAACTTATATCTTCAGGACCTGGCATCCTTCATTCAAACTATATTGTCCCTCTGCCGACTTTGTGCCAAGGACTACTCTGGGTCTCTGGAGGTGGAGTAGAGAACAAATTTACACTCATGGGACTTATATTCTAGCACCTAAGAGACACTTGATTACCTAAGTCTTACTGATCTATGTTCAGTGTCTCAACAATGATACATGTGTTAACAGTGATTTTAATCATTATATTTATTACCACTTCTATAATGTGAGCTGTATATTTACAAAGACTATTCATTATTCCTATTGGTATATGTTAGACTTTTCACCTTGCCTGGAGAATCCCAGGGACGGGGGAGCCTGGTGGGCTGCCTTCTATGGGGTCGCACAGAGTCGGACACAACTGAAGCGACTTAGCAGCAGCAGCAGCAGCAGCAGCAGACTCTTCACAGCATCTGAGTTCACAATATGGACTCAATAATGTTTACTGAATAAATTAATAAGTGATGCTATTTATGGTGCCTAACTTACAGAATTTACCATAAAAAGAAAAATCAGGGACAAAACTTATCTCACCACTAACCAAGCTGTTAATGCTTTGTTATTTGATAAACATCAGTTAAGGGAAACACTGGGGATCTTTACTCTCTAGTTTAGGACACAATACTAAGGGCTTCTCTTCTCAAGACATCTGTCATCTTGTGGCAGAGACAAAATATGAAACAGAGGCTTTGAAACTATGTTCCTTTTAGCAGAGGTATTTCAAAGACTGTGCAAAAGTTTTATTTGAATTCCATTAAAATATTATTAAATTATTTTAAAGCTATAATAAATTGTTCTGCCCCATCAAGTATTATATACCAAGCAATAACACACTGCAATCCCCAAATGTGCTAAACTCATACTGTCAGATTAATTCATTTTTATGTAGCACTGGGAATAAAACTACTTTTGCTTTATCTGTGATTATCATCATGGCTGCATTTTAGGAGAAACTGATATTATGCAATTATATTAAAAACTCTGATCTTATGGAAAATTGGAAATAATTCTAGTCTCTCTAAAGTATTAAAATATTTTATTCAGAATCACACGAAATCAAAGCTCGTCTTGCATTGCAGAAATTTTGAATCAGGCTTAGCTGTCAAGACAAATCACTGGTATAAAAAGTATTCTCCACATAGTAGGCATGATAAGGATTGTGGCAGTACGACACTCGCCTTTAATTTAACAGCCAACCTTATGCCAGACCACATAACGTGTGAGAGCAAATTCACAACAGAAAAAGCAAAGTAGTAAAAGAAAGCGGGCAAAACACGGCTGCCACATTCACTTAAAGACCTGCTGAGTGGAAGTTTGGCGATAATAGAGCAATGCATGCTAAGCCAACTGATCTTCAAAACTAATTCCAAGCTCTGAATGATTTTTTTTTAATAAACTTGTGATAGAATGTGTAAGAGGCTACTAATTCTTCCCTTTTGCATCCCTTGCAATGTGATGCTATAATTCTTCCCATCAAGAAACAGAGTCTATTTCTCACGCCATATGATTTCCTTTGGTCAATGAAATATTCACAGTATGGCACAGATGCTTGGAAAGCCCTTGTTCTTCGAGGCTTCCCCTTTACTGTTGGGAACGCCTGTGCCTGTCATAGGAAGAGACCCAGGTTCAGCCTGTAGATGAGATGCGCACAGCAAGTCTGTCCCTTCCGACGGTTTGCCATCAGCCAGATGAGTGAGTGAGGACATCCTAAGCCACTGAGACCTAGTCAGGCCACCAGCTGATCACAGGTGCAGTGCGGAGACTAGCAGAAATAAACCAAGTCAGCTCAGATAAAAACTGTCCAATCCATGCTCAGAACCGAGAGCCAAATGAACAGTTTGCTAGAAGCCACAAAGTTCTGGGGCTTCCCAGATGGTGCCAGTGGTAAAGAATCCGCCTGCCAATGTAGGAGAGATAAGAGACGCACGTTCGATCTAGATTGGGAAGACCCCCTGGAGAAGGGCATGGCAACCCACTCGAGGATTCTTGCCTGGAGAATCCCATGGACAAAGGAGCCTGGCGGGCTACAGTCCATGGGGTCACACAGAGTCGGACACGACTGAGTGAGCACACAGGCAGTAAGGCCAGTTTTTATGGTTGGAGAATAGGCGCATGAATTTACCTTGATGAACATAGGCAATTCCTCACAAAGAAATTCAGATTTGGTTGTCAAAACATCTTGCAACGTCCTCCACAACCTGTTTCAAATTGCTCCTGGTTTCCTGTCAAACCAGGAGCAATTTTGCCCCCAGGGGCCACTTGGCAATGCCTAGAGATGGGTTTCATGATGGGGGTGGGCGCTGTGGGCATCTAGTGGGCAGAGATCAGAGATGCTGCCAGTCACTTTTCAGGGCACAGGACACCCTTCCCCCAACTCTGTAGGCCTAAGAATTAACCATCCCAAAACAAAGTTACTGTGAGACTGAAAGACTCCCTGGACAGATGCATACTAGAATACTGATAAAGTACAAAGTTCTGTCGATTAGAAGGGACGACCCAGAGGGATGGTATGGGGAGGGAGGAGGGAGGAGGGTTCAGGATGGGGAACACATGTATACCTGTGGCGGATTCATTTTGATATTTGGCAAAACTAATACAATTATGTAAAGTTTAAAAATAAAATAAAATTAGAAAAAAAAAAAAAAAGAAGAAGACATTCAGTGGGCCCAGGCAGTACTACTATGGTGAACACAATCATTTTCTTGAGCACCAGGAAACTCAGTACTCCTAACACAGAACACAGAAGCTGGTCATTTGGCATTTCTCTGCTTTAAATGATTCTTCATTTTTATTTCCATTTACATTTGCCTTTGGATTCTTCTCCAGTGATGGAGGAAGTATTTTATCAAATCATGCACAAGCTCATATTTTGAGATGAAGTTTGCTTTAGGATAAGACTTCCAAATCCCATGATATATCCTACTAGAGCTTTGGTTAACACTATCCATGACAAAGTGTTTGATTGATAAATATTGGAGTAAGGTAATTTTGAATTTCTTGTGATTTCTCCCAGTGCTTTTTCTAGGAGGAAGAAAAAGATGGAAACAGAAAAGAGACGTCAAAGACTTCTGAATGGCTATTTCTATGTGCAGTTAACAGTCACAATATTCTAATTCTCATCTGGATAATTATATTTTTGCCTAAATTATACAGGTAATTCAGGCAAAGCGGCAGACAGGTTTGGGAAGGTAACCATCCTATCGCACACTTCTTTGGCTTGTGTAGAAACAGCCTTTGTTCTTGATCTGCCTTGAGTATGACATTTTAAAACTGCATGGGTGGCAGAGAGGTGGAGGGGTGTTCACGTTTACCAAGGCTTTGTGCTCCTTGTTCTTTGAGCTCATTTCATGCCCAAGTTGGTCTACCGGGTTATTTTTAAAACTCCAACAGTCTACGAAGCCAGTTCTGTGACCCAGGGAAGCTTTTGTGCTTCTAATCTGACATGAAGATAAAACAGCCCTCCTACCATAGCTGGCCTATTCCATGTCACGCGTAAAGCTGGGCTGAACATCTGAGAAAGAAAGGCAGGGAGAGAAAACGACTGTAAGAAATATGCCCAGAATTCAGACACAAGAGACAGAAGTGCATTCCATGTAAACATACATTTATGTTATATAACATGTTACTCATACCACACGCATAAGATGGTACATGTGCATGATAGGCAGGTCATTCCCTTTCTAATGTTCCCGTGTTCATCACCCTAATCCAACCTGGATCTCAGCTGGATCCACTCTGTTTCTCCTTCCATCACAAAATGAGTTTTAAAACACTTAAGCCAGATCTTATTAGACATATCTTTAAAACCCATCAATGAGTTCCTGATGCATTTGATGTAATATGCAAGGTCTTCCCCAGGTGAGGTTAGCAGGTCCTACTTGGCAGAACTCCGTCCACTTCTGCAGCCTCAGCAAACCTCTTTCTCTTCCTTTCCTAATCAACCCTTCCTCCTCCGCCCCGCTCCTCCTTCTCCACCTCTTCCTCTTGCCTTTGGGGACACTTTTCCGTACCTTGAATTTGCTAAACTCCTCCTTGCCTTAAGCCCTCTTTGACATTTCCTTTGTCTGGCAAGGACTCCCTCCTCCACTGACATCCCCTGACCTTCACGTGGCTAGCTCCTGTTCATCTTTCAAGTTTCACCTGCTCTCAGTTTGAAGGTGGAATGCTCCCACTGTCTACAGGGTTCTGGACACCAGAGCTCGCTCAGTTAGCTCAGACGTTAGAGTGGATGATGACTACACCAACAAGAATAACTGAATCAGAAGTGGAGGATGAAAAACACACCAGTCGAGGGCAGTCAGACTTCAGTCAGCACAGATCAAATCACCATTCTGATGGGTGTATTAGGCAGAGCTGTTCAGAGAAATAGAACCAATGTGAGACAGATAGATGTGTGTGTGTGCAGTCACTCAGTCATGTCCAACTCTTTGAGACCCCATGGACTGTAGCCCGCTAGGCTCCTCAGTCTGTGGAATTTTCCAGGCAAGAGTACTGGAGGGGGTTGCCTCTCCCTTCTCCAGCGGGTCTTCCCGACCCAGGAAGGGAGCTCAGGCCTAAGTCTCTTGTGCTGGCAGGTGGATTCTTTACCACGAGTACCACCTCCGAAGCCTAGACAGATACGAAGATGGACAGACATTTATCATGAAGGGCTGGCACACGTGATCATGGAAGCTGAGAAGCCTCTGCTGTTTGCAAGCTGGAGGCCCAGGAAAGTAGCCGCTCTAACTCAAACCCAAGTCTGAAGGCCTGGGAGCCAAGGGAGTCAGCAGTCTCAGTCTGAAGAGTGTTAACGTCCAAGGGCAGAAGCCAGAGGCCCCACCTCAAGCAGAGAGCAAATTCATCCTTCCTCCACCCTTTCATTCTCTCCAGGACCTCAGGAGATTAGGATGACGGCCACCTGCATCGGTGAGACCAGCACTCAGATGCAAACATTAATCTCCTGCAGAGACACCATCACAGACACGCCAGAAACAGCGCCTTACCCGCTCTCTGGCATCTTTAGTCCAGCTACACTCCAGCACTAAATCAACCTTTCTAATGAGAAACGAAGTTCTGAGCCCCTTTAGTTTTTCATCTGGGAAGAAATTATGGGTCAGTGGTAAAATCTAATCATAGCTCCCTTAACTCATTGAGGACACTCACAGAATTTTTCCTATGTAATCTTTAATAGATTAATATAAAGGAGACCTTTCATGGTACCTTAGCAATGAGGAGCAGTAAGAGAATTTGTAAATAGCGCTGTCTTTTTTTTTTTGTATTTCTGAAACTCTTTTCAGAGAAAGATCACAAAGATCTTTAATAACAAATAAAAATCAGGTTTATTTCCCACACAAAAAAAAGAGAGAGAAATAAATGCTTTGGCTCCTTAAAGGGGATTTCCCTGAGGCCCCCTATAACACTTTCTCAGAGAAGTGACTCTATATCAGAACTCCCACATCAGGGGAGCCTCTTTTTAGCAGCATCTTAACGACACTCCACCTGAGGAGGCCCTGGTGCTGGAGACCACACATCTTAGTGTCTCCGAGCCTCAGGTCCCTTGTCTGTACAGACTGTAGCACCTTCAAGGCCCTGCCTGTGAAATATTTGTTTTGTTTTGTGGTGTTTTTTTTTCTTTTCAACTCTATAAAAGCAACTCTTTAAAGTTTGGCAAGTTTTGTGAACAGGAAATCAGGAGAAGAAAATTAGAGTTCCTGTCTTGGAACAATAAGACAGATGGGAAGCTTTGATGTAAATCCTAAAACCTGAAGTGGGTTTTTTAGAAGACTAGTATCTGCAGACACCTGTGCCCTTCTCTCCTGTCTGCAATCCAGGGCTTCTATTCTAGAACAGTCTGGAAGTTCTAAGTCAGGAGAGTGGGTAAGAAGGAAGGAAATCCTCCTGTGCTGGCCCTCATCCTGGCCTCTCAGTGGCTGAGCCCGGTGAGTCACCGGTGAGTGGCAGCTCATAGGAGCCTGCTCCTGCTCAGGCTCGCAGGCAGTAAGGCTGGAAGGTCAGGAGACAGCTCAGCCCCTTTAACCTCTAGGTCACAAAGGGGAGACACTGGAAGTGACAGGTGCCAGCTAGGCTATTGGCAGAGCTTAATTAATAAAGCTTCAGGGGCTTCTCTAGCTGTCCAGGGATAAAGAATCACCTTGCAATGCAGGGGACGTGGGTTGATCCCTGGTCAGGGAACTGAGATCCCACACGCTGTGGAGTGACCAAGCCCGTGTGCTTCAGAGCCCATGAGTCACAGGGAGAGAGGCCAGATCCAGACTGATGCAAAAAAGACCCTGCGTGCCACCACCAAGACCCAATGGAGCCAAATAGATAAGCCTTAAAAATGATCCACATGAAAAAAAAATACTTTAAAAAATGCAGTTTTAACCTTTAGACACATGCTCTGTGATCTGCATTTGTCCTCTTTTCTTGGGACCCAGAAGTGTGAGGGGAGGCCCACTCAGCTTTTTGATTCCCTTCTCTGCATATGAAATGGGCGTCTCCGTGGAGATGGGGAAAAAGTGGGAACAGTGGCAGACTTTATCTTTCTGGGCTCCAAAACCACTGCTGATAGTGGCTGCAGCCACGAAATGAAAAGACACTTGCTCCCTGGAAGAAAAACTATGACGAACCTAGACAGCATATCACAAAGCAGACACATCACTTTACTGACAATGGTCCATATAGTCAAAACTACGATTTTTCCAGTAGTCACGTACAGATGTTAGAGTTGGACCACAGGAATGCTCAGCTTTGAAGAACTGATGCTTTTGAACTGTTGTGCTGAAGAAGACTCTTGAGAGTCCTTTGGACAGTAAGCCAATCAAACCAGTCCATCCCAAAGGAGATCAGCCCTGAACATTCATTCAAAGGACTGATGCTGAAGCTGAAGCTCCACTGCTGAAGGAAGGGCTGCTGGCACCGTAGGCTCACACCTTCTCGGGCTGAGTCTCCTGAGGCCGGGGCTCAGGGCATACGCTTAAGCAGGCATTACTCTTAAGCACCAACTCTGCACCCCCTGCATGACCCTAAGCGTGACGACTTTCTTAGGTTCTGTGACCTAAGCACTTTGCTTGTCTCACTCTTGTTCCCAGATGTACATGTTGTCAACTGCACACCAAGAAAAGGGAAAAGGGCCTTAACTCCCCTGCAAATCATTCTAAACACGTCTATCCCCAGAAGGGCTTTGGCCGACTGCTTGGGTCATGTGCCCACTGTTGGTTTCTTCACTGACAGTAAGAATGCAGTACCAATCCAGGACTAATCTGTACTACCTGTCCCCCACCGTGGCCTGGAGGGAGAAGGAAAGGAATGCAGGTGAAGCTTCCGGAACAGAGAGCAAGGAGGGTTTACAGCACAAAAGAAAAAATATATACATACTGAGTGCCATAAGCTTGTCATGGCTCCGTGCGTGGGTGTTAGTCACTCAGTCGTGTCTGACTCTTCGCGACCCCATGGACTGTAGCCCTAGACTCCTCTGTCCATGGGATTCTCCAGGCCAGAATACTGGAGTGGGTTGCCAGGCCCTCCTCCAGTGGATTTTTCTGACCCAGGGATGGAACCCGCTCTCCCACATTGCAGGCATGTTCCTTACCATCTGAGCCACCAGGGAAGCCTATTGTGGGTCCATATATTCTGATATATCATAGACTCCCTCTATCATGAACTATTATTTATGAGATGAATATAAAAAATACTAAAGTGATTCTAGACATAAAGCATATGTTACGTAAGTGCTAATTTTGATTTTGGTACCTAATTTGGGGTGGTCAACAATATGATTTATTATTTTTTTTGCCTCTGGGTTGAACTTGATGGACAAAAAGGAAAAAACAAAACCTACCAGGGCAGGAAGATGCCTTTCATTCCTGATCAAGGCTCAGCAGAGCAGCACTGCAGAGCATATTGCCAGCTTACAAGGGCCATAACGAGCTCAGCCTTCTGCTAATAAGTGGGAGGCAGAGATTAGTTATCTGGCTTTGCTTTTGAGCCAAAACCTAAGTCCATGGCACATTAATTTGACACAGAGCACAGCTTTCCATTAGAAATCAGTGTGAGGTCCACGCTGTGGAACGGCGGCAGTACATTAACCTGAGCTGCCCTGCCTCCGGTGTGTCATGGGCCCCGTAATTGAGCACGGCACCAGCATTTCTGATGAAGAGGTGGAATCGACGTGAGGGCTACTTGCCTGTAAATTAGCTGCACGTCCAAAACAGTGTGAGTTAAAGGCCACTCAGTCTAGAGCGGCGATGGCAAACACGACGCCGTGTAGCAACGACAAGGAACAAACACGCTTCCTCCCCATATTCTTACCACACACAGGGCATCTGTTACTTCAGCAAAGGTGTTCCTACAGGACTCCTCTTCTAAAACCGCAAGGAGGCTTGAGTTTTCAGAACAGGGTGTCTTCCTGGCAGACATTCAATAACCTGAAAAGGGCTTATTTTAACAAGCTCCATTTCATTCCACTGGATACAGAGAAGGTTGATTTTCAAAAGCCTTCAAATTAAATGATCCTCATGCCCTGGCCATCACTACACGTAGAGTTTTTGCCTTCTTTGTTATTTGCCTACCTAAGCCCAAATTAGACAGAGTAGGGCTTAAATATTTTGGCAATACCTGGATTTTTAAAGCTGAAAATTCACCTTCGGGCATGTGTGCTAAACTTGCTTATTCTTTCAAACTCCACCTGATGGATATGAGTAAGAAAGAAGAAAGTGAAGAGGACAGAGACCAAGATGGAAAGCCAGATGCCCCAGGGACCGGGGTAAGGTGGCCCACATGTGGCCTCCATGCTTAGAGTGTAACAGAAAACTGTGACGACTGCAGTGACCGACAGCCCACACTCGCGCTCAAGGGGCGGCCTCCAGGATCTGTGCTGACTCTCGAAATCACCGTCCCACCTTTTTGAAGAGAAGTTAGAAATGTAGATTTTCACTGAAAACTACTGAGTCAAATTTTGGCAACTAAAGCTTTCAAGTGTGTGGGCTTAAAAAGCACTCTGAGCTCTAAAATTCAAGACGGCAGTAAATTTCAGTGTCTGGCATCTAGCACTGGAAGACGTTGGGAGAGGTGGGTGTTGTGATAGGCATAACTGAGGTTCCCCAAAATGTCCACATTCTCATCCCTGAAACCTATGAGTATGACCAAAGGGACTCTGCATGCGTGACTGTGTTAAGGATCTTGAGATGAGAAGATTAACATTTATTATCTAAGTGGGTCCAATGTAATCACAAGAGTTTTTATAAGAAGGAGACAAAGTCAGAGAGACACAGAGAGAGACACACAGAGACGAGACAGAAATGTGAAGTTGCTATTGTGCTGAGTTTAAGCTGGAAGGAGAGACCATGAGCTGAAGAATGCAGATGGCCTCTAGAAGCCGGAAAAGGCCCGGAAACAGATTCTCTCCTGGACTCCTCAAGAAACGCAGCTCCACCAACACCTTGCCTTTAGCCTAGTGAGATAATAAATTTGTATCGCCTCAAGATACTAAGTTTGTAGTAACTTGTTTCAGCAGTAGTGGGGAACTAATGCAGGCGTGAACTCTAACCAGACGCATAACAGCCATTCCTTAGAGCAAACACGGCTTCAACCTCTCCAACTGTAAATTTCCCGATGAGCTTACTAATAGCTGGTCCATTTAACTCTAGCATGAGGATTAGAAAGGAACGAATAAAACACGCCGAGTGGAGAGCTCAGTACTAGTTATGGCGATTAGCAGGGCGACGGGCTGCTGCCATTTCCTGACACCACTTCTAACACCAAAAGTTGTCTTGTTTTTTTGTTTTTTGTATTTTTTTCCCCAACACCAATCAATTATCTAACACTGCATTGGAGAAGGAAATGGCAACCCACTCCAATGTTCTTGTCTGGAGAATCCCAGGGACGGGGAGCCTGGTGGGCTGCCGTCTATGGGGTCGCACAGAGTCGGACACGACTGAAGTGACTTAGCAGCAACTGCATGTCAACAATTACAATCAATTCTGACATGAACTATCCAGACAGAAGCCACAGATTAAAGAGCTCAGTCTCATAAGACTGCCTCTACCTCAAATAGCAGCTGGAAATGGGGCCCCCAGGGCACCCACCATTCTGCTAGGTCAACTACAAACGTATGGGTTTTCATGACATAACCCTGCAGGTTCAATAATGACTCACGGAACTCAAGTAAACACTTATATTTGCCTGCTTATTAAAAGCACGATGTCTCGGGCGCAGACACGGGTCAAGGAACACAGGAAGGGGTGTAAGGTTTCCACACCCTCTCTGCATGTTCCCCCATCCCAGTGCCTCAGTGTGTTCACCAGCCCAGAAACCCTTTGAGCCCACTATTTGGGGATTTAATCAGGAGATTCTATTATGTAGGCAGGACTGACTAAGCCGTTGGCCACTGACATTTTACTCCATCTCCAGCTCCTCCCCTCCTTAGAGGCGGGGGTGTGTGGGGCTGAAAGCTACAATTCTCTAATCTTGCCTCAGTCTTGGTCTCTCTGGTGATCAGTCCCCGTCCTGAGCTTTCTAGTTTCCCCTGCCAGGAGCATATGCAAGGTGTTCTTATCATCAAGGGGACTCCACGAGTTTAACGAGCTCTGTGCCAAGAACTGGGGGGAAAGATCAACGGCTTATTTTTCTGATTACACCACTGTTATTGCCAACTTGCCCCAGACGCTTCTCATGCTCTTGTCTGGCCTGTCTTATCGCCCTGAGGGCATGATTCCACGGGCTGCATCCCCCAGGCTCTCCCGCTGACTGCTTTCTTGTTGGATTTGCCAAGGAAGGCACTGGAAGGAGATCACAGAGTGGGAAGGGTGTGTCTTTCCCAGCTTCTCCCTGATGAGTGTGAGTGTCAGTTGCTCAGTCCTGTCTGACTCTTTGCAACTCCATGGATTGTAGCCCACCAGGCCCTCTGTCCATGGGACTTTCCAGGCAAGAATACTGGAGTGGGTTGCCATGCCCTCCTCCAGGGGATCTTCCTGACCCAGGAATGGAACCCGGGTCTCCCACATTGCAGGCAGATTCTTTACCATCTGAGCCATCAAGGAAGCCCCAATAGTTTATTTATTAAAGTCTCTTTGAGCTTCTCATTGGTAGGATGAGCTCCATAATTTGCAGATCCCTGTACAGAATAAAAATACGTACAGAATAAAAATAAAGCCAGAAAACACGTGCTGCCAAAGGTACTAAAATAAAGATTTTCACTTTCTTTCATGATCTCTTTCGTGACCTATCATAGGATTTTTTGCTTGTATTACTACTTCATGTCATTCTAAGTAAAAATAAAGTAATAAAACAAACTTTAAAATTATTAGCATAAATTTTAGCATTCCTTGTGTTATACAAGGCCAATTTTAGATGCAAATAAAGACGCACTGAGCTCATGCACAGAAATACCACAGTTACACACCTGATATTTGGTAGTTCATAATGCGTATGCATTTTGTTCTTAGCAGGACAGTGAAAACACTGCATAAAACTAAACCTTTTCTCTTTATTTCACATGTACTCTACTAACTCCCTGTATCCTCAGCTCTCCGATGAGTCAGGAAGTGAGCATGGATCTCTTTTAGTCAGTTTACCAAACTACATGCTAATCTCTCCCAGAAACACCCTCACAGATCACAGACACACTCAGAAATAATGTTTTGCCAGCTATGACCTAAGCTCATCCCTTAGGTCAACTGATTTGACACGTAAAACTAACCATCACATTCCCAACAAAGAGCCAATCATCTGGCCTGGACAATATTTATTGAATGAATACACGCATATTATCAAGTTGGCACCGCTAATTGCTGTAAGCATTCCCTGCATCACCGTTTTCGGAATACCTGGGATTGATAGATTTCATTACTTTTAACTTAATTTCTAAAAGAAATTAAAGACTCAGGGAATAAAAACCCCAAAGTCTAACCTAAAGCAGTGAAGTCGTCTCTGCTGTTGTTCGGCCGCTCAGTCATGTCTGTCTCTTTGCAACCCCACGGACTGCAGCACACCATGCTTCTCTGTCTTCCACTGTCTCTCAAAATTTGCTCAAATTCATGTCCTTGAATTGGTGATGCCATCCAAAAATCTTATCCTCTGCCATTCCCTTCTCTTTTTGTCTTCAATCTTTCCCAACATTGGGGTCTTTTCCAATGAGTCACCTCTTGAGAGATTCAAATAAAGTTAAAACTGAGAGTAATACTTTGGAAGTAATATGATTCTAGTCAACAGATTTACAAAGATCTTTTTGCCTTTCTGTTACTTGTGAATGGCCTGAAGAATAATCCACATGTCACCAGAGTGAGATGATCTAGTCAATTACATCATTCCCTATGGTTTTCCAAAGGAAAGAAAGGCTCAAAAAAGCATACACCCATTGGAGCTCCTTTTCCAATGTAGAAGCTGAAGAGTTAGTGTGCCTGTGTTTGCTGGTTGAAAAAAATTCTGAATTATTTACTATAGCACAGGCTTGCTAATGGGAATAAATTGATATGTGAATTAAATATGCAATTGCAAATTGGACGATAGCCAGTTGGTAAAAACTCAGGCATCAGCAAGCAGCAGATAATAACAGATGATTAAAACCCACAAACATTTTAAACTTTGGCTTTGATAGATAAAATAACAAATTATATCCCATGTCCTGCACGCTCCTCTTGTGTCTATAAACAGCTACAGAGAGGCAACAGGTGTATTGGTTAAATCATAACTAGTATTTACATCATGTTTTATCATTAACAATCTAAGAAATGGGATAAAATATTTATTTTCAAATTTACTGTTACTTTCTCCCAGTTTTAACAGATTTTCTCTTTTTATTACAATAAGAGCATATGCTTGTACAAATACTGCAAAATAGATACCAGCAAAAAGAAAATAATAATCTACCAATAATAGATAATATTAATATTCAAATATAATTACTTTAGAAATAGTGTGTATTCTTTCAGTCTTCATGCTGCATGTATTTTTAAAAAGTATCATATTTCCCAACATGTTTTATAACATGTTTTACTCAACCAACTAGTATAGTATAAACACATTTCATCATACATTATTTTAATAGGTTTTTAATGGCCACCTAGTATTACGTGCCGGAGAAGGCAATGGCACCCCACTCCAGTACTCTTTCCTGGAAAATCCCATGGACGGAGGAGCCTGGTGGGCTGCAGTCCATGGCGTCGCTAAGAGTCGGATACGACTGAGTGACTTCACTTTCACTTTTCACTTTCATGCATTGGAGAAGGAAATGGCAACCCACTCCAGTGTTCTTGCCTGGAGAATCCCAGGGACGGGGGAGCCTGGTGGGCTGATGTCTATGGGGTCACACAGAGTCGGACACGACTGAAGCGACTTAGCAGCAGTATTACATGCAACAGATATGCATTGTTTTTAAGTCAATTTTTATAACTAGGTATTTTGCATGTTTTCATAATTTTGTTATAAATAATTCTGCAGATAAAATTTAGGAGGAGTACATTTTATAACCTTGAGATAAGCAAAGATTTTTGAAGCCAGGAAACTATCTTGAAGAGCCTCCTTTGCCTATTTTAACCTCTTCAGTGCAATTTTCCTTTGACAGTTCTCTTAATGGAAGCTGGTGTTTCAATATTCAGATTACGTGGGAAGGAAAGTCAGGCTGGAGCCTGGGTCAGGGAAGGGCAGGGGTGGGAAGACCGACAAAGAAATGCAGATGATTTCTTTAGAGCGGACAGGGTGCTGACCTCCAAGGACTGCGAAGTAAGAAGAGGTCCTCATTGTCTCAGCCTTTTAAGGAGGATGTCAGGACAGAGGTGAAAGATTCAGGAATGTGAGCATAACAAAGACTGAAAGGCTGGACGATGCAGGGCAAAGAGCTAATGGACGTTGGGAAGAGGCAGCGCGTCTCTCTTTTCTGAGCCTTGCTCCTCACTGCTAACTTCCTCGGGTTGACGGCAGTGTCGAAGAAGCTTGGGAAGCTGACCCTGCCGTGGGGCAGGTGAGCGTCTGATCCACTGTGACACCAACACAGGGGAGAAGAGGAGGTGGGGCGAGCCAGCCTGTTCAAGAAGTGAGCACCCGTCAGCTAGGACACCTCTGCAATCAGAGTTTGCCACTAAGGAATGGTAGTAGCTTCCCTGGTGGCTCAGTTGGTAGAGTCTGTCTGCAATGCAGCAGACCCAGGTTCCATCGTGGGTGGGGAAGATCCCCTAGAGAAGGAAATGGCACTCCACTCCAGTGTTCTTGCCTGGAAAATTCGAGGGACAGAGGGGCCTGGTGGGCTACAGTCCATGGGGCCACGAAGAGTTGGACAGGACTGAGTGATGAACAAACAGTAGTAACCCCCAGAGAAGAGCCACATTGACCTCTGTCATCCTGCACCGCACACACACCTCAGCAAGGTGACCCCATTACACACACCTCAGCAAGGTGACCCCATTGGTCCCTGTCATCCTGCACCGCACACACACCTCAGCAAGGTGACCCCATTACACACACCTTGGCAAGGTGACCCCATTGGTCCCTGTCATCCTGCACCGCTCGCACACCTCAGCAAGGTGAGCCCGTCAGTGTGCTCTGCTATTTAAAGCGGCCGAACGCACCCCAAGCACATGCTACACTGTTCTGACTGGCCCGTACGCTTCCTCCTTGAGGATAACACTTTTTTCAATATTCTTTTATGTTTAATTGTTCCTTTCAGGATTCTGAAATTCTTCCCATGGATTCATCACTATTCATCTCAAAGTAAAATCTGATGTGCTATGTTCAAGTTTATTTTTTTTAAGAGCCTTGACTCCATAATTTGAAAGATCAGGTTCTCTGCCAAAAGCTGCTATGCTTATGAAGCCCAGCAGACTGGAACACAGAGCAGGTTGCAGAGGGGTTTAAAGGTAAGTGGACCACACACCAGCTAGCTCTGGGAAAGAAGGTAGGTATTCTCACTAGTGGGGACTGCAGAGCTATGTGGATTTCAACACCAGACTCAAATGTTCCTTAAGGGGCCAGATCTGCGCAGTTTCTGGCTTCCTGCCCATAGGCACTCCTGACTTCGTAACCTTCACCAAGGGGAAGGGCATGCAGAGACAAGACAGGATGGAGACAGAGAGAGTGGGGAGGAAAACTATTTTGTGCAGCCTGAGGAGTCTACGGGAGTGAGAGAGAGGCCAACAAAGAGAGACTGGAGGTTTACACGGACCAGTGGCCATCACCTGAGGGGCACACGCTCCCTCTGCCACCAGGGATTTTTGGCAAAGCTTGGAGGTATTTTGGTGGTCACTCCTGCACTTGAGGGAGGGTGGCATCTAAGGAGTAGAGCCAGTTCAGTCGCTCAGTTGTGTCCAGCTGTTTTCGACCCCATGGACTGCAGCACACCAGGCTTCCCTGTCCATCACCAACACCTGGAGCCTGCTCAAACTCATGTCCATCCACTCGGTGATGCCATCCAACCATCTCATCCTCTGTCATCCCCTTCTCCTCCCGCCTTCAATCTTTCCCAGCATCAGGGTCTTTTCCAGTGAGTCAGTCCTTTGCATCAGGTGGTGAAAGCATTGGAGTTTCAGCTTCAGCATCAGCCCTTCCAATGAATATTCAGGACTGATTTCCTTTAGGATTGACTGGTTGGATCTCCTTGCAGTCCAAGGGACTCTCAAGAGTCTTCTCCAACACCACAGTTCAAAAGCATCAGCTTTCAATTCTTTGGCACTCAGCTTTCTTTATGGTCCAACTCTCACATCCATATATGACTACTGGAAAAACCATAGCTTTGACTAGATGGACCTTTGTTGGCAAAGTAATGTCTTATTTTTTAATATGCTGTCTAGGTTTGTCATAGTTTTTCTCCCAGAGAACAAGAAATTTAATTTCATGGCTGCAGTCACCATCTGCAGTGATTTGGAGCCCCCCACAAAATAAAGTCTGTCACTGTTTCCATCAGACTCTGGGAGAAAACAAACAAAACCTTGTGCACACCAGGACCCAGGAGAAAGGAGCACTGACTCCACAAGAGACTGAGCCAGATTTGCCTGTGAGTGTCCAGAAGTCCTGGACAGAGGTGTTGGTCAACAGTGGCCTGTGCAGATCAGGGGCAATGAATACAACAGTCCTGGGAGCCACGGGCATGCTGCATATGTCCTTTTGAATGAGTTATAGTTATCTGAATAAAACTCATCCACCCCAGTCCATTTTAGTTTACTGATTCCTAAAATGTCATTGTTCACTCTTGCCATCTCCTGTTTGACCACTTCCAACTTGATTCATGAACCGAACATTCCAGATTCCTATATAATACTGTCCTTTACAGCATAGGACTTCACTTTCATCACCAGTCATATCCACAAATGGGCATTGTTTTCACTTTGGCTTCGTCTCTTCATTCTTTCTGAAGCTATTTCTCCACTGATCTCCAGCAGCATATTGGGCGTCTTCCGACCCGGGCAGTTCCTCTTTCGGTGTCCTATCATTTTGCCTTTTCATACTGTAGAGGCATGGAACAATGGACTGGTTCCAAACTGGGAAAGCAGTACAATAACGCTGTATGTCATCACCCTGCTTATTTAACTTATATGCAGAGTACATCATGGGGAATGCCAGGCTGGATGAAACACCAACTGGAATCAAAATTGCCAGGAAAAATATCAACAACCTCAGATATGCAGATGATACCACCCTGATGGCAGAAAGCCAATAGGAACTAAAGAGCCTCTTGATGAAAGTGAAAGAGGAGAATGAAAAAGCTGGCTTAAAACTCAGCATTCAGAAAACTAAGATCATGGCATCTGGTCTCATCAATTCATGGCAAATAGATGGGGAAACAATGGAAACAGTGACAGACTTTATTTTCTTGGGCTCCAAAATCACTGCAGATGGTGACTGCAGCCAAGAAATTCAAAGATGCTTGCTCCTTGATAGAAAAGCTATGACCAACCTAGACAATGTATTAAAAAGCAGAGACATTACTTTGCCAACAAAGGTCCATCTAGTCAAAGCTATGTTTTTTCAAGTAGTCATGTATGGATGTGAGAGTTGGACCATAAAGAAAGCTGAGCACCAAAGAATTGATGCTTTTGAACTGTGATTTTGGAGAGTCCCTTAGACTGTGAGGAGATCAAACCAGTCAATCCTAAAGAAAATCAGTCCTGAATATTCACTGGAAGGATTGATGGGTGAAGCTGATGCTCCAATACTTGGACCACCTGATGCGAAGAACTGACTCATTGGAAAAGCTTGTAATGCTGGGAAAGATTGAGGGCAGGAGGAGAAGGGGGTGACAGAGGATGAGATGGTGGGATGGCTTCACTGACTTGATGGACATGAGTCTGAGCAAGCTCCGGGAGCTGGTGATGGACAGGGAGGCCTGGCGTGACGCAGTCCATGGGGTGGCAGAGTCAGACATGACTGAGTGACTGATCTGAACTGAACTATAGAGGCCAGAAAGAAGAAAGAAAGTGTGCTCAGTCATGTCCAACTCTTTGCAACCCCACGGACTGTAGCCTACCAGGCTCTTCTGTCCATGGGATTTTCCAGGCAATAGTACTGGAGTGGATTACCATTTCTTTCTCCAGGGGATCTTCCTGACCCAGGAATCGAACCAGGTCTCCTGCACTGTAGACAGACGCTTTACCACCTGAGCCACCAGGGAAGCATAGAGGCCAGTTCAGTTCAGTCATTCAGTCGTGTCCGACTCTTTGCGACCCCATGAATCACAGCACGCCAGCCCTCCTTGTCCATCACCAACTCCTGGAGTTCACCCAGACTCACGTCCATCGAGTCAGTGATCCCATCCAGCCATCTCATCCTCTGTCATCCCCTTCTCCTCCTGCCCCCAATCCCTCCCAGCATCAGAGTCTTTTCCAATGAGTCAACTCTTGGCACAAGGTGGCCAAAGTACTGGAGTTTCAGCTTTAGCATCATTCCTTCCAAAGAAATCCCAGGGCTGATCTCCTTCAGAATGGACTGGTTGGATCTCCTTGCAGTCCAAGGGACTCTCAAGAGTCTTCTCCAACACCACAGTTCAAAAGCATCAACTCTTCAGCGCTCAGCCTTCTTCACAGTCCAACTCTCACATCCATACATGACCACAGGAAAAACCATAGCCTTGACTAGACGAACCTTTGTTGGCAAAGTAATGTCTCTGCTTTTGGATATGCTATCTAGGTTAGAGGCCAGGGACACTGCTAAAAACTCCACAATATACAGGACATCACCCTCCCCTCTAAAAGCATCCGACCTAAAGTGCCAGTATTACTGAGGTTTATAAACGTTGAATCAGAGTAAGCTGGCACTCTATCTCCCTCGAATCGAAGAAGCTGCACGAACATTTTCACTCCTATATCGACTGGAACATGTCATGGAGACAAGAACCAGCAGCATCATCGCCGTTGCTGGCGCCCTTATCCCTGCAGCCACAGTTATGAAGAACATCCTGCATGCACGCATTTTATGTTCCCTGGCTCACTGCTTGCTCACGCAGTGAGTAGTCAGTGCTATTTAATATCTTTGAGATGCAGAGAGATAACTAAAAAAACTTGAAGTTCCGAGAGATTATTATGTAATTTCTTCCAGGTGTCAGACTGCAATATGGTTTAAGCTGGCACTTAATTTCCCCAAAATTGAAGAAGTTGCACAAATATTCCTCAGAGTCAGGAATCCTGCCCCCTCCTCCACAATCCATTTATTTGTCCAAAGCTAGCACTTTCCACCATTCTGCTGTGAGGGAAAAGCAGGGGAAGCAGGGAGCATAGATGTACTTTTTAATATACGGACATATGAGTTTGGCAAGGCTGCCGCATGTGCAATCTCAGTAAGAAATCTTATATGCCAGCAACCACCAAAAATAACATTTAAAAACAGCAAACAAAATTATGAGCATCCAAGAAAAATTCTAACGAGTCTATGATTTTTAGGTAAAATTATTGACAAACTTGGTAGAAAGCCTAAATAAACGGAGAGAGATACCTTCTCCACTGATAGGAACACTCATCAGCATAAAATGTTACATGTCTCCAAATTCATCAAAATGTAATGCAATTTCATGACAAGTTCCAACAGGGTTTTTGTTGCAATTTGGTAAACTGTTTATAGGATTTACATATGATAAATTATCAAAGTAGACAAGACAGTGCAGAAGAAGACCAAGAAAGTAAAGCAATTTTTTTCCTGAGCATGTATCCAGCGATGGGAATTGAGAGTGTACAGAACTGGCCCAGGGAGAGGTCTGCTGCTGCTGCTAAGTCACTTCAGTCGTGTCCGACTCTGTGTGACCCCATAGACGGCAGCCCACCAGGCTCCCCCATCCCTGGGATTCTCCAGGCAAGAATACTGGAGTGGGTTGCCATTTCCTTCTCCAATGCATGAAAGTGAAAAGTGAAAGTGAAGTCGCTTAGTCGTGTCCGACTCTTAGCGACCTCATGGACTGCAGCCCACCTCCATCCATGGGATTTTCCAGGCAAGAGCACTGGAGTGGGTGCCATCGCCTTCTCCGAGGGACAGGTCCGTGGAGCAGAAAAGGACTGGCCTGGGGAGAGACCAGCGGGACAGGAAAGGAAGCCGAACAACATGTCCCCAGGAGGCACAATGCTAGAGCACCCACCAGCAAGGCAGGAGACACAGGAGACGGGAGTTCAGTCCCTGGGTCGGGAAGGTCCCCGGGAGAAGGAATTGGCAACCCACTCCAGTGTTCTTGCCTGGAGAACTGCATGGACAGAGGAGCCTGGAGGGCTACAGTCCCTGGGGTCGCAAAGAGCTGGACAGACTGTGTGACTGAGTGCACGCACACACACACACACACACACACACTTCTGAGACTGAACTGTAATTGCAACAAATAGTACTTAGACCACCACTTATCATTCAAAAACGTTATTAAAAATGGAACAAAACATACATATACGGAAGGTGAAGACCAAGGTGTAAAAAGCAAAATTTTAAATACCTCAGAAAGAAATTTTAAAATATGCATATTTATGATTTGGGCTCAGAGAGTTTTTAAAATAAAATCTAATAAAGCATAAATTATAATAAATTATGATTATTCGACTATGTTATAATATAATTGTCATCAACAGACATTTAAAGTCTGAAAACAGAATATCAATTGGAGGAATATATTTGAATTTAGTAACAAAGCATTAGAGAACTAGCAAGCAAAATTTAAAATCCTTCTAAATCTCAATAAGAAAAGTAAGTACAATCCAAAAATGGATAAAGGATATACATAAGACATTAAAAAAGAAGGAAATAGTAATGAATAATAAACATGTAAAAGATGGTTTAAACAGAGCAAGCAGAGAAACACAAAGTAAAATTGAAGTAAGACACCATTTTAAGGGGACTCCCAGGTGGCTCAGCAGTAAAGATCTGCCTGCCAATGCCGGAGACGCAGGTTTGACCCTAGGCTGGGCAGATGTCCTGGGGAAGGAAATGGCAATCCCAGTGTTCTTGCCTGGAAAATTCCATGGACAGAGGAGCCCAGCAGGCTGTGGTCCATGAGTCCCAGAGAGTTGAACATGACTGAGCACACGTACACGCGCAATCAGAGAAACACAAAGCAAAACTGAAATGAGACAGTATTTTATATCCAACATTGAACAAAAACTCAAAATATCTGGGTACAATCTTTAGGTAAGGCTGTGGCTCAAGAGGGGTCCTTGCACACTGTTGGTGGGACTGCAATGTGCACGACTGCCTTACAGACCAGTTGAGCAGTAGCTGCTAAAGCCAGGGATGTGAATAGCCACAACTCAGCACTTGTCCTTGGAGTTTTAGCCTCGCATAAAGTGGCATGTTCAAAAACATTTGTGGCCATGTGTGCATAATAGAAAAGATCAGGAGAAATGAAAATTTTATCCATAGGAGAATAGATGGGTTAGGAGCAGTGATACAATGGAATATTACAAAGAAGTTAAAAATAAATGTGCCAGAGCCACACGTGTCAGCAGTATACCTTTCCTCACGCCAACGGAAAATAAAAGCAAGTTGCCAAAATAACATGTACAAATTATGCCACAGATACATTTTAAAACACACAAACCTGGGACTTTCCTGGTAGTCCAGAGAGCTCCCAGTGCAGGGAGCCCGGGTTCAATCCCTGGTCAGGGAACTAGATCCCCTGTGCTGCAAATCAGAGTCTGTATGCCACCATGAAATTCCTGCATGCTACAACTAAGACCCAACTCAGCCAAATACATAGATAAAATGCTTTTTAAAAAATGCAGACCTATGTTATTTATTACTGAGGAAGTCTACTCATCAGAAGCAGAAGTGAAATAGCAAATAAAAATCTAAGACAGTGATTACTCTTGATGTGGTGGGAGAGAGAGACAAGTGAATAGTGAAGAGAGAGGCTTCAAATGATGGGTAATAAGTTACTTTTTAAGTCAAGTAGATATATAGGGATCATTATTTTTTAAAATATAAACAATCAACTTTTAAAGTGCAAACAGCCACCCCTTCCCCTGTCCAGTGAATCACTGAGCATGTAGGGTCATTGCTGAGTGTTGTGTGGTGATGCTGCAGAGAGATTGCATCCAGAAGAAAACTGAATTCAGTTCACTTTGCTTTTAGGAAAACTGACTGCTTCAGGCAGTAGATGTTCCTTGACTTCATACAACCTTCCGTGGATGAAGCTGGCTTAGCAGGTGGATTCCTTGTGCCTTCTCACTCTTACCTTGGATCTTGTCTTTAGATCAAACCCTGGGATATGAGATCAAACACACCAGCTGTCCTGTGCTGCTTATAACATAACATCTAGTATATTTCCAAGGACCACGTCCTGCCAAAAACTATTGGACCTCTATAAATACTAACAAAATATCTTCTCATAATTCAAAATGAATGAAAATAACTTAAAAAGTCTTGAAATTAAAAATCTCGATTTCCAGCAAAGCGCTGCACTGTCTGATCTGTTTGGGTATCACTGTCAACAGTGGCAGATATGATGGCCACATGGCCCAGGAACCAACTGAAGGCTGATGTGAAATGATAACAGTGAAGGACTGCAAAACAACAGCAACTTGTCTTTATTCTAAGTTTGTTCATTAGGAATTTTTCATTAGTTTTGGTATTTAAAAATAATTGCATTGTCTGCTATTTAGGTTGATTACTGAGTATTTCAGTCAGTTCAGGCACTCAGTCCTATCTGACTCTTTGCAGCCCCGTGGACTGCAGAACGCCAGACTTCCCTGTCCATCAACAACTCCCAGAGAATGCTCAAAGTCATGTCAATAGGTCAGTGATGCCATCCAACCATCTCATCCTCTGTCGTGCCCTTCTCCTCCTGCCCTCAATCTTTCCCAGCATCAGGGTCTTTTCCAATGAGTCCCTTCCAATGAGTCAAGATTCCTGGCATTCTAGACTCCAGCCTGTGCTTCCTCCAGCCCAGCGTTTTGGGTGATGCACACTGTATAAAAGTTAAATAAACAGGGTGACACTATGCGGCCTGGACGCACTCCTTTCCCAATTTGGAACCAGTCTGTTGTTCCATGTCCAGTTCTACTGTCGCTTCTTGATCTGCATACAGATTTCTCAGGAGACAGGTCAGGTGGTCTGGTATTCCCATCTCTTGAAGAATTTTCCACAGCTTTCTGTGACCCACACAGTCAAAGGCTTTAGCATAGTCAATGAAACAGACGTTTTTCTAGAATTCTCTTGTTTTTTCTATAATCTAACAGATGTTGGCAATTTGATCTCTGGTTCCTCTGCCTTTTCTAAAACCAGCTTGAATATCTGGAAGTTCTCCGTTCATGTACTGATAAAGCCTAGCTTGAAGGATTTTGATCATTACTTTGCTAGCGTGTGAGATGAGTGCAACTGTGCGGTAGTTTGAGCATTCTTTGGCATTGCTTTTCTTTGGGATTGGAATGAAAACTGACCTTTTCCAGCCTGTGGTCACTGCTGAGTTTTCCAAATGTGCTGGCATATTGAGTGCAGCACTTTCACAGCATCATCTTTTAGGATTGGAAACAGCTTAGCTGAAATTCCATCACCTCTACTAGCTTTGTTCGTAGTGATGCTTTCTAAGGCCCACTTGACTTCATATTCCAGGATGTCTGGCTCTAGGTGAGTGATCACAGCATTGTGATTATCTGGGTCATGAAGATCTTTTTTGTATAGTTCTGTGTATTCTTGACACCTCTTCTTAATATCCTCTGCTTCTGTTAAGTCCATACCATTTCTGTCCTTTATTGTGCCCATCTTTGCATGAAAAGTTCCCTTGGTGTCTCTAATTTTCTTGAAGAGATCTCTAGTTTTTTTCCATTCTATTGTTTTCCTCTATTTCTTTGCACTGAGCACTGAGGAGGGCTTTCTTATCTCTCCTTGCTACTCTTTGGAACTGTACGTTCAGATAGATATATCTTACCTTTTATCCTTTGCCTTTTGCTTCTCTTCTTTTCTCAGCTATTTGTAAGGCCTCCTCAGAGAACCATTTTGCCATTCTGATTTTCTTTTTTCTGGGGATGGTTTTGATCACAGCCTCCTGTACAATGCTACAAACCTCTGTCCATAGTTCTTCAGACACTCTGCTATCAGACTTAATCCCTTGAATCTATTTGTCACTTCCACTGTATAATCATAAGGGATTTGATTTAGGTCATGCCTGAATGGTCTAGTGGTTTTCCCTACTTTCTTCAATTTAAGTCTGAATTTCGCAATAAGGAGTTCATGATCTGAGCTACAGTCAGCTCATGGTTTTGTTTTTGCTGACTGTATAGAGTGTCTCCATCTTCAGCTGCAAAAAATATAATCAATCCGATTTCAGTATTGACCACCTGGTGATGCTCATGTGTACAATCATCTCTTAGGCTGTTGGAAGAGGGTGTTTGCTATGACCAGTGCATTCTCTTGGCAAAACTCTGTTAGCCTTTGCCCTGCTTCATTCTGTACTTTAAGGCCAAACTTGCCTGTTACTCCAGGTATCTCTTGACTTCCTGGCTTTTGCATCTAGTCCCCTATAATGAAAAGGACATCTTTTTTGGTGTCAGTTCTAGGTCTCATAGCTCTTCATAGAACCACTGAACTTCAGCTTATTCAGCATTAGTGGTTGATGCATATACTTGGATTACTGTGATACTGAATGATTTGCCTTGGAAACAAACAGAGTTCATTCTGTCACTCTTGAGGTTACACCCAAGTACTGCATTCGTCTATGGGGTCGCACAGAGTCGGACACGACTGAAGTGACTTAGCAGCAGCAGCAGCAGCACTGCATTGCATATTCTTTTGTTGACTGTGAGGGCTACTCCATTTCTTTCCGTTAGATTAGTATATACATGTTATAACTTGTTTTTCTCCTTTTGCTTATATCCCATCGGTGTGTTCATATTTAAAATAGGTTTCTTGCCAATTTATGTTTGGTTGTCCTCCATTCCATATTTCTGATCAGAAAATTTCCTTCTGATAGAAAGTCTGGACCGTCACAGAGCTTACTCCCTTTGTGCACCAATGTCAAGGGAAGCTGCCTATGGGAGGCGATATTCAAAACCTGAAAAGTAGGTAGGAGTTAATCAGTGGGATGAGTGCTGGGCAGGAAGCTTCATGAAAAAAATCAATTAGTAAATGCCAACACCAAGATGATAGAATGTTAGGATTATTTAAAGCAGTCATCATAAAAACGCTTCAGTGAGCAATTACCAGCATTTTGTTGTTGTTCTTGTTCAGTTGCTAAATAATGCCCAACTCTGTGTGTCCTGTGAACTGCAGCCCGCCAGGCTCCTTTGCCCATGGGGTTTTCCAAGGCAAGAATACTGGAGTGGGGTGCTGTTTCCTCCTCCAGGGGAGCTTCTGGATCCAGGGATCGAACCCACATCACCTGAACTCAAGGCAGATTCTTTACCACTGAGCTACAGGGAAGCCTACTAACACATTAGAAGTTTTTTTTTTTTTTTTTAAAGCTGAACGTCTCAGCAAAGAAATAGTATAAGTAGAGAAACAGAACGTATAACGAGGGAGAATATTTTTGAACTGAAAAGTTCCATAACCAAAAACTCGAAAAATCCAGTAAATGAACTCAGTGTCAGGATAGAGTGGGAATCAGAAAGAAATACTGAACTTGAAGGAAGAACAACGGCAATTATTTCATCAGAGCAAAAGGAAAGAGTAGACAGTGGGAAAGAATCAGGCTCGGGGATCTGTAGAACAAAATAAAATACGCAACATTTATGCCCTTAGAGTTTCAGAAAGAGAGGGGAAAAGGATGGAAATCAAGAAATACTTGAAGAAACAATGGATAAATTTTTTTCCAAATTTAGCAAATGACAAAAACATACAGTTGCAAACAGCTGAGTTAACTCCAACTAGGATAAACCCAAAGGAATCTATACCAGGACATATCATAGTCAAATTTCTGAAAACTAAAGGCAAAAAAGAACTTCTTAAAAGCAGTAAGAGAAATAACACTTTAAGTATAGGTGGAAACAATTTGAATAACTGCATTTTTCATGAGGCATTGTGGAGGCCAAAAAGAAATGACACAGTATTTTTCAAGTACTGAAACTATAGTATTGACAGTATAGAATCCTTTATCCAACACTGAAGGAGAAACTGACATTCTTAGATGAAGGATAACCAAGAAAATTTGCCACCAGCAGAATTATCCTAAAAGAATAGCTAAATTAAGTTATCTAATCAGAAAGGAAATCAGATCAGATCAGATCAGTCGCTCAGTCGTGTCCAACTCTTTGCGACCTCATGAATTGCAGCATGCCAGGCCTCCCTGTCCATCACCAACTCCCGGAGTTCACTGAGATTCATGTCCATCAAGTTGGTGATGCCATCCAGCCATCTCATCCTCTGTCATCCCCTTCTCCTCCTGCCCCCAATCCCTCCCAGCATCAGAGTCTTTTCCAATGAGTCAACTCTTGGCACAAGGTGGCCAAAGTACTGGAGTTTCAGCTTCAGCATCATTCCTTCCAAAGAAATCCCAGGGCTGATCTCCTTCAGAATGGACTGGTTGGATCTCCTTGCAGTCCAAGGGACTCTCAAGAGTCTTCTCCAACACCACAGTTCAAAAGCATCAATTCTTTGGTGCTCAGCTTTCTTCACAGTCCAACTCTCACATCCATACATGACCACAGGAAAAACCATAGCCTTGACTAGATGGACCTTTGTTGGCAAGGTAATGTCTCTGCTTTTCAATATGCTATCTAGGTTGGTCATAACTTCCCTTCCAAGGAGCAAGCGTCTTTTAATTTCATGGCTGCAGTCACCATCTGCAGTGATTTTGGAGCTCCCCAAAAATAAAGTCTGACACTGTTTCCACTGTTTCCCCATCTATTTCCCATAAAGTGATGGGACCGGATGCCATGATCTTCGTTTTCTGAATGTTGAGCTTTAAGCCAACTTTTCACTCTCCACTTTCACTTTCATCAAGAGGCTTTTGAGTTCCTCTTCACTTTCTGCCATAAGGGTGGTGTCATCTGCATATCTGAGGTTATTGATATTTCTCCCGGCAATCTCGATTCCAGCTTGTGTTTCTTCCAGTCCAGCGTTTCTCAGGATGTACTCTGCATATAAGTTAAATAAACAGGGTGACAATATATAGCCTTGACGTACTCCTTTTCCTATTTGGAACCAGTCTGTTGTTCCATGTCCAGTTCTAACCGTTGCTTCCTGACCTGCATACAAATTTCTCAAGAGGCAGGTCAGGTGGTCTGGTATTCCCATTTCTTTCAGAATTTTCCAGTTTATTGTGATCCACACAGTCAAAGGCTTTGGCATAGTCAATAAAGCAGAAATAGATGTTTTCTGGAACTCTCTTGCTTCTTCCATGATCCAGCAGATGTTGGCAATTTGATCTCTGGTTCCTCTGCCTTTTCTAAAACCAGCTTGAACATCAGGAAGTTCACGGTTCACACATTGCTGAAGGCTGCCTTGGAGAATTTTGAGCATTACTTTACTAGCGTGTGAGATGAGTGCAATTGTGCGGTAGTTTGAGCATTCTTTGGCATTGCCTTTCTTTGGGATTGGAATGAAAACTGACCTTTTCCAGTCCTGTGGCCACTGCTGAGTTTTCCAAATTTGCTGGCATATTGAATGCAGCACTTTCACAGCATCATCTTTCAGGATTTGGAACAGCTCAACTGGAATTCCATCACCTCCACTCGCTTTGTTCGTAGTGATGTTTTGTAAGGCCCACTTGACTTCACATTCCAGGGTGTCTGGCTCTAGGTCAGTGATCACACCATTGTGATTATCTGGGTTGTGAAGATCTTTTTTGTACAGTTCTTCTGTGTATTCTTGCCATGGTATATTGAAATATATGAGAGGAAGGAAGAAAAAATACTATAAGCAAGAATATGGACAAATGGAATACACTTTACTTCTCCTCTAGAGTTTTCTAAATTATGTTGATGGTGGAATCAAAAATCATATCTACATGTCTAATGTGGTTCCAAACATGTAGATAAGATAGTCAAGATAATTATAGTATAAACAAGGGAGGGTAAAGGGACTTAATGGGAGATAAAGTTTGTATGCTTCACTTGGACTGGGAAAATGACAAGACCAGAATTGCAGATGGGCTTTCCCTTTTAAGGTGTGTGTGTGTGTGTGTGTGTGTGTGTGTGTGTGTGCACATGCACACAGTCAGTCGTGTCTGACTCTCTGCAACCTCATGGACTGTGCCCCACCAACCTCCTCTGTCCATGGGATTCTCCAGGCAAGACACTGGATCAGGTTGCCATTTCCTCCTCCAGGGCATCTTCCTGACTCAAGGATCGAACCTGCATCTCCTGGGTCTCCTCCTGTGTAGGCAGGCAGATTCTTTTACCACTGAGCCCCCCAAGAAGCCCCCTCGGGTGGAAGTATTCCCTTCTCATCTTCCATTACTTCTGACTGCTGCTACCATAATGTTTACTTCATTGAATAAAGAGCTCTCCCTTCTCCACCTTCTTTGTCTCACATAATTAATAAATTATCACTGACTAGAGTAGAATTTTCTCCTCTCGTACTGCTGTGCCTTTTCCTATATGAGATTATCAGGTCATCCCCCTCTCTCGTCTCCAAGGAAAGAAGCTACGATCTCTGTCATTGACCTTTCAGTATGAATAGAGCTTGGGAGTGTGTACTGTTCTCCTTCGCTAGTAAGACACCTCCTTCCCAGGGAGCCACAGAGCCCTAAATCCTGGGATTTCAGGTCTGATGGCCAAGGGGGTACCTGACTCCTTCCTCCATCTCCCACAGAGAGAACAGTTGGTTCCAAATGGAAATCACTAAAATGTTTTCTCTCTCCTGCGTTCCCTGGGTTAACAGAACAGAAACCATCCCTCATGTCAGAATACCAACTGCTCCAAGGAACTCCACTGCTTTAACTGTGAATGTTGTTTTAGGTCAATTACATTAGTAAGGTTAATAAGTTCCAGGCTGGAAGTTCTGCGTTGCCAAATCTGTACTCATTGTAATTCATAGAAAGTTCAAAGCTCACACAGCAGGGTACACGCTGCGTGTCAGCTCCTCCGCAGAAGGTTACAACACAATGATAATGATAATGATGGTGACTGTGATAAGCACAGTAACAATTCCTCATATTCATATTGCTTGTTATATTTTTCAAATGCCTTCACACGCATTATGTCATTTATACTTGCACCACCTGTCACCTATAATACTACGCTTCATTTCAGGAGAGACACAGACAACAAGCTGTAAAAAATTACAAACTTCAAATTCACCTAATACTTAGTTCCTGAGCCCATTTGAGATAAAGAAATTGATTTTAGCCACTTAGGATGAACCCTTAAAGGACATATTTACTGAATATATAGCTGACTAAAATGTGACACTCACTAGGTCATATGCTTAAAACCATCAGTGCAGCCTGTGGCTTGCTCAGTGTCAACAGTCCTCTTTAGTGTCTGAACATGGTCACGTTGCTTACTGCCTGCTTTTCCAGGTGGGTCTCCCATTCTTCCCGTTGTTCATGGAAGTCAACTCTAGCCAGAGTGCTAGTTTTTTTGAGCTTTTTCTCCTTCCTTTTAAGTTAGTTTCCCTTGCCTGGAATGCCGAACTATATCTATATCCATCTGTACCTATAGACGTTTTAGTAGCTAAGTCACGTTCGATTCTTGTGGCCCCATGGATTGTAGCCCACCAGGCTCCTCTGTCCTGGGGATTTTCTAGGCATGCAAGAACGCTGGAGTGAGTTGCCATTTCTTTCTCCAGGGGATCTACCTGACCCAGGGATCAAACCCAAGTCTCCTGCACTGCAGGCAGATTCTTTACCAACTGAGCCACCAGGAAATTCCCATACCTACACACACACACACACACACACACACACATATATACATACATCACCCTCCAGATATGTAGATATATATACATTTGTATCATCTTCTAGCCATCTCAGAATTCTTCCCCCGCAAATCCAAGATACACATGATTGTTGCCTTGCTTAATCACTCTTTTTTTAAATTCATTCCCTAAACAGAATGACTGTGCCCTGTGGGAATGCCAGAGGACACTTGAAGGTCAGCTATTTTGAGAAAATTCAAGAATTACTTCCAGCGCAGTCTCAAACCTTCAATATCATTTTTCTGTAAATATTAGCAGATGCTGTTGACTTCATAGTCTATGGGCCAAAGGTCATCATAGTTTTCAAATACAAGCTCATATACACACACACATACACACACACACACACATGCAGAAATACCCTTAAATCACTTGCCTTTTACATCTAACTTTTCTAACGTTTTGTCTCTGGTCTTCAGGCCTTCGGATGACCTCACTGATCTATGTATTCTTCCCTTTGACCAAAGTTTTTTCAGGTTTGCCTACAAATCAAAAAGAGGGCAGCAAGAAGCGAATTTGCCACGAGTCAACAGGGAGGAAACAGGTTAGCCTTTGAGGACCACATAATCATCACAGCTGCTCAGCTCTGCCTCCCAGCATGGACGCAGCCACAGACAACACGTGAATCAATGAATGTGGCTGCATTCCAATAAAACTTCATTGATGGCCAGCAGAATTTGAATTGCGTATCGTTTTCATGTGTCAGAAATAATAGTTGTTTTCAACTCTTTATAAATTGTAAAAATCATTCAAACATACACAGCAGGACGATTTGGGTCACCAGTTACATTCTGCCAATCCGTGCCACAACCACACATCTGAGTCTTTTTATATTGCTGTTGTTCAGTCTCAAGGTCATGTTTGACTCTTTGTGACCCATAGATTGCAGAACGCTAGGTTCCTCTGTCCTCGTCTATCTCCTGGAGTCGGTGATGCCATCCAACCATCTCATCGTCTGTCCCCTCCCTCTTCTCCTGCTCTCAATCTTTACCAGCGTCAGGGTATTCTCCAATCAGTCAGCTCTTCTCATCAGGTGGCCAAAATGTTGGAGTTTCAGCATCAGTCCTTCCAGTGAATATTCAGAGTTGATTTCCTTTAGGAATGACTGCCTTGATCTCCTTGACATCCAAGGGATTCAAGAGTCTTTTCCAACACCACAATTCAAGAGCATCCGTTCTTTAGTGCTTAGCCTTATGGTCCAACTCTCTCATCCTTACATGACTACTGTACGCAAAAGCATTAATTATTTAGAAAGGTGGAGTGTTTTGGATTGTATTCGCACCCTCCCAAAATTCATGTATCAACACTCTTCCGTCCCAGTATGATGATATTTATAGTCAGAGCCTTTGGGAGGGGGTCGGATCACTGACCTACAATTATCAAATTGTGATCATTCTTGTTTTATTTACGTGTGCATGCTCAGTCACTTCAGTCATGTCCAATTCTTTGTGACCCCATGGGCTGTAGCCCTCCAGGCTCCTTTGTCCATGGGATTCTCCAAGAAAGAATACTGGAGTGTGTTGCCATGCCCTCCTCCAGGGGATCTTGTTGACCCAGGGATTGAGCCCACATTTCTTGTGGCTCCTGCATCCTGGTGAGCCTCTGAGGAAGCTGTATGATCTATACTCCCACTGAATTAACCTCACAACTACCTTATTTTAAAGCAAATCCAGACATCAACTAATTTTAGCCATAAATATTTCAGTACTTATCTCTTTAGTAAGATAAGGACTCATAAAGATAGCCATGATACCAACACCAATCACACACAAAATCAACAGTAATCCCCTAATACCATAAAATATCCAGTCATTGCTTTTTTCTGATAGTCAAATACACATATTTACAATTATATTTTTCTAATCAAAATTGAAACAAGGCCCACATGTTACATTTTGATATGTCTTTTAATTCTCTTTAAATCAAGATTTCTCATTCATCTTCCACCTTGAAATTAGTTTCTTGATAAAACTAGGATGTCTATATAGTAGCATCCCCACACTCAAGATTTCACTATTTGCCTCTCCATCATGTCACTAAACATACGTCTCTGTTTAGAGGCTTCATTTGCTTTGGCAAAAAAAAAAAAATCTGTAGGTACTATTGCATACTTCTACTGGGATGCACTTCATTAATACTATTATCTCTCTTTAATATGTCAGGGGCTGTGGATGAGGATTGCCTGTATTTATTTTGTTAAGGACATATAAAATGTTAATTAGGCTTCCCCAAGTGGTGCTAGTGTTAAGGAACACACCTGTCAATGCAGGAGACAAAAGAGACTCGGGTTCAATCCCTGGGTCAGGAGGATCCCCTGAAGGAGGGCGTTGCTACCCACTCCAGTACTCTTGCCTGGAAAATTCAATGGACAGAGGAGCTTGGCAGGCTATGATTCATTCATGTCTGACTCTTTGTGACCCCATGACTAAACAGTCCATTAAATTCTCCAAGCCAGAATACTGGACTGGGTAGCAGTTCCCTTCTCCAGGGGATATTTCCCAACCCAGGGATCAAACCAAGGTTTCCCGCATTGTGGGTATATTCTTTACCAGCTGAGCCACAAGGAAAGCCCTTGTTAAGGACATATACAATGTTAATTAGGCTTCCCAAGTGGTGCTAGTGGTAAAGAACACGGCTGACAATGCTGGAGACATAAGAGACTCGGGTTCAGTCTCTGGGTCAGGAAGAGCCCCTGGAGTAGGGCATGGCTACCCACTCCAGTATTCTTGCCTGGAAAACTCAATGGACTGAGGAGCTTGGCAGGCTACGATTCAAAGGATCACAAAGAGTCAGAAAGGACTGAAGTGATTTAGCACTCAAAATGTTAATATTATAATTCTATAGTTGCTTCTTCCTTCACTAGATGGATATGCCGACAGAGAGAGGCATTTATCAATGCTTCGGTTAGTCTAAGATGTTATTTGAACAGAAAAGATAGGTTAAATGTTTGATTTTTCCCTTTATTTACCTAACTTTTGAATAATAAATTGGCTCCCTAATATTCTCTAAAACAAACAAATGAGTTTTAACATATCATTACGAATTCATGGGCTTTTAATACATGTACTGTATTGAATTTATTGCATTTATTATTCATTTCAGTACTGAAGCTATTATACCTGTGGCCTCTAAAGTTGGCTTGCAAATATTAAGAATTTTTTTATTAATATTGTTTGATTTAAACAAAAAATTAAAGCAACTTTCAGTTCAGTTCAGTCACTCAGTCATGTCCGACTCTTTGCGACCCCATGAATAGAAGCACGCCAGACCTCCCTGTCCATCACTAACTCCCAGAGTTCACTCAGATTCACGTCCATCGGGTCAGTGATCCCCTCCAGCCATCTCATCCTCTGTCGTCCCCTTCTCCTCCTGCCCACAATCCCTCCCAGCATCAGAGTCTTTTCCAATGGGTCAACTCTTCACATGAGGTGGCCAAAGTATTGGAGTTTCAGCTTCAGGATCAGTCCTTTCAATGAACACCCAGGACTGATCTCCTTCAGAATGGACTGGTTGGATCTCCTTGCAGTCCAAGAGACTCTCAAGAGTCTTCTCCAATGCCACAGTGCAAAAGCATCAATTCTTTGGTGCTCAGCTTTCTTCATAGTCCAACTCTCACATCCATACATGACCACTGGAAAAACCATAGCCTTGACTAGATGGACCTTTGTTGGCAAGGTAATGTCTCTGCTTTTGAATATGCTATCTAGGTTGGTCATAACTTTCCTTCCAAGGAGTAAGTGTCTTTGAATTTCATGACTGCACCATCTGCAGTGATTTTGGAGCCCAAAAAAATAAAGTCTGACACTGTTTCCACTGTTTCCCCATCTATTTCCCATGAAGTGCTGGGACTGGATGCCGTGATCTTAGTTCTCTGAATGTTGAGCTTTAAGCCAACTTTTTCATTCTCCTCTTTCACTTTCAGCAAGAAGCTCTTTAGTTCTTCACTTTCTGCCATCAGGGTGGTGTCATCTGCATATCTGAGGTTATTGATATTTCTCCCAGCAATCTTGACTCCAGCTTGTGCTTCCTCCAGCCCAGCGTTTCTCATGATGTACTCTGCATATACGTTAAATAAGCAGGGTGACAATATATAGCCTTGACATACTCCTTTTCCTATTTGGAACCAGTCTGTTGTTCCATGTCCAGTTCTAACTGTTGCTTCCTGACGTGCATACAGGTTTCTCAAGAGGCAAGTCAGGGGGTCTGGTATTCCCATCTCTTGAAGAATTTTCCACAGCTTATGGTGATCCACACAGTCAAAGGCTTTGGCATAGTCAAGAAAGCAGAAATAGATGTTTTTCTGGAGCTCTCTTGGTTTTTTGATGATCCAGCGGATGTTGGCAATTTGATCTCTGTTTTCTCTGCCTTTTCTAAAACCAGCTTAAACATCTGGAAGTTCACGGGTCATGTATTGCTGAAGGCTGGCTTGGAGAATTTTAAGCATTACTTTACTAGTGTGTGAGATGAGTGCAATTGTGCAGTAGTTTGAGCATTCTTTGGCATTGCCTTTCTTTGGGATTGAAATGAAAACTGACCTTTTCCAGTCCTGTGGCCACTGCTGAGTTTTCCTATGTGCTGGCATATTGAGTGCAGCACTTTCACAGCATCATCTTCCAGGATTTGAAATAGCTCAACTGGAATTCCATCACCTCCACTAGCTTTGTTCGTAGTGATGCTTTCTAAGGCCCACTTGACTTCACATTCCAGGATGTCTGGCTCTAGGTGAGTGATCACACCATCGTGATTATCTTGGTCGTGAAGATCTTTTTGTACAGTTCTTCTGTGTATTCTTGCCACCTCTTCTTAATATCTTCTGCTTCTGTTAGGTCCATACCATTTCTGTCCTTTATCGAGCTCATCTTGGCATGAAATGTTCCCTTGGTATCTCTAATTTTCTTGAAGAGATATCTAGCCTTTCCCTTCTATTGTTTTCCTCTATTTCTTTGTACTGATCACTGAGGAAGGCTTTCTTATCTCTCCTAGCTATTCTTTGGAAGTCTGCATTCAGATGCTTGTATCTTTTCTTTTTTCCTTTGCTTTTCACTTCTCTTCTTTTCACAGCTATTTGTAAGACCTCCTCAGACAGCCATTTTGCTTTTTTGCATTTTTTTTTCCATGGGGTGGTCTTGATCCCTGTCTCCTGTACAATGTCATGAACCTCCATTCATAGTTCATCAGGCACTCTATCAGATCTAGTCCCTTAAATCTATTTCTCACTTCCACTGTATAATCATAAGGGATTTGATTTAGGTCATACCTGAATGGTCTAATGGTTTTCCCTACTTTCTTTAAGTCTGAGTTTGGCAATAAGGAGTTCATGGTCTGAGCCACAGTCAGCTCCCAGTCTTGTTTTTGCTGACTGTATAGACCTTCTCCATCTTTGGCTGCAAAGAATGTAATCTGTCTGATTTCGGTGTTGACCATCTGGTGACGCCCATGTGTAGAGTCTTCTCTTTTGTTGTTCGAAGAGGGTGTTTGCTATGACCTGTGCGTTCTCTTGGCAAAACTCTCTTAGCCATTGCCCTGCTTCATTCTGTACTCCAAAGCCAAATTTCCTGTTACTCCAGGCCAAATTTGACTTCCTACTTCTGCACTCCAGTCCCCTGTAAGGAAAAGGACATCTTTTTTGGGTGTTAGCTCTAAAAGGTCTTGTAGGTCTTCATAGAACCATTCAACTTCAGCTTCTTCAGAGTTACTGGTTGGGGCGTAGGCTTGGATTACCGTGATATTGAATGGTTTGCCCTGGAAATGAACATAGATCATCCTGTCATTTTTGAGATTGCATCCAAGTACTGCGTTTTGGACTCTTTTGTTGACCATGATGGCTACTCCATTGCTTCTAACAGATTCCTGCCCACAGTAGTAGATATAATGGTCATCTGAGTTAAATTCACCCATTCCAGTCCATTTTAGTTTGCTGATTCCTAGAATGTCGACATTCACTCTTGTTATCTCCGGTTTGAACACTTCCAATTTGCCTTGATTCATGGACCTAACATTCCAGGTTCCTATGCAATATTGCTCTTTACAGCATCGGACCTTACTTCTATCACCAGTCACATCCACAACTGGGTATTGTTTTTGCTTTGGCTCCATCCCTTCATTCTTTCTAGAGTTATTTCTGCACTGATCTCCAGGAGCATATTGGGCACCTACCAACCTGGGGAGTTCCTCTTTTATCCTATCATTTTCCCTTTTCATACTGTTCCCCATAGTCTCACACATATATTAATCTACTTTCTAGCTCTAAAAGATTTCTTATTCTAGAAATCACATATACATAAATCATATAATTTTTATATGATTTGATATACAACTCTTTTATATATATATATCAAATCATATAATAAGTCTGTGATATATACATTAAATTATATAAATTTTAATATGATTTGATATTTAAAAAAGATTGATTATATTCTTTGCAGTCAAAGATGGAGAAGCTCTATACAGTCATTAAAATCAAGACCAGGAGCTGACTGTAGCTCAGATCATGAACTCCTTATTGCCAAATTCAGACTGAAATTGAAGAAAGTGGAGAAAACCATTAGACCATTCAGGTATGACCTAAATCAGATCCCTTATGACTATACAGTGGAAGTGAAAAATAGATTTAAGGGACTAGATCTGATAGACAGAGTGCCTGATGAACTATGGATGGAGGTTTGTGTCAATGTACAGAAGACAGGAATCAAGACCATCCCCAAGAAAGAGAAATACAAAAAAGCAAAATGGCTGTCTGGGGAGGCCTTACAAATAGCTGTGAAAAGAAGGGAAGTGAAAAGCTAAGGAGAAAAGGAAAGATACACCCATTTGATGCAGAGTTCCAAAGAATAGCAAGAAGAGATAAGAAACCCTTCCTCAGTGATCAATGAAAAGAAATAGAGGAAAACAACAGAATGGGAAAGACTAGAGATCTCTTCAAGAAAATTAGAGATGCCAAGGGAATATTTCATGCAAAGATGGGCACAATAAAGGACAGAAATGGTATGGACCTAACAGAAGCAGAAGATATTAAGAAGAGGTGGCAAGAATACACAGAAGAACTGTACAAAAAGATCTTCATGACCCAGATAATCACAATAGAGTGATCACCCACCTAGAGCCAGATATCCTGGAATGTGAAGTCAAGTGGGCCAGAGGAAGCATCACTATGAACAAAGCTAGTGGAGGTGATGGAATTCCAGTTGAGCTATTTCAAATCCTGAAAGATGATGCTGTGAAAGTGCTTCACTCAATATGCCAGCACATTAGGAAAACTCAGCAGTGGCCACAGGACTGGAAAAGGTCCGTTTTCATTCCAATCCCAAAGAAAGGCAATGCCAAAGAATGCTCAAACTACTGCACAATTGCACTCATCTCGCACACTAGTAAAGTAACGCTTAAAATTCTCCAAGCCAGCCTTCAGCAATACATGACCCGTGAACTTTCAGATGTTCAAGCTGGTTTTAGAAAAGGCAGAGAAAACAGAGATCAAATTGCCAACATCCACTGGATCATCGAAAAACCAAGAGAGCTCCAGAAAAACATCTATTTCTGCTTTCTTGACTATGCCAAAGCCTTTGACTGTGTGGATCACCATAAGCTGTGGAAAACTCTTTAAGAGATGGGAATACCAGACCACCTGACCTGCCTCTTGAGAAATCTGTATGCACGTCAGGAAGCAACAGTTAGAACTGAACATGGAACAACAGACTGGTTCCAAATAGGAAAAGGAGTATGTCAAGGCTATATATTGTCACCCTGCTTATTTAACTTATATGCAGAGTACATCATGAGAAACGCTGGGCTGGAGGAAGCACAAGCTGGAGTCAAGATTGCTGGGAGAAATATCAATAACCTCAGATATGCAGATGACACCACCCTGATGGCAGAAAGTGAAGAACTAAAGAGCTTCTTGCTGAAAGTGAAAGAGGAGAATGAAAAAGTTGGCTTAAAGCTCAACATTCAGAGAACTAAGATCACAGCATCCGGTCCCATCACTTCATGGGAAATAGATGGGGAAACAGTGGAAACAGTGTCAGACTTTATTTTTTGGGCTCCAAAATCACTGCAGATGGTGACTGCAGCCATGAAATTCAAAGACACTTACTCCTTGGAAGATAAGTTATGACCAATCTAGATAGCCTATTAAAAAGCAGAGACATTATTTTCCCAGCAAAGGTCCATCTAGTCAAGGATATGGTTTTTCCAGTAGTCATGTATGGATGTGAAAGTTGGACCATAAAGAAAGCTGAGCACCAAAGAATTGATGCTTTTGAACTGTGGTGTTGGAGAAGACTCTTGAGAGTCCCTTGGACTGCAAGGAGATCCAACCAGACCATCCTAAAGGAGATCAGTTCTGGGTGTTCTTTGGAAGGACTGATGCTAAAGCTGAAAGTCCAATATTTTGGCCACCTGATGTGAAGAGCTGACTCATTTGAAAAGACCCTGATCCTGGGAAAGATTGTGGGCAGGAGGAGAAGGGGACGACAGAGGATGAGACGGTTGGATGGCATCACTGTCTTGAAGAACATGGGCTTGTGTGGACTCTGGGAGTTGGTGAAGCACAGGGAGGCCTGGCGTGCTGCGGTTCATGGGGTCACAAAGAGTCGGGCACGACTGAGCGACTGAACTGAACTGTACTGAACCAACTACACATGAGGCTTCCAGTTTCTCAACAGCCTCACCAATACTTGTGATTATCTCTCTTTTCAATTATAAGCATCCTACTGAGTATGAAGTGGTACTTGTGATTTGCTGGTTTTAAAGAGCTTATTTCTTTGTTTATATATTTCAGTTAACAAATATTTACTGGTTAAATTTTAGATATCAATGTGTTGCCAGAGGACTACACACTCTTTGCAAGCTAGAAATATGCGACCATTTTATTATTCCAGCTGCATAGTCAAAGCTCTTGGTATTTTGAGGTTTTAATAAAAGAGAAATAGACTCATCTTTGTTTTAATCCATATTTTGATTACTTTGCAATCTTGGAAATTTTTTATACTTCAATATATATGTAGCTATTTAACAAGGCATTAACTTTAGCAATTCTTATAATTTAAAAGACACTTATATCAGGTAGTAAAGATACAATATTAAAAAGTTCAATTAGGTCTGAGTTTTTATAGACCATGAATTAATGGCATCAGGGGCTCCACAAAGCTAATTAATTTGCTTAAGGCAGTTAAACAAGAATATGTTAAAGTCAGAATTACCTTTAAAATGATTAAAGATGCCAGTGTGACAGGTCAATATGATTACACAACCAACATGCCCAGAATGCAATGTTAGGGTGAGGTCTTGGTTTTGCCTTGCACTCAGAGCTTTGGGAACAGGACATACGCAATTAAGAAACAAGAGTATCCAGTTGAAGGTCAACACTGGAGACACAACTAGCATTTCCCCTTATGAATCTTTATGTAAAAGGCACGAGTGTGCTGGCTAACTTCTCCAATCACTGTGAGTCGGACCTTGAGCTGTGCAGTCTGCACAAGTGCCCCATGTCATCGTCACCACAGCTGCACCACGGGGGCGTTCCTGCCATTTCACAGGTTTAGACTGTTGAGTCTTAAGGGAGTCATGTGATCTTCCAAAGACCACACAACTAAAGAGTGGAAGAACCAGAGTTAAAGTCCAGACCCAGCCTTCCTTGGAATCCCATGGATGGAGGAGCCTGGTAGGCTGCAGTCCATGGGGTCGCACAGAGTCCGACACAACTGAAGTGACTTAGCAGCAGCAGCAGCAGCCGTCCTTGGGGGCTTCCCTGGGGGCACAGTGGTAAAGAATACGCCTGCCAACGCAGGAGATGCAGACTCGAGCCCTGGGTCGTGAAGATCCTCTGGAGGAGGAAATGGCAACCTACTCCAGTATTCTTGCCTGATAAATCCATGGAGAGGGGAGCCGTATGGGCTGCATTCAGTCCCTGGGGTCACAAAGAGTCAGACACAACTGAGCCCGAGCTCCAGCCTCCCTCAAGCCTGATCCTCTCTTTCTGTGACCACGCACTGAACCCAGATGGAGTCCAGGGACCCTCTCTCCCAGGAGCAGGTGGGCACGGTAATGTGACAGAGGCCTTGCTCATTCCTAAACTATCTCATCTATATGAGAAAGAGCAGAGGCTTGAGAGTATGGAGTGTGAAAAATAAAGTCTGCTCGTTGTTCAGAACCGGTCTTCCATCATATTTTCCCACTGTGAATTAGCACCACGTCAAGAACTCTACACAAGAGAGTTTCAATAAATCTTTGCCATCAGAGGCGTGCTATAGTATGTCCATTTTAGAGATGAGTAAACGGAAGCTCAAAGGAAAGTGAAACCCACAGTTCCTGCAGCTACTACCTTAAGTAGCATCACCGTTACTAGGAGGATATCTAGTTTTGTCTGACTCTAATCTTCCTAATACAGACATAAATTCAATCCTCACCAAAAATAGGAATGTAAACAAGTATGATGACACATAGTTTTTGTGGGTTTGGAGGGTTAGGAAGGGTTAATAACTTCCTAGCTGTCAGAATCTTAGAAAGCTTGAATGATATAAGCAATTAACATATCGGCCAACCAGGTTCCCTGATACTGCCATAAATGTTCTCCATGAGTACATATCTTTGCAATTATTTATTTATATATCAACAGATATTCACTGAATGCCTACTGTTAAGCAAACTACATTTCATAGCATTGGAGAATTAAACTCCGTGTGGATAAGCGAAGACTTGTATTCTGATTCCCTTCTCCCTTACCTGGGCAGAGAAGGTTGGACTAAAAAGCATTCTTAGATTTTGTCAAATAAAAGAATGAATGATACCCTAAAAGCAAAAACTTTGGTGGAAATACACTATAATGAATGCTGACAAGGAACCAGGAGATTTGGGGGAAATTATTCATTTTTCTGTCTCAAATTCCTCAACTCTAAAATGGAAATTAAAAAAGAATTGCGTTGCCAGTGTGGATTATCTGAATTAATACATCTAAGGTATTGTTCTGAGGGACAGTGAGTGGCACAAAAGTAATTCACTCTGTCATTACCTGGCACAGCTACTGCCCAAGTCTATATCTGAATCTGCCATTTGTATGACGTGTGATCTTAGGTAAAACACTTCTTTTTTGGAGCTACAGTATTTCAAGCTTAAAAAATTTTGATTAACTTTAAATGAATACCTGCATGCTAAGTTCGGAGAAGGCAATGGCACCCCACTCCAGTACTCTTGCCTGGAAAATCCCATGGATGGAGGAGCCTGGTGGGCTGCAGTCCATGGGCTCGCTAAGAGTCGGACACCACTGAGCAACTTCACTGTCACTTTTCACTTTCATGCATTGGAGAAGGAGATGGCAACCCACTCCAGTGTTCTTGCCTGGAGAATCCCAGGGACGGGGAGCCTGGTGGGCTGCCGTCTCTGGGGTCGCACAGAGTCGGACACGACTGAAGCGACTTAGCAGCAGCAGCAGCATGCTAAGTTGCTTCAGTTGTGTCTGACTATATGCAACGCTATGGACTGTAGCCCACCAGGCTCCTCTGTCCATGGGATTCTCCAGACAAGAACATGGAGTGGGTTGCCATGCCCTCCTCCACGGGATCTTCCTGACCCAGGGTTCAACCTGCATCTCTTATGTCTCCTGAATGGCAGGCAGGTTCTTTACCATTAGTACCACATGAAAGTAAAACTGAAAGTCACTCAGCCACGTCCAACCCTTTTCGACCCCTTGGACTGTATGTAGCATGCCAGGCTCCTCTGTCCATGGAATTCTCCAGGCAAGAATCCTGGAGTGGACAGCAGTTCCCTCCTCCAGGGATATTCCCAGCCCAGGGAATGAATCCAGTTCTCCCTCACTGCAGGCAAATTCTTTACCATCTGAGCCATCATGATTTGGAAGTCCTAAACTGAAATCAGATCAGATCAGATCAGGTCAGTTGCTCAGTCGTGTCTGACTCTTTGCGACCCCATGAATCACAGCACGCCAGGCCTCCCTGTCCATCACCAACTCCCGGAGTTCACTCAGACTCACGTCCATCGAGTCAGTGATGCCATCCAGCCATCTCATCCTCTGTCATCCCCTTCTCCTCCTGTCCCCAATCCCTCCCAGCATCACGGTCTTTTCCAATGAGTCAACTCTTCGCATGAGGTGGCCAAAGTACTGGAGCTTCAGCTTTAGCATCATTCCTTCCAAAGAAATCCCAGGGCTGATCTCCTTCAGGATGGACTGGTTGGATCTATAGTACTAAGCAATTATTCTTTGCCAGAGAGCCTTCTAAGCTCTGGAAGTAAAGAAGTGAATAAGATATTTAAGATCCCTGCCCTCATAAGCTTGTACTTTAAAGAGGAAAACATAAAAAGCAATAAGCGCATAAGCAACAAAATGCTTTCTTAACATGAAACGTGCACAAGCCCAGAGTGAGGCAATGGAGAGCAGTTGTGGGGCAGAGTCGGCGGCTTCAGCTTTCTACAGGAAACATCGAGGCAATGGGGAGCAGTGGTGGGGCAGAGTCGGCGGCTTCAGCTTTCTACAGGAAAGATCGAGGCAATGGGGAGCAGTTGGCGGGGGCAGAGTAGGCGGCTTCAGCTTTCTACAGGAAAGATCGAGGCAATGGGGAGCAGTGGTGGGGCAGAGTCGGCGGCTTCAGCTTTCAAGCCCAGAATGAGGCAATGGAGAGCAGTGGTGGGGCAGAGTAGGCGGCTTCAGCTTTCTACAGGAAAGATCGCTCTTCAAGGCCAGGGAATTTGTATTAAGCAAATGACACACTGATGCCAGTCATGCAAAATCTGGGCAACGACCTTTCCATCCAAAGAAACAGGAGATGCAAAGCGCAAGCCAGCAGGTATTTGGGAAAGAGACCCAACTTCTGAGGCAGGTTTAAATTTTCCTCATTTTTCTTCCACTTTTTATTTTTAACATGTGGACAGTTGTAAGCTCCTTGTGGTATTTTTAAAGACAGAGTGATAAAACAAAAGAAAAAAAAAAAACCCAGTGTGATGTTTCAGATATAGTAAGCACTCAATGTATCTTTGTTCCCTTCCCCTAAGCTGAGCCAACGTTAAGGACTCAGCCTCTAACACCCATACATCTTGCAGAGAACAGGCAGTGATGTGCTTTTGATTTTGTGAGCACCACTTATTAACATGCTAGGAGGGACGCTAAATGACTGGAATCTCTTAGCAATTTGTCTTTCCAACCCCATTCTGATTTAAAGGTTTAATTCCCAACCCTGTCATCATCCAGATTTTAAAGCTTCATGCTTAAACTGGCACAAAGTCAAGACATGCTTCTAAAAAATGAATCGGTACCAGAGATAATAAAATTAGATGTCAGTGCATTAAACCTTTTTCTCCCCATGGCTGGCCATCACAAAATATCATAAAATCTGTCATAATAAAGGGCAATACCCTTTAAATAGGGTGGTGGGGCATAGGAGGATGCAGATGATTTACATTCTCTCAGCCAAGGAGAAGGTAAGTTGCTCTTTTGACGACACCCAACTTTCAATGTTTATAAACAGGTGACACTGATATGGAGGGAGACTGCCTGCTCGGGGCGCAAAGGAGTTAATTAACTGCTGAAAAGAACCGAACAATTACATGGCTATTCCACACTGTTCTGTGATCTAGGAAGAACAAATACTTCATCTGTAGAGCTCAAAAAATTCATCCTCTATATTTCCATTAATCTCCATACATTTCAGCACCTCTTAAAAAGTTACACTGAGTATTCCAAATTATAGCACCAGTTTCGAAGTGCCCCAAAACAGGTGATAAAATTCTGTTAGTGCTTTGGTTACAATTAGGCTGAAAACAGTAAGCAAGCCTGTGTGTGCTCAGTCGTGTCCAACTCTTGTGACCCCAGGGACTGTAGCCCGCCAGGATCCTCTGTCCATGGGATTTTTCAGGCAAGAGTACCAGAGTGGGTTGCCATTTCCTCCTCCAGGAGATCTTCCTGGCACAGGGACAGAACCCATGTGCCCTGCATCGGCAGGTGGGTTCTCCACCACTTAAGCCGCCTGATCAACAGCCTGCCTGCTAAGTCATTTCAGTCGTGTCCGACTCTGTGCAACCCATAGATGGCAGCCCACCAGGCTCCCCTGTCCCTGGGATTCTCCAGGCAAGAACACTGGAGTGGGTTGCCATTTCCTTCTCCAATGCATGAAACCGAAAAGTGAAAGTGAAGTCACTGAGTCTTGTCCGACTCTTAGCGACCCCATGGACTGCGGCCCACCAGGCTCCTCTGTCTATGGGATTTTCCAGGCAAGAGTGCTGGAGTGGGGTGCCATTGATCAACAGTAGTAGCAGCTATTTATTGAGTGGTAACCACATATCAGGAATCTTGTGAAAGAGCTTCACATTTGTGGCAGAGGAAGTAGTAACCACACAGCATCTCATTTGGTCTACATTTTCCAGCTTCCTTATAATTAAGCAAACTCAGAATTCCCTGGTGGTCCAGGGGTTAAAAACACACCTGCCAGTGCAGGGAACATGCGTTCAATCCCTGGTCCAAGAAGATGCCACGTGCTGTGGAGCCACAAAACCTGTGCACCACAATTACTGAGGCCCCCACACCCCAAAATCGTGCCCCTCAACCAGAGAGCAGCTCCCGCTCACAGCTAGAGGAAAGCCCACGTGCAGCAATGAAGACTCGGCTCAGCCATAAACAAACAAACAAAACTAAAAAGAAACACTGCTGCCTTTAATGGAGATGCAGACACAGAGAACAGACTTTGGACACAGTGGGAGAGAGATGGTGGGACGGTTTGAGACAGTAGCACTGAAACGGACACGTTGCCATGTGCAGACAGCCGGGGGTGGGGGGTTGCTGCGTGACACGGGGGCGCAAAGCCGGCGCTGTGTGATGGCCAGAGGGGTGGGATGTGGAGGGAGGTGGGAGGAGGTTCAAGAGAGAGGGGACGCGTGTATACCTACGGCTGATTCATGCTGATGATGTATGGCAGAAACCATCACAATATTGTAAAGTAACTATTCTCCAATTAAAACTAAAACTTTAAAAAAATTAAAAAAGAATGCTCCCTTTAAAGTAAATAATAAATAAATAGGCAAAATCATGTGACCACTTTCAAGAATGGCTGGGGCATGGACTGCATTCAGATTAGACAGTGAACATATGCAACTCTACAGCTGTCTCCTCCTTCTTTACAGGGCAGATGACTCCTCAAATGTCAGATCCTCGATTAGCTTGAATCCGTTAACCACCACGTGGAGCAGAAGCCCTACAGACTGAAGTGGGCATGAGGCATAGTGGGAAAAAAAAATCTTTGTAGTCTTTGTAAGCCACTGAGGTTTGGAAGTTGTTACTGAACATAACCCAGCCTGTCCTGACAGTATCATCTCACTAAATTCCTCCAAATAGTGCTGAGAAAGCAGTGCAATATCACTATTTTATATAAAGAAAGTGAGGTACAGCTAGTCGCCTAGCTAGTCGGCCAAAGCACAGCTACTAAGTGAAGAAGCTCAGGAATGGTCATCAGACTTGAGATGACGGAGACTCAGCTCCCTGAAAAGCGGGAAGAGTTAGTATTTGTTTCTGGTCTGCCATGGTTCAATGCTGCACTCCAATTTATAGCACCAGTTTCGAAGCGCCCCAGAATAGGTGATGCAATTCTGCGAGTGCTTTGATTAGGATTAGGCCGATAACAGTAATAGCAGCTATTTACTGAGTGGTAAGCGCGTATCAGGAATCTTACGAAGGACCTTCACATTTGTGGCACAGGAAGTAGTGACCACCCAGTGTCTCATTTGTTCTGCATTTTCCAGCTTCCTTATAAACAATCAAAGTCACGTCTCCACATTGCTTAGTGGCTGGGGCTGGGGCATGGATCACACTCACATCAGGCAGTGAACATATGCAGCTCTACAGCTGTCCTCTCCTCCATGTTCATCCCAGAACGTAACTTCAAGCCAGTTACTCAACTTTTCTGTGTCTCACATTTTTCCAGCTAGAAGATAAAGGCAGTATTAGAATATGTTTAACCAGTTTTGTTGGGAGGATTAAAAGAGGTGATGTATGTTATTAAATTAATGCTTATAATTGTACTTAGCACATAAGCTATAAGTAATATTTATCATTACTGCTAACACTGTCTATCAAAAAACTAGAAAAAATTCAATTTACAAAGGAGAACTTTCTTGTATACCAGGAGCCCAAACTTCCTCCAGTTTACAAATCAGAAAACTGAGGCCCAAGGACTGTGACCCTTGTCCAAGGTCACAAAACAGAAAGAAATCTAGACCTTTCTTCACAGTCCAGTGGGTTTTCACTCACTTTGCTGACTCCAGTTCTAAAGAGGTCAACATAGGGGAAGAACACAGAGAGGAAAACCCTTTGTCACTTTCAATCCCATCAGCATATTCTTGGTTTCTTCCTCCTCCAAAAGTGCTGATGGAAGCCTTGCTCATCATCTGAATAATGCCGTTCTTATGAGAGACAGCAGGAGGGTGGAAATCTATACTGAGTCTAATACAAAAATTATGAGTAATTGCTGCTGATCTGATGACAACACTCCCCGCTCTGTCTTCAGTGTGGTTTTCCTGACATCTGGCGACTTTGTTGGGTGTGCTAAGATGGTGATAGTAAGGAAGAGGCAGTGGTAACTGAACATTCTAAACAAACAATTCTGTCATCCTAACAAGAGAAGAAAGGAAGAGAAGACGAGGGACAGGAAGAGAGGGAAGGAAGGAAAGAAGGAAGAGAAAACAGAGAAAGAAAGCAAGGAAGGAAGAACGAGAAGTGAGAGAAGAGGAACGTCTCTGCTGCTCTTCTAGTCTGATGCTGGAGACACACCTCTAGCTGCGGCTGCTGAATTGGTGCTGTGGGCATTTGAACACTTAAAAAATACCTTAAACCTTTGCTACACTTGTAGTTATAGAAGCAACATAAATTAGACACAAACTTCAGTTGCAAATACTGTGATGCTTAGAAATTGCCTGCTTTTATTTTTTCCTTTTCTGGGATTAGCTGCTCAACAGATTGCAGAGGATTTACTTGGTAATGTGGTATTTTACCTTCTTCTTCTTCTTTTTTTTCAAAATTAGTCTAACACCTGTTTTCTCACTTTGATATTCTGTTTCCCCATGTCTGAGAGTCTTCCCTAAAACTTTCATTACACACTTGCTGTTCAGATTCCTGTAAATGAAGAGACAGCTATTTGACATCTGGAATGTTGGAGACTTTGAGCTTTGTTTTACTCCAGCTGTTCTCCCAAGTGCCATACATCACTAGTGAAGTTGACATTTGGGAGGAAAATAAACTTGATTCCAAAATTATGATAACTGAGAAGTCTGGTGTATACTAGGATCTATTCTGGGAAGATATTTGAAAAATGATGAAAAATGTTCAAAACAAATTCACACAAGACCTGAGCCTTATAAAATAGAAAGAACTGACAGCTAATCTGTAGTTTAACTTAATCTTTAACTTTTCTCCCAAGTTCCCTGCTCTGGTATAAAACAAACAGTTCCTTTATTCAAATTTGATGATTGATACATTCACCAAGTATTCATGGATCCTCTACTATTTAGGCACTCAAATAGTTTTGGCAGAGATGAAAGAAAGACAGAGCTGATCTGATCAAGCGAAGATTTCATTCTAGAGGAGGAAAGAGACAAAAAAAAGAAATCATCAAGGTAAAAGAGGTAAGTATAATGTGGGGAACACATAAAAATGGCAGGGGTTGTTGGGACCAAAGGAAAACTCCACGTGAGGGACATTTACGCGGAAACAGCGAAAAAGGACAGACCCAGGGAAGGGCCCAGGAGTAAGTATTTTAGTCTCAAGGAGCAGTCTAGGCTAAGAGCCCTGAAGAGGGAGACGGGGGGATGAGCAGGGATCAGGGATGCGGCTAAGACCCCTGAAGAGGGAGACGGGGGGATGAGCAGGGATCAGGGATGCGGCCGTCACCATACTTATTATCCTATACTTATCCCACCACTAAACTGTTACGTGTATCATGTTATACTACTATACCTGCTATACGACTCTATTTAGTGTATCTATTATACTGTTTATTATACTATATTTATAATACTTTTACTATGCTTAGTATATTCCACTTATTATAGTATACTCTGCAGAGAGCTCCCCATCTCTATTAATTTATCAGGGAGCTGCACATGAGTTCAAGTCAGAATTGACTTCCTGGTTCTTTATAGAATTGAGGTTTATATTCTAGAGATTACAGGTCAATAATGCGTTTACTCCTTGTGCAAACATCTCTGAGTCTGTGCTCTGCACCAGATCCTGGAGCAGTTTTGCTCATGGCTGTGTGCATAGATATTTAGGAGATGTTTTAAAATAAGATTTAACAAATGTCTCCTATGCTTAAGCCATGTGCTAATCACTTTGTATGCATGATTTCAATGAATCCTGTGACGTAGATATCATAATTATCCTCCTATAACCTGGAGCAGGAATTGGCAACCCTCTCCAGTATTCTTCCCTGGAGAAGTCCATGGACAGAGGAGCCTGGCGAGCTACATACAGTCCATGGGATCACAAAGAGCTGGACATGACTCAGCACACACTCAACCTGTGTGCAAACTTAGAGTGAGGTTAAATAATTTGGATAACATCTCACATCTACACTAAAACACTATGTTTAAATACGATACATTTTATCCTCTTAACCAGGAATTAGCTTGAAGTTCTGCCTCTTTTCATAGAACTTTCATTTGCTCTCTTATTGTTGATCCCTTGCCAATATCCTTTGGTAATGACAGCATTCTGCCTAATTTCTTAAATAAAAATATAAAATAAAAAATGCTACAAGGTCATTTGAGTTATTGCACACAGTGCTCGGAGGCCATCCTGTCCAGCATATATAAAACACATCCCTAGAAACGTGTAACGGGTAAAATCGTGCCTGATTTGTCAGAAACCAGCTCCACTGTGTCAGGGGTGATCACAATACTGAGGAGGCCACGAGCAGGCCCAGGACATGGCGTCTTTCTTCCCTGGACTCAGCAGGATGCAGCGTTTCCCTGAGAAGGAGAAGGCTAACTGCTCACTTTGTGGTAAATGCTGTAAAGGAAGCTTCATAATGGTAATCACGGCTACCTTCAAATATAGAGCATTTTCCTACAGAAAAAAAAAAAAAAAAAAGCCATATAGAGAGAACAGCAGCTGGACGGACTGACAGACGGGATGAAAGGCACGTGTGCAGGGAGCTAAGCCCGAGGGGCCTGCAGACCAAGCACGTCCTTCTGGATGACGGCCTTGAGTGAGGGCCACACAGGGAGACGAGACCGTGCCCAGGGCGGCTGGAGGGTCACCTGCCAGGCCCACCGGCGTCCCCGCCATCAACCACAGCCGATTCGGCTGCCAAAGACGCAGAGGAGGAAGTGGTGCACGGCAGATGTCACGCTCTTTTTGATAATACTGTTATTAATAATAATATGTTTTAACACCTTACGATGTGTCAGGGACTTCACACACGTAGATTTATCTAATGCTTAAAACTGTACCATGAGGTAGGGTTGACTATCTTTTCCCATCTCATGAGTTAGTAATTAAAACTGAAACTACCTAATTTCAGCCTAAAAGGACACTTGTGAAAATATTACATATTAACTCACAGAACTGAAGGTAAAGCTGGGTGACCAGGTCTTTGGGAGGTTAGTTCATCAGTCAAGAATTCATCAACAGTCTCTTCTGTATCTTTCTTGCCACTGAAATGACTCAGTTCAACCCACTTTTCCTGTCTGTTTCTGTGCTTCATTCTCAAATTCCCAGAGCATGAGTCCCAGTGGCTTAGCCTGAATTCCCCGCCCTCCTTGGCACAGGTGGACTTGTTAACAGCCTTCCCAAGACCTCCTGTTACATGAAGGAGTGAAAGCGAAAGTCGCTTAGTTGTGTCTGACTCGTTGCGACCCCATGGACTATCCAGTTTTTGGAATTCTCTAGGCAAGAACACTGGAGGGGGTAGCCTTTCCTTTTTCCAGGGGATCTTCCCAACCCAGGGATCGAACCCAGGGCTCCCGCACTGCAGGCAGATTCTTTATCAGCTGAGCCACAAGGGAAGCCCAAGAATACTGGAGTGGGTAGCCTATCCCTTCTCCAGTGGATCTTCCCAACCTAGGAATGAAACCGCGGTCTCTTGTATTACAGGCGGATTCTTTACCAACCGAGCTATCAGGGAAGCTGAGCTGCAAGGGAAGCCCAAGAATACTGGAGTGGGTAGCCTATCCCTTCTCCAGTGGATCTTCCAGACCCAGGAATCTAACTGGAGTCTCCTGCATTGCAGGTGGATTCTTTACCAACTGAGCTACCAGGGAAGCCCATAGTAAGGAGTAGTTACCCTAATGCAAAGACACAATTACCCAAACAATAGAGAGGAAACAAGGGAAAGGAAATACAAGAAGACATGCTAACTACACCAAAAGAAGACCTGTTTGAATTAAAGAAACTGAAACATAAGCATTGTTTCATCTTGGTACTGTCCCACAGGTGGTAGGCAGCTGGCACGGGAATTAAACTCACCTCTGTCTGATTTTAGAAATAACCGTGCTTCACCTGTAAATACACAGTGTTTCCTATATCCGGCTGCACCCACATGACTGTTTTATGGCAGCCTGGATTTTCTAAAGACGGCTCTGAGCTCCGCATGTGTGTGTGCACACGTGTGCGTGTGTGTGTGCTTCATGGCACACGTTCTTCCTACAGCGTGACTAACTCTCTTCCAAACGAGCATCAGAGGATAGTTCCTTCCCCTTGAATTTCTCAGGGGCTTGTTCCCGCTCTGACCAACAGACTGTGATGGAAGCGATGCTACGTGCCTTCTGGGGACACAGCCTCTTTGTGGCCCTCTGTTGCTCCGTCTCTGTCTGTCTTTCCTCTTTCTCTCTCCTTCCATTTTCCCTACTCCTTCCCCTCGTCTCTCTCTGCCTGTCTGTTTCTGGCATTCTCTCTTCCTTTGTCTCTTCGTCTCTCTTTTTCTCTCACTCTCTCTCTCCTTCCCTCTTCTTGGAGTGCCTGCCCTCACAAACCTATTGTCACGGCAGTGAGGAGTTTGGGACACATGGAGAGGTCACTGTGCACGTTTCAGTTGAATTTATCCAGCACCACTGGATACGTGAGTGAGTGAGCCCTCTGCTGACACTGAGTGCAGCAGAGACAAGCCATGTCCACTGAGCCTGGCCCAAAGTGAGGATTCTCCAGCAAAACAAATGCTGTCATTATTTGAAGCCTCGGAGTTTTGAGGTCGTTTGATTCGGCCGCAGGAACTGGAACACACGTGGCAGGAAGGAGTGGGGCGCTGCCGTTGAACACCTGTGGAAACGGCCTTGAGACACGGCAGTGAGGGGAGCCTGGGGTGTTGTGAAGAGGCTGTCAGCGGACACTGGCCATGTCTCAGTGGGATGTCCGTGAGAGGTAGGAATGAGACATGCAAATAAAATGAAGAAAATAACACTGGAAGATAGAGAAAAGGGGATCCTTGCTAGTCACAGAAAAAATAATTGTCCTGCCTGTGTTGATGTAGAAAATGGAAAATGCACACAAGAAGCTGGACAGCCCAGCTAAAGGGCCTGCCCAGCAGATGACTGCAGGTGCCCACTGCTTCTACCCACAGCCGTCAGCAGAACGCGAAAGAGCAGAGATCAGCCAGACAGAAGAATGCTATAAAGACACCAGAAATGTTTGAGTTCAAAAACAGCAAATTATCTCCAAGTTCCAGTCTGCTTATATGGAAAACAGTGCTAAAACTTAAAGGAAAAATAAATAAAAAAGAAATGACTGACTTCTGGGGAAAGATAAATCCAAGACACTGGCAAAAACAGGTTTAAAGATGAAGCTAAGAATGCAATCATCAAACCTTTTAAGACCTCTGAAGGATTTAAGAAGGCACCTAAAATAAACAGAGACCTTGAAAGCACGCCTTTCAGATTATCTCCATTAAACAAAGGACTTTTAAGAGTCAGAGTGGTATGTTCCCACCGCAGTCTCACAGGAAGCTCAGGTTACAGTAGAACAGGGCTTATCTTGATGAGATTTGTAAGGGTGGAGTTTTTACTAATAGAGTGTACCAGGATTCGAAGGACGTTCAGAGACTTTTAATGAAAATGGCATTTGCAAGACCACTACTGGGTAAGGCTAAAAGTGACAGAGACAGGACAAAACAAGACGATCATTAGGAGCAACAAACGCCTAACTGGAAAAGGCAGTGGCACCCCCTCCAGTACTCTTGCCTGGAAAATCCCATGGACGGAGGAGCCTGGTAGGCTGCAGTCCATGGGGTCGGGAAGAGTCAGACATGACTGAGCAACTTCACTTTCACTTTTCACTTTCATGCATTGGAGAAGGAAATGGCAACCCACTCCAGTGTTCTTGCCTGGATAATCCCAGGGACAGCGGAGCCTGGTGGGCTGCCGTCCATGGGGTTGCACAGAGTCAGACACGACTGAAATAACTTAGCAGCAGCAGCAAACTCCTAATTATCCTTTTCTATAAGCACAAAGCAGTCAAAGTAAACTATCAATCCACAGTTCAGTTCAGTTCAGTTGCTCAGTTGTGTCCGACTCTTTGCGACCCCATGAATCGCAGCAAGCCAGGCCTCCCTGTCCATCACCAACTCCCGGAGTCCACCCAAACCCATGTCCATTGAGTTGGTGATGCCATCCAGCCATCTCATCCTCTGTCGTCCCCTTCTCTTCTTGCTCCCAATCCCTCCCAGCATCAGAGTCTTTTCCAATGAGTCAACTCTTCACATGAGGTGGCCAAAGTACTGGAGTTTCAGCTTTAGCATCATTCCTTCCAAAGAAATCTCAGGGCTTTTCTCCTTCAGAATGGACTGGTTGGATCTCCTTGCTGTCTAAGGGACTCTCAAGAGTCTTCTCCAACACCACAGTTCAAAAGCATCAATTCTCTGGTGCTCAGCCTTCTTCACAGTCCAACTCTCACATCCATACATGACCACAGGAAAAACCATAGCCTTGACTAGATGGACCTTTGTTGGCAAAGTAATGTCTCTGCTTTTGAATATGCTATCTAGGTTGGTCATAACTTTCCTTCCAAGGAGTAAGCATCTTTTAATTTCATGGCTGCAGTCACCATCTGCAGTGATTTTGGAGCCCCCCAAAATAAAGTCTGACACTGTTTCCCCATCTATTTCCCATGAAGTGATGGGACAAGATGCCATGATCTTAGTTTTCTGAATGTTGAACTTTAACCAACTTTTTCACTGTCCTCTTTCACTTTCATCAAGAGGCTTTTGAGTTCCTCTTCACTTTCTGCCATAAGGGTGGTGTCATCTGCATATCTGAGGTTATTGATATTTCTCCTGGTAATCTTGATTCCAGCTTGTGCTTCTTCCAGTCCAGCGTTTCTCATGATGTACTCTGCATAGAAGTTAAACAAGCAGGGTGACAATATACAGCCTTGACGTACTCCTTTTCCTATTTGGAACCAGTCTGTTGTTCCATGTTCAGTTCTAACTGTTGCTTCCTGACCTGCATACAAATTTCTCAAGAGGCAGGTCAGGTGGTCTGGTATTCCCATCTCTTGAAGAATTGTCCACAGTTTATTGTGATCCACACAGTCAAAGGCTTTGGCATAGTCAAGAAAGCAGAAATAGATGTTTTTCTGGAACTCTCTTGCTTTTTCCATGATCAAGCGGATGTTGGCAATTTGATCTCTGGTTCCTCTGCCTTTTCTAAAACCAGCTTGAACATCAGGAAGTTCACAGTTCACATATTGCTGAAGCCTCGCTTGGAGAATTTTGAGCATGACTTTTCTAGCGTGTGAGATGAGTGCAATTGTGCGGTAGTTTGAACATTCTTTGGCATTGCCTTTCTTTGGGACTGGAATGAAAACGGATCTTTTCCAGTCCTGTGGCCACTGCTGAGTTTTCCAAATTTGCTGGCATATTGACTGCAGCACTTTCACAGCATCATCTTTCAGGATTTGGAATAGCTCAACTGGAATTCCATCACCTCCACTAGCTTTGTTCATAGTGATGCTTTCTAAGGCCCACTTGACTTCACATTCCAGGATGTCTGGCTCTAGGTCAGTGATCACACCATCGTGATTATCTGGGTCATGAAGATCTTTTTTGTACAGTTCTTCTGTGTATTCTTGCCATCTCTTCTTAATATCCTCTGCTTTTTTAGGTCCATACAATTTCTGTCCTTTATCGAGCCCACCTTTGCATGAAATGTTCCCTTGGTATCTCTAATTTTCTTGAAGAGATCTCTAGTCTTTCCCATTCTGTTGTTTTCCTCTATTTCTTTGCATTGATCACTGAAGAAGGCTTTCTTATCTCTTCTTGCTATTCTTTGGAACTCTGCATTCAAATGCTTATATCTTTCCTTTCTCACTTGCTTTTCACTTCACTTCTTTTCACAGCTATTTGTAAGGCCTCCCCAGACAGCCATTTTGCTTTTTTGCATTTCTTTTCCATGGGGATGGTCTTGATCCCTGTCTCCTGTACAATGTCACGAAGCTCATTCCATAGTTCATCAGGCACTCTATCTATCAGATCTAGGCCCTTAAATCTATTTCTCATTCCACTGTATAATCATAAGGGATTTGATTTAGGTCATACCTGAATGGTCTATTGGTTTTCCCTACTTTCTTCAATTTAAGTCTGAATTTGGCAATAAGGAGTTCATGATCTGAGCCACAGTCAGCTCTTAGTCTTGTTTTTGCTGACTATATAGAGCAAATATATATGTCCATCATATATATATGTCCATCACAGACTACCAGTACATCCTACCTAGATTTCAAACTCATTACGGACCTTTCCTGTCTTCCTTCTATTCTGAGGACCTGCAGCTGCTATTCTCTGTGGATCACACCAGTTTACACTTGGCTTATGGGGGCTGGATGGTGAATTCTCTCTTTAGTGTACCTAGTGATTTTTAGGTAATGACTAGTGTATTCAATAATTTTTCCTATTACATCAAGATTGTGTGCTCTGTTGCACAGTCATGTCTGAGTCTTTGTAACCCTTTAGACTGTAGCCCATTAGACCCCTCTGCCCATGGGATTCTCAAACCAAGAGCACTGGAGTGGGTGATGTTTCCTCCTCACGGGGTCTTCCCAATCCAGGGATCCAACCCACGTCACCTGTGTGTCCTGGGATGGCAGGCAGATTCTTTACCACGGAGCCATCAGGGAAGTTCCTGATCTCTATTCAAAATGTATCAAAGCTTCGGCTACTCAGACAGCAGACTGAAAGAGAAATTAACATGCAGAATTATTATTTGGAGTTCTCAGAGGATCCAAACATGTAGAAGGAAAGGAAGAAAGCAGGACTGGTGGAGGAAGAAGAGTAGCTGCAAGACGGTGTCAACAGAAGCCACAAAGTTACAAGGAGCTCAAAAACTAGATGAGCCTTCAGAATCATTTCATGTTGCACAAAACGACTGAGCTTTGTGTCAATGGTTACTGGATGAGCACATCTCAGAAAGCAGACATGACTTCAAGCAGAGGCAGCTCCTGACCAGGATGGCTGCAGAAATCTGCACTTCTCATCCCATCCTGAAGGGAGAGCTAAGCAGAGCTCATAACATCTACAACTACGGAAACATGAGGCTGGAGTTGTGGCTGCCATCTTGACAGGACGAACAAAGAAAAGAGGATGAAAAGGGTGTGTGTGTGTGTGTGTGTGTGTGTGTGTGTGTGTGTGTGTCTGCGCTCAGTCATGTCTGACTCTTTGGGACCCCATGGACTGTAGCCCACCAGGCTCTTCCATCCATGGAATTTTCCAGGCAAGGATACTGGAGTAGGTTGCCATTTCCTTCATGAAGACCACATACGAAGCAGAAAGACCGAAGGATCTTAGGACATTGATGATGCTATGGGGTTATTTCATCAATCCAGGGTTGACCTTCTCTAGACTTATTATTATGTCCTAAAAACAACTTCCTGTTTGCTTAAACCACTATATACATAACCTTGATATATTGTTATCATTTGTTAGAAATGCAGGTATAATAATCTGAATAAAAACTGTGAATGCATTTTCCATTATTCTAACTTATTTCCTAAGACCCACACTATATGTTTCCCCTTGTAGGGAACAGTTGTTTATTACTATTATTTCTTTAAGAAGTCTCAAAGTCCTCAAAGATTTGACCCCTCAGAGATTTCTTCTCACTGTGACTGCTGGGTAGCACTCATGATATGCTTTGTTCATGCAAAAAAAAATAGTTTTCGTTTCTTCTTGTATTTTTCCTGTGCTCAGGTCTGGGTTGTGTGATCACCTCATGTGTGTCACAGGCCTTCCCCCAGTCGCTCCATGCTAAACCATTTAAGAATAAGCTTTATATCAGACTACATTTGTATCCTCCCCAGTTTGAATGCATGGAAATATAGGCCAGATAAATGTGACTGATCAATACTTGCTGACACGAATGAGAGCTCTAAGAACACAATTATAAATATATGTTAGGTGTCCAACAACATGATAAACTAGTAAGGCACTCTGTCTCTTAGGACAAGCAGAATAAAAGTGCTAAAAATAAGGTTGTTCAACACCCCAGCAATTCATCTCATGGCAAGCCTGCTGTACTTGAGGACACCACTCTCTTCTCCCAAAGCATCAACATTCAACTTGAATATTGAGCTTTGTTTTAAATGCCCTTTGGAGCATAAGGGAATCAAAAGCAATGACCTGATATGCTCCGTAAAGGACCAGTGCACAGTTCTCATCAATAGTAAATAATGCACGACAGCAAGGAGTCGGGGGCTCACACACATCCTACATATTTATTAAGAGCGGCCACTCTGAGAGGGTCCAAAGACCTTGAGAAAGTGTCCTGGGCATGCTTTTTCTCATCTGCTCCTTTTCAACAACTCACCACATTACACTGAGCACCAGAATCTTAAGTGAGAAGGCATAAGAAGGTGAAGAGAAGGGCACATATGTCAATTCAGGGGCAGTCTGATGCCAAATAGCACATAACTTTTGATTATATCCTTATCAGCTGCAGCAAAACAATATTCTTCATCAAAAAGCCACTTTCCAATTTTATTAGCCCAGTTCTGTAGAAAAATAAGCTGAATCAACACTTTCAGGCTAAAGGATTTATTGGGAAGTAGGGTCTCAGAGGAACAAGCGAGGTTGGAAGGAAGAAACGCAGGGAGGAAGAGAAAGTAAATACAAATTAGCAAGTGGGTTTTCAAGAGCAAAACCCATCAGATGTAGAAATTAAGCAAAATGGATCAGATGAGGAAATGAAGGAGTACTATAGCTTCCCAGAATGTCTAGTCATGGTTAAAAAAAATTAAGTCCACCACTCTTCAAGAGGTATAAATAGAATATTTAGAAATTAGTGCCTAGTTTAAGCTTATGGAAGCCTTTCTTGAGAAATTTGAGTTATGCCATAGGGCTTCTGTCATAGCTCAGTTGGTAAAGAATCCACCTGCAATGCAGGAGACCCCGGTTCGATTACTGGGTTGAGAAGATCCGCTGGAGAAGGGATAGGCTACCCACTCTAGTATTCATGGGCTTCCCTGGTGGCTCATCTAGTAAAGAATCCACACACAATGCTGGCTACGATCCCTGAGTTGGGAAGATCCCCCAGAGAAGCGAAAGGCTACCCACTCCAGTATTCTGGCCTGGAGAATTTCATGGACTACAGTCCATGGAGTTACAAAGAGTTGGACACGACTGAGCGACTTTCAAATTCACTTTCACTTCACTTTCAACAGGAGAAGAAAGTAGTGATAAATCTAGGAGCGGAGCAATAAACCAGGAAGAATGTCATTTTTCTCTGAATTCTGGTACTTAATATGAAAACCTTGAACTCCTACTGAAGAATAACAATTAGATATATATGATATATAGATAGAGAGAGAAATTACTATTTAATTCAGATGACCATTACATCCACTACTGCGGGCAATACTCCCTTGGGAGAATGGAGCAGCCATCATAGTCAACAGGAGAGTCTCAAGTGCAGCACTCGGATGAGTCTGAAGAATGACAGAATGGCCTCGGTTCATTTCCAGGCAAACCATTCAGTATCACAATACCCCAAGCCTATGCCCCGACCAGTAACGCTGAAGAAGGTGAAGCTGAAGGTTCTATGAAGACCTATAAGACCTTCTAGAATTAACACCAAAAAAGATGTCTTTTTCATCCTAGGGGACTGCAAAGCAAAAGTAGGAAGTCAAGAAACACCTCGAGACACAGGCAAATTTGGCCTTGGAGTACAGAATGAAGCAGGGCAATGGCTAAGAGAGTTCTGCCAAGAGAACACACTGGTCATAGCAAACACCCTCTTCCAACAACCCAGGAGAAGACTCTGCACATGGACATCACCAGATGGTCAACACCGAAATCAGACTGACTGTATTCTTTGCAGCCAAAGATGGAGACACTCTATAAAGTCAGCAAAAACAAGACCGGGAGATGACTGTGGCTCAGATCATGAACTCTTTATTGAAAATTCAGACTTATATTGAAGAAAGTAGGGAAAACCACTAGACCATTGAGGTATTACTCAAATAAAATCCCTTAAGGCATCACTGACTCGATGGACGTGAGTCTGAGTGAACTCCAGGAGTTGGTGACGGACAGGGAGGCCTGGCGTGCTGCAATTCATGGGGTCGCAAAGAGTCAGACACGACTGAGTGACTGAACTGAACTGAAGATTATACAGTGTAAGTGACAAATAGATTGAAGGAATTAGATCTGATAGAGAGAGTGTCTGAAGAACTATGGACAGATATTCATAACATTGTACAGGAGGTGATCAAAACCATCCCCAAGAAAAAGAAATGCAAAAAGGCAAAATGGTTGTCTGAGAAGGCCTTACAAACAGCTGTGAAAAGAAGAGAAGTGAAAGGCAAAGGAGAAAAGGAAAGATATACCCATCTGAATGCAGAGTTCCAAATGCAAGGAGAGATAAGAAAGCCTTCCTCAGTGAGCAATGCAAAGAAACAGAAAGAAACAATAGAATGGGAAAGATTAGAGGTCTTTTCAAGAAAATTAGAGATACAAAGGAAACATTTCATGCAAAGATGAGCATGATAAAGGACAGAAATGGCATGGACCTAACAGAAGCAGAAGATATTAAGAAGAGATGGGAAGAATACACAGAAGAACTGTACAAAAATGATCTTCAGGACCCATATAATCACGATGGCGTGATCAATCACCTAGAGCAGGACATCCTGGAATGTGAAGTCAAGTGGGCCTTAGGAAGCATCACTATGAACAAAGCTAGTGGGGGTGATGGAATTCCAATTTCAAACCCTAAAAGATGATGCTGTTTAAGTGCTGCACTCAATATGCCAGCAAACTAGGAAAACTCAGCGGAGGCCACAGGACTCTTTCATTCCAATCCCTAAGAAAGGCAAGGCCAAAGAATGCTCAAACTACCACAGAATTGTCCTCATCTCACACGCTAGCAAAGTCATGCTCAAAATTCTCCAAGCTAGGCTTCAACAGTATGTGAATCAAGAACTTCCTGATGTTCAAGCTTGATTAAGAAAAGCAGAGAAACCAGAGATCAAATTGCCAACATCTGCTGGATCATAGAAAAAGCAAGAGAGTTTCAGAAAAACATCTACCTTTCCTCTACTGACTACACCAAAGTCTTTGACTGTGTGGATCACAACAAACTGTAGAAAATTCCTTAAGAGATAGGAATGCAAGACCACTTTACCTGCCTCCTGTGAAATCTGTTTGCAGGTCAAGAAGCAACAGTTAGAACCAGACATGGAACAATGGACTGGTTCCAAATTGGGCAAGGAGTACATCAAGGCTATATATTGTCACCATGTTTATTTAATTTACATGCAGAGTACATCGTGAGAAATGCTGGGCTGGATGAAGCACAAACTGGAATCAAGATTTCCAGGAGAAATATCAATAACCTCTGATATGCAGATGATACCACCCTTATGACAGAAAGCAAAGAGGAACTAAAGGGTCTATTGATGAAAGTGAAAGAGGAGACTGAAAAAGCTGGCTTAAAACTCAACATACAAAAAAAAAGATCATGGCATCCAGTCCCATCACTTCATGCGAATAGATGGGGAAGCAGTGGAAGCAGTGAGAGACTTTATTTTCTTGGGCTCCAAAATCACTGCAGATGGTGACTGCAGCCATGAAATAAAAGAATTAAACTAGAAAACTTTCTAACACCATACACCAAAATAAACTCAAAATGGATTAAAGATCTAAACGTAAGACCAGAAACTATAAAACTGCTAGAGGAGAACATAGGCAAAACACTCTCCAACATAAATCACAGCAGGATCCTCTATGACCCACCTCCCAGAATATTAGGAATAAAAGCAAAAATAAACAAATGGGACCTAATTAAAATTAAAAAGCTTCTGCACAACAAAGGAAACTATAAGAAAGGTGAAAAGACAGCCTTCAGAATGGGAGAAAATAATAGCAAATGAAGCAACCGACAAACAACTAATCTCAAAAATATACAAGCAACTCCTACAGCTCAATTCCAGAAAAATAAATGAGCCAATCAAAAAATGGGCCAAAGAACTAAATAGATATTTCTCCAAAGAAGACATACAGATGGCTAACAAACACATGAAAAGATGCTCAACATCACTCATTATCAGAGAAATGCAAATCAAAACGACTATGAGGTACCATTTCACACCAGTCAGAATGGCTGCAATCCAAAAGTCTACAAGCAATAAATGCTGAAGAGGGTGTGGAGAAAAGGGAACCCTCTTACACTGTGGGTGGGAATGCAAACTAGTACAGCCACTATGGAGAACAGTGTGGAGATTCCTTAAAAAACTGGAAATAGAACTGCCTTATGACCAGCAATCCCACTGCTGGGCATACACACCAAGGAAACCAGAATTGAAAGAGACACATGTACCCCAATGTTCATCACAGCACTGTTTATAATAGCCAGGACACGGAAGCAACCTAGATGTCCATCAGCAAATGAATGGATAAGAAAGCTGTGGTACATATACACAATGGAGTATTATTCAGCCATTAAAAAGAATATATTTGAATCAGTTCTAATGAGGTGGACGAAACTGGAGCCTATTATACAGAGTGAAGTAAGCCAGAAAGAAAAACACCAATACAGTATACTAACGCATATATATGGAATTTAGAAAGATGGTAACAATAACCCTGTGTACAAGACAGCAAAAGAGACACTGATGTATAGAACAGCCTTTTGGACTCTGTGGGAGAGGGAGAGGGTGGGATGATTTGGGAGAATGGCATTGAAACAGGTAGAATATCATATAATAAACGAATCGCCAGTCCAGGTTCGATGCAGGATACAGGATGCTTGGGGCTGGTGCACTGGGATGACCCAGAGGGATGGTATGGGGAGGGAGGTGGGAGGGGAGTTCAGGATGGGGAGCATGTGTATACCCGTGGTAGATTCATGTTGATGTATGGCAAAACCAATACAATATTGTAAACTAATTAGCCTCCAATTAAAATAAATAAATAAAATAAAAGATGATTGCTCCTTTGACAAAAAGCTATGACCAACCTAGATAGTATATTAAAAAGCAGAGACATTACTTTGCTGACAAAGGTCCATCTAGTCAAAGCCATGATTTTTCCAGTAATCATATGGATGTGAGAGTTGGACACTAAAGAAAGCTGAGTGCCGAAGGATTGATGAATTTGAACTGTGGCGTTGGAGAAGACTCTTGAAAGTACCTTGGACTGTGAGGAGATCCAACCAGTCCACGCTAAAGGAAATCAGCCCTGAATACTCATTGGAAAGACTGATGTTGAAGCTGAAGCTCCAATACTTTGGCCACCTGATGTAAAGAACTAACTCATTAGAAAGACCTTGATGATGGGAAAGATTGAAGGCAGGAGGAGAAGGGGATGACAGAGGATGAGACCATTGGATGACATCACCAACTCGATGGACATGAGTTTGAACAACTCCGGGAGCTGGTGATGGACAGGGAAGCCTGCCAAGCTGCGGTCCATGGGGTCACAAAGAGTCAGACATGACTGAGCAACTGAACTGAAGTGCATCAAACCAGTATCATATATGATGAAGATACTGGTTTCCTACAGTTAAAAATTATAATTTAAAGCTTTACACTATTTGGCATAATACCTTTGAAGATATGGTACTGAAGAAAATAACTATCAACCTAGATATTCCACAAGCAAGACACTCCTTAAAGAGAGAGAGGCAACTTTTGCTTCCATCAATTGTATATTCACTAATTCAAACCAGCTTTCCTTCTTGAGATGAAAAGAAATACAACAAGGTACTTGTATTCAGAACACAAACTCTACAATATTATAAAGTAATTGGTATTTAAAATTTAGTAATTAAAATAAATAAATTAATTTTTTTAGAATTAAATGAACTTTAAAATGTAAATATTAATACAAATAAGAATAGTACAAAAATCTGTGGGGGAAAAAATAAAGTAAAGGAGCCAACAATCCAATTGGAAAATGGGCAGAAGCCTGGAACAGAGGCTTCATCGTGGAGAATACATGGACGGAAATAAGCACAGGAAAGTTTTTTTTCAACATCATTAGCCATTAGGGAACCATAAATTAAAGCCACATTAAGACACTTTCATATACCTATAAGAATAGCTAAAATAAAAATAAAAATTTACAAGATTAAGTCCTATTGAGTATGTGGCAAATTTTGACTATTTTCAAATCCATATTTATGGAGTGCTATTTCAAGTTCAATATTTCTTTCCCTTTTCATCTCCATCCTACTGTTAAGACAATACAATTAATTTTTCATATCAGACACTGTATTTTTCAGTTTAAGAATTTCCACATGGTTGTTTTTATAGCATTGTTTTCTGCTAATATTTCCTAGTTTTTCATTTGTCACAAATATATTTTCGTTTCTTCTGTTAAACATAGCTATAATAGCTTTAATTTTCCTTTCCAGAAAAAGCCACTTCTGGGTCAGTTTAAGGTTGATCTCAGTAGAATATTTTTTCTTTATTTCCCCATTCTTCTGTATGTCAAGCATTTCTGAATTGCATACAGCACACCATCAGATTCTGGACTTTGCTATTTTTCTGGATGATGATTTTGTCTTAACAGATAATCTAGTAGAAGTCAAATTGCAAATTCTGTCTCCTGAGGAAGCAGCTTACATTTCACTTTAATTCATTTACTTTTATGTATTCTTCTTGTTCATGTATGTTTCAAGGGTTAGCCAGAGATTTGGGGAAAATTTATACAGAGTTTGAGGTCTGTTCTCTCCTCTGGATTGTTTTTTTTTTCTGAGATTTCCTCCTCATCTTCCAGTGGCCCTAAACTGTTCCTTCTTCAGCTAACTGTAAAACTGAGCAAGTTGTCCACATATCCATAACGGGATATGCCCTATAGAAAATGTATTACTAAAAAAAAATCATACCTTAAAATTCCTTTTAGCAGTTTTATAATAGAAGAAAATAATAATATTTTTCCCATTTAATGACACGGATGTAGTTAATAGAGTGTGTGTCTTTTAGCAATTCACTGAGCTGCATACTATTATTCTCTCATATATTATGTGCTTGTGTGATAGTGTTCACAATAATAAAATTTTGGTGATCAAGTTTGCACAAGTTATACACATTTTTTTCTTTTTACTCTTAGGCTGAAAGGACTAGTGTCATTATTTCAGTGGAAATAAGCTTTGGGATACAGTGTGTTCCAAATGGAAACAGTGGCAGACTTTATTTTTCAGGCTCCAAAATCAGTGCAGATGGTGACTGCAGCCATGGAATTAAAAGACACTTGCTCCTTGGAAGGAAAGTTATGACCAACCTAGACAGCATATTAAAAAGCAGAGACATTTCTTCGCCAACAAAGGTCTGTCTAGTCAAAGCTTTGGTTTTTCCAGTGGTCATGTATGGATGTGAGAGTTGGCCTATAAAGAAAGCTGAGCACCGAAGAATTGATGCTTTTGAACTGCGGTGCTGGAGAGGACTCTAGAGAGTCCCTTGGACAGCAAGGAGATCCAACCAATCCATCCTAAAGGAAATCAGTCCTGAATATTCATTGGAAGGAGTGATGTTGAAGCTGAAACTCCAATACTTTGGCCACCTGATGAGAAGAACTAACTCACCTGAAAAGACCCTAATGCTGGGAAAGATTGAAGGCGGGAGGAGAAGGGGATGACAGAAGATGAGATGGTTGGATGGTGTCACCAACTCAATGGATATGAGTTTGAGTAAGCTCCAGGAGTTGGTGATGGACAGGGAGGCCTGGCATGCTGCAGTCCATGGGGTCACAGAGTTGGACACGCCTGAGCAACTGAACTTAACTGAAGTTTGGGATAACAAAGATTATATGGATTAAAAATTATGTGCTAATTTAATATCTGAAAATATAGTCTAGTTATATAGCTGACTATAATTATTTGCTTTTATGTTTTATTACATTTTGCATTCTGGTGAAGGAAAATAATTAGATGTATCTTCTTCACCATCTACTAACCTACTTGTTTGTTACTTGGTCAATATTCAGATATTTATTAAGCTAGTGCCTTTCTTGGTACTGGAGATACAAAGGTAAATAATGCCAAGAGGGATCATGATTTCAGAAAGCTTACCTGGATGTGGAATACCAGAATTTTTTTTAAGCCAACATTTTGTATGTTGATAATGTCAAAAAAAAAAGGTACTTTCAACAGAGAGAGAAGGACACAGACTGAAGGAAAAAAAAATATGTAAATTAATAGCAGAAAGGCCATCCACATATAAGATACCATGTGGCATTTTCCCTGTTCTTTTGGAGCTGAGGCCAAAATCGAGGATATTTGGAGCAATGTCCCCATGAGTCTAAGTTCAAGAAGCTTTCAGAGGCTGGTGTCAGGCACCTCACAGTTGGTTCTGTGACTCATGCAGAAAACCTGGCCCTGCCATTAACCTCAGCCCTCCAGTCCCAAGTCAGTACGAGAAGGCTGAGGAATTCTAGGTGTTTATACCTCTGTGAGGATGCAGTCCTTTTAAGTAGAGGGTTTCTGAGGAGGAAGAAAAAACCACTGACTCTTCCAATGGAGAGGTGGTTCAAAATAATCACTTTCAGAGATTGATGTTGCAAGAATGAAGTATTGAAATTTATCTCCTGCTTGCAAATATGTTTACCAGTACAATGATCTACATCCTCAAATCTTATATGTAGAAATCTCCCACGGGTGAGCGAGCACTGACTGAGGGAAAGTACATAGGCTTCAGCTCCTTTTTGGTGCCCTACCAACAGGGCAAGCACCCAGACAAGAGATCCCCGAAGATAGGAGCTGTCCTGTGAGGGAATCAGGAAATGATGGAAGATGTCAAACTCAGTCCCGGAAAGCTCATGTCACAGAACAAACAGGATGAAACACTTTGCAGGGCTTTCTAAAGACCTAACCTTCCAGAGGGGGTCCCCACATGGCACAGTGGTACGAAATCCACCCGCCAGTGCAGGAGACACAGGTTCAGTCCCATGGTTGGGAAGATGCCCTGGAGGAGGAAATGGCAGTGTGCTCCAGAACTCTTGCCTTGGAAATCCCATGGGCAGAGGGCCGGGTGGATTCGAGCCCACAGGGCCGCAAAGAGGCAGACATGACCCAGCGCGATGTACTAGCCCACTGGTGCCCTGCGAGAGAACCAGCGTTTGGAGAAGGTGCGTTAGTTTCCAAGGGTTGCCACGTGAAGTGTGTGGCTTAAACAACAGAAACTTACTGTCTCACAGTTCTGGTGGCCAGAAGCCCAGTGTCAAGGCATCCACAGGGCCGGTACCTTTCTGCAGGCTGTGAGAAAGAACCTGTTTCATTGCCCTCTTCTAAATTCTGGCACATTTTTTCATCCCTTAGCTTGTAGAGGCGTCTCTGTAAGTCCGCCTTCCGACGCACAGATCCTCCCTGTGCCTTCACGTCTTTCCTGCTCTGTGCTTGTCTCTGTGCTCAAGTTTGTTTGAGGTTACCTATCATTCTGGGTTAGGGACTACCCTAATGATGTTGACTTGATTACCTCTCTGAAGACCCTACGCCTAATTTCCAGCATCAGCCACTGAGGTGACGTCTTGTGTCCCTTACCATCTTGTACCAAGAGACACAGAAGCCTGTGACGTCAACAAGTCCCGCTGATGCACTTTTCATTACAAGGGCCCAATTCCCTTTTGGTGATTGGTAGGTAATCTGCGGTGTAATCATGTGAGATCATGTAAACATTCTGTGCCTCAGTCTGTACCTCTGTGACTTAACTATTCACTAATAAAAAAGTAAAGACCCTGTGTCTAAGTACATTCACATTCTGAGTTAATAACATTTAGGGCTTCAGTATACACGACAATTCACCCTATGACGGATTAAGCAGAAAGAACTGCTTTCTGTGTGGACCACACAGTGGACTGGTCCTTGCAAGGGCAAGAAGCTGCAACAATCAACCCAGCAAAGAGATGGAGGAAGCTTCCGTCATCTTCTCTTCCTTCCTTCCTCCTTATTGCCACATAGCAGAATAGCAGCTAAAAGCAGGGCTTCCCAGGCGGCAAGGTGATAAAGAACCCATCTGTCAATGCAGGAGACTTAAGAGACACGGGTTCGATCCCTGAGTCAGGAAGATCCCCTGCGGGAAGAAGTGGCAACCCACTCCAGTATTCTTGCCTAGAGAATCCCATGGACACAGAAGCCAGGCAGGCTACAGTACATAGGGTCACAAGGAGTTGGAGACTCTTTGAAGTGACTTAGCACGCAGAGAACATGAGAAAAGAGTGGATTACGCTCTCAGCCCTTCTTCAAGATGAATCAGGCCTGTTCTTGAAGGAGGAGAAGGAAAGTATCAAATAACACTGAAGTTCTCTATCTTCAGGATGGTTCCCCTAAAGTAACATTTGTGTTTTTATAGTAAAATAGTATAGATTTTAGATTTGGTGTATGCTTTGAAAACAAAGAATTCAGTTTCTTGATGCAATAATTTATTTTAACACTAATTTGAAATTTTGATTTTTAACTTTACCTATAATTAGCCTAATATCCTAAAATAGTGACCAAACAAGTATTTATTCAGGCCAATATGGCTGGGATTTTTATTCAAATGCAGAATCAAGTAATTAACTTCCCAAGTCAATTCCCGCTTTGTTTTTAGCCTGACTACACAGGGACAAAAGGAAATGTAATTCTTTGCTACCTGAAACAAATTTATTCTGCATGGGTCCTGACCAAGCCTTCATTAAGATCTGTAGTTTTAAAGATGCTGCAAGTCTCTTGCCAAGTGTTAGCTGAATTTACAGAACCTATCCGTTTGTACTAAAACTTAAGGTGCATTTTAGAGGAAATACTGAGATACTCAGATATAATTGATAGTAATTTCCTTGAGAGTCATCTATAATTAAAATTCTCCTAGGTAACTCCCTACACATAGTGCTGCTGCATTGAGATGTCCAAGACACAAAGACAATACATTGAAAAGCCTGGTCTACAAAGGTCCTTTTTGGCATCATAAACCCCAGGGTCAGAGATTCAGTTATTCACAGTCAGTCGTGTGCGTTCTTGGTCATGTCCGACTCTTTGAGACTCCCCCCGTCCCCCTCCCTGCTCAATGAACTGTAGCCTGCAAAGCTCCTCTGTGCATGGGATTTCCCAGGCAAGAATACTGGAGTGGGCTGCACTTCCTTCTCCAGGGTTGCCCCGACCCAGGATCGGACCCAGGTCTCCTGCACCAGCAGGCGAGTCCTTTACCAGCGCACCGTTATTCCACATGACCCGTAAGAAAGAAACTTGAGATGAACTCAGAAGCTGCAATGCAGCATCCTTGCACGGTGATGTTCTGCATTTCCCTGATTCCATGAAATTTTGATCCGTTTTTTTAATAATGCATAGGTTCAACAATACGAGTATGAATATATTCCCTTTGGACACTGTCTGCACAAGAACATAAGTGAAGTCAAAAGTATTTAACTAGAAATATTTTTTAAATAACAATGTATCCTAATGAGACATTCTCTTTGTGATGCATTCAAGGGTGGCTGTTTCATTCAGTGAATTGACAGAGGCTTCTATTGTTTGGGTGCTGCCCATAATCAACACTATAGTCAGAAGCTTCTTCAAACTGTTCCAACTGCAATATTCTCAAGGCAATTTAGGCCTCTCACTCATCATTCATGTAAATGGAAAAATAAATGTATTCTCATGTATATCACATACTTAAATCAATAATCTTTTGGAGAATATATTTGGACTTTATGCAAAATAGCAAGAAAATACAACAATTTCCTAGGAATAACTACTACAATTTCTTACCATATTGCTTTGAAGAAATCATAAAACTTTACTGAAGGTCATAAAAGAAAATTTGAATAAATGGAAAAACTATATCATCATCCTGAATGTAAAGATTAAATGTTGTAAAAAATGATGACTCTTTTGAAAGCAATGTGTGGGTTTAATGTGATTCAATTAAAAATGAGTGGAATATTCTTATAAAAAATAAGTGGAATACTCTTTTAACTTGTTGAGGTAACTCATAAGTTTGTTAGAGTAAATGAGCAATATTCAAGGAAGTTGTGAAAAAGAATGATATTACAGTCAGGCAGACTTTTCTGTGTTACCAACATGTGTCACAAAGTATAGTAACAGTGTGTCTGTGAAGGAGATGTGAACAGTCCATGGTGCTTAAGCTCAGAAACAGACACAAGAATTTGAGAAACAATGAATTAGCCTCAGAGTAGTTGGAAGTAAATGCTTATTTCATATATTGCAGAGATGTTAAATAAATTTTGGAAAAAAGACTCGGAGTTTAATGTCAGTTCTTAACCAAATAAAGACAAAAATGGACATTTGAAACATATAAAGATTAAAATAAGTGTAATCGTGATACTTTAGAAACTCTTAAGACAACATTAGTCGATCTTCATTAAAAATAACATAATCACAAGGAAAAAATCAGGATAATTCATTGCACCAAAAATGAAATCTCTAATTAAAAAAAAAAAAAATCGTGTACCATTTGAAAGGCAAGGAGTAGCTTTGTGACTTCTGCCTTGGCCAGCAGCCTATCACTCAGATTTTCTCAATTTCTTCTTACAAAAACATTTGAAACCACAGAAAATGATGATAACCAAAAATTGTGACTGACAGTCAAACTATCACCAGAATTCTGGAGAGATTTTTACCAGTTTTTTTAACTGACAGAGCTGAGAGGCAAAACAAGTCGCAGCTGATCCTGAAACACCCTTGCTCCCGGAAAAAGGAGACTGGCAGCCCGGACGGCACGCCTGCCCCGTGCCTCCTGCCCACCCAGAACCCAGAGCAGCAGCAGGGAGGGCGCCGGGCGGGCCTCCGCCACCCACTCCGACGACCCAGCTGCCAGAGGACCGCGGCGATTAGACGCCGCCGTCGCCACCTCTGCGCCCTGGGAAGCGCTGGAGGAGCGCTGCTGAGGGCACGCTGCCTTTCTGGGTAAGGAGGTTGCGGCAGGGAAAGGAAGTGAATGAACAACCGGGACACAGTGTGTATAGCGTACGATAAAAGAATAATTTGGCAGGGAGCTTACTTTGTGAAATGTGATCAACATTATCAAGATACAGCTCGTTGTTGCTGCTCAGTCACTAACTTGTGCCCAACCCTGTGTGAAGAGTGAACTGCAGTCCAGGCTTCCCTGTCCTTTGCTCAAACGCATGTCCGTTGAGTGGGTGATGTCATTCCAGCCATCTCATACACAATTATTATGAGACACAGCACACATAATAACTATAACGGGCTTGCCGGGTGGCACAGTGTTAAAAGAATCTGCCTGCCAATGCAGGTGACACAAGAGATGCAGGTTTGATCCCCGAACTGGGAAGACTGCCTGGAGAAGGAAATGACAACCCACTCCAGTATCCTTGTCTGGAAAATTCCATGGACAGAGGAGCCTGGCAGGCTACAGTTCAGTGGGTCACAGAGAGTCAGACATGACTGAGCGACTGCATACAGAACTATTATAGTAGAAAAAAATAGAATGCTTTGGTTCATAGTTTAATCTTCAGACAAAATCATATGACAATTACAACCTAAAGTTTATATTTGACATTCACAGTAATACCGTATGGTAGTCAAATAGTTAAAAAATGTCTAAAGGCTTTTTCTCAATTTCTAGCCTTTTCTCATCTTAAGCTGGTGAGAAACATTCACAGACTAGTATGGACTTATGTGAATCTTTGAGAAGCACTGTATTAAGCAACAGTTTGAGGGCTTTTAATTTTCCTCTGCATCATCTATGGTATCTGGAATTTTGAATTCTTGTATTAGAGGCACCCATTTGTACCACTTCAAAATATTAAATAGTTGATGGAATTTGGTGAAAACATTCTAGCACAACAGATCTAGATGTACCTCTGGCAGATGTTGACAATTATTCCCAAAGGGGACACAGTACCATGATTGTAGAGATAAAGAAATTCCACACTACTTTTTGAACGCTGTTTCTCTAGCTGTTTCTCAGATAGCTTACTATTTGAAATTTCTATTAAGAAGGAAGGGTATGGATCTGAAGCAGGAGCACTGTAACTCACTCCAGATGCCACTCTGCTCATTTGTTGCTCAGCTACGGCAGCAGAAACTATAATACCCACATTTCTTTGAAATGTTTTATAATTTTACATGGCAGACAGTGAATTGAGTCAAGGGTAATCCAATCACTTTGTTTACAAAAGAGTCTGGACAAAAGTGTTTATTGCCCATAGGTGAGTAAAGAAAGAGAAAATGTAAAATCTGATAAATAAATAATGTCCTGATCACTCTTCAAAGAAAACTCTTTAATATCAGTATTACAAAGGAAACAAAAAATATCCAAGAAATTTATAAATATTTAAGAATAAGTTATCCACTGATCAATGAAGTTTAGGAATGGTTAGACCAATGTCAACAAAAAACAACAACAATAAAAAGTTTTTTAAAGTTGAAAACGAGTCAAATCTTCTTTGGAATCAAAGAAATGAATGTAAACACATTATATTTTCTATCTTTCAATTTATTATTAGAATTAAATGCAGTCTTTGCAATAATACATACAAGTGTTTTAATTGTTGATGTTGAACACTGAAAAAAAATCCCAGTTAGTGGGAAATTATCCAACATATACAGAGTGTTATTCATGATTGTACTTTGGACAATGATACATAATGTTGAACTCTGTCCTAAGAAAATAATCAAAGAATTATACAAAGATTCATATTATAATATTGTCAATATTTAACTTATCTATAATATCAATAAATTGGAAACACTATAAATTTTCAAATACATAAAAAATTAGTGTAAAATTTGCATCCTCACGTCATGAAATATTCAGTTCAGTTCAGTCGCTCAATTGTGTCCGACTCTTTGCAACCCCATGAATCGCAGCACGCCAGGCCTCCCTGTCCATCACCAATTCCCGGAGTTCACTCACACTCATGTCCATCCAGTCAGTGATGCCATCCAGCCATCTCATCCTCTGTCATCCCTTCTCCTCCTGCCCCAAATCCCTCCCAGCATCAGGGTCTTTTCCAATGAGTCAACTCTTCACATCAGGTGGAAAAGTATTGGAGTTTCAGCTTCAGCATCAGCCCTTTCAATGAACACCCAGGACTGGTCTTCTTTAGGATGGACTGGGTGGATCTCTTTGCAGTCCAAGGGACTCTCAAGAGTCTTCTCCAACACCACAGTTCAAAAGCATCAATTCTTCGGCACTCAGCCTTCTTCACAGTACAACTCTCACATCCACACATGATCACAGGAAAAACCATAGCCTTGACTAGACGAACCTTTGTTGGCAAAGTAGGTCTTCATAGAACCATTCAACTTCAGCTTCTTCAGCATTACTGCTTGGGGCATAGACTTGGATTACTGTGATACTGAATGGTTTGCCTTGGAAACAAACAGAGATCATTCTGTCATTTTTGAGATTGCATCCAAGTACTGCATTTCAGACTCTTTTGTTGACCATGATGGCTACTCCATTTCTTCTAAGGGATTCCTGCCTGCAGTAGTAGATATAATGGTCATCTGAGTTAAATTCACCCGTTCCAGTCCGTTTTAGTTCGCTGATTCCTAGAATGTCAATGTTCACTCTTACCATCTCCTGTTTGACCACTTTCAATTTGCCTTGATTCATGAACCTAACATTCCAGGTTCCTATGCAATATTGCTCTTTACAGCATCGGACCTTGCTTCTATCACCAGTCACATCCACAGCTGGGTATTGTTTTTACTTTGGCTCTATCCCTTCATTCTTTCTGGAGTTATTTCTCCACTGATCTCCAGTAGCATATTGGGCACCTACCGACCTGGGGAGTTCCTCTTTCAGTATCCTATCTTTTTGCCTTTTCATACTGATCATGGGGTTCTCAAGGCAAGAATACTGAAGTAGTTTGCCATTCCCTTCTCCAGTGGACCACATTCTGTCAGACCTCTCCACCATGACCCATCCATCTTGGGTGGCCCCTCATGGCATGGCTTAGTTTCACTGAGTTAGACAAGGCTGTGGTCCGTGTGATCAGACTGGCTAGTTTTCTGTGATTATGGGTTCAGTGTGTCTGCCCTCTGATGCCCTCTCGCAATACCTACCATCTTACTTGGGTTTCTCTTACCTTAGACGTGTGGTATCCCTTCACGGGTGCTCCAGCAAAGCGCAGCTGCTGCTCCTTACCTTGGACAAGTCGCCCCTCCTGACCCTGAATGTGGAGTAGCTCCTCCCATCCTCCTGTGCCCGTGCAGCCACCGTTCCTTGGACGTGGGGTTGCTCTTCTCTGCCCCCACTCCCAACTTCGGATGTGGGATAGCTCCTTCAGCCACCACCCCTGACCTCGGACGTGGGGTAGTTCCTCTCAGCCGCTGCTGTGCCGTTGCAGCCTGGCGCTCTCGTTCGCCGCCCCTCACCTTGGGCATGGGGTAGCTCCTCTGGGCTGCGCTTCCTGCCCAGTCCACATGAAATATTATGCAGTCATTAATTGTTAAATTGTTTTATGAATTGTTATAATGCATATAATATAATGAATTCACATAAAAATAAGGATAATAAAATGTAGCATGACCTCAATTTCAAAATAAATTTACCTGTAAAGAAAACTTATGTATAATTGTAATTGCTGATTGCAATGATAAAAAGTGAAAAAAGAAACCTGCTTAATTTCCAGTGAAAGCATTGTAATGTAACAGGCTCATAGTACTTAACATTAAGTATAAATTAAAAATTATGTTAAAAGAAAATTTCCTGAATGAACAAATTATTCATAATATACTATGTGAAAAAGGAAGGGTAATAAATTGTGTGTAGAGAATATTTCATATGATACAAAATAAATATACAAATGCATGTATATACTTTATTGCAGAAATAGTTGCACAGCATAAATACTACGGAAGTACAATGGCCAACTGTGGTTTTGCTCAGGAGTTAGATTGCTGTCATGTTCCATTTGCTGTTTTGTATTATATTGTTTTGCAGTTTTAAATTTTTGACAATGAGCATAGTTTAGTATAATGATCAAGAGAATAAATTACTTATGAGTATATGCTTATAGGATGTGTGTGTTCTCCAGAATATTTATTCATATATACACATATATATTTTACTTATATTCATCCATCCTTCCTTCCCTCCTTCCTTTTGTCTTTTTCTATCAGTTCAGAAAATACACACACACACACACACACACACACACACCATGGTTGCTGTCCTAGCATATCCATGTGATTTTTCTTCTTGGTTACAAAATTGGAATGTATTTTATCACCATCTCTAAGTAAAATCTCTTCAGTTTTTAGGTTTTGTTCTTTTTTCATGTTCTTTGAATAGAAACTGATTTGTATTCCAAGAATGTGTTTAAAGAATTCAATTAGTTCTAAAACAGAAACAGTTGTGGAAATACTAGTGGGTGATTAATAACAACATGAACATAGGCAAGCACTGAGCTCTAATTTACTCCATAATACACCGTGGATTTGGAAGCTAATTTTAAGTACATTAGATGCACTTTGTGTCAAAATTTCTTTCTGTAGTTGCAATTTTAACCAGAAAACTTTGTTGGGAGGCGTTGCTTTTTCACTAATTCAAGACTTTCCCTTGCCTCCTGTAAAAAAGTTAATAAACAGAAACCTCAGTTAAACAGAGTTGGAGACCAGAAGACCATGACCAGTGACAACAGCAGAGCCCAGCAGGAAGATACAGGCTCCTCTGCTTCCTTCCTGGCACAGACGCAGCCGATGAAAAGCTTGGACTCTGTTCACTGTACCCTCCCAGCTTCCCAAGCTCTCTAGAAAGGCCCTCTCCTTCCCTTGCCTAGAGGGACCTTGCACGTGCCTCTTCATGGCTGCAGACCCTAAAATAGCATTCTCTGCTGGTTCCAAATCAATGCATGTTTGCTGAAGAAATAACTATTTATTTCAAGTCAACAAGTGCTTACCAGCTGACATGAGTTACTAAAACCACTAGAAGCACAACTGGCAAGGAGTATCTACTAAAAGCCTGGAGGGCTGCAGTCCACAGGGTTGCAAAACGTGGGACACAACTTAGAGACTGAACAACAACAATCTGTAAAGTGAGTGCAAATGAATGGACATCAGCCAAACTACAGAGACGCTCTAGGATGGCACGGCCAGCACAACAGATTTAATACAAGGCCTATGTGTAGCACACGTTTCTTTTCATGAGTAACTGGGTAGAGTTCAGTTTTGAATCAGGCTGTAGAAAATGAATACACGCAGCATTACCTGTGAAATCTGTTAAAATAAGGCATAATGGCTGTGTTCAACAAATACTGACGTGCTTAGATCTAACACATGAGGTGATGTGGTTAAAAAAAGACTTCTGCAAGTACTGCCACTGTCTTTACGCTTCTGTGCTGAGTGCTGTGCTTAGTCACTCCGTCATGGCTGACTCTTTGGGACCCGATGGACTACAGCCCACAAGGCTCCCTGTCCATGGCATTCTCCAGGCAAGAATACTGGAGTGGGGTGTCATCCCTCCTCCAGGGATCTTCTAACCCAGGGATTGAACCCAGGTCTCCCACATGAAGGCTCTTTACCATCTGAGCCACCAGGGAAGCCCTCTTTATGCTTCAAGTTACTTTAAATGACATGAAGACATTTATGATGCTGAATATTCCAAAATTCCTAACTTATATAATTACTCTTAGGGCTTTTTTTCCTTAAAAGGAAAAATTTAGGAACAAAAAGAATGAGACAAATGACAAATGACATTCTTGGATTCTGTGTATTAAAGATACATTTCACATTTTTCCTGTGGCATATAAAAACATTAGATTTATTATTGAAGTAAAGGAAAAATTCATTCATTCAGCATTCATTCAGATAGTCCAAGGTTTCTCAGCCTCCACACTATCAATATTTTGTTTTGGTGACTTTTCCTGCACATTATAGCAACATCAAAGGAACATTTCATGCAAAGATGGGCTCGATAAATGACAGAAATGGTACGGACCTAACAGAAGCAGAAGATATTAAGAGATGGTAAGAATACACAGAAGAACTGTACAAAAAAACATCTTCACGACCCAGATAATCACAATGGTGTGATCACTAACCTAGAGCCAGACATCCTGGAATATGAAGTCAAGTGGGCCTTAGAAAGCATCACTACGAACAAAGCTAGTGGAGGTGACAGAATTCCAGTGGAGCTATTCCAAATCCTGAAAGATGATGCTGTGAAAGTACTGCTGCACTCAATATGCCAGCAAATTTGGAAAACTCAGCAGTGGCCACAGGACTGGAAAAGGTCCGTTTTCATTCCAATCCCAAAGAAAGGTAATGCCAAAGAATGCTCAAACTACCACACAATTGCACTCATCTCACACGCTAGTAAAGTCATGCTCAAAATTCTCCAAGCCAGGCTTCAGCAATATGTGAACCCTGAACTTCCTGATGTTCAAGCTGGTTTTAGAAAAGGCAGAGGAACCAGAGATCAAATTGCCAACATCCGCTGGATCACGGAAAAAGCAAGAGAATTCCAGAAAAACATCTATTTCTGCTTTCTTGACTATGCCAAAGCCTTTGACTGTGTGGATCACAATAAACTGTGGACAATTCTGAAAGAGATGGGAATACCACACCACCTGATCTGCCTCTTGGGAAATTTGTATGCAGGTCAGGAAGCAACAGTTAGAACTTGACATGGAACAACAGACTGGTTCCAAATAGGAAAAGGAGTACGTCGAGGCTGTATATTGTCACCCTGCTTATTTAACTTCTATGCAGAGTACATCATGAGAAACGCTGGACTGGAAGAAACACAAGCTGGAATCAAGATTGCTGGGAGAAATATCAATAACCTCAGATATGCAGATGACACCACCCTTATGAAAAAAGTGAAGAGGAACTAAAAAGCCTCTTGATGAAAGTGAAAGTGGAGAGTGAAAAAGTTGGCTTAAAGCTCAACATTCAGAAAACAAAGATCATGGCATCTGGTCCCATCACTTCATGGGAAATAGATGGGGAAACAGTGGAAACAGCATCAGACTTTATTTTTCTGGGCTCCAAAATCACTGTAGATGGTGACTGCAGCCATGAAATTAAAAGACGCTTACTCCTTGGAAGGAAAGTTATGACCAACCTAGATAGCATATTGAAAAGCAGAGATATTACTTTGCCAACAAAGGTTCATCTAGTCAAGGCTATGGTTTTTCCTGTGGTCATGTATGGATGTGAGAGTTGGACTGTGAAGAAGGCTGAGCGCCGAAGAATTGATGCTTTTGAACTGTGGTGTTGGAGAAGACTCTTGAGAGTCCCTTGGACTGCAAGGAGATCCAACCAGTCCATTCTGAAGGAGATCAGCCCCGGGATTTCTTTGGGAGGAATGATGCTAAAGCTGAAACTCCAGTACTTTGGCCACCTCATGCAAAGAGTTGACTCATTGGAAAAGACTCTGATACTGGGAGGGATTGGGGGCAAGAGGAGAAGGGGACGACAGAGGATGAGATGCCTAGAGGGCATCACTGACTCGATGGATGTGAGTCTCAGTGAACTCTGGGATTGGTGATGGACAGGGAGGCCTGGCGTGCTGTGATTCATAGGGTCCCAAAGAGTCAGACACAACTGAGCAACTGATCTGATCTGATCTGATAGCAACATCACTGGCCTCTACCTACTAGATGCCAATTCTGACAACCAAAAGGCCTTCAGTTCAGTTCAGTTCAGTTCAGTCACTTAGTTGTGTCCGACTCTTTGTGACCCCATGAATCCCAGCACGCCAGGCCTCCCTGTCCATCACCAATTCCCGAAGTTCACTCAGACTCACATCCAGCAAGTCAGTGATGCCACCAAGCCATCTCACCCTCTGTCGTCCCCTTCTCCTCCGGCCCCCTATCCCTCCCAGCATCAGAATCTTTTCCAATAAGTCAACTCTTCGCATGAGGTGCCCAGAGTACTGGACTTTCAGCTTTAGCATCATTCCTTCCAAAGAAATCCCAGGGCTGATCTCCTTCAGAATGGACTGGTTGGATCTCCTTGCAGTCCAAGGGACTCTCAAGAGTCTTCTCCAACACCACAATTCAAAAGCATCAATTCTTCAGCGCTCAGCCTTCTTCACAGTCTGACTCTCACATCCATACATGACCACTGGAAAAACCATAGCCTTGACTAGACGGACCTTTGTTGGCAAAGTAATGTCTCTGCTTTTCAATATGCTATCTAGCTTGGTCATAACTTTCCTACCAAGGAGTAAGCGTCTTTTAATTTCATGGCTGCAGTCACCATTTGCAGTGATTTTGGAGCCCAGAAAAATAAAATCTGACACTGTTTCCACTGTTTCCCCATCTATTTCCCATGAAGTGATGGGGCCAGATGCCATGATCTTCGTCTTCTGAATGTTGAGCTTTAAGCCAACTTTTTCACTCTCCTCTTTCACCTTCATCAAGGGGCTTTTTGATGTTGCCAAATGTCCCGTGCGAGGTAAAAATCTCTACCAGTTGAGAACCCATGAATTAATCCATCAGTCTTTCCCTAAGCATTCTGAGATCTCACTTTGTGTCTAGCACCCTGCTGAATACAGAAGACATAACTAAATAAAGTGAGGGTTTGGCCTCAAGGAGCTCAAGTTATAGACATGAATCGACAATCAAAGAATGGGTGACGTGCTAGTACACATTGAGCTTACGTCATCTGAAGAATAAGTGAAGGTTTCCTGGGGAAGAAATGCAAATAACTGATTCTGAAGAATGAGCTATATTTACCCAGGTCTGAAAACTGCAAGAAGTCCTTTTAGGAGTGATGGTGTGGGTATGAAACAAAGGGAAACAACCCACAAAGCTGGATGACAATGTAGTCACTAACCATGGCTGCTGTTTAGTCACTGAGTTGTGTTCAACTCTTCTGTGACCCCATGGACTGGAGCCCACAAGGCACCAGATTTCCCAGGCAAGAATACTGGAGTGGGCTGCCATTTCCTTCTCCAGGGGTTCTTCCAGACCCAGGGATTGAACCCACATCTCCTACATCAGCAGGTGGATCCTTTACCACTGAACCACCAGGAAAGCCCAGCCATTAAGCATAGTCAAGGATCTTTAATCCTTCTTCAGAGCTGTAGAGCTTCTTGAGACCTTCTTGAGAGCCAGCAAATTTGGAAAACTGAAAAAGGTCAGTTTTCATTCCAATCCCAAAGAAGGGCAAGGCCAAAGAATGTTCAAACTACCACACAATTGCACTCATCTCACACTAGCAAAGTAATGCTCAAAATTCTCCAAGCCAGGCTTCAACAGTACATGAACTATGAACTTCCAGATGTTCGAGCTGGATTTAGAAAAGGCACAGGAACCAGAGATCAAATTGCCAACATCCGTTGGATCATAGAAAAAGCAAGGGAATTCCAGAAAAACATCTATTTCTCCTTTATTGACTACACCAAAGCCTTGGACAGTGTGGATCACAACAAACACAATTCTTAAAGAGATGAGAATACTAGACCACCTGACCTGCCTCCTGAGAAATCTGTATGCAGGTCAAGAAGCAATAGTTAGAACCAAACATGGAACAACAGATTGGTTCCAAATTGGGGAAGAAGTATATCAAGGCTGTATATTGTCACCCTGCTTATTTAACTTATATGCAGAGTACATCATGAGAAATGCCAGGCTGGAAGAAGTGCAAGCTGGAATCAAGATTGTTGGGAGAAATAATATCAATAATCTCAGATAGGCAGATGACACCACCCTTAAGGCAGAAATTGAAGAGGAACTAAAGAGCCTCTTGATGAAAGTGAAAAAGAGAAGTGAAAAACCTGGCTTAAAATTCAACATTCATAAAACTAAGATCATGGCATCTGGTCCCATCACTTGATAGCAAATAGATGGGGAAACAGTAGAAACAGTGAGAGACTTTATTTTTGGGGCTCCAAAATCATTGCAGATGGTAACTACAGCCATAAAATTAAAAGATGCTTGCTCCTTGGAAGAAAAGTCATGACCAACCTAAAGAGCATATTAAAAAGCAGAGATATTACTTTGCCAACAAAGGTTTGTCTAGTCAGAGCTATGGTTTTTCCAATGGTCATGTATGGATGTGAGAGTTGGACCATAAAGAAAGCTAAGCTCTGAAGAATTGATGCTTTTGAACAGTGGTTTTGGAGAAGATTCTTGAGAGTCCCTTGGACTGCAAGGAGATCCAACCAGTCAATCCTAAAGGAAATCAATCCTGAATATTCATTGGAAAGACTGATGCTGAAGCTGAAGTTCCAATACTTTGGCCACCTGATGGGAAGAACTGACTCATTAGAAAAGACTCTGATGCTGGGAGAGATTGGGGGCAGGAGGAGAAGGGGATGACAGGGGATGAGACGGCTGGATGGCATCACCAACTCAATGGACATGAATTTGAGTAACCTCCGGGAGTTGGTGATGGACAGGGAGGCCTGGTGTGCTGCAGTCCACGGGGTTGCAAAAAGTCAGACACGACTGAGCAACTGAACTGAACTGAACTGAGAGCTATAGATAATATTCTGAGCCTTATCCTGTCGGCTATCATATTGATACCAAAACCCCCACCAGATGGAAGACAGTAATTACGTGAAGATCAGACTGTAGTCATGATATAAGCTGCCACAATTCTGAGAACTGGCCTTAAAGAAATTGGAGCAATCTGATACTGGAACTAAAGACTAACTGTACATAAAACAATCACAATGATGCTGGTCAGACTACCAATGACTCATTTCAAGATGACTGTCAGAGCTGACTCTTCTGTTTCTGAATTCAGCCCCTTCCCCCAGCCTATAGAAGCTCCTGCCCACGGGTTGTCAGTGAGGGGAGTCGGCCTATGAATGGGCATCCGCCCACCCTGCACCAGCTGCCAGCATCCAAAACAAAGCAAACTTTAATTCCCACCAACCTGGCCTCTTTATGGGCTTTTTGAGAGCTGAGCAGTAAGATTGCACTTTCAGTTACACACGGACATGCAAACAGTCTACCAGAATGTACGCAAAAGTCTTAAATAGTAAGTTCACAAACGAGGAAAAAGATAAATGGAAAAAACATAAAGAGGTGTTAAACTTTATAACATATCAGGGAAATGCAAATTAAAATAATAACGAGAATCAACTGTATTTGTCAACATAGCTATATTCTTCAAAAGATTTTAAAAGTCAAGTAACGGCAACAATATGAATCAACTGAAACTCTTCCATATTGCCAATGAGAAATGTAAATTAGCATGAACTTTAGCAAAACTGATTGGCAGTGTCTGCTCAGGTGAACACGCATGAGCCTATGGTTGCATTCAGTAACCTTCACATCCTCAACTTCACGCCCTTGTGTAACTGTGCAAAACAATGCCTTCGCTGTGTGCTGTATGACTGTGACTTTCTTCTGAGTAACGGAACAGAGTGAGGTGATGGAATGCCACTTCCAATATTATGTTGCAGAGCGAGTCTGGAATTTCTACTTCCAGAATGTCCAGAATGATGGTGTTAGACATATCTTTCCCTAGAAACCCAAGATGCTATTTATAAAACAAACAGAAGATTCTGAAAGGTGGAGAAAAGAAAGCAGAGCAGCTGTGAACACTGGGATCCAAGGAACAACGTGGCCATGAGTTCTCTGGGTTTTCTTCGTGCCTCTTATTTCCCAGATGTGGAGTTGAAGAGCCAGCAACCTAGAAATCCCACAGGCACAGAAGCCAGATGTCTCCATCCAAAGTCAGGAAGAAGGGCAGCCTACAGAGACAGGATCATGCACTGGAGAAGGAAATGGCAACCCACTCCAGTGTTCTTGCCTGGAGATTCCCAGGGACAGGGGAGCCTGGTGGGCTGCTGTCTATGGGGTCGCACAGAGTCGGACACGACTGAAGCGACTTCGCAGCAGCAGCAGCAGCAGAGAGACGGGAAACTTTCAGCTAGCAAGAAGGTTGCTGTATCCAAACAGCACAGGAGAGAGAAGGGCCTCACCGCTACCCCTAGCAGCAAATGCTGCCTCTGGAGTGGGTTTCCTACCTTTGGCATGCTGGAATAAGTCACCCTAACCTCCCCACTGGGATGGGGTCAGAGAAGGCAAGGACTTTGATTCCCACCAGGCGGCAAGGTCCCACTCTGCAGCGTCAATGGACACCATGTGGAGACTGTGGACTTCCAGCTCCACTGGGAACAACCTGGGATTTCTACCCCATATGGCAGTAAGGTCACCACTCCCTTCCCCTGGGAGAACAGGGTTAGGAGTTCCAGATAAAACAGACAGTTTGAGATACAGAGTCTTAAAAAACAATACACAAAATGTCCAACTTTCCATTAAAAATCCCTCATCATACCATCATACCAGAGCCAGGAAGAGCCCAAGTTGACTGAAAAATAAAAGGTAATCAATAGATGCCAACACAAAAATGCTAGTGGTGTTTGAATTAAATTTTCTGAAAAAGATTGTAAAGTAGCCATCATAAAAATGCTTCAAAGGCAATTATAAACATGAGTGAAACAAATAAAAATAGAAAGTTCCAGGAAAGAAAATATAAAGAAAACCCAGTGGAAAAATTTTAATGGAAAAATACAATAACCACTTTATAAAACTCAAGAGACAGAACAATAGAAATGACCCAGCCTGAACAAAGGAGAGAACATACACGGGGAAAAAAAAAAAATAGAGCACCAGGGACTGCTCTACACACCAGGGACTGAGTCTACACAAAAGACATTAAATTTGTGTCATAAGAGAGAAGAAGAGAAAAGGGTAGGGCTGAAAAAGAACTCAAAGAAATAAGCATCTTTTGCCCAAGTTTGGCAAAAGAGATTAACTTAGAGATTCAAGAAACTGAACAAAACCCAGACAGGAAAAATGAAAAGAACTTCATATGAAAACACATCATAGCTAAACTTTGAAAAACTTCAAAGGAAAAAAAAATCTTGAAAGCAATAAAAGAAAAAAAAAAATTTCCCTATGGGGGAAAACAATTGCAGGGGATATATAAAAAGAGCTTGCAAAAGAAAATAGCAAAAAAAAAAAGAAAGAAACCACTGAAAGGTCCGAAAAGAATATAAGGAAAAGATACCAAAAAAGAAGCTCACTACGGACGCTATACAGATAACAAACACTTGAAAAGACGTTCAATACGTTACCTGTCAGAGAGATTCAAACTGAAACCACAATGAGGTATCACAACATTTCTATCAGATCAGATCAGATCAGTCACTCAGTTGTGTCTGACTCTTTGCGACCCCATGAAGCGCAGCACGCCAGGCCTCCCTGTGCATCACCAACTCCCGGACTTCACTCAGACTCATCGAGTCAGTGATGCCATCCAGCCATCTCATCCTATGTCGTCCCCTTCTCCTCCTGCCCCCAATCCCTCCCAGCATCAGAGTCTTTTCCAATGAGTCAACTCTTCACATGAGGTGGCCAAAGTACTGGAGTTTCAGCTTTAGCATCATTCTTTCCAAAGAAATCCCAGGGCTGATCTCCTTCAGAATGGACTGGTTGGATCTCCTTGCAGTCCAAGGGACTCTCAAGAGTCTTCTCCGACACCACAGTTCAAAAGCATCAATTCTTCGGCGCTCAGCCTTCTTCACGGTCCAACTCTCTCATCCATACATGACCACAGGAAAAACCATAGCCTTGACTAGATGGACCTTTGTTGGCAAAGTAATATCTCTGCTTTTGAATATGCTATCTAGGTTAGTCATAACTTTCCTTCCAAGGGGTAAAAGTCTTTTAATTTCATGGCTACAGTCACCATCTGTAGTGATTTTGGAGCCCAGAAAAATAAAGTCTGACACTGTTTCCCCACAACATTTCTATAAGAATGACTAAAATAAAAATATGCATTAGCTGCTCAGTCGTGTCCAATTCTTTTCAACCCCATGGACTGTAGCCCACCAGGGTCCATTGTCCATGGAATTCTCCAGGCAAGAATACTGGACTGGGTTGCCATTCCTTCTCCAGGGGATCTTCCCAACCCACAGATCAAACCCGGGTCTCCTGCATTGCAGGCAGATTCTTTACTATCTGAGCCACCTGGGAAGCTCAACAAAAATAGTAACCAAGAAATAATGAAAAAGACTGGATCACCCATTTACTGCTGGTGGAGAGAAAATCGTACAGCCACTCCGGAAAGTGGTAAAGAGGCTGCTTAAGACACTGAACATGCAGCTACCACGTGGACTGGCAGGGGCGCCTCTGCCGTTCACCCCAGAGGAATAATAACCACGTTCACACAAAGCCGAATATGAATGTCTACAGAAGCTCTACTCACAACGGCCAGAAACTGCACACAAACTGGGGCTGTGAGCTAAGTCGCTTCGGTCGCCTCTGGCTCTCTGTGACCCCAGGGACCGTAGTCTGTCAGGCTCCTCTGTCCATGGGACTCTCCAGGCAAGAATACCGGACTGGGTTGCCATGCCCTCCTCCAGGGGATCTTCCTGACCCAGGGACTGAACCCACATCTTTTCTGTCTCCTGCCTTGGCAGTTATTAGGACTTGGTATAATTTACATAAATTTAACCAACACTGGTTCCAGTATCTGACTCTGCTTGCATTTTTGGCCATGTAAATCCCATCTCTCCTTCCATCATCACATCCCCTCCCTCTCTCTCCTTTTTCTTCTCAATTTGAACGTCCCTGCTTCTCTGTTACAAAGCTCCTGGGGGGTTCCATTTGTCCTACATGCAAAACCCAAGATAATCTCAGCTCAGGATTCTTAATTACCTCCTTGAAGTCCTTTTTTCCAAGTAAGGTAAAATTCACCAGTAGTTAGAACATGGACGTCACTGAGGGATCACTATTCAGTCTACCGAAAGCACGTCTGCAAGTCCTCAGGACAAGTCTATCTGAGCAATAGCAGTGTCTTCCTCCATCACCGGAGCTTCGTCAAAACCACCCTGGCCCAACCTGGTTGGGGGGAGCATCACTTAGGTATTAACTCCTTTCCATCCATGAGGTCTTTAAGACCCTTATTCCACAGTTATAATGGAAAAGATAATTTTAATAGACTCAAAGTCTTATAAAACAGGTTCCTTAGGCAAAGTTGATGTATTGTGTACATGCATGCTAAGTCGCTTCAGTTGTATCCAATTCTTTGACCCTATGAATTATAACCCTCCAGGCTCCTCTGTCCATGGGAATCTCCGGGTGAGAATACAGGAGCGGGTTGCCATGCCCTCCTCCAGCGGATCTTTCTGACCCAGGGATTGAACCTCCCTCTCTGAAATCTCCCACGTTGGCAGGCACATTCTTTCCCACTAGTGCCACGTGGAAAGCCCTTACACGTGTTTGGTATGAATAATTAAAAGAGACTGCATGGTGTCTGTCTCTCCAAGGTAACCACTCACGTGTGACTGTATAGAAAGGAGTTGGCATGTTTTCTCATCAAAGGCAAGGTAGGTAGATAGACTGATACACAAGCAGACAAAAGTTAACACAAGGAGATCCAACCAGTCCATTCTGAAGGAGATCAGCCCCGGGAAGGAATGATGCTAAAGCTGAAACTCCAGTACTTTGGCCACCTCGTGCGACGAATTGACTCATGGAAAAGACTTTAATGCTGGGAGGGATTGGGAGCAGGAAGAAAAGGGGACGACAGAGGATGAGATGGCTGGATGGCATCACCGACTCAATGGACGTGAGTTTGAGTGAACTCCAGGAGATGGTGATGGACAGGGAGGCCTGGCGTGCTGTGATTCATGGGGTTGCAAAGAGTCGGACACGACTGAGCAACTGAACTGAACTGAATAGGTCATTACCTCATCATTCAGTGATAATCAAATGAAAAAATAGGGTAGCTATTTTGACTGCTACTGTATTTGTAATGGAAGAATTAATAATGCTTAGTTTCATAAATTCAAATATATTAATGAGAACATTAAAAAACCTCTCCTTTTATAATTGTAACTAGGTCCTGGCAAAGCAAAAACATCCCTAATTTTTATTTTTGAAGTATATGTATTACTTGGTATACTCTCTCTTCATACACACACACACACACACATATATGTATGTACACATACATACATATATATGGGCTTTCCTGGTGGCTCAGATGATAAAGAATCTGCCTACAAAGCAGAAGACCTGGGTTCTATCCCTGAGTCAGGAAGATCCCCTGGAGAAGGGAATTGCTATCGCCTCTAATATTCTTGCCTGGAAAATCATGGCAGAGAAGCTTGGTGGGTTACAGTCCATGGAACTGCAGAGTTGGACATGACCCAGTGACTAACACACACACAGAGACACACACATACACAAACACGTGTGTACCACATATGTGCTTCCCAGGTGGGGCTAGTGGTAAAGAACCCAGCTGCCAATGCAGGAGACAAAGATGTGGGTTTGATCCCTGGGCTGGGAAGATCTTCTAGAGGAGGGCATGGTAGCCCACTCTAGTATTCTTGCCTTGGAAATCCCATAGACAGAGGGCCTTGGCAGGCTACAGTCCATGGGGTCACAAAAGAGTCAGACAAGAGTTAGAAAGTAAACCCCCACCACTACCACCACCACGAGTGAAATTACACTGAATATTCTTAAACTTAGGAAGAGATGGCCATGTAAGATAAATTTCACAAAGATGCCTAGAGACGATCATGATCACCTAAAACTGGCCAAACTTTTCATGCACAAGAGTCAGCAGGCTGCAGTGGGTGGAGAGTTATGCGGACAGTAAACTCGGGTGGTACAGCTGCTCTTTGGACAACTTGTTTAACTTCATGAAGCCTCAGTTTCCCCATTGGAGACATGCAGCCAAAAGCAGGATCTGTCACAAAAGGCGGATGTGAGTAACAGTGAGAGACTGTCTGGAAACACATCAGCATGATGCCTGGCGTACAGAAATCCCTGAGTGTCAGCTGCCTGTTATTTTCTGTCCTCACTGCTACTGTTCTTATTTTGTAGGCATACCAACCGAGGTGTCTGATTGCACTAGCACGTGTGATGCTCTTTTGCTCAGTTTCACTGAATTTTTAAATGCGTAGTTTCTGAACAGCTTCTCATTCCTGAGCCCAGGCGTGGTTCTGAAAGCACAGTGGTGAATGAGACTGGCGCAGTCTCTGCCCGTTCACAGCTCTGTGTCATCTTTGGTCTGTTTACCGTGGGACACCAGGGCTCCCTGGTGGCTCAGGGGTAAAGAATCTGCCTGCAGTGCAGAAGACGTGGGTTTGGTCTCTGGTTCTGGGAGGGTCCCTGGAGAAGGAAATGGCAGCCCACTCCAGTATTCTTTCCTGGGGAACTCTGTGGACGGAGGACCCTGGTGGGCTGAAGTCCATCGGGTCGCACAGAGTTGAACGTGACAGCGACTGAACAGCAACCATGCCACGTGGTCAGCACACTGTGGTTCGTTTCCCTCCCCAAAGAGACAAAATGAGCACTAAGAACAAGCTAGAAAAAGGAAGTGCATTTCCTATCACGTGCCAACTGTGCTCAATGCCTTCTACGTGGAGCCTGGTGTCGAGAAGGATGTAGCGTTCAGGGCAGACTCGCCCAGAAAGCACGGCATGCACGACGCCGTCACCAGTGCGCGGGGAGAGCGCCTGTGCCTCTGACACAGGTTTGCCCTGCATGCAGTGACTGAACACAGGAGTTCAAAGGTCAGTGAAAGAACTGGTGATTGTCTAATTCCAGATCAGCTCTTCGTGGGATTTGTCATTCCACAAAGTTTACTTTTAAGAAAACAAAATTAGTAGCATGAACCCCAGCTGTTGACATTTTCCCTGCTTCTTGGCATTCCATTATCTCAGCTGGTCTAGGCACAGCTCAGCAATTACCATGGTTCTGCAGGGGGCTCCTGGGCCACTTACGCCGACATTCTGAAATATTACTGGGAAGATGCAGCAGGTGCGGTGGGCTGGCAGACACCCAACAGCAAGTCTGCCTCGGCCCAGAGTTTTAAGAAGTTCCGTGCACTGCCCCTCATGTCATTAAGCTGTCTCAATTAGAGGCAGAAATCCGATCGTCTTTGGCAGGCACCATGTCTCATCTATAAAGCACCATCACTCTCGCAGTGAGAGACCGTCACTTTCTAGGATTCTGTGTGGATGTGACGGTGGCCGTCCCGGGCACAGGGAGCAGAGACCGTCACTTTCTAGGATTCTGTTGTGGATGTGACCGTGGCCGTCCCGGGCACAGGGAGCAGAGACCGTCACTTTCTAGGATTCTGTATGGATGTGGCGGTGGCCGTCCCGGGCACAGGGAGCAGAGACCGTCACTTTCTAGGATTCTGTTGTGGATGTGACCGTGGCCGTCCCGGGCACAGGGAGCAGAGACCGTCACTTTCTAGGATTCTGTGTGGATGTGACGGTGGCCGTCCCGGGCACAGGGAGCAGAGACCGTCACTTTCTAGGATTCTGTGTGGATGTGACGGTGGCCGTCCTGGGCACAGGGAGCAGAGACCGTCACTTTCTAGGATTCTGTATGGATGTGGCGGTGGCCGTCCCGGGCACAGGGAGCAGAGACCGTCACTTTCTAGGATTCTGTTGTGGATGTGGCGGTGGCCGTCCCGGGCACAGGGAGCAGAGACCATCACTTTCTAGGATTCTGTGTGGATGTGACGGTGGCCGTCCCGGGCACAGGGAGCAGAGACCGTCACTTTCTAGGATTCCGTTGTGGATGTGACCGTGGCCGTCCCGGGCACAGGGAGCAGAGCAATTCCGAGTGTGACAGCAAGGCCGATAGGACGGAGGACCTGTCTTGCCACCCTGACGGCCCACGCAGACTTCCTGTTTCTCTGAGTGTGGCAAGTGTTTACAGGCTCTGCCATGCGGCCAAACGTGTGACTCGCTCTGCTCACATGTTCCTATCAGGCGCTTTCATCCACGCCACCTGATTCTCCTCACTAGGTGTTGATCATCTCAGACTCATATGGGTGTTAGGCGAGATGATTGGCGAAGATAAGATAAAAATCATGTATGATCAAAATCACTTTTAGAACCCTTTCAATATGAGATGATATTAAGGGTTGATTTTAAATGTTAGATGTGATGGGGGAATCGAAGCTAAGCAGGGAAGACAAAGTCCCCTTTTCAGTTAGAGATGCATCCTGGAGGGCTCCTGCACAAAATGACATGTTATCTGGGATTTGATTTAAAGTAATAGAGCAGAAATTTAAAGTTCAGTGGGTAGAAAACGCACTGAAAAATATTGATAATGGTCAAAGCTGGGTAACGTATATGAAAAGATTTATTATGCTATCCTCTCTATCACTGTGTATGCACTTTATAAATTTTATAGATTTAGAATGTTAATGTTCTCAGTGGCACACTAAGGGCTCTCTATGCATATGTCACATACATACACATTATAACATGCATATACACACATACATGTAATTCTATTCAGTATTTCCATGCTCACTAACATTTTACAAGAGCACACAGACATGTGCACATGCTCAGTCCTGTCCCATCTTTCCGACCCTGTGCACTGTAGCCCACTGGGCTCCTCTGTCCACGGAATTTTCCAGGCAAGAATACTGGAGGGGGTTGCCATTTCTTACTGTAGGGGATCTGCCACTCTGGGAACGAACCTGTTCGCTGTGTCTCCTGCACTGGTGGGCAGATTCTTACCACTGAGCCACGTGGAGCAAGCAACACTGAAACATTAGACAGATGTCTGGATGTTCAAACCATTCAGACTTTTAGAAACTCTTAAGTCCACAGTACTGAATCCAGTACCGTGATTCTAAACAGTTCCTGTCTGCCATGGCATTTGACTCCAGGTATGACCAACCTAGACAGCATATTGAAAAGCAGAGACATTACTCTGCCAACAAAGGTCTGTCTAGTCAAGGCTATGGTTTTCCCAGTGGTCATGTATGGATGTGAGAGTTGGACTGTGAAGAAAGCTGAGCACTGAAGAATGGATGCTTTTGAACTGTGGTGTTGGAGAAGACTCTTGAGAGTCCCTTGGACTGCAAGGAGATCCAACCAGTCCATCCTAAAGGAGATCAGTCCTGGGTGTTCATTGGAAGGACTGATGTTGAAGCTGAACCTCCAACATGGCTACCTCATGCGAAGAGCTGACTCATTGGAAAAGACTCTGATGCTGGGAGGGATTGGGGGCAGGAGGAGAAAGGGACGACAGAGGATGAGATGGCTGGATGGCATCACAGACTCGATGGACATGAGTTTGGGTGGACTCCAGGAGTTGGTGATGGACAGGGAGGCCTGGCGTGCTGCGGTTCATGGGGTCGCAAAGAGTCAGACAACTGAGCGACTGAACTGAACTGAACTGAATGGCTAACTTTAATGTGTCAACTTGACAGAGTCACGGGGTACCCAGATGTCTGGTCAAACATTATTCTGGATGTGCCTATGAGGCAATTTCTGGATAAGAGGAATATCTGTGAATCAGTAGACCAAGTAAAGTTTATTACCCAATCAACCAACATCTGACTGCAACTACATGGGGGTTTCCAAGCCTACATGAACTCGGTCAACTTCCAGATTTGTGAGCAAAATAAATGACTATTATTGTTTTAAAACCCACTGTTTGGTGGTGGTTTGCCATGCAGAAACAGACATCCAGAATATGAGAGAAGACAAAGAACATGTTCAAGGCCACATTCACGGATCAGAGGCCAAGTTGAAAAGAGAAGACACATTTTCACATTTTACACAACTGATCATTTTGGGTTTGGGATTAAAATTAAGCATAATGTGGCTACTCTTCGGTTTTCCCTATTGCTTCTAAGTCTTTTAAGAATATCTTTGCTTAAGAGTCTATAAATTGAGTTTCTTAGTCACAATTAAAATAGTTAAACTCATTAATGACCTTTGGTGTTTTTCAGTGTTTTGTCTTTCCTTTTATTCTTCATGAGAAAGAGAGAGACCCCTGCTCCAGGATCAGACATTCTTTATCCAGGTAGCTCTAATGTACTCAGGAATTTTTTTTTTTAATTTTATTTTTAAACTTTACATAATTGTATTAGTTTTGCCAAATATCAAAATGAATCCATCACAGGTATACATGTGTTCCCCATCCTGAACCCTCCTCCCTTCTCCCTCCCCATACCATCCCTCTGGGTCATCCCAGTGCACTAGCCCCAAGCATCCAGTATCGTGCATCGAACCTGGACTGGCATCTCGTTTCATACATGATATTTTACATGTTTCAATGCCATTCTCCCAAATCTTCCCACCCTCTCCCTCTCCCATAGAGTCCATAAGACTGTTCTATACATCAGTGTCTCTTTTGCTGTCTCGTACACAGGGTTATTGTTACCATCTTTCTAAATTCCATATATATGCATTATTATACTGTATTGGTGTTTTTCTTTCTGGCTTACTTCACTCTGTGTAATAGGTTCCAGTTTCATCCACCTCATTAGAACTGATTCAAATGTTTTCTTTTTAATGGCTGAGTAATACTCCATTGTGTATATGTACCATAGCTTTCTTATCCATTCATCTGCTGATGGCATCTAGGTTGCTTCCATGTCCTGGCTATTATAAACAGTGCTGCGATGAACACTGGGGTACACGTATCTCTTTCCCTTCTGGTTTCCTCAGTGTGTATGCCCAGCAGTGGGATTGCTGGATCATAAGGCAGTTCTATTTCCAGTTTTTTAAGGAATCTCCACACTGTTCTCCATAGTGGCTGTACTAGTTTGCATTCCCACCAACAGTGTAAGAGGGTTCCCTTTTCTTTTAACTTACAAATGAAGAAATATAATTCAAAGTGGCTTAAATTACCAAACAAGAGTGCTGTGTCAAAGCCACTGGAAATACCAGGAGGCCTATGATCCAGAGCCTCAGTAACATCATCAGAAACAAGTTTGGGGACTTCCCTGGTGGTCCAGTGCTTAAGAATCCACCTGCCAACGCAGGGGCCGTGGGTTTGATCCCTGGTCTGGGAACAAAGGAATGGACAGGGTGGCGTGGTGTGCTGCAGTCCTTGGGGTCCCAAAGAGTCGGACATGACTGAGTGACTGAACTGAATTGAACTGAACTGGGAACAAAGATCCCACATGCCTTGGGGCAACTTTGCCTATGCGCCCTACTACCGAGCCTGCCCCTAGAGCCTGAATGCCACAGATACTGAAGCCTGCAGGCTTTAGAGCCCATGCTCTGCAGCAAGGGCAGCCACCGCAGTGAGAGGCCCGCACACCTCAACTGCAGAGCAGCCCCACTCGCTGCAGCCAGAAAAATCCGTGCACTGAAATGAAGACCTGGCACAGCTAAAATTTTTTTAAAAAGAAATGAGTTTTTCTACATTTTTCCTCTCTGCTGACTGCCCTGTTAGCTTCATTACTGAATTATTCTGTTTTGTCAGCAAATAGTCTCTGGCAGTTCCAGGACTGTACCCTACCGTCTCAGCCACCCCACCCGATGGGAAAGAACTTAGGTTTTCTAATGTCTAAATCAGTTCCAGAAACTGCTGGGTCAACGCGCACAGCCAATCCCATCACTAATGGGCCAGACCCGGGTTCTGTGCCAATGGCTGGACCTTTGGAATTTGTTGGCAGGGCCAGGAATGTTCCGGTAAGCCTTACCTGAAACATATGTGCTGAGAATTGGAAAGAATATTTCCTAAGAGGGAAACTAAGGTGCTATTATCATATTGGAATAGAGATAGGAACAGTATTTGTCAACAGGGCTCTGTCTTTACAAATCCTGATTTTCCTGGGCTCCTTTTTCTTCATGTAAAATGAAGGACAGGCTGCTTGATTGCCAAGCCCCACCCACCTCAAATACTTAATGATGTGCCGTGATGCGAGTGACACAGAATGTGATTGTAGAAGGAAAACCACTTTCGATAACAATCATTGTGATGAGTTCTGCTGCTACAGGCTGTCAAAAACAGGGGTGGGGATGGTTAAATTCATAAAAGAAAAATCTGAAGCTCTTTTCCTCCCCTCTCTCTTTTTCCCTCACTCCTCCAACAGTCATACAAAATGAACCATTTGCCAAGACTCTTATTCATACAAACTGTTCAAGGACCTGTGGGATTCTAGTCATCGACCGATTTTGAGAGTCAAGACCAGAAGGATTCTCCTGTTTTCCTTATTATTTAACCTTCCATATACTAATAAAGAGTTTTTTTGAATTAGAATATAATACAACCACGGTGTGTTACTTTCTATGTACAATGAAGTAAATCAGCTTATGTATACATATTTTGGGCTTCCCTGGTGGCTCAGACAGCAAAGAATCTGCCTGCAATGCAGGAGATCCGGGTTCAGTCTCTGAGTCAGGAAGATCCCCTGGAGAAGAGAATGGCAACCTACTCCAGTATTCTTGTCTGGAGAATCCCACGAACAGAGGAGCCTGGTGGACTGAGGTCTATGGGCTCTCAAAGAGTCGGACATGATGGCGCCACTTATACACACGTACAGAAATCCCTCCCTCTTAGACCTCCCTCCTACCCACCACCCTCATCTCACCTATCTAGGTCATCACAGAGCCCTGGACTGGCTTCCTGTATGGAAGTTCTTTAAAAAACTATAAACAGGGCTTCCCTGGTGGCTCACTGGTAAAGAGCCAGCCTGCAGGGGACACAGGTTTGACCCCTGGTCAGGGAAGATCCCACATGCTGCGGAGTAACTAAGCCCGAGCACCACACTGCTGAAGCCCAAGTGCCCTAGAGCCCGTGCCGGACGTCAAGAGGAGTCACCGCACAGGCAGAGCCCGTGCTGGACATCAAGAGGACTCACTGCACAGACAGAGCCCGTGCCGGACGTCAAGAGGAGTCACCGCACAGGCAGAGCCCGTGCCGGACGTCAAGAGGAGTCACCGCACAGGCAGAGCCCGTGCCGGATGTCAAGAGGACTCACTGCACAGACAGAGCCCATGCTGGACATCAAGAGGAGTCACCGCACAGGCAGAGCCCGTGCCGGACGTCAAGAGGAGTCACCGCACAGGCAGAGCCCGTGCCGGACGTCAAGAGGAGTCACCGCACAGGCAGAGCCCGTGCCGGACGTCAAGAGGAGTCACCGCACAGGCAGAGCCCGTGCCGGACGTCAAGAGGAGTCACCGCACAGACAGAGCCCGTGCCGGACGTCAAGAGGAGTCACCGCACAGGCAGAGCCCGTGCCGGATGTCAAGAGGACTCACTGCACAGACAGAGCCCGTGCCGGACGTCAAGAGGAGTCACCGCACAGACAGAGCCCGTGCCGGACGTCAAGAGGAGTCACCGCACAGGCAGAGCCCGTGCCGGATGTCAAGAGGACTCACCGCACAGACAGAGCCCGTGCCGGACGTCAAGAGGAGTCACCGCACAGACAGAGCCCGTGCCGGACGTCAAGAGGAGTCACCGCACAGGCAGAGCCCGTGCCGGATGTCAAGAGGACTCACTGCACAGACAGAGCCCATGCTGGACATCAAGAGGAGTCACCGCACAGGCAGAGCCCGTGCCGGACGTCAAGAGGAGTCACCGCACAGACAGAGCCGTGCGGACGTCAGAGGAGTCACCGCACAGACAGGCCCGTGCCGGACTTCAGAGGAGTCACCGCACAGGCAGAGCCCGTGCCGGATGTCAAGAGGACTACTGCACAGCAGAGCCCATGCTGGACATCAGAGAGTCACCGCACAGGCAGAGCCCGTGCCGGATGTCAAGAGGACTCACTGCACAGACAGAGCCCATGCTGGACATCAAGAGGAGTCACCGCACAGGCAGAGCCCGTGCCGGACGTCAAGAGGAGTCACCGCACAGACAGAGCCCGTGCCGGACGTCAAGAGGAGTCACCGCACAGGCAGAGCCCGTGCCGGATGTCAAGAGGACTCACTGCACAGACAGAGCCCGTGCCGGACGTCAAGAGGAGTCACCGCACAGACGGAGCCCGTGCTGGACGTCAAGAGGACTCACTGCACAGGCAGAGCCTGTGCCGGACGTCAAGAGGAGTCACCGCACAGATAAGCTGCATGCCACAGCTAGAGAGTAGCCCCTGCTCTCTGCAACTAGAGAAAAGCCCATGAAGTAATGAAGACCCAGCACGGCCCAAAGTAAATACATAAAATTATATTTAAAAAATCAGAGCTGGTCATTATTAAAGATAATAATAATAATAATGAAGTCTGTTTTGATGGACAGCCCCAAGCATTTCAGAGTCTGGGTAAATCTCTCATGATTCAAAGCATCCAAATCCTGCACGGCTGAATGAAGTAGGCGCTGTCTGGGAAAGATGGCCAGGCTGATGCAGGTGCCCCCGACGCTGGGTCACTGAGTGCGCCCGCCACCACAGCCGGGGCGCTCAGGAAGCATTAGGATGCTGTCCACGTGGACAAGCACAGCCAGGTGATCAGAAGACAGCGCCTCTAGGAAGCAATTAGCCTCTCATGGCTCCTGCCACCGCTGCTCCTGTCTCATTCACACTTCCGCTCACCCTGAGGAGCCCGCACCGAGCTGCAGAACAAGTTCACACCCTGCGCTTTCCAGGTGCTGAGCAAACCATTTGCACTTGTCACCGGCACTTTTGCCTGTGACTCACCGAATCACAGATCGGACGCTACCACTCACATTTCTGCGAGGCACAGACACAGCTTCTCTCGGCGGCCCTGACACTGGTGTCTCCTCGGCCTTTCCGCCCGTGCTCCCGCACCACCGCTCTGCACGAGGAGCTGTGCTACTGGCCAAGCTCTGTCAGGATGCTTGGGCTTCCCAGGTGGCGCAGCGGGTGAAAATCCACCCAACGTGCAGGAGACGCAAGAGACTCAGATTTGACCCCTGGGTCGGGAAGATCCCCTGGAGAAGGAAATGGCGCCCACTCCAATATTCTTGCCTGGAGAATCCAACGGAGTCTGGCGGGCTACAGTACACGGGGTCGCAAAGAGTCAGAAATGACTTACTGGCTGAACAACAACAAATAGGAATGCTTGTGTCCCTTTTTATTTTTCTCTTGCCTCATAGTAGCTTCTTGTGGTAGCAATGATAACAACCACCCACCAATAGTGAGAGAATGAATTCCAGGTACTCAGTGTCTGCGAGGCACCTGCTCTGGGAGCTTTCCATGCCTGGTCTAATTTAAGTCTCACACCTATTTTTCCCACTTTACTGATAACGAAAGTAAAAATTAGATGCTTAGGAAATGAATCCAGGATCACATCAAGGACTCAACCATAAGTCTCTTTGATGCCAGAATAGAGATTTTTCTCAGCATGCTGTATTTGTTCACATGGCGTTGGTAGAGTGCAGAGGAGAAACATATTCTGGCTGGTAGGGACAAACTTCAGTCAGTAGACTCAGCATCGGTAGCTCTAAGTTCAGCAACCATATGGCCAGTGAGACTCTTGTGTCCTTGGGAAGCTGGGCTGGACAATTCTGGCCTCGACGCTGGGAGCCCAGAGAGACAGCTGCCATGGAGATCTGGAGGGGGCGTGCTCATCTCCTGCCAGGAATGGAGCTCATTATCACTGGAGCAGTCCTTGAGCTTGCCAGTGTTTCTGCCGCTGCTCCCTCTGGGAGCCTCGGGAACCAGAAGGGAGAGGAAGAGACAGAGGTCGTGGCCGAGAGTGCAGTCAGTTCTGGGAGGCAGGAAGTGGTACCCCAGGGATGCTCTCAGAATCTCTGTGGTGCTAATTAGTCCCCAGGGTTTTCCCAGGGCCTAGCTTCTTACTCAAGCTTCACCTTACTACTCTCAGGCCATTTCAGGAATTTCAAGAAACAATCCAATCCTGGTGAACCAGGACTGACTCAGAGCTTTTCCTAAAAGCTATTGTGCCTTTAACTTAAGGAGAAGCTTACTTGGTGTGCATTTTATTATTTATAGGCAACATACAAACAGTTCCCCCTCTCTTCTCCATCTTTAAAAAAGCTGGTGATAGCGGTCTAGTCTCTAAGTCATGTCTGGCTCTGTGTGATCCCATGGACTGTCGCACACCTGTCTCCTCTGGCCATGGGATTTCCCAGGAAAGAACAGTGTGGTGGGTTGGCGCTTTTTCTCCAGGGGATCTTCCTGACCCAGGGATGGAACCCACGTCTCCTGCACTGCAGAGGGTTTCTTCACCATTGAGCCGCCGGGGAAGCCCAAACGCTGCCCATCTTTAAATCAGGCTCCAAATCAAGGGCTGCTACAGAGTCCTTCCTGTTACTCCAGGGTAGAGCTCCATCTCAGTTCTCACACTTCTCTGTCCCGTACTGTCAGCATCACAGTCTAGCACTGCTGAATCCCGCCCTGATCTGTATCCTCTGGCTACATTCTCTCTGAGTCATCACCTCCTAATCACATTTGTGAGGCTTGGCTGTATTATGGAGCCTTTCTCCTGAGAGCTCAAGGTGGAACGAGTGCAGGCTCTGAGCTCGGGAGGCAGGGGGCACATCCTGTGTCCACCTGAAGTTAACTGAGTGCTCTTCAGCACTAAGCCATCAAGGTGGCTGCTTCTTTAATTCTCCCCAACCAAATTCATAAATTCAGACTGTGCTTGTGTATGTTATGAATTCTCTCAATTTAAAATGATGTCTCCCAATTTATATGAAAAACAAGCTGGTGAAGGCCAAATAAAATATCCATAACAATTCTGACTAAGGGCTTTTGTTTTGTCTAGAAGGCCAGATAATAAAATATACGCTTTAAAGTTCATCAGTCAATTCGCAAATATTTACTGAGCACTTTGAATGTTCCGGGGACTGTACTCCTGCCTTAACCACCTGGGCAAAATATTCCACTTTTTTTCTGCTAGAATTTTCTCATCTAGAAAGTAGAGATATTCATATAAACAAAGTCACAGAGTAAAAGTGAAGATTAAGCAAGGAAGATGCATATGGGTCTGGGTACAATAGATGGCATATGGAGAAAGCTAAGCAAGTAGCCATAGTAATCAGTAAAACAAATGCAGCATATTTGTCATTACTGTCATGGCCACAGTAGAAATAATGATGGTTCGTCTTCACTGAACACTCACTAATCCTTACGATAACTCTGAGGAAGGCAATGTGGGTAACTAAGGTGGTAAAAACAGAGGTACAGAGAGAAGAAGCCATATCTTTGGAGGCAGTAACAGCAGCCATGAGAGAAGGAGCCAACCAGGATCTATTTAGTGATATTAGAGATCGTGTTAATAGTTGAAAACACAGATGGCTCATTTCTTGCATTTTTCCTACCTCTCTCTCACCGCTGTGAAGAGACCATATGGTATTTCTGGGCACACAGCATGTGAATAAATACCTGCTTAATTGGTGGTTCGTCCCTAGAAGCCCATCGGCACCTAGGTCTCTTCTTTTCTATTTATGTACATCTGGGAAGGAGGTATGGTATGTGGCTCCTTTTATGTGTGCTCTGACCCGCCATCCAGCTACACCATTGAACTCCTCCCTGGGAAGTGGTGCTCTCGGCCTCAAGAGCAGAGAGGTGCGGTCCCTCTTCACTTCACAGCAGGGGATGCCGTCCTGCTGGGAAAATAAGACCGCCAAGAGCTGAGCTGTTTTCTTTGGAAAACATGCTGAACAGAGCAAACTGCATCTTCTGATGCCAGCAGCTGTCAGAGCAAGGCACCAGTGAAATCCTTCACGCGTTCAGTCCACGCAGCAAGACGGTTCGCTTGGCGGTCTCGTCCCAGCTGCGAGATCCCTGCTTCCCACCCTGCTGGGGGCACCACCAGATGGCGGGGCACTGCGCCACCCCTACGACCTCACTGCCCAGAAAGTCACCAACCATGTCCTACCCTTCTTGACGCCTCATGGAGGGGCTATTGACCTTGTCTTGATGGTCACAGGATTTGAGGCAAATCAATTTTTTTTCCTGGCCTTGCCACACAGCACATGAAATCTTAGTTCTCCCACCAGGGATTGAGCCCACACCACCCACCTGCAATGGAAGCACAGAGTCTTAACCACTAGACTGCCAGGGAAGTCCCAAGTCAAGCTTCTTTGAACACAGGTATCCTTAGGGAGTCACCTCTTATATAAGTGTTAAATGGATGCACCACCGTACTGAAACCAGAAACCACATAAAGAGCAGACCTCCACACACTCCCCAACCCTGGTGAAGAACAGGTTCACATTTCAGTTTGCAAAGACTTTGGTGTCATTGGCAAATTCAACTTTATGAGTTAACTGTGGAGGCCACTCTTGGTAAGGAAATGGCTGAACAGACGTCTTTGTAAACCTGACTGGGAATGTCAACAGTCTCTTCTCGTTCGGACCTTGCTCCATTTCTCCTCCAACTGAATGGTTTCTAAACCAAAATACACATTTTGTCCTTTCACAACTGTCTTCATTCTTTAATCATAACCCTTTTATACCACCAACTGCCAAACAAGAATCCTGAGAACCATTATCATCCTTCAGTTTACACTCCACATCCAATCAATCATGGAGTCTGTTGAATCTACTAAGCACAATGACTTCCCAAAAAAAAAAAAAAAAAGCCTATAAATCCTACACACCCTAGTTTCCATTATACATGCACACAACACACACACACACACACACACACACAGTCACTTATTTAATCATCACACCAATTCTCCAAAGTAGATGCTGTTATTGTTCCCACAGATGAAGAAGACATGGAGGCACTGAAAACTTATAACTGATTTTCCCAACAATGTAAGGTTTAGACTAAACTTTAGAGCTAGAATTTGAAACAAGAGTTACACAAAAATTTCTGAAATCTGCCTTTCTCACCTTACATGATTTAAACTTGGATCTTTCCAAATACAATTTTGCGGATCTATGTCATGAAAAGAACTGCCTGCCCATCACGCTTATACTCTGGCTATTCAGAAAAACAATCCATTTCCTCCATCTCTGTTGCCATGACTTGCTTGGAAAAGGAACACCATCATTCCAGCAAGTGGCTGACAAGCTTCTGCCTGGTCTCAGCACACCACCGAACTATGGCATGGGTTCTGAGGAGGTGCCTTTGCACCATATCCCATCACCCCACTCATATCTGTCAGTTAAGAACTTCCTGTGAAACTGCAACTTGAGACACTAACAAGCCAACCTGCAGTTAAGGTCAAAGCCAAACAGGGAGGGAAAAAAAAAAGGAAACACACCCTGTGTTATCTGGCGGATCCACTAAAGGCTTATACTATTAACAGTCTTTCCAGATAATTCCCAATTAACAAAATCACCTGGTATAATGACCCAATAAGCTCTCAGAACTTTGAAAAAGAGCAGAAAAGTCATTAAGAGACCATTATCAACCTTGAAACAAGGTCATTTATGGTCAAACTTCCACAAACAATCTGGAGCAACACTACTTGCCTGGATAGCCAATATCAACAATGTATTGCTTAAATGCTTACAATATTTGCAGAGGTAAAGGGAGCTTCATTTTGGTGCTAATATTACCAATATCTGAGCATTTTTCATTGAAACCTTATTTTCCTTTAAAGGCACAACTGAGTTTTGTTTTTTTTTTTTGAAATTCTGCTTTTTTCTTTTTCAAAGAGCCATATTTGATTGATGTATTAACATGATTTTCAGCTTGTAAGTTACTGAATATTTTTAATCCACTATTTGGAAAAAATAGAAACCTATATCTACGTGAATTTTGTCACACTTAAACACTGTAATGCAAGGACTCTCATACATAACTCTCATACATAATACATGATCAATAGGTCAGATAGTTTGGGAATACTTCAAAATCCCAGTAGGAAATGAGAGCAATGGCTGGTGTGATTTATCCCCCTTCTACTCCAGTGTCATGACCCACTGAATAAATCTGAGTCATTCACTCAATCATCAGACACTTTATTCACTTAACAAATTGAATTAGATCCCTATTTTCTACTAAGTCCTGTTTTGGTTGATTGGGGATAAGGTAATATGAAGATGAATCTTTGCCTTCATGGAACATACTGACTTTTACTAAGAGAAACGAAAAGAACAACAAAAGTAAGGAAAAGTCAATCAATATACAAACTGGGAAACAAACAAGTTGTCCCATAGGGGGAAAGAGTAAGTGCTGAAGAGAGACTTGATAAAGGAGGGCTGCTGTGCAGAGACGGTCCAGGGAAGGGCTTCAGGTGAGGCTGCATCGAGACAGAAACCTAAATGCCGAGGGCCGTCCATGGGCTCCCCTGGTGGCTCAGTCGGTAAAGAATCTGCCTGCAACGCAGGAGACCTCGGTTCACTCCCTGGGTGGGGAAGATCCCCTGGAGAAGGAAACGGGAGCCCACTCCAGTATTCTTGCTGGGAAATCCTGTGGACAGAGGAGCCTAGGGGCAACAGTCCATGCAGTCGCAAGTGGCACACAACTAAGCAATTAAAATCACCACTAAACACTCAGAGTGATGTCGACATGGTGATAAATAACATGAAAAGCGATGTGACTTGAGGAACGAGAATGCGATGTGATGGGAAGGGATGTGAGGAAAGCAGCCATAATCCCTTCTTTCTATCCTGCCTTCCTCAGTGTGGACAGTAAACTCATTCAGCCGATACTATCCCAATCTTGCTATCTGTCGCCCAGCACATTAGTCTAAATTTACTGAACAACTATCACGTACTAGATATCTTCATATGCTCCCCTGTCGCCAAGCTGTTCCTATCCACGTTTTATAGATGAAAAATCTTAGGCTCAAAGAGCTTAGGCGACTTGACCAAGATTATAGACCCAGTAATTGGTCAAACCAGGATTCAAATCCATGGCTCGCTGATATCAAAGTCAGTGATGCACGTGTAGGGAGAAAAACGTACAGCACTGTAACGTAGAGTGCCGTAATGTATAGTATAGCACGGAAGTGTCTGGCGCCGTGGTGGGCGGGACCGCGATGTATACTTCCGCAGTGTATGGTGCTGGGATGTGTGGTGCCGCGGTGGATTATGGGACAGGAATAAAGTCGGAAGTCCTGCCTTACGTTCTCTGCTGCTGCTGCTAAGTTGCTCAGTCGTGTCCAACTCCTAGCAACCCCATGGACTGTAGCCTACCAGGCTCCTCCGCCCACGGGATTTTCCAGGCGAGAGTACTGGAGTGGGGTGCCATTGCCTTCTCCACCAGTTCTCTACTAAGCCTTTATAACTCAGTTCAGTTTCAGTTCAGTCGTTGAGTCGTGTCCGACTCTTTGTGACCGCATGAATCACAGCACGCCAGGCCTCCCTGTCCATCACCAACTCCCGGAGTTCACTCAGACTCATGTCCATCAAGTCAGCGATGCCATCCAGCCATCTCATCCTCTGTCGTCCCCTCTCCTCCTGCCCCCAGTCCCTCCCAGCATCAGAGTCTTTTCCAATGAGTCAACTCTGCCTCAGGTGGCCAAAGTACTGGAGTTTCAGCTTCAGCATCATTCCTTCCAAAGAAATCCCAGGGCTGATCTCCTTCAGAATGGACTGGTTGGATCTCCTTGCAGTCCAAGAGACTCTCAAGAGTCTTCTCCAACACCACAGTTCAAAAGCATCAATTCTTCGGTGCTCAGCCTTCTTCACAGTCCAACTCTCACATCCATACATGACCACAGGAAAAACCATAGCCTTGAGTAGATGGACCTTTGTTGGCCAAGTAATGTCTCTGCTTTTCAATATGCTATCTAGGTTGGTCATAACTTTCCTTCCAAGGAGTAAGTGTCTTTAATAACTCAAGTTCAAGAGAAAAGAGATGGTGGTCTTGCCCCGTAAGTTTAACCTAACCTGGTTTTTTAAACAGACCCTAATAGATCTGGTTAGACATGGGAGTACTAAGCAAAATGACTTGCTGAAAAAAAAGAAAATCCTATAAAATGGACACTCCCTATTTTCCACTATACGTATATACATATACACATATATAACCATTTTATATCCATGTTTATATATCTATATATATTATTGAATATTATATCATATATTAATATATTATGAACAGTAGTATATGTAATTTATATAATAATTTATAAAGATATTTATACAATGGATATACAAATTTATGTATCACTGACTCAGTGGACGTGAATCTGAGCAAACTTAGGGAAACAGTGAAGGATAGGGAAGCCTCAGTTCAGTTCAGTCACTCAGTCGTGTCTGACTCTTTGCGACCCCATAGACTGCAGCATGCCAGGCCTCCCTGTCCATCACCAATTCCTGGAGTTCACTCAAACTCATGTCCATCAAGTCAATGATGTCATCCAACCATCTCATCCTCTGTTATACCTTTCCCCTCCCACCTTCAATTTTTCCCAGCATCAGGGTCTTTTCAAATGAGTCAGTTCTTCACATCAGGTGGCCAAACTATTGGAGTTTCAGCTACAGCATCAGTCCTTCCAATGAATATTCAGGACTGATTTCCTTTAGGATGGGCTGGTTGGAACTCCTTGAAGTTCAAGGGACTCTCAAGAGTCTTCTCCAACACCACAGCTCAAAAGTATCAATTCTTCGGCGGTCAGCTTTCTTTATAGTCCAACTCTCATACCCATACACAACCACTAGAAAAACAATAGCTTTCACTAGATGGACCTTTGTTGGCAAAGTAATGTCTTTGATTTTTAATATTATGTCTAGGTTGATCATAACTTTTCTTCCAAGGAGCAATCGTCTTTTAATTTCATGGCTGCAATCACCATCTCTAGTGATTTTGGAACCCCAAAAAATAAAGTCTGTTTATTTTTTTCACTTGCTAAACACTGTTTCCATTGTTTTCCCACCTATTTGCCATGAAGTGATGGGACTGGATGCCATGATCTTAGTTCTCTGAATGCTGAGCTTTAAGTCAACTTTTCCACTCTCCTCTTTCGCTCTTTAGTTTTTCTTCGCTTTCTGCCATAAGGGTGGTGTCGTCTGCATATCTGAGGTCATTGATATTTCTCCCGGCAATCTTGATTCCAGCTTGTGCTTCATCCAGCCCAACGTTTCTCATGATGTACTCTGCATATAGTTAAATAAGCAGGGTGACAATATACAGCCTTGATCTACTCCTTTTCCTATTTGGAACCAGTCTGTTGTTCCATGTCCAGTTCTAACTGTTGCTTCCTGACCTGCATACAGATTTCTCAAGAGGCAGGCCAGGTGGCCTGGTATTCCCATCTCTTTCAGAATTTTCCACGGTTCGTTGTGATCCACACAGTCAAAGGCTTTGGTGTAGTCGATAAAGAAGTAGATGTTTTTCTGGAACTCTCTTGCTTTTTTGATGTTCCAACAGAAGTTGGCAATTTGATTTCTGGTTCCTCTGACTTTTCTAAATCCAGCTTGAACATCTGGAAGTTCATGGTTCACATACTTTGATGGGGTCACAGAGTAGGACATGATTTAGCAACTGAAAAACAACTATCTATCTATCTATATAGATAGAGAGAGGTGGGGGGGGACTCAACAGAGAGTACAGAAAATGCCACCAGGAATGCAGCAGAACACTGTTTCTCGTGGTGAAACTTCAGGTACCAACAGAGGAGGATTTTTAGCCATTCCTAAAAATCTCATATTAATACTAACATGACTGTTGTGATAACCGACAAATACTTTAACCCAAGGACGCATTAAGAATGTGAGGAATAAACAATATAATGTCATCAGAAGAGGAACCAAATTTGGACAGTCCAGAAAGCTTCCTCTGTTCCAGGGCCTTGCATCTCAAACTCAAGTCACTGTGAGACAGTAACCAGAGGTGAGCCAGGAGACTTCAAAGCTATAGGAGCAACACAACATTTCTTGCTGGAGCTTTCATTTTACTTAAATTTACATAATGATTTAGAAGAGAAAACACCTCTGTTTTTCCTATTATAAAAGGAATTCTAGACATATTTTTCTATTAAGGTAAGCAAAGATGCGATGGCACCCCACTCCAGTACTCTTGCCTGGAAAATCCATGGACGAAGGAGACTGGTGGGCTGCAGTCCATGGGGTCGCTAGCAGTCGGACATGACTGAGCGACTTCACTTTCACATTTCACTTTCCTGCATTGGAGAAGGAAATGGCAACCCACTCCAGTGTTCTTGCCTGGAGAATCCCAGGGACGGGGGAGCCTGGTGGGCTGCCATCTACGGGGTCGCACAGAGTCGGACACGACTGCAGTGACTTAGCAGCAGCAGCAGCAAGCAAAGATGCAAAACAATTCCTCTGTGGATTTTTAAACAAATCATATGCTTCTAAATACATTTTGAGCTATGCCCTACCATCCCCCAGTTAATTTATATAATTTAACAACTAACATTTGCTAAATATACACCAGGCCTAATGCTAAGTTATGTTAGGTCTGACAATGGCAATCAGTCTCAGACACTCCCTGGGGAACTGGTTAAGATCCAGATTTCTGGGCTCACCCCCTAGAGTTTCTGATTTATGAAATCTGTACTGGGACTTGGGAATTCGGTTCTAACAAATTCCCAGGTAATGCTGCTGCCAGTGGTCCAGGGGCCATACTTTGAGAACCATTACTAGGAGGAAAAGTTTAAGAAGCACTGGATTCCTAGGTAATTAACATATTTCTGTCACTTAGAAAAGGAAAGATATAAGCATCTGAATGCAGAGTTCCAAAGAATAGCAAGAAGAGATAAGAAAGCCTTCCTCAGCGATCAATGCAAAGAAATAGAGGAAAACAACAGGATGGGAAAGACTAGAGATCTCTTCAAGAAAATTAGAGATACCAAGGGAACATTTCATGCAAAGATGGGCTCGATAAAGGACAGAAATGGTACGGACCTAACAGAAGCAGAAGATATTAAGAAGAGGTGGCAAGAATACACAGAAGAACTGTACAAAAAATATTTTTATGACCCAGATAATCACGATGGTGTGATCACTCACCTAGAGCCAGACATTCTGGAATGTGAAGTCAAGTGGGCCTTAGAAAGCATCACTACGAACAAAGCTAGTAAAGGTGATGGAATTCCAGTTGAGCTATTTCAAATCCTGAAAGATGATGCTGTGAAAGTGCTGCAGTCAATATGCCAGCAAATTAGGAAAACTCAGCAGTGGCCACAGGACTGGAAAAGGTCAGTTTTCATTCCAGTCCCAAAGAAAGGCAATGCCAAAGAACGCTCAAACTACCGCACAATATCTCACATGCTAGTAAAGTAATGCTCAAAATTCTCCAAGCCAGGCTTCAGCAATACGTGAACCGTGAACTTCCTGATGTTCAAGCTGGTTTTAGAAAAGGCAGAGGCCAGAGATCAAATTGCAAACATCCACTGGATCATGGAAAAAGCAAGAGAGTTCCAGAAAAACATCTCTTTCTGTTTTATTGACTATGCCAAAGCCTTTGACTGTGTGGATCACAATAAACTGTGGAAAATTCTGAAAGAGATGGGAATACCAGACCACCTGATCTGCCTCTTGAGAAATCTGTATGCACGTCAGGAAGCAACAGTTAGAACTGGACATGGAACAACAGACTGGTTCCAAATAGGAAAAGGAGTACGTCAGGGCTGTATATTGTTACCTTGCTTATTTAACTTATCTGCAGAGTACACTATGAGAAATGCTGGGCTGGAGGAAGCACAAGCTGGAATCAAGATTGCCGGGAGAAATATCAATAACCTCAGATATGCAGATGACACCACCCTTATGGCAGAAAGTGAAGAGGAACTCAAAAGCCTCTTGATGAAAGTGAGAGAGGAGAGTGAAAAGGTTGGCTTAAAGCTCAACATTCAGAAAACTAAGATCATGACATCTGGTCCCATCACTTCATGGGAAATAGATGGGGAAACAGTGGAAATAGTGTCAGACTTTATTTTGGGGGGCTCCAAAATCACTGCAGATGGTGACTGCAGCCATGAAATTAAAAGACGTTTACCCCCTGGAAGGAAAGTTATGACCAACCTAGATAGCATATTCAAAAGCAGAGACATTACTTTGCCAGCAAAGGTTCGTCTAGTCAAGGCTATGGTTTTTCCTGTGGTCATGTATGGATGTGAGAGTTGGACTGTGAAGAAGGCTGAGCCCCAAAGAATTGATGCTTTTGAACTGTGGTGTTGGAGAAGACTCTTGAGAGTCCCTTGGACTGCAAGGAGATCCAACCAGTCCATTCTGAAGGAGATCAGCCCTGGGATTTATTTGGAAGGAATGATGCTAAAGCTGAAACTCCAGTTTTGGCCACCTCATGTGAAGAGTTGATTCATTGGAAAAGACCTTGATGCTGGGAGGGATTGGGGGCAGAAGGAGAAGGGGACGACAGAGGATGAGATGGCTGGGATGGCATCAGTGACTAGACGGATGTGAGTCTGAGTGAACTCCAGGAGTTGGTGATGGACAGGGAGGCCTGGTGTGCTGCAATTCATGGGATTGCGAGGAGTTGGACACGACTGAGCGACTGAACTGAACTGATAGATGCAAAAACTAAATCACAGGACTCCCTCCTGGTGCAGTGGTTAAGAATGCGTCTGCTAACAGGGGACACAGGTTCGCTCCCTGGTCCAGGACGCGTCCACGTGCCAGTGTGGTACAACTGCTGAGCCTGCACTGCACAATGAGAGGAGCCACCACACCCAGAAGCCTGCACACACTGCAACGAAGAGGAGCCCCAACTCGCCACGACTAGAGAAAGCCTGGACAATGCAACAAAGATCCAGTGCAGTCCAAAAACAAGCAATTAAATAAATAAAATTAACAAAACTAAATCACAGAGAGGAAAAATAATTTACCTACAATGCACAGCTAGTTAATGATCAAGAGTTATTATTTTGTTCCTATGCATCTTGCTTCGCTTGAAGATTCTCAGAACACCAGATGAGATTATTTAAAGTAATGGAAGTTACAGACAAATTTTCTTCTCTCCTTGTGGTAGCACTCTAGCTGTTGAACTTTTATTCTTCTACAAAACTTTTTAAAGCAACTTTAAGTTCAATAAAACCAAAGCTGTGTTACACGGAAGGACAGCGTTTCTCAACGCTTTATTCTGGCAGCTCTCTGTAATAACTGTCAAAACCGGAAGCAGAACCCAAAGACACACTTGTCAGAAACAAGAACTCATGGCTCAAATGAACAGTGAAAGAGCAACTCCTGAAAGACAAATGTGAAATCCAAAGTTTCTGTGTTGAATGAGCAGAATGTGAGATTGAATTGCAGAAGACATGGAAATTTTACAAACAAGCCACACATCTCTCTCAGTTCTTATTACCCAAAATTGTTTCAGTGACACTTAATAGTGGCCCTCCGTCTGCAAATCAATAACACTATTATTAAACAAACATCATTTCAAAAAGTGGACAGCTGATAGAAAGTTAAACTAGGCAGTTACACCTAAAAATCAGTGTTGAAAAGGAAAACTCAGTTATTCAAATATTCTTTAAAAACCTAAACATCGATTCCACTGAAAGAAGAATAAAAAGGACTGAAATATAGTAAAAAGTTTTTTACCTAGGGAAATGATGACAAAGGCATATTTGACTTAGTTTTCTGTTACATAAAAAAAAAAAAACACCATACATTTTGTGGCTTGAAACAATATCCAGTTATTATCTCATATCGCTACAGGTCAGAAGTCCCGGTGGCCTTGATGGGTCTCACAGGCCAAAATCAAGGTACTGGCAAAATTGTGCTCTTTTCCACAGACTGTAGGGAAGACTCTGCCTCCAAGACCATTCAGGCTGTTGGCAGCATTCAGCTCCTTTTGTTTACAGGACTGGGAGCCCTGTTTTCTGCTATTTATTGGCAGGGACCATTCTTAGATCTCAGAGGCTACTCTCAAGCCCTGATTCCCTGGCCTCCTCCATCTCCATAGAGAATGACCATGTTGAATCCTCTCATATCCTGAATCTTTCTCTTCTGCTACCAGTTGGAGAAAATACTCCACATTTCCAGGATTCATGTGATGTAACTGAGCATTGATAATCTTCCTATCTCAAATTCAACTGATTAATTGCCTTCACAAAATCCCTTTCATCTATAAGATAATCATGAGAATAACATCAGAGAGCAAAGGTCATTGGGCCCACCTACAGAATTTCGCCTACCACAGGTTCTAGTACCTACAAGCCTAAGTGTGAACACACATATACTTGTAGCCACATACATTGGTGTGTTTAGATTTCCATTATAAAGAACAAAAAATATGAAACTGGGGGAAAATGTATATTCTCAGTGTGAACCATGGAGAGATCAGTTGAATAAGTGAGAAAATTTGAAGGCTTACAGCCATGCCTGGATTGAGGAAAAACCCAACATGACTTTGAAAAGCAAATCATGAGAATGAAGATGCTTGTGACGTTCCCTGACTAGCAGGGTAAATGGGTCATGGGTAGTGGTACAATCCTGTCGTCATGACCACTATCATGGTCGTCTCCAGATCTCTGGAGTTGTTGGCTAAAGCAGGTGTTATCAGCTCAACTGAGTAGGAAGTGTATGACAGTGCTGACTCTCAGCGGGTACTGATGGGGAAATCCAGTTAGACACAGGTGAGGGAGCTCAGCTGTGACTGTGTCCCTCTGAGGTCACTAACCCCAAGCAAACAGCTATTCCATCAACAAATATTTACACAGTTCCAGGCACTGAGAATGCAATCAAGAATGAGACATATGAGGCGCCTCATTTCATAGAGATTCCAATCTAAAGGATAAGAATGACAAAAATAAGAATTGGATAAACTAGATGATTTAGGGTTGTGCTGAGTGCTATGGGAACATTATAAAATGGAGATGCAGGTGACAGTGATGGGGACAAGCATGGCCGAAAGGAGACGTTTGCGTTGAGAAGTGAACACTGACAAGGGGAGAGCAAGAAAACCTGGGGTACAAAGAAAGGGTGTTTGAAGAGAAGGGCATTTCTGGAGTAAGGAGGTGAGAACAAGCCTGGCAAGAGGGCCACTCTGTCCTAAGTTAAGGAAGCAAAAGAGATCGGCAGGTGATACGACTTCCCAGGTCATTTAGGGCCACTCAACAAAGAGCCTCACGAGCAGCGAGGAGTTTGGATTTCATGCCAAATATACCAGGAAGCCAACAGGCAATTTCAAGCTGGTGAGTAAAATAACCTCATATATGTTTTTAAGAGATCTCTTTACCTACTGTGTGACTAGGGGCAGGGGGCCAAGAAGGAGTCTACTGCAAAGGTCTGATGAGAGCTGTACTGGTCTATAAAGTTAGTACAAATTATTGAATGATATATTTAAAAGTCATTAGGTAAATGAAAACTCACTGGTAATTCAAAAGAAAGTTCAAAGAAAATGTTTCTTGAATAAAAGGTACTTTGTAAACAGGGGCTTCTCCGATGGCTCAGCAGGTAAAGAATCCACCCACGACACAGAAGACGCAGGAGACATGGGCTCGATCCCTGGGTCAGGAAGACCCCCTGGAGGAGGAAAACGACAACCCATGCCAGTATTATTACCTGAAAAGTCCTGTGGGCAGGGGAGCCTCACAGGCTACAGTCCAAAGCGTCGTGAAGTGTCAGACATGACTGAGAGACTAAGCACGGATTCCTATAAACGAGAGAAACTTTAGATGCTGATTAACTCATATTTGAAACCCATTTCAGGAGTTCACCATCCTGATACAACTAGAGACAACTTGCTGTTTTGTTGCTTAGTCACCCAGTTGTGTCCGACTCTTTGCGACCCCATGGACTGTAGCCTGCCAGGCTCCTCTGTGCATGGGATTTCCCAGGCAAGGATACTGGAGTGGGTTGTCATTTCCTTTTCCAAAAGACAACTTACACAATGAAAACAGGAGTCAGAAAACATTCCATTAAAAGAGATCAAATAAATGGCAAAAGTCCTTCTCTAGGTGAACAGATGAACACGCCGGGATACATCCCCATGACACACTCTTATTCAGGAAGGGCCTCGCTGGTGGCCAGATGGTGACACGTCTGTCTACATTGTGGGAGACCTGGGTTTGACCCCTGGGTCAGGGAGATCCCCTGGAGAAGCAAACGGCAATCCACTCCAGTGCTATTGCCTGGAAAATCCCATGGACAGAGGAGCCTGGTAGGCTACAGTCTATGGGATCGCAAAGAGTCGGACACAACTGAGCGACTTCACTCTCACTTTTCACTTTATTCAGTAATAAGACTCATGCAAAGATACGAGTTAATCTTAAATGCACATTGATAGGTGAAAGAAGTCAGTCTTAAAAAGCCACACAACTGCATGATTCCATCCACACGACATTCTGTGAAAGGCAAACTCTAGTGACAGCACTGTGCTTAGTCGCTCAGTCACGTCTGACTCTTTGTGACCCTGTGGACATGTAGCCCACCGGGCTTTTCCATCCATGGGAATTCTCCACTCAAGATCAGAAACAGGAGATTAAATGCTTAAAATAACTCAATTCTGTAACAGTAGAAGGTAGCTCAAAGAGATATCCTAAAATATATGGAAAAGAAAAGATACTGAAATTAGGAAAAAGATGATATTTAAGGTTAGAAGAAAGACTTTCAAAAAACATAATATGAATCAAGATGGAAAAAAAATGGAGCACACAAGTAGAAAAGCAATAGTTAAAGAAGTTTTAGAAGAAAATTATATAAACTGTAATAGAGGTCACAGATATGGTTTTTGGAGCTGCACTTACTTTAGAGGTATAGAAATGTTACACAATACATCTTTTCAATTTTCTTCAAAATCCTGAAGATTTGGAAACCCTGAGTAGATTTGCAATTTCTAGCATGTAACCCCCTCCAGTATTCTTGCCTGGAGAATCCCAGGGACGGTGGAGCTTGGTGAGCTGCCGTCTATGGGGTCACACAGAGTCGGACATGACTGAAGCGACTTAGCAGCAGCAGCAGCATGTATTTATAAGATAGAAAGAAGCTGGAGGAGAGAGAGAAGCAAGGGAAAGAAGGGCTAAAAGCAAAAGGAAACAAAGATAAGGAAGTTATCAGGAGCACTGCCCTTATTTAGGGGAAACAAATTATGTAAAATGCTTAACATTCGGTCTTATTGTGATAATTGCAGCAAAATCTCTTATTTTCCTGAGAATCTCTGTGTGTGTGCATCTGTGTGTGTGTGTGTGTGTGTGTGTGTGTGCATGCGCACACACATATGTGCAGTTGGGTGGCAGGTGCAATGGATAATGCCAAACTTAGTTTAAAGATAAGCACTAGATGTCTCCTGTGTTTAGATTACATACGAAACTGAGTAAAGCACTTTTTAAAGTAGTTAAATCACAAGTCTGATATAATAATAATAATATTCTGTGGGAGAGGGAGAGGGTGGGAAGATTTGGGAGAATGGCATTGAAACATGTAAAATATCATGTATGAAACGAGATGCCAGTCCAGGTTCAATGCACGATACTGGATGCTTGGGGCTAGTGCACTGGGACGACCCAGAGGGATGGTATGGGGAGGGAGGAGGGAGGAGGGTTCAGGATGGGGAGCACATGTATACCTGTGATGGATTCATTTTGATATTTGGCAAAACTAATACAATTATGTAAAGTTTAAAAATAAAATAAAATTTAAAAAAAAGAAAAAAATAATAATAAGGCAATGTAGTTATCTAGTTGCTAAGTCCCATCTGAGTCTTTTGCAACTTAATGGACTGTAGCCCTCCAGGCTTCTCTGTCTAGGGATTTCCCAGGCAAGAATACTGGAGTGGGTTATCATTTCCTGCTCCAGGGGATCTTCCTAGTCTAAGGATCAAACCCGCATCTCCTGCACTGGCCGGCAGGTTCCTTCCCACTGAGCCACCATGGAAGCCCTTAAAAAGAAGGATATATCTTTCATAGTTAACTATTTATCAGAGATGGGAATACAGAGGATATTTGCTTTCTGTTTTAAATTTGATTCAGGAAACAGTTAATTATTTATAGTTAGAAATGCCAATAGAAGTAGCTGACCTCAGAACATTTCTTCTATGCCAGGACTATCAGAGAATTCCATCGATTTCAAGCAGCAGAGTCTCTAGAAAGAAAACCAACCTCCAGAAAAGCTGGTGAGAGCCAAGATGACAACTCACACTTTTAGAACAGCAGATGCTCTCTTTAGTCTGGTGCAGTGATACATGTGGTGGTAGCTCAGTCACTAAGCTGTGTCCACTCTGCGACCCCATGGAGTACAACCTGCCAGGCTCTTCCATCCATGGGATTTCCCAGGCAAGAATACTGGATTTCCATTTCCTTCCCAGGGAATTTTCCTGACCCAGAAATTGAACCTGAGTCTCCTGCACTGCAGGCAGATTATTTACCTCATGGAAAATTAGGGTCTGCTAAACCATTCCTCCAGAGGGAGCCACATGCTACGGGAACCCGTTTCCCATGATTCTGAATGAATGCTCTGCATTAACAGATTGTGAAGGAGCTTCATGCCCTCTGTCTGTGCCTCTTGGCCTTCCTTTGTGACCATCAAACACTTCCCACCACAGTATCTTCTACCACTGTAGAGGATCTGGAGTCTCTCCCACCACCCTCTCCATCACTCTCCAAGGTCCGGCACACGTGGCTGTCTCTCTGCTCTTTGTTCTTCAAACAGAGGTTCTTTGAACCCTTCAAACACTGGTTCTTTCCGTCCTCAAAAAGGATTTCCTCCGCCTGAATCGCTCTTAGCCTTGCTGACTCCCTTTCTTCTCTCCGCTCTCAGCTCAGATGTCACTTTCTGAAACATCCTTTCTTCAGGTGCCCAAAAATGCATACTCACCCAGAGATTCTTCGTCTTTCACCCATTTCTTTTTACTCCACCACAAATGAGGACAAAAGCCACAGGTCTCTAGTTCGATATTCTTGATACAAGCCTTGTAAAGTGTCAGGCACTTACCAGGACTCAAAAAGAGAGAGAGGGGGCACTGCTTCCACATGCGGACTAAAACAAGCAGGGCACAGGGAGACAGCCTGTGACTTGAGCCTCATTTAGAGTGGGCTTTCAGCAAGTCGAGCTTCAAAACTACCTCCTGAAGAAGGCTGGGCTTGTCAAGCGTATATTAGCATCTGATAAAAAAGATGTTGGGTAAAATTCTGCCAACAAAGGACAATAACTGTTAACATTAATACATTTTCATCTGGCGTTTAGGCCAGATGGTTACATGGAGCTATCTTTCTGTCTGTCTACCTACCAGTCCACTCCCTATCCAGCGATCTGTGTTCACGAGGCAGAGCACACACACACATGCATGTGAACACCTGTATTAACAGTAGCCTGCTATTCATACAGCTTTATAGACTTGTTAAATGTGTTGTTCCAGATACTGAAAAGTAATAGACAGGACAACTTCCCATCCTCAAAGTGATTACATTCTGATAGGGGAAGAAAGGTTATAAGACATAAAGAAGATGCAGTGAGACAGGACTATGGAATAGAGGGTGACTGAGCAGAGTTTCTGGCTTAGGGGATAAGGGACAGTATTTCAGAAGAGGTCACATTTGAACTGAAAGTTGAATAATAACAAGGAGCCAGTCATTGAAAGAACGGAGGGAAAAGAATGCCAGCTGGCAAGGGTGCAGGATGGTATCAGTCTTTCAACAACATGTCTAATAAATATTCATCTATAAACAATATATCAGTTCAGTTCAGTTCAGTCACTCAGTCGTGTTCGACTCTCTGCAACCCCATGAACCACAGCACACCAGGCCTCTCTGTCCACCACCATCTCCCAGAGTCCACCCAAACCCATGTCCATTGAGTCAGTGATTCCATCCAACCATCTCATCCTCTGTCGTCCCCTCCTCCTCCTGCCCTCAATCTTTCCCAGCATCAGGGTCTTTTCAAATGAGTCAGCTCTTCGCATCAGGTGGGCAAAGTATTGGGGTTTCAGCTTCAGCATCAGTTCTTCCAATGAACACCCAGGACTGATGTCCTTTAGGATGGACTGGTTGGATCTCCTTGCAGTCCAAGGGACTCTCAAGAGTCTACATACTATTCAATTATATGGATGTCATGATAGCTTCTGGTAAATATTTAGGTTGCTCTAATTTTTTATAATTACTGATGTAAAAGATGTTCACGCTTTATGTGCTAAAGAACATTTAAATCCTTATTCAAGCATTAAAATGACATAAAAGGTTTATTGATACAGAAAAATGCTTGTAATGGAATGTTAAATGAAAAAAATTATCAAGTAGCATGTAAATCTGACTGCATATTTGTGGAAACATATATACAAAAACATTCATTTATAATAAAAAGATAACTTATGGATGGGATAAACAACAAAATAACAAACACTTCAATATTGCTTATCTGTGACCTGTGGCAATGCAATGTATTTTCTTTTATATTCTGAAGTTTCTAGAATGAAAATGTATAACTTGTAACAGCATATGACTGTTTTTAAGATAAAAAGCAGATTATAAATACTACCTGAGTTGTTACTCTATTTTTAAAGACAGTATGTGTACTTGTTTATTCCTTTCTAGGCACTAAATTTGTATTTGTGTACATATTGAAATTGTTGTCTCTAAAATGTGAAACTGTAAATAATTTCCTTTTTCTTATTTTATAATACCATTTGTATTTTCTACATTGAATAATGTATCAATATTACAATGGAAAACATTTGTCTAATTATTTTCTCAGTAGCAAAAGAAAATATCATATTTGTAGAACTGTTTTAAAATTCAGAATATATAAAGATTCAATTAAAATTGTCTCTATCTCTAATAATGATCAAAACTAATATTAAAATATGGTAGCTCAGAAGGTAAAAAATCTGCCTGCAATGCAGGAGATGCAGATTCGAAATATGGGTTGTGAAGATACTCTAGAGAAAGGAATGGCTACCCACTCCACTATTCTTGTCTGGAAAATTCCATGGACAGAGGAGCCTGGTAGGCTATAGTTGGCTACAGTCGATGGGTTTGCAAGAGTCAGACACCACTGAACCACTAACACTTTGTTTTCTTTCTTCTTCTAATAGTGATTAAAAACTAATATTCAGTTCAGTCACTCAGCTGTGTCCAACTCTTTGCAACCCCATAGACTCCTAACAGCATACCGGGCTTCCCTGTCCATCACCAACTCCCAGAGCTTACTCAAACTCATGTCCATTGAGTCTGTGATACCATCCAACCATCTCATCCTCTGTTATCCCCTTCTCCTCCTATCTTCAATCTTTCCCAGCAATAGGATCTGTTCAAATGAGTCAGTTCTTCACATTAGGTGACCAAAGTATTGGAGTTTCAGCTTCAACATCAGTCCTTCTAAAGAATATTCAGGACTGATCTCCTTTAGGATGGACTGGTTGGATCTCCTTGCTGTCCAAGGGACTCTCAGGAATCTTCTCCAACACCACAGTTCAAAAGTGTCAATTCTTTGGCGCTCAGATTTCTTTATAGTCCAACTCTCACATCCATACCTGACTATTAGAAAAACCATAGCTTTTACTAGATGCTCTTTGTTGGCAAAGTAACATCTCTGCTTTCTAATATGCTGTCTAGGTTGGTCATAACTTTTCTTCCAAGGAGCAAGCATCTTTTAATTTCAAGGCTCTAGTCACCAACTGCAGTGATTTCAGAGCCCCCCAAAATAAAGTCTGTCACTGTTTCCATTGTTTTTCCATCTATTTGCCATGAAGTGATGGAACCATATGCCATGATCTTAGTTTTCTGAATGTTGAGTTTTAAGCCAACTTTTTCACTCTCCTCTTTCACTTTCATTAATAGGCTCTTTAGTTCTTCTTCACTTTCTGCCATAAGGGTGGTGTCATCTGCATATCTGAGGTTATTGATATTTCTCCTGGAAATCTTGATTCCAGCTTGTGTTTCATCCAGTCCAACATTTCTCATGATGTACACCACATATAAGTTAAATAAGCTGAGCAACAATATACAGCTTTGACATACTCCTTTCCCAGTTTTGAACCAGTCTGTTGCTCCAGGTCCAGTTCTAACTATTGCTTCTTGACCTGCATACAGATTTCTTAGGAGTCAGAAAAGGTGGTCTGGTATTCCCATTTCTTGAAGAATTTTAAACAGTTTGTTGTGATAACACAATCAAAGTCTTTGGTGTAGTCAATAAAACAGAAGTAGATGTTTTTCTGGAACTCTCTTGCTTTTTTGATGATCCAACAGATGTTGGCAATTTGATCTCTGCTTCCTCTGCCTTTTTGAAATGCAGCTTCAATATCTGGAAGTTCACAGTTCATGTCCTGTTGAAGCCTGGCTTAGAGAATTTTGAGCATTATTTTATTAGCGTGTGAGATGAGTGCAATTGTGCGACAGTTTGAGTGTTCTTTGGCATTACCTTTCTTTGGGATTGGAATGAAAACTGACCTTTTCCAGTCCTGTGACCACTGCTGAGTTTTCCAAATTTGCTGGCATATTGAGTGTAGCACTTTCAAAGCATCATCTTTTATGATTTGAAATAGCTCAACTGGAATTCCATCACCTCCACTAGCTTTGTTCATAGTGATGCTTCCTAAGGCCCACTTGACTTCGCATTCCAGGATGTCTGGTTCTAGGTGAGTGATCACACCATTGTGATTATCTGAGTCATGAAGATATTTTTTGTACAGTTCTTCTGTGTATTCTTGCCACCTCTTCTTAATATCTTATGCTTCTGTTAGGTCCATACCATTTCTATCCTTTATTATGCCCATCTTTGCATGAAATGTTCCCTTGGTATCTCTAGTTTTCTTGAAGAGATCTCTGGTCTTTCCCATTCTATTTCTTTCCTCTATTTCTTTGCATTGATCACTGAGGAAGACTTTCTTATCTCTCCTTTCTATTCTTTGGAACTCTGCATTCAATATTTTTCCTTTTCTCCTTTGCCTTTCGCATCTCTTCTTTTCACAGCTATTTTTAAGGCCTCCTCAGACAACCATTTTGCCTTTTTGCATTTCTTTTTCTTGGGGATGGTCTTGACCACTGCCTACTGTACAATGTCAGAAACCTCCACCCATAGTTCTTCAGGCAGTCTATCAGATCTAATCCCTTGAATCTATTGATCATTTCAACTGTATAATAATAAGGGATTTCATTTAGGTCATACCTGAGTGGTCTAGTCATGTTCCCTACTTTCTTAAATTTAAGTCTGAACTTGGCAATACAGAGTTCATGATCTGAGCTACAGACCACTCCCAGTCTTATTTTTGCTGACCATGTAGAGCTTCTCCATCTTTTACTGCAAAGAATATAATCAATCTGATTTCTGTACTGACCATGTGGTAATGTCCATGTGTAGAGTCTTCTCCTGTGTTGTTGGAAGAGGGTGTTTGCTATGACCAGTGCATTCTCCTTGTGCACACCAGGACCCAGAGACCCCACAGAGACTGAGACAGAACTGTGAGTGTCTCCTGTGGAGGAACAGGTCAGCAGTGAAGTGCTGCAGGGGCAGGGGCTCTGGGTGCAGTAGACCTGGGAACAGCACAAGCCCTCTCGGAGGAAGTCGCCATTAATCCCACCACAGAACTGGCAAAACTTACACAGGACAGGGGAAACCGACTCTTGGAGGGCACAAACAAAACCTTGTATGCACCAGAACCCAGGAGAAGGGAGCAGTGACCCCACAAGAGACTGACCCAGACTTGCCGTGAGTGTGCAGGAGTCTGTGGCAGAGGCGTGGGTTGGAGATGGCCTACTGCAGAGTTGGGGGCACTGAGTGTAGCAGTGCGTGCATGGGACCTTTTGAAGGGAGTCGCCCTTATCTTCATTGTCTCCACCATAGTTTGACCTCAGGTCAAATAACAGGGAGGGAACACAGTCACATCAACAGAAAATCAGATTAAAGATTTACTGAGCATGGCCCCAACCATCAGAACAAGACCCAGTTTCCCCCTCAGTCAGTCTCTCCCATTAGGAAGCTTCCATAAGCCTCTTATCCTTCTCCATCAAAGGGCAGACAGAATGAAAACGAATCACAGAAAACTAACCAATCTGATCACATGGACCACAGCCTTGTCTAACTCAGTGAAACTGAGCCATGCCATGTAGGGCCACCCAAGAAGGATGGGTCATGGTGGAGAGTTCTGACAGAATGTGGTCCACTGGAGAAGGGAATGGCAAACCGCTTCAGTATTCTTGCCTTGAGAACCCCATGATCAGTATGAAAAGGCAAAAAGATAGGACACTGAAAGATGAACTCCCCAGGTCGGTACGTGCCCAATATGCTACTGGAGATCAGCAGAGAAATAACTCCAGAAAGAATGAAGAGACAGAGCCAAAGCTAAAAACAAAAAAAACAAAAAAACAAAAAAAACACCCAGTCTATGCCCCGACCAGTAACGTTGAAGAAGCTGAAGTTGAATGGTTCTATGAAGACCTACAACACCTTCTAGAACTAATATCCAAAAAAGATGTCCTTTTCATTATAGGGGACTGGAATGCAAAAGTAGGAAGTCAAGAAATACCTGGAGTAACAGGCAAATTTGACCTTGGAGTACAGAATGAAGCATGGCAAAGGCTAATAGAGTTTTGCCAAGAGAACGCACTGGTCACAGCAAACTAATATTAAAATATATATAAATATGCACAGCTGTTTACATATGAAATTTCAACTAGTTTCAAAAATATTTACAATGTATTATACAAAGATGCTTAGATGGAAACAGTATAAATATCAAATTTGTAAATATACCAGGAGTATATTTTCTGTTAAGGGTCAGATGGTGAATAGTTTATGATTGTGGATGATATAGTATCTCTTTCAAATGCTCAGCTCTGTTATAACATAAAAGTACCCATAGACTCTTATGCTATGGGGTGTCTTTATTTATGGACACTGAAATTTAAATATAATATAATTTTACATCATTAATATTATTTTTAACTAAATCTTTGTAAGTGAAAAAAAAAAACAAAACTATTCTTAGCTTATGAACTGTACAAAACCAGACAGTAAGCTGGATTTGGGCCTCAGGTCATAGAATAGCAGTTCATCTATTTGTTTTTTCCAACTTCTTTTAAACATACTGTGACTCATGCATAAAGATTCAGACCTTGTTAGCTTCAGGTGGTGACACCATGTCACTTTTCTGATCTGAAAATAGACTGCAGATTCTGTTAGAAACTTCCCCACTTAAATTTTCCACAGGCATTGAACTGAAATGTCCTTTTTATCATCAAACCAGATTTCGATTTCATCCTAAAGAAATATTGCTCTGGCAGAGAACAGACTCCCCAAATTTTCCAAGAAGTACCTAAGGGGCAGCTATTAAACTAAGATTAGTGTCAATGAGAAGTGCCTAGCACAATCTGTGTTCTCAGGTGAAAAACTGCTGGCAGCAGGTTGACTGAACAACTCAAGGCATCAAAAGAGACAACCTACACGGAAGACATCCACCAAATCGGAAGACCGTCGTGAAAACAGCTGCTAATGCCTCAAACTTTCCTCTTCGGAAACTACTTTTGATGAGATAATTCAAATAAATGGTATGTGAGGATAACATGTAGCAATGCACAAAAAGTTCAACTGACATTTTTAGACTGCTTTTAAGTGCTCAGTTTCATATATATCTGTAGACTTAATATAGTGCCAGCAATGACCAATAATTGAAGTTCAGCAACTGCCATATAAATAATTGTGACCCTGATTTACAAAAATGCACATCCAGATTTACAAGGTAAAATATGGCAGAGAGATAGCCACAGATCTCAGGGAAAATACTTTTACAGCCAGTGAACAGTTATAATTCAGGACATTTAATTAAGTTCCAAGACTCTAACAGATAGTTATTCATTGCAGTGAAAATGCTTTATACACCATGAACATTTGAATAGTCAGTACTGATTTTTTTCCAAGGAAGTTTTGTCCAAAAGAAATTAGTAATTGATGAGATTACAGTAGGTTGCCCCTTCCCATTTAAAAAAAACATGGGCCTCTCTAGTATGCTAGAGCCCTGGAAATAAAAAATTTCAATATACATTCCCATTCTTGTTTTCAGATTTTTTATGAAGTTATTTGGTAGGTGAAATACTGAATTCTAGAGTGATTTAAAAATTGAATTATTTTTCTAAATCTATTCAGTACACATTCGGTAGCAGAGAATACAGTGTTTTCTATTTCAATTATCCACAATCGATCTGAACGAGAATTCCCCAGAACTATGAACATTTTACCAAGATACAAAGTTGTGTGTGCTGAGGATGAGCCTGGCAGGAAGGGTACTATTACTTACGTAGAATCATCCACTTTGTCTCCCAGTGTCAGTTTTGAGTCAGTGTTACATTTGAGTCTTTTTTTTTTTCTTTCTGCATTATACGCATGTCAACTTTTAAAGCAGTCATTACATTAATCTTAAATTTTCTTTGATCATTTTAAAAATGATCTTTGAGTGAGATACACAATCATAATTTTTAAAAATTTAAATGATTACCTTGTAAATAGCCAACAAAATTATTATTTTTTTAATTTTGCCTGTTTTATGTATGGATGAAAATAAGGATTTTGGTAAATTAGTCACAAATTTTTTAAAAAATGATTGCCTATGTAATGATGACATATTATGAAAAAACATGATGGTTGATGAACAGAAAACTTCAGAGCAAAGTTAAGAAACTCTATAATCACTTCAGTATTTGCAGACTTCAGATGTGAGAGATGATTATGGAAGGTATTACTGGTAAATATAAATGATCTGAAGCTTAATAGAGAATGTGATGATGGATGGATGTTGGATTCAGTCTCATATATAGTAAACCTTAAGGCTGATGGCGAAGATGATGGTAGTAATAATGATGATGGTGATACTGTGAATACATCAGAAATGCTGCACGTTGTCAAGGCAGTCAGAGTTACACTGACCAGAACATATTCCTTTAGAGGGGAGGGCAGGGAAGCAAGGTTTTAAAGTTATCCATCCCCAATTCCAAAGTTATACTGCAATTTTTGGTCAATAAAAGTCAGATGTTCATACATTATATTTTAAGGTTTTATATATACACACACACACACACACACACACGTGTATGTTTTAAATATGTCTATACAGGAACAGCCTGGTGGGCTATAGTCCATAGGGTCACAGAGAGTTGGACATGACTCAGTGACTGAACAACAACAATAATACATATATATATTGGTATATATAAAATATATACCAAACTATGACAACAGTTTGAAGATGCAAATCTAGTTTAATATTAAAAAATTAATCAATGTAATTTCATTGTTAATATATGCAACAACCTTGATGAATCTTGAGGGAATTATGCTGAATATTTTTTAAAAGTCTTAAAATGTTACCTACTATACAATTTTATTTCTGTAACATTTTTGAAATAACCCAACTACAGAAATGGGGAGCACTAGTTGCTGGCTGCCAGAGGCTCTGGATGCGGGTGTGAAATGGGTCTATGAGATGTCAGAGCAGCATGCCCCTGTAGTGATGGAGACATTTTGATTTTAGATTGTATTTGTAATGCCAATGTCCTGATCATGCGATTTTACGGGTTTTGCAAGATCTTACTTTCAAGGGGAAACTGAGTAGAAAACACAGGGTATCTCAATACCATTTCTTACAGCTGCCTGGTAATGTCTGATCATCTTAGAATCAAAGTTTAATTGATAATAAATGAATAAGTGAGAGTCTACTGGTTAACTGTTACCACAGCATTTTCACGTCTATTATTTTCTAGATTCTTTCCCTGGTCTGCAAGTTAGGATTCACAATCATCATCATATTTAGTACGTTTAGAAACAGACTCACAGACCTCTTGGTGTTGCCAAGGGGAGAGGGCAGAGGGTTGGACTGGGAGTTTGGGGTTGGCAGATGCAAACTGTTAGATATAGAATGGATAAACAGTAAGGCCCTACTGTATAGCACACGGAACTCTATTCAATCTCCTTTGATAAACCATAATGGAAAAGTACATGAAAAATAATACATATTATGAATATTATCATTATAACACATTATAGTATGTTATAAAATAGTATGAATATATAAAATGTATAAAATAATATACATGTGCACAGAACAAAATATATAATATGCAATATATTTGTATAACCAAATCACTTTGCTGTATACCAGAAACTAGCACAGCATTGTAAGTCAACTCTACTTCCATCTAAATAGCTAACTAACTAAGCAAATTTGGAAACTGTAATTCAATAGACGCACTCATGATCAACAAAGGCTAAATCGACACCCTAACTTAAGATTCCCAACTTCACAGACACTTTCTACTCCGCTTCCTCAATGCTGCCAACAGGACGCAGCTTGCATACATGAAAACAAAGCTCAGGAACTTCCAAAGCACGCGAACCGGCCCATTTCAGTCATATTGTGACGGCTTTTCTCATGTGATCAAGAGAAAAAGGAATATTTAAACAAAATTTGATAAAATGAATTTATACAAACTGAGGAATTAACAAAACTGAGAGAAATAAATGTAACTTTGTTTCTAATTTACTGAATTTTTTCTTTTTTCTCACTTATATTAATAAATAACTCCTTAAGTCAACTATGTATTTTCATTGGAAAAAGTTGTTAAATTTACATTTAAATTTTTCCTTAATGGTTTAAGGAGTAAGGTTTTTGGTTTACTTCAGTCAGTCAGTCAGTTCAGTCGCTCAGTCGTGTCCTACTCTTTGCGACCCCATGAATCGCAGCACGCCAGGCCTCCCTGTCCATCACCATCTCCCAGAGCTCACCCAGACTCACGTCCATTGAGTCAGTGATGCCATCCAGCCATCTCATCCTCTGTCATCCCCTTCTCCTCTTGCCCCCAATTCCTCCCAGCATCAGAGTCTTTTCCAATGAGTCAACTCTTCGCATGAGGTACTTAAGATAATACAAATTGGGTTCAAGAAGAAGGGCACATATGTACACCTATGGCTAATTCATGCTGACGTATGACAGAAATCAGACCAGCATTGTGAAGCAGTCATCAATCAATTAAAAATAAATATGATTTTAAAAAGATAATATAATTGAAAAAATACTATTGTTACATTTGTTGGAATGTTTTCATAATAGCAAAACACTGAAAATGATAAACAATTCTAACAAATAAACATTGACTCAGCTATCAACCCAAGTACTACAAAACCATTATTGACAAGGGGAATGTATAAAATGCTCATGGAAAATGTCATTTCTGACAGTTTATAAATGTGTATGCACAGCATAATCGGTGGTATGCAAATTTGAGGAAATAATTATATACATTTTCATAAATACACAAAGAGAAAAATGCTAGACAAATTTATATTAAATATTGTAACAGCTGACTGAAGAACACATGGCCGTGCCGTGCTATATTGCTTAAGTCATGTCCAACTCTTTGCCACTCCATGGACTGTAGCCCACTAGGTCCCCCCGTCCACGGGATTCTCCGGGAAGGAACACTGGAGTGTGCTGCCATGCCCTCCTCCAGGGAAGCTTCCCAACCCAAGGAGCAACGCGAGTCTCCCGCACTGACAGGTGGGTTTTTTACCACTAGTGCCACCTGGGCAGCCCAAAGAAAGTATCATGCATTGCTTTACACTTCTCTACTTTTTCCATTTTATTTTCCAAATCAGCAAACATAGATTACTATCGCACGGCATGGAAAAGTTACTTTAAAATATTAATAAGGCACGGAATACATGAAAACCAGCGCAACCAAAAACAATGTGAGCTCTGTTTCCTATTAATCAAGTATACACTGATATTTCATGATGAATTATAATCATATCTTTCAGGCGCGAGGGAAAACAGAAATAAAATTCCTCTTGAACTTGACACAACCTGGTTGAAAAGATGAAACTGAAAGGGCCTAAGATGACAGCCACTGCAAGTGGGGCTCGCCACCAGGGCTCTACCACGGGGCTCTGCTGGGACTCTCATCAAAGGAGTGGACCTCCCTGCTTCAGAAGAAGATTCCCTTTTTTTTTTTAAACTTTACATAATTGTATTAGTTTTGCCAAATATCAAAACGAATCCACCACAGGTATCCCTTTTTGACAGGCAAGTCCATTTCAACAGTATCATTAGCACAACAATGCTTCTGATGAGCAATTTTCAGCTGATGAATGTTCCAAGCTTTTACATCCATATTGCTTTCATTTTCTCCCAAAACTGCTAAACAGGAAAGTGGCAAAGTGTATCAATCAACCCCTACCACTGATAATCAGGATATATTTTGACATGATTGAAGGATCTTGGAACGGTGGACCAGCAGTTTGTTTCCTGTGGGAAGTCCCCAAAATGAACTATATGTGCCCCTAATTGTATTAAACCCACTTTCTCTTTTGATTGTAGTGCATCAGAGTTTCTTCTGATCCTTTTAGCTCATCCTTCTCTGTTCCATTAGTAAATATGAATATAGTTCTCTTCCAAACTCAAAATTTGAGAAAAATGATATACTCAATTGATGTCTCCAAAGCGATACTACCATGGTAGGAAAAATACCACCACAGGACTGGAGTATAAATCAAAGACTGCTTCATAACTGGAAAAATAGCAGACAGAATTTGTTACACATTTCACTTCAGGGGACTCCCAAGGAAGAGACAGGCGTAGGACCCCCGGGCCGCCCCGCCTGCTGTGCTGAGAGTAGGCGCGTCTTCCCAGGGCTGGGGCTGTCACTGTCCTCGCTGCTAGCATCTTACCCCTTGGACATAATTCTCCATCCTTGCTACCCAACCCACGGAGACAGCGGAGTCTGAAGCCAAGTGGGAGGAGCTGGCCCCAGCAGACATATGGGGGAAATAACTGCAGCCAGAGAGGAGATGCCTGCTGCTGACACCAGGCCACACTGCGGAGAGACAGCTTTCAGCTTGACCTGCCACTTGAATGTCGATGATAACTTTTTTAAAAGAAAGAAAAGAACTTCTCTTAAAATCGTGATCTTAAACAAATGCCTAGAGCCTTCCTGGCAGAAGTTGATTCTGCACTGACACCATGCCCCTGCAGGTTTCAAGTTTCCCCGCTGGTCCTCCAAGGTCAGCTCCTGTCTCTCTCAACCTCCATTCCCTGGATGAAGGGAATTCCGCCTTCCACATGTGTCTGTAAATAAAGTTTTACTATAATGCAAGCCACACCCACTTGTTTACACACTGCCCAGAGTCACTTTCCAGCTACCACAGCAGAGCTGAGCAGCAGAGACCATCTGGCCTACGACGCCAGGAATGTTTACAAAATTGGCCAATTTCTTCCCTGAGCACTAACCAAACTTTTGTTTCTTGAAACTCTAGGTTCAGTCCTTCTGAGAATCTTTCCCCCTGAAATACTCTCCCTTCTGGCTTTTGGGCTAGTTTCCTTTCATTTTTCAGGCTAAGCTTTCATATCTATATTTTTCCTTATACTAGATTTTTATCTATTATTTGCCCAAAAAAGCACTCATCATAACTAATTAGTTTATTAACCATCCTTCTTCCCCTCTAGAATATGCTATCTGTAATTTTATTTCCAGTGCTTGGTACCATAATTGGAATATGAACTGTTTATCAAATACATGTTGAATCAAGGCTAAGCACAGAACAAATTCTCAATAAAGACCTGGAAGAAGATGGCTTGGATTACAGTACTAATAGTCTCCAATGAATATGTATTGAAGGAAATGAGAACAGAAAGACAGAGAAGGGGAAAAGATGCACTCCCATGTAAAACATAATAGCAATGACTCTATCTGCAAATGTAATCATTATCTCTGGATAATATGGTAAAAATATGAAGGCCTGGGTACTTTCTTGGCCCCATAATTCACTGTGAAATTCTGAATAAGCCTCTGAAGCCCTGTTTTAGAATTCATATCTCTGAAAAGGCAAATTTGATATAGAAAATCCAAAGTCCCTATGATTCTTAATATTTGATGACAATAAAACCTCAAGATGATTTTTACAAGCAAATTTTTAAGCACAGTGCTATAGCATTCTTGTTTTGGGTTTATCTGTTTGTCTTGAAATTGAACTTCGATTTTTCCTATGGGATACTATGCTATTCCTATGGGTGAACATTACCCTCTAGCTCTGGTTGTGGATACATGAATCACATCTGGTTATTCAGCTGTGAGATTCAGCTCTAGCTCACACACATATTAGTTGGGTCTTTCATGGGTCCAATACCCAAGACAAGCTAACAAAACTTAATTCTAAGACTTCAGAGAAAACATTCAGAAAGAAAACCCCCCTTTCACTAGGACTGTGAGCTACAAGGGAATACATGTCTATAGTTGCTAGGGAGCCCTAGGTAGAGTGAGAGAGATGGCTTACAGAGGAGCCAACAGATAAAGAGGTAAACCCAAGACATAGGAAGGAAGATACACTCTCAAAACCCTTTGTTCCCCTAGAACCAGCCAGGCCTAAAGCTCGGGCAACACTAGATGTTCAGGTCATGTGAATTAGTACTGATAAATTCTTTCTTTGCTTAAGTCATTACGAATTCAATTTCTTTGACTGTCAACCAAAAGTCTCAGACAATACAAAGATATTATCTCTGCTTTTCTGTACAAATTTCTTTTTTAAAGGACTTTTTTTTTTCTGCTTGATCTTTAAGTTTCAATTCCCTGTTTGTCTATTTCTCTTCTCACTTTTCCTTGACATTTCTCAGTCTCTGATAGCTAATCATTGCCAAAAGCTTCAATCAATGGAAAACATAAAACTAGACTTGGAAATGAATATTTCCTTGCTCTCAGGATCTGGACATCTGTCAACAGTAATTATCTTGTGTAAATCATTAAAAATAATTGAGTTGCTAGGAAAAAACTTATTATCACTGTGCCTCCAATCTCACACAAAACAGTGAGCTGGCACTGGACTCATTAGGCTTAAACCGAGACAAAAAGTAACCCAGAATGCTTGCCTCTCGAACTTTAAAGAGGCCCAGGGCGAAGAAATCAAGCCCTACAGTGACTACTGAGCATGGTAGGCTGCAAACCACGGGCTCGCTGGGCTCTGAATGCTTTAAATTGGAAACTTATCAGCACTTAACTAGTAGAAGTAGAGACTCACATATATGGCTTGGTCATGATATAGAAAAGCAGAAATACCATGAGATCTTTTCTGCGTGTTGTTTAAATTTTTACACTTCTTTTATTTTTTATATTTCCATCCCAATTCTCTGGGTTAAAGAACAATAAACTCATCATAAATATATGGAAACCAAAACACATAAAATTCAATCGCTTATGAAAGATCCCACTGTTACTTACGAGCAGAGACTACAGCATAGTCCTTGATCTGTTTTGTTTGTTTGCCTAACATTAAGAAAATTAGTTCAAGCTTAAAAGTTAGATGAGACTACTGAAAAACTGATAAAATCTATGGATCTTCTTCCCAGACAACACAAGTACTGTACATCCACCTAAAACCTGAATAAAATCAGATGAAACGGACCCTAAAGCTGACTCATTAACCTCTCTGAGATCCTGGATAAAGACTCAGAACAACTGACCACAAAGAGATCAGAGCTACTGGCTCCTCTTCCTGCAGTATCTTCATCATACAGTGACAGTCACTGTTTATTAACCTGAACACATTTTCTCATTGAAACAAAAAGCTATACATTAATATTAGCCAAATGCAAAGTTTATCATCATCTGTAAAAGATACAGCTCATATTTCATTATTGTTCTTTTTAAAATGAAAATTGCTGTAGCTCAGGGGGCTCAGCTTGGTGCTCCTTGAAGACTTAGAGGGATGGAACGGTGGGGGTGGGAGGGAGATTCAAGAGGAAGGGGATATGTGTTATACATACAGCTGATTCATGTTCTACAGGAGAAACAAACATTGTTGAGCAATTATATTCCAAAAATAGTTAAAAAAAAAAAAAACTTTGGACAATTCTTCTTCACTTAAAAAAATAAAATGCAAATTGCAATTGTTCATTAGCCCGGTGATTAGTCATGAATTTTCTTTGTGCCTCTCAAAGGTTTTAACTTTTCAGGACCTAGATGTTAAAGAAAGGAAGAAAGTGAGGAAAGAAGAGATGAGAGAGGTAGGGGCAGAGACAGAAAGGAGAGAAGGAGGAAGGAAGGAAGAAGGGAGGGAGGAACTCTTTAGTTCCTATCAATCTTATTACTGCTATCTACCTTTCTTATAACATCAACTTTTTTATTTTCACTTCTGATATATTTTAATAAAATTATCTCTGGGATTCCACTAAGGATATGTCACACACACTTAGAGAAATGCCCCCATGAGCCAGGACCGTGCACCTTCCCTTTAATCACTCTCGCATTCCCCTACCTCTGCTCTCAGAGCCCGCAGACGGGCCACAAGCCTCTTAAACCACTGCCTGCAGACACTGCCGCCGTCGCTCCAAGGCGTCCCCACGCAGAGACGAGTCCCGCACAGGTGTCCTCTGCTGGCCTCAGCACGGCGGCGCCTCCTGATGCTCCTTCGCTCCAAGGCATCCCCACGCAGAGACGAGTCCCGCACAGGTGTCCTCTGCTGGCCTCAGCGCGGCGGCGCCTCCTGATGCTCCTTCGCTCCAAGGCGTCCCCACGCAGAGACGAGTCCCGCACAGGTGTCCTCTGCTGGCCTCAGCGCGGCGGCGCCTCCTGAGGCTCCATCTGCTGACACACAGGTCTACTTGTTCTGCCCCCTTTCCATAGGCTTTCTCACATAGGTGCAAAACATTCCTCTCTCCTTGTTGCTGTTTAATCGCCAAGTCATGTCCAACTCTTTGCGACCCCATGGACTGTAACCACGCAGGCTCCTCTGTCCATGGGATTCTCCAGGCTAGAATACTGGAGTGGGTAGCCATTCCTTCTCCAGGGGATCTTCTCAACCCATGGATGGAATCCTGGTCTCCTACATTGCAGGCAGATTCTTTAACATCTGAACTACCAAGAAAGTCCCAGTATACCTTCTGGAAATGAGAGGACATGTGGAACAAAGAATGAGTCTGCTGAAGATGCTACTCAATGCTCTAGTCCGTGGGAGACCCCCATCAACCCGCAGCTGAGCAGAGACAACAGAGTGGAGGGACAATAAGCCGCTCTGCGCCACGAGCCCAGGAAGTGAGGGCTGCCGTCTCGTGGGTTCAGTCACTGAGCAGAGGAGTGCTTTGTTACTCGGGAATAACCTAACGGATACATCTTTCTTGAGGGGCTCCCCAGGTGGCGCTAGTGGTAAAGAACCCGCCTCCCATTCAAGAGACTCACTTCGATCCCTGGGTCAGGAAGACGCCCTTTATTGCTGTTTAGTTGCCCAGTCGTGTCTGACTGTTTGTGACCCCCATGGACTGCAGCAGGCCAGGCTTCCCTGTCATTCACCATCTCCCGGCATTTGTGCAAACTCAGGTCCATTGAGTCACTGATGCCATCCAATCATCTCATCCTCTGTCATTCCCTTCTCATCCTGCCTTCTTCAATCTTTCCCAGCATCAGGCTCTTCACATCAGCTGGCCAAACTATTGGAGCTTCAGCATCAGTCCTTCCATCGAATATTCAGGGTTGATTTCCTTTAGTATTGACTGGTTTAATCTCCTTGCTGTTCAAGGGATTCTCAGTCTTCTCCAGCATCACAGTTTGAAGGAATCAATTCTTTGGCACTCAACCTTTTTTGTTGTCTAGCTCACAAAAGTACATGACTACTGGAGAAACCATAGCTTTGACTAAACAGATCTTTGTCAGCAAAGTAATGTCTCTGCTTTTTAATACACTGTCTAGAATTGTCATTGCTTTTCTTCCAAGGAGCAAGTGCCTTTTAATTTCATGGCTGCAGTCACCACCTGCAATGATTTTGGAGCCGAAAAAAATAAAGTCTCTCAATGTTTCCACTGTTTCAACATCTATTTGCCATGAAGTGATGGGACCGGATGCCTTGATCTTAGTTTTCTGAATGTTGAGCTTTAAGCCATCTTTTCCACTCTCCTCTTTCACCTTCATCAAGAAGCTCTTTAATTCCTCTTTCAGTTCAGTTCAGTTCAGTTCAGTCACTCAGTCATGTCCGACTCTTTGCGACCCCATGAATCGCAGGATGCCAGGCCTCCCTGTCCATCACCAACTCCAGGAGCTCATTCAGACTCAAGTCCATCGAGTCAGTGATGCCATCCAGCCATCTCATCCTCTGTCATCCCCTTCTCCTCCTGCCCCCAATCCCTCCCAGCATCAGAGTCTTTTCCAATGAGTCAACTCTTCGCATGAGGTGGCCAAAGTATTGGAGTTTCAGCTTTAGCATCATTCCTTCCAAAGAAAGCCCAGGGCTCATCTCCTTCAGAATGGACTGGTTGTATCTCCTTGCAGTCCAAGGGACTCTCAAGAGTCTTCTCCAACACCACACTTCAAAAGCATCAATTCTTCAGCACTCAGCTTTCTTCGCAGTCCAACTCTCACATCCATACATGACCACAGGAAAAACCATAGCCTTGACTAGACGGACCTTTGTTGGCCAAGTAATGTCTCTGCTTTTCAATATGCTGCCTAGGTTGGTCATAACTTTTCTTCCAAGGAGTAAGCGTCTTTTAATTTCATTGCTGCAGTCACCATCTGCAGTGATTTTGGAGCCCAGAAAAATAAAGTCTGACACTGTTTCCACTGTTTCCCCATCTATTTCCCATGAAGTGATGGGACCAGATGCCATGATCTTCGTTTTCTGAATGTTGAGTTTTAAGCCAACTTTTTCACTCTCCTCTTTCACCTTCATCAAGAGGCTTTTTAGTTCTCTTCACTTTCTGCCATAAGGGTGGTGTCATCTGCATATCTGAGGTTATTGATATTTCTTCCTGCAATCTTGATTCCAGGCTGTGACTTCATCCTGACTGGCATTTCATATGATGTACTCTGCATATAAATTAAATCAGCAAGGTGACAATATGCAGCCTTGACAAATTCCTTTCCCAATTTTGAACCAGTCCGTGTTCCATGTCCAGTTCCAGTTGTTGCTTCTTGACCTGCATACAAATTTCTCCAGAGGCAGGTAAGGTGGTCTGGTATTCCCATCTCTTTCAGAATTTTCCACAGCTTGTTGTGATCTACATAGTCAAAGGCTTTAGTGTAGTCAATGAAGCAGAAATAGATGGTTTTCTGGAATTCTCTTGCTTTTTCAATGATTCAGTGGATGTTGGCAATTTGATCTCTGGTTTTTCTGTCTTTTCTGAATACAGCTTGTATATCTGGAAGTTCTCAGTTCACATACTGCTGAAGCCTAGCTTGAAGGATTTTGAGCATTACATTCTAGCATGTGAAATGAGTGCAACTGTGTGGTAGTTGGAACACTCTTTGGAATTGCCCTTCTTTAGGACTGGAATGAAAACTGACCTTTCCAGTCCTGTGGCCACTGCTGAGTGTTCCAGATTTGCTGGCATATTAAGTGCAGCACTTAAACAGCATCATCTTTAAGGATTTTAAATAGCTCAGCTGGAATTCCATCACCTCCACTAGTTCTGTTCGAAGTGATGCTTCCTAAAGCCCACTTGACTTCTCACTCTGGGACGTCTGGCTCCAGGTGAGTGATCACACCATCGTGATTATCTGGGTCGTGACTTCTCACTCCGGGACATCTGGCTCCAGGTGAGTGATCGCACCATTGTGATTATCTGGGTCGTGAAGATCTCTTTTTGTGTTCTTGCCACCTCTTCTTACTATCTTCTGCTTCTGTTAGGTCCGTACCATTTCTGTCCTTTATTGAGCCCATCTTTGCATGATATGTTCCCTTGGCATCTCTAATTTTCTTGAAGAGATCTCTAGTCTTTCCCATTCTATTGTTTTCCTCTATTTCTTTGCACTGTTCACTTAAAAAGTTTCTTATCTCTCCGTGCTATTCTTTGGAACTCTGCATTCACACAGGTATATCTTTCCTTTTCTCCTTTGCCTTTTGCCAGCTACTTTTCTCAGCTCCTTGTAAAGCCTCCTCAGAGAACCATTTTGGCTTTTTGCATTTCTTTTTCTTGTAGATGGTTTTGATCACTGCTTCCTGTACAATGTTACGAACCCCTGTCCATAGTTCTTCAGGCACTGTGTTTATCAGATCTAATTTCTTGAATCTATTTATCTCTTCCACTGTATAATCATAAGGAATTTGATTTAGGTCATACTTGAATGGCCTAGTGGTTTACCCTAAGTTCTTCAATTTAAGTCTGAATTTGGCAATGAGTTCATGATCTGAGCCACAGTCAGCTCCCAGTCTGGTTTTTGCTGACTGTATAGAGTTTCTCCATCTTTGGATACAAAGAATATAATCAATCTGATTTTGGTATTCACACTCTGGTGAAGTCTATTTGTAGAGTCTTCTCTTGTGTTGTTGAAAGAGGGTGCTTTCTATGACCAGTGTTCTCTTGGCAAAACTCGGTTACCCTTTGCCCTGCTTCATTCTGCACTCTGAGGCCAAATTTGCCTGTTACTCCAGGTATCTCTTGACTTCCTACTTTTGCATTGCAGTCCCCTATGATGAAAAGGACATCTTTTTTGGCGTTAGTTCTAGAAGGTCTTACAGGTCTTCATAGAACATTCAACTTTGCTTCTTTAGCATTTGTGGTTGGGCCACAGAAATGGCAACCTGCTGTCCTGGAAAATTCCATGGACAGAGGAGCTTGGCGGGTTACAGTCCTTGGGGCCACAAAGAGTTAGACACAACTAAGCATGTATCTTTCTTTATTCAAATTATTTCTTCTTAAGAGGTTTACATTGCTGAATCAAATACTGTTGAGAGAGCCTAATCCATTAATTTGGCAAGAAGCCGAGGATTCTCTGAGTGTCAACAAGCTGGTTTATGTTGTGACAATCTCGTTATACTTGAATCTGAATTGATGCTTTTTCCTTTTAACTGGGGGTATATCCAAGTTTCTAGTAATTGACTTACCCAAATAATGGTTTACACTTATTTGTAAAACAGTATATGCTGGATGAATTTGCTAATTATTTACATTTTTTGTTTTTCCACAGTTTTTTGAGGTTATCACATAGATGATTCTTTTCCTCACTTAAAAATATTTTCTTTTATATTGTGTCAGCCCTAACCATCTGTCTAAGGTTGTTACATCAATTAGCATTACTATTCTTAAAAGAATAAAACACCTGTGATACCTTTGGCAGAAATGGATTCAATAAAGAAAGAATTAACGAATGCAGCCATCTTTGTCTTTCCACGTGTTGGTACTTAACAGCTAACATTTACTAATCTCTTCCCATGCAGTAGACACTGTGCTATGAATTTTAGGTCCTGGGGATTCTCATTCACTCTTCGTAACAACCGAGTGAAGCAGGTGTTAATCTTTCCCACATGGGAGGGTCTAACGGACAAGGGCCGGATCACAAAGTAAGTGACGAGTTTTGATTCGAGTTTTGTCTAACAAAAGAGCTACAGGAGACGGCTCTCTGATATGTGCCTTCCAACACTGACCTCTCCAGAATCAGACTGGGCTTTTTAGCCACCAGTTGACATGAGTCATCCCTGGGGACCATTTTTGTTTATGGCAAGACCTCTGGACACCTTTCAGATATGAATAGGGTAACAGGGTTTGTTGCCTGCAAAACACGTGGCTTTTTAGACCATGGAGATTATTAGTGGGAGTGGGAGTGTTAATTTGTTCTTTCTATAATATCGTTACTCTACAAACAACCTCAAAAGTTCAGAGGTTTACAAAAGCAAGGCCAGCAGGGGCCCCCTTATTTGCCTAGTCTGAGCTGGGCTCCAGGCTGTGGTTTGGGTTCAGGAATTCTCTGTGTCTTTTCAAGGTCCAGCATGGACTCAGGGCATGGTTTTATTTTTATTTTTTTAAATTTTTGAAATTAATTTATTTTGTATTGAAGGATAAATGCTTTACAGAATTTTGCTGTTTTCCGTCAAACTTCAACATGAATCAGCCATAGGTACACACACATTCCCTCCCTCCTGAAACTCCCCACCATCTCCCTCCACTTTTATTTTTAAATTTTAATTGATTTTAAAATGTTTTATTTTACTTTCAATATTTATTTTATTTTTATGTTGCTGCTTTTCAGTCACTAAGTCATGTCTGACTCTTTGCGACCCCATGGACTACAGCACACCAGCCTCCTCTGTCCTTCACTACCTCCCAGCCTTTGCTCAATTTCATCTCTATTGAGCCTGCGATGCTATCTAACCATCTCATCCTCTGCCACCCTCTTTTCCTTTTGCCTTCCATCTCTCCCAACATCAGGGTTTCTTCCAATGAGTCCACTCTTCACATCAGGTGGCCAAAGTATTGGAGCTTCAGCAATAGTCCTTCCAATGAATATTCAGGGTTGATTTCCTTCAGGATTGACTGGTTTGACCCGCTAGTTCACAGCAAGTTAGAAAGGAAGGTATAGTACAGAGACTCCACATCTCCCCTTCCCCCTACATGCGCATGTCCCCTCATCACCCACATTCCCCACCAGAGGGTACATTTGTTACAGTGACCCTACACTGACACATCAGCTTGCATTTAGCCCAGTGAGGTCCATGTTGGTCTTCAGACCTACAGACTGTGATAATAAATGGATGTTGTTTCAAGCCACTAAATTTGTGCTAATTATTTTGCAGCAGCAGCAGACAACAGCTACACCATCTCATAGTGCTGTGGTGAGAATTCAATGATGTAGAGCTCTAATCTTCAATCCCTGTTAGCTGTATTATTTATGTGTATAACTTCTGGCAATTCCTACTGTTTTAAAACATCCAAACTGAAGTGCAATTTCTCAAACTCTCCTGGCATAAAAATATCATTAGTGCGAGTTTTTTGGGTTCTAGCTAATTGGATATGGTAGCTAACAAGCAGTGAGCTTTCTGTGCTTCTGTACACAAAGCCTTCTGCTGTCTGGCTACCACAGGAAACATGTGGTTACGAATCCAACCGCTGTAACTTCTCATTAAGTTTCCCTGGTTACTGGACATCAGTAAAAGCCTTTGTCTACCTTGAAATGCAAATGTTCCATTTCTCACCAACCAACCGTGCAAGATGAAAAGATCATAAAACATGGTTATAGAATTTAGGAGAAAAGAGACTATTTTCAACACATTCCTTCTACCCTCAAAGCTCTCTTCCTCTTCCCATATGATTCCTCTTTTTTTTGCTTTCTTCTCCAAGAACAGCTTTCCTACCAGAAGCTGATTCAAAGAATGACATATGAGAGGTGAAAAGAAGGATTTGAAAAGTCTACAGTCAGAGCAATATGATTATGAAAAAGAAAAACCCATTATATTGAGTCAGGAAAGGAAAATTTAAGAGCCGAGGATACCCGCAAACTAGGTTATTCTTGCCTTTCTACAAACAGGTGCCTTTCTTCTAAATGTCACAGGAAGCATCACCTCCCTCTCAAACAGATGGGTAATTACATGGGAGAAAGGGTACGGACAGCCACACCGAGGGAAGAAAACTGCTGGTGTGTTGCTTCTTCCCATCCAGCATTTTGCAACCTTGATCAAAAAAAAAACTCCCACCGCTTTGCACTTTTACTGACAGAAGATGGCTTGCTCTTCCGGGGAGCAGGTGTCAGAACAGCTGTGCCAGGCCACGGCACTTCACCCTGCAGCGTCTGGTGTATTTCCTGAACGCCGAGGAGGCCAGACACCCCTGGGTGCTCTGCGAGGGCCAGCAGGCCACACCCTCTCAGCAGACTGCAGTTGTGCTGGGGCTTCCACAGGGCGAGGGAAGGGTACTGTCATACTGCTCCAGCCTGCAGCAGCAACAAAACCAAGGTGGGGCAGGTCTGCTAAGGGCTTTTATTTTCAATCACTCTTACCTGAGGTACCACAGTTTGAGTTCTGGACAAACAATTGCCATGGCAACCATTATCTCCAGTAATTTGTATTCTTTGCTCATTTTTTGTTCCACTTTTGCAAAGCGTCAGTGTCTTCGTGTTCAATTTACTTTTTACCAGTCGGTTCTACTTGCGCATGCAGTGATGCTTAACGTCCCCCATTGCACTGACACTGGCTTTTAATGGGCTGGTGTTTGGCCATCCACAGTGAAGATGGGTTCTTTTGTTAACTGTGAATTAAAATGTACCCACTCACAGATCTGCTTTTATCACTGAAGTTTCCTTCAAAATGATTGAAAAAGATGGGCTGTCTTGAGGCACCATCTCCCAACTCTTTGTAGTTGAGCACTGGTGAACGGGGCTGGCCTGACCTGTATGACTTTTAAAGACGAAATTGAAAGGGGAAGGGATGGGTGCCTGCCTGGATTCCAGTAGCCCTTCCTCTAATCAAAGTACCAGCCTCATGGATTCTCGTCTCTTCCGGCTCTGTACCTGTCTCTCTATCACTTGCATACATAAAAGTGCAACATGCTGAGATTTATCCTTTAAAGGTCTTTAATATCGGCTTTCTTGTACTTTTATGAGAAATTATTACACATTCTTCTAATCCTTTACCGTACCAAAAAGTCACTTTGGTCTTTCTCTGGTGCTGTGATTAGAGCACACGAGAACAAACGTGTAGTTCTTCTCCCGCTGGATAAATTATGGTTCCCAGCCATATATTTCTTTTCCTGACAGCACAATGGATCCAGTTATGTGTTTCCAAAGGCTGTGGCAGAGATGCATGCTTTGGCGAGGGGAGGGTGTGTTGTTTCAGATCAGATCAGATCAGATCAGTCGCTCAGTCGTGTTCGACTCTTTGCAACCCCATGAATCACAGCACGCCAGGCCTCCCTGTCCATCACCAACTCCTGGAGTTCACCCAGACTCACGTCCATCGAGTCAGCGATGTCATCCAGCCATCTCATCCTCTGTCGTCCCCTTCTCCTCCTGAACCCAATCCCTCCCAGCATCAGAGTCTTTTCCAATGAGTCAACTCTTCGCATGAGGTGGCCAAAGTACTGGAGTTTCAGCTTTAGCATCATTCCTTCCAAAGAAATCCCAGGGCTGATCTCCTTCAGAATGGACAGGTTGGATCTCCTTGCAGTCCAAGGGACTCTCAAGAGTCTTCTCCAACACCACACTTCAAAAGCATCAATTCTTCAGCGCTCAGCCTTCTTCACAGTCCAACTCTCACATCCATACATGACCACAGGAAAAACCATAGCCTTGACTAGACGAACCTTTGTTGGCCAGGTAATGTCTCTGCTTTTCAATATGCTATCTAGGTTGGTCATAACTTTCCTTCCAAGGAGTAAACGTCTTTTAATTTCATGGCTGCAGTCACCATCTGTAGTGATTTTGGAGCCCAGAAAAATAAAGTTTGACACTGTTTCCACTGTTTCCCCATCTATTTCCCATGAAGTGGTGGGACCGGATGCCATGATCTTCATTTTCTGAATGTTGAGCTTTAAGCCAACTTTTTCACTCTCCACTTTCACTTTCTTTTTTTTTATTTTATTTTTTTAATTTTATTTTATTTTTAAACTTTACATAATTGTATTAGTTTTGCCAAATATCAAAATGAATCTGGGGAACACATGTATACCTGTGGCGGATCCACTTTCACTTTCATCAAGAGGCTTTTGAGTTCTTCTTCACTTTCTGCCATAAGGGTGGTGTCATCTGCATATCTGAGGTTCTTGATATTTCTCCTGGCAATCTTGATTCCAGTTTGTGTTTCTTCTAGTCCAGCGTTTCTCATGATGCACTCTGCATATAAGTTAAATAAACAGGGTGACAATATACAGCCTTGACGAACTCCTTTTCCTATTTGGAACCAGTCTGTTGTTCCATGTCCAGTTCTAACTGTTGCTTCCTGACCTGCATACAAATTTCTCAAGAGGCAGATCAGGTGGTCTGCTATTCCCATCTCTTTCAGAATTTTCCACAGTTTATTGTGATCCACACCTTGCCAAAAAACAACAAGACTATTATGTGCGAGCTGCAATGCTATGCACTTTATCTAATTTAACCCTTGCAATCTTCATCTTAAATAGGAGGAAAAAAATGTTGGAAAGATTAAATAAGCACTAGTCCAGTTGTTTTCAAACTGGAGCCTCTTCCAGAGTCACCTGGATGGCTTGTTAACACTCAGATTCAACAGGTCTCAGTGGAGCCTGAGAATACATATTTCTAGTGAGTTCCAAGGAAACACTGAGGCAGCTGGGCAAGATGCCACGTATTTAGCAACCCTATGCCACAGCATACTGGATTAAAATATTTGATTTCATTCAAGTGTAATAAGGGTTATAGATTCTACGATTCAGGTATGTTTGGGATTAGGGAGCCTGCACTCTGGTATTCTTGGGCTTCCCTTATGGCTCAGCTGGTAAACAATCTGCCTGCAGTGCGGGAGACATGGATTCAATCCCTGGGTTGGGAAGATCCCCTGGAGAAGGGAAAGGCTACCCACTCCAGTATTCTGGTCTGGAGAATTCCATGGACTGTATAGTCCATGGGATCGCAAAGAGTCAGACAAGACTGAACAACTCATTTCACTTCACTTCAGAGAGCCTGCAGACCCTCCCAGGAGAAACCCATCCAACAGAAATAAAAGGCATGATCAACGGGCTTCAGCATGAACAGTTTCCAAAAGGATAACCTTGAGAAAGGAGTGATGACAGCTCTCAGGTTTGTCTTCCGGTCCAGCCCCAGGGGACTGAGAGCTGTATCCTACAGAAAGTAGGAAGCACCAAGGGAAATCCGCAAGACAGTTCATTGGACCCCAAGAATCCCTTTTTTGGAGTCCTTCTAAACTAGAGTTGAGGAAAAAGGAAGAAAGGTTATTTGCTGTTCACTCAAAGCCTGATACCAGTCTGCTGGACTTCCCTCTATCTCATGATGACACCTTAGGAGCGCACCTCTTCCAGGGTCACTGAGGAAAAGTTACCAGAGAGCCCGCAGGGATGTGTTTTTAAGAGTCGGGCCCGGCAGTGACTTTGCTCATTTCTCCCCCATTAGCCAGAACCCAGTTATAAGACCCTAGGCTGGCTGAAAGGGAGGCTGAGAAAATACACACTAAATGAGAGCTAACAGTCTCAGTCAGAACACCTATGCTAGCTATCCATCCTTGACAGGTCGCCGTGGATTTAAACCCATAGAAAGTAAACGTGTGTTAGTCACTTAGTGGAGTTGGATTATTTGCAACCCCATAGACAGTAGCCTGCCAGGCCCCTCTGTCCATGGAACTCTCCAGGCAAGAATACTGGAGTGGGTTGTCCCTCCCACCTCCAGGGAATCTTCCTAATCGAGGGAACTCAGGTCTCCTGCACTGCAGGTAGATTCTCTACCATTTGAGCCAGCAGGGATGCCCACATATCTCCCTGCCAAACAGGCACCATTTTCTCAGAAACCAGCCCTTTTCTCTACATTCCATTTCTGACTGTAGGTTACCACCTGGTCTCCATTTGGAAACCCTTGACTCCCCTTTCCTCCTCTCCAAGCTCAACCACTTTTTTAAATCCGAGTCGGCCTCCTCCTTCCCATCTTCATCACTGTGCTGCCAGGACACCACCACACTCTCACCTTTGAACTCTGCTCAGTGTTATGTGGCAGCCTGGATGGGATGAGAGTTTGGAGGAGAATGTATACATGTGTATGTCTGAGTCCCTTCAGAGTTCACATGAAACTGTCATAACATTGTTAATTGGCTATACTACAATACTAACTAAAAAGTTTAAAATAAAAAAGGAGAGAGACCAAGGTGCTAACTTTGAGTATGTGATTTGATCTGCTGCTTGCCAGTTTGTTCACTAAACATTTTTTTCCTAAACCCGAGCACTTCAAATCACCTGTGTGCCAAGTTGCTTCAGTCATGTCCAACTCTCTGTGACCCCACGGACTGTACCTGCCAGGCTCCTCTGTTCATGGGATTTTCTAGGCAAGAACACTGGGCTGGGTTGCCATGTCCTTCTCCAATCACCTGGGAAACTTAAAAACTAAATTTCTGCTACCCTTCTCTACAACATGCACACACTGACTGATAGATAAGGCTCCTCAGGGATAAGGTTGGGAGTTTGTTCAGAACGTTTTAAAATTCAGAATCATCTGAGATTCTGGCGTGTCCAATTCACAGACTGAAATTTGAGGAAATGCTATCTAAACGATCAGTACCCCTGGGCCAGTTCCTACCGTGAGACACACTATCTCTGGCGCTGACTGTGCTGAAAAAGAGAAGCTGTCCTCGAGAAAGAAGGGGAACAGCGGTGCCATTAATTCACTATTTGTTCTGGCATCCAAGATGATTCCATTTCACTAAAAAGGTAAAAACATTTGAAAACTTGTAACCAATTAAAGGTATTTATCAAGAATCTCTTTTCTTTATTTTGTTCTCACCAGAGTAGCAATTACTAGGCTAAAATGTGGAAGTGACAGACAGCTGGATAATCCCAAAGGTTTGCTCTTTTTAGAACAAAATCGATCATTATGTAAATTAGCTAGAACTTTCTATTGTAGCTGTTTGTATATTCATCTTATCTCTTTCAAAGAACTGCAAGCTTCTAGACTCCTAGAGCCATGTATTTATTCAGCAAATCCCACTACTTCACTGCAAAATCTTGCTTATAATAGATTAAATAAATGGATAGTGAAGAAAACACTCGAATCACTGCCCCTTTCACATTGAATACGATGCAAGTTATGTCACAAATAGTGACAAAACCCCACAGGGGCCCTGCCTAACGTTCAGGCCTCGCTTCCTACCTCCATTTCTCCTTAGTCAATGCAATGCATTGATTGACTTTACTGTAGTCAGACATCCCAAATTCTTTCCCCAGCTCTTTGCATGACTGGAGTCTTCACATAATTCAAGGCTCAGCTCAAATGGTACCTGCTCAGAGAGTTATACACAAAGCATGGTATCAGAAGCAAACCATGTGTATGATTGCTTCTTATTCCATTAGATTTTATGTCATTGTGAGAAATTACCTTATTCGTTCGCGTGTGCATTTCCTTCTCTTTCCACTAGAATTTCCTTCTCTTTCCTTGCTAGTCCACGGCAGCAAGGACTTCACCTGCCACATGATGCATGTACACATGCATGCAGGGCTTCACATTCTACGACTGCACGAGTCCACACACCAGCAGAAAACACAAGGCTCTCTCTGGAGAGTTTAATCAGTGATTTCTTTACTAAGTTGTGGGCAGGGAATGGGCTTTCCCAGGTGGTGCGAGTGGTAAAGAATCCACCTGCCAATGCAGGTTAGACGTAAGAGTCTTGGGTTCGATCCATGGGTCAAGAAGGTCCCCTGGAGGAGTGCACGGCAACCCTCTCCAGTAATCTTGCCTGGCGTCCATAAGGTCACACAGAGTCGTACACAACTGAAGCAACTTAGCACACATGCACAGGCAGTGGGTAAGAAAAGTGCACTATTCCAGGGCAAGTTAAAACAGGAGTTATCCAAGGCCAGAACAAATGGAGGGAGCGAGGAAATGGATACAAAACCCAGACAGAGAATCATGGAAGGAAGACTCTCTTGATAGGAACACGACAACAAAGCCATGCAGGGACTAAGGAAAAGTGGTGCTGGGACCACCCGCCTCTCCTTCCCTGTTAACATTTCTTAGCTTCTCCATTAGCTGAACTAAAAAGAAGGGTGTGTGTGTATGCACGTGTGTGTGCATGTGTGTGCACGTGTGCATGTGTGCACATGTGTGCACACGTGTGTGTGCATGTGTGTGCGTGTGTGCACGTGTGTGGGTGCATGCATGTGCATGTGTATGCATGTGTGCGTGCACGTGTGTGTGCGGGTGTGTGCGCGCATGTGTGTGAGCATGTGTGCATGTGTGTGTACGTGTGCGTGTGTTCGCACATGTGTGTGCGCATGTGTTTGCCTGTGTGCGCGTGCACATGTGCGTGTGTGTGCACACGTGTGTGTGTGTGCACGCTTGTGTGTGTGCGCACATGGATTCAGTCGTGTCCAGCTCTTTGTGGCTTCATGGATTGTCGTCTGCCAGGCTCCTCTGTCACGGAATTTTCCAGGCAAGAATGCTGGAGCAGGTTGCCATTTCCTACTCCAGGAGATCTTCCTGACCCGGGGACTGAACCCAAGTCTCCTGGGTCTGCCGCGTGGGCAGGCGGATTTTTTCTTACCACTGAGCCCCCTGGGAAGCCCCAAAAGAAGGCACAAGACAAGAAACATATATTTTATAACTCCTCGTTTTGAGGCCATTCTAGATTCACACACAGTTGTAAAAAATAATACAAAGAACCAGGTACACCTGACCCGGTTTTCCCAATGATAAAATTTTGCAAAAGTCTGGTATTGATACATCAAACAGTGCGTCATATGGATATAGTCAGGATTCAGAACATCTTCACCACTACAAAGAGGCCTAATGTTGCTTTTTTATATTCATGTCTATTTCCTTTCCACTCAAGCCATTCACCCTTGCATGCACGCTCACTCAGTCATTTCCAACTCTTGGTGACCCCATAGACTGCAGCCTGTCTGACTCCTCTGTCCATGGGATTTTTCCAAGCAAGAATACTGGAGTGGGTTGCCATTTCTTCCTCCAGGAGATCTCCTGGACCCAGGGATTGAACCGTGTCTCCTACATTGTCAGGGATCCTTTACTACGGAGCCTCCTGGGAAGCCCGCATTAAGCCCTGGAAACTAGTAATTTGTTCTCTATTTATGTATGATTGCTATTTCAAGAATGATATAGAAATAGAATCACATTATACCTAACCATTTGGGATTGGCTTTTTCACTCAGCATAATTCTCTGGAGATTCATCCCGGTTACTGTGTGTGACTAGTCAACTTCTTTTTATTACTGCATATTCCATGCTATGGGAGTTTTTCAGTCTGTTTAACCATTCATCCATTGAAGGACATCTGTGGTGCTTCCAGTTTTAGACTATTACAAATAAAACTGTTACAAACATTTGTGTATAAATTTTTGTGTGAACATACGTGATCATTTCTCTGCAGTTGTTGGGCTGTATGACAGTCTGTACTTTGTATTTTTTAAGCAAATGCTGGCCTTTGTTCTTGTTATGTCCATACCAAGTGCGGCCATTCATTCCACCAGCAATGAGTGAATAACATAGTATCTCCACATCCTCACCAGCATTTACTCAGAGCTGTGTTTTATTCTGCTGCTGCTAAGTCACTTCAGTCGTGTCCGACTCTGTGTGACCCCATAGACCACAGGCCACCAGGCCCCACCGTCCCTGGGATTCTCCAGGCAAGAACACTGGAGTGAGTTGCCATTTCCTTCTCCAATGCATGACAGTGAAAAGTGAAAGTGAAGTCGCTCAGTCGTGTCCAACTCTTTGCGACCCCATGGACTGCAGCCTATCAGGCTCCTCTGTCCATGGGATTTTCCAGGCAAGAGTACTGGAGTGGATTGCCATTGCCTTCTCCATGTTTTATTCTGAGATATATATATATAGAGAGAGTGATATTTCACTAGGATAATAGTCTGTATTACCCTAATGGCTAGTAAAGTTGAACATGTTTTCGTGTGTTTATTTGTCTATTCTCTTCAGAGAAAAGTCTCCATGTCTCTTGTCCACTTTCTAATGGGTTTATTTTTTAATGCTGAAGTTTCAAGAGTTCTTTATGTATTCCAGATACTAGTGTTTTGTCAATATGTAATTTATCAGAGTTAGTAAACACTTTTTTATACATTGCTTTTTATCCTTTTAACAGGAGATTTCACAAGATTTTTTAAAAATTTTTACAAAGTTCAATTTATCATTTTTTTTCCTTTTAGGAAGTATACTTTTGGTGTCTACTAAAAAAAAAAAAAAAAAAAAAAAACTTTGCCTAGTCTTATTCACAAGGATTTTCTATTTTTTTCCTAAGAAAGAAAGTACATTCATTGTAAGTCTGGTCTATGAGGCGAAAGGAAACCCATGGAACTCACTACCCTGTTGCTTTTCCTAGCTAAGTTCATTAGTTAATGTGTTTTTTTATCCACTTTTCAGATTCTTCTCTCATTTATTTTACATAAAATGTTCAGAGTTTTCAGAGTGGTTAGCCTGAGAAATAAGAAAAAGTATGTCTACTCCATCTCCTTAGGAACAGAAGTCCAAGAAAGACTTATGTAACCAAATGTCATTTCTTTAAGGACAGAGCAAAGTTGAGAATTAATACGGAAAGAAAAATAAAGGTTTAAAACTAAGACAGAACATGTATCCATTTAGGCTCCTTGAAGTTTCACTTACTTGTTTTTCTAAAGAAAAACAAACACACACACATTAAATATAGTTTTCTAATTAAAAACATTTTAGTCATAGTTACACAAACTATAATCATATAAGGTTGTGCTCTGTATTCTACTTTATGATGCTCTTTGTTTTAAAAAAATGTTTTTGTGGTTTCTCCATCATTTAGAGATGCTTAAACAGTTTTTCAAAGAAAAGAAACAACTAATTATGACTAAAAAATCTCAAATCGTATGAAAAACTGTCAGAAAATAACCAATATCCTTGTATTAATGAAAATTCTCTATTTTTCCTGTCGTTATATGCTTGTATATGGTAGAATATCTAACTTAATTGCTTGCAGACATTTTGGACCCAAGACAGAGACATGATTATTTGAAGCAGATAAATTGTTGTTGGATTCTACCCAAAGATCTATTTTCCCACTGATTTTTTCCCTAAAAGCTTTACTTCTTATTACAATATCTGTTTTAACTTTGTCCCATAAATATACATTGTGCACAAGTAATAATATCCGAAGTCACAGATGAGGGGAAATTGGAAGTCAGGTCCTGCCACACAAACTGGAAAGCACCACTCAATATCCTTCCCAAAGGAGAGAAGACAGAGGTACCCTTTGGATGATTTTTTGACAATACTCTTGACCATGTAACAATAGAGGGATACTTCGCAAACTGTAACTAATTTGTTGCATTCCATTTCACACACTGTGTGTGTGTGTGTATATATATATATATATATTGTGTGTGTATCCCTTTGCAGAAAGTATGCATTTTCTATTATCAATAGATGTGAGAAAACATACATTTTTTTAATGATGTGAGAAAACATCTTTTTTTTTAAAACAATGGTTTGTATTCTTGATGACAATTCAAACCCAAGGCATTTTCTACTCATAAATTTCATTGGGCTAACAAAGAAGTAGTGGAAAAAGTCAGTGGTAATAAATTCTTATTATCCTACCTGGTCCTTCTCAGAGATAGCACTGATCTGGGCTAGAAAAATCTCAATAATGAGGTAACATGTAAGCTTCTAACTCCCTCTAATCATTATAAAATGAGCTTTTAAAGAAAACAATGGATATTTTGTATTAGCTAAAATATATTTCCAAGCATTTTTACTGACTTAATTCTATTCATAAAACAATGAGATAATTCATTTAAAACTCATCTTTAGACTGACAAATTCTAGGGAAGCTAGTGATTCTTTTTTTCTAATATAAAACATGATAAAGTTGAACTGCATCAATTACTTATTTTTCCTTGTTAAACACATTGAGGTGCAGCTGACAGACAGTGAGATACACTTGTTGTGTACTCTGGCTGGTTTTGACACGCGTGCACAACTGTAAGAACAGACGAGCTCCTCGTCATGTCCAACAGCCGTGCCTCTCAGTAATCCTGCTCTCCTACGCCTCTTACTGCTGCACCTGCTACTAATCCACTAATCCCTGTAGGTTAATCTATCTTTTGTGATATTTGATATAAATGGAATCATTCAATAAGCATCTTTTGTCTGACTTATTTAGTTTGGAATTATTATTTGAGATGCATCCCTGTTGTAGCAATGCCAGTAGTCCATTCCTTTTTACTGTTGAGTAATATTCCATTTTGTAGACATACCATAGTTTGTTTAGCTGTTTGCATATTGGTGGACATTTGTTTGTCTCCAGTTTTTCACAATTAAATATAAAGCTGCTACAAGCGTTTATGTACAAGCATTTGCACCAGCACGTGATTTAATTCCTCTCGGTTTGCATGTGGGAGTAGACAGATACTTTTCAAAGCTGTCGCACTATTTCACATGCTCATGAACAGTGCATGAGAGCTCCATGTCCTTGTGATGTTAGATACAAAAGTTCTAGATAAAATGTCAGTAATTAAATAATATATGAAAAGCATATGACAAGGCTGTTTATTGTCACTCTGATTATTTAACTTACATGCAGAGCACATCATCAGAAATGCTGGGCTGGAAGAATTATAAGCTGGAATCAAGACTGCCAGGAGAAATATCAACAACCCCACATATGTGAATGATACCACTGTAATGGCAGAAAGCAAAGAGGAACTCAAGAACGTCTTGATGATGGTGAAGGAGGAGAGTGAAAAACCCAGCTTAAAACTAAATTTAAAAAAAACTAAGACCATGGCAACTGGTCCCACCACTTCATGGCAGACAGAAGGGCAATGGCGGAAGCAGTGACAGATTTCCTCTCCTTGGGCTCTAAAATCACTGTGAATGGTGACGACAGCCGTGAAATTAAAAGACGTTGCTTCTTGGCAGGAAAGCTATGACAAACCTAGACAGTGTGTAAGAAAGCAAAGACATCACCTCGCCAGCAAAGGTCCATGTAGTCAAGGTTACAGTCTTTTCAGTAGTCGTGCATGATTTGAGAGCAGGACAATAAAGAAGGCAGAGTGCCAAAGAACTGATGCTTTCAAACTGTGGTTCTGGAGAAGACTCTTGAGAGTCCCTTGGACTGCAAGGAGATTAAACCAGTCAATCTTAGAGGAAATCGACCCTGAATACTCACTGGAAGGACAGATGCTGAAGCTCCAATACTTCGCCCACCTGATGTGAAGAGCCAACTCATTGGAAAAGATTCTGATGCTGGGAAAGATTGAAGGCAGAAGGAGAAGAGGGTGACAGAGGATGAGATAGTTGGATAGCATTACCAATGCAATGGACATGAACTTGGGCAAACTCTGGGAGACGCTAAGGGACAGGGAGGCCTGGCGTGCTACAGTCCATGGTGTTGTGAAGAGTCAGACATGATCTGGCAACTGAACAACAACAACAAATCAAGTCCAACAATATCGAAAAGCATAATCCATCACATCCAAATTGAGTTCATCCCAGAAATGCAAGTTTCGTTTAGCAATGGAAATCCATCAACATAATTCACCTAGCTAATTTATTTATCCAGCAACTATTTAATGAATACCTGCCCCATCCCTGAAACTGCAGTAGATTTTGGAGACAGCAGTTTAAAAAGTCATTCAAAAATGTAGGCTTTGCAGAGGTCAAAATACAGCATAGTCAAACACATACTGACAAGAGAAACAGAGCGTATGTCAAATGATAATTCCTGTGAATACAAACGTGACAAGGATGGAAGGCGGAGGGAGTGGTCATGCATTTAGATGGAGTGGTCACTTCTACTCAATGGCTTCCATCTAGATGCATTTGGTTTAATGGTGACTAGGACTTGCCTGGTTCTGAAGGGTTTAGCCCACTTTCTAAAATCCTTAAACACTATCCCCTGCCTCCTAACCAATCAGTTAACTAAGTAAAAGTCCTTAAACAAAGTGGAAAAGCGCAGAGATACTGGCTCTGTGGTCACATACAGTTGTTCATCAATCACTTACTGAGTGACTAGAAGGGTAAGTCATTTAATCAACCCAAGCGTTAATTTCCATATCCATAAAATGAAGCTAAGTTCTTCATGGTTACTGTAAAGCCTAGGTACAAAATATTGATGAAAGGATTAAAAGATTAAATGATAGTAAATAACTAGCAAAACTGTGGTTTAATTGACTGTCTTTTCCTTTTAGAATTAAACACACTAGATTTTTTTTTTTTGAAGATTCACAACTTTTACTGGATAAAAATGTAGCTTATTGTTTCAAGATATTGACTTGTTTTCATAGTATCCATTAAATTCTGAAGAAAAAAGAATTTATTCTGAGCAAAGCTAAAAATCATTAGAAACTTGGGAAATATATTATTTGCATCTAAAACCAAGAACCATCCCATCAGCAGGATTCACTTCATACTTACTTCACAACAACTTCAATGGGTTTAACAGATGAACTTCAAGGGCAGAAACACACTTAAAATATTCTCAAGCAAGCTTTGATCCAAAAGGAAAAAAAAAGTGTACTGAAATGGTTTTTGGATAATTGATACAAATTAAACTAAGCTTTCAGTCAATACTGTAATTACCAGGGTAATGAACGGTGAAAAAAAGAATATCAGTTGGTGCATATAAATTCAAGTTAAGTTTCATAGTGAGGCTCAGAACTACATCTATTCACCTGTCAGAGAAAATGTAGATAGAACATCTTACCTCATCAGTCCTTTATATCTTAACTTCTATGATCCAAAGTCCCAATTCTACTTTATGTAATTTTTATCATTCTTCCACTTTCAGTAAAAAGGACTCAGTTAACCGTTAAAGACGTACTCTTGTGTTATATGTTATAGTTTTGAAATTTTAAAAATTGCACATGGTTTGTATTATTCTTTATAATAATGGTCAATTTAACTTTTAAAAATATACTGTGAATTTCCATTAGTTTTTATTATTTTTCCCCGTGATTTGTGAATCTTTTAAATTTACTTTATTAATTGTCATGTCTATCATGTAATGCCATTTCAGTTTTCCTTTAAAATGTTTAGATTTTTTCTGATCAATATTTAATAGTATGCATATATATGTGTGTGTGTGTGTATATATATATATATATATATATATATATATATAAAGGATGAAATAGTACACAGACACACATATATATGCCAGAATCCTGGCATGGGTTGCCATTCCCTCCCCCAGGGGATCTTCCTGACCCAGGGATCAAATCCAAGTCTCCTACACTGCAGGTATACTCTCCACCATCTGAGCCCCCAGGGCAGCCCAATATAATACAAATACCCCCTGGGTTTGTGTCTGTCTCACAAATCCATGAGAAGGAAAATTACTTGAGAGAACCATTTTTTATTCACTTAATCTATTTTATTTCTAGCACATAGAAAAAATCCTAGCCAGTAATTGTTTTATAAGATTTAAAGATCCTTTTGAGGGAGGGACACGGCACACTAACACTTGGATGGATGAAATCAGGACTCTGCTACCTACAGCTATGGGAAATAAGCCTTCCAGGCAGAGCCATGCAAGGAGTTCCCCTTGGGACTGGGAGCTAGAGAGCTGGAGCTAGAGTGGACAGCTTCCTTATAACAAGCAGGGTGAGGCCAGCCAGGCTCTGTGACTGCCCTGTGGACTGGCTTCTCTGGATAATTTTAAAGACTCTGAGGCAGAGGGCCCATCCCGTTGTTCCGCTGGGGAGATTAGGGCTGGGACATAGTGCCTGGGGAGGGTGGGAGCTCGATAAGACAAGAAGGTGTTCAGTTCAGCTCAGTTCAGTTGCTCAGTCGTGTCCGACTCTTTGCGACCCCATGAAACGTAGCACCCCAGGCCTCCCTGTCCATCACCAGCTCCCGGAGTTCACCCAGACTCACGTCTATCGAGTCAGTGATGCCATCCAGCCATCTCATCCCCTTCTCCTCCTGCCCCCAGTCCCTCCCAGCATCAGAGTCTTTTCCAATGAGTCAACTCTTCGCATGAGCTGGCCAAAGTACTGGAGTTTCAGCTTTAGCATCAGTCCTTCCAAAGAAAGCCCAGGGCTCATCTCCTTCAGAATGGACTGGTTGGATCTCCTTGCAGTCCAAGGGACTCTCAAGAGTCTTCTCCAACACCACACTTCAAAAGCATCAATTCTTTGGCGCTCAGCTTTCTTTATAGTCCAACTCTCACATCCATACATGATCACTGGAAAAACCATAGCCTTGACTAGACGGACCTTTGTTGGCAAAGTAATGTCTCTGCTTTTCAATATGCTATCTAGGTTGGTCATAACTTTCCTTCCAAGGAGCAAGTGTCTTTTAATTTCATGGCTGCAGTCACCATCTGCAGTGATTTTGGAGCCCAAAAAAATAAAGTCTAACACTGTTTCTACTGTTTCCCCATCTATTTCCCTTGAAGTGATGGGACCAGATGCCATGATCTTCGTTTTCTGAATGTTGAGCTTTAAACCAACTTTTTCACTCTCCTCTTTCACTTTCATCAAGAGGCTTTTGAGTTACTCTTCACTTTCTGCCTTAAGGGTGGTGTCATCTGCATATCTGAGGTTATTGCTATTTCTTCCGGCAATCTTGATTCCAGCTTGTGCTTCTTCCAGCCCAGCGTTTCTCATGATGTACTCTGCACATAAGTTAAATAAGCAAGGTGACAATATACAGCCTTGACGTACTCCTTTTCCTATTTGGAACCAGTCTGTTGTTCCATGTCCAGTTCTAACTGTTGCTTCCTGATTATGTCTCCTTAATCAGCTGCTCAAGGAAGAAAACTGACCAGTGTCTAGCCACTGCCTTCGAACTGGATCAAAATTAAAAAATTTTTAACATAATTTTAATTATATTACAGTAGTAAATGTTCAATATATATTTGCTGAATGAGTTGTTTAAAGTTGAAAATTATGGTACACTTTTGAAATCGAAAAGTTTGTCTTGTTTTATATGTTTTAGGGCATAAATAAAGCCTTGTAGATATGATTAGAATGAACATCACAACTTTATGCAATATACTTACACATTCTTAGTTTTCACATATAAACATCCTCCTATGTCCACTGTCTCAGATGGAATTTAGAAAAATTTCCTTGAGTGTCAAATGTTCCTTTCAAAAGTTGTTTTGAACTGAAATTCATTTGTTAATTGATTAAGGAGAATTATTAGTCATGATATTGAGACTCTCAACTTCAAAAACGGTATGTGTACCAGTAGCTACTGCTGTGTAACAGATCAATCCAAAATTGGTGCCTTTAAACAACAATAGTGCATTATTTCTCTTAACTATGTTTTGGATGAGCACAACTGGTGGTTGTTTTATTCCATACAGCATCTTCGGGGGTTTCGCACAGTCTGCGTTCAGCAGGAAACCTCACATCACTGCTATGTCTGCCACTTAATGATGGCTCCCAGCTAGAAACTCAGGTCATTCTCCAGAAGGTTCTTCATTCCCCAGCACCTCTTCTCCACATGTCCTCACCAAAACATAGCACAGACTTTGTTATACAACAGCTGGCTTGCAAGAGGACAAGCCCTAATGCATAAAACATTGCATCAGGGTCAAACTTCCTGCTAGCTCATTGGCCAAATCATGTCACATGACCAAACTCCAAGTCACGGTGATGAACAAAAAGATGACTTGAGAAGGAAGAGTAGTAAGATCCCACTGCATATGAGCATAGATATTCAGGAGGAACTTCTGGGCATTAAACAGTCTAACATGGTGGTTCCTTTGACTAAAAATTATTCACATACCTTCCAAAACCAAACTGTACCAATAACCCAGAACTTCCAACACTCTCATCTCTGTTACAGAATCAGTCTCAGGCTCAATCTTGAATCCAGGTTGTCATTTAAATTAAGTACAGATAGAAATGAATTTCCAGAGGTGCAGATTCTCTTGATCCAGAGGTCTGTTAACTAAAAAAGACCGTGTGTCTCAAACACTTAAAATACAATGTAACAGTATATATTCTCATTGAAAATGGGGCAATGTGGTGAATAAACAGTAGTTACTAATCCATAACAATTTTGAAATCCACTAGTCACATGCCACTGATTTCCCATACTCCGGGTTCAGCTTTCACTCAGATTTCCTGTTTTGATTGGGAATATATTTCTTAAAGGGAAACAACAAGCACCAACCATCAAGGGGAAATTAAGAACGTACATTCATGAGAAGGAACATCATTTAAAAATCAGTCTATAGAGAGGGCAGAGTTATTGGTGATTTACAGAACCGGAGAAGGGTTCATATCCAGGTTACATGAAAAATACCTCCTACAGACCAATAAGTAAGAAGACAACCCAGTAGATATACGGAAGAGAGAAACAGTTCAAAAACAGAGGAACTCAAAATGGCCAAAAACAAACAAAAAAACAAAGAAAAGTAATATACATATATACAATTAATAATCAACAAATGAACTTTTAAAATGTATTTATTTAATTGGAGGATAATTTCTTTACCATATTGTGGTGGCTGCTGCCATACACTGGCATGCATCACCCACAGGTGCACACACACACAGTGAACTATCAGCATCAAATCACCGCAACGGCTGATACAGAACAGACTGACAAGGGCGCCCAGCTTCAGTCAGCAAGGCGAAAATCTGCTGCACACCATAGCGCCCATACTCAGTAATGCTGTAGCGTGTTCTTAAAATCCTCTGAGTGTTAATCTTACCTTCAGCACTCTTATCACAAAAAAGTAAATAAAGAGGGAGGAAGGAAGCTTCAACAGGAAGAGGAGACGTGTATGTCACTGATAGCTGGTTTCATGGATGTGAAAGTCGCCCGACTCTCACACACACATCATGTGCGACTCTTTGCGAGTCCATGCGATTCTCCAGGCCAGAGTACTGGAGTGGGCAGCTTTTCCCTTCTCCAGAGGATCTCCCCAACCCAGGGGTCAAATCCAGGCCTCCTACACTGCAGGCGGATCCTTTCCAGCTGAGCCATCAGGAAGCCCTCATGGATGTATACGCACCTCCGAACTTGTCCAGGTGTATATATCAAATATGTAAACATGTAGAATACCTCTGCATCATCCATTGAAATTGAAAATATCCGTATTCCTGTTGTTGTTGTTTAGTTGCTAAGTCGTGTGTGACTCTTTTGACACCCCATGGTCTGTAGCTTGCTGGTTTCCTCTGTCCATGGGACTCTCCAGGCAAGAATACTGGAATGGGTTGCCATTCCCTTCTCCAGGGGATCTTCTCAACTCAGGGATCAAAACTGGGTCTCCTTCAACTCCTGCACTGCAGGCAGATTCTTTACCCCTGAGCCACAGGGCTTTGGAGTTGGGTAAAATCTTCAATCCAGACCCTCCATCCTCATGCTACTAGCCAGAAATACCAATGCTTTCATGGTACTTCAGGCAAATACAACAAGCCCTCCTCCTCATCTAGTGCCAGACAGCTAGGGCACAGGTGCCTTGGAACAACAGCTCTACCACTCTCTTCTCAAGTTTCCGAAGAGTCCATTTCCAAGCATCCACTCACTACTTTAATTTCACATTTATTTACTGAAGAAACTTAAAGTGTGAAAAAAAAACTATTTCCTTATACAATTAAAAGAATATAAAATAAAGTAACAATTGGGATATTTTGCCATCAAGCTGGCAAAAAAACAAAGATCAAAAATTCTCAGCATTAGCAAAGCTGTGTAAACTGGCTATTCTGATAACAAAAGAGCCACTACGAACAGTAAAGCCCTTCTGGGAGGCAATGTGGAGTAACTAATAGGCTTCCCAGGAGGCACCAGTGGTAAAGAACCCACCTGTCAATTCAGGAGACATAAGAGGCTTGGGTTTGACCCCTGTATCAGGAAGACCTGCTGGTGGAGGGCATAGCATCCCATCCAGTATTCTTGTCTGGGAAATCCCATGGACAGAGGAGCCTGGTGGGCTACAGTCCATGGGGTCACATAGAGTTGGACATGACTGAAGCAACTTAGCAACACAAACAGAGTAACTGACAAAACTCCTTCCACAGTAACACTGTTTCTAAAAGTCACTTCTAAGGCACACAGCACAGGTGTGCAGAGGGCTCACCACTGTCAGCTGCGTGGGGTACAAACGTCTCTGAGCGCGCACCGAAGATGCTATCATGAGTGAGGCAGGCACTGCCCCATCCTCATGGCACAGGTGAGGAAAGTGGGCACAGAGGTACGAAGCGGCTCATCTTAGGGTTCACAGTTACTATTACAGCACCACTTGAAACACTGAAACAGGCCTCTCCTGGTGGCACAGTGGATAAGAGTCTGTCTACCAAGGCAGGGACACAAGTTTGATCCCCGGTCCAGGAAGACTCCACATGCCACATGCCACATGCCACATGCCTAGGTCCGTGTGCCACAACTACTGAGCCCAAATACCCTAGAGCCCACGTGCTGCAACTCCTGACGCCTGTGTGCCGAGAGCCCACGCTCTGCAACAAGAGGAGCAAGGAGAGAAAGGAGATTTAAAAATAAAATACGCATGAATGCTGCAAAGAAGCTAAATGTCCATTTACAGAGATGGTTAAACAGTATCTCCTCCAGAATGCCATAGAGCTTCTACAACTGGTGAGCCTGACCTCGAGGAACTAACCTGAACAGATTTTCAACACAAGATAGGCTACAGAGACTTGTTTATAATACCGTCCCATGTATGACGTGTGTGTATGTGGTATCTCCATCTCCCTCAGCGTGTACACACAAGAGAAGTGGCAGGCACTTCAGAGACACTAAGAGTGGTTATCTGGGGTGGAGGGGAGAATTCAGAAGGATGACCTTTGGATGGGAGATCACCTGTTTGACTATATCCATATACAGCAATGTTGCAATCTTAATTTAATGATAGAGTTGCATTCATTTACAACTTTTACATTGAAGTAAAAATAAAGCAAAACAAATCTAAGTTAAATTGTGGTATCTTTTCAAGCATCTTATCCTCTAAGCCTAAATCCATTGTTTGCAGAGATTCTGAATAGACTGTACTTTGAAGCTGCAATCTGTTCTTCCACACGTGGAATTCGGAATCCCCCATGTTTGCGTCTTCAGTCTTTGAAGTAAACTCTTTGACATTCTGGGCCACCGAGGGATGGATACAAGAGAGAACACAGAGCCCCCTTTCACTTCTTTCCTTCCATCTGTGAATCAGGAAAAGGGCAGGGGGCACTGCAGCTTGGGGACCACGTGACCCAGATCCCACAGCAGCAAAGCTCCTCTCTACTGGGCCATCTGTCAGTCTGCTCCTATAACATCTGCTGGGGCACAAGTCTCGTTTACTCTCAGAAATAATCATTCCTGTTTACAAATGACATATTTTACCACTCACCTGTAGAACCCTGCTTACGCACTGTTCCAACTCACAAACTATGAATCTGAAAGGCAACTTTCCATAAATGTAAAATGGTTACCCTTCCCCTAGTTCCCTCTCTGTGGCAAAGAGTATTTCTACCTTATATTTAACAACAAACATGGCAAGTCAAAGCAGCCGGTTATCATGGAAATAGTCTTGAGAATTTTCTAAGACTGGCTCCCCAGAGCAGGACATTTTGAACAAAGTGAAGCAAAACACTTTAGAACAGAGGTTAAACAGGTTTCATCACAATGGTAGTCGTACAGTTGTGAAGTGAATAGGAAAAAGCTGAAACTGTAGAGAAGTGAGGAAATAAACATGAAGAGTCCTAAGATCCTTCTTTATGCTGTGTCTACCATCAGGCAAGGAAAGGAGAGGGAACTGGAGTTGAAAGGCAGGCACTGTATTTTAAGGAATATTATTTTACATGTTTATAAGCTCGTAAATGCCACATTAACTGACATAAAGAGGCATGCTTTGTGAGATTCTTATTTGAGCAGATCTTCTTTTCTTTCATGAAGATGCCCTAGAACTCCTAATGGCTAGGTAGTGAGAGCTGGAGAAGAGCATGCTCCTAAAATAAATACCAAGGGAGAAGGGACAAAGTCCACAGAGAACTTCTCAGAAGTAACCATGAAATTAACAGATGCTTACTCCTTGGAAGAAAGCTATGACAGACCAGACAGCATATTAAAAAGCAGAGACGTCATTTTGCTGACAAAGGTCTGAATAGTTAAAACCATGGGTTTTCCAGTAGTCAAATACACATGTGAAAGCTGGACCGTGAAGAAGGCTGAGTACAGTCTTCAGTTCTTATTGATGCTTTTGAACTGTGGTGCTGGAGAAGATTTTTGAGAGGCCGTTGTACTTCAAGAAGATCAAACCAGTCAATCCTAAGGAATCAACCATGAATATTCATTGGAAGGGCTGATGCTGAAGTTGAAGCTCCTATACTTTGACTATCTGATGCAAAGAGCCAACTCATTGGAGAAGACCCTGATGCAGGGAAAGATGGAAGGCAGGAGGAGAAGGGGACAACAGAGGATGAGATGGATGGATGGCATCATCGACTCAATGGAAATGTGTTTGAGCAAACACCGGGAGATGGTGAAGGAAGGAGAGCCGGGCGTGCTACAGTCCAGGGGTTGTTCCAAAAGAGCTGGACAGGACTGAGTAACTGAACAGCAACAACAACCCTTCACTTTACCTGAATTGGATCTGAAATTCTAAGATACAGCTTGAATTTTTGGATGTCTGTATGAACCAGAGGAAACAAATTACACTTGGAAATGATGATTCAAGAGAAAATTCAGACCTTCCTGTCTTACTTAACCTTTCATCTATGTAAATGGATATCATACACACGCACACACATACATGAATGTGCGTTATACGTCAGTTGTTTGGCTAGATATGCAGAGAGATAGATAGGATCTAAAATAGGGAAAAAGAAAAACAGAAAAATATATACAAAATTATGAAGCAAAGAAAGGATATACTTTAATTCTTTCAAAAATATACACCTTCAGACTCCCCTGGTGGCTCGGTGGTAAAGAATCTGCCTGACAAGGCAGGAGACATGGGTTTGATCCCTGGTCTGGGAGGACGCCACGTGTCGCAGAGCAGCTAAGCCTGGGAACCCCACCTGTTGAGGCCACATCTGCTTGAGCCTGTATTCAACAAGAGAAGCCCTGCAGTGAGGAGTCATCACACCGGAGCGGGGAGAAGCACCCACCTGATGCAACTAGAGAAAAGCCCACACAGCAACAAAGACCCAGCGCAGTCAAAATAAAGAATCCTATACAAAAAGCGGGTTTCCCCGGTGGCTCAGGTGGTAAATTTCTCAGTTCACATACTGTCGAAGCCTAGCTTGGAGAATTAGGAGCACTACTTTGCAAGCATGTGAGATGAGTGCAATTGTGCAGTAGTTTGAGAAGGAAATGGCAGCCCACTCCAGTACCCTTGCCTGGAAAATCCCACAGATGGAGGAGCCTGGTAGGCTGCAATCCATGGGGTCGCAAAGAGTCAGACACGACTGAGTGACTTTACTTTGAACATTCTTTGGCATTGCCTTTCTTTTGGATTGGAATGAAACTGACCTTTTCCAGTCTGACCACTGCTGAGTTCTCAAAATTTGCTGGCATACTGAGTGCAGCACTTTCACAGCATCATCTTTTAGGGTTTGAAATCACTCAGCTGGAATTCCATCACCTCCAAGAGCTTTGTTTGTAGTGATACTTGACTTAGCACTCCAGAATGTCTGGCTCTAGGTGAGTGATCACAACGTCATGGATTAAGATCTTTTTGTGCAACTCTTATGTGTATTCTTGCCACCTCTTCTCAATATCTTCTGCTTCTGTTAGGTCCATACCACTTCTGTCCTTTATTGTGCCCATCTTTGCATGAAAAGTTCCTTTGGTATCACTAATTTTCTTGAAGAGATCTCTACTCTTTCCCATTCTACTGTTTTCCTCTATTTCTTTGCATTGATCACTGAGGAAGGCTTTCTTATCTCTCTTTGCTATTCTTTGGAACTCTGCATTCAGATTGGTATATCTTTCCTTTTCTCCTTTGCTTTTCACTTCTCTTCTTTTCACAGCTATTTGTAAGGCCTCCTCAGACAGCCATTTTGCCTTTTTTCATATCTTTTTCCTGGGGATGGTTTTGATCACTGCTTCCTATAAATGTTATGAACCTCTATCCATAGTTCTTCAGGCACTGTCTATCAGGTCTAATCCCTTAAATCTATTGGTCTCTTCCACTGTATAATCATAAAGGATTTGATTTAGGTCATACCTGAATGGTCTCGTGGTGTTCCCTACTTTCTTCATTTAAGTCTGAATTAGGAAATAGGAGTCCATGATCTGAGCCACAGTCAGTTCCTGGTCTTGTTTTTGCTGACTCTGTAGAGCGTCTCCGTGTTCAGTTGCAAAGAATATAATCACTCTGCTTTTGGCATTGACCATCTTGTGATGTCCATGTGTAGAACTGTCTCTTGTGTTGTTGGAAGACAACACAAGTTGTCTTTTGTGTTTGTTATGACCGGAGCATTCTCTTGGGAAAAGCCTGTTAGCCTTTTCCCTGCTTCATTTTGTACTCCAAGACCAAACTTGCCTGTTACTCCAGGTATCTCTTGACTTCCTACTTTTGCATTCCTGTCCCCTATGATGAAAAGGACATCTTTTCTTGGTGTCAGTTCTAGAAGGTCTTGTAGGTCTTCATAGAACTGTTCAGCTTCAGTTTCTTTGGCATTAGTGGTTAAAGCATAGACTTGGATCTCCGTGATACTGAATGGTTTGCCATGGAAACAAACAGATCATTCTGGCATTTTTGAGACTGAATCCAAGTACTGCATTTCAGACTCTTTTATTGACTATGAGGGCTACTCCATTTCTTCTAAGGAGTCCTTGGCCACAGTAGTAGATATGATGGTCATCTCCATTATAATGGTCTCCAAGCTAGGCTTCAATTGTACATGAATCGAAAACTTCCAGATGTTCAAGCTGGATTTAGAAAAGGCAGAGGAACCAGAGACCAAATTGCCAACATCTGCTGGATCATAGAAAAAGCAAGAGAATTTCAGAAAAACATCTACTTGTGCTTCATCAACTATACTATAGTCTTTGACTGTGGCTCACAACAAACTGGAAACTTCTTAAAAAGATGGGAAATCCAGACCACCTTACCTGCCTCCTGAGAAAACTGTATGCAGGTCAAGAAGCAACAGTTAGAACCAGACATGGAACAGAGGACTGGCTCCAAACTGGGAAAGGAGTATATCAAGGCTGTGTATTGTCACCCTGCTTATTTAACTTATATGCAGAGTACATCATGAGAAACACTGGGCTGGATGAAACAGAAGCTGGAATCAAGATTGCTGGGAGAAATATCAATAACCTCAGATATATCAATAACCTCAGATGACACCACCCTTATGGCAGAAAGCAAAGAGGAACTAAAGCGCCTCGTGGTGAAAGTGAAAGAGGAAAGTGAAAAAGCTGGCTTAAAACTCAACATTCAGAAAACTAAGATCATGGCGTCTGGTCCCATCACTTCATGGCAAATGGACGGGGAAACAGTGCAAACAGTGAGAGACTGTATTTTCTCAGCTCCAAAATCGCTGCAGATGGTGACTGCAGCCGTGAAATTAAAAGACACTGGCTCCTTGGAAGAAAAGCTATGACCAACCTGGTCATTGTTTTAAAAATCAGAGACATTCCTTTGCCAACAAAGGTCTATATAGTCAAAGCTATGGTTTTTCCAATAGTCATGTACAGATGTGAGAGTTGGACTATAAAGAAAACTGAGTGCTGAAGAACTGATGCTTTTGAAGTGTGGTGTTGGAGAAGACTCTTGAGAGTTCCTTGGACTGCAAGGAGATCAAATCAGTGAATCCTAAAGGAGACCAGTCCTTCGAAGGACTGATGCTGAAGCTGAAGCTCCAATACTTTGGCCACCTGATGTGAAGAACTGACTCATTGGAAAAGACCTTGATGGTGGGAAAGGTTGGGAGGAGAAGTGGGGGGAGTGGGAGGGGACAACAGAGGACGAGATGGTTGATGGCATCACCGACTCTATGGACATGAGTTTGAGTAAGGTCCAGGAGATGGTGAAGGACAGGGAAGCCTGGCATGCTGCAGTTCAGTCAGTTCAGTCGCTCAGTCGTGTCCAACTCGTTTCGACGCCATGAATTGCAGCACGCCAGGCCTGTCCATCACCAACTCCCAGAGTTCACTCAAACTCACAGTGCTGTAGTTCACAGGGTTGCAAAGAGTCAGACACATCTGAGCAACTGAATGATGACAACAACAACAGATGGTAAAGAATCTGCCTGCAATGCAGGAGGCCCAGGTTCAACCCCTGGGTTGGGAAGATCCCATGGAGAAGTGAATGGCTACCCAGTCCAGTATTCTTGCCTGGAGAATTCCATGGACAGAGGAGCCTGGCAGCGTACAGTTAAGGGGGTTGCAAAGAGTCAGACATGACTGAGCGACTAACACTTTCACTTTAATATAAAAAGTATATGGTAAAAAATATATACTCTCTAAAAAGATAGAATTATGAATGTTTCTCAGTTTTGCTGTGCTTTTTAAAATATTTTCTATATTTTAATAATGTCCTAGAGTGATATCCATTATCAGAAAATGATGCTTTAAATACTTTTAAAAATGATCTTTTCTTCAATTAGCTATTTTTCTAGCTGAAAGACTAATTATACTTGTGTTTATACTTAAACTCCTAAGAATCCTATAATCCTGAAAAACTAAGAAAATCAATTTCTGAATTTTTTTTTCTTTCAAATACTCAAAAGTGACTTTTGAAACTGTTGTGAATATGCTTCTAAGTTTGCAATACTCGACCTGATTAAAAATTTGTCTTGTTAAATAGTAATGAAATACCCAGTATTGGTTACATATAGGAAAATAGGGTCAGTGACTGTACACTGATAAACACTTCCCGGATAGCAAGTTGGAAATAATGACTAAAATTTCAAATACCCATATCCTACCATTCAAAAATTCTACTGCTAAAATTATTATTAATAAATCTCATATGGATGTGCTTTATAGCACTGATTTAACAACAAATATCTGGAAATAACTTGAAATAAAGTATTCCTCAACAAAAGACATATATAAACTAGAGCTTATATTCCTAGAAAATAATCATAAGCGGTTAAAAAGAACAAGCTGTATTGTATGGATATTAATATGGGAAAAGTTTAAGTGAGAAGAGTAAGGCTCAAAATAATATACCTGATGTGACCTCAGTTATGAGTATTTAGAAGAATATACAGAGATAAGAATAGACGTAACATTATATGCCAGTTTGAACATTGTATTTTCTGAATGAATCCCAAGAAATTATCAACCGTGGTTTTCTTTAGGGAGAAGAAGGGCAAGGAGAAAAATTAGAAAGAAAAATTTCAGTATTTGTTTCCTTTTAATTTGCCTTTCATGTTTCACTTATGTCTTTTTTGTATAAGCCTTTTATTGGATATCTAACAATTATAAATATTTAAGCATTTAAAAATAAAGGTGGATAAAACCGACATAGCATATGCAGCAGCTTTCATGAATCTATATAAATATATGTTCATTTATCTACATAAATATATGAATAATACATATGTGTGGCTATATGTGTGTATATATATATAAAATGTACAGGAAATTTCATATATATAAGGGAATGTTCACATGCATATATATGAAATACAGAGTTAATAGCTACCTTATTGAATTAATTATTTTACCAGCCCATATTTAATTTTTAAAATTTTCCTATAAATAACTTGTTTTCATGTGATTCCCTTTCAAGAAAAAATGGAATCTAGCTCCACCCCAGGGGAATGTATTCAGATGAATGTGTCAAAGGTTAAAATATAACAAAATTAATTATTATTTCTCCTACATTTTATTAACCTGGACATTATTCTCGCTTGAGAACACACAATGTGCTGAATTTATGGCACACAATCCTGTTTCAGAGAAATAAAGCATCTTATATTATTTTTAATTCATTGAAGTATAATGGATAATAAATTATTTAGTTTAATTAAAACCTCTTTATCAGATGGGCATTTATCCATGACATTGTTATGCACAACTGGTGTTCTGCAGAAGGCATCATTTTCCATTCTCTTCTCATTTCATTCACGGGTTCTTTTAATTGCATTTCAAATTACATCTATTTCCACAAAGTCATACTATAAACTCATCAGATATTTGTGCCTACTCCTTTACCTTGCTGCTGCTGCTGCTAAGACACTTCAGTCGTGTCCGACTCTGCGACCCCATAGTCGGCAGCCCACCAGGCTCCCGTCCCTGGGATTCTCCAGGCAAGAACACTGGAGTGGGTTGCCATTTCCTTCTCCAATGCATGAAAGTGAAAAGTGAAAGTGAAGTCACTCAGTTGTGTCCGACTCTCCGCAACCCCATGGACTGCAGCCCACCAGGCTACTCCGTCCATGGAACTTTTCAGGCAAGAGTACTGGACCTTAGGCACTAAAAATTTCTCTTCTGTTTGCTTTTAAATTCATCCTTTTTGCTTTATGTTTGAATGGAGAAACCAAGGAATTCTAAAATATGGTATTTAAAAGGTTGGAAACGACTGGCCTGGCTTGAAGCCCAGCTCTGCATTTGGGAAAATTACTTATTTTCTCTAAGACCCAGTTTCTTTTCTCATCTACAGTATGAGGGTAATGATGGTTTTTAAATACAGTGCAGAAACACATGCAAGAAATAATGTCTGATAATGTCTTGAAATACATTTTCATTTGGGGCACGGGAGGACAGAGGAGTGAGAGGAGGTGAATGTAGCCTTTTAACCCTAAAATGTTAGGCTGGGAGTCTGGAGGTTCTGCTAGAACATCATCCAGACTCTGGCAGCAGAGTCTACTTCCCTCTGAGCATGAGGATCCCCTGATTCTACAGGCTTCCACCTCCCTCTTCCGTGCCCTCCCCTTGAAAGCTCACTAAAGCCTCTTTCTTAACATTATTTTAAATTGCCTTAATTTTAAAACTTTGCCAGATTCTTATATTCTTCATTGAAATATTATAGTAAAGACTGGGAAATTAAAGGGATCAAGGTGTGTAAGAACCTATAAGGTGCCAGAAAGGAGTATTTTACTAAAGATTCTATGAGGAGGCAGGGAAAAGAATTACAATACATACACCAAGGCAAAAATAGATAAAAAAAAAGACATATGTCTTTTTCCCCAAAGATTTTCTCCTCTTCAACAGCTTCAACTCTCTTGTCTCCCTTCCTAACTTGACCTAGGGGGAAAAATATCTCTTAATCTTAGCTCTTTGGTTCCTTATTCAGTGAAACAAAATTTGATAACTGGCTAAAAGCATGGCCTCTGTCTCTCCTCGAGCGATGACTTGGTGCTTCGACCACGGTGAGAGCACCTGGCCCTGCTGTCCTTCTCACTGCTCCAGGGCGCAGAACTGACTTGTCTCTATTCTTCGCTCTTAGGGAAAATCCATCTGAGGTCTTTTCCTTTGTTCACAAAAATTTGAATACTTACCAAAAAAAAAAGATTCTTACTCACAAACACTATCATAATCAAATACCTGACTATTTATATAGAAAGAGAAAACAGGTATTATTAATAACTACAGAAAATATGGTATTAGTAACAGTGGTGAAGATGGTGGTGATGGTGGTGATAAATAAAGAAGAAAGACAGGAATACCACTGGTTGATATAGGAACTGTTTTTCTTTAACTTCACAAGCATGTGAGTAGGTACCATTGCCATAACTCCTGAGGGAGAAACAAAGGCTTAGAGAGATGAAATCACTTGTACTAACTCACACAGCAATGTTTTATCTATGATGTATCCCCATCCAAAGCCCAGGCAGGCTATCAACAAAATTGCATGTTAAATTGACTCCTTAAAAAGCAAAAAACAATTTAAAAATAAAAGATGTTCAGTGTAAATACTTTCCATTGGCTCTACTTCTAACTCTACTCAATAAATAAATCCCGTGTGCCTGTAAGATGCCAGATACTAAGCTAGGTGCTGGGAACTGAAAAAGAAAAAGCAAAAGTCTGGATCTCGTGTACACATCTCCTCTCCAGCTTTCCTGTCTTGCTTAAGTAACACATTATTCCATGTTGTTTCTTATGTGGAATTAATTCTTCTATTCTGTTGTTCTTGCTACTGGTTTGTCTGCAGAAGGAAAGGGAGATGGTGAAAATCAGATATCAATAATTATTTCTCCATCTTAGATTATCTAAACTTTGTCAGAGGTAAAGAATCCGCCTGTAATGCAGGAGATGCGGGTTAGATCCCTGAGTCGGGAAGGTCCTCTGGAGGAGGAAACGGCACCCACCCCAGGGTTCTTGTTTGGGAAATCCCATGGACAGAAGAACCTCGTGGGATGCAGTCCACAGGCTACTCTCAAAGAGTTGGACGTGACTGAAGAGACTGAATGTGACACACACTCCGTTCTTTATTCAAGTTTAAAGTTCACGTGGATCAGATGGTTCTGATTAGGAGATAAGATTGTTCAATCACCCTGACTGTTACAATGAAAGCATAAGATATGCTTGCCAGAGTTCACCACAGATGGTGGAGGGGGCCTGACTGTTACAAGGAAAGCATGAGATATTCTTGCCAGGGTTCACCACAGATGGTGGAGGGGGGTTAGACCCAAATATGCAAGTGTGCTAAGTCTCTGTAGTCATGTCCGACTCTTTACGACCCCATGGACTGTAGCCCACAAGGCTCCTCTGTCCAAGGGATTCGCCAAGCAGGGACACTGGAGTGGGCCGCCACACCCTCCTCCAGGGGGTCTTCCTGACCAGGGGTTAAAACTGCACCCCCTGCAGCTGCCTTCATTGCAGGCAGATTCTTCACAGCTGGGCCACCAGGGACGCCCTAGATGCAAACACTTACATGAGAATTCTCATGCATGTGAACAACTCTGGGGACAGAATAAAGGGGTATCAGAAACCTTTGCTTGCTATTACATTATACCACATTATTTGTTTAATTCTATTTCTCACAACCTTGTAAAATAGATATGTTTATCTTGTTTATATATGAAAAGAGAATGAGAGGTTAAGAAAGACTAAAGATCTCAGCACTGGGAAGTGATAGGTGTGGGCAAGGTGTTCTAATCCCATGCTATTATGGTCTCTCTTGAAAAGAATATTACAGGTCCTTGTCTCTGTTCCAAACCTTCTGCACTGATGGTGGAGATTACTGCTTATAGGCATAGTAAGGATTCTTGACAAAATGAAATTGCAAATTAAAGCTGCTCATTTCCTGAAGGAACACTCTTGCCGCTTACGGCTTGTGACTCGTCTTTCTGTACAACAGTCCACATCTGTTTCTCTGCCACTGTGTATCCTGCACCCAGGCTACTGCTTCCTACCAAGGAGATACTCAGCCAGTATTTACTAAAAGCCTTGATGTACAAATGATGGTTGAGCAGCAAATGCTTAAATTATTAACCATATTCACTTTCATATAAATTAGTTTCAACTTTTTCCTTGACTCTTTTTCCATTTTCAGGTATTGATATCCAAAGCAGAGAGAGAAAAGTCAAACAAAACGAGGCACTAGAGTCATGACTGGAAAGATCACAGAGGTTCCTCTCAGCAGTGTGGTTGTACAGTCTCACAGAACGAAAACCGTAAGCTGAGACCAAAACTAAAGACACGCAGAGGGCGTGTGGGGGGTGTGACCACAAATGCTGTGACGGGAAGTCTGGACATTTGGCCAAGAGTAATGTGACAAAACCACACACAAAACTTGATAATTAAGCTGGGGACCCTGAAAGGATTTTGTTTGTTTTCAAAGTTTCACCTGAGAAGAAAGTCCTGGTTGTTTTTCTTAAGAAAAAATGTAAATCCTCTGTGGAAAAATACATCCTCCCTTTAAGTCCAAAGTTTCCCACAGTTTAAGATCAAATATGCATGAGTTCACAATCAAAGATGAAGATATGAAACGTACCAAACCACAAGAATGTCATCAGAAGCAACAGACGACAGCAAATTCAGGCCCCAGGAATTTCACACAACGGGATTATGAAATGTGCCATACCCGTAATTTTGTAAAAAGCAAAAAACTAAAGTTATAGAATAACAGAAAGACAAGGGGCATTTAGAAAGAAAATCAAACATAGCTCAGTAGATACTGAAAAGAAAGGAAGAAAATCATGTTTTTAAAAATTGGAAGAAAAAAAGATTAAAATTGTAAATAAAGGGTGATTACACAGCAAATTAGGCATATGAGAAAAAGGGATTATTCAACAGGAAAATCTGAAATAATTATTCAAAATGCAGGCCACAGGTGAACATTATGAAATAGAGGTTAAGAGATGTGGAGAGGAGAATGAGAATCTAACGTAAATTTAATTAGAGTTCCACACATGTATACCTGTGGCCAATTCACGTCAATGTACAGCAAAAAAAATTACAATATTGTAAAGTAATTATCCTCCAACTAAAATAAATTAATTAAAAAAAATTAGAGGCCCAAAAAGACAGAAGAAAGTTATGTAAAAATATTTTGAAAAAATATTGACTATATTCCAGAACCAATGAAAGATATGAGAGAAAAATAAATGGAAAGAAATCTCAAACAGATACAATGTAGTGAACCCAAGAAAGCAAAATAGATGGGGGAAGATCTTTACGGCAGTCAGAGCGAAAGACACATCCAAATCAAGGCAAGAATTATTCTGGCAGCTTCTCTCCAGCAGCAGGAACCTCAGGAAAAACTAAAAGAAACTAACTCTGCACTGGATAGCTCACACCATTGAAATTATATTTCAAGAACAGAAGGTGAAATAAAACCATTTTTATGTAAACAAGAACAAGGGACTTTTACCACAACAGGCTTCTAACGGAAATGTTCAAGAGCACACTTCAAAATAACAGGCCATGTTCTAAACTACCTCCCAGAGGTGCGTGAGGAATCAGTGGGAACACTGACACAGGTGGGCATAGCGGGACACACACTGCCAATACTAATACTAACGTCTAATCTCTTGGATTAAATGACGAAAACAACACACTGAACAAAGGCATGCATTTGTGAAGTTGTCGTCACAGCTTAAATACTGTAAATTCCTTCAGTTATTTGCAAACAGCTGTAATATTAAATTTAGCACAGGAACAGAATCTATAACTTTCAGTAGGGAAGAAACAAAAAGCATTGGAATAATAAAGGAATAATGAAACGTTTTGGCAAAGGTAGAAGAAGGGAAAAGTATAAGTTTATAAAACTTGGGACCAGAGTGATGCACAAACAGCATTACGACAGGAACGAGTCCAAATACACTAGTATCAGAATGTTCGGGAAACAGCTGTAAGTGCCAAAATCCGACATTATTAAAACGCAATTCTGCTAAAGGCTCATGGTATCTAAGGAGAAATTCTTTTGAAGCGCTTATCGATGGCACAAATGAAAACTGTGGTTCAAGTTCCATACAACAACAGACAGTAACACAGAGTGGACCTTCATATGGAATAATAAAGAACTACAGAATCCTATGAAGAGTATCATTTTCTCTGCTTGACTGAAACATGAATCTCACAGCTCTGGGGCTAGCATGCACATATCACAGGTAAGACCACAATAGGGAAACTTACCCCGGCTCCACACCCGCTCTAAACCCACAGTCTGACTCCTGAGGCTGTGTGCAGACCACCTCTGCTCTCCTGCCTCCATTTTTATTTTATGCCGTTGCTGAGAGTTCAAAGCCAGCTGCCCCACACAGGGAACGGTGAGTGGGATGGAATCAGTAATTACCTTTCTTGATTCAATTCAGAAGCTCCACATCCCCAGAAAGACCCAAAGAAACAAGTTGCTTAGGCACAGCAATAACCTGCAAGCCCGCCTGCACCCACCACAGTGCCCAGAGTTGTGTGATGAGCAAGACACGTGCATGTCGCTTACAGACTATCCCAAGAGTCTCTACACCAACCCACATTTTTCTGCATTTAAGGTGATTCCCTGGTGTGGTTGACAGAAATCCACTTTGTCTCTCTCTTTCCTCCTGAGCTCCATTTTCAATAGCTCAGCCCCTGCTGGGTATAAGGGGACAGTAAATCTGGGTAATCAAAAGGTGACCCCATCCTGATTTGCCAAGCCTGAGTGAAGACAGACAAGGCTAGGAATCACCATCCTTAAAATTCCAGACCATACCCTGGCTTCTAGGCAGTCATTATGGGAGGTGGGTTGAACCAGGGCAGCTTAACTGAGTCCATTTTCAGAGCTGCGCCAGGTCTCATCCTGATCTTGGACGAGCCTGACAGGGTACCACAAGCAGCAAGATTGTTTTCAGTGACGCATGCGTGTTTCTCAGTGTGTTTTCTAAGACACCATGTTTTTGTAGGTAGCTTTAAGGTGGGATGGGCAAAAGGTTGAGAGATCAGAATGTGCAGAGGAAAACAATAAAACAAAAAACATAATTTACAATTCTTTCCCAAATCACTATTTCATCTTTGTCTCAGAGAATAGGAATGGAACACTGTTCCCATGACAGAGACAGGTTTTGGTTTTTTCATCCTACAGAGACATAAAATTCAAAATAAATTATGGATTACCAAGAAGAGTGGATAGCTTTTCATTACACGCTCTCTCTCCATCCAGCCTACAAGGATCTATAGGGGTGTGTGATCATGAGCAACATTTTCTGCCCACGTTATTTCCTGAACAATATTTTCCATCCACATTATTTTAAAAACGATTTTTAAAAATAATTTTGATTTCCTAACAATTTTGATGTAAATATGAGTTGCCACATATTGATTAATTATCATCTGCCAAGTATATGCTAAACCCTTTACACATTTTGTTTTATCTAATCCTTACTTTTTCCATGTAATAATTGGGAAAACAGCATCTTAAAGACATCAATTTGCCCTTGTTCGAACAGCAGGGAGGTAGGAAAACCTGGATTCAAACTTGGACAGGATCACCGAAGCATCTGTGCTCTCACTGATGGGACACGGAAGACCTTGCAAGGCTAAAAGGGTGGTAGACGCTCTGTGACTTTAAGGAAAAGAGAGAAGCAGAACAAAAATGTATTTTACTGAGTCCTTACTGCCCACTGAGCTTCCCTTGTGGCTCAGCTGGTAAAGAATCCACCTGCGATGCAGGAGACGTGGGTTCGATCCCTGGGTTGGGAAGGTCCCCTGGAGAAGGGAACAGCTATGCACTCCAGTATTCTGGCCTGGAGAATTCCAGACAAGGAGACTGGAGTGGATTGCCATTTCCTTCTCCAGGGGATCTTTCCAACCCGGGGATCGAACCCAGGTCTCCTGGGTCTGTGAGACTGGTGGCCTCTAAAATGATGCCCAGGGTTCTCCTGTCTCCTGCTCTTCATATCCTTGGGGAATTTTCTTATCTCCTATGTGGACTGGACCTGCTGATTCACTTCTAACATACAGCATGGAGTAAGTTAGGGGATGCCACTGCCCAAACCTGCTTCTTCCTGAAAGATGATGATATTCATCTTTCTCTCAGCCCTCACTCTGGCAAAACCAAGTTTCCATGTTGTGAGTAGGCCTACAAAGAGGCTCACGTGGCTGGAATGAATGACTCCACCTAACAGATAAAAGAGAACTTGGGACCTGCGGAGAGCCACAGGAGTCAGCTTGGTGACGAATTTTCAAAGACCTGCCAAGGAGTTCCCTGGTAGAGCAGCGGATGATAATCCACCTGCCAATGCAGGGGACACGGGTTCAATCTACAGTCCTGGAAGATTCCACATGCCATGGATCAACTAAGCCCTGGCCCCACAACTCCTGATCCTATGCTCTAGAGCCTCAAGCCATAAGTACTGAGCCTGAGCGCCACAGCCAGAGAAAGCCCGCACAAAGCCACCAGGTCCCAGCGCAGACTTAAATACGTAACAGACGCTCTCCTAGTCCTGCCGTGAGAAATCCGCAGCCCCCACCCACGTCTCGGTTCCTGTCCTGGGAGATCCTGAAGGACAGACCAGCAGCAAGGCTGTGCCTAGATTCCTGACCCGGAGCAACTGTATAATGACGCAGGGTTGTTGTTACGTTGCTGTATTTCAACATGCTGTATTTCAACACGCAGTGACAGATAGCTTATACAAGGGGCGGGGGGGGGATGGATGAAGGATAGAGTTGGGAGAGTAATGTGTTCTAGTCGGTGTTCATCGTTTCTACTGGAATCGCTGTCTTAAATCCCTTCTGGAGCAAGACCAGCTTTAAATGACTAAAACACTCAATAATCAAATAAATAAATACTGTATATTCATTTGGGTTCACTGGTTTTCTATTAGGACTCTTACTCCCTTGGAGGAGTTTAGGTTTCCAATCGATCACTTTAATCAGTTCCATATGTTTAGCTGAACTTAGCCTCAGAGAACAGAGGTTCTGAATTTTGGAAAGATGTCAAAAACTGGGGAATTTAAAGTTAATAAATTAATATGAATTACTACAGGACAGATTCTATGATGTGCAACTAACACAATATTTATTGAGCAAATTTGCCATAAATAATTCACAACCCATTCGATGCCAACCTAGAAGTAAACTATTCAAAAATTAAAATTATATTTGATTCATAGCCCACTTATTTATTTTTTAATTTATGATCCTAGTCCTGTCCTGCTTTGCAATTGTAGTATCTCTATAAGCTGGATCTCAAACTAGTCAGACTTTTCACATAATCAAGACAAATTTGTTGTGAACTTCAGAGAGAAAGTAACCAATAATAAGCCAGCTAACCAAGAAGTTCTTCCAGGTGATGTCAAGGGGATAATTGAGATCATTTTTTCAAAAAACAAGAAATTAGTATGCTATTATTTGAAGTGTTATCTTAATAATAAGGAAGCAAACCTTGGCGCCAATATAAAAATACTAATGCCATGAACTGTGCGGCCCAGGCACTTGCAGGACTCTTATCTGAAGCATATGGTCATGTGGAATTCTAGGTAACCACATATAAGAGTGTTTTATGTATTTTTATAGAAATATAAAGGATCCCCAGACAATAAGATCGGCTGCCTTGACCTCTGTGAGATTAAATTGGGGATGGGGCAGAGGGGGCGTTTCTTTGACACATCCATCATTCAGAAGAAATATAAAAGCCCTTCTAAAGAAACCACGAGAAGTGGTGAACATGCCAGATTAAAAATACCAGGTGAAGGCCTGCTGTAGAAAAACACAGACGTTCTAAGATACAGACTCTTTGCAGCCCCAAACTGTCGGTACCACTTTCATTTATCTTTTGGGCCAACCTCCATTTTTCCTTTCAGATCAAAAGCTAAAGTAAGACACACATTTAGGAGAAAGTTGTCAAAATTCATTTTATGGAAATGTGCTACTCACGGGTATCCTTTGATCAGCAGCAGCATCTTTTGAAATTGAAATTGAATAGATTATACGGCGATCGGCCTCTTCTCGCCTTCAGAGTTCGGCTAGAAATAAATTGGAAACGCATGTGAAAATAACAACCTCCTTTTTGGTTTGAGCTTCCCTAATATTGGTCTCACCTCACCTTTGAACAAGAACTGTCACAAAGCTCTTGGCAAATGTGGCTCCTAGATTCTTCTTTAGAAAGTATGGACATGCTTCGCTCTAACAAGCTATATTCATTAACTGACCTTACAGAGTTTGTAATTAAACTAAAATTTGGGTCTCAGGGACTTATGAATTCTAGCAAGAACTTATGCCAAATTTCTCAAGAATTACATAGCTATCTTTGGGTTTAGCAACTCCAAATCTACCAGTTCGCCATCTGGGGGGTTCAAATGACGGGAATATAAATCAAACTAGATTGAGCAAAAAATAAAATGAAATAATTGAAAAAGTATAGGAAGGTGGGCCTCACATTCAGTGTGGTTAGATAATTCAAACACTTCTATCAGAAGTTTATCTCAGGTGACTTCCTCGGGGGTCCAGTGGCTAAGACCACACGTTCCCAGTGCAGGGAGCCTGGATCAATCCTCCATCAGGGAACTAGATCCCACATGCTACAACTAAGGAGCCCTCATGCCACAGTGAAGACCCATCAGAGCCAAATAAATAAATAAATATTTTAAAACAGAGAAGAGAAAAGAAATTGCCACACTGTTTTCCAAAGTGGTTGTGCCACTAAAAAAGAAAAACAAAAGATGTTTGTCTCAGATTTCCTTACTCTGGCTCCCTCTCACTCCATCTTTTAATTCTCCTTTGTATTCTGTTGTATTTGCTTTCAAGCCAGGGCCTCTATCTTATGGCCACAGATGTTCCAGACTCATACCTTCACAGCTGTGAGTCTAATAAAATGAGCATGCCTTTCTCTTAGTAGCTTCTGCAAGCACTGTGAAATTTAGACTCATTGGGCCAGATTAAGTTACTTGTCCATCCCTGAATCAAAGGATGTAGGTCTGGATTAGGACATGCTGACTGGCCAGTCTTGGTCATGGACCCGCCCCTTGAGATTGAGGACTGAATACTAGACTCAGTCACACCTGAAGCTCATAGGGTGCGACTGGGAACTGGTGGGCCTGCAAGAAGAAAATGGAAGGGATGCTCTAAAACAGGAAATAAAATATGAGCAGGAAGAAGCGACAGACGCCCATGGCACTACCCACCAACCAAAACCTCCAGTAAGCAGTGTCCATTTTTGATAAAGTATTCTAAACTCCCCATTAGGTTTGAAAATTTTGTGATGCCTTTCCATTTATTAAAAATGAAGACAAACTCCAAATTAAGAAAAATAATTAGTGGACATGTGTCACAGATGGCAATTTCTATTCTAAGTGCAGCCTGGCATGATTTTTATTTCCAACATGCAAAATGTCAAAAATTGGACAAACTGCTTAATCTGATTCCTATCACCCGTCTGACTGGCAGTGAAAAACAGTCTGACCAAAGCCTGCAGTGTGCTGCAGGAGCCGTTCTGTGCACAGGAGAGTCAAATGAATTTCCTGAAACTGCAGGTTTGCAGCCAGAACACAGCCACGGTGTACACAGTGAACACACAAATTTCTCCTCCAGAAATCTCTTTTATAATCTCCAGCACTCAGTTTCAAGATCCCTGCACCTGATCACACAGGGAACATTCAGGTTTCCTCAAAACTCAAAGATAATTCACATTCTGAAACAAAACCTCCTCCCTGGCATAACAAAACTGCTTTCAAACAGCCACTGTCGACAATTAATTTGATTTATGTGGAGGCTTCTAAGCTGAATCACTGGCCCAGTCTCTAAAAGGCAGGCTAAAAAGGCCATTGGCAAAGGATGGTAACAGGTTCTGCCATGTCTTCTTGGTCATGTCTATAATTTAACATCCATCTGTGGACACACTTCCAACTGCAAATTAACAGATGGCTCTGTCCTCACAGAGAAATGAGGGATTCATACCAAAAAACAATGAATGGTCTTCTGAAATAATTGGGTGCAAAAACATTAACTTCATAAAAGTTAATATGTATCATCTTCTCCAGTTTTAAATCCATCCTGCCATGTATCACCATGTACTGAGTATGATGCACTGAAATCCTAGCAATCAATAAGACACATACATGGAATAAATCAATGGCCAAACAATAACTTGAGACAGCGGTAAGTGTTTTGAAGAAAAATGCACAGATTAGTGTGAAAGAGAGGTAGTGGTTGTGGGTGTGGGTATTGGTGTCAGGGAGAAATCACCTAATGCAAGACTAGTGGGGAGGGACAGCTTTCCAAAGGGATAGGAAGGATAAGAAGAAGCAACCCAGGAAAAAATTTGGAAGGTCATTTTAAGGAGAGGAAAGACCAAATACCACGGCCTGGGGGCACGTTAAGGGGGAAAATGCATTGTATTTCCCTTTGTTGTTGTTTAGTCGTTAAGTCATGTCCAACTCCTAGCAACCGCACGCGCTGTCACCCTCCAGGCTCCTCTGTCCATGAGATTCTCCAGTAAGAACACTGGAGTGGATTGTCACGCCCTCCTCCAGGGGATTTCCCTGATCCAGGGCTCGAACCCTCGTCTCTTACGTCTCATGCATTAGCAGGCGGGTTCTTTACCACTAGTGCCACCAGGGAAGCTATTTATATCTTTAATTGCCTTTATTTTGAAATGAGAAGAAGCATTTTTAATAGATATATATTTTTTTCACCTAGAGCTTTAAAATGAGTTTTGTCTGTTTTTTCACACATTTGCCCATCACACTGGTGAGTCTGTAAAAGTGGTTCCATTCCTGCATCAGAATGTAAATTCCTGGAGCTCAGGGATTCTTCTGTCTTGCTCATTAACTACTGATCGATCCCATCTTCCTAGGCCTCAGAAGTGCTCAGAAGTGCTCAGCACCCAGTAGGCATTCGTGCGTCTATTAGATTTTTGCTATCAAATATTGCGAAATGATTAAAAAACCAAAACCTTGCTTTTTGATGCACATTTGAGACTATTTAATAAAGGGGCAGGAGGAGAAGGGGACGACAGAGGATAAGATGGTGGATGGCATCACTGACGCAATGGACATGAGTTTGAGCACGCTTCAAGAGAGAGTAAAGGACAGGGAAGCCTGGCGTGCTGCAGCCCACGAGGTCGCAAAGAGTCGGACACAACTGGGCAACTGAACCACAACAAAGGGCGGGGAGAGAACAAAGCCGGCACACCGACATCTGTATAATCACACGCCGCAGGGCGCTGGGCCCCGTTTCCGAGGCCTGCCGTGCCGCTGGAGCGGACTGGAGAAGAGAGAGGAGGGCTGCACCTGCACTTGGGCAGCTTCCCCGAGATGCCTCGCCAACCTTCAGCATTCCCCGTAAAAAAAAAAAAAAAAAAAAAGGCTTCTGTTTGTAAGCACTTTTCATTATTAGATATCTCACAATGTATTCATTCAGTAGATGTTTTAGTGCCTTCTATGTGCTAAAGCAGATTGACATAGTTCAGTTCAGTAGCTCAGGCGTGTCCGACTCTTTGCAACCCCATGGACTGCAGCACGCCAGGCTTCCCGGTCCATCACCAACTCCCGGAGCTCGCCCAAACTCACGTCCATCGACGCGGTGACACTCTCCAGATTGACATAAGAACTAGCTATAAGGACTTATCCTCAGACAACGCGGGTTTGAACCTTGTCGGCCACTCACCAGCTGAGAGATCCTGGGTTATTTCTTCAGGCCTCGTTTTCCCTAAATAAGGGGAGAACTGGAGAGACTGCCTAGTAGGGTTGTTAGAAAAACATGGAAGACGAGATTTAACAACTCGACACCTAGATCATGATAAATATTCCAAACATACTTGCTGTCATTAGTATTACTCTTATTAATATTGTCATTTGCCAGGTAAACTATAGTTAGCTTCACACAAGTAAAATGTATTATTTATCTCTGGAAGTTGATGAAATGGGGATTCTGAGTCTTTTAATGGTGATCACTAAGCCAGGCACCTTAGAAAATGTTTTGTACCCTTTCCTACAGTCAACATGGTGTATTAAAAAAAAAAAGAAAAATTTTGCAGCAGGTCAATTCCTAAGTAGCTATTTTGGACAATTCCTTTCAATGATTTGGGCTCATCTTATTAGGCTGTGTGCCCCAAAGGTTTACAGTTTTAGAAAGCAAGACCTCTAAACTCTTCGCGTGAAAAGAAACTAGAAGTGCAATTATCTGCCCTGGGTCAAGTCAGGTGGAGACAGTCATTGACAAAAGGCACCATATCTAATATCCAACTCAAAATGAGGTTCACTCCTTCTTCCCAGATGACAGTTCTGAATCCTCAAGGAATTGAAAATGGGGATACACTGAGCATGCCACATTTGGTAAAACTGGAAGGATTCTTGAGTCTAGCCCAGATGTCAGATCTGGTAGTGAAGAGCAAAAGCTCATTTTTAGTTCTTCCTACCTGAGGCAGCAGAGAAGCAGGAACTGGGTCTTTGAGTGGCATCAGCTTACATTATGTTCTAGTCCCTGTGGGTTTCTCTATTAATGGGTTTGCTATTACCCAAGCTTTGATCTATGCTGGGCTTCCCACTGTTTTTCAGAATAAGAAGCCTCCTTGGCTTTATTACAGTCCAGCCTATCCATAATGCATTTAATTTTATTTCACCATCCACATCTCTACCCGTATTATAGTTTCATAGAGAAGTGATTTTCCTTCTCTAAAAATAAGGTGCTACATTTGGAATTACACTTATAAGATGACAGTAATCCAGTAATCACTTCTTGGAACAGAGATTTGCAGGACAACATAATAATCATTATATACTTAGATATGGGGATGATGAGAGGAAATACAAATTTCATTATTCCTGATAGCTCACTTCCAATGAAAGTTGACATAAATTAAAAGTGAGTCTGAGAGGAAAGCAATTTGGGTCTTTTATCCCAGATCAAGTTTTTTTCTCTAGGAGGAAAGAAAAAATCACCCAGAAGTTTCAAAAATTAAGAGAATCTTATTTAATATATATCACATCAAAGTTCTTTTTCCCTCCCCATTTCACTTAAAAATAAAAAGTAATCCAGATGAATCATTTTCCTATGTTAAAAAAAGATAAATGACTTCAAAGAAGGCAGCTATTTTCCCTTTCCCCACTCTTCTACCTCTGTTTTATTATGTAAGCTAGTGTTCATCCTAATACGCTGTTTTAGAAAAATCTCTTTGAGGAAGGAAAAAATGATGGTCTTTTCTTTATTATTGTACTTGTTTCTATTACTTTTCCCTCTTCTTTATGACACACAGCCGTTTTCTTTGCCTGGAGGAGGTGGGACTGCTAAATGCCCATAAGCGTTCAGTGTCTGCTGAGCTGCATGTGTTTATCAGTTAGAGAAAGCACTGAATCACCTATCGAGATTAAGTTTTACTCCAAGAAATTATTTTCACTGAAATTGCTGAGAGAGAGACTGAGAGAGACACAGAGGGCAGGAGAGAAAGAGAGAGACACACAGCGAGAGAGAGAGAGGTGTCAAAGCATAAAATATATTTGACGAAGACACAATGCAATGTTTCATGTGACAGGAAAATTATATCCTGGGCTGCTGCCCTGAGGACGGCTCACTTAAAAATAGTGTTTCAAAGTCAGTTGGTAGGAAAAATATTTCCATCTTCATTTGAAAGATTAGCACCTTGTCCCTTTTCGTTATCAAATTGAAAATAAAACCAGTTTCCTTGGTTTGCATAAGGCATGAAGGAGAAGAAATGTGATTTTATGTGCTGTATTCTGCTGGCACTAGCTGTGTCTCCAGTGTCAAACCAGCTCCCTCCACTGGGCTAAAAATGACCAAAATTGTTTGCATGGCAGTTTTTCTATTTTTGACACCCCCGATATGCTTTGACCTGGTTAGACTCCGGCTTATGACATCGCAAGGCAAACAGTGTTACCAGGTTCTGGTGTGTGTGTGTGTGTGTGTGTGTGCATAACAGCAAAATGCACAAACCCTAACCCTAACCAAAAAGCAAAACATCTCCATGAAGGGAGTTGTGCATTACACACTTTTTATCCTTCCCACATCTGTGTCTTTTTGTGTTACTAATAAATATGAAAGTTAAACAAAATTTTGGAAAATAGATTTTAAAATGAAGATAGAAGGATCTATCAATGAAAAGACCAGAAAAACTAGGCACAGGGAGAAAAATGGTAGAGAAACACTTCAGAACATTCAGTCTCTAGCTACAGGTAATCATGCTTGCTGCATGAGATGTTGTAGAGTCTAAAAATACAGCATTTGGGTGAGCTGCTGATACGAAAATAACTAGCATAGAGCCTGTCACAAAGCAGGTCCTTGGATTAATTTGTACCCCTCACCTGCAAATGGTAGAAACCTAACTGAATAGGATTCAAATTACTGAAAAGTAAATGGGGTACTTTGGGGCACAGTTTGTATTTGGATACAAGATTCCAAATATGTCTCCATCTCTTGACTCCGCTTTTTCCCTGTGAGGGTTTTATTCAGTGAAAGTGAAAGTTGCTCAGTTGTATCTGACTGTTTGCGACTGTATACAGTCCATGGAATTCTCCTGACCAGAATACTGGAGTGGGTAGCTGTTCCCTTCTTAAGGAGATCTTCCAAACCCAGGTCTCCCACATTGCAAGCAGACTCTTTACCAGCTGAGCCACCAGGGAAGCCCATAAATACTGGAGTGGGTAACCTGTCCCTTCTCTAGCAGATCTTCCTGACCTAGGAATCAAACCAGGATCTCTTGCACATGCAGGCGGATTCTTTACCAGCTGAGCTACCAGGGACAGATATCTTAATTCAGTGCTAAGTTGCTCACCAGCAGCTGTAGCCTTATATTCTGTGGGCGTGTGTGAGTGCTCAATTGCTCAGCCATGTATGACTCTTTGCTACCCCATGGACAGTAACCCAGCAGGCTCCTCTGTCCCTGGGATTTTCCAGGCAAGAATACTGGAGTGTGTGATCCTTCAGGGGATCATCTCAACTCAGAAATCAAATCCGAGTCTCCTGTGTCTCCGGCCCTGGCAGGGGAATTCTTTACCACTGCACTGCTTGGGAAGCCCATTATATTCTGCAGGGTTGTTTAGCAAAGCCTTTTTGGGGAGTGAAGACAGGTGAGACAGTACCTCTCTCTATAATTCCATAAAAAGTCTGGAGACTGTTTCTCTTTGGATCAGAAGCATCACCCGTTAAATCAAGCCAATCATGGTAGCTCTAGTCAAGGATCATCCCATGACCACTTCTTGAACTGGGGACTGATTGCTCTCCCAAACCACGATGAAAAAAGGATTTAAGAAAAAGAGAGAAGTTGCCTCAAAAGAAAACTGGACCACTTTGATCAAAAGAAAGGGGATGAATACTGGATTGGGCTGCACTGCACAGCAGCTGCTGAAGTAGGCCAAGCGGTATGACGATGGTAAGCAGAACATCTGACAGAGAAAGAACAGCGACTGCAAACGCCGGGGGGTTGGTCAAGAAACGGCAGTATACATGCAAGAGGTGAACAGAGCAGATTGAGGTGGTCTGTGTGGGAAAACAATGAGAAATTAGGTTGATTCGTTGCAGGGCAAGACAGAAAGCTAATTAGTGTTGCGACATAGAAATGAAGTTGTGGAGTCTGGAATTGGCACAATTAACTCTAAGGAGCACCTGTGTATTTTAGCCATGGCTTCAGGTGAAAGGGAGAGGCAGGGCTGAAAATGGAGGTTGTATTTGAGAAGAGTCCCCAGCAGTGAGGAAACTGTCACGGTTACGCTTGGATGGGCAGATGATGGAGAAAGGAATTTTAAAGGAACGGCAGGAGGGGCCATGACAAAGAATCAGAAGGGTGTGGCAACTGGCATAAGACAGACTTGGCCAGACTTGGTGCTGGGATATATTTACTGCAGGATCTGGCAGCCCAAGCCTCCCCAGACGTCCATCACTCTACAACAGTCTCAAAATCCGGGTGGTTCCCTTGAGACCTTTGTGTGTCACTGGCCCAAAAACACACAGAGGAGAAGCGTCCCTAGAGCCTAGGCTGAGAATGACATTTGCATTCCTCTTTATCGGCCTCCATTCTCTCCATTTGTGGGTCTTTCTGGGTATTTAAGGTTTTGTTGTCATCATTTGAAAAGGCAGGATTGGATATGGAACATTTATTTCCATCTCTTAGGGCACTCAGAAATTATGATGAAAATAATTCTATTGAAGCTTTTCAATGCCTCAAATTTTAATATAATGGCTCACATTTTTTAAATGTCTAAATGTTTTAGATAGCTAAGTAGCTATAGCAATGTACCTGCTCTCTCTTTGAGCCAAGGTAGGAAAGACAAGCCTTAAAATATGGGATTAATTTCACTGCTTCATCTAAACTCTCAACATGGGTTTTACAAATGCTGTTGTGCAAAATACTGCTTCTAAAGGATGTAGACACTCTGTGGTCCTTGAGTTCTAGGGCCAAATACTAGATTAATTCAAACATAAAGTCTTCTCTAGAACTCTGCAAATAAGAACATCGATTTGAAGAACATGGTCTGCAGTATTTCCCAAATTTACTTGTCTCCAGAATCCTTCAGTTCTATAGAGGATCTGGGGTAACGTTCCATGGAACGTACTTTGAGAAACATTCTTCTAGAACATTGTCACACCCATGTATGGCAAAGAACATGAAAACTACATAGATTTCAAGCATTTAGAAATGTCATTTTTATAATTTATTTATTATTTCTGGCTGTGCTGGGTCTCTGCTGTTGCATGGGCTCTTCTCTAGCTGTGCTGAGTGCGACCAACTCTCTTGAGGTGCCTGGGCTTCTCACTGTGCTGGCTTCCCCTGTTGAGGCACTTGGGCTCAGCAGCTGTGTGGCACGTGGGATCCTCCTGGATCAGGGACTGAACCTGGGTCCCCCATACTGGCAGGCAGACACTTTACCACTGAGCTACTGGGAAAGCCCAGGAAATATTATTTTATGATGAGTCTTTGGGCAAGAAAATCTGAAGATTAGTCTACGGTCACAATTTTTTAAAATGTTTTAAGGTGTAGTGGATCTAAATTTTCTGTCTTTAATGAAATCACCTCTAAGCTAGTTAAATATATCGCAATTCTGAAAGAGATGGGCATACCAGATCACATGACCTGCCTCTTGAGAAACCTGTATGCAGGTCAGGAAGCAACAGTTAGAACTGGACATGGAACAACAGACTGGTTCCAAATAGGAAAAGGAGTACGTCAAGGCTGTATATTGTCACCCTACTTATTTAACTTGTATGCAGAGTACATCATGAGAAACGCTGGGCTGGAAGAAGCACAAGCTGGAATCAAGATTGCTGGGAGAAATATCAATAACCTCAGATATGCAGATGACACCACCCTTACGGCAGAAAGTGAAGAAGAACTAAAGAGCCTCTTGATGAAAGTGAAAGAGGAGAGTGAAAAAGTTGGCTTAAAACTCAACATTCAGAAAACGAAGATCATGGCATCCGGTCCCATCACTTTATGGGAAATAGATGGGCAAACAGTGGAAACAGTGGCTGACTTTATTTTGGGGGGCTCCAAAACCACTGCAGGTGGTGATGGCTGCAATGAAATTAAAAGATGCTTTCAAGACCATCCCCATGGAAAAGAAATGCAAAAAAGCAAAATGGCTGTCTGAGGAGGCCTTACAAATAGCTGTGAAAAGAAGAGAAGAGAAAAACAAAGGAGAAAAGGAAAAATATAAGCAGAGTTCCGAAGAATAGCAAGGAGGGATAAGAAAGCCTTCCTCAGCGATCAATGCAAAGATAGAGGAAAACAACAGAATGGGAAAGACTAGAGATCTCTTCAAGAAAATTAGAGATACCAAGGGAACATTTCATGCAAAGATGGGCTCGATAAAGGACAGAAATGGTATGGACCTAACAGAAGCAGAAGATATTGAGAAAAGGTTGCAAGAATACACAGAAGAACTGCTCAAAAAAGAGCTTCACGATCCAGATAATCACGATGGTGTGATCACTCACCTAGAGCCAGATATCCTGGAATGTGAAGTCAAGTGGGCCTTAGAAAGCATCACTACGAACAAAGATAGTGGAGGTGATAGAATTCCAGTGGAGCTATTTCAAATCCTGAAAGACGATGCTGTGAAAGTGCTGCACTCAAAATGCCAGCACATTTGGAAAACTCAGCAGTGGCCACAGGACTGGAAAAGGTCCATTTTCATTCCAATCCCAAAGAAAGGCAATGCCAAAGAATGCCTTTACCAGAGGAATGACAGAGGATGAGATGGTTGGATGGCATCACTGACTCAATGGACATGGGTTTGGGTGGACTCCAGGAGGTGGTGATGGACAGGGAGGCCTGGCACGCTGAAGTTCATGGTGTCTCAGAGAGTCAGACACGACTGAGCAACTGAACTGAACTGAACTGTCTAGGCAAACTAGAGTTTCAGTGTTTGACTCTGGGGTATTAATTTTTACATGACCATGACCATAAGGCAGTCAAATGAAGGCTGAGTCCAAAATATCAAAGAGAGCTATTAGTGTGGGTTAGCATCCCAAGCTCCAAAATGCTAAATATTCAGTAATTGTGACTGAACATCAGAGAGGAGACATATGTCTTCAAATTTTTCTTAAAACAAAAATAATCTCAACAGGGAATTATTTTTCTGGTGAAAAGAAAGCAGAGTGATGCTTTTCCATCCATTTCACTTCACTTCACATTATTCCCTTCCTTACAATACACACGGAGAGGGCAATGGCAACCCACTCCAGTACTCTTGCCTGGAAAATCCCATGGACGGAGGAGCCTGGTGGGCTGCAGTCCATGGGGTCGCAAGGAGTCAGACACGACTGAGTGACTTCACTTTTACTTTTCACTTTCATGCATTGGAGAAGCAAATGGCAACCCACTCCAGTATTCTTGCCTGGAGGATCCCAGAGATGGCGGAGCCTGGTGGGCTGCCATCTGTGGGGTTGCACAGAGTCAGACACGACTGAAGCAACTTAGCATAGCATACAATACACATGCATTTAGGGAGGGAATTGGACAAATGGTGACCTGAGACTGAACGTAATGGATGGGTCACTTCAGATAACACAACAGGTTCCTCCTGGCTCCTTCTCTCCCCAGACTCAGAAAACATTTTGTAACTTTTCTCTAACTGATAAATGGAGTTCCACCGAGGATCAATTTGTAAGTCAACACACACGGATTGAAATGTGGCTCTCTGGTATGTAACCTCATTATCCCACTGGCTTTTTAATCTTATTCTCCAACTCATAAATCAAAGACTCAGTGGACACCCTCAGAAACCATACTGTAAGACATTTCATGGTGGAATGCATAAAGTACTTCCCTCTGTTTATAGGAGTGTCAGGATCTACTTCACTTGCAGTTCCATATGGGTCAGCTTGAGAGCATCCATATAGCCTTTTGGGAATTAAGCCATTCTTGCAAAACACATGTGTCTTAAATTCTTTTTTGCTTCAGAGGCTGATGAACTAAGGCTTGGAAAAGCTGGGGAAAGATGGAACACAGCCAGTAGACAGAACCAGATGTAAAAGGAGAACTGGATATGAGTGAGAAGAGCCCTTTAGACTGCACAAAGATCAAACCAGTCAATCCTAAAGGAAATCAACATTAAATATTAATTGGAAAGACTGAAGCTGAAGCTCCAATACTTTGGCCACCTGATGTGAAGATCTAACTCATTGGAAAAGACCCTGATGATAGGAAAGATTGAAGGCAAAAAGAGAATGGTGTGGTAGAGGATGAGATGGTTAGATCGAATCATTGACTCAATGGACACGAATCTAGTAAATTTGGGGTGCTAGTGAAGGCAAATGGCACCCCACTCCAGTACTCTTGCCTGGAAAATCCCATGGATGGAGGAGCCTGGTAGGCTGCAGACCATGGGGTCGCGAAGAGTTGGGAAGGACTGAGCGACTTCACTTTCACTTTTCCCTTTCATGCATTGGAGAAGGAAATGGCAAGCCACTCCACTTGCCTGGAGAATCCCAGGGACGGGGGAGCCTGGTGGGCCGCCGTCTATGGGGTCGCACAGAGTCAGACACGACTGAAGCGACTCAGCAGCAGCAGCAGCAGTGAAGGACAGGGGAGCCTGGTATGCTGAAGGCCATGGGGTCACATAGAATTGTACATGAATTAGCATCTGAACAACAAAAACAAAAGAGCTAGGATGACCTAGGAGTCAGAAGTCACACTGACGCAATCCACAGCACCTTTCTGCACTTGCTATGTGCTTTAGGTTTGGAACTCATCGTTTGTACAGGCAAAGAAAGTGAAGTCACCCAGTCGTGTCCGACTCTTTGCAACCCCATGGACTGTAGCCCACCCATGGACTACAGGGTCCTCAGTCCATGGGATTTTCCAGGCATGACTACTGGAGTGGGTTGCCATTTCCATCTCCAGGGGATCTTCCTGACCCAGGGATGGAACCCAGGTCTCCCACATCATAGGCAGATGCTTTACCACCTGAACTACCAGGGAAGCCCTTAGTATGCTATAATAAACGTCTTTTTAGCTACTTAAACACTATAATATTCAGTGAGAGTTTCTAAAATTTTTACTGTATTTATATTTACATTAAAAAAATGAGTGTTAAGAGTACTATCAATTGGAAATAAAAAAGGATCATGTTCTCTTCAAGCATGAAGAGTTAAGTACCACAGTCATTCCAGAACTGAGTGTAACAACCTCCATGTGTTCCTTCTGGTTGATACGTCGTATTGGGGCAACCATTGCTAGCTGTCAACCTGATGTTCATTTCTATCCTTTCTTAAATTTACCTAAAGAAAAAAAAGACCTATAAATATAGAAAACTATAAAACACTGATGAAAGATATCAAAGAGAACACAAATAAATGGAGAAATATACCATGTTCATGGATTGGAAGACCCCAATGTAGTGAAACTGAGTATACTACCCAAAGCAATCTACAGATTCAACACAATCCCTATCAAGCTACCAATAGTATTTTTCACAGAAATAGAACAAATAATTTCAGTTTGTATGGAAACACAAAAAACCTTGAATATCCAAAGCAATCTTGAAAAAGAAGAATATAACTGGGGAAATCAACCTGCCTGAATTCAGACTATACTACAAAGCTACAGTCATCAAGACAGCATGGTACTGGCACAAAGACAGAAATATAGATCAATGGAACAAAATAGAAAGCCCAGAGATAAATCCAGGCATCTATGGATACCTTATCTTTGACAAAGGAGGCAAAAATTTACAATGGAGAAAAAACAATCTCTTCAACAAGTGGTGCTGGGAAAACTGGTCAATCACGTGTAAAAAAAAAAAAGAAATTAGAACACTAGTTCTAACACCATACACAAAAATAAATCCAAAATGGATTAAAGATCTAAATGTAAGACCAAAAACTACAAAACTCTTAAAGGAAAACATAGGCAGAACACTCTCTGACATAAATCACCGCAAGATCTTCTATGACCCACGTCCCAAAGTAATGGAAATAAAAACAAACAAGTGGGATCTAATTAAACATAAAAGCTTTTGCACAACAAAGGAAACTATAAGCAAGGTGAAAAGACAGTCTTCAGAATGGGAGAAAATAATAGCAAACAAAACAACTGACAAAGAATTAATCTTCAAAATATACAAGCAGCTCATGCAGCTTGATACCAGAAAAATGAACAACCCAATCAAAAACTGGGCCAAAGAACTAAACAGACATTTCTCCAAAGAAGACATACAGAGGGCTATGACACACATGAAAAGATGCTCAACACCGTTCGTTACTGGGGAGATGCAAATCAAACCACATGAGGTATCTCACACCGGTTAGAATGGCTACTGTCAGAAAGTCTATAAGCAATAGGGAACCCTCTCTCACTGTTGGTGGGAATGCAAACTGGTGCAGCCAATAGGAAGAACAGTGTGCAGATTCCTTAAAGAATGGAAATAGAATGACCATATGACCCAGCAATCTCACTGCTGGGCATACACAGCAAGGAAACCAGAACTGAAAAAGACACGTGTACCCCAGTGTTCATCTCAGCACTGTTTATAATAGCCAGGACATGGAAGCAACCTAGATGTCCATCAGCAGACAAATGGATAAGAAAGCTGTGGTACATACACACAATGGAATATTACTCAGCCATTGAATACATTTGAGTCAGTTCTAATGAGGTGGATGAAACTGGAGCCTATTATACAGATGAAGTAAGTAAAAAAGAAAAACACCAATACAGTATATTAACACATATATATGGAATTTATAAAGACAGTAACAATGACCAAATATGCAAGGCAGCAAAAGAGAGAAGGCAAGGGTGGGATGATATAAGAGAATAGTATTGAAACATGTATACTACCATATGTAAAACAGATGACCAGTGCAAGTTGGATACATGAAGCAAGGCACTCAAAGCTGGTGCTCTGGGACAGTCCAGAGGGATGGGGTGGGGAGGGCAGTGAGGGGTTCAGGACGGGGGGCACAGCCCAGAGGGATGGGGTGGGGAGGGCAGAGAGGGGTTCAGGACGGGGACACATGTGAACCTGTGGCTGATTCATCGACGTACGGCAGGGCCTCCATGGTGCTGTGAAATGACTGTCCTCCAATTAAAATAAATAAATAAATTTTCTTTAAAAAGCATTTCAATTTGAAATTAAAAAAACTAACAGAACTCCAGTTTTGTTTAAGTGGACATTGCATTCATTCTACAAAAAACAAGATATCTTAAGCTTTTTTTGAGGTGCCCACATACAACAATTCTGCCCCTGAAATGTAAACATAAGCTCATATAAATGATACGTATCTCCCCCAAAAAAGGCAGATCTCATTTTGTTTTGTCCTCTTCTCACTTCCTGATTCATGGAAGTTTCTTGAGGCTCTGAATTGAAGTTAGAAGTGTTAGCATGAACTGATGATTTCACACACACGCAGATGAAAACAATGTGCACCTGTATCATGCTCAGTGTCTATAAACACACGCAGCAATGGTTGGCTCCACGGCTAGGACAGGCAAAATACAAGGATACACACTGATTTTGTTTAACAAATTTCTGTGCCAAGATGTAAAAAACTGTTTAAAAAAACAAATGAGCTAGATAACAAGGACCTGCTGCACAGCACAGGGAACTATATCTGGTATTTTGTAATATTCTGTAATGGAAAATAATTTGAAAACAGTATGTGTAACTGAGTCACTTTCTGTACACCTAAAACTAACACATTATAAATCAACTATTCAGTCAAAAAAATTTATGAAAACATGTGAAAAGGAAATAAATAGTTTGATGACAATTCTGAAAATTTTTGAGCATTGCAAGAAATAATGACAGCAGTTGATTTTACATACTGAATAAAAATGAATCCACACATCTATACAACAGAAATAGATATATATGTCATATATATGCATATATATATTTACATATATACACACACACTCATGGAGGAAGAAGGAAGGTTTTTTTTTTTCCTCTTTGTTTTTCAGTAAAACACTCATCCTACTAATAAATGTTGAATTAGTGAAAGAGTTATATATTCAGTATTTTACAAGAGTTGGTGATGGACAGGAAGGCCTGGCATGCTGCGATTCATGGGGTCGCAAAGAGTCGGACACGACTGAGCGACTGAACTGAACTGAACTAAGAGCAATTGATTTAGGAAAAAAATCAGCAGAGGAAGTTAAATTCTTGCTGTGGACAACTAAAAGCATCTTCTAGGTTACTTAGTAATTATGGATGAATGAAGGGGGAGGTAACTGCATAGTGCATAAATCTGTCAGACACTCTCTATAACTGAGCAAATGTAATCTAATCAAAGAGACTAACTTTATATACCTTCTGTTGAACACTCTTGAGAGTCCCTTGAACCACAAGATCAAACCAGTCAGTCGTAAAGTAAATCAATCTGGAATATTTATTGGAAGGACTGTTGCTGAAGCTGAAACATCAATGCTCTGGCCAGCTGATGCAAAGCCGACTCATTGGAAAAGACCCTGATGCCGGGAAATTTGAGGGCAGGAGGAGAAGGAGGTGACAGAGGATGAGATGATTGGATGGCATCACCGACTTAATGGACATGAATTCGAGCAAACTCTGGGAGACAGTGGAAGAAAGAGGAGCCTGGCGTGCTGTAATCCATGGGGTTGCAAAGAGTCAGATACAACTTAGCGACTGAACAACAGCAACACCTCCTATTGTAACACATTGAGAAGAACACATTACATATACAGTATCCCTGTTAAAAACGCACTGTGTGAATCCCATCATAAGAATCAGAAAAAAAAAAAAAAGGAATTCTACAAAACAACTGATCTATATTCCTTAACATTACCAATTTCAAGAGAAACAAAGAAAGGCTGAGAAATTTTTATCAGTTAAAGGAAACTGAAAAATTCTGCATTTAGAAAGTTATAGAAAAATACAGTACACAGCTTTGTGCTTTGGGGCATTACCATAAATATTTGAATAAGGAGTTATATTAGATAATGGAGCTCAAACAATGGTAAAATTTCTCTAAATTTAATAAATGTCATTAGATTTCTGTAGGAAATGTCCTTTCACTTGGTAAATACAAACTGATGACATATGTCCACAAGGATCACGGTGTCTGAAAATTCCTCACAAATGGTTCAAAAAACAAAAATGATATGGAGGGCTACCAATTGGTGAATATAGATGAAAGGTATACAGTACTTGTTGGACTGATCTTTAAAATAAAGCTGACAGAACACATTTTGCAAACTTGATAAACAGGTTATTCAGAAGTGTATCATGTGCAAGACAGCGAAAGAGACACGGATGTAAAGAACAGACTTTTGGACTCTGTGGGGGAAGGCAAGGGTGGGATGATTTGAGAGAAGAGCACTGAAACATGTATATTATCACATGTGAAATAGACCACCATATGTGGAACGGATGAGCAGTCCAAGTTCTTCGATGCATGAATTACGGCCTCACAGCCCTTGCACTGGGACAATCCAGAGGGATGGAGTGGGGAGGGAGGTGGGAGAGAGTTCAGCATGGGGGACCTGAGGCTGATTCATGCCCATGTCTGGCAAAAGCCACCACAATATTGAAAAGTAATTGGCCAATAAATTAATTTAAAAAAAGAATTGTAAAAGAATGATCTATCCAAAGAAAACAAGAAAAAGGAATTGAAATAATGACCGATTCATGCCCTAGGTAAAGAAATGCTGCTGTTTCAGTCGCTGCACATCCGACTCTGGGCCCCACGGACGGCAGCCCCCAGGCCCCTCTGTCCTGTTGTTTCAGTCGCTGCACATCCGACTCTGGACCCCACAGACGGCAGCCCCCAGGCCCCTCCGTCCTGTTGTTTCAGTCGCTGCACATCCGACTCTGGGCCCCACGGACGGCAGCCCCCAGGCCCCTCCGTCCTGTTGTTTCAGTCGCTGCACATCCGACTCTGGGCCCCACGGACGGCAGCCCCCAGGCCCCTCCGTCCTGTTGTTTCAGTCGCTGCACATCCAACTCTGCGACCCCACGGACGGCAGCCCCCAGGCCCCTCCGTCCTGTTGTTTCAGTCGCTGCACGTCCAACTCTGGGCCCCACGGACGGCAGCCCCCAGGCCCCTCCGTCCTGTTGTTTCAGTCGCTGCACATCCGATTCTGGACCCCACGGACGACAGCCCCCAGGCCCCTCCGTCCTGTTGTTTCAGTCGCTGCACATCCGACTCTGGACCCCACGGACGACAGCCCCCAGGCCCCTCCGTCCTGTTGTTTCAGTCGCTGCACATCCGACTCTGGACCCCACGGACGGCAGCCCCCAGGCCCCTCCGTCCTGTTGTTTCAGTCGCTGCACATCCAACTCTGCGACCCCACGGACGGCAGCCCCCAGGCCCCTCCGTCCTGTTGTTTCAGTCGCTGCACGTCCAACTCTGGGCCCCACGGACGGCAGCCCCCAGGCCCCTCCGTCCTGTTGTTTCAGTCGCTGCACATCCGACTCTGGACCCCACGGACGACAGCCCCCAGGCCCCTCCGTCCTGTTGTTTCAGTCGCTGCACATCCGACTCTGGACCCCACGGACGGCAGCCCCCAGGCCCCTCCGTCCTGTTGTTTCAGTCGCTGCACATCCGACTCTGGACCCCACGGACGGCAGCCCCCAGGCCCCTCCGTCCTGTTGTTTCAGTCGCTGCACATCCGACTCTGGGCCCCACGGACGGCAGCCCCCAGGCCCCTCTGTCCTGTTGTTTCAGTCGCTGCATATCCAACTCTGGACCCCACGGACGGCAGCCCCCAGGCTCCTCAGTCCATGGGATTTTCCAGGCAAGAGCACTGGAGTGGGGTGCCATTTCCTTCTCCAGGGGATCTTCCTGATCCAGGATCTGAACCCGCATCTCCTGTATTGCAGGCACATTCTTTACTGCTGAGACACAGGGAAGCTCAGATAAAGAAATACATGACATATCAATTCAAGAAATGATTGCAAAACAAACATTAAAAAGTTTCTCTTTCTGATCAAAAAAGAGGGATGGAGAAATCAAAGGAACTTAAATTAGAAGTAAAACTGAACATGTGAGGGCTCATAAATGTTACTGAAAAATATAATACACAGTTCTGTGCTATTAATAAATTTGAACACATTAGTTTTAATCACCAATAAGATAATAAAAACTACCAAAATTCACACAGCTATATTAAAACTCAATTTTCTAAATTTAAAAAAGAATGTTTTCTTTCAAGTACTACTCATTGAGTTTTTACCCACACATATGATGTGTGCATACACACACACACACAACGGGTCACAAAGAGTCGGACATGACTGAGCGGCTGGACTGAACTGAATTGAACACACACAATAATTCTGGACCTTCATGAGTTCTGTTTGTTTAATTTATCATTCCTTGAAATATAGATTCCCATCATACATGTTAATCCAGAATTTTTAAAATAGATTCTCCAGTCATACTTAAATATAATACTTACATAAAAGCCAACAAAGATAAAATCAGTACAGATCCAACTCACTCATAACTACAGATGCAAAAGTCCTAATAAAAACTTGGCAGATTAGTAGCATATTAGAAGATAATAAACCATTATCAAAAGGACTACTTCATAGAAAGTGATTAGTATTAAAAATGTTTTATGTCATAAATTATATCTCAATAAAACTGATTATTTTTAAAGTATGACACAATCTAACATTTACGGATGTTGCTGTTTTGTTCCTAACTTTTGTCTGACTCTTTTGCAACCCCATGGACTGTAGCCCCCCAGCCTCCCCTATCCATGGGATTTTCCAGGCAAGAATACTGGAATGGGTTGCCATTTCCTTCTCCAAGGGATCTTCCAGACTCAGGAACTGAACCCGTGTCTTCTGAATTGACAGGTGGATTCTTTACCACTGAGCCACTAGGAATAGCCACAAGGTATATAATCGTATCAAATATATATATATGTACAATAAAGTTATGTACACTGATTGGCATGGACAAATAGACTATATGAAATATAATAATATTTGGTGACAGATTTATGGTTGCTGTTTTTTTCTATGTGCTTTTTCTTTGTATTATTAAAATTGCCTGCCAATAATATAAGACAACATCAGAATACCATGAAGAAAAATGTATGTAGTACTGTTCAGATCCTCAATACGAATTAAATGATCAAACATGTATTTTACAAGAGAAAAGGGCCAAAAATTTTTAGTAATTTTGTATCTTAAGCACATCAGTATATATAAGCTTCTTTAGGAATGCTTGCTAAGCCCTAGAAATATTACCTGGTCATCATCAGTCGCAAAGCCACAAAATGAAGTAGCAATCTCAACACTGTCTCCAAATCTTGATATACATATTGCTGTTAATTTAGTCATTTTTAATCCTCCACACTCTCTTTTAATGATAGTTCATTTATTGCAAGCTGATTTAAATAGAAAGATATAATATCAGTGATGTTTTTCTCTCCAAAGTTCCCCAGTTATTTTTAGAATGGGTAAATAAAATGTTGAATTTTCAAATAAAATTTTCTGTCTTTGGCCAAAAAAAGAAGGCATTTTCTTAATACATTTTGGATTACATTATTCATATTGAAACAAGTCCTATAAAATTTGATGGTTGGATTTCATAATCTTATTTTGTAACAAAACAGACATCCTATCCATTTAAATTTATAGACATTTTATACAAGGTATCAATTCTGACAACATTCCCTGGTGACTCAGCAGCAAAGAATCTGCCTGCAATTCAGGAGCCTCAGGATCTCTGGCTTGGGAAGATCCCCTGGAAGAGGAAACAGCAATCCACTGCAGTGTTCCTGCTGGGAAATCCGAAGGACAGGGAAGCCTGGAGAGCTACAGTCCGTGGGGTCACAGAGTCAGACAGGACTGAGTGACTAAGCGAATTAACATGAGGACATGATTTTGTTCTCTTCGAGAACTATATTTTATTGACTTAGTGTTCTTAACACACTTCTATTGAAATCTCTAGAGTATATGTAAAAATAGCATCAACATGTTTTTTTCCTTCATTATGGTTAATAGAAAAAGAGGTAAATTTTATTATTATGCAATTACATTTTAAAATTATTGCCGGAATATGAATATGAAAAACTTATCTGGAAATTTACTGAACTGGAATTAATTAGTATTCTGATATCATTCCTAATGTGCTGCTGCTCAATTGTTTGAAAATAAAAGAAGAGAAGAGAAACTGAGCTTTTAAGACTGAATGATCTATTGACCGGCTAATTAACGTGCTGGGCCACTTCGTTAGCATTCAGATGTTTTAAATAGATTGACAAAGCTCCTTCGATTTCATAACCTACTGCAAAACGGGGAACTGGATGACTAGCCTGGCAGAGCGGCGGGGCAGGGTCTGAGCGTGAGGACTCTGAGGGCCCTGAGGCTCTCGGCTACTGACCGGCTCACACAGGTGTCAGTCACCTGAAGACAGTCACGGGACAGGCGGTGGCCGTTTCTTCAGGCAAATACCACCACTGTCAGCGCTTCGTAGTGAAAAAGTAGAGTTCTGTTCGGTGCCTTCTTAAACGGATAGCCTGGAAAGAAATGACTGGACCCATCTTACATGCAATCAGACGTTACCCACAAGAGACACACACTCGGGGTCCACTGGCAGCCGAGACACAGTCTTTCTGTCGCTCACTGTTTGACGCTGGCTGAGTCCCCTTCAGCCCTACCTTCACCCCACACATGGCAGATGCGTCAGATGGGAGTCTAGTTCATCTTCTATTCCTGCTTCTCTTCTTTGCTCCTCCCCCTCCTCCTTTTCTCCCAGCAAATCTCCCACCGCAAAGAAACTGTCTCCTCACTGTTCCTCAGTCTCCTTCCTGACTCTGTGGTCGCTGATGCATTTTCTAGCTCTCACCATCTCTCGTTCAAAACAGGACTTAATAGGGGCGTCCCTGGTGGTCCAGTGGTTTAGACTCCGCACTCCTGCTGTGGGGCCCGGGTTTGATCCGTGCTCAGGGAGCTGAAGCCACATGCTGCAATTAAGACCCCGTGCAGCCAAACTCTTAAAAAAGTTTAAAAAATAGAAACTAAAAAGCCCAGGACTTTACAATCACTGAAGCAGTGTCTATTCTGTATAATCATTTTGGCAGACAGCACTTTCGTTCTTAAAATGGGGTCAATTTTTAATGTAGTATTTTTTGTTTGTGTGAAAAGAGGATATGGAAAAAATTTAATTACTCAGAATCACTCAGGAACCCAAGAAGAAAATGTCTAATTATGCAATCATGAATGTTCCTCAAATAGGTCAGCAAACAGGATCTCTTCCTAAAGTCCAACCTATGATTTCCTTCCTGCAGTGATGCTTAGCCAAGTATGCTGTGTGACAAGCCCTAGGGTCACAAGGACAAAAACAAATAAGCAAAAGGTCTCTGCCTTCCAAGGCCCTCCAGTACAGTTAGGGACGCAGTCAGCAAATTAGGAAGTAGCACCAGAAGAATCACAGACCGTGCTGGGCACAAAGAAGAAAAGAGACAGGGCAGTATGCTGGAGGATAAAAGGTAGACCCTTTATACCGGATCTCTTCTCTGAAGAGATGACATTTTAGCCTGAGACTTAGGATTAGATGAAGCTCATCAAACAAAAGTCAGAGGACAGTTTTGTTTTGTTTTGTTTTTTAAGAGGGAACAGTGGGTAGAGTGCCTGATATGTCCAAGGCACTGGCAGAAGGCAGGTGAGATTCGGAGGGGTTAACAAACAGCAAAGGACTTCAAGATGAGTTTGCAAAGGAGCCCAGCCAGTTCCTGCAGGGTCTTGTAGACACAAGGAGGTGTTTAGATTTCATTCTACACACAGTGGTTTCATTCAGGCAAGTTATTTGTGTATCTCATATCTGCAGTTTTTCTAATATATAACACAGGTGCTGAATGGTACGTCAATGCAGATGTGGTATGCTGCTGTAAAAACAAGCGCAGGCGAGCAACAAAACCTTACCAGCATCCCAGAACACCCCCGCCCGCCCCCTGTCACTCAAAACCACCTTCCCTTCCCTTCGTAGGTAATTGTATCTTGGCTTTCATAGTAGTCATTTCTTACTTTCCTTTACACTTGTCCCACCTGAGTATGAGCTGATAAACACAATAGCTCAGGTTTCCAGGTTTGTAAACTTTACACACGTGAAACTGCCTTTGTATCAATCTGTGTCCGGCTTCTTTTGATAAGCATCATTGATACAAGTTCAAGAACATGGATGAATTCCCATCCATGTTGTTGTATGAAGCTGTTATTCATTTTTTATGGTTCTATAGTGGTCCGTTGCACGTCTACCCCTCCATTTAATGTTTGAATCCATTCCACTGTGGATGTACCTTGGGTTTATTTTTTTTTGGAAGGGGTGTATTGTGAACATTGCTGATATGAATACCATCATCCTTGTCTCTACTGCATACATACGCTCATTCTTAATGCTTTTAGGAAGAGAACAAGGGCATATCTTCAACTTTAATAGGCCATGCTTCTTTAAGTCATTTTACCAATTAAAGCTTGTACTAAATGTGCAATCTCATTGCTCCACAGCCTTGCCACCAACTGGCATAGCTATCCTTTTCAATTTTAGCCTCTACAGTGAATGCTTTTACTTTTCAAAAGATTATTATGGATGCTGCATAACAGAAAAAAGTAAAGCAGGTATACAAGACAGGTTCTGAAACTAGAACAAACAGGATTTGCTGATAGACTGAATAAAGAGAATTAAGAAAAGGGAAATGTCAAGTATGAATTTCATGTTTCTGGCTTTAAGAATTGGCTAATGATGGTGCTAGTTTCTGAGAGAGAAAACTGGAAAACTGGGAACCAAACAGAGATGGAGGAGGAAAGTATCATTTATGGGGATGTGTAACATCTGAGATGTTCATTAGATTTCTACTTGACGTCAAGTGGGTATTTCAGTATACAGGTCTGGATCTCAGAGCAGAGGTCATTAGGAATTAATGTAAAATTTTATACAATCTTTTACTATTTAGGGGATAATATTATTTACAGAGAAAATATAGATAAGCAAAAAAGACAGTGTAAAATTTAGCCTTAAGAGTTCTATCATTTTAGAGATGACAGAAAGCACCAGCTAGTAAGGAAGGAAGCAAACCAAGATATAGTGTTTTAAAAAGAAGAATTTCAGAGAAAGATTAATAAACTGCACCAAATGCTGTCAATGTGTTAAAAAAACACAGTCCTGTGGGTTTGTCGACACAGAGGTTGTTGATTGGGAGATGGGTTTAGTGGCCTGGTAGGAAGATAAGCAGGATTATAATCCTGCTTGAAAAAAACTTCAGAAAGAGGCAAACTCTAAAAATTGTTTTTCAGTTGTCTGAATAAAAAGGGAGTAGGAAAATGGGTCAGATGCTAAAGGAAGAAGAAGCGTGAGGCAAGCTTTTACAAGGATGAAAAGTACGAGGATGTTTATATTCTTGTGACGGTTTACTGTGTGTTAGTTACTCGGTCGTGCCCAACCCTGTGACCCCGTGGACTGCAGCCCACCTGGCTCCTCTGCCCATGGGAGTTTCCAGGCAAGGATACTGGAGCAGGTTACCATTTCCTTCTCCAGTAATGGTCTAGTAATGCCAGACAAATTGAAGATGCCGAAGAAAAAAGGAAGGGAAACAAAAGGAGCAGCGTCCTAGTGAAGGGCAGAGGTGATACAGGTCCAGAGCAAAAATGGAAGGATTGCCTTTGAGAAAAGAAGGAGTGTATTCTCATGCGGCTGATTAAGCATGATGAGAACTGATGCGCGATGCAGGGAGATGTGGGAGAGGACGGCCGAGGACGTTCCTGGAGGCTTCCATTCTCTAAAGAAAGTGTGAGTTTTTCAGGTGATAGAGAGGAGATAGTGATTACAAGGTCCATGAAAAAAGAAAGGAAAGACCTTACTCTTACCAGGAAAGTAAAAGAGGACTGGAAGCTGTGATCCTATGTATTCTATAAGCATGATTTAAAATGAAGACCAGTCATAAAGGTTGATTTCTCCAGCAATGTCCAGGGACATGGCTAAGTTAGCTGCAAGTTATAGAAAAACTGATGCATGGTGGGTTCAACAAATAGGGGCTTCTTTTATTCTGTTACAAAACAAAAAGTCTGGAGATAACATAGCTGTTGCTGCTGATTCAGCAACTGCTTAAACAATGTCACCATGGATGCAGGCTGTTTCTTCCTTCACGTCTCTGCTTAGCACGTGGGCTTTTGTCTTCAGTGCGTCAGCAATCGTAGCAATAAAAAGAAGAAAGGGTCTCCACCAGTCTCAGTAATTTTCTTTCAGGAAAACAAAGGATTTCCGAGAAACGCCCACTAGACTTCTACTCACATTATCAGTGGCTAGACCTGTGGCACGTGGTCGAGGGAGCCTGGCTGCGAGGGAGCCTGGCTTCGAGGGAACCAGCAAGAGAGAGTATGTAGCCGTACACGGTTGCCCTGAATGAAACCGTGGCTTTGTTAGGAAGGATGGGAGAACGCATAAATGTTACGTGAATACTTAGGCTTGCCACCCAAGAAGACAGTAGACGTTTGAGTTCAACCGCATCGGAGAATACTAGGCTAATTCAACAGGAAGAAAGAGAAAAGAGATCCATGATGTCCGCAAGAGAGAGGTTATCTTTCGTGCTGAAAGAATAAAACTGGCCACCACAAAGGGAAACAAAAATAAAACACTGTGTTGAGAGTAATTTGCAAAGAAAAACTTAAAGACAATTTTCACCTAATGCCTCTACTTTTGACAAAAATATACTGATTTGCACATATATTTTAATTGTTATTTCTAGTATTTATTTTTTTTAAATAGTAAAGCTCCTAGAACATATCTTTATCTAAAACAAAATAACAATCAATTCAGCCAATTTCTGAGGAAGGCTAATTTTTAAATGCACTCATTCTGAAATATTAAGATATTTGTTACCATCCTGTGATTTGTTTTAATTAGAATGAAACATGGTATGTATCTGTCTTCAAATTGCCACTTTCCTTTTGGTGATTTGGATTGTTTTTATGATGAAGGTAGCAGTTTTGTGTATCACTAAAGTTGTGTAACAGTAAAGTTTGTGTAACAGTAAAGTTGCGTAATAGTAAAGTTGTGAACCGGTTAAGTTGTTCAACAGTAAAGTTCTTTACAAGCTGAGACACCAGGGATTAAAAGATAATTTAAAAACAAAGAGTAACACTTGATTGTGCTATTCTGTATTGACTGACTCAATCAGTTGTTTAGAACCGTCCAAACAACATATATTCTTACCCATGTCACTTACAATAACGGCATCACCTAAGCAAACTCCCAGATGCTCTTGAATATCCTGTGACTCAGCTGCTGGTCCACCTATTGTGACGATGACTATTTCATGTACAATTTGCTGATAAAATGGTCTTCAGCAACAGAAACACATATGCAAATTGTTACCCACCAGAGTCTGATTGTAGGGTAATGCAAACCCAGTCAGACACACCCAAAAACAAGTAGTGTAGCAATTCTAAGTTTGAGATAAGTGATGATAGCCTGTTATCTCTAGTGCTCACATTCCAAAGGGTAGCTATGACTGTTCTGAAGAATAAAGCCATCTTGCCACAGCCTGGACCTACAGCTGGGCAATAATAATAGTGATAAAGATGAAAGCTAACACACATCCAGCGTTTGCTCTGTGCCAAGTACTTTATTAGGGACACTGTATGCCTTGTCTCATCCAATCCTCACTACAATCATTTAAGGTTCATATGAGAATCCTCCCTATTCTACAGAGGGAACTGCAGCTGGTACAGATTTAGTAACCTTCCGGAAATGACAAGCCTACAATGAGATGAAGTTCAGATCGGGAGTCAGGCAGTCAGATTTTAGAATCAAGGATTTCGATAATTTTGTCACCACTCCTCAATGTACAGGAGAAAATCATACCTCAGGATCATTTTCCTAATTGACATGTGTCAAAAATATACTAAGTGAGGTGCATCCAATTTGAAACCCCAATTCCCAAACTCCCAATTGTCCAGGTAGAAGAGTATTAAAAACTTCCTGACTGACTCATCTCTCTAGACTGATCAAGTCAGCCGTGTGTGCATGCATGCCTATGCACTCAATTATGTCTGACTACCACCTCTTGGACTGGAGCCCGCCAGGCTCCTCTGTCCATGGGATTCCCCAGGCAAGAATACTGGATGGGTTGCCCTTTCCTCCTGCAGAGGATCCTCCCGACCCCAGGGATAGACCCCTGTCTCCTGTGTCTCCTGCATTGGCAGGCAGATTCTTTACCACTGAGCCACCTGGGAAGACTTAAAGTCAGCCTGTAATCATCAGGTTCCTATTTCTCTGCAATCTGGGAGATACATTCTCAGGAGAAATTTGTTGGAGGGATAGAGAAAACAATGACGATGAGAAAAATCTTCCTGAATCTGAAACTTACATAGATTTATAAATTTAACATATGCAGCATCTCCTCTCAGAACTTAATTCCAAGAGGAAAATGCTAGAATTTCAAATTATTTGCAACTTCTTGATAATCATAATCTTCTTTTAATTTTTCCAGCTCCTCTGTATTTGTATTTCTGTGGGTGCTGTACATTTTCTCCCTCTAAGAGGAAAGGACACAAAAAATAATATCAGAGCTCCCACAGAGTCATAAAGTGGTAAGTGCTACTACTAAATCTTAGCACTTGCTTCATAAGATTGGACTGAATGGCCAAACTCGAGGCAGGCATATATTTCAATAGTTCTTCAATCCTGTGGTCATTTATTTCCAAATTGGATATGCCATTTACATTTAGACTAGGCACCCATTTTCATTCTCCTCAAGTGCTGTTAACACAACAGCCCATATAATATAGTAACTTTGATGTTTCCTGAAGATCCATCTTTACTTGTTAGGGAGAAACTTGCCAAAACCTACTGCATTCTAAAGGATTATCAAAGATCTCACAGTAAACCACACAAGTTGAACTTGTTTTATTTCCTCTTATTTACCTTAATGTTGTGATACAAATATGACGGAGTGAAATACACAGAAGCACGGTAAATAGTGCCATTTTTAAGAAACTGGTTCCACTCCCGACCTGGTTCACCAGTTCATACTCAGGGTAAAATAGCTGAATGTAAAAACAGTGTAAAAAATCATATCAATGACTTAAAAAAAAACCACCATTTTCCATTATGAAAAATACCCTCAACTCAGCTAATTGCCAAACTTCAGTGAACTTGTCATTTAGTAGAATATCTATTACGTAGATTTGTCAATGGTAAACTGAATACCACACGACACACAAAAAAGGTAATTTAAATTATAAGTTATGGGCGTATAAACACAAACCTTTGTTTATTAAAATTTCTTAAACGTTTTGGGAAGGTGGTAAATTTGGTGCCCTAAAACACCCATACATACGTCACACAAAAAGGACTGTCCGTTGTTCCATAATACCTGCTTCTGCAACATAAATTAACTTGTACGCAAACAGGAAGTACAGGATGGTGTCTGAGCACAGCTGCAAGCTGTCCTAGCACCACTGTGCGGGGCGAGCTGCAAGGGACTCGAGGTGATGCCCATTCACCGCTGTTCTTCTCTGTGCTTGACTGACTTTGGGGTCTGTCCTAGAAACGATTTTTGTACCAATCTTTCCACTCTTAATGCATCTATCTATGAATTTGATTTTGCAGCTTCAGTCCACCTTACATTCTTTTCTAATGAGATTTCTTCACTTCTTTTCAAAGACACGCAATTCCCTACTTACTGTGACAGTGACTAAGACGGGACGCCTGTGTACGTGTATTTGGTGTTTCTAGAATTAGTGTTGCTTTTACTGTTGTTCTGATTACATACCCACATGGTTTGAATGCTTTGCCTAATCTTATTTTCACCATAAGTTCCATTATATTTACTAAGTAGTTCTTCTAAGTTTTTTTGGGAGCAATAGCATCTCTGACGGAGAAGGCAGTGGCACCCCACTCCAGTACTCTTGCCTGGAAAATCCCATGGACAGAGGAGCCTGGTAGGCTGCAGTCCATGGGGTCGCTGGGGGTCGGACACGACTGAGCGACTTCACTGTCACTTTTCACTTTCACGCATTGGAGAAGGAAATAGCAACCCACTCCAGTGTTCTTGCCTGGAGAATCCCAGGGACGGGGAGCCTGGTGGGCTGCCGTCTATGGGGTCGCACAGAGTCAGACACGACTGAAGAGCAGCATCTCTGAACAATATGAACTGCATATAGCTCATATAAAGACTCTCTCGAGATATTTGTCTTCCCTTTAATTCAAGAATGTGAGTACCTTTCACAGTAATTAGTTTTTATCCTACTACTGTAACCGAGGTAATTTCCCTTTTTATATTGAATGCCTGTGAAAAACTGGGGCCTTGTGTGTGCTCAGTCACTACGTCATGTCCAACTCTTTGCAACCCCACAGACTGCAGCCTGCCAGGCTCCTCTGTCTGTGGAATTTTCCAGGGAAGAATACTGGAGTGGGTTGCCACTTCCTCCTCCAGGGAACCTTCCTGGAGGATCTAAACTGTGTCTAAACTGTGTTCGCAGGTGGATTCTTTAGCACTGTACCACCTGAGAAGCCCAATTAGGCCTTATCTTCCTAGAAAATTCATGGGATTTGATAACATACATTTTTGTATTAAACTCATTACTGGCTCCATTTCTTTTGTATTGATGATGGTGGATGCTGCTTTTTCATCTTTCTTCTTACATTTGTTTTATAACCCGTTACTTAATATAGATATATCCTTCTAAACTGGCATTAATATTTTCTAAAGACAGGAGAGAGGTTTTATGCACATATACACACATATTTATACACACATACTTACATATATACATACACCCATACAGACAGATGTACTCTGTATTTTAAATCACTTGGTTATTTAAATAGATTTTGAATGGAAGTAGTTAGCAGAAGTCATCTGGAATTAAACAGAAAAGACCAATTGATTAGCTGTCTCTTTACAGCTTTTCCACTGTTGTTTTGGAATTGTGGAGAGAATCCCTCTATCACCCTGCCAGGATGCCATTTGTCACACTAGAAGAGAACCAACAATCCCAACAAGGCATTCCGGATTCATTAAGAAGTTAGTGCATTATTTCAAAGTCCCTAACTTACCCCCAGTGTGTATTAACAGACTGAGGGAATCTGAGTCAGCAAGTCATAAACTTTGTGTATATACACAAACAAGAGTAAAGCACTGGGAGCGCAGAGCGTCCTGGTTGTAAAAAGAAAGGCGTCACCAAGACGTATGATAAGAAGACTTAAGGAACTTACAGTGTTTCCGTTACACAAAAGCCCAACAAAAGCCCAAAATGCAAACCAGACGAAGGTCAGGTCACTCTGATTAACAAGGGATGACACTGTCATGTTCACATATTTCAACCTGTTGGCTGAACAAATATTTAGCGCATGCTATCATAATTACGCGTTCCTCCGTGTGCCTCACCTAAACTCTCTTTTCCAGTAGCTGTACCAGTCCCCCACAGGCCGTGAGTTTTGGCTCAGTTTCCTCCCTTCAAATGCAGTTCAACCAGTGTCATTTCTGGTATCTCTCCATCCTCAAATTTTTTTGCCCCAGAGCAGGTACAGGGACCTCTGAGTGGTGAATTCAGGCAGAGTGTTTTTTATTTTTTTTTCTGTTCAACTTATTTGCAAAGCTTTAGTCTTAGAAAATCCTTACTCACATTAACCTAAGTTTGAATTTGTTTATAATGTTTCTAGGGATGTTAGTCTTTTGTTCCATTATTTGAATTTTGTGCCCACTAGTAAAAAATTAGGCATAAACAATTTATATATTACAAAGCTACAGTAATTAAAACAGTACAGTATTGGTGTAAAAACAAGCACTCAGATCAATGGATCAAAATAGAAAAAGGCAAATACCCTACAACCTCTCTTATTTGCAGAATCTAAAAGACATAGTAATAAGCTCCTAGATACAGAGAACAGATTGGTGACTGCCAGAGACAGGGTATGAGAGGTGGGAGAAATGGGTGAAGGGGACAAAAAATAAAAAACAAATACATTAATTAACTGGTGCTTTCCATCAACTGATAAATGCAGAAAGAATGATGGAATCAGCCAATCACCATTTGGCAACCATCACCAAATTGAGCCAAGGGAAATCAAGAGGTACAGAACTACTCGTCAGATTTTTATGAGGAATTTTGTATTTATATAATCTTAATGTACCTCCCCACAAAATACACATTAATTGCAACGGAAAAGAGGATCTTTTGGTTGGGAAAATTGGGAAGTGACCAAAGTGGACATGAGGAGGACTGGAGCAAGTTGGAATGTGTACCACTTGACAGGGTTGGTGAGAAGGACGCAGTCATAACGTCTGTGTCCTCTTACTGTCACATTCCTGCCAACCATGTGCCAGTTGCTCAGGCGTGTCCAACTCTGTGAGACCCCGTGGACTGTAGCCCACAAGGTTCCTCTGTCCATGAAACTCTCCAGGCAGGAATACTTGAGTGGGTTGCCATGCCCTCCCCAGGGGATCTTCCTGACCCAAGGATCTAACTCACATCTTCTGCATTGCAGGCAGATTCTTTACCACCTGAACCACCAAACCAAGGAAGCCCAACTGTGCAAAGCAGCAAATTATAAGGAAATATCTGACAAACCAAACTTGAAAGACATTAAAAAAAAAGACTCATTTGTAAGTTTCCAAATTGTCAAATCAATGTCACAAAGTCAAGGAGAGACTTGGGAAATATTCCAGATTGAAGGAGACATAAAAATTCAGTACAATACATGATTCTTGGATTGAATCCTTTTGCTATAAATGACATATTGAAACAACCGAAGAAATCTGAAAAGGGTGCATAAATTAGACGGTAGTAACACGTCAGTGGAGTGACTTGCACCTGATGGCTGTACTGCGATCATGTAGAACAATGTAGGGCACGCACTACAGTGGGTGGTGACGGGCAACTTGCTCTCACACGATATACAGGAAACACATTCTTTGTACTAGGCTTTCTGTAAGTGAGAAACGATTTCCAAATAGAAAAGAAAGTCTACTGATACTGCCCTGCACTCTGTGAACAATGCAGCCAGTATATTAGTTAATAAAAGTCAAGACAAAACAATGTAGGATTATTCTGACATTGGTCACAAGTGCTTTCCTAATTGACCAGCACTTTCTACTTCTGCCTCAAAAATCAACCTGTCACTTAGCAAGTATTTATGGACCATGCCCTGTGCACCGCTCACTATTCCAAAGATGAACCAGATGGGCCTGGTTCCTGCTTGTACAGAGCCTGCCTTTTTGTTGGAAAGTTCAACGTTGAACACATTTCTATCAAGGATTATGGAGAGAGAGAGAGACTGATTGACTGATTTCCCACTATTAGAGTCTACTGAGGTCACCAGTTCAGCTCAATTCAGTTCAGTTGCTCAGTCGTGTCCAACTCTTTGCGGCCCCACGAATCACAGCACACCAGGCCTCCCTGTCCATCACCAACTCCCGGAGTTCACTCAGACTCACATCCATCGAGTCAGTGATGCCATCCAGCCACTGGAAAAACTGAGGTCATACATAATCTTAAATGAAAAATTAATGAAAAAAGGAGGTCTGCTTTCCCTTTTTCTCTATCCACTTCTATTATTGTGTTACCTACCTTCATATCCTGGTAATAATAAATACAAAAGCTAAAAATAAATGTTCCATCACATTCTTGATCTTTTTAAATGTGGATAAACTTTTTGGTTTGGAGGAAGTCCTTTCTATACAGAAATTGCTATCCCAGAAAACTGACTCTGTGACCACTTTCCAGGATGCCTAGGGGGAAAAAAATCAGATAAAGGAAAACATATTTAATTAGTTTTTCTTCCAGGCAAGGAAAGAATACAAAGCAAAGGAAATAGACTTTATGTCCTCTTACTATTTTGGTGGAAATAAGGCATAATGGAAAAAGTAACATCACAGAAGTGGAAATTCCTCTGAGAAAAGTGATGACAGATTCATAAGAATGATGAGTTACAGCTGATGCTCCAGAATGTCAGGGTACATTCTGAGCTCTATGTGCAGAATAATGGACTTTATGAGCTGACTGCACGTCGTGATGTATGTGTGCCCAGTCTATTCCAGCACTTCGTTTTATTTGTTTTTAAAGAATAAAATGACACACAAGTCTTTTCCTTCCATTATTAGAAGGAAATTTCAAGACCACCATATCAAAAAAGGACACCAGGCTTCCTTTTTGTTAGGTTTTAACTAATATGACTTTCAGATTTCAGAAATAATACATGCTCATTGTAGAAAATTTGGAAAATGCAGAAAATCATTATAGAGAAAGGAAATACTGATTTACACTATTACTCAATCACTGTAACATTTATATATAATGTACTTGTATGTATTTACATGTCATATATGTATGTGTCTAATATAAATTCAATTCATAAAATCATAAACACACTCTTCTAAGCACTGATGGCAATTTTTTTAAAAAATAAAGTAATTCATTGAATACCATAATTAAATTGCTTCATTTTATTATTGTAAGTAATGTAATAATACATTAATATATAATAATTGAGAATTTAATTGTTTACTATCTTATCACAAATTTACTGAAATGGAATTGCTGAGTCATAGGTTAGATTTCTTTTTATATGTATAGTATGTTTCTCCACTTTTATTTGGAGACATCCAAATTTGGCCAGACATCCTGGAATGTGAAGTCAAGTGGGCCTTAGAAAGCATCACTATGAACAAAGCTGGTGGAGGTAATGCAATTCCAATTGAGCTATTCCAAATCCTGAAAGATGATGCTGTGAAAGTGCTGCACTCAATATGCCAGCAAATTTGGAAAACTCAGCAGTGGCCACAGGACTGGAAAAGGTCAGTTTTCATTCCAATCCCAAAGAAAGGCAATGCCAAAGAATGCTCAAACTACCACACAATTGCACTCATCTCACACGCTAGTAAAGTAATGCTCAAAATTCTCCAAGCCAGGCTTCAAGCTGGTTTTAGAAAGGGCAGAGGAACCAGAGATCAAATTGCCAACATCTGCTGGATCATCGAAAAACCAAGAGAGCTCCAGAAAAACATCTATTTCTGCTTTATTAACTATGCCAAAGCCTTTGACTGTGTGGATCACAAGAAACTGTGGAAAATTCTGAAAGAGATGGGAATACCAGACCACCTGATCTGCCTCTTGAGAAATTTGTATGCAGGTCAGGAAGCAACAGTTAGAAATGGACATGGAACCACAGACTGGTTCCAAATAGGAAAAGAAGTTCGTCAAGGCTGTATATTGTCACCCTGTTTATTTAACTTATATGCAGAGTACATCATGAGAAATGCTGGGCTGGAGGAAGCACAAGCTGGAATCAAGATTGCTGGGAGAAATATCAATAACCTCAGATATGCAGATGACATCACTCTTATGGCAGAAAGTGAAGAGGAACTCAAAAGCCTCTTGATGAAAGTGAAAGTGGAGACTGAAAAAGTTGGCTTAAAGCTCAACATTCAGAAAACGAAGATCATGGCATCCGGTCCCATCACTTCATGGGAAATAGATGGGGAAACAGTGGAAACAGTGTCAGACTTTATTTTGGGGAGCTCCAAAGTCACTGCAGATGGTGACTGCAGCCATGAAATTAAAAGACGCTTACTCCTTGGAAGGAAAGGTATGACCAACTTAGATAGCATATTCAAAACCAGAGACATTACTTTGCCAACAAAGGTTCATCTAGTCAAGGCTATGGTTTTTCCAGTGGTCATGTATGGATGTGAGAGTTGGACTGTGAAGAAGGCTGAGCGCCGAAGAATTGATGCCTTTGAACTGTGGTGTTGGAGAAGACTCTTGAGAGTCCCTTGGACTGCAAGGAGATCCAACCAGTCCATTCTGAAGGAGATCAGCCCTGGGATTTCTTTGGAAGGAATGATGCTGAAGCTGAAACTCCAGTACTTTGGCCACTTCATGGGAAGAGCTGACTCATTGTAAAAGACTCTGATGCTGGGAGGGATTGGGGGCAGGAGGAGAAGGGGACGACAGAGGATGAGATGGCTGGATGGTGTCACTGACTCGATGGACTTGAGTCTGAGTGAACTCCAGGAGTTGGTGATGGACAGGGAGGCCTGGCATGCTGCGATTCATGGGGTTGCAAAGAGTCAGACACGACTGAGCGACTCATCTGATCTGAAGAAAGGAATAAGAATGCTAAAGCGTTCTGGAATTGACAGTGATGTTACAATGTCTGTTGCTTGCTAAGTCGCTCAGTCGTGTCTGACTCTCTGCGACCCCATAGAAGGCAGCCCACCAGGCTCCCCCGTCTCTGGGATTCTCCAGGCAAGAACACCGGAGTGGGTTGCCATTTCCTTCTCCAATGCATGAAAGTGAAAAGTGAAAGTGAAGTCACTCAGTCATGCCTGACTCTTAGCGACCCCATGGACTGCAGCCCACCAGGCTCCTCTGTCCATGGGATTTGCCAGGCGAGAGTACTGGATTGGGTTGCTGTTGCCTTCTCCGAATATTAAAATGTCTACTCATGAGTAGAATATTAAAATGTCTACTCATTATCAATTCTCCGAATATTAAAACGTCTACTCATTATCTATTGCTCTTAACCTGATATAAAGCCATGGAAGACCATAAGTCCCAGTAGTAAGAAATCTTAAAGAAATGTGCAATGTGTACTTGGAAAAATAAAAAAAGAAAAATGAGAGATGAATTCTAACTTGTCTATGGTGATCTCTATATAGGGAAGGCATTTATAGGAGTTTTAGGAATGGGATGAGAAAAGATGGAAAGCATCAGCTAAATGTTGCAATATTTTAAAAAATAAAGACGAAAGGGGATGTTAAGACTTCCTAGGCACGAATTAATATATTTAGGTGGAAAAATTAATTTTTTTGACAAGATCCATTTTCAAAATGAAAACAGCAAATATATTTAAGTTCTTAAGAAGTCTCCTTTCTATTTTTTTTTTTTTTAAGGTTCAGGTTTAACTTCTCAAATTTTTGTAAAGACATTTTTTTCAGAGCAATTTTAAGTTTACAACAACAAGAGGCAAGTGCAGAAATTTTGCATGCACAGCATGACTTCACACGAGTAAAGCCACCCCACTTCTTTTTATTAGTATCACTCACCAGAATGGTACATTTCTCACCAAGGGGGAAGCCACACAGACACTTCCTAACCATCCAAAGTCTATAGTTTAGTTTCACTCTTGGTGTTGCACATTCTCTAGAAATGGATCGAATGTACAGTGACACATATCCACTATTATAACATCAAACAGGGACTTCCCTGGTAGTTCGATGGTTAAGATTCCATGCCCTGAATGCCAGGGGCCTGGGTTCAATCCCTGGCCGAGGAAATAGGTCCCGCATGCCCCAACAAAGATCCCACCTGCTGGAACTAAGATCCAGCACAGTCAAACAAATAAGCAAACATTTTAGAAAACTAGTATCCAGAGAGTATTTCATGGCCCTGAGAGTCCTGTCTGCCCTCCTACCCCTCTTGCCCCCAGCCCAGCCCAGCACACCTGTCACGCCCTTCCTCACCAACCCACGGCTTTATCGGACAGGCCTCCAGGCACCACCTTTGCTACCGAGAGCTCTGCTCCCTGGCCACAGCTCGGGAGACCTCCGGGGGACACCTGAGCCAAGCCAGATGGGTCAGAGCCACTTCTCTGAGAGTCTGGCCTGGGGGTCACGGTTCCATGCTGGGCTAGAGCATGGTCTCCTGATTGGAAGAGACACAGTGGCAGGAGACGGGAGGCCACTGTGGCCCCTCTTCGCTCTGCACGGTGGGCCTGCGGCAGCTGGAGCTCAGAGCCCCGGCCCTGAGGCGGGACGCAGGAGAGCGGGGGCAGAGCCTGTGTCCCTGACCCAGATCTGGCGCCAGCTTTGTTACTCCGCACGGGGCCGCCACCCCAAAGCTCGGAGCCCTGCCAAGGACTTCTCGCTTTCGTCTAAATTATTTCAAAGTTCTTATCTGCTAGAAAACTAATAAAAAGAAATAGTATCTCCATTCTACAGCTGAGAAAGTCCTTGATTCTCCACTCACTGGAAGACAAAGGGGCTCTGACTTCAGCGGTTGTTCGAAGTTTGTCCGTGAGGTCCACCATCTCCACGGTGTTCGCACAACAGTGGCCTAAAAGCCAGATAATTCTCACATGTCTTTTATTTTGACCACAGTTTTGTACATGGCAGTTTATTTGGAGAAATTCCAGTTATAAGCTGGCCCTGGACTCAGACAGACTCAGTCACATGCATCTCTTCCAAGAATAAACTCTTAAAGATTTGGAACCCTTCAAGCTTGCCTCAGGCATAGCTTGTGTCCTCAAGCCCTGTAGAACTATCTAATCTTGCATTTAAACAGTAGCTGCGAAATAAACACACATCACCCAGAGACTATAATAAAGGGAAAAATAAAACAAAAACACATCATACTTCAAGTCTGTCCTTTTAATGTGACCACTTGGAGTTTTTGTGCTTAAATTTTTAAAAAGTTGCTTAATAAAGAGAAGTCATCATGGTATTATTTGTCACAACAAAAGACAGGCAGGCACAGATTTTTTTTAATGCATTGATGCATTAAGACTTGTATGGATATAATTAACAACTATTACTATGCTACTGTTTTCTTTTTCATAGCCATTTCACTTGTTATTTTACATAGACTTATGTACTTATTTTTTCCTCTGGCATGTTTATATACAGAAAACATAATAAAAGAAAACTTCTCCCATCTGTAGTTCTTTTCTGCCATTTTGTACTTGTTTCTTTTCATAATAGTTACTGAAAATGTTTTTGTCATATAGAGCAAGGAGTGATAAAACATAATCCATCTCAAGTATCAAATTGAGTAGTTACACCACCAGCTCCAGGGTGGGGGGTGGCGGTGAGAGGGAGGGAGGAAACACTAAAGGATTTTATAGGGTAAAAAAAATGACATGCCAGTAGTAAACATGTTCCTTCATTCATTTGATGAATAATTTAAAAACTGCGTATGAGGCAGTCTCCAGGCAGCTATTGCTACACAACAATGTGTTTCTGTTTTATCAGACAGCAGACATTCTGGTATGTGTGCATGCTGAGAATTGTCCAGAGAAGGGAGGAAAAGCACAAATGCAGGAGACAGTGGGAATACCTCCTGGACAGAGGTCACTGAATCAGGAACAGGGCAACACCTACTGTATCAGCGGTGAGGTGTGTTCTTGGACCTCCGATCAGGCAGGCACGCTGCTTTTATCCACGCACCTGGAGACCCTGGCTGGCATTCCGTGGTTTGAGACAGGGTCCCTCTGGTCCTTTTCAGGCTCTGCCCCTCAACAGATGCTTCCCCCAGGAAGCTGTACCCCACTTCCATAGTGCATTAAATGTAACTTGAGATCTTGGATTTCTTTATTCAAAGGGGTTGCATCTCCTTCAGGGACTGCAAAGATCCACTTCCCAAGTCAGATTTCCTGAGGATGGATCACACCTCTGGGGATGTTGTGGTACGGAGAGAAGATGAACCTTGGAAAAGGCGGCTCTGGGCCTGGACTCAGACCCTCTGAGTGTACTTGTTCCCCAGGCCTTGTCAGTGTCAGCAGCAGGACTGTCAGATGGATGGTATGCAGTACCCAGACGAAAGGCAGAGCATAAGACTGTGGACACTATCACTTAGTAGATGACTGCTATTGATGTGTTAAAGCTCTGAGTGTTGGACTATTTTATCGATAAAATGAATAGCAACATCATCAGCCAAGTTTGGTGTGGAGGGTATTGAGGTTTGAGAGGAAGGTCCTCAGAGAACGTGGAGTAAATGAGTCTGCAACACAGAGGGTCTGCTTGAATTAATAAGTATGTATTTTAGGTCAGATCCGTTAGTGGACTGCATTTGGGCATCAAACAGGCAAAATTTGAACTTAACACCTCCTAAGGTTTTCTCTGATGAGTACACTGAAGGCTGAAAAGTTGAGGACATACTTGAAGGAAAATTTTAACAATTTCAACTAACATTTTTAAATTCCAGATGGAAAAGGAAGTAAAATTCAAGGGGTTAAAGGACTAGTTACAGAGGTGGGCCCAGCAGTTAGCAGGCCTGGTCGGGCTGAAGAATTGTCAGAAGCAGAGAAGAAAGGGGGAGAGTCGTAGGAATACGAAGATGGAGATTGGAGAGAGATTCCTGGATCCAAAATAAAGTGGAGCTCTGATTATTGGCAATGACAGTGTCTACTTCCTGAATATGATCAGGAAGGATGGTTCACTTACACGAATATTGAAATTACCAAAAATCATGAAATAATGGCTAAGCTAGTTGAGTGGAAAAGGCAACATGCATAAGAGGAGAATAGGGAACCCTTATTTGAGTGAAAAAAAGAAAAAAAAGCCAGATGTGCTATCCATCTGTCTAAACACAGTGTGCATACATCTGGATACACAGTCTATATACAAGCTGGCATGCACAGGTACAGACTAACCTGAAATGAGACATAAGAAGTAATGAAGTCTAGGGAACTCAAATGTCAAGGACAGGAGCCTTACTCTTTAGAATATAACCTTCTGTGTAGTCGGAACATTTTACAATATATAGACATTATTTCTTAGTTCAAAAATGAAAGAAAACAGCTAGTTAATAAAAAAGATAAAAACAACATTGCTCTTAGCTGGCTTTGTTCAGTTGGGCTGGCTTTTCTTACCACTCTCAAGCAGTGCTCAGGTCTTTACATGGAACCAATTTATGAGAAAAAACCTCTCAGAGTAATCATGACAATTAAGATGTATTTAAACATCTCTGGGTTGGGGGGGAAATGGATTTTTATTGCTGCTGGCAATGTGAACAACAAAAGTCCGATTCGCTAACCAACTTACTTGAGAAAGCCTGTGTCTTGATCAAAGACCAAATGGTGGCAATTTAGCCTCCCAGTACCTTCTTGCTGATTTAATTATAATTAGCACAATGCTCCCCTGACAGAATGAAACAAGGTTATTAAGCTGCATTGACGAAATGCAGGCCAAACACTCACCGAAAGGCTGCCGAAGGACTTGGGCTTGGAAAACATTTTCCCATTTTGTGCTGTTTCTTACACTAGAGATGCTCAAATGGGTGTTCTAGAATGTTCACCATCTTACTAACTGGGGAGCCTCCTTCAGAAAGGGGAGATGGTGCAGCAAGCCTATTGTAGCAGAGTCATGCTGAGCAGACAGTGGAAATTACACTGTGACCCCCTCTCAAACCTTCCCTTGTCTCTGGAGACTGTCCACTGCATAAGCTGAACTTTTTTTTTAATTGAAGTATAATTGATTTACATCATCATATTCATTTCAGGTGTACAACATAGAGACTCAACACTTATATAGATTTTAATCCATTAAAGTGACCCTGACATAACGTCTGTACTTCTGTGTGCCGTGTGACACACCCCTGATATAATCACGTGTGTACTTCCGTGTGCCGTGTGACACACCCCTGATATAATCACATGTGTACTTCCGTGTGCCGCGTGACACACCCCTGATATAATCACATGTGTACTTCCGTGTGCCGTGTGATATGCCCCTGATATAATCACGTGTGTACTTCCGTGTGCCGCGTGACACACCCCTGATATAATCACATGTGTACTTCCGTGTGCCGTGTGATATGCCCCTGATATAATCACGTGTGTACTTCCGTGTGCCGTGTGACACACCCCTGATATAATAACGTCTGTACTTCCGTGTGCTGTGTGACACGCCCCTGATATAATACCGTCTGTACTTCCGTGTACCGTGTGACACACCCCTGATATAATACCATCTGTACTTCCATCTGCCATGTGACACACCCCTGATACAACGTCTGTACTTCCATGTGCCGTGTGACACACCCCTGATATAATACCGTCTGTACTTCCGTGTGCGTGTGACACACCCCTGTAGCCCACCCATTTCACTCACGGTAGTGTGCACCGCTCAATCTCCACCCCCCTCCGCTCCTTCCCCCACACCCGCTTCCCTCTGGGAACCAACAGCCTATTCTCCAAGCCTGTGAATGTGTGTCTAGCGTGCTATATTCATGTGCTTTATTTTTCAGATTCCACATGTAACTGACGACGTACAGTATTAGTCTTTTTCTATTTCACTAAGCATGATACCCTTAGGTCATTCAGGTTATTGCAAATGGCAGAACATTGTGACTAGGAGAAAATACTTGCAAATGATTTACCGATAAGGGGTTAATATCCAAAATATACAAAGAGCTTATACAACTCAAGATCAAAAACAAACAAACTACTTCATTGAAAAATGGGCAGAAGACCTGAATAGATATTTTTCCAAAGAAGATATACAGATGACCAACAGCACATGAAAAGATGCTCAATATCACTAATCACCAGAGAAAGGCAAATCAAAACCACATTGGTGATATCTCACCTCACAACTGCCAGGATAGCTATCATGAGGAAGCCTACAAATAACAAATATTGTGAGGATGTGATGAAAAGGGAACCCTTTACACTGTTGGCATGAATGTGAATTGGTGCAGCCACTAGGGAAAGTAGTACTGAGGAGCACTTTAAGAATTTACAGGGCAATTATCACCCCTAGGTAGTAGATCAAGTCTACAAGTGAAAATGATAATGGCAATATTCCCCACCTCATCTCCATCATGTCTCTGTCTTTGAATGGTAGAGAACAATGCTCCCTATAGTTTGGAAAAGGGAATTTAGAGAAAGTGTGAGCAGAAGTTATTCGAATGAAGATGGTGCCCCAGTGATGCCGGCAACTTTTGTAAGTGAGTTGGGCAAGTGTGCAGGAACTCATCTACTTCTGTCTGCTCCCTCTGCCACCCTCCTAACCCAAGGAATCAGAGGTGACTCTGGCAAGCTGGCAAGCCCAGCCTCGTCTCAAGGGGCAGCCACTAAGGGTCTGCTGCCACGCATGGCAGAGCAGCCATGCACACAGCTCCTGCTGCCAGACAGCCCACCCCACTCTGCCTTTCGTGTCTTGGGCAAGCTCCCCCGCACAAGATAAGCCATTCTTCAACCCATTCTTCATCCAGCAGCTGTGTGACTTTTTAAAATATCAGTCAAATAAAACCTCCACAACTCACCCCATTTCCGGATCTTACTGGCTTCCCATTCCTCCTGAAGTCAATTTCAGACTCTTTCGTACAACCTACAAGTTCAGCAGAGCCTGGTCCTGTCTATCGCTTCAACTTCATCCTCAGGCACACTCTCACTCACTATACTTCAGCCAAGGCAGCCATTCAGCCTGTGTCAAACTTTTTTCCACCTCCATATTTCTTACATGCTGTCACATTAGCCTGAAATGCTCTTCCAAACAAAATTAGTCTCTTACTCATTCCTCAATTTCAACTTAAATCTCTTCCTCAAAGGGCTTTTCCCAAATCCTTATCCTGACACAGGTCCCACCATTATTCTCTCTCAAAGCACAATGTCTTGACCTAGCGCTCACCAAAATTTGTGTACTAATTTATTTCACATCCAGCCCTTCCACAAAAGCACAAGCTCTATTAAGGTACATAATATTTCTGCTTTATTCACTTCCCAGTCCAAATATAGCATCTGACACATGGAAGAAACAGTTGATGAATATACGATTCACCAGAAATTACGGGCACTTACTATGCGCCAGGCACTGTGCTGGCAAAGAAACAAACATGAATCAGATACATGCTGTGCCCATTTACCCATAAACAGCTAGGAAGTGAGGATCATATTGCTGTTTGTTTTAGGCTATCTAGTTTTTAAAACTACTGAGAAATCTGGTATTTCAATTATATGAACCAATACACAAAGCACAGAAAATTCATCCAGGACCACAGGCATGATTTATTTCAGAGCTGAACAAAGGATCATTATTTTTCTTCCATAAATGCCTCCAGCCTGAGACGGCCACGCTGACATGAGTGAGCTGATTCTCCTTTTCTCTCTCCCTATTCCCAAAGCCAGAATTAATTAACTGACTGTAGCACTCTGTCCTGAGAATTAACTTCCGATTCCTTTTCAACACCATCCAGGCAGGCACCACCAACGGATCATAGCTGGCATGAAAGATGGACTGTTTTTCCAATCTCCCTTTCTAGCCCTTGAGACCCATGGAAAATAGCTGTGGTGAGAAATGACAGTGGCTTCAAGTGAAGTGTCTTCCTCTTCTCTTTGAGATCCAGACGGCACATGGCCTTAGAATGGACTGTTTATGGTAGCTCACTGCAGTCAAGTCACTCTAATCCCATCTCTGCCCCATTCTTACACATGCTCAAATAACTCTCTTTAAATGGGTTATTTCTCCAACTATTTGTTGACTTTCTTGAGAATTTTTGTTGCACCTAGAGAATTTTTAGAAAAATGAACAAAATTTTTCCCAAAAAATTATTTTAAAAGTTGTTATTGCTGAGGTGCTAAGTTGTGTCCGACTCTTTGAGACCCTGTGGACCGCAGCACGCCAGGCTTCCCTGTCCTTCACTATCGCCCAGAGTTTGCCCAAACTCACGTCCACTGAGTCACTGATGCCATCCAACCATCTCGTCTTCTGTTATCTCCTTCTTCTCCTACCTTCAATCTTTCCCAGCATCAGGGTCTTTTCTAATGAGTTGGCTTCTCGAATCAGGTGGCCAAAGTATCAGAGCTTCAGCTTCCGTTCTTCCAATGAATATTCAGGATTCATTTCCCTTAGGATTGACTGATTTGATCTTGTAGTCCAAGGGACTCTCAAGAGTCTTCTCTAGCACCTCAGTTCAAAAGCATCAATTCTTTGGCACTCAGCTTTCTTTATGTTCAAACTCTCATATCTGTACATGACTACTGGAAAAACCATAGCTTTGACTATACAGACCTTTGTTGGCAAAGTGATGTCTCTGCATTTTAATACATTGTCTAGCTTTGTCATAGCTTTTCTTCCAAGTAACAAGCATTTTAATTTCACGTTTTTATTGGACACAAGAAGATCAGGTCTTAGAGCAAGAGCCCACCCCTTAATTTTCCATTCTAGGAAAGTGAAAGTGAAGTCACTCGTGTCTGACTCTTTGCGACCCCATGGACTGTAGCCTACCAGGTTCCACCGTCCATGGGATTCTCCAGGCAAGAATACTGGAGTGGGTTCCCATTTCCTTCTCCAGGAGATCTTCCCAACCCAAAGATTGAACACAGGTCTCCCACATTATAGGCAGACGCTTTACCAGCTGAGCCATCAGGGAAGTCAATTCTAGGAGAGTGACCACAATTTCAGCTTGTTTACAATGCACATCAATTCATAAGTCATTATTTTGAATTATTTATTCATGAATCTAATTATTCCCTAACACAAATGTGTATGACTTGGCTTGATACACATCCTTCTTTAAAGGATTTTAGGGTCACTATCTGAAAATCCATTAAAAAAATTAAGTCTGGACTCTGACTTCACACGTTTCTTTGTGTTAGTGCTTAGACTGTAAACCAAGTACATTGAATCATAATGCAGTTGTGCACATTTGAGTGTGTATGTGTGTGTACGTGCTCTTCGTTTACTAGTAAAGTCTAAGCTATAACTTCTGGAGAATTGCAGTTCTTCATAATGTATTCAAATAAATAAAAATCTAAGTTAATATTTAATGGATTATTTAAAAACATTTTTCCCAGAGAAATAAATATCTTTTCCCATTAAGTAAGATATATAATATTAAAGTATTGGCTATAAATAAGGATTTTTCAAAGACTAGGTCATGGCTTCTGAACTACAAGGAGATATTTATGATGTATCTACAGAAATGTAAATTATCTAATTATAACAATAATAGCATATTTATTATACATAGTATAAGAATCTCACATTCATTAAATTATTTTATGTTTAAAACAATTATGATGTTATCTCAATTTCACTCAAGATTAAACTGAGACACAGAGATGTTAAGCAATTTTCCCAAAGCCACTCAACTGGCAGGATTCATGGCTAGCTGCTCCTGTCCAAGATGACACAGTCAGGAGACTCTGCCTCCAGAGTTCATGCTTTTAATCCCTATACTGGACTGCTCTAGTATTTAGCAAAACTCATTTTAAGTAGAACTCCTAAGCATTATTACCAAAGTTAGTCATTTATTATCCCTTATATCAAAAATACCAATAGAGTTCTTGCACACAAAACTCATTTGAGCAGTTCCTTAATTCATGTTTCCCATTGGAATCCTAAATTCTAGGACTTGTGCCATCACAGATTCTGGAAATGTACTCTCTGCTGGACCCTCCAGGCATCTTTTTACCCACTGGGGGCAGGCTCCCTGATGCCACAGGGCATTAGACACATAACCTGAGTGAAATTCCCGGGACCACAGTCCCCCTTCCTCTGCCTACTGTGGGTGCTGGGCGTTCTATCATTTTTCTGGACCAAGTCATGTGAGCTGAACAGAGAATTTCATCCAAAGGGAATGAATGTGAGTTAATTCGTTAACAATCAATATTGTTCTAGAAAAATCAATGTTGCCAACTAGGCAGTAAGCCATGTGGTTCACAGGAGAGAAATTCTCACATTGCAAGAGCTCCTAACCCATGACTTTTTAAAGCGTTTCCTTCAGTGGGATAGGAATTCATTTGGGGGAGGTAAGAAGAGGGAAGGAAGAAGTAGATGCTAAAGCAACTTAGGTTAAGAAAATCTCAAAATTATTTTGCCATTATAATGTCAGCTCTTCAGTTCATAAATTTTTAGACTCATTTCTTGCCAAGAGTAAAAATGAAATCCATTAAAAAAGAATATGGGGGGAAATGTATGATAAGATGAAAAACACAGAAATAATAGATGCTCAAGAAGATTAGAGCAGAATGAAAATTGGAAATTAAAATAAATATGAGATAAAACCTGAAATATTTAAACCAACAGATGTAAAAGGGTAAAAGAAACAGAAGAACGTCAAGTAATCCTAGAGATAGAAACCCTTAAATCTATGATTCAGATTTAGAGATTAAGATGGAAGAAATTAATTATTTAGAAACTATTTCAAGAGGCTCTGAGCCAAGGAGATAAAAAATGAAAGCATGGAATTGAAGAGGGGTAAAACTGAGATATTCTGAGAAAAAATATTTAACAAGTAAAGTAAACTGAGTCATGAATGAACAGGCCAACTCCTAGTGTATACCCAGGACCACGGTTCTTACATTAGAGAGAACTTCAGAATCATCTAGAACCCAGGTTGCTGAGACCTACCACCAGAGATCTAAGTCAAATTAACATGTGACGCTAACGCCAAAGTTTCTGGCCCAGGGATTTGATACCTCCTCTCCTAGAGAATCTCTGAAGTTTACCTGCATAAGCACATTTTCAACAGCATTTCCCATAAAGCAAAAAGGCACAAACAACTCCATTGTCCACAGAAAACGTACTGGCAGAAATAATATTATGTTCTATTAACCCAGTGAAATTTCATACACCAATGAAAATGAACGAACTGCAGCTCCACATGACAATGGAGATGCATCTTAGAAATAGTATGAAGAAGAGAAAAGCAAGTCACAGATGACTGCATACCAAACACAACTCTTGAAAGCTCAAAACCAAACAAGAGTTATTTAAGGATGCATGCATATGTGGCAGTCACATGAAACAGTAGAAACTATGTCTTAAATAAAAGAGTGCAGTAATTCAAAACCTGGAGCAAGGCACGAGAACAGGAGTGGGGAAGAACACAGGTGGACTGACCAATACCCATCGTGTTATAGTGCTTAGTTTGAGCAGTGAATTCACAGGTATCATTTCATTATTATTCATTTCAATTAATAAATTATATATGCATTAGTTTATATAAAAATGCACACATACATACATATACGTGTGTGTGTGTGTGTGTGTGTATACTAGCTGAACAACACTGGTTTGAACAGCAGTTTATACATGGCTCCTTATATAAAAAAATAAATACTACGGCAGTACTGCACGATCTCAGTTTGGCTGAATCTATGGATTTGAAACCACAGGCATGAAGGGATGACTATAAAGCTACAGGTAGGTTTCGGTGGGCAGCTGGCACCCCTATACTGTGTTATTCGGGGGTAAACTGTATGTATGCATGTGTATACATATATATATATGGGCCTCCCTGAAAGCAGGTATGTGCTGCTGGTGCGCGGGCAGCCCCGCCCGCCTGCGCCATCCAAGGTCGGGGGTCCTCATGGCTGCGGGCCTGCTGCCTGCGGGGGCCACGTGTCTCCCCGTCCAGGAGCCCAACGGGGAGGCAGGGTTGCAGCAGACAGGCCTGGCAGGCTGGGGGCCAGCCCTGAGCAGCCGTGATTATGACAGGAGAGAAGGAAAATGTGGGCCCAGATTTTTCTTAATTCGGCTTGGCTTAGCTGTCAGTTTAAAAGATATTTATGACAAATAGAGCATCTGTGTTCCTGTTGATGGATTTAGGACACTGGGGTGATTCACCGTCTGAAGCTAGCTCAGTCCAAAGCAGGAACTCCTAAGAAGAGAACACTTCCTCAGATCTCAGTGATGCTTTATTGCAACTGTGCTGCTAAGTACGGTTATCATCTTGATTTTACACACTTTTATCAGCCTTTTTGGAGAAGGAAATGACAACCCACTCCAGTAGTCTTGCCTGGAGAATCCCATGGACAAAGGAGCCTGGCAGGCTACAGTCCTCGGGGTCACAAAGAGTTGGACATGACTGGAGCGACTAACACACACACCCTGAAAGCTCAGTTGGTAAAGAATCCACCTGCAATGCAGGAGACCCTGGTTTGATTCCTGGGTCAGAAAGATCCGATGGAGAAGGGATGGATATATATGTGTGTGTGTGTGTGTGTGTGTGTGTGTATATGGGCTACCACATACATATGATATATATATATGGGCTTCCCTGGTGACTCAGTGCTAAAGAACCTGCCTGCCAATGCAGCTGATGTGGGTTCAATCCCCTGGGTTGGGAAGATTCCCTCGAGGAGGAAATGGTGACCTACTCTAGTATCCTTGCCTGGGAAATCCCACGGACAGAGGAGCCTGGCAGGCTACAGTCCATGGGGTCACAAAGAGTTGGACATGACTGAGTGAACAACACAACATATACATATACAGTATTTATACCTATGCACATATTTACATATATATATATATATTCTTTTCCCTGTATCAAATACCAAATTTTAGAATTGACTTACTGTGATGGTTAATTTTATGTGTCAACTTGACTAGGTCACAGTACCAAGCTACTCAGTCAAATACTACCCTAAACATTTCTGTGAAGGTATTTTTAGAAAAGATTACCATTTTAATCAGTAGACTTTGAGTAAAGGTGCTTCCCTGGTGGCTCAGAGGTTAAAGCGTCTGCCTGCAATGTGGGAGACCTGGGTTCGATCCCTGGGTCGGGAAGACTCCCCTGGAGAAGGAAAAGGCAACCCACTCCAGTATTCTCGCCTGGAGAATCCCATGGAGGGAGGAGCCTGGTAGGCTGCAGTCCATGGAGTCGAAAAGAGTCGGACCGACTGAGCAACTTCACTTTCACTTTCACTTTTGAGTAAAGGAATTTACTTTCCATAATGTGAGTGGGTCTCATCCAATCAGTTGAAGGTCTTAAGAAAAATATTATCTCTCACAAGGAAGAGAAAATTCTGCTAACAGACTGTCCTTTGACTCTATCTGCATCAACTCTTCCCTAGGTCTCCAGCCTACCAGCCAACCCGGTTGACTTTGGACTTGGGCAGCCTTCACAATCACGTGTGCATGTGTATGGTGTTGTTGTTTAGTTGTTAAGTCACATCCAACTCTTTTGCAACCCCATGGACTGTAGTCTGCCAGACTCCTGTGTCCATGGGATTTCCCAGGCAAGAATACTGGAGTGGGCTGCCACTTCCTCCTCCAGGGGATATTCTTCACCCAGGGATCGAACCTGCATCTGCATTGGCAGGTGAATTCTATACCACGAAGCCACCAGGGAAGGCCCACTTTTTTTCTTGTTTCTCTGGAGAACTCAAACTAATACATTCACATTTCCCCCAAAATATCTGACTTTTAAGTCTGAAATTAGAAAAGGATGAAAGCCTGATTTGAAGAAGAGTCAGTAGGGAGGATTCCCAGTTTCCCTGCAGAAGGAGACTTGTGCTGAGCAACTGGAGGTCTGAGAGGTGGTCACATGTAGTCCTCACAAACACCTATGTCTGCACAGATTTCAACCATTCAGGTGTATACATTGAATGTGTCCGAACTCACAGTTTTGAGTCACAGAAACAGCTCAAAGTAGCTTGAACAAAAGTGAATGCTTTGATTCTTATAACTAAAGCTTGCAAGAAAACACCTGACACCAGCCACAGCCCTCAACTCTGCTCCCCTAACAGCCCAAGCATATACAGCCCTAAACGCCATTAGTGGAACACATGTTTACCCTGGCTGAGAGCTGCAGCAAACATTCTCAAAACAGGTTTCACTGACCGAATGCAGGAGGCTCATGGCAGGCAAATAGAATACGATGAAAAAATAAATTTCTGTTCTAAAGCTAATTCCTGTACTCAACTCTACCTATCAAAAATCACACAGATCAAAGGTGAGAGAGAATTCTTCCTCAGTGGAAAATCAATTGGGATCTTCTTATTAGTTAGGGATGGCAGGGGGGTGGATGCTGAACAGGTAAAAATAAAAGTTTATTATAACACAATAGATATTCACTCCACAGGGAGAACGGTTTTTCCTTAAAGACAGAAGTGGCTTTGGCTAATTTTGTGGTAACTACAACATAGCAGTGTATTAAAAAGCAAACACATCACTTTTCTGACAAAGGTCTATACAGTCAAGGCTATGGTCTTTCCCCATGGTCTTTCCAGTAGGCATGTACAGATGTGAGAGCTGGACCATAAAGAAGGCAGAACACTGAAGAATTGATGCTTTCACACAGTGCTACTGGATAAGACTCTTGAGAGTACCTTGGACTGCAAGATCACACCAGTCCATCCTAAAGGAAATCAGTCCTGAATACTCATTGGAAGGACTGACGCTGAAGCTTCACTCCTTTGACCACCTGATGTGAAGAACCAACTCAATGGAAAAGACCCAGATGCTGGGAAAGACTGAAGACAGAAGGCAAAGAGGGAAACAGAGAATGAGATGGTTGGATGGCATCACCGATTCAACAGACATGAACTTGGGCAAACTTTGGGAGATGGTGAGGGACAAGGAAGCCTGGCGTGCTACATTCCATGGGGTCGCCAAGAGTCAGATATGACTTGGCGACTGAACAACAACGCAGCATGACTAGCTGGAAAGAAATTTCTTTCATTGTCCAAAAACATCCAGAATCATAGAAGTTTAGCACTAAACCTGCCTTTAGATTTTACAGCACAATCCCATCATCTAAGACATTAAGAAAAGACTAAAAGATATTAAAACTTGGTTAAAGTCAATCCAATCAGTAAGTGGTAAAACTTGGGCATTAAGGGAAAAAGTCTAACATTTTCTTAGTTTGTAAAGAGCAGGAGTAAAAGTAAATACAGATTGAAGAGAGATGTTATAAAGACAGTGCGATCCTGAAGTATTTGTTGAACACATTTGAAATGGTTGTTGCTGTTTTAAAACTCTGAGTATTAAGTACTCTTCAGAAGCTTGAATTTGTAATTCTTAAAAAACTTATTAACTTAATGCATTTTCAGTTTCCATTTTGTTAAGCCTTATTCACAACAGAACTGTTTATTTTGTTAGCTAAGGTCATAATAAATCCAGCTTAATAGCACATACAACTAAATCTCAATAGCAGATAACTCATGTTCATACAGTATAATCTTACATTAAAAAGGAAAAAAGCTACCAGATTCAACTCTTTCATGCCAAAAGACAAACATTCATGTTTCCATATTACTGTCAACTTCACTTATTTTTCAAAACTACTTTTATTTTAGCTACTCAAGGGGGAGGAAACAGCATCTAAAGAACTTATTTTTGTCATGGTTTTCCTAGAAAATCTCCTGGGTTTTATTTTCCTTTTCCTAGGACATTAACCTGGAGAGGGAAATGGCAACTCAGTCCAGTGTTCTTGCCTGGAGAATCCCAGGGATGGGGGAGCCTGGTGGGCTGCCGTCTATGGAGTCGCACAGAGTCGGACACGACTGAGTCGAGTTAGCAGCAGCAGCAGGACATTAACCGGAGAAGGCAATGGCACCCCACTCCAGTACTCTTGCCTGGAAAATCCCATGGACGGAGGAGCCTGGTGGGCTGCAGTCCATGGGGTCGCTGAGGGTCGGGCACGACTTGAGCGACTTCACTTTCACTTTTCACTTTCATGCACTGGAGAAGGAAATGGCAACCCACTCCAATGTTCTTGCCTGGAGAATCCCAGGGACGGGGAGCCTGGTGGGCTGCAGACTATGGGGTCGCACAGAGTCGGACACGACTGAAGCGACTTAGCAGCATGACATTAACATGAGAAGTATTATTTCTCTATTCTGAAATGTGGAGTCTGGACCCGGTGTGAAGCAGCAGATTTATAAATCATGCCTTCTCATTAGCAATCAAAGTGGAGCTTACAGAAATGGAAACTCGGGGCTTACCTGGTGGCTCAGTGGTAAATGATTCGCATGCAACGCGGGACACGCGGGTTCGATCCCTGGTCCAGAAGATCCCCCGGAGGGAAAGGCTACCCACTGCAGTATCCTTGCCTGGAGAATCCCCATGCGCAGAGGAGCCTGCCGGGCTACAGTCCATGGAGTCACAAAGAGCCGGACGCAGCCGAGTGACTTTCACTCCACTTTCACCCCAGACGGGACCCCTGCCAGCTGGGGCGCCCTTCGGGGTCTTCAGTTTCCGAATGCCGCCTCGCACGCTGCCCCTCTCCTTCTCAGGAAGAACCGTGAACCCCCAGGTGCCGGGCCTGCCCCGTGTCCGTGCAAAAGCGGTCTCCCTTGCTCTTGCCGAAACTGCTACCCAAGGCGAGCCACCCGGCCGAGTGTAGGGTCGGTCCGCCACGGCCTCGCCGCACCGGGCCCTGACGTGGCCCCCTCACTCCCTGCTGTAAGCGGCCTCTGCTGAGCCACACCGCCGGCCCCACGCGCACGTCGCCGTCGGAGACGCGGCTCCTCAGGCCGGGCTCTGCTCTGCTCCGCGTGCCCGCACCCGCAGCCGGCAACAAGGCCGCTCGGGGGCCACCGCTTCCTCCCTCCAGGGGCCTTCGGCATCCCCGTCCCGCTGGCTCCCGCCTCCTCCTCTGAGGGGCCTCGGGGGCCCGTCCCGCTGGCTCCCGCCTCCTCTGAGGGGCCCTGGGGCCCGTCCCGCCGACTGGCCACTCGCACTGCATTCCCCCCGCTGGCGCCGTCTCGCTGTCCTCGCTGTCCGCACTGACCGCGCTGTCCCTGACCCCCGGGCGGGCACGGGGCTCGGGGCTGGAAGGGCCGCCGGAGCCGCGTGCTCGTCTCCGCTCCCGGCCGGGGCGGCAGCCGCAGCGGCAGCCGTGCCGTGTCCTCTCCTCCCGGGCTGACCCCAGGACCCGGCCGGGGCACAGCGGGGAGGCCCCGGCCTTTTAGGGGGAGCTCGGGGATGGCTACTGCACAAAGTAGCCCCTGGCCAAGCAGGGACCTCGTGCACACATGCCCAGCGCCATGTGATCCCAGCGGTTCCCTTACTGTTTACAAAACACGCCCGAGAAGGCCTGAACACCACCTTGCCTAAACTGCTCTCCCTACACTGACTGTGCTGAGCCCTACCTCATCATAGACAATTCCCATCTGTATGAAAATCTGTCAACATCTTCATTATGAGACATTTCAAACAGTAGATTTTAACAAAAAATAACATATCAAGCACCCATTTATCCTCTGCCAGATTAACATCTTAACAGCTTACAATATTTGCCTCCATTTATTTAATTTTATTTTTTAATAACACACCACACATCGCAACGGGACAGCGGCCCCCACTCTGCAACTACAGAAAGGCCCTCCCAGCAACAAAGACCCACAGCAGCCGCACATTTAACATGAAACTCAAAGACGGTAATACACTTCAGCCACAACTCAAGGCCTTCGTGCTATCCATGGTGGATGTGTGAGTGAACGCGGCTCAGGGGTAAAATGTCCTATTCTGGTGCCAAAGCTTTGGATTTGAATTCTAACTCTGAAACCCTCTGGTGTGTAACCTTGGGCAAGTTACTTAACTCCTCTGAGCATCAGTTTGTGCATCTATTATTGAAAGGGGAATGATAATAATTGCTTATTACGTAGGATTGTTGTAAGGGTTAAAGAAACCCATCGATGTAAAGCACTTGAAGCATGTCTGGCACTCAATGAGCACGCTTGTCAGTCTTCCCGTGGGACTCACGTCACTCGCATTTTCCACTAGCAGTAAGGCAAAAGTAGAAGGGTTTGCGAACAGGCACCATATTTCAAAAATCAGACCTTCAAGTGTCTTAACTCCAAAAGTGAATTAAACTTGCAACTTACACAAAATGTATCATTTAACAAGATATATCATACTATAGCAAGTAGAAATATATCAAACACAATGGCAGGAGAGTTTGAATACACCCATAGCAAAACATCACATTTAAGTGGAAATGGTGGTGACGTGCTCTTACTCCATAACCCTGAGACTTAGGAAAAGATTCAAAAATATGTTTGATTTTATGTAAAGTTTTAAATTGGACACTTGGTAACAAACAGAAGAAGTAAATAAAAGTGTAAGTGTTTTAATAACTTTCTGATAAATTAGAAAAATATGCCTGAGATTATCATCCATTCCACCAGCACAGTTTATTACATTCAGAGAGACAAATTCATTTAACATGCTGACAAATTCAATTTCCCTACAGCTTTATTACCCAAATTACTTACAACCTGGGAAAATGTCAAGTGTCAACTCTTTTAAAGGGTACGCACAGCTCTTAAGCAAATCTGTGCAGTCTTAAGAGGAAGGGCCAGTGGCTTTTTCTGGTCTTCTCTGATTGGTTCTCTAGAGAAACAGGGTTTGTTTTTTTTTAGGGTTGTCATTTTCATGAAGTTCATGCTTTTGTTCATTTTCTATCGTTTTGATTATTAATTTGCTTAAGTGATCAGGTTGCTGAAGCTGAAATTCACTGATAATTACTCATTTAAACAAATAAGTAGAGAAAAAAAATTACACAATTTAATTGTAGACTTAGTATATAGTTTGGTATTATCCAGCTCTTATTTTAAAAAATGTTATAGACTGGAATACGTTAGAAAAGGCATACATACTATAAAATACTGAGACAAAACTTGAAACTTAGCATTTGTTCAATAAATGACTCTTCAATATATAATCATCATATACTAAGCTATGTCTTACACTCATAGTCATAGTTTCCTTAAGAAGAAGGAGTAATTATTCTGAGCTTAATGATTGGCATACTAAATAAAGCACAGGCAAATAAACTGCCCGACATTATAGACATCGAGTGTACGGTGAAGACACAATCTGAACCCTGAATGTCTAAAGCCAGTGTCTGTTTCCTTACTTTATCTGGGGTACGTTTGTATCAAGAAAGAACACTTTGCAAACCATGCACACTGACACAGATGCCATGTGATTGTTTCCATAACACCACTCTGCTCACCCGTAACAGGACAGTAGACACCTATGTCCAATCAGTGCTCTTCTTCAAAGAAATGGTCACTGGTCAGTTCAGTTCAGTTCAGTTCAGTCGCTCAGTCGTGTCCGACTCTTTGCGACCCCATGAATCGCAGCACGCCAGGCCTCCCTGTCCATCACCAACTCCCGGAGTTCACTCACACTCATGTCCATCGAGTCGGTGATGCCATCCAGCCATCCCATCCTCTGTCGTCCCTTTCTCCTCCTGCCCCCAATCCCTCCCAGCGTCAGGGTCTTTTCCAATGAGTCAACTCTTCGCATCAGGTGGCCAAAGTACTGGAGTTTCAGCTTTAGCATCAGTCCTTCCAATGAACACCCAGGGCTGATCTCCTTCAGAATGGACTGGTTGGATCTCCTTGCAGTCCAAGGGACTCTCAAGAGTCTTCTCCAACACCACAGTTCAAAGGCATCAATTCTTCAGCACTCAGCTTTCCTCACAGTACAACTCTCACATCCATACATGACCACTGGAAAAACCATAGCCTTGACTAGACGGACCTTTGTTGGCAAAGTAATGTCTCTGGTTTTGAATATGCTATCTAGGTTGATCGTAACTTTCCTTTCAAGGAGTAAGCGTTTTTTTAATTTCATGGCTGCACTCACCATCTGCAGTGATTTTGGAGCCCAGAAAATAAAGTCTGACACTGTTTCCACTGTTTCCCAATCTATTTGCCATGAAGTGATGGGACCAGATGCCATGATCTTCGCTTTCTGAATGTTGAGCTTTAAGCCAACTTTTCTCACTCTCCTCTTTCACTTTCAACAAGAGGCTTTTTAGTTCCTGTTCACTTTCCACCATAAGAGTAGTGTCATCTGCATATCTGAGGTTATTGATTTTCTCCCAGCAATCTTGATTCCAGCTTGTGGCTCTTCCAGCCCAGCATTTCTCATGATATACTCTGCATATAAGTTAAATAAGCACGGTGACAATATACAGCCTTGACGTACTCCTTTTCCTTTAGAAACCACTTAATATATAGGGCTTCCCTGGTGGCTCACACGGTAAAGAATCCGCATGCAATGTGGGAGATCTGGGTTTGATCCCTGGGTTGGGAAAATCCCCTGGAGGAGGGAATGACAACCCATTCCAGTATTCTTGTCTGGAGAATTCTATGGACAGAGGAGCCTGGCAGGCTAAAGTCCATGAGGCCGCAAAGAGTTGGACATGACTGACGACTGTCACACTTCACTTAAGATGGAAGGTGGTGAGTACTGTGACTTGGCACTTAAAGTGGGTGAATTATCTTTGCAGCTTCTATTCCTGTTATGAGCTGTACATATATTTCTCTGATGAATTCAAAAAGGCCCATACACTGCTATTTACAATTCATCTATTTAATTAATTCTCTTCAAACAACAGAAATCACTGAAAGTATCAAGTCCTTTTCCTCAGCATTCTAAACTTGTGATTATATTTTATAGTTTCCAAAACAAAAAATGACAAAGAAAAATAAGTGCCCAGAAAAGAGATGGAAATACAATAAGTCTAACACTGATGAGAGAGAGAATGAAATTAAGAAGAAAAGGCATTGTAAACGAATTAATCTTTAGGCACATCAAATGTGGAAAGATTAAAAAAAATGTTAAAATGCATTTCTTATCATTGTAATTTATGTCACTACAGAAAAAAATTTAAGAGATAAAGTGACAAGATGTTAGCAATTATCTTGTTTTTCTGTAATCTCTGTGTACACCTATTGAATTTTTACTCAATGATAATTTGAAAAGCCAAGGTGATGCCGCCCTGTATTCCACGTCAGCACTGTTCCATTATTCCACCACAAATTCATATGTAGGGACTTCCCTGGTGGTCCAGCGACTAAGCCTCTGTGCTCCCAGTGCAGGGGGCCTGGGTTTGATCCCTGGTCAGGGAACCAGATCACACATGCTGCAACCAAGACCTGGTCCAACCAAAGCAGCTTTTATATGGTCACATATAGAGTTTGAGAGAGTATAACATGCTTATACGTACCTGGTGCCTCTTGGTAAGGTACGGATATATATGCATGTGGGAGTAAGTAGGCTCCACACTGTTCAAAATATCTATGAATCTCCAATTTCCCAGAAAAGTACAGGTCTCTATCGCTTTATGTTATGCATAAATGTGAAAAATATCAATAACATAACATTTTTCCCCAAAATAAATGACCAGAGATTCTCTAAATATCAAAATCCCAGATTATTTATAGGTTCTTTTTCTAGAAGAAAATATACTCTAAGGGCTCCTGAGCTGAACAGGTTAAAACCAGCAGGCAAAATGCCAACAAGCTGTGGCACTGCATTCATCGCATTAACCAAAATACAGATGTCTACTCCCTACACTGGAAAAAATAAATAAATGGAATGTTGTACTTTAAAAGTGCTCCTCAAAGCTTGGCCCTTAGTAATCCTTTCAATATGGGAAGCCCCTAAAAATATATTCAAATTACTCATGTATTTAAATAATAACGAGGGCAAAATATCCATCAACATCACCATCCACAAAAACATGTGTGAGAAATTAAGAAAATAAACTAAATGCTGGTCCTTCTCTTTAATACAATCTATCTGCAAATCTAGTAATTTATGCGTTTTACTTGAAACCCACACGTAAGTTACGCCCAGCTTACTCGGCAGCACTACTCAAGGGGCAGCAGTGTGAGCTGTGCACCTCAGAACTCCTCTGACGCCGGCCTTGTTTTCTCCCCTGAAATCACTGTGAATGTGGGTAAGTTACTTATCTCCACAATGCCCAACTCTGTAATATGGGACAACAGCTTTACATTTATTAACTTGAGTTTATTCATACAAATAGTTTAGAAAAGTACCCGCCACATACTAAACGCAGTAATTGTTGTCATTTTCTCTTGACAGAAACATTGAGTTATTGGCGATTAAAAAAACATTTACTAAACATTATTTATAAGACCTTTAGACTTGTGCTGAATTATATTATTGGCTCTCCTATTTCTCCAACTCGCAAACAGCAGATCGATGGACCTCTCAACCCCCATAACCACTTGAGCTAATTCCTGTATTTCCTATTGGTTCTGTTTCTCGGGAGAATCCTGACCAGTACAGTGGTAGAGCACCATGCCAGCCTGTCTTACCACCTTTAAATGTCTTTTGGAGGAAAAAAATAAATATCTATGCTGTTTAGTCCACTATGGTTTTTATTTTCACTTTTGGCAGAGCAGGGAAGAGAGTCGTCTGCTGTGAGCATGTAAACGAGTTCCCCAGTATACAGAACTGAACTTCTTGTTTAATCACTAAGTCGTGTTCAACTCTTTTTGCGACCCATGGATTGTAGCCACCAAGTTCCTTGTCCATGGGGATTCTCCAGGCAAGAATACTAGAGTGCATTGCCGGGATCTTTTCAACTCAGGGGTGGAACCCAGGTCTCCCTCATTGCATGCAGATTCTTTACCATCGGAGCTACCAGGGAAGCCCTCACCTACAATGAGATAGTTATAAATCAAAGTGTAGGAACTCATCAAGGATGTTATCCATTTCTGTGACAAGTAGGGGTACTTTCTCTCTTCAACCAGAGAAGCAAAATGTTAGTATTAATATTTGCTTTGTTGCTTGTGGGGCTTCCCTGGAGGCTCAGACAGTAGAGAATCTGCCTGCAGTGCAGTAGACCCGGGTTCTGTTGTTATTAGCACTAACTCTCTGCTTCTCTTCTGGAGCAATTTCCTTGAGAACCCCACGAGCAATGTGAAAGTTGAATATGTATGTGATGAGAGCTAATGTGTATATAATTTCTTGTTAGTTCTTCTCTGAGAATAAACAATCTATCTGCACATATGCATCAGTGTATTGCAAATGAGCATGTATTTCTGTTCTCCACAGAAATTTCTGTTTAAAGAGATTCAAGCAAATCAAGATTTGACCTTGGCTCTGGCTTTGCAGACAGGAAACAGGAGCCAGGAGCCAAGGAATGCAGGCAGCCTCTCAAAGCTGAGAATAAGCCCTGGCTGACAACAGCGAGAAAACAGAAATCTCAGCTCCGTAACTATGGGTAACTGAAGTCTGCCAGCACATTGAACAAGATTGGAAGTAGATTTGTCCCAGAGCTCCAGACAAGATAACACAGCTGTCTACACCTTGACTTTGACCTTGTGAGACTATCAGAGCACCAGCTGAGCTGTGCTGGCCCAGACATCCAACTTGCAGGCTTGTGAGATTATTAATGTTATTTATTTACTATACGTGTTATTTTAAGGTGCCAATCTTGTGGTTAATTGTTATGGCAGGAATAGGAAACTAAGCCAATACCTCCCATGTAGGAGCCACGTGCTTTGGAGGCAGCCCTTTAAAAACTTTGCAGATTGGTTTGATTAGAACCGAAGGAATTCCAATTTGCCCTTCCCTATTCCAATAGATCTAGAACCAGGCATAAGCAAATCATTACATGACCTTCCCAAAACCACAGGAAAGTTCAGGAAGGGGCATTTGCCCTAATATGGGCTAGTGACACATTAAAAGAGATTTACTTAATGGATTCTAAAAACAGAGTGTAACCACTTTGCAAAGCTATGAGAGAAGTCATTTTCTCTTTTGATGATGAAGGTATGTGGTTATGAGTTGCAGTAACGTTCCGGCCATTTTGCTACTCTGGGATAATACAGGCTGAGGAAGAAGAACATTAGAGACAAGAGTGCAGCTGAGTAAACACCAGGAAAGCAGAACAGGGCATGGGAATAACTCAACTCTGAAGGCTGTTCTATACATGCTAAAGGCACAATGTTTTAGAAATAAATTTTTTAAAAATTGTTGTTTACTACTATAACCCAGGTTCCAATGCTCTGCAGGAGCTCTTTTTTTGCTTTTGTTTTAGCCGTGTCCAACTCTTTGCAACCCCATGGACTGTAGCCTGCCAGGCTCCTCTGTCCATGAGATTGTCCAGGCAAGAATATTGGGGCAGGTTGCCATTTCCTTCTCAGGAAGACCCAGGGATCAAATTGGAGTCTCTTTTATCTCCTGCCCTGGCAGTGGGTTCTTTTACCACCGAGCCAGGTCTTATAGGGCGGTAATTACGAGGCAATGCTACAACAGCCCGCAGGCCACGACTGCCATGCACTGCCCCTACATTGTTGGGGGACACTGATTTTTAAAGGGAAAATTGGCACATTTTCATGTAAATTTCAGAATGACACTGGCCAAACAAAACAAAACAAAACAAAACTATCATGTTAAGTGTCCGAATACTAGAGAGTATCTACTTTTTCCTGAGTTGAGCCAATGCTTTAAGAAATAAGAGTAATAATCCAGTTTAAGAACATGGCTTTGAATCAAGCGTAAACCTATCATAGCTGATACAGGGGTGAACTGCATCCTGTGAGAAGGCAGCTTATGACAGGGGGCGTATCTGGAGCCTGCAGAGGCGCCCCGAGGAGCCTCTGAAGCTCACCTAGTTCCACCATCAGGTCTCCTCTCAGTCCGCCTGCCTCTCGTTTCACGGGTCTCTGCATCTTCATGTCCTTTACCCTCCTTACCTCCTTAACCAATCCAGTGAGTGCCTGCATTTGAAACACCGATTTGAGAAGGCAATTTCTTCCAGCTGTCATGTACCAAAGACAGCTTGGAAGTTGCTTTTGAATCAACAGATGAATTCTCCCCAAAGCTGATATTAATTTCCTCTGTTTCGTGGCTGGTTGGGAACCCAGAGAAACTGTCATCGCTCAGACTGGCCTCTCTTCTGTGAAGCCTCCTCTAATGTGCTTTGATTTGATGCCAGCCTGGATATGGATATTGCATCCCAAGTGTGTTCTCCTTAGCCTTACAACTTCCCACACTGAGTTGCAGATGACATTTCCTTTGACAGGCTGACAGACCCTCATCGCTACACATATCTATGCATCACCTGTGGGGGCCCTGGAAAACTGGGGGGAGCTGGTGTCAGTCACAGGCCTCCTCTTGTGTCTCCAATTTCCTTTGTCTCTTTATTACCACTAACACAGCTTTCAAGGAGCCAGACCTCCCCCAGGCTCGGGCTCTCTGTCTCTGCATTCATACAGAAACGGTTTCCCTGCCTTGTGGGATTGCCTGTGCTCTCAAGCCAAGAAAGTGCTAGCTAAGTAGTGAGAGAGTCCATTTGTTACAGTGAGGTTGTCCATGCATCCATGCTGCAAGTCAGTTGGTGATGATTTCTTGGCCTCTTCTAATCCCAGCCACCTCTCTCTGCAGCTCCTTTCTAAGAGGGCATCACAGATCATCCTGCACAAGACATCTTACGTGAGGTCAGGAAGCCAGTTTCAGGCTTAAATCATCCCAGTGTGGGAACTGTGGTTGAAAGAGAACACCTCATGCTCAGACTCTCCCCGGGAAAGCTCAGGACGGCTGCGGTCGCCCTCTGACTGACCTGTGTTGAGTTATACAGTGTCCTGAGCCAGTGGGTGAGTGAGTCACAGCCAGGCACAGGCATCATGAAGGCTACTCAGCGCCAGCACATATGCTGACTGCGTAAAAGTACAGAATGAATTTGTGGCGCCAAGGGGAAGGATGCGGGGAGGAGAGCTGGTAAGTATGCGACACACACACAGATGCCTATATTCAAGCTGGATAACCAACAAGGACCTGCTGATAGCTCACATCTGCTCAGTGCTATGTGGCAGCCTGGCTGGGAGGGGAGTTTGGGAATAGACACATGTACACGCATGACTGGAGTCCCTTCACTGTTCACCGGAAACCATCACAGCATTGTTAGCTGGCCACACCCCAACACAAAATAAAAGGTCTAAAAAAAAGGGAACAAAATAAATAAATGATTGGCCAGTGATGAGCTCTCCAAAACCCATATTAATGGTTTGGTAAAAGGTAAAACAAAACGATCTTTGAACTGCTTGCAGGGAAAAGGTCTCTGTTACTATACACAAGAAGTGGTCCTTTACCTGGTAGCAGAGGGAAGAGCACGTGAACTGACTCGGGCTCCAGAAGAGCCGCGGTGCAGGTGTCAGACCACCCGGATTTGACCTCAGCTCCAGTTTGCTTGGGCGATGACAGCCATTCTGGGACTCAGTTTCCCCACGCAGAATGCACATAATGACAGGCCATCAGGGAGTGTCTGGGGACCAGATGAGCTAATGCAACTAAAAGACTGGGAAACAAGTCCCTGGCAAGTTGTAAGCTCTCAGTAAGTGGCAGGAGTAATTACTATTATTCGTGAGAAATAAGAAAATGGATGGCAATCCAGGGTAAAGGAATTGCATCACCCTTCAGTGGAAAATCAGAGTGTGTTCAGCTACACAGATTACATATTGGTTTAAGACTGTCCCCCTAAATAAAACTATTAGCCCCATGGGGTGGTTGGGGGGTGGGGGTGGGGAACGAGATCACTCTAGTTGACTGCTTCTGTCCAGCCTGTCCAGCGCGTTTGACTCTTTGTGACCGCATGAACTGTAGCCCACCAGGCTCCTCTGTTCATGGAATTCTCCAGGCAAGATTCTGGAGAGGGGAGCAATTCCATTCTCCAGGGGAATCTTCCTGACCCAGGGACTGAACCCAGGTCTCCTGCATTGCAGACAGATTCTTTACTGTCTGAGTTACCAGGGGAGATAGTCCAGTGCCTGGAATATAATGGGTACTCAATACTTCATGAATGAATGAATATCTGTGTATAAGAGTGAGGGAGCCAGGCAGAACAGTTGTGCTCTCTAGTCATCACACAAATCACAGCAAAATTGGAAATAAAGCTGTAATCTCCCAGGAAGCCTCCAAAAACAGGCTCACTGTTTACTCAGCCATTACAAGCTGATTGGTGATATAAGTTTAAACAATTATACAGGAAAGGGGATACTTTCCACTTTTTAACAAAAGCCATTTATGCTTGTTAAACATGTAGTTTATATGTATTTTAGCAACTAAATTAAGGAGTGCTAGGGGGAGAGAAAAATGGGCCAACTCTGTAACGGCCTGCAGAGGTCCTTACTGGCAGAAAGTCCTGAAGGAAGACATTGATGAGAATATTACAATTGTAACTTTAAGTCCTGCAGAGGTCCTGACTTGCAGAAAGTCCTGAAGGAAGACACTGATGAGAATATTACTATTGTAACTTTAAGTCCTGCAGAGGTCCTTAGCTGCAGAAAGTCCTGAAGGAAGACATTGATGAGAATATTACTATTGTAACTTTAAGTCCTGCAGAGGTCCTTACTTGCAGAAAGTCCTGAAGGAAGACATTGATGAGAATATTACAATTGTAACTTTAAGTCCTAATGTTGCCTCATGAATTTATCGGAGAAATGAAAAAATCAGTTTTTAAAAGTCATCAATTTGACTCATAGGGGCGGCATAGTAAAAGAAAGATTACCTGTGAGTAAAAAAAAACAGAAGAGAAAAATTAAATTTCAAGAAGGAGTAAAAGAAAGTCACTACAAGTAGAAGGTGCATGAATTCACTTCCTTAGGGACTTGGAGGAGAATTACTCATTTTGAGAACAAAGCATAAGAAAACTTTAGGATAACAATAAAAGAGCAAACAAATTCACTGTTGTGGAAGATAAAAGAAAAAATCTACACATGGAGAGAAAAGAAAAGCAGTAAGAACAGAACTAGTATTCCATTTTAGAGAAGAACACAGAAAGGGAATTTTCAAAAGAACCTACGATTTTTGAAAATTTTCTCTATGATTATGCCTTATACAGTGTATACTGAGCAGAATGCCAAAAACTAGCATTTCTTAGAAAATCCCGATATGATGACTAAAGAATATTTTCACTTCTTTCAGATTGATCAAAATGAGAAAGAAAAATGCAAAATGGTTACCTCACCCCTGTGAAAGTGCATTTCGATATGTTTGTATTTTAGAATCTGCGGGTCATCTGAGGGCCCAGACTGCTCTTGGCAATGTGTTGCCTTAGTTATTAACACAACCCAACCACTGAAAACCTTATTTTCAGCACAAATTAGATAATAATCTTGAACTACGGAGACACTGGGTTAAAATTTAGAAGCCAGAGAAGAAAGGTGATAAGACTATAATCACATTCAAATCTCAATTAAATTTAGCATCTTCAGAGTTTTAGGGCTTCCCCAGTAGTCCAATTGTAAACAAGCTGCCTGCTAATGCAAGAGACACAGGAGACTCAGGTTTGATCCCTAGGTTGGAAAGATCCCCTCGAGTTGGAAGTGACAACCCATTCCAGTATTCTTGCCTGGGAAATCCCGTGGACAGAGGGGCTGGCAGTCTACAGTCCATGGGGTTGGTAACGTCAGACGTGACGGAGCACACACGCAGTTTGAGGGCACAAAAACCCAATCTGGCCAATAATCATCCACCCCAAGTCATGGTATTTGCCATGTTGTAATTAGCTACCATCAAATAGGTTGCTATTCAATTGCCACATTCTCTATCCCCAGCCCTCCCATCCTCTCTAAATCTGCCTGTAAGGCATCAACTTTTTTATTATATTGAAAATTCTTTGAGGACCACCAGTGAGCACAATTGCACACACACAGCACTCGGTACAGAATCTTGAAAGCATGACAGGAAACACTGATTTGATTTTTTCGATCCTTAAAGCAAAATCTCCAAATAAATGTACAGAGAATTTAAAATATCTCATGTGGGAAATATATCACATGTTATTGATGAGAGTAAATGGGGAAAAAATAAAACTATGTAAAGCAAGAAAAATAAGTTGTTCCCTCAAACTTCCCAGAAAACATCATTTGAAGTTGTCTGCTATTAAGTACTTCAACATAAGTTATTTAAAGAAGTGACTTTTTCTTAAGTAATAAGAAATTAGTCATAAACTCACAATTTCCTGCAGGAAAATGGACCCAGAGAACGTTTTCAAATAACAATCTTTTCTGTTCTTACAGTGGTTGCCTTTTTCCCCCAAATAGGTAGGTGGGAAAAATACATAAATGTGTTTTTGAAAACTGACTTCCCTAAGGAATGGTGACTACTTTGGTGAAAATGTTTTAGTTGCCATTACCCAATTCTTAAAAAAAAAAAAAAGAATTTAAGCTTAAAATTTCAATACAATTTTAAACTGATGCATATTCACATAAAATTATATTAAAATTAGAGCAGTATTCTTGCCTGGAGAATCCCGTGAATAGAGGAGCCTGGCAGGCTACAGTCCAGAAGGTCGCAAAGAGTCGGATACAACTGAGCACGAGATGGATTAGTCAAGATCAACTGTATTAGATATTATTCCCCCAAAATACATTCACAAAATCTATTTTTAGTTATTTTTCTGTACTATATCACTGGCTCTATATCACCATACTGGAAGGACATAATGCTAAAATATTTACTGGGGCCAGTCATTCACGGCCCAGCAACATTGGGTCCTAAGATGATACATGCTGATCATTTCCACTGATTTTTTTTTTCCTTACTCTAGTGTCTCAAGAACTGGAGAACATACTGTTGCATTTGAACAATTGACAAGACCAGATTTCTTAAGCTTTCAGTGCCCACATTTTTATTAGATGTTTAAAATCTAAACTGTTAAATTAGAGGGTCGTTTGTCAAGGAGGAGGCGAGAAACAGTACGATCTGATTTCAATGCTGACTGAATGAATCACAAACTTGGTTTTCATACTTGCTCCATGATGACTCCATTTTCTAGCTGGTACCTAGAAATGACTGCCAACCTTTGGAACTACGCTACAAAACACGTTTGTTAAATGAACACCCGGGAATTAATCTGTGACTCCCTTGCTATTATTTTACGTGTGTGCATATCACTCAGTCGTGTCTAACTCTTTGGGAGCCCACGGACTGCAGCCTGCCAGGCTCCTCTGTCCATGGGATTTCCTGGGCAAGAATACCAGAATGAGCTGCCAATTCCTTCTCCAAATTCACATTTCCTGCATTGGCTGCTGCTGCTGCTGCTAAGTCACTCCAGTCATGTCCGACTCTGTGGGACCCCATAGACGGCAGCTCACCAGGCTCCCCCGTCCCTGGGATTCTCCAGGCAAGAACCCTGGAGTGGGTTGCCATTTCCTTCTCCAATGCATGCAAGTGAAAAGTGAAAGTGAAGTCACTCAGTTGTGTCCGACTCTTCGTGACCCCATGGACTGCAGTTCACCAGGCTCCTCCATCCATGGGACTTTCCAGGCGAGAGTACTGGAGTGGGTGCCATTGCCTTCTCCGCCTGCATTGGCAGGTGGACTCTTTACCACTGTGCTACCTGGGAAGTCCCTCACAATTTATCAAGGCTGTTACAATTTAAACTCTTTTCGGATTCTATAATAATGCATTCCAAGCTTCCAATAAGTGATGCTAGCTCTGTGCTAACGCTGGAAAATCAATCCTAGGTACGACAGAAACGCCACAGGGAGGTGTAAGTAACCACAGTGATGCGCTGTGTTATCAGAGACCATCGTTGCACGAAGTATCAGTGCTTATACTGTGAAATGTTTTTTCCCATGTCTGGAATATTTTATTTTATTTTTTTTTATTTTATTTTATTTTTAAACTTTACATAATTGTGTTAGTTTTGCCAAATATCAAAATGAATCCGCCACAGGTATACATGTGCTCCCCATCCTGAACCCTCCTCCCTCCCCCCTCCCCATACCATCCCTCTGGGTCGTCCCAGTGCACTAGCCCCAAACATCCAGTATCGTGCATCGAACCTGGACTGGCATCTCGTTTCATACATGATATTTTACATGTTTCAATGCCATTCTCCCAAATCTTCCCACCCTCTCCCTCTCCCACAGAGTCCATAAGACTGTTCCATACATCAGTCTCTCTTTTGCTGTCTCGTACACAGGGTTATTGTTATCATCTTTCTAAATTCCATATATATGCGTTAGTATACTGTATTGGTGTTTTTCCTTCTGGCTTACTTCACTCTGTATAATAGGCTCCAGTTTCATCCACCTCATTAGAACTGATTCAAATGTTTTCTTTTTAATGGCTGAGTAATACTCCATTGTGTATATGTACCACAGCTTGCTTATCCATTCATCTGCTGATGGACATCTAGGTTGCTTCCATGTCCTGGCTATTATAAACAGTGCTGCGATGAACATTGGGGTACACATGTCTCTTTCCCTTCTGGTTTCCTCAGTGTGTATGCCCAGCAGTGGGATTGCTGGATCATGTGAAAATTTAAAGAAACATTTTTATAAAGAATACTAAAATAGTTGTAGATTTACCAGATTGGAGAACATACTCCTGTACATTTTACTTTTACTCCTACTGGAAATACAACTTAAACTGTGTGAGCTGGAATCATGCTCACTCTTTGGGAACAGATCTTTTGCAAAAAATGTCACTGTACCACATAAGCTCAGAAAATGTGATTTTTTTTTTTTTTTTAGAAATTTACTACAAATCTTATGAGTAACAGTTATACGTCTGGTCTTCATTATTTCCTTTTTTATCCAAATCTCAACTTTTTATGTGGAAGATTCCCACTCTAACATTGCTTATTCATGAAAAATTCAGTCAGTCAGTTCAGATGCTCATTCATGTGCAACTCTTTGTGTTCCCATGAACCGCATCACGCCAGGCCCCCCTGTCCATCACCAACTTCCAGAGTTCACCCAAACCCATTTCCATCAAGTCGGTCATGTCACCCAACCATCTTATCCTCTGTCATCCCCTACTCTTCCTGCCCTCAATCTTTCCCAGAATCAGAGTCTTTACCAATGAGTCAGCACTCCACATCAGGTGGCCAAAGTACTGGAGTTTCAGCTTCAATGTCAGTTCTTCCAATGAACACCCAGGACTGATCTCTTTCAGAATGGACTGGTTGGATCTCCTTCCAGTCCAAGGGACTCTCAAGAGTCTTTTCCAACACCACAGTTCAAAAGCATCAATTCTTCGGCACTCAGCTTTCTTCACAGTCCAACTCTCACATCCATATATGACCACTGGAAAAACCATAGCCTGGACTAGACACCTTTGTCAGCAAAGTAATATCTCTGCTTTTCAATATGTTATCTAGGTTGGTCATAACATTCCTTCCAAGGAGTAAGTGTCTTTTAATTTCATGGCTGCAATCACCATCTGCAGTGATTTGGAGGCTCAGAAAAATAAAGTTTGACACTGTTTCCATTGTTCCCCATCTATTTCCCATGAAGTGATGGGACCAGATGCCACGATCTTCGTTTTCTGAATGTTGAGCTTTAAGCCAACTTTTTCACTCTCCACTTTCACTTTCATCAAGAGGCTTTTTACTTCCTCTTCACTTTTTGCCATAAGGGTGGTATCATCTGCATATTTGAGGTTATTGATATTTCTCCGGGCAATCTTGATTCCAGCTTGTGCTTCTTCCAGCCCAGCATTTCTCATGATGTACTCTGCATATAAGTTAAATAAGCAGGGTGACAATATACAGCCTTGACGTACTCCTTTTCCTATTTGGAACCAGTCTGGTGTTCTATGTCCAGTTCTAACTGTTGCTCCTGACCTGCATATAGGTTTCTCAAGAGGCAGGTCAGGTGGTCTGGTATGCCTATCTCTTTCATAATTTTCCACAGTTTATTGTGATCCACACAGTCAAAGGCTTTGGCATAGTCAATAAAGCAGAAATAGATGTTTTCCTGGAACTCTCTTGCTTTTTCCATGATCTAGCAGATGCTGAATTTGATCTCTGGTTCCTCTGCCTTTTCTAAAACCAGCTTGAACATCTGGAGGTTTGCGATTCATATATTGCTGAAGCCTGGCTTGGAGAATTTTGAGCATTACTTTACTAGCGTGTGAGATGAGTGCAATTGTGCAGTAGTTTGAGCATTCTTTGGCATTGCCTTTCTTTGGAATTGGAATGAAAACTGACCTTTTCCAGTCCTGTGGCCACTGCTGAGTTTTCCAAATTTGCTGGCATATTGAGTGCAGCACTTTCACAGCATCATCTTTCAGGATTTGGAATAGCTCCACTGGAATTCCATCACCTCCACTAACTTTGTTCATAGTGATGCTTTCTAAGGCCCACTTGACTTCACATTCCAGGATGTCTGGCTCTAGGTGAGTGATCACACCATCGTGATTATCTGGGTCGTGAAGATCTTTTTTGTACAGTTCTTCTGTGTATTCTTGCCATCTCTTCTTAATATCTTCTGCTTCTGTTAGGTCCATACCATTTCTGTCCTTTATCAAGCCCATCTTTGCATGAAATGTTCCCTTGGTATCTCTAATTTTCTTGAAGAGATCTCTAGTCTTTCCCATCCTGTTTTTTCCCGCTATTTCTTTGCACTGATTGCTGAGGAAGGCTTTCTTATCTCTCCTTGCTTTTCTTTGGAACTCTGCATTCAGATGCTTATATCTTTTCTTTTCTCCTTTGCTTTTCACTTCTCTTCTTTTCACAGCTATTTCTAAGGCCTCCTCAGATAGCCATTTTGATTTTTGCATTTCTTTTCCATGGGGATGGTCTTGATCCCTGTCTCCTGTACAATGTCATGAACCTCCGTCCATAGTTCATCAGGCACTCTGTCTATCAGATCTAGGCCCTTAAATCTATTTCTCACTTCCACTGTATAGTCATAAGGGATTTGATTTAGGTCATGTCTGAATGGTCTAGTGGTTTTCTCCAGTTTCATCAATTTTAGTCTGAATTTGGCAATAAGAAGTTCATGATATGACCCACAGTCAGCTCCTGGTCTTGTTTTTGCTGACTGTATAGAGCTTCTCCATCTTTGGCTACAAAGAATATAATCAATCTCATTTTGGCGTCAACCATCTGGTGACGTCCATGTGTAGGGTATTCTCTTGTGTTGTTGAAAAAGGGTATTTGCTCTGACCAGTGTGTTCTCTTGGCAGAACTCTTTAGCCTTTGTCTTGCTTCATTTTGTACTCCAAGGCCAAATTTGCCTGTTACTCCAGGTGCTTCTTGACTTCCTACTTTTGCATTCCAGTCCCCTATAATGAAAAGGACATCTTTTTGAGGTGTTAGCTCTAGAAGATCTCATAGGTCTTCTTAGAACTGTTCAACTTCAGCTTCTTCAGCATTACTGGTCAGGACATAGACATGGATTACCGTGATATTGAATGGTTTGCCTTGGAAACAAACAGAGATCATTCTGTCATTTTTGAGATTGCATCCAAGTACTGCATTTCAGACTCTTTTGTTGACTATGAGGGCTACTCCATTTCTTCTAAGGGATTCCTGCCCACAGTAGTAGATACAATGGTCATCTGAGTTAAATTCACCCATTGAAGTCCATCTTAGTTCGCTGATTCCTAGAATGTCGATGTCCCCTCTTGCCATCTCCTGTTTGACCACTTCCAACTTTCCCTGACTCACGGGCCTGATATTCCCGGATCCTGTGCGACACTGCTCTTCACAGCATCGGCCCTCGACTCTATCACTAGACCTTGATTCTGTCACGAGTCCCACCCACAACTGGGTGTTGTTTTTGCTTTGGCTCCATTTTTTCATTCTTTCTTGAGTTATTTATCCACTGATCTCCAGTAGCATATTGGGCACCTATCGACCTGGGGAGTTCATCCTCCACTGTCCTATCTTTTTGCTGGTTCATACTGTTCATGGGGTTCTCAAGGCAAGAATACTGAAGCGGTTTGCCATTCCCTTCTCCAGTGGACCACATTCTGTCAGACCTCTCCACCATGACCCATCCATTTTGGGTGGCCCCACATGGCATGGCTTAGTTTCACTGAGTTAGACAAGGCTGTGGTCCGTGTGATCAGATTGGCCTGTTGTCTGTGATTATGGTTTCACTCTGTCTGCCCTCTGATGCCCTCTCAGCACCTACTGTCTTATTTGGGTTTCTCTCACGTTGGATGTGGGGTATCTCTTCACAGCTGCTCCAGCACAGTGCAGCCGCTGCTCCTTACCTCTGACGTGGGGTCGTTCCTCTCGGCCGGCTGACAACTATCTAAAAGCCACTCTGTCGTGTCCGACTCTTTGCGACCCCACGGACATTAGCCCGCCAGGCTCCTCTATCCATGGAATTCTCCAGGCGAAAATACTGGAGTGGATCCCCTTCTCTGGGGGATCTTCACAACCCAGGGATCGAACCTGGGTCTACTGCATTGCAGATTCTCCATCTGAGTCACCAGGGAAGCCCTTTTAATAGGTTATGGGAAATCAAACCACAGAATAATGTGCAGCAAGTTAAGAAGATGAAATAGGTTTCCATGTATCATCAAAAAATGTGAATAAAAACATTATAACAGTGGCAAAAACCAATCTAGAAAAAGAGCAGTCTAAGCCATGGAATTTGGTTGGGGAGGAGGTGGAAGATCGTACAACAGAGAAACTTGCAATTTTCTTTTGCAAGATTTTAATAATTTAAAATATACTTCTTTTATAATCAGCAAAATAATCTCATTCTATAAAATCTCATACTGTCCTTAGAAGGAAATGTATATGTTGGCCTCTGACTTCCAAATAAACATACAGAAATAAAATGAAGGCATTTAACTCTGCTCTCTTCAACAAGCCCACTGCATTTGCAATGATATTAATTTAAAAGGCTCAGACATTCAACAACAAGGAGAAAGGGAAGAAGATAGGAACAGAAGAAGTACATTAATCAAACTGAAATGTGGGAAGCCGGTGAGCAAGTGGCAGTCACACATCAAATCTAAGTTAAGAGGCTGTGATGAAAGGTACGTAGCGTTTTTGAAAGCAAGGGGTATAGATAGGGCTAATCACAAAAAGACTGATCATGAATCCATTTAAGAGGCAATTAGCTATCTTAGTATTACTTATCTCAGCAGAAAAGGAGTGCTTACTGGATATAAATTTCCAGGGTTAAGTTTATATCAAGAAAAAGCAGTATAAGCATACTATTTAGAGGTACTGAGGTAAACACACACACACACACACACACACACACACACGAAACCCTTAAAAAGTTGAATACAGCTTTCCTCTGGAGAGCAGGCAGCAGGATGGGGCAGAGTGAGGCAGGGACTCTGCATGTTATTCCCGCCATCAATAATCTTAGCTTATGCTACTTTTAAGCTCTTTGCATATGTTACCAGTTTTTAAAACTATATACACTAATTACATTCGTGAACATAATTATTAAAACAAAAATATTTACTTCTTATTGACTTACTGCCAATATATTATGCTCATTGGCTTATAGATTAACCACAGGACAAAAATCTCTTTTTATAATGACATTTGATGCACAAGTTGAAATAAATAGATACATATGAAAAGAGTTTTAATATTAGACATTCTGAAACCACTGTATATAGGAACTAGAATTTGTTGTTGTTCAGTCGCTAAGTCATGTCCAACTCTTTGCAGCCCATGGACTACAGCGCACCAGGCTACTCTGTCCTCCACTGTCCCCCGGGTTTGCTTAGATTTATGTCCACTGATTGCTGATGCTCTGTAACCGTCTCACCCGTTGCCACTCCCTTGTCCTTTTGCCTTCACTCTTTCTCAGCATCAGGGTCTCTTGGGCAATTATAAATGAATAATGGGTAATGGGAGTCACGTTTCTCATTTTTGGAGTACAATATACAGATAAGCAACGGGAAGAGCCTAGAATGAACAATTTGGAAATAAGTTATCATTGAGACAACAGAAGGGGTGCATGCTTATCCTAATCTGTATACAGAAATTAAATATAGAAATATGTGTGTGTATATATATATGTGAATAAATATTTATAGATGTATGTATTAACCCAGATCTCTTTTCTATCTTCTGAGATCACCTAGAAGAAATGACATCTCAGTAGCAAAGAACACTTCTAGCAACTAGATCTTGGTTTCCAATACTATGTTTTTTAAAAAAAAGAAAGCAGGTATCTCTGGACAAGTTACCAACTCTAAGAGATGGTCAGTGAATACACAACATGAGCCCAAGATCAGGGAAATGCCAGAAAGGAACAAAGTGCTCAACACACACACACACAGATGGAAGTTGTCAAAGGGATACAGGCGCCAACCCGACAAGCTGCTAATAGCAAAGAGGGAACTGTCTCAGCACCAAAATAAAGTGGTAAGGTTCAGAACCCAGAGTACAAAATATACATCATGAGCCTGTCCTGATAGAAATTATTGACTGAGGGAATGAGTGAACAAACAAATGAACAGCCAGGAGAGAAGAGATAGATGTGCTGTGCAGGAAAATCCCAAATAATCCATGGAGAAGCTGCCCTCAGTGGGGTAGAGTGTAACGGCCAACTGAACAAGTATGGCTGAGAATACTGACTTCCTTACAAAAAGCACAGCAAGGAAAGGGGAAAGAGGAATGACACAGTGGAAAACCAGCCAACGCTGCCTTAACCAGGTGATCAAGTTTAACAGCAACAGCTGTAAGTCTTTTAACGGTATATACCATTCAAATAGTATATACTGTCAAATGACTTAGTAAAGATCACCAGATACCCTGGCTCAGACAGTAAAGAATCAGCCTGCAATGTGGGAGGCCTGGGTTTGATCCCTAGGTCAGGAACATCCCCTGGAGAAGGGAATGGCTACCCACTCCAGTACTCTTGCCTGGGAAATCCCATGGACAGAGGAGCCTGGCGGGCTACAGTCCATGGGGTCTCAAAGAATCAGACATGGCTGAGCATGTATGCATGCATGCCACCAAATACCAGAACAGCAGACCTTAAAAATGTCAATATGATCAAAAACGTGGGCAATATGAAAAACTATCATAGTCAAGAGGAACCTAAAGAGACATGACGATTAAACATATGCTGAATGGGATATTCTGGAACTGAAAAAGGACATTAGGTAAACACTCAAAAAAAAAAAAAAAAAAGGAATGAACTGTGTACTGTAGTAATAATATAGCAATAGTATTGGTTCATTAATTATAACTATCACCTGCTGATGTAAGATGTCAACAGAAGGGGAAATGAGAGTCCAGAGATGCTTCACAATTTTCTGCAAATCTGAACTATTCTAAAACAAAGAGTTTACCAAAAAATATATATTAAAGAGTTTTCATAAGGTCAGAACAATAGGCTTTTCTTTCTCCAAATACTGCCTCCCCCAAGATATGGTAGATGGTCTATGGAAGTAAACACCATGTCTAAAACAATTACTTCCCCATAACATAACCTGGATTTGAAAAAGTGAAGTGAATGTGTTAGTTGCTCAGTCATGTCCAACTCTTTGCAATCCCATGGACTATAGCCCATAAGGCTCCTCTGTCCATCGAATTCTCTGTGCAAGAATACTGGAGTGAGTTGCCATTTCCTTCCCCAGGGGATCTTCCTGATCCAGGGATCAAACCCGTGTCTCCTTCTTTGGCAGGTGGATTCTTTACCATCTGAGACATCAGGGAAGACCAACGTAACTTGGATAAAGCCCTCATTTCCTGATGACAATATCTGCATTTGAATTTATGATAAGGAACACCTCACAGTTGGACAAATAAAAACCCTTAGAGAACAATCAATCAAAAAATTATCACAATTAGACACACTTAAAACACTCAGAATGTGGTTAAATTTTTAAAGGGAAATCATTCTTCTAGACATTTGAAGACTCCAGCAAACCTATGCAGGACAAAAAAGAAAGATATTGACTATATAAAATAATTTTGATGTAATGTAAGTCTGAGTTTTAATACTGTGATTTTGTCATTTTGATCATATAATTCCAGAATTCATTAATTTTAAACATCCCACTGATAGCATTTATTAAATGAAGCTGCAAACATTCTAGAGAAAAGCTAAAGGAAAGCATGTCAAAGTTAATAGTTAACATGACTAATTATGGAAAGGTGATACATTCCCATCCAAGGTATAAACCAACACTGTTGTTGTTGTCTAGTCACTAAGTCACGTCCGACTGTTTGCAATCCCATGGACCGTAGGCTGCCAGCTTCCTCTGTCCATGGGATTTCCCAAACAAGTATACTAGATTAGGTCACCATTTCCTTCTCCAGTGGATCTTCCTGACCCAGGGACTGAGGCTACATCTCCTGCTGTGGCAGGTAGATCCTTTACCACTGAACCACCAGGAAAGCCCATTTATAAATCAACAGTAACACCCAGAAAAGTCTAGAATATCATAGATGGCCTCCATCCTGCAAAATCCAGAGCCATTCCTCTTCTCTATCAAAGTGTCTTGACGCATCTGCCTGGTTAGCCACGCCCTTACTCTCCACACTCGGCTTTGTGATGCCTCTCTGGATCAGTTTCCATTTATCAGGCAAGCTCCCCTTTTGGAGACTCCCGAGCTGCTTCCTCCTCCTTGGCCAAGGCTTATTTCTGCTGTTCTCCAGTCTTCTCTCTTTTCTCCGTGCTCATCTACCCCCATGACTTTACCGCATGTGGATGACTCCCAAATCAGTATCGTGGATTTTCACCCCATCTCTACTGAATCCAGATTTCTTTATTCAATTATTGCTTAATAAGTTCACTTGGAAGTCTACCAGGCACGTGGCCAGAAATGAAATTATGATCGTGACTTTTCAAAATAACTTTCTCCATCTCAGTAAAGGTACCACCACCCATCCTGTTCAAACCGTACATCTGGAAGTCATTCGCTCTCCTTCACTCCTTGTCTCAATTGTCCTTATCTCTTCCCATTCAACTTCCAGCTACACTGAAAATCTGGTCCATTACCTCCATCTCAATGACACCAGCCTACGCCCCTGACATACCCCACCTACATGACAGTAATCAGTGCCAGTTCGCCTCCCTGCTAGCACCCTGTTCATATTCTAAGATGTATGTTTTTTTTCATATTTTAACACATCTGAAATTGGAATGCATCTTACAATCAGTTGATGGCATTTTAAAATTGCACTGGTTCTGTTTTTCTTTTTCTTTTTTTTAGCCTTTCCAATTTTAACATCTCAAAATTACAATCAACACTGTCTTACCTTTGATGGAATATGTGACATATATTCTCCATGCAACTATAAGAATAAAAAATTTAAATTCAGGTAACATTACTCCCCTGCCAAAACTGTTTCAATGACTTCCACTATTTTGAGAAAAATAAATAAAATATAACCTCCTTAACATGCCATATGAGGCCCTTTATTATCTGACCTTTTCCTAAACTTCTAACTTTATATTTTGCCATATAACACCTGATTTTCCTCAGTTCATTCACAATGGTCTTCATTCAATTTCATAGAACACACCAAGCCCATTCTGACCTTGAAGACTGCCCTCTTTATGCATTTATTCCACTTATACCAGACTTCTCCATATGTCACCTCCTAATGCATACACAGCCTCTTTTTCATCATTCACCCTCCAGCACATTTTATTTTCTGCACAGCAATTCAACCCTCTGAAGTTATTTATTTATTTACTTACTTTCTCACTTATTTATTGACTTTCATCTCCACCATGCTGTAAACTAAATGATTGCCAAGAACTTTTCTGCCCTGTCACCTGATCCCCAGAGTTAAGAGCCGTATACAGCCAACGTGCACGGGTGCTGTGCTCGGTCACTCCAGTCGCGCCCAGCTTACCGGGACTCTCTGGACTGTGGCCTGCCAGGCCCTCTGCCCGTGGATTCTCCAGGCCAGCTTACCGGGACTCTCTGGACTGTGGCCTGCCAGGCCCCCTGCCCATGGGTTCTCCAGGCCCAGCTTACTGGGACACTCTGGACTGTGGCCTGCCAGGCCCTCTGCCCATGGGTTCTCCAGGCCCAGCTTACCGGGACACTCTGGACTGTGGCCTGCCAGGCCCTCTGCCCATGGGTTCTCCAGGCAAGAGTACTGTGGTAACAAATAATTTTTGTTGACTCATTCAGTGAACAACAACAAAAAATGATAATGTTTGGAATCAAGTCTTTTAGAAATGTCCCTCAGGAAGGCAAAATGTTGTAATGAAAGAAAGGAGTGAGCTAGGAAGTATCATTTCCAGTTTTGTCTCTGCCACTCACAAGTTATATGATGTATGCAAAGGCCGTGGCCATCAGAGTCTTCACGTTCTTCTGCATAAGCTGGGGAACTATGGGAGAATAAAACAAGATGATCTACAGATAAACGACACCATTCACAAAGCACACTTCTCGCTATTGCACTGTAACTCTCCACTGATAATCAATTTCACAATTTCATAGAAATCTGTCAGTATTTAGTATTTAGCTGACAGTTATAATCTGTAATGGGCGCCCGGGGGGGCTAATACTGTCCTCCAGTTAAAGGAATCAGGGATTCGTGAGGAAATAACTGATTCTAGGACTGGGCCAGGGACGACACAAGACGAAAGAGCAGTATTTGGAGAGACAGATTCAGTGAGCGCCTAAAAACTGAAAGTGTGGGAACATGTTGCAAAGTCATAGGAATCAGCTGAAAGAGTTCCCAATGGCCAAACCTGGAATCACTTGAACAAAATAGACACAGTGTTGATTACAACCCAGTATAAAATAAAAATGACAAGTCTATACTCAAATAAACAGCTGAATCCAAAGTGAGGGAGAAGAGATCAATCCTTTTATACTGAAGAACTGCAAATACTATATGTAAATAAGATGGAGCTTAACTCCCTCCCCTGCCTCAGACATGCATGCATGCACGCGCACACACACACACACACATACAGAAACACACACACGAATGTGGCTTGGATCCAGTGACCCACTGCCAGATAACTGTGCGTGGACAGAGGAAAACAAAGTAACGCTAGAAACCTGGAAAATGCCACTTTGCCAAGTCAGTGATGGAGATGAACGTCACAGTTTCATCAGACAGACTTCTGTGCCCTCAAATGAAGTGACAAGAAAAGCATTTCGTTTCTGTGGCATTTGCCCCCCAAACTCTAATCATGGGAAAACATCAGAAAAATCTACATTAAGAGTCTATGAAATAACTGAGTAGGACTGCTTGAAACTGTCACAAACCAGAGAAGACGCCAGACATCCAGTGAGTGACCACAGTGAGGGCCCCGCATGGGGTCCTGAGAGAGGAGAGAGTGGGGCCCCGCATGGGGTCCTGAGAGAGGAGAGAGAGGGGGGCCCCGCATGGGGTCCTGAGAGAGGAGAGAGCGGGGCCCCGCATGGGGTCCTGAGAGAGGAGGGGGGGGGCCCCGCATGGGGTCCTGAGAGAGGAGAGAGCGGGGCCCTGCATGGGGTCCTGAGAGAGGGGACAGCAGGGCCCCACATGGGGTCCTGAGAGAGGAGAGAGCCAGGTGCCTGCATGGGGTCCTGAGAGAGGAGAGAGCGGGGCCCCGCATGGGGTCCTGAGAGAGGGGAGAGCAGGGCCCCGCATGGGGTCCTGAGAGAGGAGAGAGCAGGGCCCCGCATGGGGTCCTGAGAGAGGGGACAGCAGGGCCCCACATGGGGTCCTGAGAGAGGAGAGAGCCGGGTGCCTGCATGGGGTCCTGAGAGAGGAGAGAGCGGGGCCCCGCATGGGGTCCTGAGAGAGGGGAGAGCGGGGCCCCGCATGGGGTCCTGAGAAAGGAGAGAGGGGGTGCCTGCATGGGGTCCTGAGAGAGGGGAGAGCAGGGCCCCGCATAGGGTCCTGAGAGAGGGGAGAGCGGGGCCCCGCATGGGGTCCTTAGAGAGGAGAAGAGAGCGGGGCCCCGCATGGGGTCTTGAGAGAGGAGAAGAGAGAGGAAAAGCTGGAGAACTGCCAGTGCAGCCTGGAGTCCGATGACCTCATGCACAGCAGCAGCTTCGTCAGTTTCGGCAAAGGTCCTCCAGACCCTGAGAGATGATGGTAAGAGGTGGGTGGGGGTGGGGGGCAGGGTATGGGTGATGAGTACAGAAAATCTCACTCTACCATCTCTGATAGTTTTGTAAATCTAAAATTGTTCAGAAGTTAAAAGTGTATTTGGAAAAAAAAACTTCAATGTGAGCGTTTTTAATAAATACAAGATATCTCTAGAAAAAAAGTCAGTCACTGGGCTACGTAACTGACATCTAAGAAGAGATCTCCTCTCCTCATCAAACTCCTATATTATTAGGGTTGGCCTTGGGATTAGTTGAGAGACTGTATTCCTATTCCTGTTCTCTCTGTGGCTTCTAACCCTTACTAATAATTCATGGCCTTATGATCATGAAGACAGAATCAAGGGTTATTTGGAAGAATTTCCAGAACATTTTTAAAATGAGGGGCAGACAGCTGGGGAAAGCCATTTTTTATGGTTTTACTCATTTCCCTTTCCAGCTGCCTGTGATGTGGATAAAAAGCTAAAGATACAGGAGCCATCATGATTTAAACGGTGATCCTGATCCTGAAGAAAGAAGGGTGATAACAAGGCTGGAACAGCAAAAAAAGGAAAGCTACGTCACATCTCGCGGTGTGGACCCGCCACACTGGGCCTCCGCCGGCCACCTCAAGGCTGCCTTTACGCCTCGTCATGGTGAGTCCCACCCGTGTTTCGATGCTTGACAGCTTGAGCTTTTAAGCCTTATCCCTCCACTTCCTCTTGCGCCCACACAGAGCAGATAAGAGAACCTTTGATGTTGGCTAGAGATTCAAACCACAGCGCCCATGTCAGCTCAGGAGTCATCCTTCTGGGCCTCCTCTCTAACCATCACAAGAACGGAGGCCAGCGTGTGTGTGTGTGTGTGTGTGCGCACACACACGCGCACACATGCACGCATGCGCACATGCATGCACACACTCTCTCAAGCCATTTCAGACCACCTTCCTCTTCCAGGGACCTCAATCCCATAAATAATAAAACTTTCCATGCCCTCTTGGTGTATATGTGTGGCATCAACAACCTTGAAATCTGAACCAACTTGGTGAGGATTCTTCTGCATCTGCAGATGATTACATAACGCATTTTAAAGTTACTGATATTTTAGGGATAGCCTGCCTGTCCAGATCCTAAGCCATACACTGGTTGTCTCATTTAATTCTAAAGAGAGTAACAGTAAGGACCCGTGGTGGGCAGAATTCTAAGATGCACTCTGATTCTTGGCTCCATGAGAAACCCCCTTCCCTAAAGGTGGGAGACTTTGGCTTCTCGCCAAAGGTGAAGGGATTTTGCAGACATCAACATTTCTGATCTAGTTAACTTTAATCCAAAAGGAGATTATCAGATTATTTCTTTAAAAAAAGAGTCTAGCAGTCAGAGAGCTTCTCCTGCTGGCTTTGAAAGTATTTGGTTGGCCAAAAAACTACTTCAAGTTTATAAAACACCCAAACATCTTTATAAAACACCCAAACTAACTTTTTGATCAACCCAATATATTCTGTCATGTTGAGACACGTGAGGTCAGGCACTGTGGGGGCTTCCGGGAGTCAAGCACAGGCCTTAGAGGATGGCTGTGCCTAACGCCGGACCTCAGTCTTACAACCACAGGAACTAATTCTGCCAATCACTCTGTCTCCATGGAAGAGGACCCTGAGCTCGAGAAGGCAGCACAGCCCAGATGGCACCTGGATTTCAGCCTTTTTGGAGCCTAAGCAGATGACCCAGGTGAGCTATGTCCAGAGTCCTGATCCACTGATATTGTGAGTTAAAAATCTGTGTCATTTTAAGCCACGTTTGTGGTTATTTGTTAATCAGTGTGGAAAACCAATATTAATATCATTCTCATTAAGGAGGTGGCCACACTGAGAATCACTGGCAAGGCGTGTAATGCTCTCACGGACGCTGATGTTAAGTGAAGGGCTGGGGTTTGAACCCAGCAGTTTCTTACTTCACAGCCCACAGTTTTACCACTGTGGCACTCGATCTTGATGTCTGGCACCACAGTCGATTCTGAGAACTTCAGGAACACAAACCAAGTCTTATTCAACTTTGAATTATCCGTGACCCTGACAGCATGCTAGATTCTCAGTAGATGTTTGCTAAATTCAACGTACAGTTTTGAAATACTGAGCGTCACAGACAAGCAGGATAATTTCCAAAAACCCAACAGCTGAGTCTCGTTCACCTTATCAGAAGCTCACAGAAAAGTGTAAGATGCAGATTTGCTCAGGTTAAGCACTTTTTATCTGTTCTTAGAGTGGGCGGATGTTTTAAGTGCAAAATTAGTCTATGACGTGAGATTCTCACAAAGCCTTTCATTTCTGCTTAGCTCTGTTGCCTGACTGCACAGTCTGAAATTAGAATTTGTTCCCTTTGTGTGCATCCCAGGCTGTCATTTTCATGACAATTATTCACTGTTTCATTTTTCAAGATTCATCTACTCTATATTATTGGGAGTTGGTTCTATTTCCATTTCTATCCTCCGAGAAACACCATTTGGAAATAACCACAAATTTGAATCCTCTGGCAGACAAAAAACGCTCTGCTATATTTCACCTCTCCTCCTTCCATAAATACCATATGGGTTAGGGCAACATATAGACTAACAGGAAAATATGAAGCCATAATCAGATGCATTTTGTGGATAATTCAGAGCAATATATCTCCATCCCTTATTTCAATTCCTCATAAAGCAGCACTCAGATTATTATAACCCTCTCCTTCCTCTTGGCATTCCCCACTGTTGTTCAACTTCACTATGCTGTGTACACTGTCACCATAAATATCACATGAAATACAGATCCGATGCATTTCCCAAATCAGCTAGGGTGCCATGAGATCAGGAATCATCTCCGGGTTTGCTCACCGTTTACAACCCAAGCACCTAGCACCAGGACTGATATAAAGCAGGCAGCTAACTCACATACACTAAGTAACTGGGCATATAAAGAATATTGCCTGTTCCCCCAGTTAAGGCCCCTCAGGCATTTGTAGGATGTATTATTCAGATATCATCCTCATTTTGGAGTCTTCCTAGATGATGAATGTGGTCACTGCTCTGTGATGTTATTTCCTATTATGTATGAGCTCATCAGTGGATGACATATGGTTGGATCTACAGAGAGAAGGTTGGATGTACAGAGAGAAGGCTGGGTCTACAGAGAGAAGGCTGGATCTACAGAGAAGGCTGGGTCTACAGAGAGAAGGCTGGGTCTACAGAGAGAAGGCTGGATCTACAGAGAGAAGGCTGGGTCTACAGAGAGAAGGCTGGGTCTACAGAGAGAAGGCTGGACCGGTGTGGCTGTTTTCTTTTCCTCAGATATAAACTCATTGAGAGTAAATACTGTCTTTGCCCCACTCACAGTTGGCACAGGTACTCAATAAAAATGTATCAAACTGAACAAAACTGTTTTTACTTCGAAGGATAAATACTGAAAATACTGACTCCAATTATTTAGCGGTTAAATTATAGTTAAAATGATTCCAGTCTCTATTTCAATCTGCACTGAATGTGTGTAGCTTAGTAATCACAGTTATCCTCACTTCTCAGATGCAAACCACTAACATGGTGAGAGAGTCGTATCTATGCCGCAAACACGTAACACCCATGCATGGCCATAAGCTAACAGGTGATAACAAGATGACTCTAATGATGACAATTACACAACAGTCATCAAAACCATAGAGGCCTTTGCAAATATTATCTCATTTAAATCCTCACAACGACTCTATAAAGTAGTGGTAATTATGCCCAATTTGGAGATGTAGAAATCAAGGCTAAGAGAGGTTTCGTGGTTTACACAGTGAACTATTTAGATGACACAGTACAGGCAAGATTTTCACCTGCTCAGCGTGCTACAGCTCCCCGTGTTCACCATCTTTCTGACCCTGATACATGAGGCGATGCATGGAAAAATAGCGATCTTTGACATAAAACACAGACGCCAATAAAACATGTAATGATGTGTTCCTCATACTAATAGAAGGGTTTCCACATCTCCGTGGCATGTAAATTGCCAGCTCCCCTGCCCCGTGACCTATCTGCCTCCTGCCTGGACGAACATCGGAGGCCTTCCATACACCAGAAACCAGCCTCTGGGCTGCTCCATCACTTCCTCATACCAGGAGGGAAAGGTCAAGTCCTAACACACGCCGTGATCAAAAAGGAACACAGGCCTTCCCTGGTGGTCCACTGGTAAGGAACTCACCCGTCAATGCAGGAAACACGGGTTCAATCCCTATCTGGGAAGACCCTCCGTGCCTTGGAGCAACTAAGCCCGTGAGCAGCAGCTACTGAACCCGCGCTCGAGAGCCTGGGACCACGACCACTGAGCTCATGTGCCACCACCACCAAAGTCTGTGCACCGGGAGTCCGTGCTGCACGGGAGAAGCCGCCACAGCGAGAAGGCTTTGCAACCAGAGAAAGAGGCCGTGTAGCCGTGAAGACCCGGCACGGCCAACATATGTGAATAGCTTTTTAAAAGCAACATAACATGTTGGTAGAGAGCTTGGGTCACATTCCTGGGAACAAGGCCCGTCTCCGCCACCTCGGTCAAGCCAGTTGACCTCTCTGGACTTACTGTTTCCTTTTATGTCAAATAGAATAGCAATCATATCTAAATCAAAAGGTCCTTTTGAAGAATACGTGTTATTTATACCTATGACATGCTTTGTAGGGTGCCTGACATGTAGAAGGACTCAATCCAGGTGAACATTTTTTTTTAAGACAGATGACCTCATTGATAGTATCTATTTATGTGGAGCTCTACTTCATTTTTCTTTGAAGCCATTTGCATAAAGTGATACATTTCTCAACAATATCCATTTGAAATGTTCTTGGCTACAGATGAAAGAAGATGGAGTCAGACAATTACCTGTGAGAGCAAGTGCCTCTGTTGACAGATCCTCAAATTTATCACTTATCGCAGGCCATGTGTGCCCCAGCAACTGTCTCCCTCCTCAATGCCACGCACCCAGAATTAAAGCAATGAACATGATAAACGGAAGCTCAGTCTGTTTATGTAATGACAAAAAGTTCCAAATGAGCCTTTGTCTCTTATTAAAGCAGCAGATTTTGCCCCACAGTATTGAAAGTTTTAATTCAACATTCTGTTTGCCTGCAGGCAAGGCATTTTGTTAGGTAAAATAAAACCCCAACATTTCAAGTTCGGCTCAGAATGTGATAAATCAAGATTTTAAACAAAAATGACAAATGCTGTTCTTTTTTATAAAAGTAATTTTGAAGCCCAGCTCTGTAATTGCCTCTAGATACCTTATTTCTTCACATTCACTTCTTAGGAAACTTCAGAATATTTATTTCATTACTAATAAACTCTAAATGCAACCCCAGGTTTCCTTTAATAAAATATAGACTTGTCTGTCTTGGATGACATGGATTGTATTGTACTTTAGCAAATAAATCCACAGTGGAGAAAATTCAACTTGCTTACTCTTAATTAAAATTAATAGGATGTGTCTTCAAATCGCTTTCTTAAAATTCTTCCTTGAAAATTTAAAATCTCTCAGATAGGTGGTCAACTGAGGAAGCTGAGATATATCCACAGCATGGAAATAGGACCCCTGGCCCCTGAAAGCCAGCTGGAGTGTTCAGAAAACCCCATTTCCCTCTGGAATCTACCATATATTTACCTTTTAAGATACATACTCCTGAATACTTGGGAATTGATCAAAACACAATTAAGGAGCCCGCCTGGTAATTATCTGCTGGAAGCAACTGGGAAAATAACCAGCCTCCCCATTTTTAACTTACTAAAAATACACATCTTCATGTTTGACTCAAGAACCACTGGAATAATGTCCTGGGTGAGTCCAGGACATGACGCAGTGCCTGTCCGTGTGAATGCACACGGGCGACTGCTGTTGCTTCTCACCGCAGGCACCTTTCCATCGGTTCAAACACGGTCAGCGGAGCATCAGCATTCTCAGCTGGGAGAGCCACGGTTTACATTTTTCTCTCCGTTTCTCTCCGCAGGCTCTCTCTGTACTAGGAAACAATCAGTGTGAGGAGAAATCAAAACATTTGGATTCCTGGATATTTCTTACGATACTGAGAGGAAACTGCATTCTGTCATCTAAAGATACCACACGCATTTGGAGCTGGCATGAGGTTATTAGAGCGCTGGAGTAAGACTCTGGCTTAAAACCAGACCAGCCAACCTTATTCATGACTCTTTGCTCATCTGAAAAATGGGAACAATGTTGCCAGACAGAGAAATAAGCTCACAGAGCACTCAGCACAGAGGCTCGTGGAAGTCACCATCATTACTGTATCTTCACACATTCCATCCACACATACTTCAGCATTTTTATTCAGGTGATTCAAGAGGGGAACAGGATGTCAGTAGGTTTCAGATAGGACCTTTCACATCAAATGTATTCCGCTACATGTCTTGTCGTTTTCTGCATATAGTCTTCAAATTTCCATTTCATTTTGCCTCTATCAACCTTGTAATAGAAAATGATTTCTAAAAAAAAGCTTCATAATAGATTGAGCAATATTCCTCCTGAGAGTTGAGCCCAGGGCTTTGAACCCCATGCCAGCACAGCCTAACACATAGAAACGGCTCAATAAAGATCTGGTGAATGCACAAATAAACACAATGATCCTTCAAGGCATTACAAGTATCTTCAGTGAACAGGATATGTGAGCCACTTTATTTTCCCTTATAATTCTAATAAAAACAGCAAGTTTTTCCAAGACAGTCAGGATGGCCAGATTGTTACTAGGAAAGGTTAGAAGAGGGACATAGTAGAGGGCGTCTAGGGTCACATCTAATTACCCAGCTGAGTTTATGAATACTCTTCCACATTTGTGCTTCCTCTCACAGAAGGCTGACATAAAGTACAGCCAGTTTGAAGTACTGTCATAAGATTTATCAGTTGCAAAGTTGAACATAAAAACCTTCAGAAAAAGCATCTAATAAATATTCTATAAACAGAACTCTCTTTGCTGAATTAAATATTTAATAATATCTATTATCTGGAAAAAAATACCTTAGGAAGCAATAATATTAAGCAAATGGATACAATTTCAGGTCAGTTAATCAGCAAGATGAACTGAGTAGCACAAGGCCGGGCTCTCCAAACCCATTACTGTGCGATGCCAGGACAAAGTTGGCAGTCAGCTTATGTCACAAATTCAGATTCCCTCACAAACATACCTCAGCAAAGGTGTCTGAGAAACCCCTGAGATAAGGTAACTCCCGAAGTGACAGAGCAAAGAACTCGTGTATAATTCTGATGGGATGCTCCACAAACCTCTTGTTATCCGGAAAGCTTCACAGCGAACATCTCAGGAAGGTAAGTGAGCAACTCACTTCCTAGGGAGCAGTTCAGTCTAGCACCATCCCAGCAGCAGCGCACACACACACGCACACACACGCGCGCGCGCGCACAAACACACGCACACGCACACACCTGGTCACTGCCCCGGGGAGCACATCCAAGGCGGGTGCCACAGCGACTGAGCCCCCGGTCCGGCTCTTTCGGTCTCTACCCGACGGGGACCTGAATGATGCTCTCAGAATTCAGTGGAGGGGGAGAAAAAGACAAGACCTCTTCTCCTGTAGAAACTTCTCTAGTGAGGGGGAAAGGAGACCAACAAGCAGTGTAATCCCAGGCGGGAAAAGGGCCTGAGGAAACACAGCGGGACGACAGGGATGAGACACAGTGGCGGGCGGCAGCGGGCCCAGAGGCTGAGCCTGCGCGTTCCGGGTAAGACGGCTCCGGAAGAGCCCCGCGGAGGCGGCTTTTCAGCCGGAACCAGAATGACGGGAGGAGCCAGGACGCTGAGCGAAGGGCTTCCCTTGTGTCTCGGTGGTAAAGGATCCGCCTGCCGACACAGGGGACTCGAGTTTGATCCCTGGGTCGGGAAGATCCCTGGAGGAGGGAATGGCACCCACTCCGGTGTTCTTGCCTGGGAATCCCATGGACAGAGGAGCCTGGCGGGCCACTAGGGTCACAAAAGAGCACAACTTAGCAGTCGACTGAACAACAGCAGCAAACTGAGTGAAGATTTAGAAGGTTATTACAGACATAAAGAATAAAAGGAATTAAGACCCTTGGGTTGGATAAAACGTGTGAGTCAATTACAAAGATCAGCAAGCTCTCTCTATAAAGGGTCAGAGCAGAATAAATTTTTATTTTTCATGCAAAATAATCTTTGTTGCAACAACTAAACTCTACCACTGTAGTTCAAAAGCAGCCATAGGTAATCTGTGAATGACAGCTCTGAGCTGTGTTGCAATAAAACTTTATTTATAAAGCCAGGCAGCAGGCACTATTTTGCCCTCAGTCCATAATTTGCCAAGCTCTGCATTATTCCCAATGATAACATGCTATTCATACTTCTCTCTTCTTGAAGTACCAATCATAAGCGTCCACTTCTGTAACAATTTAGTGAGCTCCAAATCCCCATATTTTCCAAACTCCTTGAATATATTAATTTCAGCTCAGTTTTATTTTAGTGTTCCCTTTTTGCACTGACACCAGAAACTAAGATTTTATGTCATGCATTAATAGTAAAAACCATTTTTATTTATATGCAAAATATCACCATCCATAGATAATTAATATAGCAATAATTTAAAGCCACTATACTGCATTACGTCTTATAAAACAGAAATAAAATAATCTATAGTGATGTTACAACTCAGAAAAAACTACATGGCTAGAGTTTTCTAAATGATATTTTTGCCTTTTATAGGCAATTCACTGATTCACATTTTAATTGTTCTATAAATCAGTCTATTTCCCCTCTTAGCTCTTCTTCACATATTTTTCCTTTAGCAGATAGGAGCAGCCAGCAGAGAAAAATAGAAATGCTTGGAGATCAGCAAACGCGCACACACACACACACACACACCCACCCAAACTAGCTATAAAATTATTATTCAATAGATTGGCAGTTTGTCTGAAAGATAAAGTTTTTATTCACGGAAACTGCTGTGGATTTTAGAAATTGTATGCCATTGCTACCACCGTCTTTCTGACTAGGACTGTCAAGTTGAGCATCATAATGATTATTATATATTTGCATTTCCATCCTAGACTTTTAAACCCCTTGAGAGCAGAGAATTTTGTCTCATTCATTCATCGACCGCAGAGCACAGGAGAGTATCTTACTCATAGCTCAAGAAACCTTTGTTCATTTGTTCAAAATATAATAATTGTTCAAAAATAACTGTCTGCAATAAGGGAAGTAGAGAGGTATGCACAGCAGAAAATGATAGGGGAGGAGCAATGGGAGACACACCTCGAGCAGGCCTGGTGAGCACCGCAGGAAGCACTGCCGAGCCATCCGTGGGCGGTGCGTCTTCATAAAAGGTCTTTGTGGGCCAAGGATTTATGAGGCTGAGGCTTCCAGCATTTGTGGAACAGTCATCCATGTGCTAATTTTTGAATTCAAAAATCAATGCCCTGACATACATAAATATATTTTTCAAAATAACCAGTGAAGTAAATAGTTTTACCAGTGAAGTAAATACTATTAGTTTGTTGTTCAATCGCTAAGTTGTGTCCAACTCTTTGCAACCCCATGAAATGCAGCACGCGAGACTTCCTTGTCCTTCACTATCTCCTAGATTTAGTTCAAACTCATATCCATTCAGTCGGTGACATTATCCAGCCATTTCGTATTATTAGTACAGTTCAGTTCAGTTGCTCAGTCATGTCCGACTCTTTGAGACCCCATGAATTGCAGCACGCCAGGCCTCCCTGTCCATCACCAACTCCTGGAGTTCACCCAAACTCATGTGCATCGAGTCTGTGATACCATCCAGCCATCTTATTCTCTGTCGTCCCCTTCTCCTCCTGCCCTCAATCTTTCCCAGCATCAGGGTCTTTTCCAATGAGTCAGCTATTCACATCAGGTGGCCAAAGTACTGGAGTTTCAGCTTCAACATCAGTCCTACCAATGAACACCCAGGACTGATCTCCTTTAGGATGGACTGGTTGGACCTCTTTGCAGTCCAAGGGACTCTCAAGAGTCTTCTCCAACACCACACTTCAAAAGCATCAATTCTTCGGCGCTCAGCTTTCTTCACAGTCCAACTCTCACATCCATACATGACCACTGGAAAAACCATAGCCTTGACTAGACAGACCTTTGTTGGCAAAGTAATGTCTCTGCTTTTTTTGCTAATTAGGTTGGTCATAACTTTTCTTCCAAGGAGTAAGCATCTTTCAATTTCATGGCTGCAGTCACCATCTGCAGTGGTTTTGGAGCCCAAAAAATAAAGTCTGACACTGTTTCCACTGTTTCTCCATCTATTTCCCATGAAGTGATGGGACCAGATGCCATGATCTTAGTTTCTTCTGAATGTTGAGCTTTAAACCAACTTTTTCACTCTCCTCTTTCACTTTCATCTAGAGATTCTTTAGTTCTTCTTCCCATCAATTTATTATTCATAGAGTAAATTTTTAAAATCAGTAAATAAGCCAATCATTTCAAAAACTCCTTCAGTATTTTGAACACAACATGCCTATTTTCATACTCTAAAAAAATCTGGTAATATGAAAAACAGTAGGGAAATTATCAGGAATTTATGAAATCTTCGAGTAGAACTCTCACTGTAACTTCATCTACAGGTGCCATGTAATAATTTGTAAATAACTGACAAAGTAAAGGCAGACTAAATGCATCTCATCATTTTACCTCAAGGATCTCACAAAGGCTGTCTTCAGGCACCACTGTGATCACTTGACTGGCGGCTCCCTCTAAACAAAGTCACTGCTTTTGTCTTTTCTTTGGACCCCAGGGGCATATCCATATTCTTGCATAACAGTCCCACTGCTTGCAACCAGAGAACCTTAAGTGATGTATCACCAAGAACAAGCTGGAGAGATGGCAAGCAAGTAACAGAATCATCTCCTGAGTCAGGGCTCCAAAACTTCGCCCACTCTTCATTTTGAAAGGCCACAGCTGAAATTTGGACAACTACAAACTGATGCATTTGCAAAGTAAATAGCAATATAATTCTGTAGCAACTTTTAAGCAGATCTTTGAGTCTAATACTGAAACTACAAACAAAATGATGTGAAAGGTGGAACCCTAACTCATTAATACTGAGATGGAGATTCATCTTGCGTGCCTGTCTAATTTATTTGGTCTGAAAGCTTTTAACTTTAAAACTGAATCCAAGTGTGAACACTTGCAATTTAGTGGCTCTTTTAAAACTTATCTGTTCAGAATGCATGAATATTCCTCCAGTGGAAGGGATAATAGGAAAGTAAATTAATTATATTTTAACTTTCCAATCTCATTTTCACTTTGCAAGAACTGTGCAGGATAACTATTAACCTTTCATTTTAAATGAAAAATTTAAAGAATTACCACGAAGCAATTTCAAACTACAACAAAAAAAGACCACATATCATAGATCCTTTCTTGCCAAAAATATCATTCTAAAATGTAGATCGACTTAGCATCATCCAGAAATACTTTTAATAGCCTTTTTTCAATTTTATTCACAAGTATTCAAGCAAGAATGCTCATAAAATTGGCAGTTATCAAAGTAGAGGAGTGTCAAAAAAATAAAGCTCATTTGAATCAACTTGTATTTCTTTTTCAGTGAATGTTGAACAGAATTACATTTATATATGTTTGATCTCAAAATCAGTTCATTAGACAATATAGATTTACTTCTTTTATTTAAAAACTGCTTATTATTTTTGGATTTCAAAGAAATAAATATGTTTTTTTTTTACCCAGTATGGTTTAGGGTTTTACAGATTTGAATCCTAATTTATACCCCACAAGAATTAGCTCATGACATTTTCCAGCTTAAAACCCTTCAAGGATTCCTTTTGTTTGGGACATAAAGCTTATAATCTTCAACAAGCCTGATCAAACAGCTGTTCTCTTCTTGGCTTCGTGTCTCTCTGTTCACCACTTTGCAACCTTCATTCCAGGCAGAGTCAAATTACGGATATTCAGTGTTTTCTACTCTGGACACTTAAGCTGTTTTGTTTTTTGTTTTTTTTAATTTTATTTAATTTTTAAACTTTACATAATTGTATTAGTTTTGCCAAATATCATTTTATGCTACATTAGTGGAGAGGCAGGACATCCCTGCCACTCACATAGTAATCTTCCTTTATCTTAGGCTCCAAGATGGCTTGACACAGCACTTCTTGATTTAAAATTTGGAAATTTTCATTCACCACAGAATTTTTAAATTCATTTTTATTGTTTAAAATATTGCATCCAGATGTTATTTACCTTGATTCCTGGATTCTGTGGTGAGCCCGTGGGTGGTCCCAAGGAGACTGAGGCCCTCCAGCCCCTGCCCCATGCACGCACTCCTTCCCTGTCTCCTTGCCCAGCCCCAGCAGAACTCCATCCATCGTCCTCTGTCTCCAGGGGTGTCTGAAGCCACTGGCCTCTGGGAAAAGGGACCTGAGTGTTGAGTCAATGATACGACAAACACAACTCACATACATACAGCATTTTACATGAGTCGGTTTCTAAGTATGTTGACAGTTTTGCCTCTAAACAACTCATCAAGGTAGATCCTCAATGAATGGTTAAACCTTGAGAAACACAGAGGTTAAGTGACTTGCTTAACCACACAGCTTTTAGACTTGAACTTCAGAATTGGCACTTGTGATCACTATACTGTCTTTCCATAATCCCACCTCCAGCTTCAGTGGACAATTGGAGTCTCTTAGGAAAGGAAAAGGACTAAGCTTTGGGAGTGTGGCAACAAAAACTTGAGATTTTTGAGATCTTCTGAGATCAAAAGATTTGGGTGAATGACATCCAAGTGAAAGCATTGGGACTGAACCCGCAGGTTTTCTTCAGGTTGGGGTGAGGTGGGCAGAGGCAGCACACACAAGCCAAGGTGGGGGTGAGTGAGACCAAAGACTGTGCTGAAAAGCCCAGCAGTGTCTTTGGAGCCAGAACCCCCTTTACCTGCACTCAGATTTAGCCCAGTTCATGCTGCTGTTGGCTTAGGATGGAGACACCTGGGCAACACCAGATTCCCTCTGCCTTCAATTCCCCATATTCAATCTGACCACCTTGTGAGTACTTTCCTGACAATCCCCAGAATTCCTAAAATTCCAAAATGAGGCTTGTCCAGGACATCTATGGGGTTAGTGGTGATAGGGAATCCCACCACTATGCTGAGGTGATAAAAAGCACACAGTCCTGTGCTGACACCAACCCTCGTTCACACTGAATATTTCACGTCCTCAGAGGAAACATCCTCTTTCACCCAAGGGCTTGCCACAGGGGTTTCCAAAGCCTGGTAGTGGTTAGTTGCTAAATTGTGCCCAACTCTTGTGACCCCATGGACTGTAGCCTGCCAGGCTGCTCTGTCCATGGGATTTCTCAGGCAAGAACACTGGAGTGGGTTGCATTTCCTCCTCCAGGGGATCTTCCTAACCGAGGGATCGAACCTGGGTCTTCTGCATTGGCAGGCGGGTTCTTTACTGACTGAGCCACCTAGAAGAGCCTTATCTCTCTGTTACCCACTCCATCGCACCCTGCTACCCCTGGAGAATTCCTATCAGTACAACAGCTCAGATAACAGCTCCTCCAGAATGCTCCATCTGTCTGTAAACGTCTAGCTGCTGGTCTAGGGAGAGGTCAGCAGATGTGTCTGGCTTTGCTGGCCATATAGTCGCTGTTCCAATTACTGAGCCTTACCACTGTTATACAGTAGCTGCTAAGTGAAGAAAAAAGTGAGTTTTAGTTGCTTGGTCGTATTTGACTCCTTGCAATCCCATGGACTGTAGCTTGCCAGGCTTCTCTAGTCCATGGAATTCTCCAGGCAAGAATACTGGAGTGGGTAGCCATTCGTCTCTCCAGGGGATCTTCTTGACCTAGGGATTGAACCCAGGTCTCCTGTATTGCAGGCAGATTCTTTACTGTCTGAGTCACCAGGGAAGGCCAGTAGCAGCTACTGACAATGTATAAACAAATGGCATAGCTGTGCTCAACAAAACTTTATTTACAAAAACAGGCTGTGGGCCCAGATTTGGCTTGTGGATCACAGTTGGCCAACTTGTGGTCCAGACTATACAACACTTGTGACTGCGGAAACAGTATCTTTCTTTTTTTAAGCATTGCATCCCAGAACCTAACATCATATTGAGTAACAGAAATTCAATGGTACTTATTATATATAAGTTGAACTAATTATCTAATACTAAAGATAAGTTATTGGATTTTTCCCTATAGTTAGTACAACTAATGAATTGCGTCTCTGTTTTAAATTCTACTTAAATGTTTTGAAACAAGATGGCATTTGAATTTTTTTTTTTAATCTGTCATAGTAGCTAGGTATAAACCCTAAAAACAGATCTGTGCTCATGCCACGTATCCTTAGGAAAATAGCTTCTCTGAGTCTTAGCTTGCTCATTTACAAAATGGAAATAATATTACTTCCCTTTTTAAAAGGGTTGTTGTGAGGATTAAGAGGTATAACTTATATGAATTATTATACATGAGCAATCCAACATTTCATATTCTCACCAACAAAAGTTAACTGCACCAAGTAAAGAAAAAGGTAAAATACCGAAAAAAAGGGAAAGAAGTGCCCCCACCTCATTAGCATGACTGAATCCATCTGAGTTTCCAGGCTGAGTTGTATCAATGCTGACAGATCCACTCTCAGTATCTAAGTGATTACTTATGAAACTTTGCAGCTCCAAGTCACCACGGCAAACTCCTCACCACTGCTGAGGAAAATCAGCCCTCACTTTGTGTGTAAGCATAAATAAAGACACTCCTTCCAGGCGGCTTAAAGGACATTTTTTTCATCACAAACATGTTTTCCATCTTTAATACCTGAGACAATCATTATGAACACCAATATGAAGACCCACTTAAGAGCGAGAAAGCCATCATCACTGGGAAAGTAGAAGCAACATGAAACTCAACTTTTTCCATTCAAAATTGCTAGGGATGGCTTTCATGGAACTGAAGCATGGTGTAAAAGGTAAAAGGAAGGTTTTTAATTTTATGTTTTCACGCAAAATAATCCTTTGGACCTTAATTACATTGTGAGTTAACACTGATCTTTGTAGCAGTGGCCTAAAAACACATACTTTGCTTTTAAACTGCAAAACTGAAAAGGCAAAATGTTGACTTTCTAATATAATTTTGCCTTCTTTTATTTTTATTTAATGCATATATCTAACAAGTATTCAATACTGCCTGTAGTCCTATGCATTTTAGGAGCTGTTTAAGAAAAATTGGTTGAGTTTATATGAAAAAGAAAAATTAGATGGTACATTTATCCTCTGAGCTTCCCTGATAGCTCACTTGGTAAAGAATCCATCTGAAATGCAGGAGACCCCAGTTCGATTCCTGGGTCTGGAAGATCTGCTGGAGAAGGGATAGGCTGCTGCTGCTGCTAAGTCGCTTCAGTCGTGTCTGACTCTGTGCGACCACTCCAGTATTCTTGGGCTTCCCTTGTGGCTCAGCTGGTAAAGAATCTGCCTACAATGTGAGAGACCTAGGTTCGATCCCTGGGTTGGGAAGATCCCCTAGAGAAGGGAAAGGCTACCCACTCCAGTTTTCTGGCCTGGAGAATTCCATGGACTGTATTGTCCATGGAGTCACAAAGAGTCGGACATGACTGAGTGACTTTCACTTTTCATCCTCTAGGTGCTTATAATCTAAATAGGAAAACAGTGAAAATTCACATGAAAAAGTTAGGCTTCAGCTGTTATCACCACACAAATAGAATCAAACTGTCTATGAGTGGTAAGCAATATGCCATATGTAACAGGTGGATTCAGCATTTCAGCGTCTTGCATTTGGCTTTATTCTAGTCTGTCCAGAGCAGCTTATTCATCTATTCCCACACCTCTCCATTCATACACCCACCCATCCTATTACTTCCACAGGAACGCACTCTGCACTTTTTATAATTGTGACCACTGAGTCCTGGAATCACTTAAAGGAAGATAAAGATTAGCAGGTGATTTGAGATGTTATTCATCCTCATTAAAAAAAAAAAAACTACATGAAAAAAGCAATACAGTGACTTGGCCTGATCTTCAACCTGCCAGTACTTTCCTGGTTCTCAACAAAATTGTTTCCCCCAAAGAGAATTAAGCAGGAATTTCCCAGTCCCAGCTTCCTTCAAACACCATCACAGAAAACTAAAATCTTTGGGAGGGCGATAAAACCTTAGGGGCTTGTTGAACTTAGAGGTTCAATACCTAAAGTAAAAACTAGCATTTTAGAAACTAATGGTTTAGTCCAACTGCCACATCACTCACCCCCAAGGCATCATGGAAGAAGTTACATAAACCCAGAACTTAAAGTAGAGACAAGAAAACAAAACCTCAGCTTCCATTTCCTGAGTTCAAACAGACGCATGAACCCAAGAGGAAAATGGAAAGTGATTCTCATCAAGGAAAACCATTCATAAAACTTTGTTGTCTTTTCTCTCAGGTGGATTTGACACAAGACCCTAACTGAAACACACTTGAAATTAACTCGCCCTCTTTTGAGAGCAGCTTGATCATCAGAGTCACTATTTTCTTTGTTAGCTGTTTTGAGACCTTTTTGGCTTCCTTTTATTGAATTCAGATTCCTCAGTGTCAGGCATGGAGCACCTCACATTTTCTACCTTGTTCATTCCCCAAGTTACTCTTCATCCCTGCTTCGATTTACAGCAGCAGAATCTGACGTCCAGAGAAGGAAAGCCATCTACCTAAGAACACACAGCTAACTAAAAGATGGCAATCGAGAAATCTAAGCTCGTGTCTGTCTTTAAAACCAGGAGTTTGAAAATTACACCCAATGGAGCCACTAGAGATCTTCAGAAATCCCTGGTGACCTGCTGGCACCCAATGGAGCCACTAGAGATCTTCAGAAATCCCTGGTGACTTGCTGGCACCCAATGGAGCCACTAGAGATCTTCAGAAATCCCTGGTGACTTGCTGGCACCCAATGGAGCCACTAGAGATCTTCAGAAACCCCTGGTGACTTGCTGGTAGGGAGCGTGTGGGGCTGTCACAGCTTTTGCCCCTTGCAGCTGCTCCAACCAGAGTAGCTTGTGTGCCATCTGCTTTATTGCCGTATGTTGGATGAACGCATAGAGCCATTCAAGAATAGTGTCCATGCTTAGAAATAAGTTTGGAAGCCAAGGATTCACTTCACCCTCCTCACTTTTTAGATGGGAAAGCTGAGAGCCAGAAGAATAAAAATCTAGAGTCGTGAAAACTGACCTTTTCCAGTCCTGTGGCCACTGCTGAGTTTCCCAAATTTGCTGGCATGTTGAGTGTAGCACCTTAACAGCATCATCTTTTAAGATTTGAAATAGCTCAACTGGAGTTCCATCACCTCCACTAGTTTTGTTCATAGTGATGCACTCTAAGGCCCACTTGACTTCGCATGTCTGGCTCTAGGTGAATGATCACACCATCGTGGTTATCTAGGTCACAAAGATCTTTTTTGTATAGTTCTTCTGTGTATTCTTGGCACCTCTTCTTAATATCTTCTGCTTTTGTTAGGTCCATATCGTTTCTGTCCTTTATTGTGCCCATCTTTGAGCGTCCCTTGGACTGCAAGGAGGTCAACCAGTCCATCCTAAAGGAAATCAACCCTGAATATTCATTGGAAGGACTGATGCTAAAGCTGAAACTCCAATACTTTGGCCACCTCATGCGAAGAACTGACTCATTGGAAAAGACCCTGATGCTGGGAAAGATTGAAGGCAGGAGGAGAAGGGGATGACAGAGGATGCGACGGTTGGATGGCATCACCAACTCAATGGACATGAGTTTGAGTAAACTCCAAGAGTTGGTGAAGGACAGGGAGGCCTGGCGTGCTGCAGTCCATGGGGTTGCAGAGTTGGACACGACTGAGTGACTGAACTGAACCGATAGTGTCATGAGTGACTTATCCATGAGGGTAATGTTAATAATACCTAACACGTAATGAGTACTAACTCTACAAAAGCATTATACTAAGGGATTTCACTGGGCTTCCCAGGTGGCGCTGCTGGTAAAGAAAAACCTGGACTTATGTTTCAACAGTAGTGTTCTTATTTTCTCTTTTTTTTTAAATCACGCTACTTCTATTTGTTATTTAAATTGGAGCTGATTAATGCAAGATGCCCACAGAAGTCATCTGCCCAATCTGACATCCTTTCCAACAGAGAAAACTCTTCCCTTCCCTTTGGGCCACACATGTAGCCTTCTGGATCTCAAGAACACTAATCATTCTGTTATTTTAAGTTTGCTGTTGATTTTGTTGTTTAGTCACTAAGTTGTTTTCAACTCTTTGCAACCCTGTGTACTGTAGCTGGAAAGGCTCCTCTGTCCATGACATTTCCCAGGCAAAAATACTGGAGTAGGTCGCCATTTCCTTCTCGGGGGAATCTTCCCAACCCAGGGATCGAGCCTACATTTCCTGTTTGGCAGACAGATTCTTTACCACTGAGCCACCAGGAAAGTTACACAATGAATAATTCCACAGAAGAATCAGTCACTCATGAGTTCAACCTGCGGCTCCTGGAAGCCACATTGGAATGGTACCTTCTTGTCCATAATTTTTTCTACGCTCTCTTTTTCAAAAACATAGCTAGCATTTTATCAGTTGAAGCGTTTGAGCCACGATTCCCTATGAGGCCTGTTATTCAAAGATTATTTGTACCTAGCAATGCATGTTTAATAGTCAGTAGTTTGAAAAGCAACTGTTTTACATGCAAAGACTGGATCAAATGAATGCCAGTAAACTCCCCAATCACATAATTTATGTACAGTATTTAGAAGTGAAAAGTTTCAGATCAACAGACATGTTCCACCTGACAAGAACCCAGAAGGGGTTTTACTTTAGCAAAAAGAAAAAAAAAAACAAAGAGTATCTTATAGAAAAATATATGCTTTGCATTTTATCTTTCCTTATTCTAGCCTATTGGCTAATAGGAAAAGGTTTCTGTGTCTCTTACCTTTTGCCCTTCATTGAAGCTACTGGTCTAAGGGACCCAAATCAGGTCAGTGCTAACCCCACAGTGAGAGAACCCTAAAGAGTCATGTAAAAGGCTGATGGATCGTGAATCAGTATGAGATGCCTAACTTTTAATGAGACATGTAACCAATGCTACCGTAATATTTTTTGCCATCACTCAAAGTCTCGAATAAAGCAATGAATTTAACTTGGACATTGTTTGTCTGCACAATTCCCAAGAAACGAGCCAGGCAAATCAACTCAGGGAGATGAGTAAAAATTTGACTCTTCCCACCACACCTTAAATTGGCAAAATGTTGAACTGAGTTTGAGTCTTTTCTGGTAAAATATTTGACCCATTCAGTTTATAGGATGCTTTCCATTCCTTTAATATCATTTCTAGGAAAAATTTCTAATGAGTAAAATGTAAATTTGACTAAATCTTTTCCCAATAAAATGCCTTACTTTACATATTCCCAAAGAAAATGAGATTGTGTTTCCTCTTTTAATTTTTCCAGTCATGACCATACACTTTCCCAGAGTAACTATCTTTCCCTCTCTAGCACACCTCCTGATATTAAAAGAGACATTTTTATGAATGTTGCCTTTTGTTCATTACTGGCAGGGTATCTCCCTGTCACCTTACTAGGCCTGAGCTTCAGAATCCTATTAATATAATATTTCTGATTTCTGAATCTACAGACACAGGAAAATGTGATTAATCCGGAAACGTATAGCATGTCAGCTTAATGATGTTTCGAGTTAAGCTCATTTCATACTAATTAAAGACAAAATTTCCTACTTTGATCCACACTGCTGCTGCTGCTAAGTCGCTTCAGTCGTGTCTGAGTCTGCGCGACCCCGTGGACGACAGCCCACCAGGCTCCCCCGTCCCTGGGACTCTCCAGGCACTGGTAGGTTCTACTGCACAGTGCAGAGTGCTCCTGCTCGTGGGGATCAGTAAGAAAGTCAAACATCACCATACAGAACACCATCTGTGCTCCGTGACTCAGTCGTGTCCGACTCTTGCGACCCCCATGGGCTGTAGCCCACTAGGCTCCTCTGCCCATGGGATCCTCCAGGCAAGACTGGAGTGGGTTGCTGTTTCCTCCTCCAGGGGATCTTTCTGACCAGGGACCAAACCAGAGTCTCTCGTGTCTCCTGCACTGGAAGGTGGGTTATTTACCACACTGAGCCACCAGAGAAGCTCCAAGAGAGCCAAATGCGGTACCTAATGACGATGAGAAGTGCCAATGGCCTCAGCTCTAAAGATCACACCTCCTTAATGGCAGAAAGCGAGGAGACATTGAAGATCCTCTTGGTGAAGGTGAAAGAGGAGAGTGAAAAAGCTGGCTTAAAACTCAACATTCAAAAAACCCAAATTATGGCATCTGGTCTTATCACTTCATGGCAAATAAATGGGGGGAAATGGAAACAGTGACAGACTTTTACTTTCTTGGGCTCCAAAAACCACTGTGGATGGTGACTGCAGCCATGAAATTAAAAGATACCTGCTCCTTGGAAGAAAAGCTATGATGAAACCTAGACAGTATATTAAAAAGTAGAGACATCACTTTGGTTACAAAGGTCCATCTAGTCAAAGCTATGGTTTTTCTAGTAGTCATGAATGGATGTGAGAGATGGCTCATGAAGGTTGAGAGCTGAAGAACTGATATTTTCAAACTGTGGCGCTGGAGAAGACTCTTTTGAGATCAAATCAGTAAACCCTAAAGGAAATTAACCCTAAGTATGCAGTGAAAGTACTGACGCTGAAACTCTAGCACTCTGGACACTTACTTGATCCTTTGGACTCATTGGAAAAGACTCTGATGCTGGGAAAGATTGAAGGCAGAAGGCCCAGAGAGAGACAGAGGATGAGGCGGCTGGGTGGCATCAGTGACTCAACGGACATGAGTCCGAGCACAGTCTGGGAGACAGTGAGGGACAGGGAAGCCTGGCGTGCTGCAGTCCATGGGGTCACAGAGAGTCAGACACGACTGGGAGCCCGAACAACAACAGTGCAGGTTAACTCTGTGCTGAGCTCTTACAAGTGAGATTCTGCGAACTCCTCGGACGTTGTGAGGCCAGGAGAACTCCTTCCCAGTTCAGAGCCACGCAACTGCCCCTCCCAACACTGCCTATTACTTACTTTTACATATGGCAGAGGACTCTCTGCAGATACAAGGAACAGCGAGGACCTCAAATGTAATGCATAAAAATTGGCATATTCTCAGTTTCCTGGGAGTGGATTAATTTACACAGACTTCATAATAACATAGCACTCAATGTCAGAGATAAAAAATGAAACATTCATATGACGCTTGGAACTCTGTGTTTTGAAAGTTCCTTTGTTTCTGACTATAGTAAAATATGCATCATGTGAATTTTGCCGTTTTAACCATTTGTAAGAGGATAAACTCAGTGGCGTTCAGCACACCCACAATGCTGTGCAGCCACCGCTACCAGCTCACCCAGGGCCCTTCATCATCCTAGACAGGCATCCTGGACGCACCTACGGTGACTCCTCCACGCCTCTCCTCACCCAGGACCCTTCATCATCCTAGACAAGCATTCTGGACGCACCTACAGTGACTCTTCCACGCCTCTCCTCACCCAGGACCCTTCATCATCCTAGACAGGCATCCTGACCGCACCTACAGTGACTCCTCCACGCCTCTCCTCACCCAGGGACAACCAGCATTCAATGTGCAGTTTTGACTAATTTGCCCATTCGAGGTAACTCGTATAAGTAGAAGGGCTTCCCTGCTGGCTCAGCTGGTAAAAAATCCACCTGCAATGCAGGAGATCTGGGTTTGATCCCTGGGTTGGGAAGATCCCCTGGAAAGGGAAAGGCTACCCACTCTAGGATTCTGGCCTGGAGAATTCCATGGACTGTGTAGTCCGTGGGGTTGCAAAGAGTCAGACACGACCGAGCGACTTTCACTTTCACATAAGGAGAATCATAGGGTATTTGTCCTTTTGTGTCTGGTTTACTTCACTGAGCACAATGTTTCCAAGGAGCATGTATCAGAATTGTGTTCCTTGATAAAACTGAATAATACCTTATTTGTGTACACACTACATTTTGTCTTTATCCATTCATCTCTGGTGGACATTTGAGTTTTGGCTATTGTGAACAGTGCTTGTATGGACAAAGGCGTTCAAGTATTAGACCAGTCTGTTTTTAATTTGCAGGAATATTTAGCATTTGATCTTATCAGAAGGAATTAACTGGTTATTTGGGAAGTATTAGGCTTTATGATTCTCTTCACTTTCCAATTACTACTAAAAATGAAGTCATTCAGTCGTGTCCGACTCTTTGCGATCCCATGGACAGTAGCCCACCAGGCTCCTCTATCCATGGGATTTTCCAGGCAAGACTACTGGGGTGGGGTGCCATTTCATTAATAAACGAACAATAATGTAGGACCAAAATGTATATTTAGAACTGAATACTTATACGGAATGAAGCAGGGCAAAGACTAATAAAGTTTTGCCAAGAAAATGCACTGGTCATAACAAACACCCTCTTCCAACAACACAAGAGAAGACTCTATACATGGACATCACCAGATGGTCAACACCAAAATCAGACTGATTATATTCTTTGCAGCCAAAGATGGAGAAGCTCTATTCAGTCAGCAAAAAAACAAGACCAGGAGCTGACTGTGGCTCAGACCATGAACTCCTTATTGCTAAATTTATACTTAAATTGAAGAAAGTAGGGAAAACCACTAGACCATTCAGGTATGACCTAAATCAAATCCCTTATGATTATACAGTGGAAGTGAGAAATAGATTTAAGGGCCTAGATCTGATAGATAGAGTGCCTGATGAACTATGGAATGAGCTTCGTGACATTGTACAGGAGACAGGGATCAAGATCATCCCCATGGAAAAGAAATGCAAAAAAGCAAAATGGCTATCTGGGAAGGACTTACAAATAGCTGTGAAAAGAAGAGAAGAGAAAAGCAAGGAGAAAAGGAAAGATATAAACATCTGAATGCAGAGTTCCAAAGAATAGCAAGAAGAGATAAGAAAGCCTTCCTCAGCGATCAGTGCAAAGAAATAGAGGAAAACAACAGAATGGGAAAGACTAGGGATCTCTTCAAGAAAATCAGAGATACCAAAGGAATATTTCATGCAAAGATGGGCTCGATAAATGACAGAAATGGTATGGACCTAACAGAAGCAGAAGATATTAAGAAGAGATGGCAAGAATACACAGAAGAACTGTACAAAAAAGATCTTCACGACCCAGATAATCACGATGGTGTGATCACTGACCTACAGCCAGACATCCTGGAATGTGAAGTCAAGTGGGCCTTAGAAAGCATCACTACGAACAAAGCTAGTGGAGGTGATAGAATTCCAGTTGAGCTATTCCAAATCCTGAAAGATGATGCTGTGAAAGTACTGCACTCAATATGCCAACAAATTTGGAAAACTCAGCAGTGGCCACAAGACTGGAAAAGGTCCGTTTTCATTCCAATCCCAAAGAAAGGCAATGCCAAAGAATGCTCAAACTACCACACAATTGCACTCATCTCACACGCTAGTAAAGTCATGCTCAAAATTCTCCAAGCCAGGCTTCAGCAATATGTGAACTGTGAACTTCCTGATGTTCAAGCTGGTTTTAGAAAAGGCAGAGGAACCAGAGATCAAATTGCAAACATCCACTGGATCATGGAAAAAGCAAGAGAGTTCCAGAAAAACATCTATTTCTGCTTTCTTGACTATGCCAAAGCCTTTGACTGTGTGGATCACAAGAAACTGTGGAAAATTCTGAAAGAGATGGGAATACCAGACCACCTGACCTGACTCTTGAGAAATCTGTATGCAGGTCAGGAACCAACAGTTAGAACTGGACATGGAACAACAGACTGGTTCCAAATAGGAAAAGGAGTTCGTCAAGGCTGTATATTGTCACCCTGCTTATTAAACTTCTATGCAGAGTACATCATGAGAAACGCTGGACTGGAAGAAACACAAGCTGGAATCAAGATGGCTGGGAGAAATATCAAGAACCTCAGATATGCAGATGACACCACCCTTATGGCAGAAATTGAAGGGGAACTAAAAAGCCTCTTGATGAAAGTGAAAGTGGAGAGTGAAAAAGTTGGCTTAAAGCTCAACATTCAGAAAACGAAGATCATGGCATCTGGTCCCACCACTTCCTGGGAAATAGATGGGGAAACAGTGGAAACAGTGTCAGACTTTATTTTTCTGGGCTCCAAAATCACTAGAGATGGTGACTGCAGCCACGAAATTAAAAGACGCTTAATCCTTGGAAGGAAAGTTATGACCAACCTAGATAGCATATTCAAAAGCAGAGATATTACTTTGCCAACAAAGGTCCGTCTAGTCAAGGCTATGGTTTTTCCTGTGGTCATGTATGGATGTGAGAGTTGGACTGTGAAGAAGGCTGAGCGCCGAAGAACTGATGCTTCTGAACTGCGGTGTTGGAGAAGACTCTTGAGAGTCCCTTGGACTGCAAGGAGATCCAACCAGTCCATTCTGAAGGAGATCAGCCCTGGGATTTCTTTGGAAGGAATGATGCTGAAGCTGAAACTCCAGTACTTTGGCCACCTCATGCGAAGAGTTGACTCATTAGAAAAGACTCTGATGCTGGGAGGGATTGGGGGCAAGAGGAGAAAGGGACGACAGAGGATGAGATGGCTGGATGGCATCACTGACTCGATGGACATGAGTCTCATCCGGGAGTTGGTGATGTACAGGGAGGCCTGGTGTGCTGCGATTCATGGGGTCGCAAAGAGTCGGACACGACTGAGAAACTGATCTGATCTGATCTATCAGGCACATCGTAGGGACTTTGTATGAAGTTTCTGATTTAAAGCTTCTCAAACCTTATCAGATGACACCACCCTTATGGCAGAAAGTGAAGAGGAACTAAAAAGCCTCTTGATGAAAGTGAAAGAGGAGAGTGAAAAAGTTGGCTTAAAGCTCAACATTCAGAAAACGAAGATCATGGCAACTGGTCCCATCACTTCATGGGAAACAGATGGGGAAACAGTGGAAACAGTGTCAGACTTTATTTTTGGGGGCTCCAAAATCACTGCAGATGGTGACTGCAGCCATGAAATTAAAAGACGCCTGCTCCTTGGAAGGAAAGTTATGACCAACCTAGATAGCATATTAAAAAGCAGAGAGATTACTTTGCCAACAAAGGTCCATCTAGTCAAGGCTATGGTTTTTCCTGTGGTCATGTATGGATGTGAGAGTTGAACTGTGAAGAAAGCTGAGCGCCAAAGAATTGATGCTTTTGAACTGTGGTGTTGGAGAAGACTCTTGAGAGTCCCTTGGACTGCAAGGAGATCCAACCAGTCCATTCTGAAGGAGATCAGCCCTGGAATTTCTTTGGAAGGAATGATGCTAAAGCTGAAACTCCAGTACTTTGGCCACCTCATGGGAAGAGTTGACTCATTGGAAAAGACTCTGATGCTGGGAGGGATTGGGGGCAGGAGGAGAAGGGGACGACAGAGGATGAGATGGCTGGATGGCATCAGTGACTCGATGGACATAAGTCTGAGTGAACTCTGGGAGCTGGTGATGTACAGGGAGGCCTGGCGTGCTGTGATTCATGGGGTCGCAGAGAGTCGGACACGACTGAGCGACTGAACTGAACTGAAACCTTATCAGGAGGTACCATTTTTGTACACATTTCACAAATGGCAAAACAAGCAGGAGAAGGTGGGTGTGTTTGCTCAGGATAAAATAACTAGTGGCTGAGCCAGGATTAGAACGCAATTTCCTGATTCCTAAGGCTGCACTCTTCAGTTTTATGCTTTACTGTCAGATCAATCGGAGAAGGCAATGGCAACCCACTCCAGTACTCTTGCCTGGAAAATCTCATGGACGGAGGGGCCTGGTGGGCTGCCGTCTATGGGGTCGCACAGAGTCGGACACGACAGGCGACTCAGCAGCAGTAGCAGCAGCCAGATCAATGCTAAAATATAAATTGCTTTAGATGCTGATTTCCTGTCTCCTGGAGAGTAGATGAGAAATGACTGAAAATCCTGTGGGTGAGGCAAGCTCGTGAGATCTCTGCAGAGCTTAAGGGAAATTTAAAACGTGATAAAACTTAAAGAGAAGGATCCAAAAGCATGGGGCAGATCCCACAAATTCTACCCCTGCCCCTGGCTTCTCTCTACTTCTCTGCTCCCTCCTCTCCCAAACCCTCCTCTTTTCTCTGTCTGTACACACACACACACACACACACACACACACACACACACACACACACTTGCAATAGCAGGAGGCTATAAGAAAGAATATGAACAAGATGAAGTTTTAAAATAGGAAAAATAGAAGACAACTTTGTAGAAATGAAAGAGATTTGTGTTTAGAATGGATAGCTGCACCATCTCCTGCTTCCTGTGTGCATTTCAGAAAAACTGAAGAAAGAAGCGGCAGGGACCAAGAGACTGCACGTGTACTGGAAAGAAGTTCTCTAAAATTCCCAGGCGACATCAGGCTTATGTGTTTTTTTGGCCTGATACTTATCACAAAGCCATCCCAAAGGTGAAGGGATTCTGGGAAATACACTGTTTTTTTTTTTAAACTGGGGTTCTTTTAGGAAAAGAGAGAAGGCAGATATCATGTAAGCAACTAACACTGATGAACACAGGTGGGGGACAATAATAAAAAACATTCATGAAATTTTGATATGAATTCATAAAACATCAAAATAGATAAAGAAGAATTTTAGAATACAGGAGAAATGGTCTGAAATAATTTAATAGCCAGAAGCTGTGAATTTTGACAAATATGAAGGCAGGTAAAACATTAACAAGACCTTGATGATTTAAATAATATAATTAATAATGTTGTTTCAAGAGCTGCAATTGCAGCTTACAAAGAATACAATTCAGACTGTTTATATATAGGGCCACAAAGAAAATCTCAAAACATTAAAAAATGAAAAAGCATACCAATGATAATTGATATCTGACCAAAATACAATAAAAGCATACTTTTTAAAAGAAGATGCAACTGAAATCCAATGGAGATAGGATCATCTTTCAATAAAGGGTGTTGTGTCTGTACACAGAAAAACCTAGACATGGACCTTAAACCTTAAGAAAAAATTAACTCAAAATGGATCATAGACTAAAATGTAAAATATAAGACTATATAACAGCTAGAAGAAAATAGGAGAAAAGATGTAACCTTGGATCTGATGATGTTTCCAGATACAACACCAAAAATATTATCCATGAAAAAAATACAATAAATTGGACTTTACTAAAATTAGAAATATTTTGTATTATGAAAGCTACTATTAAGAGAATGAACAGACAAGCCTCAGGCTAGGAGAAAGCTTTTGCAAACTAGATATCTAATAAAAGACAAGGTATCAAATATACAAAAACACTAAAACTCAATTATTTAAAAAAATCCAATTAAAAAATGTGCAAAAGACCTGATCAGACACCTCAAAAAAGATGATAAATATATAGATGATAGCTGGATAGATGGTGAGACAGTTAAATGGACAGACTGATGATACCTGGAAAATGAGAAATGAAAAGATGTCACTAGGAAAATGAAAATTCAAATAATATACTCCCGTACACTATTAAAATGGCAAGAACAATAACAAACCCTGAAAATCTCCCAATAATTCATCAACACAGCCTAACCCCAAACCCCTGGGTCAGGAAGATCCCCTAGAGAAGGGAAAGGCACCCCACTCCAGTATTCTTGGGGCTTCCCTGGCGGTTCAGACTGTAAAGAATCTGCCTGCAATGTGGAAGACCTTGATTCAATTCCTGGGTTGGGAAGAAGGGAATGGCTACCCACTCCAGTATTCTCCCGGGAAATCACATGGACAGAGAAGCCTGGCAGGCTACAGTCCACTGGGTCTCAAACAGTCACACATGACTGATCAACACTTTCACTTTTCACTACTTTCGTGTTAAGCTAATAGAAGCCTAAGGAAGCATCACTTAATCTAATGCTATGCTATGCTAAGTCACTTCAGTCGTGTCTGACTCTGTGCAACCCCATAGACGGCAGCCCACCAGGCTCCCCCGTCCCTGGGATTCTCCAGGCAAGAACACTGGAGTGGGTTGCCATTTCCTTCTCCAAGGCAGGAAAGTGAAAAGTGAAAGTGAAGTCACTCAGTCGTGTCCGACTCTTAGCAACCCCATGGATTGCAGCCTAACAGGCTCCTCCGTCCATGGGATTTTCCAAGCAAGAGTACTGGAGTGGGGTGCCATTGCCTCCTCCGACTTAATCTAATATGAGATTCTAAACAGGATCCTGGAACAGAAAAAGGACATTAAGTAAAAACTAAGGAAATCTGAATAAAGATTTTAATAATACTATATTGGTTCATTAATTGTGACAAACATACAATACTAATTAATACATTAACAACAGAGAAACTGGGTATGGGGTATGTAGGAACTCTGAGAAATCTTCACAACTTCTGTAAATCTAAAACTATGCTAAAATGTAAAGTTTTTCAGTTTAAAAGTTTAAATCTGAAAAACCAACAATCTTTTCTATTAAAGAGGAAACCAAAACCGTAATTATGGACCACTTAATATAATTACATTCAAAACAAAGCACATGAAATTTTATAGCGTTTGATCAAAAATGAAATCAGATAAAAAGCCATGGCTCTAAATGTTATAATAACCATAATAAATAGATATTGAACTGACAGCCTAACTTGAGAAATTAGAAAGATGATAATTAAACAAACCAAGAAAAGTAGGAGAAATACATAAACATAATGTCAACTGATTCCTAGAATGTCAACGTTCACTCTTGTCGTCTCCTGTTTGACCACTTCCAATTTGCCTTGATTCATGGACCTAACATTTCAGGTTCCTATGCAATATCACTCTTTACAGCATCGAACCCTGCTTCCATCACCAGTCCCATCCACAACTGGGTGTTGTTTTTGCTTTGGCTCCATCCCTTCATTCTTTCTGGAGTTATTTCTCTACTGATCCGGTAGCATATTGGGCACCTACTGACCTGGGGAGTTCATCTTTCAGTGTCCTATCTTTTTGCCTTTTCATACTGTTCATGGGGTTCTCAAGGTAAGAATACTGAAGTGGTTTGCCATTCCCTTCTCCAGTGGACCACATTCTGTCAGCAAATTTGGAAAACTCAGCAGTGGCCACAGGACTGGAAAAGGTCCGTTTTCATTCCAATCCCAAAAAAGGCAATGCCAAAGAATGCTCAAACTACCACACAATTGCACTCATCTCACACGCTAGTAAAGTAATGCTCAAAATTCTCCAAGCCAGGCTTCAGCAATATTTGAACCATGAACTTCCAGATGTTCAATCTGGTTTTAGAAAAGGCAGAGGAACCAGAGATCAAATTGCCAACATCCACTGGATGATGTAAAAAGCAAGAGAGTTCCAGAAAAACATCTATTTCTGCTTTCTTGACTATGCCAAAGCCTTTGACTGTGTGGATCACAATAAACTGTGGAAAATTCTAAAAGAGATGGGAATACCAGACCACGTGACCTGCCTCTTGAGAAACCTATATGCAGGTCAGGAAGCAACAGTTAGAACTAGACATGGAATAACAGACTGGTTCCAAATAGGAAAAGGAGTACGTCAAGGCTGTATATTGTCATCGTGCTTACGCAAGTTACATGCAGAGTACATCATGAGACACGATGGGCTGGAGGAAGCACACAATGGAATCAAGATTGCCAGGAGAAATATCAATAACCTCAGATATGCAAATGACACTAACCTCATGGCAGAAAGTGAAGAACTAAAGAGCCTCCTGATGAAAGTGAAAGAGAAGAGTGAAAAAGTTGGCTTAAAGCTCAACATTCAGAAAACTAGGATCATGGCATCCAGTCCCATCACTTCATGGCAAATAGATGGGGAAAGAGTGGAAACAGTGGCTGACTTTATTTTTCTGGGCTCCAAAATCACTGCATATGGTGAGTGCAGCCATGAAATTAAAAGACGCTTACTCCTTGGAAGGAAAGTTATGACCAACCTAGATAGCATATTCAAAAGCAGAGACATTACTTTGCCAACATAGGTCCTTCTAGTCAAAGCTATGGTTTTTCCAGTGGTCATGTATGGATGTGAGAGTTGGACTATGAAGAAAGCTGAGCACCAAAGAATTGATGCTTTTGAACTGTGGTGTTGGAGAAGACTCTTGAGAGTCCCTTGGACTGCAAGGAGATCCAACCAGTCCATCCTAAAGGAGATCAGTCCTGGGTGTTCATTGGAAGGAGTGATTTTGAAGCTGAAACTCCAATACTTTGGCCACCTGATGCGAAGAGCTGACTCATTTGAAAGGCCCTGATGCTGGGAAAGATTGAGGGCAGGAGGAGAAGGGGACGACAGAGGATGAGATGGTTGGATGGCATCACCAACTCGATGCACATGGGTTTGGGTAGACTCCAGGAGTTGGTAATAGACAGGGAGGCCTGGCATGCTGCAGTTCATGGGGTCGCAAAGAGTCGGACTGAGCAACTGAACTGAACTGAATGTCAACTGAAAACTGAAAAAAACAGTGGATTTAATAAACCAATTCAAAAGCAGATTTAAAAGTTTACTAACACACAAATGTTCTGACAAATCATTTTTAAAAGAAAATACAATCTTACTATCAATGCAAATTTAAACACATATAAAACATACATATATGTGCATACATATGTATAAGTATTTTCCTCATACAGAAATCAGAATGAAAGGAACTGAATTCAACTGTTAATAAGAATTATCTCCAGCTGAAAGGAGTTAATGTGCTTTTTAAATCTTTTTTATATTTTCTATATGTTCCAAATATCTTTTACAGGCAAAAACCACATGCCTTTTTTAAAGTAGAAAAATGAGTCTATGCAACCCACAAAATATTGTCCATGAGGTGATTCAATAATAATAATCCAAGTAACTGTTGCCTGGGAGATAGGTACTTAAAGGCAAGCTATAGAAAGAAGTTCCCCAATACTGAGCTGCAATGAAATCATTCTCATGCTGACAGAAGTAGATTTTTCCCAGCACAGTGTGAAGCCATTCTTGCCCTCTTCCCAGCGCACACTGTAAAATTAGCTGGTGGTCACAGTCACACAGAGGCACCAACGAAGCGGGTTCACAGCAGAGAGACAGCAGCAGCGAGAGACAGCTGTTGCCGAAGCTAAGAAACAGAAGCAAGGTCTTCCGCGCCGGGGTCCCCATCCAGGGCACAGCAGAGAGGCGTGGTGGGGACGGGCGAGCCCGCACGGGCAGACCCAGGGCAGCCCAGCACCGGACGCGGGGCGCAGTCAGCGCCAGCCCTGAGCGGTTCCCCGGGCCCATCTCAGCAGTGGGCTGGACATGACCAAAGCTGGAACTGCACGCGCACCAGAGCGGGGTGGGGGCAGAGGTGGAGGAAAACCTGTGAAGCTCAGCGCCCACCCGGGGAGGACCCGCCTCGACCGCCTGTCAGCGCGGGGACTTCCGGTCAAGCACTTAGAGTTTCCCGTCTCAAGATGTTCCTCATCTGTGAAACGTGAACAGTCAGAGCTCTGACTCCATAGGTTTTTTTGTTAGGATCAAATTTATTAAAATAGGAAAGAGCGTTTAGAACAATGCGTAAAACACACTAAGTATTTAAATATTAGAAACTGCTATTCTGTTTAGATCTTGACTTTTAGCACATCCTTTACATTTACTTTTATGCATATTTCCCAAAGTACACAATACATCAGTTCAGTAGTGCATACATACACTTAACTGAAGTACATCCTTATTGTACATGGAATGTGTAATCAAAACAGGAGAATAGATTTCAGAGGCCCCTCACATGGAGAGCGGGGAAACATCCCACCTGCTGAATTTTTTCTTATAGTGTCTGTTCCTTCTAAAATGGATGAGCATGTTTAAATTCTGAAAGTTTAATTGCTAAGTGTGAGTTTAATCACTTAATCACTTCACAAGTGACAAACTCCTTTCAAGGAAAAACAAGCACGTCTTCCTTAGAGTATTCCTAACTTCACCCCCTACAACAAGGAGATCAAACCAGTCAATCCTAAAGGAAATCAACCCTGAATATTCATTGGAAGGACTGATGCTGAAGCTGAAGCTCCAGTACTTAGGCTACCTGATGCGAAGAACTTACTCATTAGAAAAGGCCCTGATGCTGGGAAAGACTGTGAGCAGGAAAAGAGGGCCACAGAGGATGAGATGGTTGGCTGGCCTCACTGACTTAATGGACACGAGTTCCAGCAAACTCCGAGAGATAGTGAAGGATTGGGAAGCCTGGTATACTGCAGTCCATTGGATCTCAAAGAGCTGGACATGACTTAGCAAATGAAAAACAAAAACAACCCTCCTACTGAACTTCCCAGGTGATTCAGTGATTAAATAAAAAATTTGCTTGCCAATGCAAGAGATGTGGGTTCTGTCCCTAGGTCAGGATGATCCTCTGGAGAAACAAATGGCAACTCACTCCACTATTCTCCCTGAAAATTCCCATGGACAGAGGAGCCTAGTGCGTTACAGACAACGGGGCTGTAGAAGAGTGGGACACAACTTAGTGAGTAAACCACCACCCTCCTATTACCACCACCACTAGTGCAGGCTGGACTTAGTAACTCACTTCCTAAAAACAGAATATGGAAAGGGCAAAATACAAACTTCACACCTGAGAGACCTAGCAGGTTCCATCCCATCCAAGTGGTCAACGTCAACATGAGCACTGACAAGTCATGTTGATATCCTGCACCCTGATAGGATGTCAAGAGGACACACGGCCTCTACGGAATTCATCCAGAAGCATCATAACCCCAGTTTAACACACAAGAAATATCAGTAACCCAAACTGAGAGACAGTCTTACAATGCCTACCCAACACTGCTCAAAACTGGCAAGGTCATGAAAAACAAGAAAAATGAAAGCCTACACAGACCAGAAAAGACTAAAGAAACACGATGATTAAGTGCAATGTGGGATCCTGGATTGAATTCTGCAACAGACCAAGAATATGAATGAAAAAGTTGGTGAAATCAGTGTAAAGTCTGCAATTTAGTTAATAACAATGTCCTAAAATTCATCTCTCAGTTTTGACAATGCTACAATAGCTATATGAGATATTAACATCCGGAGAAACTGGTAAAGGGTATACAGGAACTCTCTGCTCTCACTCTGCAGTTTTTGTGCAAACTGAGAATTAGTCCCAAAGAAAAAAGTGTTTTACAAATATTAACATATTATGTATGTTAATTTATATTAACTTGTGGACACAGAGGGGGAAGGAGAGGGTGGGACCCATTGAAAGAGTAGCGTGAAACATACGCACGACCATGTGTAGACAGACAGCAGTGGGGATTTGCTGTATGACGCAAGGGCTCAATCTAGTGCTCTGTGACACCCAGAGGGGTGGGACAGGGTGGGAGACGGGACGGAGGTTTGAGAGGCAGGGGACATATGTGTACCTGTGGTCAATTCATGCTGATGTACGCCAGAAACCATATTTACACAATATTGTAAAGCAATTATCTTCCAACTAAATAAACTGTCGAAAAATCTGAGTAAATTAAAAAACAATAAATGTATTAAAATATGGTATAAAGCCTTCTAGGTCTGGATGGTATTACAATGTCTAGATCAGATTTTGGGTGCATGTCAACAGCAGGATAAACTATTAAATATCCTACATCTAAATTGGACAAACTAGATAATTACATTAAGGGGGCTTACTTATGCCTGAATTCACTTGTAAACAAGCACAATCTGGCTTGAATAAAGGATTTTTTTTTAAAATCTTTAGTGTTAAATCCAATTAGCCAATTGTGATAATATAAAATAATCTGGGACTTTGGGCAATCAATAACCATTTCAATGGAACTTTCAATGTGTTTTAGCATTCCATCAAAGTTTTCCATAGTTTTTATGCTCCCCTGATTTTACTGTAAAATTGCTTCTGAATTTTAAACTGTGTGTTAATAGCATGGTGAGACATTTCAAAGTAAATGAAAAAGTGCTCTGTATCCAGCAGTGTGAACTTTAAGTAGAAATAGTGGAGTCCTAAGAGTCACGGGAAAATTTTATGACACTAGAAGTGTTATTTGAATATTGTCTATAAATAGCTATAAAGGACTGATATACTGTGATATTTGAGACTCTTAAAATTGTGACATTTTTAACTAGAAAATTTGAAATGTTTGAGAAGAAATAAATACTTCATTGTGATTCAATCTTTCTGCCTTGATTTAAGAGAGCTACATTCTATTAAAAGTAATAATAGCCATTTTCCCTCCATTCCATTTCTCCCTTCCCTTTTCTATGACTCTCCTAATCAAGTGTATTTCAATGTAGCTTCCAGGTTTTGTTCTTTATCTGCTGGCAGGTATACACAGGGCATAAAAACAATATTACAACTCCAATGAAATCTTTTTTATAGTCAACTTAGCTGAAATTGTTCCGAGTTGGGTGGTAGGGCCTGGAATCTCAGTTGATTTATTTTAAGGCTTACAGTGCTCCACGCCCCTTTTCAGAGCAGGGTTTTGCATTCAACAGCCTAAAATATTGCAATGAGTTTAGTGGGTATGAATTCTACTCTGCCACATTTGTATAAGAAAAATCATGCTATTTTTATTTTTCTAGATAGAATTCAAACCGACTCTAAGCATTCCCCGATTGAACAGGCACATATTCCAATGCTGAAGTTGCCGGAACCTTTCCTTCTCAGATGTCACTGGGGCTCAATCACCAAAAAAGAAGCCGCGACAGGTTATGCACAGGCCAGACTCAAACTCCGGAAAGATCTCTGGTTTTCACTGACCCCAGTTACTGCTGTCAGGAAGAAGAAAATGTTCCTCTACCCTTCTAGCTGGCCAAAGAAGTAAGCTGATGTGAGATAAATTAACAGGAGAATATTTAATTTAATTTTGTATGTACGGGAACACCACACACATGAGAGATTTGGAGACAGAAAGTTAACATAAGGTGTATGTGCCATTCTGAGCACAGGAATAGGATGCGGCTGGGGACTTCCAAGGAGAGGAAGGTCACTTACAGGACGACAAGCACAGCTGACGTCTAGTAATTCGATGTTCACCTGCCATATAGATGAGGCCACTCAGATAAAATTTACCTCTGGTCATTACTCTTTCTCTAGGAAAAGTCCCCAATTTAAATTATTCTAGGTATTTAAAGGAGAGACAGAAAGTAGTTTCTCCTGAACCTAGAGAGTCTAAACTGCCTTAAACTCAAAATACTGAAGTGAAAGTCGCTCAGTCGTGTCCGACTCTTTGCAACCGCAGGCTGCACTACAGCCCACCAGGCTCCCCTGTCCATGGGATTCTCCAGGCAAGAACACTGGAGAGGGGAGCCATTCCCTTCCCCAGGGGATCTTCCCAACCCAGGGACCAAACCCAGGTCTCCCCCATTGCAGGCAGATTCTTTACCGTCTAAGCCACCAGGGAAGCCCAAGCTCAAAATAACCCTTGTACAAAAGTGGCACATTTGGGGAAGGCTCGTGCTGACCCTCAGCACTGCTTTCTAACGCTCACTTGTCCAAGCCACTGTGGTCTGTTGTACAGGCAGCTGTGCTACGTTAGGACCAAGCGCCAGTGGAGGGGCCTTCACCCCAGGTACAAAGCGCTGTCCAGTCACCCCTCACAGAGGCTCCTGTGCGGCTCTGGGACTCTGCCGGACAGGATCCGGGCAGCAGTGTGCCGGAGCTGGCCTGAACAAACTTACAGGAACTAACGGTTAGCTTTTCGGGAATTTTGCAAGCAGGTTGCTAAACATGAATGTTGTTGTTTTGTCGCTAAGGCATATCCGACTCTTGCGACCCCATGGGCTGTAGCCTGCCAGGCTGCTTCTGTCCATGAGATTCCCCAGGGAGCATACTGGAGTGGGTTGCCACTTCCTTCTCCAGAGGATCTTCATGACCCCAGGGATCAAGCCCATAGTTCTCCTGCATCAGCAGGCTGGGTCTTTACCACTGAGCTACCAGGGAATCCCAACATGCATGTCACTGAAAATTAAACAATACAAACTTTACGTTAAAAACAAAGGTAGTAAATACACAAAGATCATCAGTACCTAATATTTTATTATACTTCACTTTTATTTAAGCAAAGTTTACTTATGTCTATTTTATCTGTACAATGCAAATATTACATGAGAGCAAGCTACTTCACTTCTCTTCCCAACTCCTCATTTGGTGTCCTCACGTCAGAGATTTGAAACTGAAGACGGCAGGAGGATTTACGAATGGTACAAATCAGAACTCCCTGAACCTTGTGGATCTCTAGACTTAAGAAAGTGGCAGAAGGAAAACACGCTGACCATGCAGACTATGCCTGGGCGTGCCGCGCCTGTGGCCGTCACATTGTGAAGAACACACACACACACTGCACAGAAGAAAAAGACATGGCAGCAGTCAAGGAAGCTTCCTTCCAGTTCCCAAACTACCATTCAGCTCAGCAAAGCAGCTGCTCAAGTCCTTGATAAACCGGTGAAGTACATCACGGCTTCAGCTTTTCACTTCCATATTTTGAAAAACATCACTCAACATTCATATCAGAACTAAACTTCTTGGTCATTTACAATCATAATTTGTCTACAGATACAAGAGTTCACCAAAAACTAATGAAACGTTCTGTGAGATTCAACTGGTCATATGGAATTTACAACAAAGTGTATTGTACATTTTCTTTTTATTAATATATCGGGCGCTACATATACTTTATGTTAGTAAAGTCTATATGAGCTCATCCAGTCCTATTTTGCCCACATGGCTCTACAAGGAGCCGATGGTCACGTTCTCACCAGCACACCACTGGGTGCAGGACCTCTTAGCACAGAACAGCCAACTCCCTCCTACCCGTCTTTGACCCAAGTCACATGGAATGTTTCTGAAACACTCTGATTCCAGCATTTTTCTACCCATCCCCCAGAAACATTCCTCTCCCCTAAATCTCTCTTCAGAACCATCCTGCATAATTTCCCATCTGTGGAAATGTAGACACAAGACTGTGGTCTTTCTTCTTAGAGGTAAAGACGGGGAAATGGATGTTCAAACTTGTCAGGTTGCCTTGATTTTGATTTTTAAGTTTTTGGGGTTTGGTTTTGATTTACTCATCCTAACTTACCCTGTTTGCATAAGATATTAAAGAGTTATCCAAAAATCTAATCACCTAGCATGGTCAGCTTGTGTAAGAGCCTTTAGAAGGCATGGTGATTTTCTCTCTCCCTCCTCTCCATTCTCCTCTTCTCTCTGTTGCTCCACAGGCTTATTGGTATCCTAATTAAACTGTTGAAACTGGAATATATATACCCTGGGTACCTAGACAGAAAAGGTTAGATTCTCTGCGATAATGACTTGAGAAAACTGAGCCCTGATCACCAAAATACCACATCAGCATAGTGCGGGAGCTAAGACAACATCTATTAAAAATTACAGATCCGTGTTTTTGAAAAATGTTACTGGGTACCCTATTTTTAAAAGGTAGATTAAACCATCAATAAAGTTGACATTGAAGTCATTCCCTTTAAAGGCATATTTTAAATGTAATCAAAGCAACCAGTCCTTTACAGACTCTGGTAAAACACCTGAGCAATTCTAATGTAATAACTGGGGTGGCCCTCCAGGGCTGAAATACCCCAGCCTGTGTATAAGAGAGCAGAACCAGAAAAATTCCAGAATAGGATTCAGTTAGCACATACCAGTATGAAATGATGCCATGATGTCAGCAAGTCAATGTACTGAAATTTTAAGTTAAATCAGTGTCTTGGTAGTCCTATAAGCAAAACCAACCAAACCCTTTTTTTTTTTTCATTTTCCACCAGCCACTATGTCTTGGAGCTCCAGTTTGCATAGCAAGGGGGTATTTATATGGCCACTCCCAAAGGGCCATTTCTGAAAGTGCGCATTTCAAGATGATACCAAGATAATGTCGTCATTCTCTTCATTAAAAGACCATATTAAAGCAATTGCATAGATAATGTTTTAAAAAACAAATTTAGCTGATTGTGTTAGCAAAGAATTGTAACATTAGCTCTCTATTTCTTAGAAGCAAATAAAAAAGGTGGGGGGTGGACTATAATTGCTTTAGGCTTCCTAGGTGGCGCCTGGGGTACAGAGTATTCCTGTCAATACAGGAGACTCAAGAGACATGGGTTCGATCCCTGGGTTGCGAAGACCCCCTGAAGTAGGAAATGGCAACCCACTACAGTATTCTTGCCTGGCAAATTCCATGACAGAGGAGCCTGGAGGGCTACAGTCCATGGAGTTGCAAAGAGTCAGACACGACTGAGTGCACATAACTGCTTTATACTATGTGTGACTTTCTGCTATGAAACATGAATCAGCCATATGGATACACATATCCCCTTCCTCTTGAGCCTCCCTCCTAACCCCAAAACCCACCCTTCTAGATCATCACAACAATCCCTTGTGAACCAAATACAGCGGGGTATATGACTTTCCTTTATCTGTGGATGGGAGTCAGGAAAGAGAGGACGGCGGGGCTACAAGAGCTTATGCGTATGTGCATACTTGTGTTTCTCCTACCACACCAGCAACTGCATTCTCCCCACTTGATTCCAAGCCTCATTAACTCTGATTTTCTCATTCATCTCAAATTGCTATATTTATCATAATAGTTTATCCCAGCTGAGGTATTCTCCTTATGGGGAAAATAAAGGCCCTGATCTTTGTCACTGGCATGTGGAAAGTATAAGATGCAGGCTGTAAAATGCAATTTCTGAGTCAGTGCCTGCCATAAGACAGCTCAGCTACATAAACAAAGCTGACTGGGACAACACCAGCCATGCACCCAAACTATTTATTTAGACAGGATCAGAGCAGACACACAGAGTGTGGTTAGAGAACAGCTGCTTCTCAAAAGGCTCTATTTAGCAATCAAAGACTCACCTAGTTAGGCTACAGAACATTTCTCATCACCAAATCTCATCACTATACATGAGCAGTACAGCACAGCTGAGTAGTGAGTTCCGTTTTCTGCCAAGACTGAATTAATGTTTTTAATATTCAAATTTGATTTTTCATTACACAGAGGCAGGCTTCACAATAGAGACCTTGACCTCTCTAACACAAGCATATCAATTCCTCTCAGAGCTTAACTTAGCTTAACTTCGGAGAGACTGCTTCAAGTTTAATATCCTTGGAAAATTACCAGAATGAATAAGACCAGACATTAATTCCTCCCTAAAAGTGTTGAATTTTGGAACCTGCCTATAGTCTGTAGATATTTACACCCTTGGTTCATCAAACGGATAATAAATACAAGGTTGAAACAAAAATCTAACTCCTGTGCTCCGCTCTCTTGTTACATATCCTGAACACAGATGCCTGCTCGGATAACAGGTCTGTCATGAAGGCTGTGAACGGCAAGGTGAACACTGCACTATTCTAAAATACCTTCAATCACAAGAGACTTGAACATTATGTATGACTTTTAGGGGAGGTGCAGAGAGCGCATCAAAACTCATTTGCATGCATAGCTTCCAGACCTCAAAGCGGGGATGTTATCAGCTGTCAATCAACAGGTATTTATTGAATCCCTGATAGTCTCTTAGAAAGCTGCTAGGTTCTGTGGAAAATCCAGAAGCAATAGAAACAAATAACATTTACTCACAAAGAGTTGATATTTGGGTACAAGAGATAAGATACATAAAATCATCAATAAATCAAAATGCTTATTATCAGGTTATCAGCAAGAGAGTTCATCACCCTGGCTGCATAGCTCAGAGGATCCTGAAATTACGGCTATCGCAGGCAGCCAGAACCCTGGGAGAGTATATCAATAACTCGGCATCAACCAAACCAGAGTGGTGCCTGTTTCAAACCTGGGTAGACAAAGCAATTCACAAGAATTGTCTAAGCCCCAATATTTCAATAGCTTCTCCGTCTTCACCAAAGTTCAGCTTCTTTCTTTGATAATAAAGGCCACAGTTTTCTTTAGAGAACCTTCTTCCATTCTCATTTTATGAGTAAGTTTAGAATGCCCCTGGAGAGTCTAAGCTTTCCAAACTTAATACAGCAGCAGGACTGAATTCTTCTAAGAGGAATTTGAGGACATGGGGGAGATATTCAAAATCAATTTGTTGAGTCTAGAGAAATAACAAAAGATGAAAAAGGGAAGTCATTACTAGATGTTCCATCATCAGAAGCTATGGAGGAGAGATGGTTAGGTAACAGGAAAAGGAGCAGACTCGAAAGCTGTCTGCCCTTCACCCTAAATCTCTTTGAATATAAGACACTTCGAAGATTAAGCTTTTGTAACATTAGCCCCCTGCAGCTTTAAATCATTAAAGTTCCACAGCTGTGCTAAATATTATACAAGAGACACAAGAACGAGTAACACGTGCAATAGGAGGAGAGGCAGGCGACGTGGAGAAAGACACCAACGTTGAGTCATCGTTTTTCTAGGGATAAAACCGTGAGTTAGGCACACTTGGGATTTCACTCACTGCCTCCAGGATGCGATGTGCCCACACCACTCCCGTCAGCAGATGAAAGAAGTGACTCTCAGAGAAGAGGAAGTCACGGGCTTCAGCCAGCGAGGTCTCCAACCTGGGAGCTGGAAAAGAGACACAAGTGAGGGAAGATCAGCCTCCACAGCAGAGATGGAGAGGGGGGGAGGCGGGCCTGCGAGGATGTGGGCGGTCAGCTGCTGAGTGGCGGGCAGCTCTGCAGGGACTTCTGATTCTGGCCCCCAAAAGAAAAGCTCACGCCCACCGTGTGTGTCACGGTTCACGAGGCTCACAGGTCAGAGAAGAAAGGCTTTTGTCTCGTTTGTTTTTGTTTTTTTTAAGGTACAGCCAGGCATATCTTCTCCTGAAGGAGTATTGTTCACACTTTACCAACTGTTGTCTGTTAGTCTCTCTCTTGTTAAAAAACAAAATCCATTGAGCAAATCTGAAGATCGAACTGGCTCTATTCAACAGTTCATGGTTTGGCCAATGTCCCATCAAGCAAGGAGAAGTGTGTTCCAAGGAGCCACACAAAGTGAAAGGTTGATCTCCCGTCTGGTTTGGTCTTGGGTTTCCTTTGTTTACTGTAAAGTTACGTGGTAAGTGGCGTGGCCACCTCTGTTGCCAATGCCTTTGGAAGAACAATAATTTTATTACGACTCTAGGACCTGAAGAGGTTTGCTACTTGAAGCCAGGTACCAGCTGAAGTTAAGGTCCAACCTGCCCAGGGAGCTAGCGGGTAAGGGCCCTCTCTTCCCTAAATGATTACATTTCAAACAGATGGTTTCCACATCCCAAGGAAACATTCCTGAGTTATAAAACTGGCAGGAGGCTTATTTAGCTTTAAAAAGATTTTCATACCAATAAAAAGGGTTTTTAAAGGCAGAAAATGGGTGGAACAAGGAAGTCACAAACAAAAGAAAGGATTATTTCAGACAAGGTCAGCTGCTATTGAAGGAAGTTCCTGGGGTCTATCAGGCAGATGACCTCACTCGTGTTGATCAGGAAATTCCCAACCTACTGGTTTAAAATTCTGCTTGTGGGAGAAGCTGAAATTGCAATTAGCTTTGATATTAAGTTTTGGTTTGCTAAAGTGGGGTTTAGCACAAGTGACTCCATTCTGAGCCTGTCTCTGTTGACCTAATACAAATAGACTGCCAGATATTAATACTTCCTTAGCAAAGATGGGTTTATCCTGGATCAGCCAAGAATTGCAATTTGGGGCTGGCAGCCATGGTGAGCCAAGGGCAAGCCCCCCACAGCAAGGAAAGAAGAAAGCTTTTATAAGGAAATAAAAGGAAGTCAGGAGAGTACAGTAAACAGAGTCCATAGTTTTTATTTGCTCACCAGGAAGAGTCTTTCTTCTTCCTGTTAGTTCCTGCCGTTTGCGGGGAGAGCTCCCCTTTAAGGCCTCTGTTTATTAATTTTTTACATTTTTTAACACTGTACCCTCCCCCAGCCTATGCTTCCGTCTTCGCTCCTTGGCTCAGTCACCCCGTCTCTCCTCCGTCAGTCCTAACCTCTGTCTCTGTCTCTATAAACACACACACTTCTTTCCCGCCCGTGTGCCTTCTCGTTCCTCACTCCTTCTCTCCCCTATTAGTCCCTCTGTTTTTCTCGTTTTGCCTTGCTCTACCTAACTCTGTATGTGTGTGTGCCTCTGTGTCTGTCTGTCTATCGGCTTCCTCCTCCTCTTTTTAAGTAAGCCGGAACCAGCTCCTTCCTGACGCTGTTAAACATGGGAGCAAACAACAGGAGGGGAGGCCAGAGTATTCCAAGTGAGTCTGTGCGCGCATGCTCAGTCAGTCATGGCCGACCCTTTGCGACCCCAGGGACTGTAGCCTGCCAGGCTCCTCTGTCCACAGGATTTCCCAGGCAGGAATACTGGAGCGGGGTGCCAAGCCCTCCTCCTGGTGATCTTCCTGCCCCGAGGACTGAACCCTCGTCTCCTGCGTCTCCTGCGTCGGCAGATGGTTCTTTACCACCAGCACCACCTTTCCATCTACCTAAACCCAAGACGTGTCCCTGGAAGGGGAGCAGGCTTTCTAACCCTAAAGTATGCCTATTTGGCATAAGGATTATTTCAGGCTGATTATTTTTAAGAAACAGCAGACACAGAAGAATCTTTGAAAACCAAGTAGAAATTACTCTTTTGTAAGAGACATCTTGTAAGGGGAAGACTGAAGACAAAAGGAGACGGGGATGGCAGAGGATGAGATGGTTAGACAGCATCACCTCTCAATAGACATGAATTTGAGCAAACTTGGGAGAGATGTAGAGGACAGAGGAGGAGCTTCATGCTGCAGCTCATGGAGCTGCAAACAGCTGGACACGATTTAGTTACTAGACAACAACAGAGACATTTACATATATGAGAATCCTCCATTTGAAAGGATCTCTAAAAGAAAGAGGAAGATGCTCTAAATCTCTAGAAACTCATCAACGGAGAAGGCAAGGACTTAAATCTGCGTAACAACCTTGCCCTGGTTTACTGGGCTTTCCTCGTCACCCCCCATAGCTGTCCCACCCCCAGCTCCAACATCTTCCTTTGACTTTAGCTGGAGATGGTATTTAAGGTGGTTGGGCCATTTGTGGGGGTTACTCAGTTTTCCTGGGTATGTCCCATGTATACAGAAGGTGTGCATGATATTAAACTTCTGTTCTTTTTCCTGTTAATCTGTCTTTTATTACAGGGAGGTCTCCGTGAGGAACCAAGAAGGGCACGGGAAAACGATTTTTCTTGCCATTCATCCTATCGAGATGATTGCCTCAAGCCAACCTGAGCTCCGTCTTCTCATGTCCAATATCACACAGAGGAAAAAAGAAAAATTCGAAACAACACAACACTGGCATGAAGACAATTTGGAGAATAAATGAAGGTCTAAGTGCCCACCTGAGGTGATGCTAGCGGTAAAGAGCCTGCCTGCCCAATGCAGGAGCTGCAGGAGACATGGGTTCCATCCCTGGGTGGCAAAGGTGCCCTGGAGGAGGGCCTAGCAACCCATTCCCCTATTCTTGCCTGGAGAATGCTATGGACAGAGGAGCCTGGGGGGCTGCAGTCCATGGGGTCGCAAAGAGTCGGGCATGACTGAAGAGACTTAGCATGCACACACTTTCTAGATAAAAGGAATAATTAACAAGACAAAGCACAAATTTCAACCAAGCTTCTACATCTTCTTTCCTGTGCGTGCAGTAAGAATCTTCACTTGAACTTTAAAGAACCAAGGGAGAAAAACTGTGCAATTCTTATTTTAAACTTTTCAGGCCAAATACTCTAAGCAAATACATTCATTTGCAATTCATTAAGAGGAAACAATTTGGAAAGACAGGCTAGTTTTACATAATGTGGTTAATTACATATTCAAGTTATTTGTTTGCACCATGATAAAAATCTTTCTTTCAAAGAAACAAATTAAAAAGGAACCATCATTTGCATGATATCTAATTTCTGATTTTTAATCTGTTGTTATCAAAGAGCTAATATTTCCATTTCTCATATTTAATTCTAACAGATAGCAGCATCCTTGCTACAAAGCATCCTCAAAGATTAGGAAAAGTCCCTGCAAATATCAGATCAATTACAAGAATACTCTGATTAGATGTCATTAGAATCGTATTACCATTCACCAAAGGGTATTCTGGGCAAGTACTTGCAGTGGGGCAGAAAATGAACTGGAACTGCTGAAGACTGACACCATTTGAAAACAGCCAATATGGTCTTTGAAGCCCAGGGTAAGAATTCTCTCTTCCCTGGAAGGCGACATGTTCTAAGGCAACATCTCATTTGCTCTGGTCCAATCTAAGCAGAGATATGAGGACGTCAGACTAGAGCCAACAGAGATTCAAGCCTAACTCTACAATATCATCATGACAACTACTCTTTCAATAAAAGTCAACATTTTTTGGGTCATAGTTATAACATTTTTCTAACCAGAGTACCAATGAATGTCCTTGAGAAAAAGTTCTACCTGTAGCCCAAGACTTTTGCAATTTTAAAAGGCATTTCTGCAGTCATCTGAGGTTCATAACCTGCATTTTGGAGCAGTTTTACAAGAAAGTACACATCCCGTGTGTTCTGCATCTATTAGAAAGTTTAACAAGCCTGACTCACCCTCCTTCCCTTCCCACCTCCTTCTGTTGCAGTAAGGGGGACCCCTGACAGGGCCTGAAACTGGGCTCCTGTCTAACACTCAGAAATGAATTGTCTGAGGAGACACATGTGCTGAGAAAGCAAGAGATTTTATTGGGAAGGGCGCCCGGGTGGAGAGCAGGAGGGTTCAGGGAACCCAGGAGGACCGCTCTGCCACGTGGCTCGAAGTCTCAGGGTTTATGGTGATGGGGTTAGTTTCCGGGTTGTCTTTAGCCAGTGATTCTGACTCAGAGTCCTTCCTGGCCGTGGACGCGTCGCTCAGCCAAGATGGATGCCAGAGAGAAGGATTCTGGGAGGTGGTCAGACATGCGGTGTCTCTTTTTGACCTTTCCCGAACTCTTCTGGTTGGTGGAGGCTTATTAGTTCTGTGTTCCTCACCAGGACCTCCTGTCATGAAGCAGCTCATGAGAATGGTCACTGCAGTGCCTGGCCAGGGCGGGCAGTTCCAGTCAGTGTACTTCCCCTAACACTTCCCTTGTTACTCTGGCCTCCTTTCTTCCACAAAAATATATCGAGATCCAAATAGGAAAATAATATAAAGCAGTGTAATTGTTAATATACTTTTAAATTTTTCTATATATTATATTTTGACTTTTCCCCCCCAGTTTTCAACACCTGACAAAACCTTTCTGCCGGGGGGACAGGCCCCTCCCTGGGCTAGCTGATCCTTAGAGCAAAGGCCAGGCTGGAGCACTCCTCTCTCAAGTAAACCAGACCAGAGCCACACATCCCAGCAGGGAGTAACATGCCTCTGCCTAATTCACCCTGGGGCCAGGTGCCAAGGAACCAGGACCACCCCTTCAGCTCAAAGCCCACTGAAATGATCCTCACCAGCCAGTCTACACTGTTTAATTTTCCCAGCTTTGTCTCTCCTGCAGAAATCCCAGTAACAGCCCTACCCTGGCTTTCCACTCCTGTCGTGTGTGTGTGTGTGTGTGTGTGTGTGTGTGTGTTCAGTCACTCGGTCATGACTCTTCACAACCCTATGGACTGTAGCCTGCCAGGCTCCTCCATCTGTGGAATTTTCCAGGCAAGAATACTGGAATGGGCTGCCATTTCCTTCTGCAGGGGATCTTCCTGATCAAACCTGCATCTCTTGCATCTCCCACATTGACAAGTAGATTCTTTACCACTGAGCCACCTGGGAAGCCTGTTCTGAAACCTGATAAAATTATGGAATTTCCTCTGTGAGCCTGGGTGGTGACATCTCCCCTGGAACCTAGGAGTATCACATACTTTTTTGTTTTGACCCTCTCCTAAGTCAGAAAACTAAGATCATGGCATCCAGTCCCATTACTTCATGGCAAATAGATGGGGAAACAAGGAAAACAGTGGCTGACTTTATTTCTGGGGGCTCCAAAATCACTGCAGATGGTGACTGCAGCCATGAAATTAAAAGATGCTTACTCCCTGGAAGAAAAGTTATGACCAACCTAAACACCATTTTAAAAAGTAGAGACATTACTTTGCCAACAAAGGTCTGTCTAGTCTAGGTTATGGATTTTCCAGGGGTCATGTATGGATGTGAGAGATGGACTGTGAAGAAAGCTGAGCACCGAAGAATTGATGCTTTTGAACTGTGGTGTTGGAGAAGACTCTTGAGAGCCCCGTGGACTGCAAGGAGATCCATCCAGTCATCCTAAAGGAAATCAGTCCTGGGTGTTCATTGGAAGGACTGATGCTGAAGCTGAAGCTCCACTTCTTTGGCCACCTCATGCGAAGAGCTGACTCATTTGAAAAGACCCTAATGCTGGGAAAGATTGGGGGCAGGAGGAGAAGGGTACGACAGAGGATGAGATGTTGGATGGCATCACCGACTCAATGGACATGAGTTTGAGCAAGCTCCGGGAGTTGGTGATGGACAGGGAGGCCTGGTGTGCTGCACTCCATGGGGTTGCAAAGAGTCGGACACAACTGAGCGACTGGACTGAACTGAGTCTCCTCTGTGGGCACACCTGAGGGAGCGTCACGTAAAGGGGCACCAAGCAAGGAGCTAGTGAAGCACACGTTTTGGAGACAGAGCAAAACTTGCTGCCACCAGAGTAAAACTACTTGAAAATGACATTGCCCAAGAGCAAAGAAGAATAACAAAGTGTAGAGGAAACTACAGGGAGAGCAAGGAAATTTAAGCAAGACGAAACTCTCTGAACCCTGGACTAGAACTGCACCCGGACTTGTAAAGTTGTGTTGACAGATTCTCTCCAAGGCCAGACCTTCATCAGCCTCTCCCAAGCTTCTTTAAATTAGGCCTGACTTTTGGGTTTTCGTGTTCCTCTCTGCATTTCCTGATTTTAGTAAAAGTCCTGCTAAGTCAGTTCAGCCAGAATTCCCCATCTGCCCAACCTGACCACACTGTCTCACCTCCCTCTCTCACCAGTCCTTCACCCTCCACCATCCTCCGGGCAAGGCCTGACCACCCTGGCCTGCCACAGAGAATCCCTCCCTCACCCCTTAGTCAAAGCTATGGCTTTTCCAGTAGTCATGTACAGATGTGAGAGTTGAACCATCAAGAAAGGAGTGTTGAAGAACTGATGCTTTCAAACTGTGATGTTGGAGAAAACTCTTGAGAGTCTCTTGAACTGCAAGGAGATCAAACCAGTCCATCCTAAAGGAGATCAACCCTGAATATTCACTGGAAGGACTGACGCTAAAGCTGAAGCTCCAATACTTTGGTCACCTGATGGGAAGAGCTGACTCACTGGAAAAGACCCTGATGCTGGGAAAGACTGAAGACAGGAGGAGAAGGAGACGATGGAGGGTGAAATGTTTGGATGGCATCACCTACTTGATGGACATGAATCAGAACAAACTCCAGGAGACAGCAGAAACAGAGGAGCCTGGCGTGCTGCAATCCATAGAGCTGCAGAGTCGGACATGACTTAGAGGCTGAACCCCAACAACGAACAGCTCCCTCTCCCTAGCGCCTCCTCGTAGTGATTTCCCACACTGTCCCCACCCCTCTCCTGTGCTGTAAGCTCCCACTTTCCCACAGTGTATCTGCAGTTGAGTCCATCTTCCCTCCAAGACCCCTTTGCTGCAGTCCCCACCCCATCCCAGTCAGACCCCTTCAATAATGTCTGATCATCGCTAACAAGTGTCATGAATATTATTTTTTCTTTGACAATGTGCTCACAAATTACCCTCTTAACTCATGAACATATTTTAAGTTGTATTCATATTATTGGCAACTGAATTCTAATTAGTAAAGCATTTTGCTTTTACCAGATAAATTAATTTATTTCTGCATTTATTCAGTAAATCGATACCTCACCCCTAATATACTTTAGGCCCTATGTGGCAAAGAATGACAAAATTAATAACATATGATCCCTTGATGGGAGGAACACAGACAAATACTTGCTTCTGCAGTGTAAAGTGCTGCTCACGTTATAGATTTATGTCAAGAAGGATTTTACTGGGAATATTGAATTTTTTTCTGCTATTCAGTGGCTTAGTACTCTGAAGTAAAGAGGGAGGAAAGAAATTCCAGTAAGTCTGATCTATTGAATGGCCTCCTCAGTGGAATATACTCATCAACACCAGGGTAGAGCGGTTCCTTAAACTCACATCTTATCTCCTTCACGGGGACTTAATCCTTCCACTGAATCTGTTTTCTGTGCCCAGCAAGGCTACATCTCAGTCAGATCTCCCAGGTCTCAAGGATTCCTTTTCTCTCTAACAATACTTTGAATAGTTTTTTATACCATTAAAGGAAAATTTCATAGAACTGGGAAAATCATGAATCTCATACAGATATAAAATCAGCCTGCATTACAGATTTTATTTAATATTCATTGGCTAAATGAGCACACCAGGCAGATAAGCCAGTACAATGCAGAAGTCAAAGCAGCACAATATATAAGAAGTTAAACATTAAAACGAATTAAAAATGCGTACCAAAACTAGCTTGTACTGGGAATGGAGCAAAATTCATTTACACATCAATGGACAGGAATTATTTTGTATTGCTTAGGTTATTCACAACTTACAGAGTTGTAGACTAAATCCCATAAAATCAGAATCAGAAAGCACGAAAGGTTTGCTCCAGATAACGTACAATTTTCAGTAAGGAACAAATCTTTCCTATGGTGTGTTGTAAATGATGAACACCAATTTTAATGAAAATAACGAACTTCATCATTTATTAAGTGCTTATTTTGGTCAGGGGTCTTCCCAGGTGGCACCAGTGGTAAAGAACCCATCTGCCAATGCAGGAAATGTGAGTTCCATCCCCGAGTCGGGAAGATCTCCTGGAGAGGGTATGGAAACCCACACCAGTCTTCTTGCCTGGAGACTCCATGCCAGAGGAGCCTGGTGGGCTACAGTCCATAGGGTCGCACAGAGTTGGACACGACCGAAGCAACTTAGCACGCATTCACTGGTCTGTGCTGAACGTCTGACAAGGCATCACCTCACTGGATCTATGCAACTAAACCTTGGAAGAAATTACCCCCACTTCACAGATGGAGAAACTCAGGCTTAAGAAATCTCCAAGTCACGTCGTTAATGAGGGTGGGCTTTAGGAACTGAAAACAGACACCCACTGTCCTCACCTGACGTTGGCCGGCAGGCACACACTCGAAGCAGAGGGCGGTTCCATAAACTCTCCCGTGCTTAAAAGATGATGGCAGTTCGCAATTCTGTTGCAGAGAAGCAGCCAACTCTGACTCTATTGAAAACTGTTTCTTTGGCTTGCTTTTTTGTTGTTGCTTTTGTCATTATAATCATGCAAAACAGCCTGCCTCAGAGGACCCTGCTCCTCTGCCTGACTGTAAATTGGCATGCCTTTGTTCAACTCAGAGAGGAGAACCTGAGCCTGCCCACCTGGGTATGTGTTCAACTGCCAAGTTGTGTCTGACTGTCGTGGCCCACCAGGCTCCTCTGTCCATGGGGTTCTCCAGGCAAGAATACTGGAGGGGTTGCCATTTCCTCCTCCAGGGGACCTTCCCCACCCAGGAGTTGAACATCTCCCGCACTGGCAGGCAGATTCTTTACTGCTGAGCCACTGAGCCCACCTGTGAACAGCTACAACAAAAAGAGGAGATTAACACACGCCTTTCAGCAGCTGGCTGCTCCCAGAGGCGTCTTGGAAGACAGAAGACCCTTCCTCACCTCCCCATCCCTCCCTCTCCCTCTCCACCCCACCGCTCCTCCAGGCTTCTCTCTCTCTCTTAAAGAACCTGGCATACAGACCCAGGCACAACGGCCACTCTCAGACACGGGTCTGCCACCTTCTCGGTCAGTCGGCTTTCTGAATAAAGTCACGCTCCTTGGCGCAACCCCTCATCTCCTGGACGCACTGGCCTGCCCCTGTGCGGCGAGCAGAGTGAGCGTGGGCTTGCTAACACTTTAGTGTCTGTCTCCTTCTATCTGACTGCTTCACTGAGTTATGTTAACTGCAGTCTCCCCTCAAAGTGTCTGTGATCCCTCCTATAATTCAAACACATATGTATCATGTATTAGCCAAACAAGAAAGCTGAGGGGGTCCCCGGTGGCTCAGTGGATAAGAATTCACCCAAGGCAGCCAATGCAGGAGGCATGAGTTCGATCCCTTGTCCAGGAAGATCCCACGTGACATGGAACAGCTAAGCCTGTGCACCACCTCTACCGGTGCAGCGCTCCAGAGACCGGGAGAAGCCCGCAGGCCCAAGAGCTCGTGCTCTGCACAGAGAGCCGCTGCCACAGGAGAAGCACCACAACCCGAGAGGCTCCTGCTCACCTCACTAGAGAGAGCCCACCCAGCAACTAGACCCACCTCAGCGTCAATAAGTAAACATAAAAAAAAAAAAAGAGAAAACGGAAAACTGAGAGTCTTGAGGGAGCAAGGTGCCTGTTAGATGAACAACGATTTCCAAAGAGCAAAGTCTGTAAGTACATTGATTCTTCCTTTTCCCTCTACTCCATAGCCAATGAATATTAAAGATCTACATAACAGTATGAAAATGACAATGTGAACCAAATCAGATTCCAGGCAACTCTACTTCTGCCATGCCTCTGTCACAATCATACTCCAGCAGAACCAAAGAACTCACGTTCTTACTCACAGCAAGTTGCAGGGGCGTGACTTCCACTTGGCTCTGACTTAAAGAAAACCTTTGGGAGCCAACATACATCATTTCCCTAAGCAGGCACAGAAAGGTAGCTTAGCAAACTAAAGACTGGATTTACTGGATTAAGCACCTGGCTTAAGGAGATTTAAATCCGACTTAATGATATTGCCAGTCCCTGGAGCCACTGGTTCAAATCCTAACTAAAGCTTTTGCTCTTCATCAGAAAATGCCAGCAGATTTGCATTATTTTGTAGATCAGGGGAAAACCTCAGAAACATTTTCATGTCTCCTCGTCACAGGGTAAAAATGAATTTCCTAACGACAAGCCACTTCCCTATAGAGGATGGTGTTAATGCCAGCAGGCCTTATTTTGGCTCAGAACTCATTCTGTTCCCAAGAGAGAATTTCTGCAACACTGGACAAAGCATTTTGTCTTCCCCATTCCTCTCACTCAGCCCTTCTGGGCCTTTGTTCAAATGTCATCTTCACAGTGAAGCAATTACTTTAAACCTTCTTAAAATAAAATTGCGTCACCTCCATTTCCATCCATTTTCTCCCTGCTTCACCTTCACTGCTCTGACTACCGCCTCACGTGTTACACAGTTTACACTTTCGTCCATTTCCCCCTGCTTCACCTTCACTGCTCTGACTACCGTCTCACGTGTTACACAATTTATGTATTTTAGCCTCTCTATGGCTCAGTGAGTAGAGAATCTACCTGCGGTGCAGGAGACACAGAATTCAATCCCTGGATCAGGAAGATCCCCTGGAAAAGGAGATGGCAGCCCACTCCAGTATTCTTGCTGGGAAATCCCATGGACAGAGGAGCCTGGTGTGCTACAGTCCAAAGAGTCGTACATGACTGAGAAATTAAGCACACACATCCCCATCTAGAATAAAGCTCAGTGAGTATCAAGACTACCTGTGTTCAGCAGTACAACCAGAGCCTAAAACAAGGGTTAAATACAGAGAGAGTCAATGTATTCCTGCTGAACAATCACACAAATCTCAGCAAACGGCTTTGGTCTTCCAAGGCCCACAGGTGCCTCTCACCTCTGCTCCTGTCTGTCTGTCCCACCCATCTCCCCATGGTGTCTGTGGTCTGGCGGCCCCGCCACCCTGCAGCTGCGTCTCTTCAATCCCACCCCAGTCTCCCCATCATTTCTGTGGTCCGGCAGCCCCGCCACCTCTGCTGTCTGTCTGTCTGCCCCACCCCGTCTCATTTCCTTGATTCCTGACTTCACATATCTCTTCACATTCTTGAACACAGGAAACTTATTGGTCATTGATTATTCGATGGACTGGCATCTTCTCCCAGCCACAGAGGTCTTCCACCAATGGCCTGCTATCAACAAGACCTGCTGACCTGAGACAGAGGTCTTAGCCAAAGAAAATGAAACTTCACTGGGGCCGGAGTGAAAATAAATAAATAATAATTTAAAAAGATCTAGCTAGACAAATAATAATAGCAGTGGAGAAAAGATGTGAGGCAATGAGAGCAGCAGTGCCCACGTCCAGAGGGGAAACGCGCTTTGTGCTTTGGGGAACTAAAGGAAATTCACTGCGGCTGCATGAGGGCAGGGCAGCAGCCCCTGGTTCCCGGGAGAATGTTTCCAAGACCCCCAGTGATGTCTGGAGCCAGGGACAGTGCCAAGCCCCATACACACACACTCTGTGTTCCCTCCTACAGTAACAGGTGGGTGCACACACAGCCTGCATATACTCAACAAAGCGCTGATTCCATCCTAGGCTGGATAGAACAGGACAGTGTGAGATTTCAACACACTACGCAGAATGGCATGCAGCTCTGAAGCTATACATTGTTAATTTCCCATTTAATATTTTCTGGCCATGCTTAGACTCAGGTAACTGAGGCCCCAGAAAGTGAAACTGCTACCGAGTCCAAGCTCGTTCTGCTGGTCGCACGATAGGCCAATAAATCTGAGAGACAAGGAGTTGACGCAAGAAATATGACTTTATTTGGAGAGCCAGCTGACTGAGAAGGTGGCAGACTAAAGCCTCAAACTACCCATCTTGTTGCGGCCTAGATGCCAATTGTTTTATGGATCAGAGATGGGGGGGCGGAAACAAAGTAAAAGCCACATGATTTCTGTAAGCGCCTCCTAGAATGGCAAGTATCAGGCAGGGGCGGGTTAGCTTCTTTCTTAGTCACTTCACAGGTGGTGTGAGACGAGCGTCTCCTGCCGTATCGATGAACAAGGCTGTCACGGCAGCTGGATTCTGGCCCTCCAAACGCGAGTTTCTGAGCCACGCTACAGGCAGCGCCACTCCCTGCGCAAGGAACTGAGGATGCCACAGTCGGTGGAGGTGGTGCCCTGTGGGCTAACAAAGGGCTGCAGCCTCAGGGTCAGGCCGGGCGGGCAGCGGCCTCTGGGCTTCCCAGGCGGTGACAGTGGTAGAGAACACTCCTGCCAACGCTGGAGATGTGAGAGATGCGGGCTCCATCCCTGGGTCAGGAAGATCCCAGGAGGAGGGCCTGGCAACCCACTTCAGTGTTATTGCCTGGAGAATTCCATGGACAGAGGAGCCTGGCAGGCTAGAGTCCACGATGTTCCAAAGAGTCAGACATGACTGAAGTGATTTAGCATGTAAAATAACAAAAATGGCAAAAACAAGGGTTAAAGTCAAAGAAACAGATGTATCATGGAGTCAGAATTAACCCTTCCTGGTTATAAAACCGTGGATAAAGAGGAATGACTGTGTGGGATAAAGTGCTGCAAAAGTAAACAGATGTCAGATGTCAGCAGAACCTATGAACTTAAGAAACCTGGGTTTCACTGTGAAGAAAACGAAACAATATGAGTTTGTTGTTGTTGTTTTTGTTGTTTTTAAAGAAAAGATATTAGGATTTTAATCAAGTTAACACCACCATCTTACTGCTTGCTTCTGGATTCAAAACTATACATCAGCTCCACGCCCAGTCTCTGAATTTTTATCTGTTCTTCAGTTCAGTTCAGTTCAGTCACTCAGTCGTGTCCGACTCTTTGCGACCCCATGAATCGCAGCACGCCAGGCCTCCCTGTCCATCACCAACTCCAGGAGTTCACGCAGACTCACATCCATCGAGTCAGTGATACCATCCAGCCATCTCATCCTCTGTCATCCCCTTCTCCTCCTGCCCCCAATCCCTCCCAGCATCAGAGTCTTTTCCAATGTGTTGTGAAACACAGGAAAGCACGGGCTTCATGGGCAACCCACAGGCAATTCATGGAGTCTGAGAGTCTAACAGCAACAGTGCAAGTAAACGCTTGATGAAATCTGACACTTCTGAGATCTTCTTTCCCACAGTATTTGAAGCCTTAACACTTGGCTGAAGGAGCATAGGCTAGGCATTTTTGAAGATGTCATCCTACTTTTTTCTGAGCTTCAATTCCCTCTTTGGTAAAATGATAAAATTGGTAAATGGTAAAATGGCAGAAAGTGCAGAACTAAAGAGCCTCTTGATGAAAGTGAAAGAGGAGAGTGAAAAAGTTGGCTTAACGCTCAACATTCAGAAAACTGAGATCACGGCATTCAGTCCCATCAATTCATGGCAAATAGATGCAGAAACAGTAGAAATAGTGAGAGACTTTATTTTGGAGGGCTCCAAAATCATTGCAGATGGTGAGAAATTAAAAGACACTTACTCCTTGGAAGAAAAGTTATGACCAACCTAGAGAGCATATTAAAAAGTAGAGACATTACTTTGCCAACAAAGGTCCGTCTAGTCAAGGCTATGGTTTTTCCAATGGTCATGTATAGATGTGAGAGTTGGACTATAAAGAAAACTGAGCACCAAAGAATTGATGCTTTTGAACTGTGGTGTTGGAGAAGACTCTTGAGAGTCCCTTGGACTGCAGGGAGATCCAATCAGTCCATCCTAAAGGAGATCAGTCCTGAATATTCATTGGAAGGACTGATGTTGAAGCTGAAACTCCAATACTTTGGCTACCTGATGCAAAGAGCTGACTTGAAAAGATCCTGATGCTGGGAAAGACTGAGGGCGGGAGAAGAAGGGGACAACAGAGGATGAAATGGTTGGATGGCATCACCTCGATTCAATGGACATGAGTTTCAATAAACTCTGGGAGTTGGTGATGGGACAGGGAGGCCTGGCGTGCTGCAATCCATGGGGGCTGCAAAGAGTCGGACACGACTGAGCTACTGAACTGAAAATTAGGACAGAAACTTCCTTGGTGCGTTATGGTAATTAAAAGACACAACATATGTCTAGAACAATATCTGACACACAGAAACCCTCAATAAACTACAATTATTGGTCAGCCTACATAATTCCTAATGGCTGTTAATGGCTGTTGTTTTCATAGGCTAAAAGAACCAAAACAACTATTAGAATCACCAATGTAGTTCTGGGAGCAAAATAAACTAAGTAAGGTTATCACTAATCTCACAATAATAACAAATGCATAAAATCAATAATCATTAATACACCATCAACAATCAACACATTCCCTTGGCCTTAGCCCAAAGTACAAAACCAAGAAATAAATGTTATCATTAACACATCCAATTCATGGGTCATTTTCAATATATTTCAAAGGAATCAAAATAATCTTCTTGTTTCTCTCAATTATCCATCGTTTCATAGTAAAGTCTTACTTCGTCTTAAGCAATTCCTGATAATAGGAATTCATAGAAAAATGTAGCTGGAAGGTATCGCAAGCCAGTGTTCAGCAGGAGCTCAATTGGACTCAAATTACGTTAAACTAACCCAGACCTTTCCAGTGATTGTTTTGTATTCAGTTAATTTATTCCTTCCTGTGTCTCTACTTAAGCCTCACTCCCCACTGCTTCATTAACAGCTGCAGCTGCACTGCTGCCTGAGCACATTAACCTAAAGCAGAATCTATGGAAAACTGAACACTTCCTGGTTGGCCTGGAAGTGCTAGGTGTCTCTCAAGTTCACTCCTTTGTCCATTCATTCAGGTCACTCTAATTATACGAGCAAGAATATCTAACTTTGGGAGACCCACAGGTAGACTCAGGGACGACAAGGGCCTGAGTGCTGGTAGACTGTTTGGAGCTAACCCCGGGGAGCTCAGCGAGGGAGGAAGCAAAGAAAGCACACCAGGCCAGGGGAAAAGCAACAAAGCACGAGGCGATGCGCAAGTTCTAGCCACAGGCCTGTGGGCAGAAATCCCTGGAGGGCCTTTGTGAAATCACTTAAAACACGCTTCAGACTCATCCCACTGGGGGCAGAGGAGGCTCCGCCAGTCACCCAGGATCTCCCGTCTGCCACTGCTCGAGGGCTGTGCGTCCTTCTGCTCCAGCAAGCTCCTGGGGGGAGAAACCAGAGCGAGGAGAGGTGCGTGAGCCCAGGCTGAGATGGCGGGGTGCCTACGCACTGCCAGGGAGTTCAAGCAGGCAGCTGCGGGGCAGGGCGCCCGCTGCAAAGAAGCAACTTCTAAAGGAGTGAAGGAATTGTACATGCCAGCGCTTCAAGCACTGCCTGGCACAGAGCTGTTGTTGTCGTCTAGTCGCGAAGTTTTGTGTCCAGCTCTTGCGCAGCCCCCTGGGCTATAGCCCGCCTGGCTCCTCGTCCATGGGATTTTCCAGGCAAGAGGGCTGGAGTGGCGAGCCATTCCCTTCTCCAGGGGATCTTCCCCACCCAGGAATGGAACCCACAGCTCCAGCCATGTCTCCTATCTTACAGGTGGATTCTTTACTGCTGAGCCACCAGGGACGCCCTCCTGGCACAGGGGAGTAAGTGCTGTATCATCTTAGGTCCTGTTACCTTGTTTAAGATACTCTAGGCTCCATTCTAGGCATTTGGGAGAATGACCTGGCTCCTGTCCTGGATAAGCACATAATTATACTCAGGTTCAAAAACAAAATGCCCTCTCGGAGAACAGTGTCCACATGTATGTGTATTCACTGCAGTTTCAGAACCACACTCCTAATTTAGGGTTCTTTGAATGTCCAATTAACTTATCGTTTTTATTATATTCTTGTTTCACAATGGAGACAAAGATCAAATAAAGAAGAAAAGGGACCAGAGGTTATATATTGTTCTTTTATTCTTTGTTGTGCATCAAGAGAAAAATAAACAAGGAAAAATTCCTGAACTTTCAGGCCTCCTGTTCCCCAGTTACAATGTTTCAGAAAGCAAAAGTTATATCTCTAGGCTTCAGAAATGAGAGAACCTGAATCCCTTAGAAACATGCTCTAAATTTCTCCTATAGGAACACATTTCCGTAATTCCATTGGGCATTATCTTTAAACTTGTAACCCTGGAAATATGATGGGGAAGAGAAAAGCAAAACAAACACACAAAACATTCACTCCTATCCGTCACCTGCTGTCTGTTCAGTGGGTTTGTATCTGATCAGAATTAATGCGGCAGATGTAGACAAGTGAATATTGACTGCTACCTTCCTGGAATTATTTCAGGTTATTATTTATCTCCAGCCATTTACCAGGAATAATAAAATGGGAGACACACACACACATGCTGATCATTCACACACACACACAAAAGATGTTCAGAAAGTCACAACTACAGATCTAGCAGACCCCAATCCTTCGATTTATTCATTTTTTGTTTCTGGTTAAAACATAACTTCTGAGTGATTTGTAAACTCCCCAATATAATTGCCCAAGTGCATTAGCCTTCAATGACCTTCCAAGTCAATTTTTCCAAGAAATGCGAAGTAATCTCCTCTAGTCTCTGACAGATTTAATGGCCCTCTGTGCACCAAGAAAAGCATGTCTGTGTAGCTGAGGTAAGCTGTGCATTGGAGGCATTATTCAGACACTTTGATAAAGACATAAAATGGATAAGATGGCCTTTCTATCCTCCAGAAAATTTTTCAATGTGCTTTATATTTTGATTTTCAGATTCAGTTGGTATTCTTGCTTTCTAATACTTTGTTGATCTCTAGAGCACTCTCAGTTTTCTGGTTAGAGTCCAAGCCCATTTTTGAATAATCAACCTCTTGTGAAACTGTTTGTTAATACAAATTAACTTTTTTTTGACTAGTGGGAAATTTAAGTTGCCAAATGGGGCGGGGTGGGGGGGGCAGTGTCGCAGAGGAAGAAGCATCTATGGTTTATGGACCTCATTAATGAGACAAAGGCTTCAAGTGTTTTAATTGGAAAAAGGCTAATATCAAGTTTTCAAATGAAACCCTAAAAGAAGCAAGAGTTAAATCTCAATTTGATGCTATGAATATTCTAGTTTAAAATTAAAGAAAATATTCTCATATACCTTCACCAATCTGAAACAAAGAAACATCATTTATAGTTTATGATAAGCAACTCTTGCTGTTTTCTTGGTTGGTGTTTTAAGTGCAATTTGTTTTTAAATAAAAAAAAATAAGAACTAATCCAAATGGTTTTTTTCCATCAACATTTGAATTGTTTGTTATGCATTTATTCCACACACATATTCTTTAAAATTCCCACCTCTCTACCCACTTCCCTTCTCCAGCCTTGGCAAGATCCTATTCACCTGGGAGAAAAGACTTCTAATGTTTGTGACAACTGAGCCTCCTTCGCTGAACAATCACTGTCATTTGAACTAATTTTCCTTGTGATACAGCAATCTGAATACAGCTCTTTTGAACAACCAAAAGAGAATACATTAGCTATCTCCACATCACAGTCCTTCACAATGCATGACTGCTTTGCAGCACTTCTTTCTATAAATTACATGGTCGTTATTTAGATATAGGATATGTGTTTACATAGAAGATGTCTTTGACTCCACCCTCAGACTGCATATGCCATGAAGATAAAGTTGGTATTTTCTCACTTCCCAATGTTCCCAATTAGTTGTGAGCAAATATTGATTTAATGAACGTTAGTTGAAAGGATATTGGGCTTTAAGATATACTTGGTGGGAAAAAAACAATGCACTTGGCTTCTAAATCATAATGACGGACAACTAATCTCTCTTGTGATTAATATTCTTCATGTATTGATATAAATGGAAGTCCTATGTATATATCTACCTCATACTGTTTTGAGAATCAAATAAGTTATTAGCTATTAAACACTTAGAAAAGTTCCTGGCATATTGAGGTGAGACATCAGTAACTGTTAAACACTGATGTTACTATTTTTAAACTATTATTATTAGTTTCTTCCAAGCATCCAGCCCCTAGTCCAGCAACAGTTCCTCTTCCTGGCCACCCTTCAGTCCTTGAGCTTTCGGTGGGACTGCCACCTAACTCTTTCAGCAGCTTCAACCAAGTAGGCAGGGGACCTGAACACACCAAATGGCATGCCTGTACTCAAGGGCACACAGGGTCACCATGAGCCAAGTTTCCCGGTTTCAACAAGGCCAGCAGTGGTCATGTGCTGATGTGAGACACAGACCATAAAGAAGGCGGAGCATCAAAGAATTGACACTTTTGAACCGTGGTGTTGGAGAAGACTCTTGAGAGTCCCTTGGACAGCAAGGAGATCCAACCAGTCCACCCTAAAGCAAATCAATCATGTGTATTTGTTGGAAGGACTGATGCTGAAGCTCCAATGCTTTGGCCATCTGATGTAAACAACCGACTCATTGAAAAAGACCTTGATGCTGGGAAAGACTGAGGGCAGGAGAATAAGGGGACAAAGAGGATGAGGTGGTTGGATGGCATCACCGACTCAAAGGACATGAGATAGTGAAGGACAGGGAAGCCTGGCATGCTGCAGTCCACGGGGTTGCAAAGTGTCAGACATGACTTAGTGACTGAACAACAACCAGAGTGAGTGAAGATGAACATAAGCTGACAATATGCAGAGTGAAAGAAGGAAAACCAAGGGGAGGGGAGAAGACAGAGAGGAGGAGACCAATGCCATCATCTGAGCCCCTGAATCCATCAATCTATCATCTAAACTTACAAGAGCCAATACAGCTCTTGGGCTCCCTTGTTTTGAGTTTTAGCCAGTTTGATTAAGATATAATTCAGATTAGATCTAAATGTCTATCAACCACAACCAATAAAAAGCACTGACAAATACAACCACTGATTCTTCGTCTGCCAAAAGGAAGAGCTGACAGAATAAACTCCACTGAAATTCTAAAACCCTGTGTTGATACGGCAGCAATCTCACCATCAGTAACTCAGGCAAGTCTATTCAGATGACCTCAACCAGTTCTGAGCAGTGGTCCCCAACCTTTTTGGCAGCAGGGACCGGTTTTGTGAAAGACAATTTTTTCACAGACCAGAGGGTGGGTTAGAGAGTGGGGAATGGTTTCAGGATGCCCTGGTGGCTCAGATGGTAAGGAATCTGCCTGCAGTGCCAAAGACCTGGGTTCGATCCCTGGGTGGGAAGATCCCCTGGAGAAGGAAACGGCAACCCACTCCAGCCTTCTTGCCTGGAAAAGCCCATGGGAGGAGCCGGGCTACCATCCATGGGGATGCAAAGAGTCTGACATGACTGAGCAAAGTTGCTTTCATGTAAATTACATCTATTGTGCATTTTATTTCTGTTATTACTGTTACATCAGCTCCACCTGAGATCATCAGGCACTAGATCCTGCACGCTGGGGACCCCTGGTTTAATAAGCGCAACATCTTTTACTCCCTAGGAGTAGCTGAGGTTGCAAGGAGGCGGTTCTCCCACCACAAGAGTGATGTTGACTTTCAACAGTATTTCACATACCAATCTTCTTCCCACATAGAAAGGGAAAAAGTGGATACAATGGCTACTTTTCCTCTTGAACAAAAGTACACTTCATCGTGAATACAGCAAGACAGCAATATGCAAAAAGCAAATGCAAAGGACCTAAGATGCTGCAGTATTTTATAAAGTGAAACTCTCTTCATCTGGTCATAGTGGATTTTCAAAACAATTGAGGGAAAGTAAACATTCATGAACTAGAACTCCAGCAAGCTGTCCAAGGACTGCTGTCTCAATCTTCTGAAATTAGGAAAAAAGACTATCAGCTCTGTGATAGCTAAGAGCAGGGCAGTTAACCTGAGTTCTAAACTTGGCATGATCACTCAGAATGCACAATAAGTTGAAGGAACTGACTTGAAACGTACTTCAGTTTCCCTACCTGGGATATATGAAGCTTGGCAAAGGTGATATCCAAGATCCACAGAGGTTCTTCAGTTATCCAGTTCTATGAGATCCTAGAAGACTGGAAGTGTGGAGAGAACCTCATCATAAAGACTTCTTTTCAGATTGAGAGCTGTAAGAAGGGGAAAAAGGGGTTATCATTTTACACGTGAACACTGAGAACAAGATATGACAAGTAATCGTGGATCGGTATACTAGAACTGTCAAGGAGAGACAGCTTTTTAGAGGGAAGATATTTGAAGATCTTTATAGAAAATGCCCCATGAGAGGGCTTCAAAGTCTGGAGACTGAAACTTATAATATTCCTTGGGAAAGTGCCATTTTATTTTTTAAGTGTTTTAAAGGGCTTTCTTTCCTTCTCATTTTTTAAAGATGTGTATTACCAAAAGACAACGTTTACATAAGAGACGCAGAAAAAAAATCGCTTCCTCTCCCTGCTATCATCCTTTTCAGGCCTTGGGGTTTTTTTGTTTGTTTTCTCTGTTAAACTAGAGGTTGAGCAGGGTACAGAGGAAACTGGAAAGGTGCTGGAAAAGCTCCTCTGTCAATGAGCACCTTCATCAGGACCGCTGGCCACATGTAACGCAGTGATGTTCCTCCAATGCAGAGACACAGCAGGGGCAGGGATTTCGAGTTAATGATGCCCGAGTCTGTCCTGCTTGCCTCTCCAGACTCCCAGGCCCGGCTTCCCCTTGCCATTCTCTCTTGGAGATTCAAACTTCTAACCTCAATATTTGTTCTTCATAGATGCTGACATTAATCCACACATAATTTTTAAGCTTTGTTCACTCCGATCTTTGAGAGAGTGTGTCCCCATAGTGCAGATGGTTGGAGAAGTTATTTATTAAGCAAGCACCTTGGAAATGGAGACTTGAAAATGTGATTTCTATTGGCTGTAAACGCCAAGAACGTCAATATTCATTATGCTGGCTTAGCAGGAAGCTATTTTTCATCAATTGCCAGAACGATCCACCTTAACAAACAAACAACACCATGAGAAAATTTTAAGTAATTAACATACTTAATCGATTAAGTCAGGAGAAATTAAAAGGAGGGTCCTCTTTCTGTCTCATCATAGATCAGCTGCCCTGAAGAGTTGGATAAAATGGTTTTGAGCAGTTATCAGACACTCTTATCAAGGACTCCAAGGAGCACTGGAAGCAATTAAACCAACACATGGTTTTTCCTCTGTGTCCTGAATTCATATCTGATACCATGTACTTCGGCATACAACTTACACATCCAACTCAGTTTTGCTTAAAAGTACATTCATTTGGACATTTCTCATCATTTCAGATCTGGCATCTTTGAAAAAAAACCCATTTCTTAGGCACCCTATATAATTCTATACAGATTCATTACTACCAGAAATCAAATTCATCATCTACAAAACCTTCTGAAAGTCACAGGAACCACCCTTCCTCTGCTGTGATGCAAAATGATTAGGTTGCAATAAGGATGTTAGCACTTTGTCTCCTGTACTGTGAGACTGTCCTATTATTTTGTGGCTGGAGAAAACATTTTGCAGGGCCTTTCAATCTAATTACACCAACATTAATTTTTTTAGAGGTGCCGATAGCTTGACTGATAGAATATCGACTCCTGATATGTTCTTTCACTTGAGTGTGCACCCAAGGCTACAGTGATGAGATGTAAATAGCCTGAATCACTTACTCTGACACAGGCTTTTATTTTTCAACTCAGAGTACAAGTAACACCCACAAATCCATCTCTGTCTGAAAAAAGGAAGAGTACTTATACGCATAAGATAGGCAACATCTGGTAGCCAAATGTTTATAAGCAAAGCACAGTTGTCCTTGAATAGCTGTGAGTCTGGAATGAATCAGTAAAATAACTTTCAGGAGCTAAAAATCCTTAATTATTTGTGGATAACAGTTTCGATCTATTTTGGGAACTGTTGCTAACTCATGTTCTACCGTAACAGTAGTAAGTGGTGCTAGTAATAATAGCAGCAACAGGAACCTAAGCTGAACATTTGATAAGACATTTTCCTATACATCATCTCATCTGATCTTCACAATGGCTCTGAGAGGCAAGTATTATTATTCTTCATGATCAGTCACTCAGTCGTGCCCATTTCTTTGTGGCCCCATGGACTGCAGCCCGCCAGGCTCCTCTGTCCATGAGATTCTCCAGGCAAGAACACTGGAGTGGGTTGCCATGCCTCCTCAAGGGGATCGTCCCATGAATGATGTTAAAAAATAAAACATTTATTTTCAAATTCTAAAAGAAGAAAAAATTAGGAAAAAAAAAATAAGAGTTAGGAAAAGTAGTGTCAACAAGTGACCTGTCTCTCATCAGCATCTAGGAGCCAGCTGGTGGGGAAGGAGGACTCTGACGGCCTCACCTGTCTGCTCGCCATGAAAACAGCAGCACATTTCACAGCTGCTGAAAAGCATGTTTCCTCAGAGTTTCTGAGTAATGAGATTGTCTGGGCAAGGAAAATAGAACATCATGCTCCAGCAAGAAAAACTGATCAGGTAACTGAAACCATCGCTGATCCCATCCCTCCCTACTCACAGCGGGTCTCGGCTGGAGCAAGATGGACACCGGTAACTGGACCCTGGTCTCCGGCCGCCGTTCAACACGAGAACAGCTGGCTATTCATGATTTATAGCACTGAGGAAAACATCACTTCACCTCAACCCACTGAACTGGGTTCCCCAGGAAATTTTGATCTTGGGGAAGCCATCAACTGCTGGGCGGAACTGACCAAAATTCCCCCCACCTGGCTCTCCCCTACTCAGCCGCTTGCCATGCTGCCTGCCCCAGCTCCCCTGCTTCAGCTCCTGAAGCGCATTCTGATGCTCAGCGCACAACCACAAGCCTCTGTCTTGAAGTATTAATAGAAGAATAAGTACATACACACCCATGAGTGCAGAGGGACAGATCTATGTATTGCAGGCGTGTGCCTGCACGATACTGACTCAGCCGTGTCTGATGCTGCGGCTCCACAGACGGCAGCCTGCCTGCGTCCATGGGACTCTCCAGGCGAGCACACTGGAGTGGCGAGTGCTGACCCTGTGCCGCTGGCCCTGAGGCCGGGGCGGGCACGGCGCACTCGGGGCTGGAGGGGCCGCCGGAGCTGCGCCCTCGTCTCCCCTGCCAGCCGGGGCGGCAGCCACGCCACGTCCTCTCTTCCTGGGCTGACCCTACGGACCCCGCCAGGGCGCAGTGGGGAGACCGCCGCCTTTCAGGTGGAGCTCGCGGACGGCTACCACACAAAGTAGCCCTTGGCCAAGCGGGGACCTCGGGAGCACATGCACCGCGCTGTAAGTGATCTCAGCGGTTACACAGTCCTTATTTACAAAACGTGGGGTGAGAGAGCCTGAACACACCACCTGCGCTAATCTGCTCTCTCCCCACAGGCGGGCTGCCATTTCCTTCTCCAGGGGATCTTCCCGAACCAGGGACTGAAGCCCGGTCTCCCACATCTCCTGCACTGGCAGGCGGATTCTTTACCACGGCGTCCATCTGATAAGCCCCATAGCACATGTGTAAACACACACACATACGTGTATATACAGGTATGTGTACATGTGCACACATACACAGGTGCACATGCATGGATATACACATACACTATAGTGTGTATATATACCTGAATATTTATATTCACCTATACGATACATACCAACAGAGGTATATAGATATATAAAGACATACCTACATGCATATTTACATGCACAGATATGCATGCATAGACATAAATATATACATATATGCATGCATGTATACATAAATATGCATGTAAATGTACACATACACGCGTAAATATAAAAGGCATCGATGTGAACATACGTATCTATGTACATACATCCATCTACGTGTTTGGGGGCCTCCCAGGTGGCACTAGTGGTAAAGACCCTGCCTGCTGATGCAGGAGACCTAAGAGACTCTGGTTCAATCCCTGGGTCGGGAAGATCCCCTGGAGAAGGGCATGGCAACCCACTCCAGTGTTCTTGCCTGGAGAATCCCATGGACAGTGGAGCCTGGCTGCTACAGTCCACAGGGTCGCAAAGAGTTGGACACGACTGAAGGGACTTAGCATGCGCACATTCATGTGTGCATGTGTATATTACGACATGCACATGTGTAGTGTTTAATGATATACGCATAGTAGTAGTAAGTGTGCTCAGTCGTGCCCACTCTTTGCGCCTCCATGGACTGCAGACCACGAGGCTCCTCCGTCCATGAGATTTTCTAGGCAAGAATACTGGAGTGGGTTGCCATTTCCTACTCCAGGGGATCTTCCCAACTCAGGGATCAAACCCACATCTCTTGCATCTCCTGCGTTGGTAGGCAGATTCTTTACCACTAGCAGTGCCATGACAGCCCATTTATATATGTATAGGTGTAAACAGATCCATAATTACATAGATGCACAGACAAAGAACATACAAAGTTCAGAGTAACCAGTGGTTCACAAAACCCATGAAGGAAAACTCTCTTCTCTTGGAAGCACAAATCTATACACCTCTACATCAGGCAGGTGTTGCTAAGGATGGAGCAGACAATGAATCAGGAAATGGAAACCATCATGGAAACCAGGCAAAATAATTCAAAGAAAAGGGGAAGCAGGGATTTATGAGCTGTGAATGACTCAAGCGGTAAATCTTGTGGGGTTTTTTGTTTGTTTGTTTTTTAAATATAGACTCCTTGGCAAACCAATGAAAATGTAGTCCTTTTGCCTAGGGAAAAGAAATAGTAATACATTCATAACTCTGGTCAGGAGCTCAATCTGTCCCAGATCGCTCCAAAGTTAACAATACTTTAACCTGGAGACTTTTAGTAGATTCTTCTAACCTGCATTTCCTTTCCCAAGAGATCACAGATTCGTCAGAAACACATTGCTCATAGTACAAACCTCCCCCTCATTTGTATTTTTGAAAGTCTCTGAATTGTATTTGCTATAGCTGTCTAGTATTAAGATACATTATACATAATCAGAAAAATCATACGGGCTAGCCTTTCTTCAAAACCCTCAAACTAGAAACTATGGCAAAATTTCTAACTCAAATTTCTAACACTTTCTATGACCTTGAAAAAGACAAGAAAGAAGTCAGATGCTAATATGAGAAGCCTACATAGGATCTATATGTTAGGAAGTGTTTTCTTAGTATTAAATTACAGTTGCACAACATCCATGTAGACTGATCTATGTGGGCAAATCTTTCATTTCAGAAAGGGCCCTGGGCAAATATTAGTATTTGTGAACACAATTCCTTTCTTAAGATCAGTAAAATATCTCTCTTTACTTTTGAAATTTGGATCTGATTGTACTTCAAAGACTTTCTCTAGAAGACCTCTAACTTGAAAGAAAAATCAAACCATTCAGGCACAAGAGAAGAAGATTTTGTAATGAGATTTAAAAAGAGCCAGAGGCAGAACCACACTTTTGAGGAGAGAAACAAAGAAAGGGCACCTGCTTCTGTCTGTGCTCCGACATCATCCATGACTGCCAATTTCAGAAGGCGACAACCGAAATCTCTAACCTTCAAGAGCAACAACTGTTCTCTTATCTAGTGCGTAGTAAACTATACGAGAAACAGGAACAAAGGAGAAACACCGATTTTGACTCGACTGCTTGAGAAAGGAGGTGTAGATAGATGGGGGAAATGCTTTGTCCTGATGAAAGGTGATTCACAGTGGCCAGCTGGACGGGTGGAGAACTTTGGAAATCTGTTAGCTTGATGTTATTACATCACTTCATCTCCTATCCTCCTGCGCTTTTGCCAGACAGGTATCTGGAAAGCAAACATGTATCTGCTACCCAGATGTAATGAAAAGCAATTAAGAATTTCTCTTTCTCTGACAATTCTAAGAGCAATCTTCAGAGGAAACCATCTAAATGTACAAGGATCCTACTTTATCTTAGAGTTCCACTTTAACTAATGGTTTCTAAATTACTTGAGTGGAAAATTAAGAATGCAAAACTTCACTTAAGGATGCATTAGGAACAAAGTGCTTTTGCAGTAAAGCTTTCATTAAGGAAGCTATGTATACACGCATTTAAAAACACACATCTCTTTCTTTAGAATATAGGTGAACAGATGAAGTAATCTGTTTGAATTATGATCTCTGGGACCAGGACTGTGTTTAGACTTCCAAAATGGATAAATTTCAGATTTTCAAAAATTGTTCTCTAACACTGACTTCCAAATGCAACCACTTTCTCCCTTACTTTCCTATTTAAGGTCTAAATGATTTCTGCTTCAAAAACTATTTGAATTGTTTTGAGCGGGGGAAAGAAAAACAAGTCTTTCTTTGTAAAAGAAAAACAACTGCATTGAAAAATTGACAAGTTAAAGAAAAAATGTAGAAAACATCAAAGGCCTTATAGACAAGTGCTTCTTAAACTTTCACGTGTGATGTATGTTTGGATCCACCTGGAGATCCTGCTAAAATGCAGACTCTGATTCAGTAGGCCAGAGAAGAGCCCATGATTCTACATTTCCAACAAGATCCCACTGAGATACCAATACTGCCCACCCTCCCAGGACCACACTTCCAGGTTGAAGGAACCAGGAAAATCACTCTCGGCCTGCCCTCAGTCACATAAGCCATAAAGAACACACACAAGTGCACAGGAAGTACTTTCTGAAGCACACCCAAGGGCTTCAGGTCCCCGAGACAGGTGGTGATTTCACTGCCATGCACTCAAGAGGGCATAGTAAGACACTGTCACAACAAGATAACTGTAAGTAAAATCTTGAGCTGGCCCCGCTTTATAACAAAAGTAAGTCATCTGTTCTATCTTCACCATTCTGGCTAGCCTCCTGCCTACTGCTATTCCTCGGGAGAACTACTGCATGAGTCACGAATCCCCGTGCCAACGCAGGAGACCTGGGTTCGATCCTTGGGTCAGGAAGATCCCCTGGAGAAGGATATGGTAACCCAGTCCAGTATTCTTGTCTGGGAAAGCCCATGGACAGAGGAGTCTGGCAGGCTACAGTCCCTGGGGTTGCAAAGAGCCAGACATGGCCTAGTGAGTAAACAGCAACAACATTAGGTAAAGGCTTCCCTGGGGGCTCAGTGGTAAAGGATCCACCTGCCACTGCCGGAGATGCAGGTGTGATCCCTGGGTCAGGAAGATCCCCTGGAGAAGGAAATGGCCACCCGCTTCAGTGTTCTTGCCTGGAAATCCCATGGACAGAGGAGCCTGGCTGGCTACAGTCCATGGGGTGGAAAAAGAGCAATAGGACTTAGCGACTAAACAACAACAATTAAGTAAATACGTTCCTGCTGCCATTTAGCCTGGAGCAAATTTACAGAGCTGTGCATAGAAGTGGCTCATCAATCAATCAGTTTTTGAATCTGGGACCCAATACTTAGGTGAGTCTCCTCAAATTAATTTGAGTGTTTTCCTTCTCTGCAGTCACTTAATAAACGTGGCCAGCCTTTTCTGACCAGAAGACACACAGGCCTCTCCTATCTTGGTTTTAGCTAGTCCGAAGGATAAGAACTTCATTGAGGAACCTTCCAAAATACACACACACACAACAACTCGTCTTTATACTATTCAGACTATTTTAAAAATTATCCACCCCAGACGTGTTCTCCCAAACTGGTTAAAAAAAAAAAATCATTGCGCTATTTATATGGAAACAGACATAGAAATTGTACTTATTTTTCAACTCAATTCCCAAGTATTATTCCATGCTAAGAACTACTGTTCTAAATAAGAAAATAGTATGTCCCAATGCAGTTATAAGCTTCACAATAGAATGCTAATCCAATATTCTTATTGGTGCCTGGTACACAGTACGCTCACACAAAAATATCTGCTGGTAAATAAATCTGGAGACTCAATGAACAGTATTGTCTTAGAAAACATCAGCAGACTAAAACATGCTCTCACTCTCATGACAGGTACGCCTCAGCCACAACTCACTGAATTAATCAGGATTTTTCACTTAGATTCATCATTCTTAATACAGAAGGCTAGGAGCAGGAAATTAAAACAGCCTCCCTGAGATCCTTTGTTCCAACAGCCTGTAACTAAAAAAATGACACAATAATTTACTCAAGATATATTTATCCACATCACAACCCTGTGTACCATGGCTTATGTCAGTGATTGCATTCCATTCTTCATTTTCAATCCATTGTTTTATGACATTACACTTATGTTTAAAATATTAAGGCCCTGAACGTATCTTCCCACCGGTTTGCAAACTGGCCCCTGAACATAGAGGGCAGGGAGGGACAGAAGAGAAATCCACTGGGAATGGGTAGTTTTAACAAAAAAGGCAACTTACACATGAAGTCTGTCCTGGGATCTGGAAGACAGTATATCTCTGCATGCGCCTGCCAGAATCTTAAGTTGATACAGTCCAGGCACAAAGTGGACTTCCCAGTTGACTCAGTTGAAAAGAATCCACCTGCGATGCAGGAGACACAGGAGATACGAGTTCGATCTCTGGGTTGGGAAGATTCCCTGGAGGAGGGCATGGCTACCCACTCCAGTATTCTGGCATGGAGGATCCCATGGACAGAGGAGCCTGGTGGGCTACAGTCCACAGGGTCACAAAGAGTCGGACATGACTGAACAACTGAGCACAGCCAGGCACATAGTCCAGGTGGTCTAACAACATCTTCCTATTTCGGGGCCACATCCTCTAACAGCATCTATGTGGGGACAGTGGGCAGGGTGTAGATTTCCAGGATGGAGATGGGGTAGCCACCCCCAATTGCCCCCATCCAGCTCCAGGATAAACTGGAGGTCACGCCCCTCCCTGACCTCCCCCAACCCTGAACCTCTGTCAGCTACAGCAAACGCACAGCTGAAATCTTACAGCCGAGGTTTTCCGGGTAGAGTCAACTGAGAGTTGCCCAAGGGTGACCGAATGGTGGAGAAACACGTTGGAGAAAAATGATCGAGATAAAGAGAAAATAATAAAATCCAGAAACGGCCACTTTTAAAATAACAAGGCAATTGTAAATGACAGCCTAGACTGAGCTTTAACCACACTGAACATTTTTTGTTCTGTGTCCACGTGAAACCAAAGTGACAGTCAGTTGCAAGTGTCAACTACATTAACAGCAAACAGGAGCAGGTGTGACCCTTCCTTTCGCTTCTAATGCTGGATTCCTCTTCCCACTGGTCAGGGCGACAACCCCAGGCACAGCTTGGGCTGCTGATTCAAACAACCGCACAAACAAAATGGAAACAGGTGAAGGTACTTGACTCGAGGGCGACACCGAAACACGTCCGCTTTCCCTCTCCTCTCTGATGAACTTTCCAACAGTTTCTCCTGTCCTCCTTCTAGAAGGAAGGAGAATTCTGACCCGCGCTTCTCTCTGAAGAATTTAGGAGGCTCTCAAGGTGACACTGACACGGTACAGCCTTTTCAACCCCACAGCAAATCCATTTTCCGAAAGAATCAACAGTCATTACACAAGGAGAGGAAGAGAGGGCTTCTTCACCATTCTGTCAGTTTGGCCTCTTGTCCTTGAAGAAATAAAAGCCCACTCCGAAGAAATACTTCAGAAAAACCTCAGTTTAGGAAAAAGAAATCTCTTCTTCTCTTTTACCTTTTCATTTCGTTTTTGCTTTTGTAGTTGCCCGCATTGGTATCATTGTTTAAAAAAAAAAAAAAGAAGGGTGGAAACAAGGTAATGGAGCACACGTCTGAGATACGGGCTAGACAAGAAATGCCACGAGGCTCAGTGAGAAAAGGCGCTCGTTTTCTCTGAAACTAGCTTTGTTTGTTACCAGCCTTTTCAGGTCGGGGCCCCACGAGAGTCCTCCTGCCGGGTGTCGCTTCCTCTTGGACCTCAAAGCCGAAAGGTTGGCGCTGGGGCTCAAAAGCACACGCTCCACACCCTCTCCCGGCAGGCTGTGCGCCTGGCTGGTTACGGGCCTCATGGCGGGTGGGCGGGGCCGGCGGAGATCTCGCGGGAGCGCTCAGCCCGGAAGCTGCAGGCTCGGGGGAGGGGCTCTGCACGTGGCTGGGCGCAGCCATGTTGAGTTGAGAGTTGCCACTGGGCTTCTGCCCTCAGAGCCCTCGGGTGCCGGTGCAGGAGGTCGTGTTGCCCCAGGAGCTCTGGTCTGAACGCAGGGTGCGAGGCCTCTGCACACAGTCCCCTGTGAGCCAGTGACTCCAGACTAAGCACAAAGGGAGAGAGAAAAAAAAAAAAAGGTTGGACTTTCTTACCCCAATTCTAGTTTGATTTCCCTGGAATTGTAAATGGGCTTTGCTGGTCATACATGCAGAATCGTTGCAGCAAAAATAAAAATGAGTGAGCAGCCTTTGGCACATACCAGCCAAACGGGTCTGTGACAGTTAAACAATCTTGCTTATTTTTTAACTGTTACTACTAACACACACCTGTAGCTGGACTTGTCCCTCACAAAGCTAATTACTCTCTGACTCCATGTAGATTATACTCTGCACCTGGCGTAGTTCTCCCCCTACATTTTCTTGTGGGATTCTGCATCTCGAAAGGAAGAAGCTCACAGCCAATAACTTCCGGGACACCAGACCGGGTTACCTAGCCTCCTGACACCAGCTTTTGGCTGTAAAATTGCAACAACAACAACAAAAAAATGTATATACAAGAACTTCATGAGGACATAAAACCTCTCCCTATTCGCCAGGCAGGGCTACTCTGGTGGTGCCATGGTTAAGAATCTGCCTGCAATGAAAGTGATGTGCTGGTTTGATCCCTGGATCAGGAAGAGCCCCTGGAGGAGGACATGGCAACCCACTCCAGTACTCTTGCCAGGGAAATCCCATGGACAGAGGAGCCTGGTGGCCTGCAGACCATGGGGTCACAAAGAGACTCGACTTAGCAACTAAACTATAAGTTCCCCAAGGGAGGGGGCACAGTTCTTGAGGCAGTAGCCTGCTGTATATTCCCATTGCCCGGCAAAGAGAAAGTCACTCTATTTCTTCCAAACTCTGTCTCTCTATTTTTTTATCTGGCACCAGTGGACTTGGGTGGGGGCAAGATTTTGGCAGCAGTATTTCATTATATTAACTGGTTGGATTGGCTGAAAGGTAGCGTTTTTAAACGTTTTGTAGCTGGAGATGTTCCCGTCTCACTCGATACCTGTGACGCCACACTGGAGGGGCGGGAGCAGACCGTGCCCTCCCGACAGCGAGAGGAGCTGCAGGCACAGGGCAGGAAGGCGCTGTTGTCCTGGACCCGCTTCATCTCTGCCCCTCCCTTCTGGGCGCAGAGCCGAGCCACACACAGGCGAGTTCTCTTCACGAAGCACCATCAGTGTGGCATTTGGCATCAGGGACACTCCTTTTCTGGCCTCGCCCATTTGCTGCACACAGTCCAGCTAAGGCAGGAAAAGCTGAGGACTCTGGAAACTGACCTGAGGGGCTCACAAAATGCCCATCTATGGCTTCCAAACAGAATATCCTTTACCATCAAAAGGAGGGGGTGGGGAACAGTTGATTCTGACTCCAGGCATATTCTAGCAATCATTTGAAAATATTCCTATAGATAATCAGAATACATACTCATGACATAACATGTATGTATCTTGGTCCAGACTTTAAGAGATATGCTATTTTGAATGTTGCTGATTCTATCCCTAGATGGGTAAGATCCCCTGGAGAAGGAAATACAACCCACTCAAGTATTCTTGCCTGGAGAATCTCATGGACAGAGGAGCCTGGTGGGCTACAGTCCATGGGGTTGCAAAAGAATCCGACATGACTGAGCAGGAGATTTTGAATGTTAACATAATACGCCATCACCTAGATATATTTATTATGTGACATCCTGAGATGGTCAAGTCAGAAACCGAGGCACCAACCTCGTGTCTCTGCCCCACCTTTCTAGACCCCATCAAGCTCAGCACCAGATCAAATCCATCTTCTCTGCATTCTCTATCTGCACTCCGGGCTCAGGCCTCCATCACTCCTTGTCTCCATCACTGCTGTCTCCAGCAGCCTCGGACCTGCATTCCCCATTCCATTCCTCAGGTCTGGTTGTCATGCAGGGTTTGCCTGCCAGTGGGGGAGGAGGGGGTGCTGTCCTGTTATGGCTTTACTCTTCCTCTCCCAGATCATAAATCTAAGCACCAGGCTTTGCAGTCTCCCTAGAGGAATGGGCACACTTTCAAAACGTACCAGTCACTTGGTGTGTGCTACTAGTAGCCCTCCTCATGTCCGACTCTTTGTGACCCTGTGGACTGTGGCCCACCAGGCTCCTCTGTCCGTGGGATTTCCCAGGCAAAAATACTAGAATGAGTTGCCTTTTCCTTATCTAGGGGATCTTCCTGACCCAGGGATTGAACTTGCGTCTCCTGCATTGCAGGCAGATTCTTTACTGTTGAGCCATCAGGGAAACCCACTAGAAACCCTGCTACCCATCAAAGTGAATTTTCTAAGATGACCGCCTGGTGTTAGTCCTTTGCTGAAATCCTTTCTTTTCAAAGGCTCTGAGACCATTGCTCTAAGGGTAAAGTGAGTTAAGCCCATACTTCTTTTTAACGTGGATTTCAAAGCTGTGAATCACATTTGCCCAGCGCATCTCCTTGCTTTCGCTCTCTACGATTCGTGCCGCAGTCCTGTGATACCAACTGTAGGAACCCCACCCAGCGTCTGGCTCCAGGCTCAGGGCACAGTTCTTTCCCCCAAACCTGAGCCTTAACAGCGCATCCATCAGTGCACTTACCGGATGGGCACAGTCCACAAGCTGAATTCATCTTGGAGCCCCTATTGTCTGGTAGGGACTTTGGTATCCTGGAAACATTAACAGTTGTCGAATTGCTTTAATAGGACATCAGAAGTTACCCATTCATTCTTAAGCTGATGTTCCCAAAACCTCACAGGTGCTGGGGTGGAGAGGGTTGACAAGAGAGGTAGCAGAATGGATTTTGAATATTCAAGCTCTGACACTTATATTAAAAATCTGTCAGTGAGAGGGAATGAGAAGCATCTTAGTTTCATGTACTCCACTGTGACTTTAAATGATTCCCTCGTCAAGGGAAAGCATGTGTAGAATTACTTAGGATAAGACGATTAAAAAAAAAATGTCAACCATTAGTGAGAAGTTAATTTTGCTTTCAAATCCTTGGTTAACTTTTGAGTTGATTTTGATATGTTCATTTGTAGCTCTCTTTTATAGCAAAGCTTCCAAAGACTTATGAAAGGTGTGGCAATTATAAAAGAAAGAGTTCTATGAAAGAGTATGGTGGGAGGGCGACTTCTCTGGCAGTCCAGTGGTTAAGACATTGCCTTACAATGCAGGTGAGCAGGATTGATCCCTGGTCCAGGAACTAAGACCCCACATGCCTCGTGACTAAAAAGCAAGGTATAAAACAGAAGCAATATTATATTAACACCAAATTCAATAAAGACTTTTAAAATGGTCCACATCAAAAAAAGAATCATTGTTAAAAAAAAAAAAAAAAAACACGGGGGGCCTTGTGTGACACATGTGTGCACAGACACAGAGTAGATAAAGCTTCACAGTGAGGTCCTTTTGGTCGCCTAGATCTTATAAATCTTGACATCAGCATTACCTACGACCACACTGTAGGCATCCATATAATTAGAAACCATGTTCCACTCGTGCTTAAAGTTCCCCCATGGCTCCCCACCAGATCCTGAGCATGGCTTTCTGTGTCATTCATTATCCAGGTCTTTCCCACCTCTCCAATCACACAAAACACTATCCTTTGCTCTGTCATGAGAAGCTCCTTACAATCCCCAAACAGGCCATGGTCTTTCCCACATCCTTCTGTTCCCCAACCAGGCCCTTTCTCTGTGTCTCTGCCTGTCGGAAACACCTTTTGTCTTTCAAAATACCCCTCTGAAATTATCCTTCCTGTAAAATCCCACCATAGTGAACATCTCTTAATTTTGTTTGCCCGACGATGTTATATGTCAGTTATATCTCAATAAAGCTGGAAAAGTTTTTAAATAAAATGTTTTATTTCCCAGATGGAGGTCCCCGTATTTCTCCATCCTACAGAGCCTGGGTCAGAGAGTTCAGTTCAGTTGCTCAGTTGTGTCCGACTCTTTGCGACCCCATGAATTACAGCACGCCAGCCCTCCCCATCCATCACCAACTCCCAGAGTTCACCCAAACTCATGTCCATCGAGTCAGTGATGCCATCCAGCCATCTCATCCTCTGTCGTCCCCTTCTCCTCCTGCCCCCAGTCCCTCCCAGCATCAGAGTCTTTTCCAATGAGTCAACTCTTCGCATGAAGTGGCCAAAGTACTGGAGTTTCATCTGTAGCATCAGTCCTTCCAATGAACACCCAGGACTGATCTCCTTTAGAATGGACTGGTTGTATCTCCTTGCAGTCCAAGGGACTCTCGAGAGTCTTCTCCAATACCACAGTTCAAAAGCATCAATTCTTTGGCGCTCAGCTTTCTTCACAGTCCAACTTTCACATCCATACATGACCATTGGAAAAACCATAGCCTTGACTAGACGGATCTTTGTTGGCAAAGTAATGTCTCTTCTTTTGAATATGCCATCTAGGTCAGAGAGTAGCCCACCCAAATCCTCAGCTAAGTGATCTCAAACAGGGGACTTTTTTCCTTGGCTGTGCTGGGTCTTTGTTGCTGCACTGCAAGCTTCCTCTAGCTACAGCAATCGGAGGCTGCGCTCTGGCTGTGGTGTGCAGGTTTCTTACTGCGGTGGCTTCTCTTGCTGCGGAGCACAGGCTTTGGGGCACATGGGCTTCAGCAGTGGAGGCGTCACACTGGGGACTAACAGTCTAAAGTAACCAAGCGGACCTTCACACAGAGTGGCGTGGCACTGCAGGGCATCAAAGGGGCAGGCTCTCGAGCAAAAGCGTCCAGCTTTGTCACCAGGAATAAGGTGTCCAGGTTGTGCTGAGTCTCAGCTTGCCCATTACCAATGGGGATAATGATACTGGCCTAGCAGAGCTTTTGTTCAGATTATAAACGGCATGCACAAAGCACTTAGCCCAGGGTCTAAAGCATGGTAGTGTCTCCATAAATCCTAGGTTTCATGATTCTGACCTTTAAGGAAGGATTTCTGACAGTGCAATCTGTCTAGGTGGCTAGTAAAGATGTCAGTTCCTAGGCCCCATAACCAACCCACTGAGCCCACTGAACCAAAATTCAGGCCCCCAAATTGCATTTCAGCACACTTCCCAGGATATCCTTAAATCAGAATCACACATCTGAAAGTCCCTGAAATACAGTGGAGACCAAAGAAAATAAAAAGATAGAAGGGACACGAGTCTCGCTGCTGCTGTTGACGATCAGAACAATGATAATAACAAGAACAATATTAACAACAGCCATAACATCAACAAGAGTGAGAGTAATATCAGCTGATGCAAAACACCATTGCCAGGTTGTTCTAAATGCTTTACGTATGTTAATTTTTTAATCCCCAATGTAAGGTCCGGAGTTAGAGTAGGCGAGTTTCAGAAAAAGAATGAGACTGGCACTCTACAGGAACAGATCATCTTTAATGAGGCGAGAAGGGGCAGCAGTCAAATTAGCGAGCTGCTGCACTTATCTAAGAAAAGAGTAAGTATATATAGGCATGTATGCAGAAAGCTACTGTCTTTAAACGGCTGGGGCAAGGAGTTCTGGAGATCAGCCAGAGGCTGGGCCAGCTTGGAGCTGGGCGTAATCAACCTAATGTCTATTTTTTTCTTCGGGTGAGAAAGTTATTTGTTTTGCCTAGAATGGTGGGGAGGGCCTGGAGGGGAGTTTTAACTCCAGGCTACCTTGAGCCATGCAACTTTGCTTCACCCACAACAGCCCCACAAAATACGTCATGTAATCATTCCCACAGGCCAGATGAAGAAATTGAAGCTCAAAGGGATCAAGTAACATAGCCAGGATCACAAAGCAAGTCAATGGTGAAGCCACACGTCAAGCCCAGGCAGGCTGTCTGCAGAGGACAAGCTCTGAGCTGCCGTGCTCGGACGGGAAGACATGTCCCGCACCGTCCAGATGCTGCCGGCAGCCCCCCAAGTCTGTCACTGTGACCACAGGCATCGCCCCCAAGTCTCTGCTTCCCATCTCACGGCACAGGCACAACTGCGCACCCATGTCTGGCCCAGTGTGTCTGCACCCCGCCGCTCCCGTGTGACCCTCCCGACTGCCAAGTGCTGTCTCTGCCCTCACCCACTCATCCTTGAGCCCAGAGTACAGCCTGTCATGGATAAGGAGGCTCTCAATACGTAGGTGCGGAATAATTGATCCCCTGGGTGAGCTCGGAACTCCACCTGCTGTTAGATCTTCAAACTGCAAGGATAAACGTTTGCAACTTAATTTTTCACTCAGGGAATTTCTTTCAAGTCGCTTATATAGATATCGTCTAATCTGTAAACCTAGATCTTCTCTTTCCCCAATAAGATCTTCAGAAGCTCTTCTTAACAATGAAGAATTAATAATGAATTGGACATTGTGTCCAATGTCCCCTTGGACACGGGGTCAGGATCAGTTGGTATTTATTGTATGCCTACTGTGTGCCAGGTGCTAAGCAGGCAGTATGATGAGTGCTTTTCAGAGGGCGCCACGTAGCAGGTGCTTGCTTAGTCAACATTTGACAGGCTCTGAGGGTCACACTGTGCGCGTGTGTGCGCGTGCACGCATGCGCTTAGTCATGTTCGACTCTGCAACCCTATGGACTGAACAGCCCACCGGCTCCTCTGGCCATGGGATTTCCCAGTCAAGGATGCTGTTCAGTTCAGTTCAGTTCAGTCACTCAGTCGTGTCCGACCCTGAGGATACTGTAGTGGTTACCATTTCCAACTCCAGGGGATCTTCCCGACCCAGGGATCGAAACCACATCTCTTGGGTTTCCTACGCTGGCAAGTGGATTCTTTACCACTGTGCCACCTGCAGAGCCCAAGGTTCACATTAGGCCATCCCAGTGACTAGGAGATGAAACTGAGTCTGAGATGATTTGCAAGCCTACAGGACTCAGGGCCTCAGGCTGTCAGTTCAAAGTCCTTCCTCCCAGGTAAGGTAGAGACGGTTTAAAAGGGAACCCTCTTACACTGCTGGTGGGAATGCAAACTAGTACAGCCACTATGGAGAACAGTGTGGAGATTCCTTAAAAAACTGGAAATAGAACTGCCAAATGACCCAGCAATCCCACTGCTGGGCACACACACAGAGGAAACCAAAATTGAAAGAGACACGTGTACCCAAATGTTCATCGCAGCACTGTTTATAATAGGCAGGACCTGGAAGCAACCTAGATGTCCACCAGCAGACGAATGGATAAAGAAAGCTGTGGTACATATACACAATGGAGTATTACTCAGCCATTAAAAAGAATACATTTGAATCAGTTCTAATGAGGAGAATGGAACTGGAGCCTATTATACAGAGTGAAGTAAGTCAGAAAGAAAAACACCAATACAGTATACTAACGCATATATATGGAATTTAGAAAGATGGTAACAATCACCCTGTATGTGAGATAGCAAAAGAGATACAGATGTATAGAACAGTCTTTTGGACTCTGTGGGAGAGGGAGAGGGTGGGATGATTTGGAAGAACAGCATTGAAACATGTATAATATATGTGAAATGAATCGCCAGTCCAGGTTTGATGCATGATACAGGATGCTCGGAGCTGGTGCACTGGGATGACCCAGAGGGATGGGATAGGGAGGGAAGGGGGAGGGGGATTCAGGATGGGGAACACGTGTATACCCTTGGCAGATTCATGTCAGTGTATGGCAAAACCAATACAATATTGTAAAGTAGTTAGCCTCCAATTAGAATAAATAAATTTAAAATTAAAAAAAAAGAAAAAAGTTTAATACAAGGGCCCTACAAGCTTTGGGTAAATCTTCTAACTACAGTGGTTTACATTTTCTTTCAGGCCTATGTAGCATGAAATATTTATTAACAGTACCTTAAATTTTTATAGTACTTACTACCTCTTGACTGGATTTCACATGAATTAATTTTAAAAGGGCAGTCTTTGAAAAAGGTGTCAAATGATTTATTCAAATGTTCTTTCCATATATCCTGTAGTGCCTTAGATTTACAGAAGTTTCAAATATAGGAAAAGCAGATATAAAATTTGACAGATAAAACACCAAAATAACATGTACTATAACATTTTATCATGACACAAATTCCTAGCTGATTCCTAGCAAATTCTGATAATGGATCAAAGAGATAACCCTAAGAATAGGAAAACGGTGGATTCTACCCACCCAAGTGTGGGCTGGACCTAGTGACTCACTTGTAATGAACAGAATACAACAGATGTGAAGAGCTCTTGCTTCTGAGGTTCGATTACAGAAGACTGAATCTGTCTTGCTTGTTCACTCTATGAAGCCATGTTGTGAAAAGCTCCTTGGAGAGGCCCACATGGCAAGCAGCCCAGGGAGGAAAACAGCCATGGAGTTACCGAAGCGTCCAGTCCAGCTACTCCTGAGGAAATATCCACGCCCCCAGACTGAGCCCAAGAGCATGTCCTTTCCAGTCAAGGTGTGAAATGAGGTCAGATTGAGGTGTCCCTGGGCTGGAAGGCTCTGCTAAGCCACACCTAGGTTCTCTATCCACAGAAACTGCTGCTGTTGCTAAGTCGCTTCAGTCATGTCGGACTCTGTGCAACCCCATAGATGGCAGCCCACCAGGCTCCCCCATCCCTGGGATTCTCCAGGCAAGAACACTGGAGTGGGTTGCCATTTCCTTCTCCAATGCATGAAAGGGAAAAGTGAAAGTGAAGTCGCTCAGTCGTGTCTGACCCTCAGCGACCCCATGGACTGCAGCCTACCAGGCTCCTCTGTCCATGGGATTTTCCAGACGAGAGTACTGGAGTGGGGTGCCATTGCCTTCTCCGCCACAGAAACTATGAGAGAATAAACGTGTGTGATTATAGCTACATGATTCATTATTGGGGGAAAGTGTCACACAGCAATAGCTAGCTAATACAGAATGGAAAGGATGCATGCAGTGAATGCCTCTGGGCCCATCCCATCCTGGGCCCACCTCGGACATGATCTGCAGCTGCAGGGAACAGTACCACAGGAGCTCAAGCGACCCTCTAGTGACAGAATCCCATCTGGAGAATACTCAGTATTCCTTCCTCCTGCCCCAGAGTCTGCCTCAATGCCACAGGCGTGCTTGGCAGGAAGAGCAAGGGATTTAATGGGCACAAAGTCACCTACACAGAAGAGAACCCAAGCAGGTAGATAAATTCCCAAACTTCCACACTTCAGAGGGACAGTTCTAGAAGGATTTCTACACACTTCTCAGAGGCTGCTGATGGGCCAATTGAGTTGCCATTACCCAGAGCAATAACCTTGCTAAAAAGTGCTTACGTGGCCCCTGCTTCCTTCTCTGGCTCACTTCCCATACTCTTTGTGTGCGTCCCATGATCACCTCTCAAATAAACCACCTACCTTCAAAGTCTTGTCTTAGGCTCTATTTGGGGGGAAACCCATAATAAGACCATGCTGACTGAGCTATCCACTGCGATAGCTTTTCAGTAGCAGGGGGCAGGGGAAAGGAGCTATGGGTCACGTTTGCGTTTTGTGTGTGTGCTGTCATATCCGACTCTTTGCGACCCATGGACTGTAGCCCGTCAGGTTCTTCTGTCCATGGGATTTTTTCCAGGCAAGATTACTTGAGTGGTTTGCTATTTCCTCATCCAGGGGACCTTCCCAACCCAGGGATAGAACCTGCATCTCCTCTGTCTCCTGCATTGCAGGTGGATTCTTTACCACTGAGCCATAAAGGAAACCATGGGTCATGTTGAGGGGAAGCAAAGGGTTTGGTTTGCTTAGAACAGTTTTCAAACTTTTCTGAAAGATTTGGATCATTTGTTATAATGTAGGTTCCAAGTCCCTTTTCCTAGAGAATCTGATTCCTAGAAAGAAGCCTAGGAATCTGAATTCTTAACTCACACATATCCCAATGGATTTTTTTTAGCAGTCAAATCCAGGGAACAGTGAGCTGGTGAACAATGGGCTTGGTGCCAAGGGAAGAAGGAAAAGAGCAAATCTGGCCAAAACCATGCTTATGAAGAACCTCAGAATCTTCCTTTAAAGACTGTTACTCAGCCATAAAAAGGAGTGCATTTGAGTCAGATGTAGTGAGGTGGATGTACCTGGAGCCTCTTACACAGAGTGAAGTAAGCTAGAAAGAGAAAAACAGATGTCATATATTAACACATATATATGGAATCTAGAAAAATGATATTGATGAAGCTAGTAGAGAATGGACTTGTAAACATAGTGGGGAAAGGTGAGAGTGGGGCAAACTGAGAAGTTAGCCCTGACATGCACACACTCTCATGTCTGAGACAGAGTGGGGAGTTGCTAAGCACCACACAGAGCCCAGCCTGGTGCTCTGTGATGACCTAGAGGGGTGGGACGGGGCGGAGGGAGGCTCAGGACTGAAGGGATACATATATACACGTGTGTGTGTGTGTATAATTATATGTGTGCACATATATGTATAATTATGATATGTGTTGTTGCATGGCAGAAACCAACACAAAATTGTAAAGCGATTTTCCACCAATTAAAAAATTAAATAAAACGTTTTTCAAAACGACTGGAATGTATTCTGAGACTAATGGAGAGCCACTGAAGGTTTTTGAGCAGATAACTATGATGATTGAGTTATTGTGAAATTAGTTGGGAGCAACAAGACTTAAATGGATTTCCCGAGACAAGACTTTAGGTGAGATACACTGTGAGGAAGATGAGGGCAATAAAAAGGTATTGCAGGTATTTAGATGATGTGGAATAGAGATTCAATGCAGATAATTGAACAAAAAAGGAGAAATAGCTTTTTGTGAACTAAGCCTGAAATGTGAATTAAATAGGTTCACTTCACAACATATCCGTCTCTGAACCGCCTGCAGACTGTGTTCGTAGGGCCTCTGTGCACTTTGTTAGGATTCTTGGCATGCAGTATTCATCTCTTTTTGGTAATTAATTACCCTTACATTACTCTCAAAGTTATGGAATTTTCTCAGGGGAAAACTCTACCATGTACTTAAGAAATGAATGATTATTTATGTAATTGGACTGCCTGGAAACATTTACATTTTTCCCTTATGATGATTAAAGCCTAATGCAAATAGTGTTTTTAACATAGGTTCCAAACATATTTTAATTTGTATAATTGGAAGTTTGACACTTACCTGAATGTTAGCTTGGAAGTGAAGCAGATTTTCTAATTAAATCGAAGAAGAAATTCATTACTGACTTAAAAGAAAATGTTATAACAAAAAGAAGGGAAGGAAATATACCAACATAGTCTTTTGGTTTGGGCTGCATTTTGCTTACATATTTGTTTGTCATTCGGGCAAAAGGATTAAGCAGTAACTATCATGATACGGTTACCCACATTCATAAGGCTGAGAAATTTTATTATTACTATTTTAGTAGCAAATACACTTCTCTCTGCTCCTCCCCCTCCCCTCTCCTCTTCCTTGTTATCCCTCCCACCTCTCATGAGCACTGTGAGTGCATGGCGCAAGAATACCCGATTCCGTGGTGGCTCTGACGGTAAAGAGTCTGTCTGCAATGCAGGAGACCTGCGATAGATCCCTGGGTTGGGAAAATCCCCGGAGAAGGAAACGGGCAACCTACCCCAGTATTATTGCCTGGAAAATCCCATGGACGGAGGAGCGTGATGGGCTATAGTCCATAGGGCGGTAGAGTCGGACACAACTGAGCAACTTCACTTTCAAGATGGAAGCTGTCTCTTTGTAACATACATCCCAAGTACAATGTAAGAATGTGGAGTGTGGAGTTAGCCCTGTTATCGTCCCAGCCATGGTATTTGCACGCTAAGTGCCTGTGGGCAATCATAGTTAGCTCAACCTCAGGTTATCTGTAAACCTAAAACGAAGCCACATGAATGAGACTCTTGGAAGAAAGTCTGATGCCTGATAAGAGTCCATATAACAGTGGTGGGTCTTTATTACCCCTCACCGTGCGCACCGAGGAGTCTAGCTGTGACGCAGGCGTGGTAGGTGCGGTGCTGGGCCACGTGGATCCCTCCCCGTACCTCTTAGGGCTGCCTCCTTCATAGACTCCTCTCCACCTTCTTCAGGAATGAAGTCCCCAGTGTCAAGTATTCATTACAAAAACAGCCAAAGAAATGAAAGCGTGTTTATTTACTGTGAATAAGGAAATCTAGGTCTTGCATGAATCCCTAAACTTAATTGGCACTGAAATAGGTCGTGCTTCCTTCTTTCTCAGTTGAATCAGAAGATACTCTTCCCTCACTTAACTGATGTAATGGATGAGTGAGGGGACACTAAAATTAAGCAGCATCTTACTTGTCCTTTCAAAGTGGTCTAATGGAGGGCGGTAGTGAGGAAGGAGAAGGATACTGCTGTTCAGATAGTCTAAATGTAGGGACGACAAAGTGCACAAAAATATTAGTTATATACGTCAGAAGGGTGACCCCTAGAAGGGATGGACTTGGGAAAGAGCTGGGAAGAAGCACTTCCTTTTATCAAAGCTGGATTGTCTCCCATGAGAAAAAAGTCTCAAAAAAGTTGTTCAGCAGCTGAAGGTGCAAGTCGACCCCAAACTCCCTAACTACCCTTCCCGCTCCAACCTCCCACCAGCAACCATAAGCTCATTCTCTAAGTCTGTGAGTCTCTTCCTATTTTGTAAGTTCATCTGTATCATGTCTTTTTAGATTCCACATATAATGGAACTCTGCTCAATGTTATGTGGTAGCCTGGATGGGAGGGGGTCCTGGGGGAGAATGGATACATATGCATGTATGGCTTTGTTGCTCACCGGAAACTATTACAACATTGTTAATCACTTATAACTCAATACAAAATAAAAAGTTAAAATAAATGCAGGGACAAAAGCTCAGAAGAAGGCATCCAAAGCTAAACCAAGATGTTCTTGCCCTAAGCTAAGCTAAGTCACTTCAGTCGTGTCCGGCTCTGTGCGACCCCATGGACAGCAGCCCACCAGGCTCCACCGTCCCTGGGATTCTCAAGGCAAGAACACTGGAGTGGGTTGCCATTTCCTTCTCCAATGCATGAAAGTGAAAAGTGAAAGTGAAGTCGCTCAGTCGTGTCCGACTCCTAGCGACCCCATGGACTGCAGCCCACCAGGCTCCGCCGTCCCTGGGATTCTCCAGGCAAGAGCACTGGAGTGGGGTGCCATTTCCTTCTCCAGTGCATGAAAGTGAAAAGTGAAAGTGAAGTCGCTCAGTCGTGTCCGACTCCTAGCGACCCCATGGACTGCAGCCCACCAGGCTCCGCCATCCCTGGGATTCTCCAGGCGAAAGCACTGGGGGTGCCATCGCCTGGGTCACCCAATTATCAACATATGAAGTCACATACTCTCAGCTTGTCTCTACAAGGTCAACTAGTCAGTCTGTTAATGCCCTATTATTAAACCTTTGGTGGAATGAATGGATAAAGAAAGCAGAAGTATTTCAAAAGGAAGAAAGAAGCCAGAGAATTAAGAGAGAAACAGAGATATGACAACACTCAGGGAAAAGATCAGAACGGTTAGTTTTGGGTACAGCATGCCGGATGTAGTTAAAAAGAAAAGGCATTAAGCCAGGGGATTCAGGCAAGCATACGCCTGGCAACACAGCCAAAGAAACTGGTAAGAGAGGCTGCATGGTGTTGCTTACAGCCAGTGGAGAAGACACCTAACGCGGAAAGCACCCACACCACTCCCGGTGGCCTCAGCAACCAGAACTCCCCTTCACACAAATAACACAGAGGTTAGAAAAGATGTATGTAAGTAAAAGCCATCCTTCACAGGAACAATCAGCACCCTGTGGGAAACGGTCCAGAGAGGAACTTGGGAGATATGTGTGCAGAAGACAGAGAATGAAACCTTGGGAGCATAGACTTGGGTCGGCAATGCAAGTGATTGAATTAACCCCCCAAACCTAAGAATTTTTGTGTTGTGAATGCGTGTCGACTGGCTTCTAAAAATCCTTATAAAGTATTGGCAAATCACTGGCCACTGCTTTGTGGGAAAAACTCTGAGGTCTCGGGAATACCAGGGCTTATTTATCTAGGGGAAAAAATGGACGGAATAGCTATGAATACCCTCCCTGGCTTATTCTCCAACCAGGAACCGGGGTAGACGGCCAGAGGCATTCATAAGAACAGCGCAGAGAGACAGGATACAGGTTTGTTGTCTCTTCCCTAAAGCTAATCTGTCTGTCAAGTAATGCATAGTTTTCTCAGAAGGTGAGGCAACAGGGAGCGTAGACTTGAACATGGACTAGACCTGAAGAGTGAACAACACTGAGAGGAAGCACACTTAATGGCCGCCCTTGTGCACTCACAAAGGGAGGTGTGGAAAAGTCAGAGTGAAAACACACCAGTGCTTTCAGCCATGATGATAGTTATCAGACTGAATCCGGTGGTGAGGGAAAGGGTAATCTGCCACTGTCACCTAGAAACACAACCCAGAGACATCTGTGCTGCTGCTGTTTGCTGGCTTTGCAGGTCACTCCTTGCCCAGCTCTGTGCTGAACTCCTGTGCAATCTCATTTAGTCCTCGCTACAACATAGAGACTGTTAATCCCAGTTTTGCAGCTGAAGAAAAGTTGAGCTCAGGATGTTTTTACACCTTGGCTTCCCTGGTAGCTCAGATGGTAAAGAATCCGCCTGCACCTGGGTTCTATCCCTGGGCTGGGAAGATTCCCCTGAAGGAGGGCATGACAGCCCACTCCAGTATTCTTGTCTGAAGAATCCCTCTGGACAGAGGAGCCTGCCGGGCTACAATCCACGGGGTTACAAAGAGTCAGACACGACTGAGTGACTAAGCACAACACAATCATAAAGGGATTGTCATGGCAGCACTGTGGGAAAGTCACACCAATCTCAGTCCAAAGCTCATTCTCTTAGCTTCTCCCCTGCTCTTTGCTGCTGTTCAGTTGCCAAGGCGTGCCTGACTCTTTGTGACCCCATGGACCGTAACACGCCAGGCTCCTCCATCCTCCACTATCTCCCAGAGTTTGCTCAAATTCACAACCACTGAGTGGGTGATGCTATCTAACCATCTCATCCTGTGCCGCCCCCTTCTCCTTTTGCCTCCAATCTTTCCCAAAATTAACATCTTCACATAAGGTGTCCAGAGTATTGGAACGTCAGCTTTAGCATCAGTCCTTCCAATGAATATTCAGGGTTGATCAAACCAGTCAATCTTAAAGGAAATCAACCCTGAATATTCATTGGAAGGCCTGATGCTAAAGCTGATGCTCCAATACAGCTTTGTGTTACTCCTTTCCTGATTTTGAGCCAGTCCATTGTTTCAAGTAAGGTTCTGTGACTTCTTGACCTGCATACAGGTTTCTCTCCTGCTATACCCCCTCCCGATTTAATCTTGCTAAATAAAAGCCTTAATGCAGTCTATAGTGAAAGTCTGAGATGCCCGTATCAGATTAATCTACCGTGAGTGATCCTGAAAGATTTAGGGGTATAATACTACAACATTCATGCTTCCCTGGTGGCTCAGTGGTAAAGGATCCACCTGCCAATGCAGGTTCGATCCCTGGGTTGCGACAACTCCCTGGAGAAGGAAATGGTAACCACTCCAGTATTCTTGCTGGGGAAACTTCACGGACAGAGGAGCCTAGCAGTCTACAGTCCATGAGGTCCCAAAAAGTTGGACACAATTTAGCAACTAAAGCAACAGCGACAGCACTCTAACATTCACACTCTACGAAACTACTTAGCTGGTGACACACGCACTGGTTAGAGCGGCTTTGGAAAGAAAATCAACGGAGAAGGAAGAAGCAGAGACACCAGATCATTTATCTGGGGGAGTGTGTTGATCTCTATGAGAACGTGAAAGAATCCCCTATGCTCACTACTATCACTTCCACAAAGTTTTCTCCTTTTGGAGACTTTCTGAAAACATAGATCTGTATTTTATTTTACAAGGAAGAAGAATAGTAGAGTCTTTGGTATAGAGATTAAAAAGAGGGCCTGCTGAAGGAACAGATACAGAAGTGCAGCGTCCACGAGGGAAGAGCAAAAGGAGGTTATTTTAAATTAGATTTTCTTTGAACGTAGAGCCCACCACCAAGAGAAACCACAGTCTGCTTCCAAGGTATAGTAATCGAAAGAAATCAAAGTTGTTTTCTTTTTCCCTTTTAAAAGCACACTTTGTTGACTTCTAGACAGCTTTATGAGATATGTGCCAAATGCAAAGTAGACACTGAACTGTGATAATTAATACAAGGGTCTAGGTTTCTCTCATAACAATGTGAACCATGGGGACTGCTTATTTTATTAGCTAAAAAAATATAAAGCACAATACTCACACAGGCTTTGATGTCATTAGGAAATAATGAGAAAGAGGAATAACAGTTTTATTGAAATAGAAACACCATATGTGTTACAGCAAAAAATGGCAATGTCAACTCATCTATTTACCTACATTCTTTACCCAAATTCTCATTCCAATGACCAGAATCATATAAAAATAGAAAGCACTCTGTTTCAGAACACTAGCCATAGGGTATCAGCCAACTATTTGCAAGATGCTCTGCCATTGTAAATTAGAGTGAATGTGTGGTTATAGAAGAAAGATACGGACCATGAGTGGCCGCAACACATGAAAGAACTGAGGGAAGTCAGGCGGTGGGAACCAGGGAAAGCAAAGCCATGTTGTTTGGGGGTGGAGGGGGTATGTTTTAACTTTCTTGATGCAAAAGTCAAGAGTCCAGACCATGTTTTATATGGGCGGTATGGGCTTCCCTGGTGGATCAGATGGTAAAGAATCTGCCGGCAAGGCAGGAGACCCAGGTTTGATCCTGGGATGGGGAAAGATCCTTTGAAGAAGGGAATGGCAACCCATTCCAGTATTCTTGCTGGAGAATTCCATGCACAGAGGAGCCTGGTGGGCTACAATCCATGGGATTGCAGTCAGACAGGACTGAGTAACTGACATGTACTTGGTTATGATACTTATATATATAGGAAAGAACAGGAAATATCTGAATAGAGAAACCCATAAATATACACAATAAGAGCACAGACAAAAATGCTAAAGTAAGTCCAAATAACTTATAAATAATAAATACGAAAAGAAACAGCCTTATCAAAAGACAAAAGATCTGAGATTGTAACAACAAAAAAAAATTTAACCAAATGCTGATTACAGGAAATCAAATCTAAATCAAATCCCTTATGATTATACAGTGGAAGTGAGAAATAGATTTAAGGGCCTAGATCTGATAGATAGAGTGCCTGATGAACTATGGAATGAGGTTCGTGATATTGTATAGGAGACAGGGATCAAGACCATCCCCATGGAAAAGAAATGCAAAAAAGCAAAATGGCTGTCTGGGGAGGCCTTACAAATAGCTGTGAAAAGAAGAGAAGCGAAAAGCAAAGGAGAAAAGGAAAGATATAAGCAATCTGAATGCAGAGTTCCAAAGAATAGCAAGAAGAGATAAAAAAGCCTTCTTCAGTGATCAATGCAAAGAAATAGAGGAAAACAACAGAATGGGAAAGACTAGAGATCTCTTCAAGAAAATTAGAGATACCAAGGGAACATTTCATGCAAAGATGGGCTCGATAAAGAACAGAAATGGTATGGACCTAACAGAAGCAGAAGATATTAAGAAGAGATGGCAAGAATACACAGAAGAACTGTACAAAAAAGATCTTCATGACCCAGATAATCAAGATGGTGTGATCACTGACCTAGAGCCAGACACCCTGGAATGTGAAGTCAAGTGGACCTTAGAAAGCATCACTACGAACAAAGCTAGTGGAGGTGATGGAATTCCAGTTGAGCTATTCCAAATCCTGAAAGATGATGCTGTGAAAGTGCTGCATTCAATATGCCAGCAAATTTGGAAAATTCAGCAGTGGCCACAGGACTGGAAAAGGTCAGTTTTCATTCCAATCCCAAAGAAAGGCAGTGCCAAAGAATGCTCAAACTACCACACAATTGCACTCATCTCACACGCTAGTAAAGTCATGCTCAAAATTCTCCAAGCCAGGCTTCAGCAATACGGGAACCGTAAACTTCCTGATGTTCAAGCTGGTTTTAGAAAAGGCAGAGGAACCAGAGATCAAATTGCCAACATCCGCTGGATCATGGAAAAAGCAAGAGAGTTCCAGAAAAACATCTATTTCTGCTTTCTTGACTATGCCAAAGCCTTTGACTGTGTGGATCACAAGAAACTGTGGAAAATTCTGAAAGAGATGGGAATACCAGACCACCTGACCTGTCTCTTGAGAAACCTGTATGCAGGTCAGGAAGCAACAGTTAGAACTGGACATGGAACAACAGACTGGTTCCAAATAGGAAAAGGAGTACGTCAAGGCTGTATATTGTCACCCTGCTTATTTAACGTATATGCAGAGCACATCATGAGAAACGCTGGACTGGAAGAAACACAAGCTGGAATCAAGATTTCCGGGAGAAATATCAATAACCTCATATATGCAGATGACACCACCCTTATGGCAGAAAGTGAAGAGGAACTAAAAAGCCTCTTGATGAAAGTGAAAGAGGACAGTGAAAAAGTGGCTTAAAGCTCAACATTCAGAAAACGAAGATCATGGCATCTGGTCCCATCACTTCATGGGAAATAGATGGGGAAACAGTGGAAACAGTGTCAGACTTTATTTTTCTGGGCTCCAAAATCACTGCAGATGGTGACTGCAGCCATGAAATTAAAAGACACTTACTCCTTGGAAGGAAAGTTATGACCAACCTAGACAGCATATTAAGAAGCAGAGACGTTACTTTGCCAACAAAGGTCTGTCTAGTCAAGGCTACGGTTTTTCCTGTGGTCATGTATGGATGTGAGAGTTGGACTGTGAAGAAGGCTGAGCACCGAAGAATTGATGCTTTTGAACTGTGATGTTGGAGAAGACTCTTGAGCATCCTTTGGACTGCAAGGAGATCCAACCAGTCCATTCTGAAGGAGATCAGCCCTGGGATTTCTTTGGAAGGAATGATGCTAAAGCTGAAACTCCAGTACTTTGGCCACCTCATGCGAAGAGCTGACTCATTGGAAAAGACTCTGATGCTGGGAGGGATTGGGGGCAGGAGGAGAAGGGGACGACAGAGGATGAGATGGCTGGATGGCATCTCTGATTCAATGGACGTGAGTCTCAGTGAACTCCGGGAGTTGGTGATGGACAGGGAGGCCTGGCGTGCTGTGATTCATGGGGTGGCAAAGAGTCAGACACGACTGAGCGACTGAACTGAACTGAACTGATTACAGGAAACACAACTAAAATAATGGTAGGGGAGGAAAAGAAAAAGACAGGCATTTATGAAGCATTTAATGCCCAGCAGTCACTGTTCTAAGTACAGATTTTTATCTTATTTTATATTAGTAACTACTACACAAGATAACACTACTTTATGGCTGTGTTGCAAAAGAGAAAATAGAATCACAAAGAAGTTAAATAACTTTCCCAAAGCCACATAGTTTACTCAGTGGTAGAGCCATGAAATTTCTGCCTTAGAGGCAAAAAAAAAAAAAGCTAAAACATAGTTGGCAGATTCAAACAAAAGAAAGACATGCAACATTAATGTAAACAGTACCATTTTTCCATTTGCTTGACACTGAAATGTTTGAACAGGAAACTACACACATTCACATATAACAAAAACTTTCTTAAAAAAAAGAAAACTAAAGAAGACAGTTATTAAAAAAAAACGAGTGAATTAACAATCCTTATTAAAATACATGGAATAAAAAGTGCTCAATCAGATACTTAATAGGATCTACAGAACTTTTTTCCTGTTTTTTTTTTTTTTTTTTTACTTAATGTATAGTTGATCCACAATGTCGTGCTGGTTTTGGGTACACAGCCTAATGGTTCAGGTTTCTCTCCCTCTCTCTCTCTCTATATATATATTTATTTATTTATTTATTTATTTATTTATCGTATTCATATATATGTATATATTCTTTTTCAGATTCTTTTCAATTAAAAATTATTATCAACCCAGAATTTTAAGTTGGTGAAAGGTTACACATGTATGAGTTTTTACATAAGGAATCTTCCTAGAAAGAGCCAGGACCAGCCATGCATGATTTTCCCATAACTAAATGAAATAATACATGAAGAAATGAACACCTGTTCGTTTTCAACAGTCTGAGTTGATAAAAAATTATTTCCTAAATTTTTAATTATGAAAACACACACACATACACACAGTTAAATCCCAGTGGCAGAAACTAAAGGCAGAAATTTCCTGACCATAATGTAACAGATACTTTCAATTAGAAATAGATCACAAAACAAACCACTTAATTTAAGCATGTGTGATATGACATAAGTGGGGCTTCCCTGGTAGCTCAGTCATTTAAGAATCTGCCTACAGTGCAAGAGACGCAGGTTCCATCCCTGGGTTGGGATGATCTCCTGGAGAAGGGAATGGCCACCCGCTCCAGGATTCTTGCCTGGGAAATCCCATGGACAGAGGAATCTGGTGGGCTCCAGTCCATAGGGTCGCAAAGAGTCAGACACGACTGAAGCAACTTAGCACATCTGCACACAAACGCAATGTGAAAAAGATGTGCGGGTTTGTGGGTCTTAAGAACATATGGATGAGTTTTTCATCAGTGTTGTTATGAGCAGGCACTTCATGTGTTTGCAGTACAAAGTTGGTAAATGTGTTAAACATACCAATTTTTGTAATCCTTTGAGTATATGTCATATTTTTTCTAATATTCTATATAGTATTTCTCTATAAAGTCTTCAAATTATTTTCATAAGAAAAAGACAGCTTTGTCATATAATTAAAGCTATGCTTCCTCCCACATTGAAAAAAATCTCACCACATGTTAACTTTTCAAGAAATTTAAAAATTGTAAGTAAAAGGTGAGTCTTTTAACAAGGAATTACTGAAATAAAATTATTTCCCCATGATTGCCTTTAAGAGACTGATTTCTATATTCTACTGTATTCCTTTAAGAAAAAAAAAAACTGTCTCTTTTGCCTAATTTAAAAGTTAATTACTGTGCTGTCATTGTGCAATTGACTTTTTTAAAGGAATCTATCTCTTATCATCTTTAAATTTCAAATAACATGATGACAAGTAAAGGCATCATTACATTCTTCCAGTGTCAGAGTCCCAGATGAATAATCAATAATACCTTAGTATGCATATGTATAAAAAATTATAATGATTAGATGAAGCTTTTGGACGTATTTTTCAAAGATGCACCTACGCATAAAATTTTATTTTGTTTAATTGTAATTACATGTTACATTCTTTTAAACATAATTATCAAGGTTTAGTCTTCAGTTCCATAAATTACTACAGGAATGAAACAACAACAATTCACAGAACCGTTAAAGGAGTACACAAGAAGGCACACATAATCCAAAGAAAGAGCCTCTTGCAGGTTTTGTAAAGATGGTCAGGGTTACGGTGCTTGATGAATAATGACCACGGTTTCCAAGGATACAGTCAGGGATGAGGACGACCCACGGGATGGCGTGTAGGTCGCTGGGTGGGGGAGGCCGTGGGGTACGTATTCTGTCTGCAACTAAGACAGCACTTCCACTAGAATCACGTGATTTGATAAAACATAAAATAAGAGAAAATTTTAAATGACGAATATGACTAAGAATATTTTCAGCAACCTTGAATAGCTGACTCATGTGGTTTTATTCTATTGATTAGGCAACAGGGAGCCATGATGATTGTTTTAACAGAAGAGGAACGGTGTATATATAACTTCACTTGAGGGGTATTTGATATTCTGCTAATAAAAGGTCAAGGAAAGAAAGCCTAAACTCAAGGCAGTTGATGTGCATTAACATCACCTGCAAGCTTGTCAAAATACAGGCTATTGGGACCCGTTCTTCCTAGAGCATCGGATTCAGTAGGTCCTGCGCTTCTGTAAGTTGGAATGTGGTGCTGATGTTGCCAGACTGAGGACCAGCCCTGGGGGCCACTGGTGGAATAGTTTGGTGAGAGCGAGGGCTTCCCAGGTGCTCAGTGGTAAAGAACACACCCACCCATGCAGGAAACACAAGTTCAGTCCCTGGGTCGGGAAACCCCGGGACGAGGACATGACAACCCACTGCTGTATTCCTGCCTGGGAAATGCCAGGGACAGAGGAGCCTGGCGGTACAGTCCATAGGGTCGCAAAGGAGTCGGGAACGACTTAGAGACTAAACGGCCACCACCGAAGATATCTGAACTACTGTGGTTCATTAGGATCATACGGAACTAGACATGACAGGAAGTCTAACTGCAGCCAAAGAGTGGGGGTTTACTTTTCTCCCCTACAAATTCTAAAGGAATATCTCCATGGATCATGCAGTTGCTCAAGAATGTCACTAAAAATCAGGACCCCTTTGTCATTTCTGATCTGTATGCCGTGTGATGTTAATCCTTGTGGTTTCACCATGGCTAATGTACCTCCAGGCATCGTGTCCCTGTTCAAGGCAAACCCTCCTAGAGAGGCTTTTTAAATTTTTTGTTAAAAGGACTGCCTCATCCAGGGATTTATACTGACTTCTCAATAGCCAAGTGTGTGTCATAAGAGTTTATCTCTCCAGCTCTAAAGGTAGTTGGATAGAAAGCAAAGCAGACTACTGGCTGGCACATTTGTCTTCCTGAACAAAGTCAGGATTCTTCTGACAAAGCAGTGGTCGCGGGCATGAGGTGGGTGACTAACAGTGTTTGCTACACAGAGGAGGAGAACGTGACTGTGGACATGAAAGGCCAGAGAAGATATAGATCTTGAAAACTGATTTCTAAGTTTTTCACATCTTTCTAACCTCAGTTTAAATGTAGCTCCTCTGGAAATCCTTTCTTGACCCACAACTCTCAAGTTAAATCAAAGGCTTCTATTATTTAGCCTTGGCAACTGGAATAATTAGTCACCAGGTAGTTGACTGGAGAAGAACATTCAGAACATCGAGGACTGATGGAGCTCTCACCCCTAGACAGGAGGATGAGACCAGATGCCTTTCGGCCTTAATAGAACTGCTTTTCAAGAAAACTGGTGACCTTCCTGGGGGAGGGTCTTTGAGAGTGCTGGAGCCTGGGAGAGGGACGGTGTGTGGGTCCTGGTGCTGGGTGTGGAGGGGAAATGCATAAAGGGAGCTCTGCCCACACAGAAAGCTACTCATTTATTTCAGGAGAAATACTGCCTCCTTCTAAAAAAGAACAGGCTATATTAAAAGGGAGAAAGGAGAACATTTTTTAAAAGGAGAGTTTGGAAATGGAAAATATGATGCAGAAATAAAAGATCCTCTGGAGAGACTAAGAAATAAAAAGGGCAGAGTTCAGAGTCACATTAATGTACTTGAAAAAGCTCAAGTTGAACAAGTTTTATACATGAGAGAATGAAGGGGGAAAAAGGAAGATCGAAATGAAACAGAAAAGTTTAAGACATGAATAAAAAGATGCAACACATTCAGAATTCAGCTAATAGGAGTTAGAAAAAGTAGAGAACAGAAATAACGAGGAAGAGAAAATAATCAAAAAATGATGGACTAGGATGTCCCTGGCTGGAGAAAATCATAAGTCCTTAGACTGAAAGGGCATTTTTAACATACTGAGTAGGAAGAAATATGATACATTCAGCATGAGGGTGATGAAAAAACTTTCAAAATATTTCAGGAAAAGGAAAGCAAAAGAAAACATACACACACAAAAAGACACCCTACCTACAAGGAACAAATAAATATCCAAGAATCAAAATTCACTCAGAAATAGACACGGGCAGACAACAGAGCTCAATGACCACGGAGTTCAGAGCTTTGGCGTTCTGAAAAACTTCAAGTGGAAAAGATGGTGAACTCAGAATTTTGTAATCATTCACACTGAAAATAGAATTTTATAAATAAAGTATCAGTACGGAGTGAGAGCAAAGGAAAGATGATATTACACAGGTTAAGAATTCAAAATGGGTCCCTTCAATGCACCCTATATGTAATTTTTCCAGGTTTGTTGAGATGTAATCAATGTGTAACACTGTATGAGTCCAAGGTGTCCAACATAATGATTTGATATGTGTATATATTGCAAAATGATCTCCATAATAAGTCAACATCCATCACCTCATATAGTTACAAAAGTTTCTCTTGTGCTAAGAACTTTTAAGATCTAATCTCTTGTTCAGTCGCCAAGCTGTGTCTGACTGTTTGCCACCCCACGGACTGCAGCATGCGAGGCCTCCCTGTCCCTCACCACCTCCCAGAGTTTGCCCAAGTTCATGTCCATTGAATCAGCGATGCCATCCAACCATCTGATCCTCTTTGCAACTTTTAAATACACAACAGAGTATTGTTACCTCTGTCACCATGCTGTTCAAGACACCCTCAGAGTGAAGGCAGTTTGTATAACACTTTTTACGCTGTATCACAGGTAGATTTTTAGATATCTCTTCCATACCTCTTTCTTCATGAACTATTTCCATCTCCTTGAGACAAGAGCAATATTTAATTCATCTTTGTGTATATGCATCTTGCATGTATATATGCTCAGTCCCTCAGTCATGTCTGACTCTGCAACCCCATGGACTGTAGCCCACCAGGCTCCTCTGTCCATGGGATTCTCCAGGCAAGAACACCGCAGTGAGTTGCCATTTCCTCCTCCAGGGGATCTTCCCGACTCAGGGATTGAACCTGCGTCTCCTGTATCTCCTGCATTGACAGGTGGATTCTTCACCACTGAGTCGTGCATCTTACAGAGCCTGATAAACAACTGTTTAGTGTTGTTTAGTAAAGAAAACACGGGGAAAGGGAGACAAAGGAGAGGAAGCTATTTCTATTTCAGGGATCAGTCCCATCGCAGGCACCGTGGACTCGCATCATGGAAACTAACAATACACTTCTGCAGGTCGGGTTTGTGAGAAAATTCCAAAACTTTCTGTTCCAGCCCACTCTCTGCTGGGAGCAAACACAGGGCTGGAATGCCATCTGTATATGACGAAAAGCCAGGCTGCAGAAAGGGTGAGAGGGAGGGACACGGGTGCATAAGAGGGAGGAGCCCGCTCACGGGTGGGAGAGGCAGCCCTCGGCTGTTGTCAGAGGGGCGTCCCACCTTAGGAGCCCCATCGAGGAGCAGGTCCGGCTTGCATCGCGGTGGAAGGAGCCGTCATCCCACTGAGAGTCTGAGGCGGCACGGAGCCCACCAGCAAGGCGGCTGAAGGACAGTGTGGCCCAAGTACGGACTCTCAGCAACCTGGTGCTGAGCCTCTGTGGCTGCAGTCCATCTGAACCGCCCACGGGAGGGCAGGACACGGCGCGCCTGTCTCAGCGTTCCTGTGCTAAACCCGCCAGCGAGGCTTCCCTGGAGGCCAGTGGATGAGCATCCTGCTGTCAACGCAGGAGACACGAGCTCGATCCCGGTCCCGGGAAGATTCCGAGGAGCAACTCAGCCCTGTGGGCCACACCCACTGACGCCCGCTTGGCCCAGGGCCCCTGCTCCCCACCCAGAGAAGCCGCCTCAGTAAGAAGCCTCACTGCAAGTGGAGAAAGCACGCAACAAAACCCAGCGCAACCCAAAATAAATGAATACATAAAACTATAAAAAGATAATAAAAATAAATTCAGTTCAGTTCAGTCACTCGGTCGTGTCTGACTCTGCGACCCCATGGACTGCAGCATGCCAGGCCTCCCTGTCCATCACCAACTCCCAGGGTTTACTCAAATTCATGTCCATCCAGTCAGTGATGCCATCCAACCATCTCATCCTCTGTCCTCCCCTTCTCCTCTTGCTTTCACTCTTTCCCAGCATCAGGGTCTTTTCCAATGAGTCAGCTCTTCGCATCAGGTGGCCAAAGTATTGGAGTTTCAGCTTCAGCATCAGTCCTTCAATGAATTAAACTAACAAATTTAACTTAAATAATTTAACTTAACTAGTCAATTTAATTTAATTAAACTAACACAAATAAATTAAGCTAACTTAAAAAAAAAGTCTCAGAGGCTCCCCACGGGTCTGAAGATCTAGGATTGTCCACGTTGCACGGCAGTCCCTGGGAGTCCCCAGGCCCACGGATTCACGGACTCCGGTGGGGAAACCAGTCTCCTCTGCTCCTCAGCACAGCAGCTCCTCCCCGCCTGCGGACGCTGCTCAGGGTGTCTCCACTTGCACACCCGGCCCTGCCCTCTGCCCTGGACTTCCACCCCGTTCGGTCGTCCTTCTGTCTCCGTTCAAACCCTTCTTTCTCCCGGAGGTCTTCCCTGCAGCCCCAGGCCAGGTCTCCCTGGAGAGCACTCTCCGGAGCACACTTCCCCTCCCCAGGCCTTTGCTGGAGTAATCAGAGCTCTCTCTCCATCAGTTTAGCGCCTCCCATCCCCTCTGGGTTCTAGGCCTTCGGGGCTGAGGGCGAGTCTGTCTTTGTACCGAGCTCCGGGCAGCCCAGGGTCCAGGATGTGCATTCTCAGTGGAGCTACATCACCCTCAAAGGGGCGAAAGGGAGTTCCTTGGGGAAATGAAAACAATCTCACTCCTGTTCGGTGTAAATCAGACATCTACATACAGAACAAAAAAGTATATTCCATGTATTTTGTGCTATTAAAATTTTACAGGGTGAGGAAGGCAATTAGGAGAAAATGTCTAAAAAATTTCCTGGAGTGGATGATAATGAAGACAAAACAAGACAGGATAAAACACTGATCCCCAGTCCTCAGGCCCTGAATCGTCACTGCTGCGCTGTGCTCAGTCGTCTTTGGCTCCTTGAGACCCTGTGGACTCTTTGAGACCCAGGCTCCTCTGTCCATGGGATTTCCATGGGATTTCCCAGGCAAGAAGATCTTGCTGATCCAGGGATCAAACCCGCATCTCTTGCATTTCCTGCATTTGCAGGCAGATTCTTTACCACTAACACCACCTGGGGAGCCCTCTGTTGCAAATGCGTTGCCATATTTGTCTTAAATCCGTATAAATTTAGATGGTGCTTTTAAGAAACAAACGCCATAAACAGCAAAGAGGAAGGGCATTCCCAAGTGTATGGAGACCGCCGCACAGCTCAGGTCTGCTTCAGTCAGTGCACAGGCTGACATTTAAGGTAACTCTTCAGCTTGGAGGCTGAGCTTACCGGATGCCCACAATGCTCCATTCTCCTCTCACAAGACTTCTACACTGCACACTATTAATAAATACGATTGTAACAGGCACCATGACAGCAAGTGCGCCATCACAGAGGACACACCGGGGAGAATGATCTACTAACATGAAGATTTCCATCTAGTGAGCAGGGACCCTTGCCACCTGAGATAAAGCATATTTAGACAGAGTAGCGTACAAGGGGGCTCAGTGTTAAAAAATCCACTTGCCAATACAGGAGACGTAGGCTCAGTCCCTGGATGGGGAAGTTCCCCTGGAGGAGGAAACAGCAACCTACTCCAGTATTCTTGCCTGGAAAGTTCCATGGACAGAGGAGCCAGGTGGGCTACAGTCCACGGGGTCACCAAGAGTCGGACACAAGTGAGCACATGTGCACACACAAGCACATATTAAACACTCATTATTATCTGTCATTCTTTTTCTAACACCAGCGGAAGTAACATCTCTAGTGGTATTATTATTCATCTCCTCCTTGTGATATCAGCATACCAAGCCCAGCGTTAAAGTAAGCACTTCATTAATACCTGACAAATAACATACAGTTCTAGCCAAGGAATGCCTTTCCCCTCCATTATGATCCTTTCGCAGTTTCTGGAACCAGTATCAGGTAAAAACGAAACATGCAGGCCCTTTATTTAACAATTTGTAAAGCCATGTGCCACACCTGGGATAAAGTTTTAGCTTGTTTTCACTTGGTCTCACTCCATACTAGATATGTTTATGATTCTAAAAATTAACACAGAACTTATTACCATATTATTTCATTTTTATCCAATGAGCCTATTTCGTCCCAGATCACAGCCCTTCCTATTTTGATGCCGCGACTGACAGAGTCCACACGTGACCTGGAATAATCATTGCCACTTACTCTGCGGCTGTCGTCATGCCCGCCACCAAGTATTAATGAGAAGAGACGCAGGCCTGTGGCTGCCGCAGCGAGCACTGGAGACGGGAATCAACCTTGGAGCCAGCGCTGGGAGAGAGGACCCCGCCCGGCAGTGCCATGCGGACTACACAGGAAACTCAGTCCTAGACATGACGAACGAGCCTCGGATGAAACACGCCTGTGAGATTTTAGCAGCTCAACACTGAGCACCCAGCTCTGAAAGGCGATGATTATCCATCAATGTTGAACACAATCTGGAGCCCTAGAAACAGACTGTCGTTTGAGGATTAGCGTCGGCATAAGAAACTCATGGGTCGGATGTCTGTGCGCGCACACAGCGTGCGTATACAGCGTGCGTATATACGTGCTCTTCTTAACAGACGCGCGTGGCGCTCCGACCGGAAGGCCAGGCCGGAGAGCCGTGCGCGCCGGCCGGGCCCTCCCTGCTGCTGCCAGGGGAGTCTGCATTCCTACCCGGTTGCTGTTGTTCACTCTCTAAATCGTGTCTGACTGTTTTGCAATTCCATGCTTGCCAGGCTCCTCTGTCCATGGGATTTCCAAGGGAAGAATACTAGAGTGGGTAGCCATTCCCTTCTCCAGGGGATCTTCCTGACCCAGGGATCGAACCTGCGTCTCCTGAATTGGCAGGCGGGTTCTTTACTGCTGAGCCACTGGGGACGCTTATGTGTATCACAGTGGGAAAACTGAGTTAAACACCGGATAGCCATTCCTTGAGCCTTCACTGTGAGCCAAATGATCTATCAACCGATCACATTTAATCCTTCCAAAGTCCCTGCTTTGTTCTTTAGTGTCTGAGTCACGTCAGACTCTGCACCCCACGGACGGTAGCCCACCAGGCTCCTCGATCCCTGGGATTCTCCAGGCAAGAGTACTGGAGTGGGTTGCCATTTCCTCCTGCAGGGGATCTTCCCAACCCAGGGACTGAAACCACTCTCCTGTTTGGTGGGTGTGGAAACATGATGGACTATGGCCTCAGACCCCAGACTTGGACCTGAATTTGTCTGTTTCAAAACTTAGGGTTTTAACTCTATGACATAAATCACAGCAAGATCCTCTACAACCCACCTCATAGAGTAATGGAAATAAAAACAAAAATAAACTTGGGACCTAATTAAACTTAAAAGATTTTACAAAGGAAAGGAAACTATAAACAAGGTGAAGATAACCCTCAGAATGGGAGAAAATAACAGCAAATGAAACAAATGACAAAGGATTAATTTCCAAAACGTACAAGCAGCTCATACAAGTCAATACTAGAAAAACAAACAACCCAATCAAAAGGTGGGGAAAAGACCTAAATAGACACTTCTCCAAAGCAGACATATGGATGGCTAACAAACAAATGAAGAGATGCTCAACATTGCTCATTATTAGAGAAATGAAAATCAGAACTAAGACGAGATATCACCTCACACCAGTCAGAATGACCATCATCAAAAAGTCTATAAAACTAAATGCCGGCGAGGGTGTGGAGAAAGGGAACCCTCCTGCACTGTTGGTGGGAATGCAAATTGATACAGCTACTATGGAAGACGGTATGAAGACCATCCCCAAGAAAAAGAAATGCAAAAAAGCAAAATGGCTGTCTGAGGAGGCCTTACAAATAGCTGTGAAAAGAAGAGAAGTGAAAAGTAAAGGAAAAAAAGGAAAGATATACCCATCAATGCAGAGTTCCAAAGAATAACAAGGAGATATAAGAAAGCCTTCCTCAGTGATCAGTGCAAAGAAATTGAGAAAAACAATAGAATGGGAAAGAGTAGAGATCTCTTCAATAAAATTAAAGATACCAAGGGAACATTTCATGCAAAGATGGGCTCAATAAAGCACAGAAATGGTATGGACCTAACAGAAGCAGAAGATATTAAGAAGAGATGGCAAAAATACACAGAAGAACTGTACAAAAAAGATCTTCACGACACAAAATCATGACGGTGTGATCACTCACCTAGAGCCAGACATCCTGGAATGTGAAGTCAAGTGGGCCTTAGGAAGCATCACTACGAACAAAGTTAGTGGAGGTGATGGAATTCCAGTTGAGCTATTTCACATCCTGAAAGATGATGCTGTGAAAGTGCTGCACTCAATATGCCAGCACATTTGGAAAACTCAGCAGTGGCCACAGGACTGGAAAAGGTCAGTTTTCATTCCAATCCCAAAGAAAGGCAATGCCAAATAATCCTCAAACTACTGCACAATTGCACTCATCTCACACGCTAGCAAAGTAATGCTCAAAATTCTCCAAGCCAGGCTTCACCACTACATGAACTGTGAACTTCCAGATGTTCAAGCTGGCTTTAGAAAAGGCAGAGGGACCAGAGATCAAATTGCCAACATCTGCTGGATCATGGAAAAAGCAAGAGAGTTCCAGAAAAACATCTATTTCTGCTTTCTTGACTATGCCAAAGCCTTTGACTGTGTGGATCACAAGGAACTGTGGAAAATTCTGAAAGAGATGGGAATACCAGACCACCTGACCTGACTCTTGAGAAATTTGTATGCAGGTCAGGAAGCAACAGTTAGAACTGGACATGGAACAACAGACTGGTTCCAAATTGGAAAAGGAGTACGTCAAGGCTGTATACTGTCACCCTGCTTATTTAACTTCTATGCAGAGTACATCATGAGAAACACTGGACTGGAAGAAACACAAGCTGGAATCAAGATTGCTGGGAGAAAATATCAATAAACTCAGATATGCAGATGACACCACCCTTATGGCAGAAAGTGAAGAGGGACTAAAAAGCCTCTTGATGAAAGTGAAAGTGGAGAGTGAAAAAGTTGGCTTAAAGCTCAACATTCAGAAAGCGAAGATCATGGCATCCGGTCCCATCACTTCATGGAAAATAGATGGGGAAACAGTGGAAACAGTGGCTGACTTTATTTTTCTGGGCTCCAGAATCATTGCAGATGGTGATTGCAGCCATGAAATTAAAAGATGCTTACTCCTTGGATGGAAAGTTATGACCAACCTAGACAGCATATTAAAAAGCAGAGACATTACTTTGCCAACAAAGGTCTGTCTAGTCAAGGCTATGGTTTTTCCTGTGGTCATGTATGGATGTGAGAGTTGGACTATAAAGAAAGCTGAGCACCGAAGAATTGATGCTTTTGAACTGTGGTGTTGGAGAAGACTCTTGAGAGTCCCTTGGACTGCAAGAAGATCCAACCAGTCCATCCTAAAAAAGATTAGTCCTGAATGTTCATTGGAAGGACTAATACTGAAGCTGAAACTCCAGTACTCTGACCACCTGATGCAAAGAACTGACTCATTTGAAAAGACCCTGATGCTGGGAAAGATTGAAGGTGGGAAGAGAAGGGGACGACAGAGGATGAGACGGTTGGATGTCATCACCGACTCAGTGGACATGAGTTTGAGTTGGTGATGGACAGGGAGGTCTGGCGTGCTGCAGTCCATGTGGTCACAAAGAGTCAGACAAGACTGAGTGACTGAACTGAACTGAACTGATGAAGATTCCTTAAAAAACTAAGAATAAAACCACCGTATGACCCGGCAATCCCCCTACTAGACAATTACCCTGAGGAAACCAACACTGAGAAAGACACATGCACCCAAAGTGCAGTGCAGCTCCGTTTAGAGTAACGGACATGGAAGCACCCAGATGCCCATCACAGATGAAAGGATAAAGAAGCTCTGGTGTACATACAGTGGAATATTACTCAGCCACAAAAAGGAACGCATCTGAGGTGGAGGATTCTCGAGCCTATTATACAGAGTGAAGTAAGTCAGAAAGAGAAAAACAAATGTCATATATGAACACACGTGTGTGGAATCTAGAAAGATGGTACTGATGAAGTCACTTCCAGGGAAACAGTACAGACACAGAAATGGAGATCAGACCTGTGGACACAGTGGGCTGGAGGAAGGAGAGGGAGGCAGAGAGGGGAGGGAGAAGGGAGAGGGAGGGAGGACAGGGAGGAGGGGGAGGGAGGAGGGAAAAGGAGGAGGGGGAGAGAGGAGGGAGAGGGAGGGAGCGGGGAGGAGGGAGAGGGAGGGAGGAGAGGGTAACAGGGAAACGTACCTCACCTTGTGTAAATCGAATAGCCAGCGGGAGTTAGACTCAGGGAACTCACCCTGGGCTTTGTAACAACCCAGAGGGATGCGGTGGGGAGGGGGCTGGGAGGGAGGCTCAAGAAGGAGGGGACATATGCACACCATGTTGATGTTTGGCAGAAAGCAACACAATACTGTAAAGCAATTATCCTTCAATTAAAAATAAATAAAATTTTAAAAATTATCCCCCCCACAAAAAACTCGTGTTTTAATCATGGCATCGTATGGACTCGTTCAGATATCTTCTAGAACAAAAAGCCGCTCTTCCACGCTAATAAGCAAACACCAAGTAAGGAACATGCTGCGTTGCCTGTCGTGTAAACACCTCATCTTTAGTGACACAGTCTGAAACAGTGAATTTGCGTCATCTTTAGTAATATAATCTGAAACACTGTGAATTTGTTTCATCTTTGATATTTTAATATATTATCACATACCATTAGATGATTGTAAAGCTGACAAAGAATATATTCAAATCAAGAAATACAGCTTGAAATGAAAAGTTTCTTGGGAACGCTGAGCCTCACCTGGGTCTTCATTGGAAACACAATGGGAGTCGATACAAACACTGCTGACATTCTGCCACTGGCGTAACCGTTCTTGGAGCTGGCCAGGCGAGGTGTGCGTGTTTTCTGAGAACTGCTCTCCCTAGCATGGTCACTGCCGTATTTATAAGCAATAAAAGTCCATAGCACCATTGTTCCCACGCCCTTCGGCCTAAACCGTGACAACGCAGAGAGGTGAAAATATACTCATATTTGGACCCCACTACTAGACACCCTGATGCGGTTGGTCTGGGGTCCAGACACTAGTAAGTCCTTATAGCCCCCCACCCCCAAGTGACTCTAATGCACAGTTTAGGTCGACACGTACAGATATTAAATGAGACAAAAGGAAGGGGGATGAAATTTAGATCACGGGCAAAATAGGAGAAAGTATTCTTGCTGCTATCTCTCTGGGTGTTAAGATAATATTTTGAAATGTTACTCATCTATTTTCACCAGTATTTTTCCTCTCTCCTCTGCTTTAATCTCTGGGCACTGCTGTGTTTTCTCTGCTCATGGCCTCTGGAAAGTAATGCAATGGTAGAACGCAAGAACACAGGGAGCCCCCGCTGGTTTCTGTTTTAAAAAACATTGGGAGCATAACTTGTCTGTCTCTCCCTAGTAAAAACTTTTCTCAGTGCAGACAGAAGGATGAAAATCGGAGGTTAAATCATTTCAGTACGGTTTCTCTGTGGGTCCTGGAGAAAAGATCTGTGGGCAGTATTCTTACAGATTGGAGACTGGCCAGCTCCCCAAAGACATGAAGTCCAGGGCTTCCCTGGTGGTCTAGGAGTTAAGAATCCATCTTCTCATGGAGGGGACACGGGTTCAGTCCCTGCCCCAGGAGGACCCCACCTGCTGTGGAACTACTAAGCCCGTGAGCCACGACCACTGAAGCCTGCCTGCACACGCTGGAGCTGTGCTCCACTTCAGGGGACAGCATGTGGAGAAGCCCGAGAACCACAATGACCAGTACCCCCTACTGGCCACAAATAGAGAAGGCTTGCGTGTAGCAGGGAAGACCTCGTACAGCCAAAAAATAAATCTTTTCTAAAAAAAAAATTTGAAAATCCAAGAGCAGAGGTGTCCTGGGCCTTGTTTCTTAGGTAAAGTCCCAGGGAGGCAGAATGTCTCCACAGGAAAACAATGATAGCAGCATGCATATCTAGGCAGGATTGAAACAACATTCTGTAAGGGTCTCATACATACAAACAGCATGGAGTAGAACCAATGAAGAGACTCCATCAGTCCAAGAGGTACTGAGCCAGCAGAGGCTCACTGACCTGAGAAGGAGCTGGAGTGTCTCCATGGTTACCTGTGTATCAGGTAACTGATAACTAGACAAGCCAGGCAAGGACTGTCTCCACAGACGCTCAGAACAAGGTGTCCATTCCTCCCTCCGAGGCCTTGGCATTTTATGATCTAAGTTTTAGACACAATTCAAGATAGAAGATTAAGAATCTCCAAACTGCCTAAGATTAAAAGATCTCGTGGCACTAGGGAAGAGATCAGCTCTGCATTTATGGGCCAACACTGGCACCCACTACAGTTTTAATGCAACGAGCTCGTGGTATTTCACTCACGTTCCCTCTGATGCACTCCACACCTGTCTAGCTGAAGCGTGCCTTTGCCTGCACACCTCTTCCTCTGTGTCTTTCCTCTGAAGCCACTTTGCCCGCTGAAATAGAGAGCGAGAAGGTTAAATGTCCTTACAAGCGCACTCTTTGGCCAGTGACTGATGCCCACAAGGGTATAAAAGCCCACCTCTCTTGACTGAGGCTGGGATGACGCTGAGACATAACCTACCTTCTAGAGTCCCCTGCAGGGTCAGGCTGAGGATGGGTCTGTGGGATTTAGAACCCCCCACTACCAGAGCCAGGCGGCACTAGGGGTAAAGAACCTGCCTGCTAATGCAGGCGTAAGAGACGCAGGATCCATCCCTGGGCTGAGAAGATCCCCCAGAGGAAGGCATGGCAACCCACTCCAGCATTCTTGCCTGGAGAGTCCCCATGGACAGAGGAGCCTGGCGGCTACAGTCCATGGGGTCACAGAAAACCAGACATGACTGAAGCGACTGAGCACACACACTCCCCCAAAGCCTCTTCAGTGTTCTGCTTCCCACGCTTCCTAACCAGTTCCTCCTCTGATGGTCTCACGGATCCTCATCTCTAAATCTGGCTCTGGGGAACCTGGCCTGAGAGAGCGGCACGCTGCTGGCCCAGGCAAATTCTCTTGCTTCCGTGGGCCTGTTAGCCCACGCCATGCTCCCCACGACGCGCCAGCCTCTTTAGCTTGGGATGTGAGCCCTTGGCTAACAGATCTGTATCCGCCACTCGGCTTTCTTCCCTCATCAGTCCCTGCGTTACCCTTAGGTTCCAGCAGCTCCAAACTCTAACCGGTGAAGACACGGACTATTTTGCATGCCGATGCGTCCCTGCGCTGATCGCTCTGCTGACAGTACCCTCCCACTCTTGTCCATCTCGAAAACTCCCATTTCAGTCATAAAACACAACCTTTTCAAGAAACCTGTCTTCAAATGAATGGATAAAGAAGCTGAGCTACACATGCACAATGGGATATTACTCGTCCATAAAAAGGAAAGCATTTGAGTCAGTTCTGGTGAGGCAGATGAATCTAGGGCCTGTTACACAGAGTGCAGTAAGTCAGAAAGGAAAATAACAAATACCACATATTAACACATATATGTGGAATCTAGAAAGACGGTACTGATGAACCTATTTGCAGGGCAGCAGTGGAGATGCAGACATGCAGAGCAGACTTGGGACAGAGTAGGGGAAGGAGAGGGTGGAACAAATTGAGAGACGAGTGTTGAAATACATACATTACCATGTGGAGAGCAAAGCTGTTGCTGTTCAGTTGCTCAGTCGCTCAATCATGTCCGACTCTTTGTGACCCCGTGGTCTGCAGCACGCCAGACTGCCCTGTCCAGCACCAACTCCTGGAGCTTGCTCAAACTCATGTACATTGAGACGGTGATGCCATCCAGCCATCTCGGTCTCTGTCGTCCCCTTCTCCTCCTGACTTCAGTCTTTCTCAGCGTAACAGTCAGCTCTTTGCATCAGTATTTTGGTGGCCAAAACATTGGAGTTTCAGCTTCAGCATCAGTCCTTCCAATGAATATTCAGGACTGATTTCCTTCAGGATAGACTGGTGGGATCTCCTTGCAGTCCAAGGGACTCTCAAGAGTCTTCTCCAACACCGCAGTTCAAAAGCATTAATTCTTCAGCGCTCAGCTTTCTTTATAGTCCAACTCTCACATCCATATCTGACTACTGGAAACACCATAGCTTTGACTATATGGACCATTGTTTGCAAATTAATGTCTCTGCTTTTTAATGTGCTGTCTAGGTTTGTCATAGCTTTCCTTCCAAGGAGCAAGTGTCTTAATTTCATGGCTGCAGTCGCCATCTGCAGTGATTTCAGAACCCAAGAAAATAAACAAACAGATAAGCAGTGGGATTTGCTGTATGATGCAGGGAGCCCGAGCTCTGTGCTCTGTGACACAGAGAGGTGGGATGTGGTGGGATGTGGAAAGGAGGTTCAGGAGGGAGGGGGCGTATGCACACCTATGGCTGACTCATGCTGATGTGTGGCAGAAACAGCACAATATGATAAAGCAGTCATCCTCCAATTAAAAATTAAAAAAAGAAGCCTGCCTTGCGTCTCTACATCAGTGGTCCCCAGCCTTTTGTCACCAAGGACTGGTTTCATGGAATCCAATTTTTCCGCAGATTGGGGCAGGAGGGGGAAGGGTTCAGGATGATTCGAGTGTGTGACGTTTATCATGCACTTCATTTCTATTATTATCGCTTCAGATCCACCCCAGATTGTCAGGCATCAGATCCCGGAGACTGGGGACCCCTGCTCTAAATCCACCAAAAGAAAAAAATCTCTATTACAGAGATTTAATCCTTCCATCTCTGCGCTTTGTTTTCGCCTTCGCATAGTTCTACTTTGTTTTAAGCGTACTCAATTTTAATGTGTTTACCTGCCTTTACTATTGGATAAGAAATTCTTCGTTAACAAAAACTGTGCTTGCCCCACCCTGTTCTTGGTGCCTAGCAAATAATTAATAGCATGGTGAAGTTTGCATTATTTTCCTCTTTGAGAACTTTTTTCATCATCTTCCAACTTGACCAAATCCTAATTACCCTTCAGTTTACACTCTTGATAGTAATATATTTTCATAAACATTCTAATGTATGCATATTTTAAATTCCTATATAAGGTTAGTATTCTGGAATTCTTATAGTCTTTGGTGCTTTTTTGGCCATTTCCTCCATTTCCCACTTTATCAGTTCTGTATCATTTGAATATATATCTCCTCAAGGAGGTCAAGGACTATATCATATTTGTCTCCTTGATTCCTTCTAAAATGCCCTTGATAAGTATGTGTCAGATGAATGAGTGAATAAAACAAAAGAACAAAACACAACTCTTTCTTTCCTGATATTACAGAGTTCTTTAAATGCAGACTTAGGACATAAACTTTCTTATGTCTCCAACAGGGAGTAGTCCCTTACAGATGCTCAATAAGTATCTACTGAATTATTAAGTGTTTTAACAGTCAATTTCTACATGAGTTGATTCCATATTACCTTATTTTACAGGAGGCAGAAAGTAAGTTATGGGGACTTGTCTAGAATTTCAAAAAGCTTCAGTGAGAAACTATAGGGATCACAACTTTTGCTTCATGGCCAAGAATTTACTCCAAAAAACTCACAGTCACTCAGTCTCTTTAAATTACATGTAGTCAGCTTCCCGCTATATCTTACAGTATTAATCTAATGTATTATTCAAGAGAAACTGACACTCCATCAACAAGTCCCCGCTGGTGATAATATCGTCACCATCAAGGCTGTCACCAAAGAGCCTGTCTACGGAAACAGGGAGGGGTCTGAGCCAACTATTCAAAAGAACAATGTATCTTTTTAGTGCCTACTGTATGCTAGGCATTGTGCGGGATGGTTTATTTACATTAGCTTGTTTCTTCCTCAACAAGACTTTGGGAAAACATTCTAGTGTTGTAATTAAGGTACAGGTAACTAGAAAGTGAAAAGTGAAAGTGTTAGTCACTCAGTCGTGTCTGACTCTTTGCACACCCAGGGACTGTAGCCCACCAGGCTCCTCTGTCCATGGAACTCTGAGGCAAGAATACTGGAGTGGGCTGCCATTCGATTCTCCAGGGGGTCTTCTGACCCAGGAGGTCTTCATGTTTCTTAGTCTCCTGCATTGGCAGGCGGGCTCTTTACCACTGAGGCTCCAGGGGAGCACATTGAAGTTAGAGAAGCTCTGTCCTAGGACATGTTTTACAGCACATACAACGTTCCACAATAATAATTCTCATGATTTATTAACACTTTCTCTCTTCCAACAGAAGTGAAAATCAATAATCAATTGCTAGTAATCAAAAAGTTATGTGATTGAAATAGCAGCCACTTATCTGTCACCGACACTGCACGAGGCAGTGTATCAGGGGTCAGAGATGCCAACATCTGTAAGGGCGGATCCTGCCTCTAAGGGTCCCGAGGTCAGTGCAGGGGTTCTTAACCTGGGACCATAGATTGTCCACTCCCCGACAACCGGCAACCTGCCCCAGCAACACATACGTTGTATTTTCACTGTGTGTGTGTGAACAAGTGCAGAGTTCTCACCTGCATTTCAAGTCAAAGATCCATAAGTATTAGCAGATTTCCAGAGGTAACTAAAACTTACATCTTTAGTATCAGAAATAAAAGTTAGACTTGGGTCACTAATGCTAACATAGAGGAAAATCACTCTAAAAATTTTACTTGAGTCTAATGTAGTTATATCTACATACTATACAAGGTAGATATACACAAACACATGCATATACACAATATATATATATCTGTGTGTATCTGTGAACACCTGACTATGTTCTATTTCTCTTTGGCTATTAGTCCTTATGAATAACAACACAATAGTAATAATGGGGAGCTGATACTTACTGAAATTCTACTGGGTGCCAAATGTAATTTTGAGCCTTGAATTAACTTACTTAAGTAAATGACAATTAAGAATGATGTGAAAATTAGGAAGTATTTTTATTTTACAAATTAGTGAGCTGAGGCCGAAGTGGTAAGCAAATTGCTCTAGACCACCCAACTAAAGCGTGAAGGTGCCAGGACTCAGTCGTGAACAGAGTGTAGACCCTCAGCCAGCATCCAGCCTGTGAATAAACAGGAGAGAGGTGATCACTCGCAGTGAGGACAAGACTGAGCTGCTGATCGAACCAGGAAGGAAGAGAAACTATTTACAAGTGATGCCTACCCATTTCCCCTTGCACTGTTACAAGCCTGACAGGTTCTTTAAATTTGTCACTGCAATTTGCCGGACATATGTGCTTGAATTAAATATGTATTTGCCTGAGCATGTAAGACACTTCTATCTGTATATATATGGATAGATACACGCATACATATATGCAGACACACGTACATATTAGTGGTCTTAACCCAGAAAGAAAATCGGTTTCTCTTTCCATTTCTTTAGCTGAACTTTTCTGCACATTCCAGGGTAACCAGCTCCCTTGTTCTAGCATGGTTCTCAACCACATGCATCAAAATTACTGGAGGGGCTTATTAATAATTCAAATATCTGAAACCCTCCTTGACCTACTGAAAAACTATCTTCAGGTTTAGGGCCCAAGTAACTACAACTTTTAACAAGCTTTGAGAATATATACTTTTTAAACAAACCCCTGAGGTGATTAAGTTTGGGAGTAAATGCTCTTTATTGACCCTTTATAAGCGGCTGCAAATTACCTGGCCATCTTATTAAAGGCAGCTTCAGGTTCAGACTAAACCTCAAGTTTGAGGAGGAAAGGAGCACCCTGGACTTGGGAGGCGCCGGTGGGGATGTTCTGCTTTGGTGGGTGTTTGATATGAAGCAAATGAAAACGGGTCATTCATTCCAGGCAGGAGGACTGCTCCGCGTCTTTAAAAGCAGCGTTCCCTTTGCGGCTCGCCAGCCTGGTTACTTGTTAGAGCACAAAATGATCGTCTAAATGTTAACATGTTGTCATTAAAGAATGATGACCACTTTCAAAGTACAAGAAATCCCTGACATCCTGTAAAGGGGTGATGGAAGAGGTAATATTTTATTCATCCCAAGGCTTCATTAGCAATTCTTCTTTAAGGCAGCTGGATTCTAGCATCTCATCCAAAGAGCTTTGACTGGTGTAGTAATTAGTTAGGCCTAGAACTCGTGAGGGTGTATTGGCAAGGAGCAGCCTTAGTGCGAAGCAAAGAAGCACCTTCAGTGGAAGCGTGGGCAATGTCTTTTGCAGACTGAAATCCGATTCCGGAAGCATGCTGACAGGAGAAGCTGACCGTGTTGGGGGTCGGGAAGAAACAGGGTGCAGGAAAGCAATCTGGTCCCCTGAACGTGCTGCCGGCATGTCCAGTGATTGTGTAATAACACCTGTTACGGTAACAGAACAACAGCAAGAATTGCGATCATCGCCACCATCCTCACCACGCTGTGGCAGTTTACAAGTGATGACCTGAAAGTGAAATTTGTTCAGTGATGTCCGACTCTTTGCAACCCCACGGACTATACAGTCCATGGAATTCCCCAGGCCAGAATACTGGAGGGGGTAGCCCTTCCCTTCTCCAGGGGATCTTCCCAACCCAGGGATCGAACCCAGGTCTCCCACACTGCAGGAAGATTCTTTACCAGTTGGGCCACTTTATAAATGATAAAAAACCCAACTCAAATTGGCTTAAGACTAAGAAAGAGTAACTCACTGGCTTACATAACAGTTTAAATGTGTAAGTGGACTGAGGAGCTTCAACGAGGAAGGCGGTGTTTCTCCCTCTCCTCCTGCCATTTTTATTTCTCTGTCTTGCTTCCTGGAACCGTGTCTGTCTTACACAGACACTCTCCACATGAAGGCCTGTATAGGAGCTCCATATGTTTGCAAATAGCATCCCCAGAGGAATTCCAATAATTACGGGAAATTTTCCCTTGGAAAGAAATACAGGGAACAGAAAACAGGGCTTAGGCCGGGCCAGAAGCGGCCCCCGTACTCGTAAGAAAACCCTCTCATTAGTGGGGCCTTTGGTACAGTACTCGGAAGGCTGGATCCAGGAGCTGTAAATAATCAGCCCCAGGCAAAATCTGCTCTGAACCAACCTTAGAAATGTTAAAGACAAAGACTTGAAAAGATCAAAGTATTTATAAGTCATTTAACTTAATTCCAGAACAGAGCTCAAGATCTGAGGAATACAGAATTACGCAGCACTCAAAAAGATTAAATCCATTTGATATCGTCTTTTTCCTTTTTTGAAAGTGAAAGTGAATGTGAAAGTGTTAGTTGCTCGGTCACATCCGACCCCATGCAGCCCCGTGAACTATAGCCCACCAGGCTCCTCTGTCCACGGGATTCTCTGGGCAGGAATTCTGGAGTGGGTAACCATTCCTTTCTCCAGGGGATTTTCCTCACCCAGGGATCAAATCCTGTCTTGCACTGAAGACACATTCTTTCCCACTGAGCCACAGGGAAGCCCTTTTCTTTCTTAGTGGCATGTAAAATGAATTGGTAATATTTTAACCAACGGTGTCTTAGGGTTGATGAAATACGGTTTAATTATAAGCGAGCCTTCCCTGACTTTTCCCATTTTCCAAATCATGCTGCTCCACTGAGTGTCTCACAACATCCAAATACCACTGTTGTTTCAGTCCAGAGTTCTCCCTCCGGGTCTCATCAGCTCTGGAGCTGACAACTGGCCCATGTGTCGCGGCATGTCAGAAAGCTCAAACTCCTTTTTTTTTATTAACAACTTCAAAGCCTCAGCTCGGGTTTCCCTGTGGCTCAGTGGTAGAGAATCTCCTGCTAAAGCAGGAGACCCGTGTTCCATCCCTGGGTTGGGAAGATTCCCTGGAGAAGGAAATGGCATCCCACCCCAATATTCTTGCCTGGGAAATCCCATGGATGGAGGAGCTTGGTGGGCTACGGTCCATGGGGTCAAAAAAGTGTCAGACACGATTGAGCAACGGAGCACACACACAACCTCAGCTGAGATGCCTGGATACAACGTGTCTCACAAACAAAAGGAATAATGTATGGAGAGAAAAAGTTAATTGGAAAGCTGACTGTAGACAAATTAATTTAGAAAAAAAGTGAGTGGTAAAGATGTCATTGCTGTGACCAGAGCCCCAGTCCTGCAGATTCAGCATGTGGTCTGGGTCTCCTCTATTGAAAATAGTCAATCCCTAGGTGTCATCCACAGACAGCTTCCCAAGGGGCCTTTCAAAAAGTAGCAATAATAATACAGTAAGTCTCCTCTCTACCACATTTCATATAAAAGAGTGGGCTGAAGCCCTTCCAATTTGTATATTTGTATACAGTGTGTATGGGTATGTGAGGGAAAAACATGTCACATCTTGAGAAATGCTGACAACCATCCATTTCTTTTTTAAAAAAATATATGTACAGACTATTCTCTCCATCCCCTCCCTTCAGTATTTCTTTAATTGATTTATCACTTCAGTGCCATAAAGTGATAAAAAGCTAAGCCAAGAACAATCAGTTAAAACCCAGACATTTTCTTGGTGACAGTGTACCTAAGTTTCAAGCACTCTCTTTTAATATTCCACCCAGAATCACATCCCTGAATATTGCAGGGTGAAGTGACTAGTTAGCAGCTAATGGGGATGGGGAGGGGCGGGAGTGGCCAGGATGCCTTGCCCAAACAGCAAGATCGGGAAACAGCTGAGGATAGAGTAGGTTCCTCAGACGCAAACACTTATCATGGGCTTGATAACACACAAAGGGCAAACCTATTGAAAAGCATGCCTCCTGTCAAAGGAACAGCTCAGGACTCGTCAGGTGAAGCTGTTGCTTTTGACGGAGCAAATTTTGTGCTTCCTAGAAACTCTTTGCAATAGGTAATGCTTACCTGGCATCTCACCAAGTCTACTCTATGACAGGAAAATTTGATCCCCTTTTCCTCCAAATTATGGAGCAGACTGGCAGGAATTTAAGTTTGCTCCTCCCAGAAAATGGCTTGCAAGACGAGAATCTGGTGGTCCATATAATAGGGTTCTTTCCAGGCTGCACTGACATTTAGAAATAATTAAGGTCACAAGTATATTCTTTTTTGAAGAAGTTGTATAGTACTTTCTATGTGCTAACACTCATTTAGCCACTTTATAAAGGTTTGATCCTGTGGGATGATACTGTTATTATCTCCATTTTACTGATGAGAAAACTGAGCTGTGAAGGATAGACTATTTTACAGCCAGACTGAGAAACTTCTGTGCTTTTTCTCTGGGGCTTCTGGATGTCCAGCTGTGACTCCTGGCTGAAACAAAGGCTGTGGGCTTTGTGATGTGCTATATAAAGTCATGAAATCCAGCAGACGCTCCTTGAGCTAGTTCCTCCACTGATGCTACAACTGACCTCAACAATTAGGTCAGTTTGGCTAAAAACTGGGAACTTCTGCCTTGAGCTTTCCTGAAGCCAAGACTTGTGTAAGAATCACAGATTTTATTGGGAGAGAAAGAGCAACGGTCCCGAGTGAACGAGGACCCCGAGGAGCTCATCCCTGGATGTCTCCTGGAGCCCCAGTGCTCGGCTCCACTCTCTTTCTCTTCCTGCATTGTGTCACATGTTTTCAAGCAAAAGCTTCATGGGAGAGACTTCCTGGGTGGTTCAGTGGATAACACTCCGAGTTCCCAATGCAGAAGGCCTAGGTTTGATCCCTGCTCGACGACGGGCTTCCCTGGTGGCTCAGACAGTAAAGAATCTGCCTGCCAATGCAGGAGACTCAGGTTTGATTCCTGGGTTGGGAAGATCCCCTGGAGAAGGGAATGGCTGCCCACTCCAATATACTTGTAGGGAGAATCCCATGAACAGAGAAGCCTGGCAAGCTCCAGTTCATGGGGTTGTAGAGTCAGACATGACTGAGACTTTTTTCACCCAAAAAGAAGAGACCAGAGACCCCACCCCTCTCTCTCCACCCTGTGAGCACACAGCAAGGGGGCCACTGCCTTCAAACAAGGAAGCAGCTTCTCCCCAGACACCCAACGAGCCAGAACCTTGATCTTGGACTTCCCAGCCTCCAGAAGTGTGAGAAATAAATGATTGTTATTTAAGCCACCCAGGCAGTGGTGTTCTGTTGTAATGTGGGTGTGTGCTCAGTCATGTCCCACTCTGCGACCCCATGGACTTCAGTCCCCCAGGCGCCTCTGTCCATGGGATTCTCCAGACAGGAGTACTGGAGTGGGCTGCCATTTCCGTTACAATAGCCCAGACAGAATAGTACAATGACCCGCACCCCCCACCCTCCAGGGCTGTTAAGAGGACCCAGCAAAGACCTAAAGAGCTTGGTAGCTCATCATTACCCGCTCCAGGAGCCCCCGCCTGAGAAGGAAGTCAGTGTGAGAAAACAGAAGGAGGGAAAGAGAGGGGGACCGGGAGGCCGGAGCCAATCATCTAATCAAGGGCCGAGGCAGCCTTTGCTCAGTCCTCTTTGAGCTGGGCTTTTGTCGTTTACACTGAAAAAGTTCTGACAAAAATGCTGAGCTCATTCCTGTAGGGTTTCTGGGGACTCTTCAGCCTCCTCGCTTCCCTGGAGTCATGCCCACCCTCTCCGTACACCCTTATCCCATTTTGACTTGATGAAAACGTCAGTTCACTAATAGGACCCTGTTTTCAGTCTTTGAATGTTTGCTTCCTGACCAATGGGACTTTTGGCTTTTTTTTTTTTAATGCTCAAGAGTTCTTTATACTATAATCTCTCCATTATTCTAGACAAATCTCAACCAGACTAAAGTTTTCCAAAACCCTTAATTAAACTTCATGAACTACTTCTTTGGAGAGAGCTTTAAGCAGCCACCATGGTCAAATATTTTATGATCTTTTCCAGGCGTGCAGGGGAAGGAAGATGAGAGGCGCCGTAAACAACCAGTCGCCCATGGCGCTCGACTTGGGAGATGAGACTGTCAAGGGGGAAACAGTACATATAAAAGTGAAAAACGACCTGCATGCCAGCCCAAGGGTGTTTGTGTTGAACTTAGAGTGGAAATTTGGAAAAGCTCAACAAAAGCTTTAAATGAAGAAGAGATGCTACTGTGTCCAAGAGGTTTTCTCTGGAGGTGGGCTTGTTTTGCATGAAAGGAGGGTTCCTGCACGTGGGTGAGCCTGAGAAAGCCAAGAATCTTAGCTCATTATTTGATTCCCTCCATGGAAGCCAAGTCCAAACCACCCTCTGGAGGTGCCTCGCTGTGAGAACCCTCGAGACGCAGCATAACGATGATACTGGCATCACCCCATCATCACGGGGGCGCTCGCCCACTTAAAACATGGAAGAAACTGGGCTAAACACTGCACTGTAGTCTCACAAAAATGTGCAGGGCTGAGTAATATCAGCATCTCTGTTTTACATATTTTAAGGCAGGTTCCAGTATTGATGGTTAAGTCAGCCTGTGCTTGAGTCAAGATTTAACCTAAGTCTCTGACTTCAGAATCCCTTTTGAGGGCAGACAAGCCCTTCATACATTGAATGTATCTCGTACGGCTGTTTCCTAACTCAAGCCATCATCTTTTACATACACCACATACATGTCTCACACGTGCCCACGTGTGCTTACCCTGCCCCGCTGTAAGAGCGCCAGTCTTCTTTATTCACATTCCTACCACTTAGAGTTAGAAGGAGGCCCAGACATAGCCCAAGAGTAAGTCATGATCTGAGTCAGCTGAGGCAATTGCCTCCTCTTTCTTTGATTGGCTTGGAAAGCGGTCTATGAACCAATTCTGTCAAATGAGATACAGTGAAAATCCATTGCCAGGGCTTCATAAAGTGTTTCTTAGCTCTTAGGAAAAGGAGATTCAAGAATAGATAGGATTGTTCTTTTCTTTTCTTTTTTCTGCTCTTGAACAATGAGGTGTTTAGGAGCCCCTGCAGCTATTTTGTGATCACGAGGGAAGTGAGACGGCACGCCAAGCGTGACAAGGCAGAAAGTCAGGAAGGAGTTGAATTCCTAACAGCATCATCGACCTTCTTAGCTGGCCAAGCAGGCGCTGCCTCAACTTGAGATTTAGCATTTGAAAAATAAGTGTATTTATTGAATCACTGTGACTTGAGTCTGGTACAACTTGCAGTGAGAGACTTTTAAAGATACCCTAATACTTCAGAGCGTACTTGCGAGGATTCTAGTAAACGGAACATCCTTTGATTTACACTCTCTGACCTCTTCTCACTTTTGACGCTTCCTCTCCTCAGGCCGGGCTTGCCGCACACATGTCCTCAGGCCACAGTGGCCTGTTATTGACTAGAATCAATTTTCCCTCACAAAAACAAAGGAGCACAACCCAAGCTAACAGGATTTGTGATATTACACATACGTACATGTAATGATGATATTATACTACATGTAATCATATACATGGGTGCGGCCCCCATCTTGCTGGACTCCTTATTCCTGCAACGGCTTTGAGGTAGGAAGCAACAAGGCTGAGGAACCTCAAACAGCAAGGACTTTTGAGTGACCTTTAGGAGCTCTGGGCGACCTCGAGCAGTCTGTCCAAGAAACTGAAGCCCTTGGTGCCACAGAAGCACGTAAAGGAGCCCTGCCAACGGTGTGAGTTTGGAATAGATCCTTCCATCCTCGAGCTTTCAGATGAGTCCTCAGCTCTACTGCCATCTGAAATACAGCTTCACAGGGCACCCAGCTGGGACTCCTCACCACAGAAACTGCGGGAAATGCACATGAGCTGTTACACACCATTCCTCTTGTTTTTCTGAAACAATAGAAATGAGATTTGAGCACTTGAATAACCTTAAAAGTAAGCACCTGCTTAAACTTTGCATTCTAGGCACCTTGCCTCCTCACCCTAGTTCAGACTTTGAGGTAACATAATGTTTTCAGCTATGGAGTTTGTGAGAAGGATTCCATAGAACTGAATCATAGCTTGCCTATTCTGTTCAATTAAGCTGACATTGCTTCCCCCCCACCGCCCCCTATAAAGGGTTAGGGCTTCCCCAATGGCTCAGAGGTTAACAGTTCACCTGCAATGCAGAAGTTTGCTGCAGATGCAGGTTCCATCCCTGGGTTGGGAAGATCCCCTGGAGGAGGGCATGGCAAGTCTTGCCTGGAGAATCCCATGGACAGAGGAACCTGGTGAGCTACAGTCCATGGGGTCTCAAAGAGCCAGACACTGAAGTGACTTAGCACTCATGCATAAAGTGTTAACAGAGAAGGCGATGGCACCCCACTCCAGTACTCTTGCCTGGAAAATCCCATGGACGGAGGAGCCTGGTAGGCTGCAGTCCATAGGGTCGCTAAGAGTCAGGCACGACTGAACGACTTCACTTTCACTTTTCACTTTCATGCATTGGAGAAGGAAATGGCAACCCACTCCAGTGTTCTTGCCTGGAGAATCCCAGGGACGGGGAGCCTGGTGGGCTGCCGTCTATGGGGTCGCACAGAGTCGGACACGACTGAAGTGACTTAGCAACAGGATAAAGTGTTAAACACAAAGCAATTAAGAATATTTAGTGCTTTGTACTGTTAACTAATTACACTTTATAAAAAGCATAATTCTTTAAAATACCAGTAATTCCTTAGTTTATTTTATTCATTTTCCCAACCCTCTGTGTGCACAGCCTAAGAAAGTGCCTATGCTATGTCTTACCTCTCTAGCAGCTCATGGCAAAACCCAGAGCTCAAGGAAAGAATCTGGCAGCAGTGGTCAGGATTTCTAAGGTGGTTCTTTTTTTTTAATCTTTCCAGGTGGTTCAGTGAGTAAAAAATCTGGCTGCAATACAGGAGACACAGGAGACATGGGTTTGATCCCTGGGTCAGGAAGATCCCCTGGAGAAGGAAATGGCAACCCACTCCAGTATTCTTGCCTGGGAAACCCATGAACAGAGGAGCCAATCCAGGGGGTCCCAAGAGTCAGACACAACTCAGCAACTAAACCACCACCACATGTCCCTTACCTGAAAAATGGGGAGATTAATAAGACCCTCCACATGGTGAGCCTTTAAAATTAATACCAGTAAAGTTCTTAACACAGAACTTGGAATAGAATATGCAGTCGATAAATAAATACTGATAGAAAACATTTAATAAACATTGATTATGTGTTGGATACAGAACCAAAGCCTTATTAACTTTAGCCCATTGAACTTTTATACAAACATGCAGCTGTATTGAACCCATCTTACAGATGGAAACACTGATCCCTAGGAGAGCAAGCATCTTGCCCAGGGTCCCACAGATGATAAATTGTTCAAAAGGAAGCAATCCAATATCAGGGTCGACCTCACCATGCTCCCTGCCTGTCCCCACTGCCCACTGTTAACTGCTACTTTTTAGCTGAAAATTTGTTTTTCTTCCTTCCCTCCCTCCCTCACTCCCTCCTTTACAATGGGCCTGTCTGGCAGCATTCGGTGACCTGTATTATTAGGTTATGATACACATAAGATCCCTTGTCACCCTGCTTATTTAACTTCTATGCAGAGTACATCATGAGAAACGCTGGACTGGAAGAAACACAAGCTGGAATCAAGACTGCCAGGAGAAATATCAATAACCTCAGATATGCAGATGACACCACCCTTATGGCAGAAAGTGAAGAGGAACTCAAAAGCCTCTTGATGAAAGTGAAAGTGGAGAGTGAAAAAGTTGGCTTAAAGCTCAACATTCAGAAAGTGAAGATCATGGCATCCAGTCCCATCACTTCTTGGGAGATAGATGGGGAAACAGTGGAAACAGTGTCAGACTTTATTTTTCTGGGCTCCAAAATCACTGAACATGGTGATTGCAGCCACGAAATTAAAAGACGCTTACTCCTTGGAAGAAAAGTTGTGACCAACCTAGATAGCATATTGAAAAGCAGAGACATTACTTTGCCAACAAAGGTCCATCTAGTCAAGGCTATGGTTTTTCCTGTGGTCATGTATGGATGTGAGAGTTGGACTGTGAAGAAGGCTGAATGCCGAAGAATTGATGCTTTTGAACTGTGGTGTTGGAGAAGACTCTTGAGAGTCCCTTGGACTGCAAGGAGATCCAACCAGTCCATTCTGAAGGAGATCAGCCCTGGGATTTCTTTGGAAGGAATGATGCTAAAGCTGAAACTCCAGTACTTTGGCCAGCTCATGGGAAGAGCTGACTCATTGGAAAAGACTCCGATGCTGGGAGGGATTGGGGGCAGGAGGAGAAGGGGACAACAGAGGATGAGATGGCTGGATGGCATCACTGACTCGATGGACGTGGGTCTGAGTGAACTCTGGGAGTTGGTGATGGACAGGGAGGCCTGGCGTGCTGCGATTCATGGGGTCGAGAAGAGTCGGAGACGACTGAGCGACTGAACTGAACTGAAGATCCCTGGAGAAGGAGATGGCAGCCCGCTCCCGTATTCTTGCCTGGAGAATCTCATGGACAGAGGAGCCTGGCGGGCTACCATGCACGGGGTCACAAAGAGTGAGACACGACTGAGCGACTTAGCGTGCATACACACACACGCGCGCACAGACGCACACACACACGCACGCATGCGTGCGCACACACACACACGCACACACACACAGACGCACACACACACACATGCACACAAACATGCACGAGATGTGTCTCAGACGCTCTCTTGAGGCCATGCTTCCCTGTAAGTGATGCCCAGCTGCCTGCCTATGCTCTGTCCTTCCACTGTGTCTGACTCCATGTGCCCCGTGGACTGCAGCCCACCAGGCTTCTCTGTCCATTCACTGGAGGGGGTTGCCATTTTCTTCTCCAAGGGATCTTCCCAGCCCAGGGGTTGAACCTGAGTCTCTTGCCTCTCCCGCATTGGCAGGCAGGTTCTTTACCACTGGCACCACCTGGGAAGCCCTGGAATTCCTCTAGCTTTTCTGAAATTCCTCTTCTTTTTAAAGGGAGAGATTTGGGCTTTTCAGTTCTAGTCACTGTTCATCTCATCTGATATGCTTTTCAAAATGGAAGTTAGAAATATCAAAATGGAAGCTACTGGACTCGTGGGGCATTCCAGTGGAGAGGCCGTCGCCTCTCCTTGTGACAAATGACTGGCTCCCTTAGTCAGACGCCCTCTTCTCTCCACACACAACCATCCACTCTAAGGCCCTGACAGAGCAGAGGGAGGAACGCCGTGCCTCTCACCCCGTCCTGTGTTAGCGTTTAAATAAACAGATTGCTCCTAAGTAAACTCAACTCTGAAGAAAAACTGCAAGTCACTGAAGTCAGAAAGACAAAAATACAGCAACTATGAACAAGAACAGAGTCTGGTCCAGATGAATCTATATTAGTCGGGAGTTATATATATATATATATCAGAAATATTTCTTCCTACTGCTCTGGCCCACCGAGGTGGAAAATTGATTCACCGGCTCTGGAAAAGCACATTGTGTCTGTCCTCCATAATCCATTGGCAATCTTAATTGATTGTCGCACTGCCTGTCTCTGGTTGGACTTATAATCACAGCCTCAATTCTATAAAGCATTGTCTGCTGCAGGAGGATGAGAAAAACAATCTACAGGTGTTGCATTGAAGAGCTTCATTAAATTTTCTATCCAACTCTCGCTCAAACCAATTCAGTGGCTTATTAATTTTGTAAACCGAGATGTTGCTCATTAAAGGGAGGATGTTCAGGTATTAAATTCCAAGGATCCTACAGAATGGAATGGTTTATAAGGATACCGGATTCTTTTCCCACAAAAATTAAATTCATAATCGGCAAGGAACATTTGCAGCTTGCTTCCTCATCATCCATTCCCCCTTTTTCCAGCTACCCATCGATGCTGAAGGGCATCTTTCCACCTTCTCTCCTCAGCAGACATGATTAGAAAATGGCTCTGTTCTCAGAGGACAGTGAAAGAAGAGAGTGAAAAAGCTGGCTTAAAACTCAACATTCAAAAACCTAAGGTCATGGCATCTGTTTCCATTACTTCATGGCAAATACGTGCGGACAAAATGGAGACAGTGACAAATTTTATTTTCTTGGGCTCTAAAAACACTGCGGATGGTGAATGCAGCCATGAAATTAAAATATGCTTGCTTCTTGGAAGAAAAGCTATGACCAACCTAGATAACATATTAAAAAGCAGAGACGTTACTTTGCCAACAAAGGTCCGTCTAGTCAAAGCTATGGTTTTTCCAATAGTCATGTATGGATGTGGAAGTTGGACTATAAGGAAGGTTGAAAGCTGAAGAATTGACGTTTTTGAACTGTGGTGTTGGAGAAGACTATTTAGAGTCCCTTGGACTGCAAAGAGATCCAACCAGTCCATCCCAAAGGAAATCAGTCCTGAATATTCATTGGAAGGACTGATGCTGAAGCTGAAAATCCAATACTTTGACCGCCTGATGTGAAGAGCAAACTCACTGGAAAGACTTTGATGCTGGGAAAGATTGAGGGCAGCAGGAGAAGGGGACGACAGAGAATTGAGTCCATCACCGACTCAACGGACGTGAGTTTGCTCAAACTCCAGGAGTTAGTGAAGGACAGGGAAGTCTGGCAAGCTGCAATCCACGGGGTCACAAAGAGTCGAACATAACTTAGTGACTAAACAGAACAACAGCCCTAGGACTGAACCAATCAGCCCAAAAACCCACCCTGAGCACATTCAGGGATGGGCATATTATCTAAGCTGGACTCATCAAAGTGAACATATGGGCTTTCAGCAGAAATACTGGGGGGAAAAAGAGATTCTCCCTTTCTCAGTGGGTTTGACCTTGGAAGCATTTAGCCTCAGGTTGTCCTGGCAGCCATGTTTCCAACAATAAAAGGCAAAGCTGTCCAGGGATGGACTCAACAGAGAAGATACAGAATTGAGTGACGGAGAAACAGAAGCAGTAACTTTGACAGCTTCAGTCTCTGCTCTGGGCCTGACCTGCCACATTCTACTCAACCGTGAGAGCCAGGACTGACTTCTCCTGCTCCAGACAAAGAGGAATAGCTGTTTAGACATGGCACTGAAGGGAAACTAAAAGATATGTTCCTGCTGCTGCCGCAGCTGCTAAGTCGCTTCAGTCGTGTCCGACTCCGTGCGACCCCATAGACGGCAGCCCACCAGGCTCCCCCGTCCCTGGGATTCTCCAGGCAAGAACACTGGAGTGGGTTGCCATTTCCTTCTCCTATGCATGAAAGTGAAAAGTGAAAGGGAAGTCGTTCAGTTGTGTCCGACTTTTAGCGACCCATATGGACTACAGCCCACCAGGCTCCTCCATCCATGGGATTTTCCAAGCAAGAGTACTGGAGTGGGGTGCCATTGCCTTCTCTGAAAAGATATGTTCCTAATAGTTGTTAAATAAATATGGATAATTACCATGTTCATTTTGATTAAAACAAGCAAAGCGAGGCCCCATTACACATCTGGTAGGCATGACTGGAAGCATTTCATGTGGTTCAGTTCAGTTCAGTCACTCCATCGTGTCCGACTCTTTGCGACCCTGTGGACTGCAGCATGCCAGGCCTCCCTGTCCATCGCCAACTCCCAGAGTTTACTCAAACTCATGTCCGTTGAGTCGGTGATGCCATCGAACCTCCTCATCCTCTGTTGTCCCCTTCTTCTCCCACCTTCAATCTTTTCCAGCATCAGGGTCTTTTCCAATGAGTCAGCTCTTCACATCAGGTGGCCAAAGCACTGGAGTTTCAGCTTAAGCCTCAGTCTTTCTAATGAATATTCAGGACTGATTACCTTTAGGATGGACTGGTTGGATCTCCTTGCAGTCCAAGGGACTCTCAAGAGTCTTCTCCAACACCACAGTTCAAAAGCATCAGTTCTTGGGCGCTCAGCTTTCTTTAGAGTCTAGCTCTCACATCCATGCATTTCACGTGGTAGTCTTCCTGTAAATTCTGTTTCATCCATCCAATACATATGACCACATGGATCATGAACTAAGTGCTTGGTCTATGCAGCCAGACTGGCTGGATTCAAACCCTGCTTCACTTACCCACCAGCTGCATGAAACTGGGAAGCCCCCTCATCTGCCAGTGTTCCAGTCTCCCCATCTATAATAATAACATATTCCTCCCAGGGGCATTATAAGGCTATAGTAGGGTAATTTATGAGAAGCCGTAGAACCGTGTCTGGCATGCTCTTAATATAAATGAATAAAATGTCAGTCTTAAAATCTTTCACCTGAGAGTTGTCATAGTTATAATAAATGTCCTAGATAAGTTGACATGAATACATATCAACCATGGATATTAATTTCTAAATGTTTAAAATGTACTTCCCTCTTTAGTATCACATCTCCCCTGCTTGGGACCCACTGCCATTTTGCTAGCCTCAGCCCCCCTTCCTGAATGTGCATCCGAAGGGAGCACGTTGGAATGACTTCCCTGCTTCTCCCCATCCCGTCCGGGACAAGTCAGCATTGAAAGGCGCTTGTAAACGGACTCACAGGCATGTGAAAATAGTTGGCTATTTTATATGTGTGTGTCTCCATCTTTAAAAACAAAGAAAATGCCCTCGTGCAAAGAGCAGTGGAGGACAAGTGTCTGAGGGGCTTGAAATAGGTTCAGGGAGCAGCTGTTATGTGACAGAGGGGAGTTACCAGAACAAAGAAGTAACTCTCCTTACCTGGTCACCCCTGTGAACGGCCTACTGGGATTATGATCTCAGAAGAAATGTTTCTAGTTTCTAGTTTCCAACTCTTTGCCACCCCTTGGACCATAGCCTCCAGGCTCCTCTGTCCATGGGATTCTCCAGGCAAGAATTCTGGAGTGGGTTGCCATGCCCTTCTCCAGGGGATCTTCTCTACTTAGGGATGGAACCTGGGTCTCTTGCGTTGCAGGCAGACTCTCTACCAGCCAAGCCACCAGGGAAGCCCATAAAGGTCTCAACAGGTGTGCACATTCGAGTTTGCTCAGTCGTGTCCGACTCTTTGCAACCCCGTAGACTGTACCCACCAGACTCCTCTGGCCATGAGATTTCCCAGACAAGAATACTGGAGTGGGTGGCCATTTCCTCCTCTAGGGGATCTTTCAACCCAGGGATTGAAGCCATGCCTCTTGCATCTCCTGCGTTGGCAGATGAATTCTTTATGTCTGTGGCACCTGTGAAGCCCCTCGATAGGCATATCCTTTCATTAATCATTTTATACCACAAATGTCTGTTAACATCTCTGCGAGTGGCAGACACTCTGATAGAGGGTGGAGATACAAAAGCTGATAAAATGTAAGTCTCTATCATGAAGTTGTTCCCAGTTTAGTGGGAGTGACGACACCAAAATAATGCAGTGATTCATTTCAGTAGAAATACTCCAATTCTCACCCAAGTGAAAGTGAAGTCACTCAGTCATGACTGACTCTTAGCGACCCCATGGACTGTAGCCTACTAGGCTCCTCTGTCCATGGGATTCTCCTGGCAAGAGTACTGGAGTGGGTTGCCATTGCCTTCTTCGATGAAATGCCTGCTGCTGCTACTGCTGCTGCTAAGTCACTTCAGTCATGTCTGACTCTCTGCAACCCCATAGACGGCAGCCCACCAGGCCCCTCCATCCCTGGGATTCTACAGGCAAGAACACTGGAGTGGGTTGCCATTGCCTTCTCCAGTGCATGAAAGTGAAAAGTGAAAGTGAAGTCGCTCAGTCGTGTCCGACTCTTAGCGACCCCATGGACTGTAGCCTACTAGGCTCCTCCATCCATGGGATTCTCCAGGCAAGAGTACTGGAGTGGGTTGCCATTGCCTTCTTCGATGAAATGCCTAGTACCTACTAAATACTGCGTAAGTGTTAGCCAAATAAATAAACTGCATTAACATTCAACTTTTCATCAACAGTTTTGGATGACAAAAATCAAAAGAACAATGCTTTCCAAGCTCTGAGGGAAAGCAATTTTCAAACTCAACCTCTGCCTAGCTAATGATTACTCATGATTACGAGGAAAGAATGGACTTAGAAAACTCACATACTACAACAGCACTTCTTAAGAGCTCAAGTAAGAACAAAAACCAAGAAAGATGATTAAAAAACAGTACCTCCAATTCTCACCCAAGAGCTATGTTAAACGCTGGTGATACAAAGCCGAATATGCACATAAATCTTGTCCTTGAGGAACCCCTAGCTATACACCTGCGACACACGTAATACTGCAAAACCAAATGTAGGATATTATTGCAGCACAAAAGGGAAGGAATCAATTAATGACGCCTCTGAAGAGCAGCTTGGTTTAGAGAATACCAAATTCTGTAACAGGTTTCAATAAGTGCTCCCTGGGGCCAGGTGGTTGAGGAAGATTTTAGGTGTTCTTGGACTAATAGAAGGGCTTCCCAGGTGGTGCTAGTGGTAAAGAACCTACCTGCCAACGCAGGAGACGTGGAACATGGGTTTGATCCCTGGGTTGGGAAGATCCTCTGGAGGAGAGCATGCAACCCACTCCAGTATTCTTGCCTGGACAATCCCATGGACGGAGGAGCCTGGCGGGCTACAGTCCATAGGGTCACAAAGAGTCAGACAGGACTGAAGCAACAGTGTGCACCCGTGGACTAATAGAAAATAGAATCGAGATGGGCTCCCCAGGGTTGAGCATGGGACTTAATAAATGATTCTGAGCTTAACGGGACGAGCACAGCTGTTTTTCTTCTCTCCCCGTGAGTGCAAATGTTGTTGCCTGAGACACCATCACTAAACCACTTGGTGAGAAAGGCGCTCATGGAGATGTCAGCTTTTCTCCAAAGAAGGTAGCCCCAGTGAGTGGAGAGGCAAAACCACAAGACTTCTTCTAGGGGCTAAGTATGGCCACAGGCTGAAAGCTACATGCAATCTAAGAGTTCGACAGAGTGTAAACTCCTTAAACAAAATAAAAGGTTTACCACAAGATAGGGTTATGTGTTTGCAGGGTAGGGCTTGCCCTCCTTATAAGTCAGGGAGCAAAAAGGAACCTCCCTGCATTTCCCTCGTGGTCCAGTGGATAAGGACCCAAGGCAGGGGACACCGGTTCAGTTCCTGAATTGGGAAGATCCCACATGCCATGGGGCAACTAAAGCCCACAGGGGCAGCTACGGAGCCCAGGTGCTGTGAATGCTAAGGCCTGTGGGCCTGGAGCCGGTGCTCTGCAACGAGAGAAGTCACCCCAGTGAGAAGGCCAAGCAGCACAGTAGAAGGTAGTCCCCACTGCCCGCAATCAGAGAAAGCCCCCGCACAGCATTGAGGACCCGGGGCAGTCAGAAACAAGTAAACTGATTAATGAGAAAAAATAGCTCCCCCAGAAGATAAGCTCCATGAGAGGGAACAGGTGTGGGGTCTGTATACCTGACTCTTATCAACCAGATGGCTGGCCAAAGTAGGTGCTTAATAAATAGTCCTGGTTTTTAGTCTAAATCATTGATGATTTACAGACTAGACATTCCAGAGTGAATGGGGGAAATGATCTTTCCTATGTCATGATGAAAATACAGTTTGATATGGGCTTCATAGAGGACAGGCTGGCAATACGCCCTGAGAGCTTTGAGTGAGAGCTTCATCATCCCATCACCATCATCTTAAATTCCATCTTCTAGCTGACATGGCTGCACTGCGCCCAGCACGTGACAGGCACGCTTCCATTTAGGCCTCACTGCAGCCTTACTGGAGAAGGCAATGGCACCCCACTCCAGTACTCTTGCCTGGAAAATCCCATGGACGGAGGAGCCTGGTGGGCTGCAGTCCATGGGGTTGCTAAGAGTCAGACACGACTGAGCGACTTCACTTTCAATTTTCACTTTCATGCACTGGAGAAGGAAATGGCAACCCACTCCAGTGTTCTTGTCTGGAGAATCCCAGGGACGGGGAGCCTGGTGGGCTGCCGTCTACGGGGTCATACAGAGTCGGACGCGACTGAAGTGACTTAGCAGCAGCGGCAGCCTTACTGCTAGATCATCACACTTACTCCAGGCTCACGCGCGGGGAAGCGTTCGTGGAGGCATATGCCAAATTACTCAACAAGCAAGTGGCAGAACTCAAATTCTAACAGCCATTTCTGATGCTAGCCATGGTAAATGGCGTCTTGACAGACAATGTAATCTGTGTGTGTGTGTGTGTGCGCGCGCACGTGTGTGTGGATTTTTTTTAAATCATGTAAACTGTTTCTGCTAATTATACTGGAAGAAATAACTGTGTGCTTCAACACTTAGTCAACATGTGACGTTTTATTTGTTTAACATTTTTGCCTTTTCCCTTCTTGTTGTGCTAAAACTGTATAACTCGAGCCTGTGGTTCACGTTTCTCTGCAAAAGTGTCATTTCCCTACTCAACAGTTTGGAGAATATTTTAGATTTCTCTTTAATTGGAGAATAATTGCTTTACAATATTGTGTTGGTTTCTGCCACACATCAGCATGAATCAGCCCTGCGTAAACAAGTGTCCCTTCCCTGTTGAACCCCCCTCCCCTCCCACCTCACCCCTCCTCTAGGGTGTCACTGAGCATAGAGCTCCCTGAGCCACACAGCAAACCCCCCCAGCCGTCTGTTTCACCCGTGGTAATGCATGCTTTGAAGCAACAGATGGCTTAACATTAAAGGCCAGGTGACGAATCTGTTGAAATTGCTGATGTTCCACATCCCAGACCGCAGCTGGCCGTTTCGGTCCTTGGATCACCACAGCACCGCCATCTAGAATGAGCGTCTTCCGTACCTGGTGACTCCTCTCGTCTCTTCTCATGCCCATCCATGCAGACCCTCCTCCCCTCTTTCAGTAAATAGGCCACTAGGAGAACTGACTCCAGTGAACCAGCCTATACTTTCTACTCTGAGGCCACCGAGAAAAAACAGATTCTTCCTGCATTTTGTAGAACCATTGACTTCCTTTAACTCAATCACATTTTAGATTAGACTCTGCGATTGGTTAAGTAATTTACGGTATGGTAATACAATGTAATACGACAGAACAAATCAAAATTATATCGCACACAAAGTTATGAATCTGGCAAGACATTTTAAATATATTGAATGAATAAATATATTCAGGTTACAAAAAGGATAAAATATATTACACCATTTCAAAGAGAACATTTAAATTGCATTTATGTTTGTAACGATATACATCACAATTTTAATAGCATTATTTTCTGCACTGTGGTATTATAGTTTTTTAAACCTATAAAAATATATACATAAATATATACAATTGCACATATAGAGTAAACGCTGGAAGAAAATTCAGAATACTTTTCTATATTATCTAATTATTCTAAAATAAATATAGGCTATAATTCCACAGAGCAGGCATTTTTGGCCATTTTAATCACTGTTTGTATCCTAGTCTCTCCAGGGGTCCCTGAAACGTAGTAGGTTCTTAATATATATTTTTGAGTGAATAAAAGGTCATTCTTTTATAAAAATAATTCAAAACAAGATATAGATTTTTTTAATTAAATGATGCTGAGAGAATCATCTGTAAAGTAAAAAAAATAATTGAATATATCTACATCATGCTTACATGTGTGTTAAGTCATTTCAGTCATGTCCGACTCTTTTCAACCTTACGGACTCTAGCCCGCCGGACTCCTCAGTCCATGGGATTCTCCAGGCAAGAATATTGGAGTGGTTGTCATGCCCTCCTCCAGGGGGTCTTCCCGACCCAGGGGTCGAGCCCCAGTCTCTTGTGTCTCCTGCACTGGCAGGCGAGCACCACCAGTGGCAACTGGGAAGCCCATCTGCATCACGTCATACACCCAGACTAAACTGCAACTAGACACAAGGGTAGGATATAAAAGAAGTCTCCTGTCCTACCCCGTTCCACTTCTGATCAAACTAGAGAGATCCGTCCACGGCACACTTGTGATCATCCCCCTCCTCTATCTAAAAGCTCTTAAGACTGTCTTTAGTGAGCTGATTTTAGAGTCTGAAACGGTATAAGCATGGAGCACAACTTGGAGATCCTGCCCGCTGCTCCACTCCACCTGCCCTCTCTCTCTCTCAGTTGCATTTGGAACTGGGACTTTTCCCTCCATCTCAAAGAACACAGAATTCTTGGCTTCAGAGACTCCACGTGTGGCTCCCTTCCTTTAGAAATGCCTCTCAACAGAATCCCCCTAGCTAACCGCTCATTTCTCATCTTTCAAATTGTGCTCCATCAATATTTACACCATCTTGAAGTATCTCCCCACAAAATACATACTTGTTTTAATTTTTTTAATTTATTTTTGGCCTCACCATGCGGTTTGTGGAATCTCACTTTTGAACCTGGCCCCCAGGAGTGAAAGCACCGAGTCCTAACCACTGAACCTCCAGAGAAGTGCCCACATCCATTTAAAAAGGAAAAATGGTAACTCTGCCAACAGAAACTGGCCAACAATCCCTGAACCAAGCAGGTGAATCAGCCTCAGCTATTGTGATTTAGTCACTAAGTCCGGTCCAACTCTTCTGTGACCCCAGGGACTGTAGCCAGCCAGGCTCCTCTATCCACCACATTTCCTGGGCGAGAATGCTGCAGTGGGTTGCCATTCCTTCTCCAGGGGATCTTCCCGACCCAGGGATCAAACCTGGGTCTCCTGCATTGTCAGGTGGAGTCTTCAGCCCTGAGCCACCTGGGAGACCAGTCCCTGAGAGTAAGCACTCACGGACACAGCGTGGCCACTCCTGCCACCAACACTGGGTACTGCCACTCCTCCTCTGTGGCAGCCCTCCTGGGGGCGTTGTGGTGCCTCACTGTAGCTTTAACGTGCCCTCCCCATAAGAAGCCAAGGTTGAACATATTTTCATATGTGTATTTGCCATCTTATATCTTCTCCATTGAAATGTCTGTTCATGTCTTTTGTCCATGTTTTAACTACCTAGTTCTTTTTAACTGTTGTGCTTTGAGTGCTTTTATGTATTTTTAATACTAGTCCTTTGTCGGATATATGGTGCATGTATTTCTCCCACTTGTCTTTTCATCTTCTTAATGGCTACAGCTCAACTCACAGGAAGGATAACACAAGACTTCACACTAAGGGCCTATATACCACCACCTATTACCAAATATCAAATATTTGACTGTCCAGAAGAAAATTAGGAATCAGGCCAAAAGGCAAGAAAAAGCACTGTCTTGAGTATACAGAACAAGCATTTGCATCAGACTTAAATGTGGTACAGATGTTGGAATTATCAGACAGGGAATTTAAAGTAACTATAATAATATGCTAAGTGCTCTAGTGAAAAACGTATTCAATGTGCAAGAACAGATGGGTGATGTAAACAAGATACATGGAAAATCTAAGAAAGAATACAAAGCAAATGCTAGAAATACAAAAAGTTCTATAACAGAAATGATGAATGCTTTTTAATGATCATAAGTAGACTGGGTACAGATGATGAAAGAATCCGTAAACTTAAAAACAGGCTGATGAAAAAACCTCCCAAACTAAAATGTAAACAGGAAAAAAAACAGAACAGAATGTCCAAGAACTCTGGGATAATTTCCTAATGTGTGTTCTGTGTATAACTGGATTATCACAAGAAGAAGAAAGTGAGAATGGAGAATAAATATTTAGAGTAATAATGCAGAGAACATCACAGAGTTAATGACACCAAATCACAGACTGAAGAAGCTCAAGGAACACCAACAGGATCAATACTAAAAAATAAAAATCTACGTCTAGGCATATCACATTCAGGTTATAGAAAACCAGACATAAATCCTTGAAACAAGCCAGAGGGAAAAATAAACACCTATATTATGGAAGAATTAAAGAGACAAATTACAGCAGATTTATCAGAAGCCATACAAATAAGAAGACAATACAGTGAAATGTTTAAGGTGTTGAAAAAAAAACTCCACCAATCTAGAATTCTAGATCCAGTGAAATTGTTCTCCAAAAGTGAAGAAGTAATAATGATGTTCTTAGATAAGCACAAACTGGAGGGATTTTATCAGTAGCAGAACTGCCCCGAAACAGATGTTAAAAGAAGTTCTTCAGAAAAAAAAATAAAATTACATGGATCAGAAACTCAAATCTACACAAAGAAATGGAGAACATCAGAAAAGGAATAAATGAAGGGAAAATACAATATTGTATTTTCTTATTCAGAATTTTAAAACAACATAGGGAATATTTTATCATAAGGTACAAGCTGCTTCCATGTTTGATTTGCATATATTTTCTTCCAGTCTGTGGGTTGTTCTATTTTACTTTCTTGGTGTTTACCTTTTGATGGGCAAACATTTTGAGTTTTAATAAAGTTTACAGGTATTTTAATAGAAAAATATATAATTGATAAAATAGCTATTTGGAAAAGATGAACTTGAATACAAACGTCCATTTGTCACATACTGGGCTTAGGGTCACAGGGATAAAAGGAGTAAATACAACATGCGGTTACAAGAGAAGCAGCCATGGCAAAGTATCCATTCTATGCGGCTTTACTATTTATACCACAAATCCCTAAGTCTGACTTAATGTCATTGTCCTACCAGTTAACAGGAGGTTTGACCCAGTTAAAGTGTTAATCTTCTTAAGCTGATCACGAGGAATAGCGTTAATAATGACTATTTGGGACACCACTAAGCTGATGCCATGAAGACAGATGAAGTCCCCTGAGACTTTCTTCTTATTTTCTTCTTAAAACCTTGACTTCATCACATCAGGAACCTTTTAAGTATTCATTAGGACAACTTGTGAGAAGGCTTTGTACCAAGGGAAAAAAAAAAACCACAGCATTTATCCCATCTAGATTTATTAATTAATTCATCCAAGGTTTTAGTCGTTGCTGCCCTAAGTTATTTGAAAATTTATCTAAAACAGAAAAACCCCTATTACAAGTGAAACCTAACCACTAAAAAACCTTTCATTTCAAGCCCAATTTATAAAAGCTTCTAGAGAGACAATGTTATTTAATTTTTTAAGGAGTAACAAACCAATGTTTCAAATACTTCATTTATTTTCAAGAGAATATACATTTAAGAATTTGAACATTGAAAATAAAGGGAAGTGGGTGTTCAAAAAAACACATTTTGAAAGTTAGCCTTTAAAATTGTTTTTCCTCAGAAGAATCATTTTGAATTGTTGAAGAAGGAGCAATATCGCAGCACATCTTCTCATGGTACTTGGGGAATATAGCTGGAGGAGGAAATGGCTATACACTCCATTACTCTTGCCCGGAAACTTCCACGGACAGAGGAGTCTGGTGGGCTACAGTCCAGGGTGTCACAGAGTCAAAAATGACTGAGCCACTGAACGCAACACAGAGAATATAGAACTGAGCCAAGTTGGCTAAAACTGCGTAAAACTACACAAAAAGCCAGTAGTTACAGGAGAAATTGACAACCTAGATGCTTTTATCCAGAACAAGCACTTTATGCCCTAAAAATGAAAATCATACTTGAATTTTAACTAAGGAACTATTAAAATGATTCCATCAATAATTTATACACTAAGATGTTGAATGAAATATGGTAACAGTGAACATCTGGTGCTGCGTGGTTAATAAGGAAAAAGCATGTTTGGATATGTTGCAAAATGAAATCCTACATTGCCTTGTTTTTACCTCTTCAAATAGTTATTCATAAATCATTATACTCAGTTAAACTGATCACCAGTTTATAAAATCACGATTATTAGAGCAATTATTCTGGGATAATCTTTGGGTATTTGCTGACCTAGAGATTAAATATTTGTTCAGAAGACTCTTGAGAGTCCCTTAGACTGCAAGGAGATCGACCCAGTCCATCCTAAAGGAACTCAACCCTGAATATTCATTGGAAGGACTGATGCTAAAGCTGAAGCACTAATACTTTGGCCACCTGGTGTGAAGAGGCAACTCACTGGAAAAGACCCTGATGCTGGGAAAGATTGAGGGCAAAAAGAGAAGGGGCCAGCAGAGGATGAGATGGTTGGATAGCATCACCAACTCAATAAACATGAGTCTGAGCAAACTCTGGGAGACAGTGAAGGACAGAGGAGCCTGGCGTGCTGCCGTCCATGGGGTTGCAAAGAGTCAGACACAACTTAGCAACTGAACAGCAGCAACAACAGAGAGGCAAGGTGGAATGTCCTAGGGCATGGCTTTTAAACACCTGCATTTTGAGAGGAAGCCTTTTCTCTGCCCAACATTCCTGAGTATTTGATGAGCAAAGTCCATGTTGAGCAGGAGTCTGGAGTCCCTTCCTCATCACTGTATCCAACAAACCGGGAAGCACTGTGTGCCCCGTGGCGTCCGTCTTGCTAATTCTCGGTGAGGACCACTCAAGCATTGTGCGAAGCACCATGTGTGCATTCACACAACCAGTTCAGTGCCCTTCAGTCGCTCAGTCATGTCTGGCTCTTTGAGATCCCATGAACCGCAGCACGCCAGCCCTCCCTGTCCATCACCAACTCCCAGAGCTTGCTCAAACTCATGTCCATTGAGTTGGTAATGCCATCTAACCATCTCATCCTCTGTCATCCCCTTCTCCTCTTGCCTTCGATCTTTCCCAACATCAGGGTCTTTTCAAATGAGTCAGCTCTTCACATCAGGTGGCCAAAGTATTGGAGTTTCAGCTTTAGTATCAGTCCTTCAAAGAACACCCAGGACTGATCTCCTTTAGGATGGACTGGGTGGATCTCCTTGCAATCCAAGGGACTCTCAAGAGTCTTCTCCAACACCACAGTTCAAAAGCATCAATTCTTCGGTGCTCAGCTTTCTTTATAGTCCAACTCTCACATCCATACATGACCACTGGTAAAACCATAGCCTTGACTAGACAGACCTTTGCTGGCAAAGTAATGTCTCTGCTTTTTAATATTCACACAATAAGCCTGTGTGGATCAGAATTCGATATTGTTCTTCACTGTATTTCACAGAGGATTTTGAAGCACAGAAAGAATCAGTAGCTTTCTGAAGGAGTTGTATCTAGTAAGTGGTTATGTCTGTCTGCTTTTGCCTTTGGAACCCAACTCTTAACAACCATACCTTAATACTTTTCATTTAAAAAATGAAGTGTTTTCCAAGTGAATACAAGTCTGCAATCCTTTATATGAAATCCAAGAGACAGAAGTTGATTCCACGTTGAGGACTTTTCTATTCTATAAAGATAACACAGTGGACCCAGCAATCAATCACCTTACTATTTCTGAGTGTATGAATGAGGTTATCCTTCCCCCAGCTCTGCTTATGTTACAGTTTACTACCATATTAACTGGGACCACAATTCTACCAAAACCCAAAGATTGAAATTCAGAACATTTTGTACTTGAGAATTACAAAGAAGGGATGTGTGGATCTGTTTTTCAGGTCAGAGCTAGTGCTAACTTGGTTGTGTTGAGTTCATCTTGAAGCCCCAGACACATTATCTGATACCTGCTGACTGTTGGGGTTGACTCTTCCTGCAAACCAGGAGCTCTCTCTAGAGAGGTTACTGGTATATGATCTCCAATCTGAGATCTGAAGTCTGCATAACATGAATTCAATGCAAAAAAAATCTCATTATCAATTGATCTTTTTAAAGTAAAATCTTCAAACTTATTTTTTAACAACTGCTTAGAAGGAAAGAAAGTTACTTACATTTTTACATATAAAGGATTACTCTCATCTAAATCTAGAAGTATATTCACAATTTTAAACAATGGTAGTTAAGTACACTAAATTGTTAGCAAGGTGTTATTAACAGGGATTTCTCATTTTCCCCTTTAATTTTTTTTTTCAGTTTTCTATACACTTTATCACCATGTACTCCATAAACATTGTGTAAACACCAATTCTATATTACCTTGCTCAGTGAACTTTTGATTGAATGAACACTGTGTGCTTGGGATGCAATTCAAAGTCTCTGATTTCCTAAAGTCCACAGCCTAATGGAAAGCCAAGAATAAATTTCCTTTAGAAAACATACAGAGAAAAAAGCAAATAGCTTTTTTTATTTTTATTTTTAAACTTTACATAATTGTATTAGTTTTGCCAAACATCAAAATGAATCCGCCACAGGCATACATATACTATAATCTCATTGAACTAGTTACATCAGGAGGAAAGTACAGACAAAATATGGATTAATTTAAAGTTCTGTGTTCCTCAGAACTTAGATTTTTGTAATTTTGCGATGTTCAACTATCTCTCCTAATACTACTAAGGAAATGAGGTTTAAAAAAAAACTAAACATTTTAGGTGAAACTTGTAAAAACTTTAGTATATTCTAGAAATAACAAACCATTGTGCTGTAAAGTTGCTTAAAATTTACTTTTTGTTATTTCTTTATCTCATTTCATTACTAATTTCCTTTCCAAACCTCTGTTTTTAATTGTGCAGATATAGATTTACCACAGAATGCCTGAGGCAGCGCAATTCTCAAAAGAACAAATTCCAAGTTACTGTGGAATTCGGCTTTGCGATCTGCCTGCGCGCCTGTGCTCAGTCGTCCGGTCGTGTCCGACTCTGTGTGACCCCATGGCCTGAAGCCCCCCGGGCTCCTCTGTCCACGGGATTCTCCAGGCAGGAAGACTGGAGCAGGGTGACATGTCCTCCTCCGGCGATCTCCCCGGTCCAGCGATCGAAGCCGCGTCTCCTGCGGCTCGTGTGTCAGCAAAAGGATTCTTTACCACTGAGCCGCCTGGGAAGCCTCAGTGACGGATATCCACCGGATAAACCAGAGTGTCACTCCAGCGACGCCTCGCAGCGCGCAGAGCAGCAGCGGGAGTGCGGCGCGCAGCCTGTATCACCTGCAGCTCCAGCAACCGCAGCGTCGCTAAAACGGCCTCCCCAGCGGTCTCCTTAGAAACAGTCCCTTTGGCTGAACCTGAAATATAGCCTTTCTGTTTATAGTTTCACAATATTGCATTGAAAAAAACAGTCAAAAATCCATCTTTGATTTCAAGCAAACAAAAAAAGCACTTGGAGTGATTGATCATCTTTCTCACGGAACTGACCGCTTGTTCAGCCTTGTGGTAAATGGCGCAGTAGAAACGAGGTCTCAAACGACGAACTGGCTGGAAAGCGTGGACACCGTTTCTTTTTCCTGAGCAATTATTATATGCCAGAAATGATTCTAATATTACAGATGATTAGTGGTATCTAATTTAATTTTATGAATGTATTTAACCTTATTAGAGAGCACACATATTATAAACTCTTTTTTATAGTCATGGAAACTGAGATACAGTAAGCTTAAATAGATTTCCCAAGTTATATAGCTGATAAATTGTGGATCTGTGATTATATTGTAAAAAGAATGATCTAAGTTGATTATTTACTTAATTTGTAAATTAGTTGAGAAGAATAAAAGACAAAATTAAAATGAGTTTAGTGAAATCACGTGAGAGAACTGCCCACCTATCACTGCTAGAACTTTCCCTAGATCTTCTTTTCTTGTTTCCCAAGATGATCAGAACTTCAGATGGACTTAACACTGTTGAAAATTTCCTAAAGACCAAGATAGATAGCAGAATGCCAATTTACTAATTCAAAGAAAAATCCAATTGTCAAATGAATGGTGAATACTTGGTGTGGGAAGACAAGCAAACATTCCCTTTGTTGCCATGTAAAAATCAAACTTCAGGCAAAATTCGGTCATAATCAGAAGATATTTGATGAATGTGCCCTGGAAAACTGCTCTGGAAAGTTTACTGGATTTAGTGGGTCGTGTACACTGGAAAGTCCACTTGCTGAGTCTTTCAGCAGATTACATAGAAGTCATAACACTGTTCATGCAACAAACAAGCAAAGCAAGCTGACCCTCAGATGCATTAGCTCCAGCTAAGGTTTATTAATTCAACAATCATTGCTCGAACTCTAACACTATGCCAGAACCTGGGGCCACAGTGGTGAATCGGACATACTGATCTGATAAAGATATAACCTGGTGTCTGACAAAGACAACAATGAATTCCTTCTACAATACAGATTTTTTACTTATTTAATAACCACTTATATAAAAGACAGTGTGCTAAGCGCTTTGCAAATATTAAATGGTTTTATCAAAACTATCCCACCAGGTAGCATTAAAGAAAAAAAAATTATTCACAATACTTGTTAAAGCAGTGAGACAGACTTTATCCAGAAAGCTTACTACAGTGGGATTTTGAAGTAAAAATTCAGGCTTGGTTTTGAATATGATAAAAGAAAATGGGGATTTACAGCCAAGGATGAGAAGTGGTTGGGGGAGTGTTCTGTGCTCAGCTGTGTCCGACTCTTTGCTAGTGGATGCAAAGTTGCTAAGAGGTTAGAACAATGCTTTCTGAGCAACTTAATCTGTGGGCTTCCCAGGCGGTGCTACTGGTAAGGAACCCGCCTACCATTGCAGGAGATGCGAGAGACATGAGTTCAACCTCTGGGTTGAAAAGATCCCCTAAAGTAGGAAATGGAAACCCACTCCAGCATTCTTGCTTGTAAGGTCCCACGGAGAGAGGAGCCTGGCAGGCTATGGTCCGTGGATCACAAAGAGTTGGACATGACTGGGTACGCGCACGCACACACACACACACACCCCCTAATGGGTGAAGGCAGGCCAGGGTGATTAGATATTTAGATGTCACTTGAGGGATGAGGAATTCTGTCAGATGTTGAGCTCATATACCAAGGGAAGGAGATTCTGGCTAAACTGACTTAGCAGGAATCTTGCCAAAACTGGACTCCACAAGGATGAAAACTGAAGCTCTAGTTTGGACCAAGTCGAGCACAGGACTCAGAGGAGCTCGACTAAAGTTTGGTCCAGAAGATAATCTGTTTCATTGAGGAATCCAAGGCCAAGTGTGGTTAAGTGACTGTCAGTTACAAACATCATACAGCCAGTATACTGTCAGGCCGAACAATCACTGTCTATGCTGCCCTAAGAGCAGAACTGGTGGCTCAGTGGTAAAAATTCTGCCTGCAATGCAGGAAATGCAGGTTCGATCCCTGGTCCAGGAAGATCCAGAAAGATCCCACATGCCTTGGAGCAACGAAGCCCATGCCCTAGAGCCCAGGAGCCACGGGATACGCGTCCCCGTGGTGCAGCTGCTGAAGCCCACACACTTAGAGCCCGTGCTCCGCACCAAGAGGAGCCACGGCAGTGAGAAGCTCGCGCATCGCCAGGAAGAGAAGCCCCAGCTCACGGCAGCGAACGAAAGCCCGCACAGCAACAAAGACCCAGCACAGCCATAATAAATAAAATCTTTAAAAAAGACTAAAACTGGATACTGTCTTGGTTCTCTTTCACCCAACACACACACACAGACACTGTATCATTTTTATCTAAATGATAGCTCAGTTGGTAAAGAATCCACCTGCAGTGCAGGAGTCCCTGGTTTGATTCCTGGGTCAGGAAGATCCCCTAGAGAAAAGGCTGCACTCTCCAGGATTCTGGCCTGGAGAATTCCATGGACTGTATAGTCCATGGAGTCACAAAGAACTGGACACGACTGAGCGACTTTCACTTTCACAAAGCCCTTTAACTCAGATTTCTTCTCTGGGCAGTAGTTGGCATGGAACTGCCAGTATTTCTCACTGATGTGCTTTTCCTACGCTTCCTCTGCTTGCTGACATGTTCTTTATTAAATAAAAGGAATCAGTGACCTAATCTGGAACAAGATGGTGCTTTTTTGACCCTGACCAACAGTATGTTAGTTTTATATGTTAAGCAAGCACTGTTAGTTGGGTACAAGTATCTTTTTACTGAATTTGTTCAACAGCAATATGCTTGGGTTTCCCTGATGGCTCAAGTGAGAAAGAATCCGCCTATGATGCAGGAGACGTAAGAAATGCAGGTTTGATCCCTGGGTTGGGAAAGTCCCCTGGAGGAGGAAATGGCAACCCACTTCAGTATTCTTGCCTGGAAAATCTCATAGACAAAGGAGCCTGGTAGGGCTACAGTCCAAGGGGTCACAAAGAGTCAAAGACAACCAAGCACGCAAGCATGAGCAATATACTCAGATAAGAGGTCCACCTCCCCAGACTCCCCACAGCAATGGGTGGACCCATGGCTGGGATCTCATCTATCTGGATGGAAAACTCTTGCAAGGAAAGCTATTATTTACCTGAAAGGTGATAAAGCCGGCTGGCACTTGACTTATGCCCTTTTCCCTTCTCCTTCCGCCTGTTTAGAATGTACACGTGATGGCAAGACCTTCTGCAGCTATGCTGAGACCATGAGTGGAAGTCACAAGACTGTGGAAAGAAAACCAGAACTGCAGATGCAACGGAGATCCACAACAGAATCACAGAGCTACTTTTTTATGGATTTCTTTTTCATCCCACTTGCTATATGAGAAAAATAAATGCTTATTTAGTTAATCCCTCCAGTAGAGTTTGTATCTCATGCACTTGAAAACAATCATAAGTGATAAACAGACTTTCAAAGGGAAGTTATTGATGTTATTTTCTCATAATCAGTGAACATCTGACTGTAACTATTAAATATTTATAGTAAATATTATTGTTGACAAAACTTTACTGAATAAAGTAGGAGGTACATATTTTAACCAATAACATCCAAAAAGAGATTACTCAGAAATTGCTTTTCCAGTTGTTTCTACTACTCTTCCTTCCTCTTGTTATTTTCCTGCTCATTATATTTTATCAGATGGTTGTTAGAGAAATAAAAGTTCCATTTTGAATTTTCTCATTTATACTATTATAGGTATCTTATTTGAAACAAAGGTTACCCCAGAAATAAAAATGGAGGTGGTAGAAATTGGTATTCTGAAATAGCTATGGAATAAATGCAGATTATGCAGCTTAACTTTCAGATATAATATGATCTGAATTCAGAGAACTTGAAATGGTACTTAAATTCCAGTATGTTCTCAGTTTGCTGAAAACACACTCATTGCTTTCCAAGCATCTTTGGCTCAAAACCAGCCACTTCCAGAAATGCAATCTTCATGTGTAAGTGGTTTTGCAGGAATGATCAAGGAAAAAAGATCGAAAACTCTGATGGTCTAGATTATCTGGGGAAGAGGCAGCAGGAGAAACAGCCGCTGGCGTATAATTTCACTTTTGAGAAACAGAAAACGTAGAGGGAGAAAATACAGATGCTAAGGACCCCGAAGCACCTCAGAAGGAGAACAGTTTAGGCTGCTCTGCTGCCATAACAAGCGGCAGAGTTTTCGATTTTGTTTGCAGACTGAGGTCTGTGGAAAATAAATGTCTGCAGCTGAGGGCAGCTAGAGATAAGCAACATCCAGAAGTGCGACTACACCCTAAGGTGCTCTGGGAATCATCTTACTGACGGGAAGAGATAAAGTAGCAGAGGAGAAATTTTAGCAGCAGTGAAACAAAGGAAGGACTTAGCAGTTGACCGTGAGGAATAGAACTCCGTCCCTCAACAGCAGCCACATCCACCCAGGGCTTGTTAAAAAACAGGATTCACTTAGCTTCTGCTGTAGTGTCTTTTTTAAAAGATGTTTTTAATGTGGACCATTTTTTTTAAAGTCTTGATTGAATTTGTTACAGCATTGCTTCTGTTTTATGCTTTGGTTTTTTAGCCATGAGGTACGCAGGATCTCAGCTCCCTGACCGGGGATCGAACCCCCACCTCCTGCATTAGAAGGCATAATCTTAACCACTGGAGCACCAGAGAAGTCCCTGCTATCGAGTCTTTAACATCTAGAATACTAATCAACCAGGGAAGCAGTTCAGTTCAGTTCAGTTCAGTCTCTCAGTCGTGTCCAACTCTTTGCGACCCCATGAATGGCAGCACGCCAGGCCTCCCTGTCCATCACCAACTCCCGGAGTTCACCCAGACTCACGGCCATCGAGTCAGTGATGCCATCCAGCCATCTCATCTTCTGTCGTCCCCTTCTCCTCCTGCCCCCAATCCCTCCCAGCATCAGAGTCTTTTCCAATGAGTCAACCCTTCGCATGAGGTGGCCAAAGTACTGGAGTTTCAGCTTCAGCATCATTCCCTCCAAAGAAATCCCAGGGCTGATCTTCAGAACGGACTGGTTGGATCTCCTTGCAGTCCAAGGGACTCTCAAGAGTCTTCTCCAACACCACAGTTCAAAAGCATCAATTCTTCGGTGCTCAGCCCTCTTCACAGTCCAACTCTCACATCCATACATGACCACAGGAAAAACCATAGCCTTGACTAGATGGACCTTTGTTGGCAAAGTAATCTCTCTGCTTTTTAATATGCTATCTAGGTTGGTCATAACTTTCCTTCCAAGGAGTAAGCATCTTTTAATTTCATGGCTGCAGTCACCATCTGCAGTGATTTTGGAGCCCAGAAAAATAAAGTCTGACACTGTTTCCACTATTTCCCCATCTATTTCCCAGGAAGTGATGGGACCGGATGCCATGATCTTCGTTTTCTGAATGTTGAGCTTTAAGCCAACTTTTTCACTCTCCACTTTCACTTTCATCAAGAGGCTTTTGAGTTCCTCTTCACTTTCTGCCATAAGGGTGATGTTATCTGCATATCTGAGGTTATTGATATTTCTCCTAGCAATCTTGATTCCAGCTTGTGTTTCTTCCAGTCCAGCGTTTCTCATGATGTACTCTGCATATAAGTTAAATAAGCAGGGTGATAATATACAGCCTTGACGTACTTCTTTTCCTATTTGGAACCAGTCTGTTGTTCCATGTCCAGTTCTAACTGTTGCTTCCTGACCTGCATACAGATTTCTCAAGAGTCAGGTCAGGTGGTCTGGTATTCCCATCTCTTTCAGAATTTTCCACAGTTTATTGTGATCCACACAGTCAAAGGCTTTGGCATAGTCAAGAAAGCAGAAATAGATGTTTTTCTGGAACTCTCTTGCTTTTTCCATGATCCAGCAGATGTTAGCAATTTGATCTCTGGTTCCTCTGCCTTTTCTAAAACCAGCTTGAACATCAGGAAGTTCATGGTTCACGTATTGCTGAAGTCTGGCTTGGAGAATTTTGAGCATGACTTTACTAGCATGTGCTGCTGGTGCTGCTAAGTCGCTTCAGTCGTGTCCGACTCTGTGCGACCCCATAGACCTAGCCCACCAGGCTCTCCCATCCCTGGGATTCTCCAGGCAAGAACACTGGAGTGGGTTGCCATTTCCTTCTCCAATACATGAAAGTGAAAAGTGAAAGTGAAGTCGCCCAGTCATGTCGGACTCCTATTGATCCCATGGACTGCAGCCGCCAGGCTCCTCCATCCATGGGATTTTCCAGGCAAGAGTACTGGAGTGGGGTGCCATTGCCTTCTCCATACTAGCATGTGAGATGAGTGCAATTGTGTGGTAGTTTGAGCATTCTTTGGCATTGCCTTTCTTTGGGATTGGAATGAAAACTGACCTTTTCCAGTCCTGTGGCCACTGCTGAGTTTTCCAAATTTGCTGGCATATTGAGTGCAGCACTTTCACAGCATCATCTTTCAGGATTTGGAATAGCTCAACTGGAATTCCATCACCTCCACTAGCTTTGTTTGTAGTGATGCTTTCTAAGGCCCACTTGACTTCACATTCCAGGATGTCTGGCTCTAGGTCGGTGATCACACCATCGTGATTATCTGGGTCGTGAAGATCTTTTTTGTACAGTTCTTCTGTGTATTCTTGCCATCTCTTCTTAATATCTTCTGCTTCTGTTATGTCCCTTCCATTTCTGTCCTTTATTGAGCCCATCTTTGCATGAAATGTCCCCTTGGTATCTCTAATTTTCTTAAAGAGATAATTAGGGAAGCAGTTACATTTCCCCAAAGCTGGACTGTATCTTCTTTCATTCTCTTCCACCGGTTTCATCCCCTTGCAGAGAGCACAGTGAAACCATCCTACTCAAGAAGGTTTGATGTTTATTCATTTTAAGAAAATGCTTTGAGTGAGTGATAGAGAAAAGTTGATAGCAGACAATTCAAGACAGTGAGTAAATTTATCTTCTTTTTAATAAATTAACTATGTATCACTCTACCAATGATAACCCAAAAAATGATTTGTTGGAGTTTCTGATTATTCCTAATTCATGTCCTGGATTATTTCCAGAGCCTTGGGGATTAACTTGGAACATCTGGTTTATTTGCTGTTCTAGAAAGCAAAATTTAAATGATCCTAAGGTGAGACTATCTTCCCAGGTGGCTCAAATGGTAAAGCGTCTGCCTGCAATGCAAGAGACCCGGGTTTGATCCCTGGGTTGGGAAGATCCTCTGGAGAAGGAAATGGCAACCCACTCCAGTATTCTTGCCTGGAAAATCCCATGGACGGAGGAGCCTGGTAGGCTACAGTCTGTGGGGTCGAAAAGAGTCAGACACGACTGAATGACTTTGCTTTCACTTTTCAAGGTGAGACTGAGCCATTGCAAAACGCTGAGGTTTCCGATGAATCAAGCAGCTATTCAGTTGCTTTTTTATTCAATCACACAAGAATTTATTGATTCCACAAATGTTTCTCTGGTGCCTCCAATACCCAAAAGCACTATTCCAGGTGCTGATCTGTGCAGACAAGTGTACTGGACACAGATCCTGCCCTCAGAGTGTGCAAGATATACTAGATGGGGGAAATAAACATATGTTTACTAGGAATTGTAAAATCAGTAATGACTTCACCAGTAGAAAATTATCTGGGGAAAACAGTAAGGAATATTTCAGCTATGAGATAAAGGAAGACTATGAATACAGTGGGTGAATTTGCCTTTTATGGCTCTTCAGAATCTGGCTACGATGACACAGGGACAAGAGAGAAGAAATAGTGAGCTCCGACATCGTAACTGCAAAGTGCATCGCTCCTGTAGAGAAGGGTGGGCGTACGTCTGGAAACAGCATGTACCAGAAGTCAGAAAGGGAAATCGTGTGGTGTGATCGTCTTTCTCATTATCCACTCATGCCCAGATTGGTGTTATGAAGTTTACACATCAACTCACTTCCACTGACTTAATCATTTTTGCTAAAATTGATTCATTTTTTCTTAACAACTCTTTACATTTTACTTTTAAAAATTAAACAAGCAAAACAAGCAAAAAAAAGCATCGTTTGACACAAGTATAAAGTAGACATAAAATTTAACTGAAAATAAAGCTACATAGTTCAACTCTCCTCAGGCAGGCCTTTCTGATTGCTTGAAGCCTCCTAGTAATGTTTAAAAATGGAGATTAATGAACGGGAAGGGGGGATTGATACTTACTCGAACCAAACCACAAGTTTCCCTCCAACACAATGTAGGAGAAAGAACTCAAAGGAAAGAAAACGAGTCACTGAAGCTCGTCTGATGTCATGTCTGATGTCATGTCTGAGCTCCACAAACTTGCAGCTCCCATTTATCAAGGATGTAAGAGGCACACCGAGAAAATCAGCCTGCAGAGAGGAGCAGGCTTAGATTCAAATTACAGCTCTACAATAAAGTAACTAACAGTTCGGTGTGTTAAACTCTCTGTAAAGATGTCTCTGAGAGACAGAGAGAGAGATGTAATGTGTGTGTGTGTGTGTGTGTGTGTGTGCACACGCACACGGGCGCTCAGTCCTGCCCAACTCTTTGGAGACTCCATGGACTATATCCCTCCAGGATCCTCTGTCCATGGAATTTTCTAGGCAAGAATACAGGGGCGGGTTGCCATTTCTTTCTCCAGGGAATCTTCCCAACCCAGAGACTGAACCCGCATCTATTGTGTCTCCTGCACTGCCAGGCAGGTTCTTTACCAACTGAGCAACCGTCTGGTGTATATAAATATATATATACATGCTGCTGCTGCTAAGTTGCTTCAGTCGTGTCCGACTCTGTGCGACCCCATAGACGGCAGCCCACCAGGCTCCCCTGGCCCTGGGATTCTCCAGGCGAGAACACTGGAGTTGGTGCCATTTCCTTCTCCATGTATATATACACGGTTGACCCTTAAACAGAGATTTGAACCACCAGGGTACACTTATACATGGGTTTTTTCCAATAATAAATACCACAGTACCATGCAGTCCCAGGGTATATTCCTGAATGTGGAACTTTCGAATACAGAGGAGCCACGTGTGTTGAGGGACCATGTAAACCATCTATTTATCTTAAGAGAGAGAAGGAGAGCAGAAAAAAAACAAAAGAGATTGGCATATACTTAGCAATCAATATGATATTGCAATCATAAAAAAGAAGTTGGGTATAAGTTTGGGAAAAAACGATTGAACTTTAGGCCAGATATGGCTAAAAGCACATCTTTCTGAGAAGATGAAAGTACATCAGAACACGAATGTAGTGTCAGAAACATAAGAAAAACAAAAAAATGACCTTGGTTAATGCTAAAGGAAAACAAAATGTCAACTGAATTCCAGTCTTAAAAAGATTGAAAATTAAGTGCTAAGCAATAGGCATGGCTCTCTCTCTCTATGTATATGCTGTATACACACATATAAGCATGCATGGCACATCATAAATACTCGGACAATAATCAACAAATGAAAGTTGCTAAAATGCATGCATTGCTTCAGTTGTGTCCGATTCTGTGCAACCCCATAGACTGTAGCCCACCAGGCTCCTCTGTCCATGGGGATTCTCCAGGCGAGAATAGTGGAGTGGGCTGCCATGCCCTCCTCCAGGGCATCTTCCCAACCCAGGGATCAAAGTTGTGGGTCTTATATCTCCTGTATTGGCAGGTGGGTTCCTTACCACTAGGACCACCTGAGAAGCCAATATATATAAACTGTATGACCTATTTCAAAATCTTCATAGGTCATAAAATTTTTATCAAAAATCTGAAGCAATGTCCCACGATTTTTCAGGTGAGAAGAGAACAGTCCAAATAGCCAGCTGCCACCTAGACACCTCATCAAGCAGTAAGTTGGTCCTTGGGTGTTCCCCAAGATATTTTACTGATTTCTTTTTTTTTGTTTGTTTGGTAAAAGGGTTCCAGCAACAGAGCATAAATGTCTGCTGCTTACAGTCAAGACTCAATTATCCATATGCAAATAATTTTTGCTGTGTTTGTTATCCCAGTCTGCCATTATCCTTCTGCCAAGCAGAGTTTTCTAGGCCAATTTCCCCCACTGCTGATTGGGATATACTTAGGAAATTCACAGTTGTTTCAGCATGAGCCTCAACAAACCATAATTAGGTGAGTTTGCTGAAACAAAACACAGTCAAACTGAATAATGCATTCCAAGGCCAAATATCAATTAGAGTAGATGACATAAGCCTCTGGGCTGCTGTGCATTGGCATGGGTAAATGAAAACCGCATTTTATCTTCATTTTATACTCAAGTCTGCATGAGAATAGATGACTAAAGCACTCGATTCTCACATCAACCCTCCCCACCCTAAGTACTCATGTAGAAAAGATAGTTAAGACAGCATTTGTACATCCAGAGGGAAGGGTCTCTGTCTGTGATGTTAATAAACCTGATTTGCCATTCTTATCTTTCCTTGTCATCTAATTAAGGAAATCATACCATTCTTGACTTCTGTTCTCCATCACCTCTTTCCCAGTGGAAATAAAAGCAAGAGAGGATGCCTCCCACTGTTGTAACAAGTTAATCAGTAATTGGCTTGTCCATCTCATGATTCTAATTGAAGACAAGTTGATGATACTCTTAATTAGAAGAGTGCATAGTACTTTAATTTCAGCTACTTTCCATTTGCTGATTATTGTCTGAATATGTACCATGTGCCAGTCACTTGCTAAGTATTGGTAAAATGAACTGTTACATAATACTTAAAACAACACGGTAGGGGAGGAACTGTAGATATTGTCACTTTACAAATGAGGAAACAGACTTGAAAATGTTGTCTTTTGCCCAGACACACTGCTAAGTGTCAGCAGCATGGCTTGATCTCTGGAATGCCTAATTCTAACATGCAAGTGATGTCTTAGTTACAAGTCAGAAGCATTCACTAAGCTCAGCAACAGTTAAACTGGAAGCTCTCATCCTCAAATGTGATCAAAGGCTTGGAGTCTTCACAAAGCGGAGGAACAGAAGCTGGAAATCATCCGCTGGCTGGAGGACAATGAGGTAAAGGCCAGGAGGCTAAAGGTCGCATACGCCTCCATGCAGGTTTCTGTGGTCACTGTGTCAAGGATGCTGCTGAATTTTGTTGTCTTTTCTAATTTATTTAGTCCAAAAAGGTCATTTCAACCTCAATGTCTTCTTGACGGTGACAAACTGATTTTTATCAGAATTTCCAACTGGGTTGACTGACAGAAGCCTGAGAAGGTCAATGGCAATGAGTCAAAGGCTCTGACCAGACTGGAACTGAGATTGCATTCGGCTCACTGCTCTTTGCTCTTTCACTAATAACTGTGGTTTGTTTAATACTGCAGTTCATTAGACAAAATTCCTTAAGCTAGACTGAAAAATAAAACACTCCACAACACTCAACACCACCTCCCATCCACTGTCTGCTCTAATCAAGTTTCAATGAAATAAAATGCACTGGGAAAGCAGGAAACTGTATTTATGTAAAAAAGAATCTCACGTGTTAAATTCCTTTTAAAAGGGTGCTAACATACGTGTCAGGTGCTGCATAACAATGAGCCAGAGAGAGTTTCTGCTCACATGATGATCACATTCCGAAGAGCGTCCCTTGCTGTGCGTGCTCAGTCTTCTTTGCTCCTTCTGGTTACTGAAGACTCACTACCCTTAGAGGAGACACTGCTCTGCCTCTCTGAGTCCTCGTGGTTTGGGTAGATCTCTTCCAACCAGAGCTGCCAAGGAGATAATGAAGGATAAAGAACATGACCCAGCCTGGCCAATCAGTATCGTCCATTCCGCCAGTCATACTAACGGGTTCTGAGACATTTGACTCAAGTGAGGCAAATGAAGGCCTGGTTTTTAGGACTGTCCATGAAATTAAAACTCAACATTAAAAAAATTATGATCATGGCATCCGGTCCCATCACTTCATGGCAAATAAAATGGGAAAATAGTGGAAGCGGTATCAGAGTTTATTTTCTTGGGCTCCAAAATCACTGCAAACAATGACTGCAGCCATAAAATTTAAAGACCCTTGCTCTCTGAAAGGAAAGCTATGACAAACCTAAACAGCATATTGAAAAGCAGAGACATCACTTTGTCGACAAAGGTCTTTATAGTCAAAGATCTGGTTTTTCCAGTAGTCATATATGGATGTGAGAGCTGGACCACAAAGAAGGCTGAGCTCAAAGGAACTGACGCTTTTGAACTCTGGTGCTGCAGAAGACTCTTGAGAGTCTCTTGGATCACAAGGAGATCAAACCAGTAAATCCTAAAGGAAATCAACCCTGTATATTCATTGAAAGACCAATGCTGTGGTTGCAATACTTTGGCCACCTGACACGAAGAGCCGACTCATTGGAGTAGACCCTGATGCTGGGAAAGACTGAGGGCAAAAGGAGAAGGGGGTGGCAGGGGATGAGATGGTTGGATGGCATCACCAACTCAGTGGACATGACTTTGATGAAACTCCAAGAAATAGCAAAAGACAGAAAAGCCTGGAGTGCTGCAATCCCTGGGTCACAAAGAGTCAGACATGACTTAATTACTGAACAACCACAGCAATGGGATTTTGGAAGAGTAGCTGCTTGACAGGATGGTAGGAAGTATTTCTGGAGCAACTGTGTGGAAAAAGACTCCCGGAAGAAGAAAGAAGAGGCCAACCCGCACACACACACAGTAAAGCAGGAAGATTTCTGTGATGTTATTCGAGTCCACAGAGTCAGCTGAAGGTCTGTCTACCCCTAGATCTTTTACATTATAAGAGATAATGAATTTTCCTTTTGTTTTTCTTTTCTTCTTCTTGGTCTGGGTTAAGGAAGGAAGGATCCGGTTCAGTTGCAAGCAGGGTTTCTGAATAATCCTTCCCCAAGAATAATTTTACCTCTTTCTCTTTAAAAAATATTTCTAAAATGAAGAGTTTTACTTTCCTGCCTTAATAAATACAGGCGTCATAAGCTTTCCTTGCCATGTTGAAGTCTTATGCAAATTATCGATTCTTAGTATTATAGATGGAGGAGGAGATTGACTAATTATTTTTGGCTCTGAAGCTATCCTGAAAGTAATGGATTTTGAACCAAATAGCTGGCATCCATTTATTTCTAGTCTAAAGAGTTGACTCATTAGAAAAGACCATGATGCTGGGAAAGATTGAAGGCAAGAGGAGAATGGGACGACAGAGCACAGCCAGTTGGATGCCATCACCGACTCAATGAGCACGAGTGTGAGCAAGCCCCAGGAGACAGTGAAGGACAGGGAAGCCTGCATGCTTCGGTCCACGGGGCTGCAAAGAGCTGGACATGACTAAGCGACTGAAGAACAACCACAAATACTAGAAGGCAATTTTAGATGTTTCCATATTTTTGACCCAAAGATTCCAATAACTCATTAGCATTAGTTTTTAATGGTAATGAGATATTGGCATATATGGATAAACCATGAATATTTATGTACACTGTAATTTCTTTTCAACTTTCTGCTAACTTGTTAATGTTCCATTGTAAGATAAGATATAACAGTACCATTTTGTGAAATAAAATGTAAGCAAAATATAACTGAAGGTATCAGAATGCATCTGAAAGTATATCTGAAAGTATCAGAATGTACTCTATATAGTATGGTGAATGTTATTTCTTGTACTAGTGTTTTATATAAAGACATATACATACACACATGTATAAATATATATGCATGTGTATATAATCCCTCATTAGTTTCTAATTCTGCATTACTAACTTCTTCCCTGCTGCTGCTGCTGCTGCTGCTGCTTAATCACTTCAGTCATGTCTGACTCTTTGTGACCCAATGGACTGTAGCCCACCAGGCTCCTCTTTCCATGGGATTCTCCAGGCAAGAGTACTGGAGTGGGTTGCCATGCCGTCCTCCAGGGGATTTTCCCAACCCACAGATGAAACCCAGGTCTCCTGCATCACAGGCAGATTCTTTACCACTGAGACACCAGGGAGGCCCACCAACTTCCCCCAGCTCACCGCAATACTTAAAAAAGCATTGTTGGTATTTTATTTTGTATTTTTTGTCCCTTGTTACCTAAATGGTAGAATGAATTTGGGATTCACAGCTCATCAAATTCCCTGAAGAAAACACACGGATCTTAACTGTCTAAAGGTACATTGCAATATCAAAGCAAGATCAATAATTCAAAGCCCACATTCCCAAATCCATCCCAAGGCATATGTACACACATATCTCCTATGCATCCATTCCCCAATCCACCACCAAATATATCTTTTCCCCCAAGCCCTCAGGGAAAGGCTGCCCATAGAGAAACTAGTTCATAGCTTAACCAAAACTCATGAACATGTAGGTCAGGAAACAAATACTTCGTTAGTGAGGTTTGGGGAGACTAAAAAGGAATTATAAATGAAAGAACAAAACCGTGTGCTTGAAAATCCACCTGAAATCCGGTTCCTGTCTCCAACTAGTCACGTTTCTGTGGTCTCCAAAAGCCAGATTCTCCTCTAGAATCTGTCAGATCTTAGTTAATAAATTTTAACTGGACTTTTGTTTGTTGTTAAATCATATCTGACTCTTTTCGGCCTCATGGGCTGTAGCCCCACAGGCTCCTGTGTGCATGGGATTTCCCGGGCAAGAACACTAGAGTGAGTTGCCATTTCCTTCTTCAGGGGATCTTCCCAACCCAGGGATCAAACGCACATGTCCTGCGTGGGCGAGCAGAGGCTTTATACCTGAGCCGCCAGGGAAGCCCTACTGGGCCTTTAGTAGAGACCAGTATATGACGGAAATAGAAAAAAAAGTATAAGTAAAGAAGGCTTTTTCTAAGACCAAACTATCTGAATTTAAATTCTAATCTGACACTCACCCCAAGTGAGATCTTAGGCAAAGTACTTAAGCTCAGGCGGTCTCAGAGGTCTCTTCTGTAAAGGCGGCACTAGCGGTGCCTTGTAATAAGGACAAAATGAGGGGCTCCAGATGAAGTGTGTAAGCTTAGCAGCTGCTATATAGAAAGAGTCAATGTGTACTTGCTACTGTTCTTATTACCATAATATTTGCTATTATCATTATTAACCTTTTCCTTCAATTCTGACTAATGTGAAGTATTACATCATCAACTGAGTATCATCTAATGATATCACAAAATGTTAGCTTCATTAAAATAGCCAAAGGAAGAATGCCTGGTCAGATTTCTGGACCCTTTAAACGTGGCTAGCATCATTTCCACGTGTGCAGAGCAAGATCATTCTCTCTTGGAAATCACACTTAGTGAAAACACTAAGAAAGTGATCTAGGGGCTTCCCTGGTCCAGGGTAAAGACTCTGCCTGCCAGTGCACGAAACACGGGTTCAGTCCCGGGTCCAAGGAGACCCCCAAGGAGCAACCCAGCACGCGCGCCACACCGGCTGAGCCTGCGCTCCGGAGCCCGGGAGCTGAAACCGCCGGAGGCAGCGCCCTGGAGCCGGTGCTCCGCCCCAGGGGGCGCCGCCGAAACGCGAAGCCTGCGCGCCGAGCTAGAGGACCCCAGCGCGCCCGGCTGCAGAAAAGCCCGCGCAGCGGCCAGGACCGAGCATGGCCAATAAATAAATAAACACCGTTATTTTTTTAAAAGGGTTCTAAACTTTTCATCAATAACCTGCAGAATAGGTCTCAAAATCTATAACGAAACATTTAGAATAGTACAGCCTTTCCCGATTAAAACATAGATCTCGTAATTTGTCATTGTAATTTGTCTTAAAATTTGAACGTCTAATGTTTCACTTTCAGAGGACTGGAAGATTTAAGCTCCAGTTCTGTTCAGTTCTACATCATACATATTTTGAGCATTTACTATGTGTGAGGCAATATGCTATTAGGGATACAAACCGGAGAAGGCAATGGCACCCATTCCAGTACTCTTGCCTGGAGAATCCCCTGGACGGGGGAGCCTGGTGGGCTGCAGTCCACGGGGTCGCTAGGAGTCGGACACGACTGAGCGACTTCACTTTTACTTTTCACTTTCATGCATTGGAGAAGGAAATGGCACCCCACTCCAGTGTTCTTGCCTGGAGAATCCCAGGGATGGGGGAGCCTGGTGGGCTGCCGTCTCTGGGGTCGCACAGAGTCAGACACGACTGAAGCGACTTAGCAGCAGCAGCAGCAGCAGCAGGAATACAAACAGGAAGAAGACACAGTGCCTATTTTCTTAAAGATTATCCTTAATGCTGTATTCTCTGCTAACTTCTGGTATGATGTCTGATGGCATAGGCTCTGTCTACAGTTTCCTGTCTTTCAGAAAGTGTGACTTTAAGTAAACAGTAAACTTTAAGTAAACAGTGTGACTTTGAGTAAAATTAAGTATAATTTCAGCCATATAATAACAGTATGATAACATTGATTAATTCAAAAAGTGAACAGTTGCTTAGCTATATTTTCAGCAAAGCTTTAACAAGCACAAAACTAAACATGTTCTGTTATCAAAGCTTATCTTCTCAAAATCACTAAACCCAGATGAACAAAAACATTTTTAAAGTGTTCATTTGTTCTTATTAGACTCAAAGAAAAATAAAACGACATTTGAATTAAATTCTACTAAAAAGGGGGACATCTGTAGGTAATTTTGCCCATTATTTGATTTCACAGAAATAATGCAAAATTTATTTCTGCTATTAGTTACAAGTTTAAGTACTTATTTAAAAGCAAAACCTACATAATTATTATTCAGTGAGTCATTTGAACTGACTGAGGGTTTCACTATCATGGGGCCAACCCACAATGTTATAGGAATAAAAATAACCGATGGCAAAACGCATATGATTAAATGCGTTACTTGATTCTAGCAAGGATCAGAAATCAGTTCTGCTTCAGTAATTCTCTTAGCAAATTGGAGAAGTTGAAATAGGGAGAAGTGTGGTATGGTCTGCTTAGATTCAGACCACAGATCCTCGTATTTCAGACACTTCACTTTGCTCCCAAGACTTTGCCCTGAACCCAGGCTGAGTGTCCCTGAGAGGAGGGATGTCTGTCCTGTGCAGATTCGACAGGGGTCATCTCCCCTTGTCAAGGACCCTGCTCGACAGATCAGAATGGTGGCCACCTCTTTAGATGTCAATATGCCCAACAAATTTAGCCTTCATTTTTATTTAAAACAATCCATTGTTTTTGCTGTTACTGTAATTGGATCTTCTATACTCCTTAGCAAGGTTTGACCTTCCTTGGGTGCAGCCAGGAGCAATGAGGAGAATTAAGGTAGAAGTGGCCACGGTGCCAGGGGCTCAAACCAGCTTAAAAAGCCACTGAGACACAGACAGGCACATGGCGCTCCAGGGTTTGCCCAGCAGCTGCAACAGAGGAGGCGACACCTTCGGACAAGCCCTTGTATTTACAGTCTTCCCTTCTGATCTCTCCACCCAAGCTCCATTTGAACTTCTCCCAGCCCTCTTCCAAAGCAGAGTCAGCCAGAATATCCACTGCTCTGTCGCTGTTTAGCCGCTCAGTCGTGTCCAATTCTTTGTGACCCCGTGGACTGTACTCCGCTGGGCTCCTCTGGAATTTCCCAGGCAATACTGCAGTGGGTCGTCATTGCCTCCTCCAGGGAATCTTCCACACAGAGCGACTGAACCCGCATCTCTTACACCTCCTGTATTGGCAGGCGGGTTCTTTACCACTGAGCCACCAGTCAAGCCACCATCGCTCCACCTAACCACAGTTCACTCAACTCGCACATGACTGTTCTCGCCAGGGGAAAGCAGAGAAGAGCCTGTAACCGAGGCCAGTCTGGAACAAGCTGCACAGTCTGAGCTCAACTGGACCTTTTGTTCCACTTGGTTGAGCCTCTCTCTTGTCATCACAAGACTGCAGTTACCCTGCAGCCTCCTCTTTCTCATCTTTCTAGCTCCTCTCTTAATGGTTGTCACACATCTTCTCCCCTAATGCCCTGACTTTTAATTCAATCAATTAATACACAAAAATCCCTTAAGTATGTTTAATCTCATAATTACAAAAATCTCTTGGCAGATAACTCAGTTGAGAACCGCACAGGACGTGAACTGTCTTAAGAGCACTCTGTATTCCAACAATTACTTCTCGCAGAAGCCCCATGGGCAGTTAGTAATACTGCTCTTGTTTCCGGAACAGGAAAGACAGGTCAAGGTCTCAGAGCTAGGAAGCTTTGGTGTTGAGATGTAAACACAAACCTTTTCATGCAAAATCCACACCTTTAATTATCAAAGTTACATTCCATGTGTTAAATTCCCCAATTCTCATTCAAAGGAAAATTATAAACAGATTATTCATCAAACAAGAGGGAGTCATGCAAAGGTGAACACTGGTAGTGTGTTACTGTTGTTCAGCTGCTCAGTCACATCTGACTTTTTGCAGCCCCATGGACTGCAGCACGCCAGGCTTCCCTGTCCATCACCAGCTCCTGGAGTTTGCTCAGATTCATGTCCATTGAGTTGGTGATGCCATCCAAGCATCTCATCGTCTGCTGTCCCCTTCCCCTTTTGCCTTCAATTTTTTTTGTGAAAAAGTAAAAGCTACTCAGTCATGTCCAACTCTTTGTGACCGCGTGGACTGTATCCCAGCAGTCTCCTCTGTCTGTGGGATTCTCCAGGCAAGAATTCTGGAGTGGGTTGCCATTCCCTTCTCCAGGGATCTTCCCAACTCAGGGATCGAACCTGGGTCTCCTGCACTGCAGGCAGATTCTTTGCTGTCTGAGCCACCAGGGATGCCCACAGCACTTCCCGGCTGGTCCAGGGGCTAAGAGCCCATGCTCCCAATGCAGGAGGCACCGGTTCGATCCCTGATCGGGGAACTAGAGCCCCTGCTGCACTAAAGCTTCCACATCACGTGCCACAACAAAGACCAAGCACGGCCAATAAAAGCAGAAACTGAAAAATAAGTTCAGGCAAGACAACGCCTAGGCAGGTGGACCGGAGGCTGCCAGGGTCTCCTGCTCTGGCCACAGCCCCTGTTCCTGCTTCCTCCACGTGGAGGCTCTTTCCCACCTTCTCAGAGGATCGTTTCCAACAGGATCCGCTGAGTGGGCAGAAGTCCATCTAGTCTCACTGCCCCGGGATCACCCAGGATCTCAGCCCATCAGAGCCCCTACCCTAGAGATTTTGCAGTTGGGTTTGAGACACTCCTGGGCTCTGAATTTGAAAGGGGATATACTGTTGCAGAAACCAGTACTCAAGAAACCCAGCAGCGCCCTTGGAGGGCTGGAGGACTCAGAGTTATTACGCCGGCGGGCCCGGAGGAGTTGGCACTCCAAGCTCTGAGCCCTGAACAAAGGGATTACAGAGTTTTTATAGACAGACTATACTGGGCAACACTAGCTGTTAATCAGTTGGTTTAAACTAAGGGGTTTCACGCATGGGAACAGTGGTCAAGATGGGGCAGGGGATGTCTGACCTGGACAGGCGTGATGAGGCAGGTTTGCAGGGGCTGCTGCTGCTGCTAAGTCGCTTCAGTCGTGTCCAACTCTGTGCGACCCCATAGACGGCAGCCCACCAGGCTCTCCCATCCCTGGGATTCTCCAGGCAAGAACACTGGAGTGGGCTGCCATTTCCTTCTCCAATGCATGAAAGCGAAAAGGGAAAGTGAAGTTGCTCAGTCGTGTCCGACTCCCAGCGACCCCATGGACTGCAGCCTTCCTCCATCCATGGGATTTTCCAGGCAGGAGTACTGGAGTGGGTGCCATTGCCTTCTCCGGGTGACTGCAAAGAGCAGGACAAGGGTGAATGAGATAAACTGCAGCTCCTAGTGTCGTAAGGCCCCACTTTCTGGGACCACACGTCCTACATGATCTAGTGTCGTAAGGCCCCACTTTCTGGGACCACACGTCCTACATGATCTAGTGTCGTAAGGCCCCACTTTCTGGGACCACACGTCCTACTTGATCTAGTGTCGTAAGGCCCCACTTTCTGGGACCACACATCCTACTTGATCTAGTGTCGTAAGGCCCCACTTTCTGAGACTACATGTCCTACATGATCCAGACTTTGCAAGGAGCAAGCTGAGTTACAGAGGCAGAAGGAGAAGAAGGTTAGGTAAAATGTTAACTTTTCCTGTTCAATACTGGTAGGGTGGGGGGCCTAGCTACAGAGACAGAAGAAAACAATTACATCTAAAGAGACTGGCAGAAATGAAATCCCACTTGACCCTTAAGAGAGAAGAAGAACTTCAGTTGTGTATACCTTCAGAGTTCCCAGCCCCTCAAACCTGCGTCTCCTCCCTGTCCCTGAGTTCTTAATGCACCCTGAGCTTCCCAGGACAGTTCCACACACTGTACTGAATTTAATCAAGTTGCACTAGGTTTCTGTCACTTAGAACCTAAAATGACTGAAAACAAGAATCAAAATTATTATTACAAATATATCAACAAAGCTAGGCTTCCCAGGTGGCTCTGTGGTAAAGAATCCACCTGCCAATGCAAGAGACACGGGTTTGATCCCTGGGTTGGGAAGATCCCCTGGACTAGACAGTGGCAACACACTCCAGTGTTCTTGCCTAGAAAATCCCACGGACAGAGGAGCCTGTGGGCTGCAGCTCACGGGATCGCAAAGAGTCAGACACGACTGAGCACACACACATCAAAACAACTAGTACCTCAGCTGAGTCCACGCATCACACATAAAACGCTAACATTCCTGTACTGCCAATTCAGTCAGAAATAACACATAAAAAACCAGATACCTTGTTATTTACTTTGGTACCTAAAGTGTCACACACCCTAGTGATTCCTCTTTTATAAAATAGACAAAAACATTATATGAGATTAAAAATGAGTAACGGAGCTCTAACAGTCTTTCTCTTCTTTCTTTATACACTTCTCAAATATAACCATGTGTTATCAAAATACAAATCTAATATAGACACACTTAAAGTAAAAAGGTTAAGTATTTTATGCACAATGCAATTTTTGAAGAGCACACCGTATTCACGCTAATGATTAGAAATGGCAGCTTAGTCTCCTGTGATCCTCGTCATTCCGTTTATTTCTGCTTTTTCCTTTGTGTGCTATAGAGTATCAGGTAAATCCCTGGTGGTACACATAAGCAGATCCAAAGGCTAAGTGGTTTTCAACTTTCCCTGCAAACACTAGTTTTCAGTCAGCTCGTTCAAAACACTCCAATACGTTGGCCACCTAATGTGAAGAGCTGACTCACTAGAAAAGACCCTGAGGCTGGGAAAGATTGAAGCCAAGAGGAGAAGGGAGCAGCAGAGGATGAGAGGGTTACATACAACCACCAACCCAGTGGACACCAATGTGAGCAAACTCCGGGAGCGTGCTTTGAATGCTACAGTCCATGGGCTGCAGAGCTGGACACGACTTAGCGACTAACCAACAGTAACATCCAAAAAGTGAGAGGGAGGTAGTAGTTACAACTGACCTTTGGACAACAGGGGTGTGAAGGGAGCTGACCTCCCTGCACAGCCAAAAGTCAGCACGTGACTCCAAAGCCAGCCCTCCTTCTCCGGGGTTCATGTCTGAGGATTCAGCTGGCCCCAGATCAGTGCGGCGCTGCTGTGGCGCTGCATGTGGCGCTGCATGAAGCACCGTTGCATGCACTTAATGGAAAAACCTGCCTCTAAATGCACTGGTGCACTTCAAACACTGCTGTTCAAAGGTCAATTGGATATTTGTTTCAAAGTTGAAAATTAAGATTATCTAAAGAATTCTTTATATTCTCACCCTGCTTATTTAACTTATATACAGAGTACATCATGCAAAATGCCAGCCTGGATGAAGCACAAGCTCGAATCAGGATTTCTGGGAGAAATATCAATAACCTCAGATATGCTGATGATACCACCCTTATGGCAGAAAGTTAAGAAGAACTAAAGAGCCTCTTGATGAAAGTGAAAGAGGAGAGTGAAAAAGTTGCCTTAAAACTCAACATTCAAAAAGCTAAGATCATGGAATCTAGTCCCATCACTTCATGGCAAATAGATGGGGAAACAATAGAAACAGTGACAGACTTTACTTTTTGGGCTCCAAAATCACCGCAGATGATGACTGCAGCCATGAAATTAAAAGATGCTTGCTCCTTGGAGGAAAAAATATTATCAATTTAGACAGCATATTAAAAAGCAGAGACATTACTTTGTTGACAAAGGTCCATCTAGTCAAAGCTATGGTTTTTCCACTAGTCATGTATGGATGTGAGAGTTGGGCCATAAAGAAAGCTGAGCACCAAAGAACTGATGTTTTCAAACAGTGGTGCTGGAGGAGACTCTTGAGAGTCCCTTGGACTCCAAGGAGATCAAACCAGTCAATCTTAAAGGAAATCAACCCTGAATATTTATTGGAAGGACTGAGGCTGAAGCTGAAGCTTCAGTACTTTAGCTACCTGATGCAAAGGGCTGATTCACTGGAAAAGACCCTGATGCTGGGAAAGAGTGAAGGCGGGAGGAGAAGGGGGTGACACAGGATGAGATGGTTGAATGGCATCACCGACTCACTGGGCGTGAGTCTGAGCAAACCCTGGGAGATAGTGAAGGACAGGGGAGCCTGCCATGCTGCGGCCCATGGGGTTGCAGAGTCATACAAGACTAAGTGATTGAACAACTCTGGCTGCCAAGTCTGTGTTCTGAACTAAAATGTTAATTTGGCAGTAGAAGCTGCTCTCCGATGGGGACAATTTTGTCTAAAACACACTAGAGTATATGCTTGCTTTCATCGGTGTTTTCACACTATTATATCTTATATAAGTTTTAAAAATGAAATATAGCAAGTTTTCACAGTGCTCTTTAAGCAACTCCAAAGGACTCGAGGGGGCCCCAGAAAAATACCACCACTCACAGCAGGAATCCATGATATCTGGGAAGTGTAAATTCAGAGACCCTCATGAATTCCGTTTTCAAGAATAACAACATACAATAATCCCCCATGTGACTGAGCCCTTTAAGGGCTCTCAATAAATGTTGGGTGGGTGCGGAGAATGACTCTTCTTGCAGAGCCCAAGACAAGCGTCATAAGTCTGCCCCTTGCTTGTTAGAACTGCCCCCACACCACCTGGGGTGACTGCCTCTTTCTCGGTCTCTCCTCGCCCTCCATGCAAAAAGCCCAGCTTCACATTTCACCCGGGACATTCCTGAGCTTGCACACCCGGAGGAGACGCGCTGGGGAGGGAAGGAAGGAGCCACTCTCTTGGCAGGGATGCAGAGTTCAGGAACTGGGCCTCCCAGGCGGCTCAGTGGTGAAGAACCCGCCTACCAATGCAAGAGGCCCAGGCTCGATCCCCGGGTCGGCAAGATCCCCAGGAGGGGGAAATGGCACCCACTGCAGTATCCTCGCCTGGAGGATCCCATGGGCAGAGGAGCCTGGCGGGCTCCAGTCTGTGGGGTCGCAGAACTGGAGATGACTGAGCGCAGAGTTCGTGAGCACCAGGGTGGTTGCCCCACAGGGTCCCTAGATGCTCAGGCAGCCACAGAGCTCTCTCTCGTCTTCCTCAGCCTCCCTGGGGAACCTGGTCATCTTCTGACACAAGCAACTGCCCACACTCTCTACTCTCCTCCAAGCTCATTTCCTGTGCCTTCTTGCCACGGGCCACAACTTTTACTCTACTATAATTTATTCTATGTCCCTGCCATGCCAAACCTTTTGAGAGAAAGAATCTTGGTCATCAACTCCCTAACACACAGTGAGGAGCCTTGTCGTGCAGAGGTCTGGACCCAGGCCCTCCCTAAGGTGACTGGCCTCTCCCCAGACTTGACCATCTCCAGATTTATGTGAATTTAGGAAGTTAATTAGCTTCTGAGTGCCTTGGTTTCCCGATATGCAAAAGAAGGGTAATGAGAGCAAGTTTTATTAATGGAATGATACGTGGGGAGGTGTTTAGAAGACTGACCACGTGGTGGACCTTGCTATTCTATGCCTGGGCCCACGATGCCCAAGCTCATCTCAGTTCATTCTGTTGCCCCAGCTGAGTATTCATACAGCCCTTTTGCTCTTTTACTGCCTGAGTTTTTAAAAAAATATTTAATTTATTTATTTCGCTGCCCTGAGTCTTAGCTGTGGCATTCAGGATCAAACCTGGATCCCCTGCATTGGGGGCATGGTGTCTCAGCCACTAGACCACCAAGGAAGTCCCCTATGCTACCCGAGTTTTGACCATAAATTATTGGGCTGCCTACCTATGCCTACCTCATAGCTGTTCACTTCTGGATCAGGTAACAACCTCTAATCCCAATTGCGATGGCTCATGGCCCAGAGTCTGGCTGACTGTGGCCAGGAACTTTGTCAGCTATTTGTAGATGACCACAAGGGTGAGACCGACCCTCCACACATCACGGGCTCCTCTCTGAGACACCTGTGAGCAGTACAGACTGCTAATACCAATCCTTAAAGAGCGAGCATTTTCCAGAGAGAGGAAACAAAACTGCGTTTATCCCATAGGACACACAATTTAGGACCTTAACTTTTATTTTTTAATATCTTAAATTCTTTTGTCAACACCACTGTTGGTTGCCTTGGTTTCTCTTGACCGAGCTGGGAAACTCTAAGTTCCAGCTGGATTCTCCTGTCTTCCTAGTAGATGGGCTTCGGCTCTTCCTGAGGCAGAGCTGATACCCCGATGACCTTTCTCCCAGCCCTGGGCTTCCTTAGGCAGAGCGTAGAAACATTAAAAAGCAGAGGAGAAAATGTAATTCGACAGTTTCTCCATGCAGAATGCTAAGAGGGACTTCAAGATGCTTTTTAACTGTTAAGGGACCCAGGATTCCAAATGGCCAGATACGTGCAAGGCAGTCTCCATTGACACTTAGCTTGCCATGGACCTATGGGTCAAAGGAAGGTTCCAGAGAAAGATCACCAGAGTCAGCATCTTCATACCAAGATTCAAGACACCAGGGCAAAGCGAACCATCTGGACCTCTTATTGAACTGGAAAAGTGGCAGAAGGCGGAACCTGCGGCTACATCTGTTGTCTAAAATTTATTGAGCTAGCGTACACACATACAGAGCCTCGGAGTTGGGTTTTTTCTGATGACTGACACGTGCTGTAATGATATCCCACATTTACTAGAACACAATAGCAGTGTGAACATGGACCAGGAAAGAATTTCATGAACCAGACAAATTTCTGGGAGGAGGGAGAAGAGGCAAGTTGGAGAAGCAAGCATTCAGCAGTTAGAAGAGCCGCTGAAATAACTGAAACAGGATGTTTTTATTTTTCTTGAAAGAAGGATTCAAATACTATGCATTATTTATTTTTTAATGGCATTTTTTTATTGTGTCAGCTAAAAACATTTTCTTCATACTGCTGATAAAACAACAAGCACCCCAACTGAAGTGATCTTTCATTGAATCAAAGATCTCAGGCACAGAGAATTTTTATCATACTGTCGAGCTTTCAAATTCTCTCCCAAAGATTACACTTTGTGTAATATTTGCATGATCTAAGTTCAAATGAACAAAAACCAAATAGAAAGTGGGAAAAACTGACTTTCAATCATTTGCTTTCATGACTTTGAGATTCAGCTCTTTTCTGTATTAATTGTACAAGCTCTGAAGAATTCAAGCTGCTATTGTCTTTGAGGGGGGATTAAAAAGAATGACAAAAATCTTAATATAAAAGGCAAGATGCTTAGAAAGGAGATGATGTCTGCACTGTCTGGGATACTTATTCAAGTTCCTGGAAAATAGTAGTGTCTTAAATACTTGGCTATTTTTTTCTCTCTTTGTCTAAATTTCCTCTTCTTGCAAGGACACCAGGTACATTGGGTTAGGGTTTACTCTAATAACTTTATTTTAACTTAATCCCTATCTCAAATACAGTCCTATTTTGAGGCTACTGAGGGTTAGGGTTTCAGCATATGAATTTTGGAATTCAGCCCATATCTGAGAGTTTCAATATGAGCACTACCGAGGTATTGCTGACCTTTTTGGTTCTTCAATAAAAGAACTGATTTTTGTTCGAAGCCACTTTCTCCCACTCTGGGTCTACCTGGATTGAGGAGAGCTCCAGTACTGGGTTCAGCAAGCCACATTCTCCAGGCCTGGTCGGGGGTTCAGAAACGAAGGCAATCAGAATGGGTCTTGGGAATTCTGCAGCAGCAGGGAGAATGGAGCTTCCCGTTTCTGAATGGACTTTAATCCAAGAGCTTGTGCTGCAGCCAGTGTACCGTCATGGGCAGAGACCTGGAGTGGAGCCATGGGAGGTGCAGTACGCCACACGGGCCCTAACGTGGCATCAGTCCCACTGAAGGAAGCAACAGGAGTGGGACTGACATGGAAACCTCAAATCTAGCTGCAAGCCGGAAAGCAGCACCAGCCTCAGGCTCGTCAGCTATGATCTTCTGAAGTTTGGGTTGGTTTCTTTCTCTTGAAGTTGACAATGCCCTAATCAATCTAAGAGATGCCCTACTTCATGGAGATGTTGAGACTTCCTCAGCTGTTGCTGGACATATACGTTCTTAGAAACGAGGCGGGGAAATTGATAATATATCACAAAACAAGCTGAGGCATTAGAAGTGCCATTAAAAGCTCATTGTTAAAGTCCTCTTGACTTCTCTGAGGCCATGTGAAACTTAACAAGGAAAAACAATGAAAATTAACAAGGAAACACAAACTTCAAATGATACAATAGACCAGTTAGACCTAATTGATATCTATAGGACATTTCACCCTAAAGCAATGAATTTCACTTTTTTCTCAAGTGCTCAAGTGCACACAGAACCTTCTCCAGGATAGATCACATCCTGGGCCATAAATCTAGCCTTGGTAAATTCAAAAAAATTGAAATCATTCCAAGCATCTTTTCTGACCACAATGCAGTAAGATTAGATCTCAGTTACAGGAGAGAAACTATTAAAAATTCCAACATATGGAGGCTGAACAACACGCTACTGAATAACCAACAAATCACAGAAGAAATCAAAAAAGAAATCAAAATAATCATAGAAATGAATGAAAATGAAAACACAACAACCCAAAACCTGTGGGACACTGTAAAAGCAGTGCTAAGGGGACGGTTCATAGCAATACAGGCATACCTCAAGAAACAAGTAAAAAGTCAAATAAATAACCTAACTCTACACCTAAAGCAACTAGAAAAGGAAAAAAATGAAGAACTCCAGGGTTAGCAGAAGGAAAGAAATCTTAAAAATTAGGGCAGAAATAAATGCAAAAGAAACAAAAGAGACTGTAGCCAAAATCAACAAAGCCAAAAGTTGGTTCTTTGAGAGGATAAATAAAACTGACAAAACCATTAGCCAGACTCATCAAGAAACAAAGGGAGAAAAATCAAATCAATAAAATTAGAAATGAAAATGGAGAGATCACAACAGACAACACAGAAATACAAAGGATCATAAGAGACTACTATCAACAATTATATGCCAATAAAATGGACAACTTGGAAGAAATGGACAAATTCTTAGAAAAGTACAACTTTACAAAACTGAACCAGGAAGAAATAGAAATCTTAACAGACCCATCCCAAGCAAGGAAATTGAAACAGTAATCAGAAATCTTCCAGCAAACAAAAGCCCAGGTCCAGACGGCTTCATAGCTGAATTCTACCAAAAATTTAGAGAAGAGCTAACACCTATCCTACTCAAACTCTTCCAGAAAATTGCAGAGGGAGGTAAACTTCCAAACTCTTTCTATAAGGCCACCATCACCCTAATACCAAAACCTGACAAAGATGCCACAAAAAAAGAACACTACAGGCCAATATCACTGATGAACATAGATGCAAAAATCCTTAACAAAATTCTAGCAATCAGAATCCAACAACACATTAAAATGATCATACATCATGACCAAGTGGGCTTTATCCCAGGGATGCAAGGATTCTTCAATATCTGCAAATCAATCAATGTAATACACCACAGTAACAAATTGAAAAATAAAAGCTATATGATTATCTCAATAGATGCAGAGAAAGCCTTTGACAAAATTCAACATTCATTTATGATAAAAACTCTCCAGAAAGCAGGAATAGAAGGAAAATACCTCAAAATAATAAAAGCTATATATGACAAACCCACAGTAAACATTATCCTCAATGCTGAAAAATTGAAAGCATTTCCCCTAAAGTCAGGAACAAGACAAGGGTGCCCACTTTCACCATTACTATTCAACATAGTTTTGGAAGTTTTGGCCACAGCAATCAAAGCAGAAAAAGAAATAAAAGGAATCCAAATTGGAAAAGAAGAAGTAAAACTCTGTTTGCAGATGACATGATCCTCTACATAGAAAACCCTAAAGACTTCACCAGAAAATTACTAGAGCTAATCAATGAATATAGTAAAGTTGCAGGATATAAAATCAACACACAGAAATCCCTTGCATTCCTATACACTAATAATGAAAACATAGAAAGAGAAATTAAGGAAACAATTCCATTCACCATTGCAACAAAAAGAATAAAATACTTAGGAATATATCTACCTAAAGAAACTAAAGACCTATATATAGAAAACTATAAAACACTGGTGAAAGAAATCAAAGAGGACACTAATAGATGGAGAAATATACCATGTTCATGAATCAGAAGAATCAATATAGTGAAAATGAGTATGCTACCCAAAGCAATCTATAGATTCAATGCAATCCCTATCAAGCTACCAACGGTATTTTTCACAGAGCTAGAACAAATAATTTCACAATTTGTATGTAAATACAAAAAACCTCAAATAGCCAAAGCAATCTTGAGAAAGAAGAATGGAGCTGGAGGACTCAACATGCCTGACTTCAAGCTCTACTACAAAGCCACAGTCATCAAGACAATATGGTACTGGCACAAAGACAGAAATATAGATCAATGGAACAAAATAGAAAGCCCAGAGATAAATCCACGCACCTATGGACACCTTATCTTTGACAAAGGAGGCAAGAATATACAATGGAGAAAAGACAATCTCTTTAACAAGTGGTGCTGGGAAAACTGGTCAACCACTTGTAAAAGAATGAAACTAGAACACTTTCTAACACCATACACAAAAATAAACTCAAAATGGATTAAAGATCTAAACATAAGACCAGAAACTATAAAACTCCTAGAGGAGAACATAGGCAAAACACTCTCTGACATAAATCATAGCAGGATCCTCTATGACCTGCCTCCCAGAATATTGGAAATAAAAGCAAAAATAAACAAATGGGACCTAATTAAAATTAAAAGCTTCTGCACAACAAAGGAAACTATAAGCAAGGTGAAAAGACAGCCTTCAGAATGGGAGAAAATAATAGCAAATTAAGCAACTGACAAAGAATTAATCTCAAAAATATACAAGCAACTCCTACAGCTCAATTCCAGAAAAATAAATGACCCAATCAAAAAATGGGCCAAAGAACTAAACAGACATTTCTCCAAAGACATACAGATGGCTAACAAACACATGAAAAGATGCTCAACATCACTCATTATCAGAGAAATGCAAATCAAAACCACAATGAGGTACCATTTCACACCAGTAAGAATGGCTGATATCCAAAAGTCTACAAGCAATAAATGCTGGAGAGGGTGTGGGAAAAAAGGAACCCTCTTACACTGTTGGTGGGAATGCAAACTAGTACAGCCACTATGGAGAACAGGGTGGAGATTCCTTTAAAAACTGGAAATAGAACTGCCATACGACCCAGCAATCCCCCTGCTGGGCACACACACTGAGGAAACCAGAATTGAGACACGTGTACCCCAGTGTTCATCGCAGCACTCTTTATAATAGCCAGGACATGGAAGCAACCTAGATGTCTATCAGCAGACAAATGGATAAGAAAGCTGTGGTACATATACACAATGGAGTATTACTCAGCCATTGAAAAGAATACATTTGAATCAATTCTAATGAGGTGGATGAAACTGGAGCCTATTATACACAGTGAAGCCAGAAAGAAAAACACCCATACAGTATACTAATGCATATATATGGAATTTAGAAATATGGTAACGACAGCCCTATGTGCGAGACAGAAAAAGAGACACAGATGTACAGAACAGTCTTTTGGACTCTGGGAGAGGGCGAGGGTGGGATGATTTGGGAGAATGGCATTGAAATATGTATAATATCATATGTGAAACGAATCGCCAGTCCAGGTTCTATGCAGGATACAGGATGCTTGGGGCTGGTGCACTGGGACGACCCAGAGGGATGGTATGGGGAGGGAGGTGGGAGAGGGGTTCAGGATGGAGAGCACATGTACACCTGTGGCGGATACATGTTGATGTATGGCAAAACCAATACAATATTGAAAAGTAATTAGCCTCCAATTAAAATAAATAAATTTATATTAAAAAAAAAAGTCCTCTTGACTTCTCTGAGGCCATGTGAGACCAAAACCCCCATCTTCCTAGTAGCAGCAAGCATCCCACTCACCCTATATTAAGAAAGCCATGCTTCATGATATTAAGACATGCTGAGAATCATCTTGATCCCCCAGCAAACGGTCAGTGTTTCTTCATTTTCCTTGAAGAGTTCTACAGCTTGTCATGTCATTCTCTCATCCAAGAAAACATTCTGAGCAAGGGGCTTCAACTGATGCCACCATTCCAGAAACCTGAGAATCCCTTAAAAATGAATGAGCAGTGTTGTGCACACATTTCTATCCTGCTGCTTTGGAAAATTAGTGGAGATAAATGTCACTGGCTTCTCAGTGTTGCACTCATCCGGTGGAACAAGCCACTCCTGCACAAGCCAAGCCCTAAGTATCCATTATGAGATGATATTTATTTATGATGCACTTCAGTGCAGTCAGAAAGCTACCCTGGCAATGCTAGAGTCTGTAGGAGGAGACCCCCAGAGTAGTTGGCGTCTACAGACTTAAAAAATGAAATGAAAATGAAACCCTAGGGTCTCTGCATAATGTATGTGTGGTAGAGAGAAAAAACACGCTACTTACACTGCAGACTTCCAGAGCATGATGTCATAAGTCAGATCCTATAACAGGAGGCAGAAGATGAACGTTTGCTCCCGACAGCTGGAAGGAATCAAAAAGAAAACACACTGTAAATCTTTCCACTACTCGCCTAAATTGTAAAGGATGACTTCTGGCATCAAGCAGACTTCTCCCAGCAAATAACTGCTTCCTAAGGAAGGAATCCTAAACACTGAGTAAATATAATATATGGGAAGTCTGATTAGCAGAGGAAGCTTTGTGTGTGGTACAATTTATTCCCCCAAATTAAAACCTAACCAGGTTTTAGGGGAGTGTCCAGGGAAGTGTTGGGATCACCACCAGGCAAAGTGGATGGGTAGATAATTTAGCAAAACAACCTGCTTCCATGGGCCTCCTAATTGAACACTTCCTCCCCTTAAGGTACGGGTATGCACCTCCTTGGACCTACAGCATTGGTCCCATTATCTGTAAATGATATTAATGACATTTTATCTGGCAAAGCCTTAAACAGATCAGCATCACAAATGGGGAGAGGCCTGCCCTCCACCCTGTTTCACAGCACACACCCTGCACCACAGCACTGCAAGGGGAGAGGAGGCTGGGGAGGAGAGGAGGGCCTCTCAGAGCCTGACACGTGGAAGGGGGTAGCCCTCTTTGAAACAAGGCCAAGAACTAAAAACCAACGCTACTACATGATTTCTAACTATTGCTAACTATCCCTTGTGTATTTTATGCAGAGATCTGCATACAGCTGGGCAGACAGGCACAGACGTGTCTGCTTCCGTGAGCACAGCACAGCGATGCACACCTCACAGCAGCTTAGGTGGATGCAAGCAAATGGAAGCCCAAAGCCTGGGGGAGGGAGAAGGGAACATAAAGGAGCGAGGTGGAAAGGAAGCGCATGGAGAGTGGAAGCTCGGGGGAGAGGACACGGATGGAAAACCGCAAGGCTCTCAGGAAGCTTATCAAGCCTTGTTAACGTCTCCAAATTAGAAACCCACATCTATGAGCTGAAATCAGAGTGGCCACCACAGTGAATTGCAGAGAGATCGACTACTGGACAGAGGGTAGCTTGAATTCAGAGTGGAAAATTAACGTTCCAATTTATCATCCTAAAATAAGAGAATTAGCCTCATCCCTTAGCTATATTGATTGACCTTCACGTCTTTTGGGAGGAGGAATTCTGCAATTCAGCTTTTCATAAAACATCGATTACAACTTTCTAGTTAATAGCCTTCAGATTTTAGAATGGCTGTCTCAAAAGGAGACTCAGACGGATGAATTTTTGCAAAAATCCCAAACTTTATCCTATCAATTTCAGAAGTATTTTTTTAAAAATAATAATAATAAAATTCAAATATTGATATACCATAAGGATTTACAATATATTTGATTTTTTAAAGTGTGAAATGCGAGCAGATGTTGAAAAACAAAGAACCATGATAATATATTCAGAGCCCAAAATGTAGAGATCATTCACACACCCAGGTGGGGAGGAACTCTGAAAACTATCTTATCCGGGCATGACAAATGCTTTTCACATTCCATATCAGATCCGTGTGATTCCAGGTTATCTGTGTTACAGAACTTCTGAGGCTAAAAGGAAACGTAGTTGTTTTCTATCCACATTGCTTCTGCTCTTCCCCACGTTGGCCAGTTCTTCAACACCAGCTGGGTATCCTACAGTTCAATTAAATTCTGACATTATCTACCTGGAGTTAGCCTCAGGCCTCACAATTTGAGGGTTAACCCCAAAAGACTGCCCCCACTAAAGATGTTAACTGCATTCTATAGACTACCTGATGTGAAGAACTGACTCATTGGAAAAGACCCTGATGCTGGGAAAGATTGAAGCAGGAGGAGAAGGGGACGACAGAGGATGAGATGGCTGGATGGCATCACCGATTCGATGGACGTGAGTTTGAGCGAGCTCCGGGAGTGGTGATGGGCAGGGAGGCCTGGCAGGCTGCGGTCCACGGGGTCGCAAGAGTCAGACATGATTGAACTGCTGAACAGCAACAGACCAGCTGTCGGTGAGGAGTTCCCTCAACCCCTCCTCTGGTTCCATGATCTGCTATAACAGCTTACAACACTTATGGAAACCCTTAGTTACGTTTACCAGTTTATGTATCAAAGAAGATTTATAAAGGATACAGAGGAATAGTCACAAGAGGAGGTATGAGGGGCCAGGCCCAGAGAGGTCCCGAGCACAGGGATTTCTCCCCTTGGGGAGCTGGCCTGAGCCACCCTCCTGGCGTGTAGGTGTGTTCACTGACCTGGAAGCCCTGTATATCCTGCATTTTAGGAATTTTTACAGGGGCTTCATCCCTCCACCCAGAGGATAGCAGTGGGGCTGAAAGTCCCAAACTTCTAATCATATTCTGTCTTTCTGTGAACAGCATCCTCCTAAGACTATCCAGGAGTCACCTCATTAATACAAAGGATGCTCCTGTCACCCAGAAAATTCCATGAGTTTTAGCTTTGCGTAAGACCCTCCTATCATCCCCCATCAATCAGGAAATTACAAGGAGGTTTAGGAGTCCAGTGCCAGGAGCTGGGGGCACAGAGGCTTAGGAGGAAAGAATATGGGGAAGGTGACACCTCCCTCTTATTTCTGATTAAACATGTGTTTCTGTTAAACAGAAGCCCTTATCTTCAGAGAGGTCAAATAAGTTGCATGATGCTACGAAATGAGTTACAGATTCTAAGTTTCTTGATATTCTTACAAGCATCTGCACATCATTTGTTGCCAAGTCATGTTGCCTCCTGCACTGATGGTCTGGTACATTTAATATACAGTTGGATTGAAAGTGAAATTAAGCAAACACTTAAGAAAGCAGATGGCTGTTATGGGCAACCAGTAAGTTATAAAAGCCTGACCCAACCAAACTGTCAAAACTACCATCTCACTGGACAGAATAGTTCCCAAGAATGTTTCCAAGTTATCATCTTGGTGAGAAAAATTCCCAAACCACAGTAAACCCACTGCTGCTTCCATTTTGTGTTTTCCTAAGTTGCAGCCCAAGGCACTGGGAAGAAACAAGAGGCACACTACACACTTTCTGCAGAAACGGTGAACCGCTGGCTAACTGTGAGTTGTGATTAACCGAAGCCTCGTCTTTTTCTTTAAAAAAGCACATGGGCACACATACACATTGCAAAAAGGGAACAAGAACAGTCACGCTGCGCACTCTGCCAGTGACACCTGTTCATGAGAGGTGTGTGTGTGTGTGTGTGTGTGTGTGACTAAGTTGTGTCTGACGCTTTGCGACTCCATGTACTGTAGCCCCCAGGCTCCTCTGTCCAGGTAAGAATACTGGAGGGGGTTGCCATTCCCTTCTCCAGAGAGTCCTCCAGGCCTAGGGATCGAACCCGCGTCTCCTGCGTTGGCAGGCGGACTGCTTGCCAGGGAAGCCCCGTAAGGGGTTTATTTCAGCCTAATTGACATTTTACTTTTATGCCTGTCCCATGCTGATGTTTCTTTGGCTTGAATCAGTCATTTCAGGAACTGAGGTCGTTTTCAGTGTGACCTCACTGGAAGATTTCGCTCACTTCGGGTCATTTGAAAATGTGAGCAGCATGGCTTTAGTAATCAAATTGACACTCGGGCGAAAGGCAATCTGGAAGGCTGAGCTGGTGTTCAGCTGTTTAACCTTTAGGAGTAGAAGACCGTAGTGCCCATCTTACAGACCCAACTCTGTGAGGACTGCTCGACTGAAGCGCACGGGCCCCGGGAGATAATCCCGCCCTTCTCGCTGTGCTGTCACTTCGCCCGTCTCCTCCTCCCCAGGCGTGCGTGTCGAGTGTTGGCAGATACTCCCCTGCACGCCGAATCCATTCTCTGTCCTGGCCATTCACCTATTTTAATAATTTGATCCGCCAATTTAAGCTTGGTATTTGTTTTGTTAGCTCACACTAGGGAGTAATCACCTCTCAGCCTGCTGCTTGTTTAATAACGTGTTCCAATAATGCCGGTGATTGAGGGCAAGCCTTCTGCTGTGTGCTTCCCAGAAGGGACAACTCACCACCTTCCAGAAAACTGGGACCTGTGCCTGCCTCCAAGTTTGATCTTTCCCTCAGCCAGTACCATCTGTGTGGATGGATAACTGGCTCCTTGTCACCTCTCCAAGTTGGTCAGGACGCTAGCGTTCTTTCTTCAATAGCAGAGAAACAGTTCACTTTTAAAGTGACCAAGGGAGCTTTCCAGGCCTCCCTGGTGGTCTGTGGTTAAGAATCCACCTTCCGGGGCAGGAAGGCAGGTTGGATCCCTGGTCGGAGAACTAAGATCCCATGTGCTGCGGGGCACTCGAGACCACCAGCCACAGCGAAAGATCCCACATGCTGCAACCAAGACCCTACGCAGCCAAAAATAAACAAATAAATATTTTCAAAAAAAATAAAGTGCCTGAGTTCTTATTTCAGGGTCACCAAATATGGCCCAGAGGCCAACTGTGGCTGGGGAAATATTTTTATAAGACTCAAAACCCAATCTTTAAAAAAATATTTATAAATGATTTTTAAAAACCAAAGGTAAAATAGTGTTACATGACAACGTGAGAATTACATGAAATTCAAATTTCCAGTGTCCGCAGATTAAGCTCTGCTGGAGCAGAGCTACGCGGGTGCGTCTGCATTTCTGCGAGGCGGCTTCGGGGCTGCAGCGGCAGTGCTGAGGAGGCCTGCCGCAGAGACGGAGGCTGCCAAGGCCAGGCGTTTGTTTATTTCTTGGCCGTTACAGCAAAGTCGGCAACACTAGACCTGTTTTAATGTTGTAGTCTGTCTGTAATTCCTCCCTTAAGGATACTTGCTTGACACGTTCAGATTGAAGGTCAGATTTCTTGATCTGAAAATTGAGAGGAAATGGGGATTGCATGGCTGTGCCATCATTTAGCTGCTTACCATGCCCCAAGCAGAAGTGCAGTTTCTTTCCGGTTTATCTTCATATCTGACACATCACTATAAAGCAGTTTTCCCTTTAGCTAATGTTTCCCCAGGCTTTAACGCATCATGACCCTTGGCCATCCTAAACATACGTCGACGGATCTGTAACAGTTTTTCCTTGTGTTTGGCCTGGTTCTCCTCTCCTACTTCCATTCCCCACTCACATGCATGAATGTATCAGAAATCTACCTCCCCAGACACACTGGCTTCTGCAGATGTTTCCCCCACATGAGCAGATAATCATATATTATTATGCTTAAAGAAATGATCAGCTTCTTTTAGTGCCAAAATGTTTTAGAATCTCTCCAAGTGATTTTACTATTTGTACTCATTTTAAATCTGATTTTGTAAAGGCAGGTGTGGAAACTGAACTTAGATAACACCAGCCCTGCACTCTGTAATTTGTCACCTATCACAGACATTGCTAGAAGATGACTGTGCTATTCACCCCGCCCTCAGCTCCACGGTGATCTCAGATCACTGAGGAATCGGAGACTGAGAGACCATCAGAGTCTGAAGCTACTCCTGGGTTGCAGCCATAGTCTGCGAAGCAGAAATCCCTCATTCAAAACTGAAATCCAAAACTGGTACTAAATCCTTTCCTTCTATGATGGGACTGATATTATTTACTGAAAGTTGCAAAGTTTCTGAATCACACATCTGGTTCCCTAAAGTTCTATATCCTCAAGAGGTAAAAAGAGAAAATGCCTCCTCGGGATTTGCTGTGTCATCGGCGGAAACTTTAAAAATCAAAATGTAATTGGTTAGAATTTTAACCTTTATCTTTTAGTGTAAGAACAAGAGAAAATGCATTCTGATAAGAGACTTCTTCCAGATTGCATACATACTTTCTAGAGAAGAAGGAAGAAGACATTATGGGAGAAATTAATCCAGATTCTCAAGTCCTTCCTGAGAAAAGGAGCCATCTAGCTCCATCTGACTTGTGCAACACCTGGAAACATTGAATGATAAAGCTTCCTTTTTCAATTCATAAAATGGATGGAATTCCAGTTGAGCTATTTCAAACCCTAAAAATGATGCTGTGAAAGTGCTTCACTCAATATGCCAGCAAATTTGGAAAACTCAGCACTGAAAAAGGTCTGGAACTGGAAAAGGTCAGTTTTCATCCCAGTCCCAAAGAAAGGCAATGCCAAAGAATGCTCAAACTACCACACAATTGCACTCATCTCACATGTTAGCAAAGTGATGCTAAAAATTCTCCAAGCCAGGCTTCAACAGTACATGAACTGCGAACTTCCAGATGTTCAATCTGGATTTAGAAAAGATAGAGGAACCAGAGATCAAATTGCCAACATCCGTTGGATCTTCAAAAAAGCAAGATAGTTCCAGAAAAACATCTACTTCTGCTTTATTGACTATGCCTAAGCCTTTGACTGTGTGGATCACAATAAACTGTGGAAAATTCTGAAAGAGATGGAAATACCAGACCACCTGACCTGACTCTTGAGAAACCTGTATGCAGGTCAGGAAGCAACAGTTAGAACTGGACATGGAACAACAGACTGGTTCCAAATAGGAAAAGGAGTACGTCAAGGCTGTATATTGTCACCCTGCTTATTTAACTTATATGCAGAGTACATCATGAGAAACACTGGGCTGGAGGAAGCATAAGCTGGAATCAAGATTGCTGGGAGAAATATCAATAACCTCAGATATGCAGATGACACCACCCTTATGGCAGAAAGCAAAGAAGAGCTTAGAGCCTCTTGATGAAAGTGAAAGAGGAGAGTGAAAAGTTGGCTTAAAACTCAATATTCAGAAAACGAAGATCATGGCATCCGGTCCCACCACTTCATGGCAAATAGATGGGGAAACAGTGGAAACAGTGGCTGACTTTATTTTGGGGAGCTCCAAAATCACTGCAGATGGTGATTGCACCCATGAAATTAAAAGACGCTTGCTCCGTGGAAGAAAAATTATGACCAACCTAGACAGCATATTAAAAAGCAGAGACATTACTTTGCCAACAAAGGCTGTCTAGTCAAAGCTATGGTTTTTCCAGGAGTCATGTACAGATATGAGAGTTGGACTATAAAGAAAGCTGAGCACCGAAGAATTGATGCTTTTGAACTGTGGTGTTGGAGAAGACTCTTGCAAGTCCCTTGGACTGCAAGGAGATCCAACCAGTCCATCCTAAAGGAAATCAGTCTTAAATATTCGTTGGAAGGACTGGTGTTGAAACTGAAAAACTCCAATACTTCGACCACCTGATGTGAAGAGCCGACTCATTAGAAAAGACCCTGATGCTGGGAAAGACTGAGGGCAGGAGGAGAAGGGGACAACAGAGATGAGATGGTTGGATGGCATCAGCAACTCAATGGACATGAGTCTGAGTAAACTCTGGGAGTTGGTGTGACAGGGAGGCCTGGTGTGCTGCAGTCCATGGGGTCACAAAGAGTCGGACACAAGTGAGCGACTGAACTGAACTGACTGAAATGTCTGTACAAGTGGAAACGTAACGCAGTCACTGAAAGGTACATATAGCGAAACGTTCTCTGTTAGGTGAACGTACAAATCTGCCAACACTTGACAACCCGTGACGGCCACAAACTGTAACTTCATATGCTTAAGCCTAACATTTAGAGTGACTCAAGTTTAGGACAAAATCAAGCCCCAAATCTTATGAATGGAGCTCAGGTTGAGAAATACTTATGACAGCAATATTGAATAGATTTTTTAACCAAAGAATAATTTTAGAAGCCCTGCTTGCTGCCAAGGTTTTTTCAGCAATCCCATCTTCATTCATTAGTATTAAGCAGACCTCTTGACGGGCTTCTCGGGTGTCCCTAGTGGTAAAGAAACCTCCTGCCAATGCAGGAGACGCAGGAGATGCAGGTTTGATCCCTGAGTCAGAAAGATCCACTGGAGGAGGAAATAGTGACCCACTCCAGTATTCTTGGCTGGGAAATACCCCGGACAGAGGAACCTGGTGAACTACAGCCCACAGGGTCACAGAGCGTCGGACACGACTGAGCAACTTAACACGAGTGCACAGACCTCTTGACTGCCATTTCAATGCTGTTTTTCTTTTATATTCATTTTTGCCTGCGTCGGGTCTTAGCTGCGGCACACGTGCAGGAATCGTTGTCGTGGCAGCAAGCTGCTCTCTGGTTGAGGCACCTGGGCTCAGTAGTCCTGGCATGTGGGCTTCATTGCCCCTCAGCAGGCAGGACCTTCATTCTCAGCCCAAGGACTGAACCCCACAACCCTGGCACTGCAAGGCAGGTTCTTAACCACAGGACCACCAGGGAAGTCCTATAACAGTTTTTAAAACTGGCAAAGACGCAAATTTATCTGGGGGCCTGTTTGGATTCCTGGACACCATGCATGCTGAACTTCTCAACTTAAATATATTTGCTGGATGGAAGATGGGGAGAAAGAGTGAGGTGTGTGCAGAGGAGGAAGGGTCTTGCCGGGTGATTCACTGGTGAAAAATCCACCTGTCAATGCAGGAAATGTGGGCTTAATCCCTGGGTCGGGAAATCCCCTGGAGAAGGGAATGGCTACCCACTGCAGTGTTCTTACCTGGGAAATCCCACTGACAGAGGAGGCTGGCGGGCTACAGTCCGTGGGGTTGCTAAAGTCGGACACGACGCAGTGACTGAGCATGCGTGCACACACACGTGGGGAGAAAGAAAGAAAAGGAGAGAAGGGTTAAGTGAATCACGACATCAAAAGGAGTTGAAGTGAAAGAGGCAGGGTAACATAACGTAAGGCGTCTCCATTAAAAGCTGCAGAAGATTTCTGAGAGAAATCAAAGACCTGAATGAGTAGATACACTATGACCAGGGCTTGAATAACGTAACATGTTCCAACATCAAAGTCCCATTAAGTGTGTGTGTGTGTGTGTGTGTGTGTGTGTGGAACTTGAGAAGCTGCTCCTACCGCTTACATGGAAATTCAAAACCCTTAGACTATCCAAAGAAATCTTGAAAAAATCTTAGACTATCCAAAAAAATTAAAGGAACTTAGATTACCTGACTTCAAGGCTTACTATAGAGCTGGAGTATTCAAGACAGTGCCATCTTGGTAAAAGGACAGACAATGAATCAGTTGGTCAAAGTGTCAGCTACTGGTGCATCGGCTACCCGTCCATCTATCCGTCCATCTACCCGTCACATAATTTATGCACTGAGTGGAGTATTGGACATACAAAGAGGAAACAGACGTGATCTAATTGTCAAAGAGTTCTGGTACCTTCAACATGAGCAGTATTAAACTATGTCTAAGAAACCGAACAGCTGTATAGGCCGGGAATGAGGAAGGTATGTCTGGAAGAGTTTGCACAGGCAAGGTGGCAGACCATTGAGATGGCCCGTGCTCACGGAGCAGTGAGGAGCGTGAACGACCATAAAAGGAGACAAGGTTAGTAAGTCGGGTCCAGTTCAGACACAAAAGGTTGCACAGATTCTCAAAGAAGCTTTATGTGACAGAGAACCCGTGTTTTGTTTAGGTTTGCTTGTTTGGGGTTTGTAAGCCAGGTGATATAATAGTTATTTTCGTACAAAGATAACTTGGTTTGGAATGGGGATGTAAGTAAGTAAGTAAGTGTTAGTCGCCTAGTCGTGCCTGACTCTTTGCGACCCCATGGACTGCAGCCCACCAGGCTCCTCTGTCCATGAGATTCTCCAGGCAAGGATACTGGAGTGGGTTGCCATTTCCTTCTCCAGGGGATCTTCCCAACCCAGGGATCAAACCTCGGTCTCCTGCATTGGCAGGCGGATTCTTTACCAACTGAGCTACAAGGGAAGCCAGAATGGGGATGACACACCAGCTTTGGAATGGTTCCAAGCAAGAGACCAATTATTGTATTTAATGTGTAAAAGTATTCCCCAGATACCTGATAACCACTTAGAACTCGGGAAGAATTTTTATTTCCTTAAAATGTGTTAATGCACCTTGCCATAAGCAAATGGAGTATTGAATGCTTGGTTGTATTTTAAATTATTCTGCCATTGTGCAGCCATCAGAAGGCATTTCTTTTTTTTTTTTTTTTAAACTTTACATAATTGTATTAGTTTTGCCAAATATCAAAATGAATCCGCCACAGGTATACATGTGTTCCCCATCCTGAACCCTCCTCCCACCTCCCTCCCCATACCATCCCTCTGGGTCATCCCAGTGCACTAGCCCCCAGCATCCAGTATCGTGCATCGAACCTGGACTGGCATCTTGTTTCATACATGATATTTTACATGTTTCAATGCCATTCTCCCAAATCTTCCCACCCTCTCCCTCTCCCATAGAGTCCATAAGCCTGTTCTATATATCAGTGTCTCTTTTGCTGTCTCGTACACAGGGTTATTGTTACCATCTTTCTAAATTCCATATATATGCGTTATTATACTGTATTGGTGTTTTTCCTTCTGGCTTACTTCACTCTGTATAATAGGCTCCAGTTTCATCCACCTCATTAGAACTGATTCAAATGTTTTCTTTTTAATGGCTGAGTAATACTCCATTGTGTATATGTACCATAGCTTTCTTATCCATTCATCTGAAGCCTATTCCCATTTGGGGGCTCATAACAAATCATTAATGTGTCAGCATGCGGTGGTAGCCACTCCTTCCCCAAGCTCCAGGAAAAGTCATGCGAACGTCATGTGCTTTCTCTACTTTTGATGGTTAGAGACCAACCCCAGGGGGCTGAGATACAACACGAAGGCCGTAGAAACTAAGCTCAAAGCAATGCCATTGACATTTCTGAGGACCTTCGGCACCCAGGTCACTTTGTTGGTACGGAAGCTCACCTGAGTAAGGAGTGGAAGTGTAAAACGTGGCTTGGCTCTGTGAGGCCTCATATAGACACCAGGACACGGAGTCATAACCCAAGGACTGCCCCAGTCCTGCTGGGCTCCACCATCCCAGGCTGCGATGCGGAAAACAGAACACGTGCTATCCAGCGCAGCCCTCTTCAATCCCCTCAGTTACCTGCGCTCGCAGAAAGGAGAGTCACCTTCCACATTATATTGCGATTTGTACCTATGTTCTATCCCAGCTAGACTGTGGGCAGCCCACAGTAAGAAGAGAAGATCCTCCTGATAAAAAGAGCATGGATGTTGAGGACAGTTTAAAGCCCGTCTTTACCCCTGTGAAGGGCATCTGATGTGTCAGCTAGTGCCGTCACCCTTCTGCCGGCTACATCATCCCAGTTTTCATGTTACCAACCTCCTCTTTACTATCTGTCCCTATGGAAGTGTCAGGTTCATTCTTCCCTGCAGTTTCCCAACTCCAGTCCCACGAATGGTCATGCAACTCAGATATGATCAATATTTCTGTTACCATGGTTTGGTAACACAACAAATTCCCCCAAAGTTTAGTGACTTAAGAAGACAGCAGCATTCCTGTTTGTCTACAAAGATGCAGTGTGGGGAGAGCTCAACACGGACAGGTCTTCTCTGACCCACTCAGTATCAGCGGAGGCAGCTTAGGCAGGGGCTGGAATAATCGGAAGCCTTACTCATACGTCCGGGAGTTGATGCCTGCTGTCAGTTGAGATCTTAACTTTGTTGCCCACAATACCTACATGGGAGAGGCCCACGTAGCCTCCCCACGTGGCCTGGGCTTCCTAGCAGTATAGTGGGGGGTTTCAAAGGTGGGCGCCCTCAGACAGAGACCCAGGCAAAAACACTCTCGCTCTTTGCGACTTAGCCTCAGAAGTCCTGGAGCATCCCTTCCATGACATTTTCTTCATTAAGGCAGCCACCAAAACCCGCCTGATTTCTGGGAGAAGAGGAATAAACTCGACCTTTCAACTAAGAGTGGCAAGGTTTTCAAAGAACACAGTGAGTGAGTGAAGTTGCTCAGTCGTGTCTGACTCTTTGCAATCCGTTGGACTGTAGCCTATCAGGCTCCTCCGTCCATGGGATTTTCCAGGCAAGAGTGCTGAAGTGGATTGCCATTTCCTTCCCCAGGGGATCTTCCCAACCCAGGAATCGAACCCGGGTCTCCTGCATCGCAGGCAGACACTTTACCGTCTGAGCCACCAAAGAATGGAGCAGATGGTTATTCTTGGAAAATCCTGTCTTCCACATCAGCATATTGCATCTCTCTGAAGTTGGTTCAGGCACTGGAATTGCAGTCCAACTAGACAGAATCCTAAGACTTTTCACGGGACCATTGTAATAAAGTAGTGTTTATTCTAGACATGAAGAGAGATTGGAAAGATATTGGAACTTCTGGTAAAATATGTGTGCCGAATCAAGCTAATCCAGAAGAACTAGGAAATATAGATATACAGTATACATATATGGTCTCTGCATCTATTTCTGAGTTTTTCAGTTTCACAAACAAATTCCTTTTATTGTCTCAATACAGATTGAAGATATATCTCTCCCATTTGCTTCTAAAGCTTCTTGATTAATAAAACCGTTTACCAGGTGAGTGACTTCAAATGAGACATTTGCGTTTTTACTACTTTCCAGCAAATGGGGTGTGCAAGTCTATACCACACAGAGTTCTTTTGATGATATGAGGGGGAAACAAACATCACTTGTGTGAATTAGTCACAGACAACGACCCTCACTTGCAGATGCATTTACGAGAACCATTTTACTTCTGCTCAATTCAAGGAGCCTGGTCTGAAATATACATGAATCCTAAATACATTGTGTTTAAGATGGGAGCCCTTCCAGCCAACCATAAACCTCAATTAATCCAGGTATTACAAAAGGGAGCCTTGATGTAAGGTGCATTGTGTTTGGGAAACTCGGCATGTGTCCTCCACTGCTGGGCCATCAGCTCCACGAGGACCTCACACCCGCCCTGTCCATCCCCACACCTGACACGGTGCTGGCTGCACTGCAGACTCTCCCACATCAGTAGAAAGGGCTAGTGATGGCTAAACTCCCAGTGAACTCCTCTCTAAAAAATTTATCTTAGGAATAAAATACCTAACAAGAATCAAGTGGAGCTGGTTATGGACTGAGCAGTAAGCTTCCAATGGCCTTGGAACTCTGCGTGTGTCCGTCACTGTGCCCGCTGTCTTGTCTGTCTACGGTCCTGTTAGAATTTCTATCTCACTTATTGAATACTTATTGAATATCTGTCGTGAGCCAGGCTCTGAAAAGGGCTCTGCCAGGGTAATCTCTTAAAATTAACCAGGTTTACTGACGTTTCACAAACTCGTGTTCCTGCTGAGTGCACCAAACCCATTATCTGGGTGTGTTATGACCTCACCTGCAATCCAGGTCATCCACTGGAGCTTGGAGCAAGCACAAAAGTGTTCCAGAGGTCACAGTCACACCCTGGCCTCCTGGGGGCTGTTTCCATCTCAGAAGCATGTCTGTTTTCTCTGTCTATTTTTACAAGAATCTGAACAAACTTGATTATGGCTCCTATTTGGAAATAGTGTTTTTTTTAAAACTCCCCTTTAAAAGACAAAAAGAAAGAAAAAAAAATGTGCGGCTCTGGTTAATCGAGACAGCTCCTGGGGCTGGCACTTCTACACCATGCTTCTTCGACACCTCTGGCTTCATTAAAGAGGCAAGTGACCAAAAACTTGAGTGAAACATCCAACTGGAAAGACATAAATCAGAGGCTATTACAGTCACTCAGGAGCCCTGAGTGAAGTCTGGGGCCTCACCAGTGGTGTACCGGTGCTAATCCTCACTTTCTACGTCCACTCTCAGGAATCCCCTGCACCACTTCTGCATCACTGCTGTGACAGATGACCCCAGACTTAAAAGCACATGTCATCCCGCAGTTTTGTAGGTCAGAAGTCTCAGCAGCTTCATCTAGGCTCTCTGTTCAGGGTCTTGCCAGGTTGAAGAGAAGGTTCCATCATCTGGGATCCCATACGGAGGCTCTGGGGGAGAACCCACCTCCAGACTCATTCTGATTGCCAGCAAAACTTGGTTCCATGTGGCTGCATAACTGAGGTCCCCACTTCCTTGCTGGCATTTGAGCAGGACTCATTCTCAGCTTCTATAGGATTCCACATTCTTAGGCTCGCAGCTCCTTCGTCTCCAAGATCAGAAGGAGCACATCCAGTCTTTCTCTGACTTCAACCCCTCTGAATTCACCTTCTGCCCACAGGCAGGAGAAAACTGCTGTAGACTCGGGTGATTACATCAGGATAATCCAAGATGAGACGCCTACTTTAAGGTCGCTTGATTAGCAACCTTAATTACATCCACGGAGTTCCTTTAATCATGTAACGAAACGCATTCACAGTGACACCAAGGGCTGGATCACAGGGACCAAAATTCTGCTCATCACGCACTCGAAACAGACATGAGTGCAGGTCTTCGTGAGTCCTGCTCGTTCCCAGCTCAGGAGTTGACAATAAACTTCGAAAGGTACATAAAACTGGAGGGAAATGTATCACTTCTGCTTCCCCTTTAGAATGATTATTTTCCACACATAAGGGATCTGATTCCTGGTAGGAAGGAAACACAGGAAGATTGATCTAGGGTGAGAAAGCCTAAAGGGACGTGTGAGCAGTAATCCTCACTCTATGAGCAAGGCAGGTGGGGCTGCAGAGACTGAAATCATGTACCTAAACCAAGGGAAAAGGTTACTGCTGCTGCTAAGTCGGTCAGTCGTGTCCGAGTCTGTGCGACCCCATAGACGGCAGCGCACCAGGCTACCTCGTCCCTGGGATTCTCCAGGCAAGAACACTGGAGTGGGTTGCCATTTCCCTCTCCAATGCATGAAAGTGAGAAGTGAAAGTGAAGTTGCTCAGTCGTGTCCGACTCGTAGTGACCCCATGGACTGCAGCCTACCAGGCTCCTCCGTCCATGGGATTTTCCAGGCAAGAGTACTGGAGTGGGGCGCCATTGCCTTCTCTGAAGGGAAAAGGTTAAGAGAACACAAATAATGAGGTAAAACGGATTTTGTGTAAGCTAATGACCATAATAGGTCACTTTAAAGAAACGAGAAAAAGGATACAGATGTACAGACACATATAGACACGCATATATTAAACACTATATATTTTACATTTTATTTTATTAATATTCTATTTTGGGTACCATGCAGCTTACAGGATCTTCGTTCCTCAACCAGGGATTGAACTCGGCCCTCGGTAGTTAAAAGTGCTAAGTCCTAACCACTGGACCACCGGGGAGCTTGCCACATCTTACATTAAACTGGATTTGAAAAGAAACGGAGAAAGAAGTGTTCACTGCGAACTGATTTCTGTCCCATGTGGAGTCTCTGCTAAAGGGGGCCTTGCTCTGTCAATGACGCTGGTAAGAGCCAACATTTTCCGAGAGTCCTGGGCACGGCAGAAGCGCCTCGTTCAGTCTGCCAACCCCACAGCATGAGCGCTGCGCGGTCGTCACGATCAGCGTTCTTCAAGGGAAGAAAATGAAGCGCAGGCGCAGTTAGGATATTTGCCCAGAGTCACACGGCCAATAAAGCGTGAAGCCGGGTGGAGGTCCCGGCGGCCTCCTCCAGGGCTCAGGCTCTCCGTGTCTCCAGGTTCACATCAGGCATCCGGAAGACGTAAACGCGGTAGTAACAACAGGCTGCAGAAATAATGAGGTCCGTCAGGGCCTCTTGAGCCTGAAACAGCAGAAAATGGGAGCAAAGATCTCACAAGAGGCCCTGGAGGCGCTTCTGCATTTTAAGACATGCGAGAAGTGGGCCAGTGACAGCGCCTCAAGCAAAGTCTGCATCTGCCCAAACCGGAAGTTCCCATGATCCCAGGCAGCTGCAGCTAGTGTCCTCAGATACACGACTAATTTAAATCAACTCTTAAAAAGTAAGTTTAGGGGCTTCCCGGGCGGCTCACTGGTGAAGAATCTGCCTGCTGATGCAGGAGATGCAGGTCCAATCCCTGGTTAGGAAGATTCCCTGGAGGAGGAAATGGCAACCCACTCCAGTAATCTTGCTGGGAGAATCCCATGGACAGAGGGGCCTGGTGGGCTACAGCCCATGGGGTGCAAAGCAGTTGGACACAGCTGAGCGGCTTGCATGCACTGCCAGGCAGTCCAGCGGTCAGGACTCTGCCCTCCCACTGCCGGGGCACAGGCTCTATCCCTGGTCTGGAAGATTTTGCATGCCACGAGGTGCGGCCAGAAAATAAATGAAGCTTTTTCTTTTTTTAAATAAAAAAGTAAGTTTAGTTGAAAAGTTTCGAAACTGGAAACTGAAATTTGCAGATAGGCAATATGACTGAGACCGATTCATTTTAGAATCATCCTGCACAAGTCCTAGAAATTTTCACAAAATTTTGTACCACCGACTCTTATGTCCAGAGATTTCCAGAGATATGCACAGATAGGGTTGTTCCTTTCTCCTGATTCTAATTGCTGTAGCCCTGGGGTGACAGGCTGAATTATGACCCCTAAGTGTTCACACCCCAATTCCCAGAACCTACGAATCTGTTAACTTGTGTGGCAAAAGCAACTCCCAGTGGCTGAGAATCCTTCTGAGACGGAATGATCCTAAGACACTGGATCATCCAGGTAGGTCCAACAGAGACTCAGAGGCAGATGTGCTGCAGAGCCCAGGTTAGAGATAGAAAGCTTTGAAGACCATGGCTGCTGGCCTTACTTCCTGACCTAGGAGGTAAACCCAGGTCTCCTGCATAGCAGCAGATTCTTTGCCATCGGAGCCCCAGAGACGCCCTTAAAGGTGGAAGAAGGGGATTCATATGAGGCAAGGAGGGTCAGTGGGCTCTGCACTCCAGAAAAGGCAACCACCAATTCTCCAGAGCCTCCAGAAAGCACGGTCCTGCTCATACATTGGTTTTAGGACATCTCATTTCCAAAACTGAAGGTGATAAATCTGCTGTGTTTTAAATCACTAAATTTGTGGGGGTCTGTTTTCACAGCTACAGGAAACGAATATATCTGGTCATACAGTTTAGCTGTGCTGAGCCTCTCCAATCCTCAATCTTTTTCTTCCCTCTGTTAACATGAGGGAGTCATTCTTCTCGCACAGGAAATCATGAAGATGAAATATTACAAGGTAGGCATGAGACAAAAGTTAACTCCCTTACCTGACTGGCATAGTCAGCACTCAGTTAGAAAAAAAAAGACTCCTACCTCTCTAGGCAACATTTCTTTCTTCTCTATAACTGGGTTTTCTAACGCAAGCCCAAGGGATGAGAGGGGAGAGAAGAGAGACTCCTGAATTTTGTCTTATGTACTGGAGTTTCTTTGATAAATTCCTTGCTGTTGTTCAGTCACTTCATGTCCCACTCTCTACAACTCCATGGACTGCAGCACCCCAGGCTTCCCTGTCCTTCACTGTCTCCTGGAGTTAGCTCAAATTCATGTCCACTGAGTCGGTGATGCCATCCAACCATCTCATCCTCTGCTGCCCTCTTCTCCTTTTGCTTTCAATCTTTCCCAGGGGTGTCACTGTGAATCAGTTGGAGACAGCTTGTTGCGAATGTTATTACACAGAAAGGCAACCTAGCTGCACGTGAAGACTGCCAACTGAGAATTAACTTTCTGGGCAAATCACACCACGTAACTTAGCAGATGGCTACCAGGGAAGCTTCCTTGGAAACACAACTGCCAAGTTCAGAAGCTGAAGCTGGAAAAAGAAACCACTTTGCCAGCAGTTCTCCCGTTGTAGCTGGCTGAAACATCTCCCCAGACCCTCTAGTCCAAAAAAGTCTTTCCTGAATCTTGAGGATTCGTTTAGATTTCATCGCTTTTTGCCCCTGCCTTCAATAATGATCCCCTCATAGCTGAAGTTTAAGTGACAAGCTCAGCTTTAGTTCCTGCACTTTGCCATCAGGTGACAGCTGACAAACGCCAGCCAAAGCTTTCTTACCACAAGTTGTATTCTCTCCTGATGGCTCAGTTGTGTCTTAATGCACACCAGGCTGAAATTACAAATAGAAATGTAGCCCAGGTTCTGCAAAATGACATTGTATTATTTGGCTCTTCTCTCTGATAACTGTTTTTGTTATCCTATTAGCCAGATGCAAACAGATTCTGAAGTCATCTACACAACACTTATAGTCTTGCCTCTTCTTTTATGAAAATAGTCTTTACTTTCTTTCTTTGTGTGAGGAAGAAGATACATATGAATGATTTCAGACCCCTCAGCAACACAAATGCAGAAGAAGCCACATTTAAACTTTAATCAAGGATGGTTACCTGAAAGTTGTAAATAAAAGTGAACATATGACATCATAAATAAAGAACTGAGGTTGCAAATAATCTTCAGCAAGTTGCATTCTCTGTAACTTGGGCCAGACCAAAGTTACGGCTCGGTCCTCCTCCTCTGCTGATATTTCTGAATTCCGCTTTGGTTTTGGCTGTCTGGTTCATAGTTGTAGTGATCACAAAAGCCTTGCAATTTAAAAGCAATGAAACTCTCAGTTGATAGGGCTTGGAAAGCTGTAACCGGCAAAGCTGATTGTGTTACAGAGAAGTTTGCTCTCAAAAAAAAGGCAGCAGGAAACCCAGATGCTGCAGCTGCCCACGGACCAACCGAATCCCCACCAAACACCACATCTGCAAAGATAATTAAACTGTAATTAAATGCTCCGTCCCACTTTAAGCAATGGATCACACAGCTTAAGCACTTTTCCACTGGGATTGGACAGTCACGTGTCCTGGGGAGAAAACAACTTCGGATTGATTTTGCTTCACTGTGTAAACAAGTAAATGAAATAAACCATTTTCGAAGCAAATGGCAGGAGTTATAGGCTTGCTCCGCCCCGAACCTGGTCTAAATGAAATTTGCATGCATATGGCTGTGCAAGAAGGCAATGGCACCCCACTCCAGTACTCTTGCCTGGAAAATCCCATGGATAGAGGAGCCTGGCAGGCTAGTCCATGCGGTCACTAAGAGTCGGACATGACTGAGCGACTTCACTTTCACTTTTCACTTTCATGCATTGGAGAAGGAAATGGCACCCCACTCCAGTGTTCTTGCGTGGAGAATCCCAGGGACAGGGGAGCCTGGTGGGCTGCCGTCTGTGGGGTCGCACAGAGTCGGACACGACTGAAGCGACTTAGCAGCAGCAGCAGGAGGAGTGCAAGATCACTTCCAAAAATAAAGGACAGAACACAGCGGACGAAAGTGCCGCCAGCCAAGGAAGGGGTGAGGTGGTTGGCTCTGAGAACAGGACCTCAAGTTCTCAAGGAATTGACGGTAAAAGAAAGAGTATTTTAAAAGTGGAGACTTAGGAGGGGCAAATAGAGTTTGGGAATTGAGAGAATTCCTTTGCTGTGGAATTGAAGGGCTATGTGAGAGGATTTGGGTCATAATTACGAAAGGGAGCAAAAGCACAGGAGACGTCATTCCAAGCATTCTGCGAGCTCGATGAACGCTGCAACAGCTTTACCGAGCGGGCTCCGCCTTTAGCTTCTGCCTCTTCACAGAAGCCTCCTCTGACCCTCCTCTCTGAAGGGTCCCATCACCCTCACCCACTGAGTACTCACTCGCGCCGTGTTACAGGAGGGGGTGCCGTTTTTTGCTCGGCCAGTGACACCCAAGTGTCTTGAAGTCACAGATGCATGTTATTCCCCAAGTGCTTGCCAACGCCTCTATCGGATTATCATCCTGTGGCTCCAAGCTGCGTGACATGGATGGCAGAGCTGTACGGTGACATTCCAACGCTGATGGTGACACAGACGGCAGAGCTCAGGGCAGGCCAAGGGTCCAAATTTGAGTTCATCTGAATCAAGGCCTGAATCTCCAACCAATGTTTTAAATTACAAACCAGGCAAAGGCCTTCTCTCCTTAAACATGGCCTGCAACTTCCCTGTGCTTTTAATAAATACAGTTGTAAATCCATCAAGAAATAAGATTTCAAAAGACCAGAGATCTAGTTCTACCTTCAACTGTGATCTTCTCAGCGCCTCTCTCTTCAGACACACACAGAGACCAGAGATCTAGTTCTACCTTCAACTGTGATCTTCTCAGCGCCTCTCTCTTCAGACACACACAGAGACAGAAGAGACACGTGTATTCCTTCTCTTTGCCATCTTTACCTCCTGCCCATATAAAACCCAAATCAGTGAATTATATATCGCCAGAAGACTAGTACAGACTACCCCCACTACATTAAGCTTGCTTCTTCTCAAATTCAGTCTAGGGCCTTTATTCCAGATGATTAATAAGCAAGAGGGTTCCACAAACTCACTGAATAATCCCTTCTGGGACTCAGAGGGATTATCATGATCGAGGGGAGAATTGGGTTAGAAAAAACGGAAGTGCAGAAACAATGCTTAGTGTGTTTAGAAAGTCAAGGTCCTCTGGTGGAAAGAAGGGCTTCTCAATATCACTGAACACAAAGGTGTGTTAAAGCCTGCCTTCAAAACACCACGTGAGTCTTTCTTAATGTGTGCGTGTGTGTGCGTGCATGTGTGCGTGTGTGTGTGTGACTGTGTGTGTGTGCGTGCGTGTGTGTGTGTGTGTGACTGTGTGTGTGTGTGACTCTGTGTGTGTGTGTGTGCGTGCGTGTGTGTGCGTGTGTGTGTGTGTGTGTGTGAGTGCATGCTCAGTCACTCAGTCTGTGTCCGACTCTTTGCAACCCCATGGACTATAGCCCACCAGGCTCCTCTGTCCATGGGTTTCCCAGGCAAGGATAGAGAGTGGGTTGCCATTTCCTTCCCCAGGGGATCTTCCTGACTCAGGGATTGAACCCACGTCTCCTGCAGCTTCTGCATTGCAGGTGGATTTACCGCTGAGCCACCAGGGAAGCCCCCTTCCTCAGTGCAATTGGCATGTAAGGGGGTATAAGCATGTAGATAGTGGAGAAGAGGGCGTCAGAGGATGAGATGGCTGGATGGCATCTCCGATGCAATGGACATGAACTTGGGCAAACTCCAGGAGATGGTGAGGGACAGGGAGGCCTGCTGTGCTGCAGTCCATGGGGGTCGCACAGAGTCGGACACAACTGAGCGACTGAACAACAGAAACAACCCACCACTGCAGCAACCCCATCATTAGATCCTTCAGGCCTGAGAAAACCAGAACTAAGGCACAGTGCTGGTCAGGGAGCTGCCGACGCGTCTGTAAGACGCGGAAGACACTGCTACTGCCGCAAGCGAAGGACCAGTAATCACAGAAACTGTTCAGTAAACTCAGAGCTGTTTGCCAGGCACCAGGCTGAATGATTTACATGTAATGTCCAGTCATAAGTAGTATGTAAGATGGCTGTTAAGTCTGTCCCCTTTTACAGAGATGAAAACTGAGGGTTAGAGAGATTGAGAACGTCTTCCAAGGTCACAAAGTCAATCAGTTGCTGAGTTCAAATGAAACCAAGTCTATCTCTTGACCTTCTCAGCACGAACCCACTCATTTGCAGCTTTTAGTGCAGCAAACACATGATTCTGTATAAAATAAATAAAACTCAACAATTAGTAATAAAACTCCTAAATCTCTCTAAACAAACCAGTGAATAGATTGTGTGAGGTGAGAACGGTGGCTGTAGAGAAACTGAAACGGGTAATATGATAAAGCGTGCCCTGGACGGGGGAGGTGCTAGACTGTTTAGTCGAGTCCGACTCTGCGACCCCGTGGGCTGCAGCCCGCCGGGCTCCTCTGTCCCTGGGACTCTCCAGGCGAGAACACTAGAGGGGGCTGCCACGTCCCCCTCCAGGGCATCTTCCTGACCCGGGGACTGAACCCTCATCTCTTGCATCTTCTGCACTGGCAGGTAGGTGTTGGGAAGCCCAGACTGGGTGGGCTTACCCGCCTTTTCACCAAATTCTCTCATCATTCCGCCCCAGGGTGCTTGCGTGGCATCTTCTGACACTCAGCTTCCAAGAGGGCTGCCTTTCAGTTTTGTGTTTTTGAGTTGACTTATTGTCAGCCTTGAGAACACAACCTAGCTGCCAGAGTTATAAACACACACCCTAGAAATGAAGACAGAACCCCTTCTAGTCAAATGTCGCATTTAGTGGCAGATACATGGAATTCCTTGATTCTGAGTGTTACTCATCTGAAGTTATTTGTTTTATGCCACTATTTGTGATAAGCCTGTTTTATTTGTATAATTTTTACAAGTAGTGTTTTCAAATTAAAAAAAAATAGAAGAACATGAATGACAAGAAACGCCAACTTTGGGAGTTTTTAACGAGACCTCTTCCTTCCCGACAAAGCTTTCCAGGACTGTCACGGCCCTCCCGTTCTTTTTTGGTTTTTATTTATTCATTTCTTTGGGGCTGTGCTGGGCCTGTGTTGCTGCACAGGCTCTCCTCCAGCTGCGGAGTGGGGGCTCCTCTCTAGTGCTGTGCTCAGGCTTCTCATTGTGGGGCTTCTCTCGCTGTGGAGCACAGCCCTTCATCCTGAAATTGGTGAGGTTTGGTGTCCTCTTCTGGAGAATGCTACCTTTGTCTGTGACGGTCTTCAAGGTCCATTCTGGTTCTAGATTTCTATATCGAACCACATTGCAGCCCTGTACTTGAATTATAGCCCTACCTTTTAGGGACGAGCCAGGGAGAGGCCAGTTTCAGGAAGAAGGGCTATAACAAATGAAAAGCTTCAGTGTGTGGCCTTTGGATTCAGAGCCCCCAGTTCACATCCGGGTTGATCGCCTGCAGCCTTAATGACGTGGGGACAAATGCAGGCCTCCCCGGTGTCTGCAGGAGAACTGGTTCCTGGGAGGCTCACGGGCACCAAGATCTGCAGATGCTCTGGTCCTTCGTGTACAAACGCTGTAGTTCAGTGGATCCCCCTCCCTGCCATGCCTGTGGGCTCCATATCCATGGATCCAACCAACTGTGGTCTGATTCTGGTTTATGCTGATCCACAAATGCAGAATCTGCAGGTATGGAGGCAGGACTCTATCAGGTACAGTCTGGGCTTTAGCTCCCTCGTCTGTATAGAGGAGAGTCATTGATTCAATTAAAACCTACGTGAAGGGCAGGAAAAAAGACACAGACATAAAGAGCAGACTTCTGGACACCGTGGGAGGAGGAGAGGGTGGGATGATTCGAGAGACCAGCCTTGAAACAGACGCACTGTCACGCGTAGAATAGACGGCCAGCGGGAGTGTGAGGTGTGAAGGGAACCCAGAGCCGGTGCCCTGACAGCGGGGAGGGGCGGGGCGGGGCTCGGGAGGGAGGGGCCACGTGTCTGTGGCCGATTCACGCTGATGTCCGGCAGAGGCCATCACAGTATTGTAAAGTAATTATCCTCCAATTAAAACAATTTTTTAAAAAATCAGATATTCTTAAATACTCTGCCAGTGTAGGAGGCACAGTGAAGAATAAGCAAATGAGCCCGTGTGTGAAGCTTCGCGGGGCTTACAGTCCGGTGACTGCAGTGCACTCACCTCCTAACTCACCTCCTAGCGTCACTGTGAAAAGCAAATGAGGACTAATAACAGAGTGCTTAGAGCAGCTCATGGCATGCGATAACCAATATCACGTAATGATTATAGTCACACAAGTGTTACAGAAACAGCGAGAGTGCTAGATCTGATACATAGAGTGCCTGATGAGCTATGGAATGAGGTTCGTGACACTGTACAGGAGACAGGGATCAAGACCATCCCCATGGAAAAGAAATGCAAAAAAGCAAAGTGGCTGTCCGGGGAGGCCTTACAAATAGCTGTGAAAAGAAGAGAAGTGAAAAGCAAAGGAGAAAAAGAAAGATATAAACATCTGAATGCAGAGTTCCAAAGAATAGTGAGAAGAGATAAGAAAGCCTTCTTCAGCGATCAATGCAAAGAAATAGAGGAAAACAACAGAATGAAAAAGACTAGAGATCTCTTCAAGAAAATCAGAGATACCAAAGGAACATTTCATGCAAAGATGGGCTCAATAAAGGACAGAAATGGTATGGACCTAACAGAAGCAGAAGATAAGAAGAGATGGCAAGAATACACAGAAGAACTGTACAAAAAAGATCTTCACGACCCAGATAATCATGACAGATGATCACTGACCTAGAGCCAGACATCCTGGAATGTGAAGTCAAGTGGGCCTTAGAAAGCATCACTACGAACAAAGCTAGTGGAGGTGATGGAATTCCAATTGAGCTATTTCAAATCCTGAAAGATGATGCTGTGAAAGTGCTGCACTCAATATGCCAGCAAATTTGGAAAACTCAGCAGTGGCCACAGGACTGGAAAAGGTCAGTTTTCATTCCAATCCCAAAGAGAGGCAATGCCAAAGAATGCTCAAACTACCACACAATTGCACTCATCTCACACACTAGTAAAGTCATGCTCAAAATTCTCCAAGCCAGGCTTCAGCAATATGTGAACTGTGAACTTCCTGATGTTCAAGCTGGTTTTAGAAAAGGCAGAGGAACCAGAGATCAAATTGCCAACATCCACTGGATCATGGAAAAAGCAAGAGAGTTCCAGAAGAGCATCTATTTCTGCTTTATTGACTATGCCAAAGCCTTTGACTGTGTGGATCACAATAAACTGTGGAAAATTCTTCAAGAGATGGGAATACCAGACCACCTGATCTGCCTCTTGAGAAATTTGTATGCAGGTTAGGAAGCAATAATTAGAACTGGACATGGAACAACAGACTGGTTCCAAATAGGAAAAGGAGTTCATCAAGGCTGTATATTGTCACCCTGTTTATTTAACTTATATGCAGAGTACATCATGAGAAACGCTGGACTGGAAGAAACACAAGATGGAATCAAGATTACCGGGAGAAATATCAATCACCTCAGATATGCAGATGACACCACCCTTATGGCAGAAAGTGAAGAGGAAGTAAAAAGCCTCTTGATGAAAGTGAAAGTGGAGAGTGAAAAAGTTGGCTTAAAGCTCAACATTCAGAAAGCGAAGATCATGGCATCCAGTCCCATCACTTCATGGGAGATAGATGGGGAAACAGTGGAAACAGTGTCAGACTTTATTTTTCTGGGCTCCAAAATCACTGAACATGGTGATTGCAGCCATGAAATTAAAAGACGCTTACTCCTTGGAAGAAAAGTTATTACCAACCTAGATAGCATATTCAAAAGCAGAGACATTACTTTGCCAACCAAGGTCCGTCTAGTCAAGGCTATGGTTTTTCCTGTGGTCATGTATGGATGTGAGAGTTGGACTGTGAAGAAGGCTGAGCGCCAAAGAATTGATGCTTTTGAACTGTGGTGTTGGAGAAGACTCTTGAGAATCCCTTGGACTGCAAGGAGATCCAACCAGTCCATTCTGAAGGAGATCAGCCCTGAGATTTCTTTGGAAGGAATGATGCTAAAGCTGAAACTCCAGTACTTTGGCCAGCTCATGCGAAGAGTTGACTCATTGGAAAAGACTCTGATGCTGGGAGGGATTGGGGGCAAGAGGAGAAGGGGACGACAGAGGATGAGATGGCTGGATAGCATCACTGACTCGATGGACGTGAGTCTGAGTGAACTCCGGGAGTTGGTGATGGACAGGGAGGCCTGGCGTGCTGTGATTCATGGGGTCGCAAAGAGTCGGACATGACTGAGCGACTGATTTGATCTGATCTGATCTGAAGAGTGCTGTAACAATACTCAGTGTTGTTATTGTTAAGACTATTATTTAATACTAATTTACATAACCACCACATGGGGTTAGTGTGACGATCAAACGGCTAATTTATGTAAAATTTATGTAAAAACATCTAGAAACCATTCAGTGCGTTTCTTGTATTGCAATGATCGCTAGGTTAAGTGGTTTTGCCAGAGGCACAGAGTAAGTTACGGACAGAGCTGAGCTGAGAATTTCCGCAACACGCCTAAGCCATTGTGCACACCCACCAGGCTGTAATAGAATGAGATGATTTCGTGTCTGTCTCCCCAGTTCAGCCCTGAACTGTCCATTCTTCTGACTCAGATCTTTCCTGCTGGGCCCCACGTGGGATCACTCATCAGAACCTCAGCATCATGAGGTTAGACATTCCGTATCTGTAGGAGCTTATATCATTATTCATTTATCCAACATCGGACTCACCCAATGAATATTTGGCCGGGCCCTCGCAGGCGCATCCTCCCCGGAGGCCTCTCCCCAGAGCGCAGCCTGCAGCAGGCGTCCTGCACTAGAAACGTTTATGAACTGGACACAGATCAGGTTCCAGTCCCCCGTGAGACCAGATTCTGGCGGAGGGCAAGCTGCTAACACAGATCGCAATACGGAAGCGGCTCCAAAGCAGCCTGTCCGGCCAAGGACCAGGCGCAACTGCGCATGCGTGCTCCGTCGCTCAGCCGCGCCTGACTCTCGCCACCGCCAGGCTCCTCTGTCCATGGGATTTCCCAGGCAAGAATACTGCAGTGGGTTGCCATTTCCTCTGCCAGGGGACCTTCCTGACGCGGGACTGAACCCACATCTGTGCACTCGAAGGCGGGTTTTCACACCAGCTGCCCTGAGAGGCCTGTTGCACGGTCCTGAACTGTACTGCATTGCACCTTATTGCTCAGCTCAGCTCAGCCGCTCAGTTGTGCCCACTCTTCGTGAGCCCCATGTCCCGCGACCCTGTGGACCTCAGTGCCTCATTGTGCTGGGCTGTAATATAATAGTCTCTGCTTAGTGCCCAGAGGCAGTGGCACCCCACTCCAGTACTCTTGCCTGGAAAATCCCATGGATGGAGGAGCCTGGTAGGCTGCAGTCCATGGGGTCGCTGGGAGTCGGACACGACTGAGCGACTTCACTTTCACTTTTCACTTTCATGCATTGGAGAAGGAAATGGCAACCCACTCCAGTGTTCTTGCCTGGAGAATCCCAGGGACGGGGGAGCCTGGTGGGCTGCCGTCTATGGGGTCGCACAGAGTCGGACACGACTGAAGCGACTTAGCAGCAGCAGCAGCAGTGCCCAGAACGGGCAAATCCAGAGACAGAAACTGCATCAGCGGCTCCTTGGGGGTTTCTGGGCTTGGAGGGGGAAATGAATGAGGTTGAACTGAAGATGGCACAGGGGATTTTTGAGGGGATGAAAGAAATTTAGAGTGATAGCTGCACAATTCTAAAAATGTACTAAAATGAGTGGATTTATAATATGAAAACTGTACCTCCACAAAGCTATTCTAAAGCAAATATTCCAGCGCAGGCACAGACCTTCCACAGCTGATTCCTCAGTTAGTTATTTGGGTCTGGCTCTGATAAGTTCTAATGAGGGAAAGGCAAGGTTCCTGATTCCCGACCCCACCTTGCAATCTGGGTGGTGGGGGCTCCCAGAGAGATCTTTGAGGAAAGGTCCCGATGGGGTGGGGTCTGGGGGCTATGGAACGTAGAATTCAGCCTGTGAGGGGCTCAGGGCTGAGCAAGATGGTAACCGTGTGGAGACTTGGAGGATGTGAGAGAGGTGGCGTCTGTGTGGCTGGAACCCCGGCTCTGCAGAGCAGGGAGCTCACGGGGAGGGCGAGCACACGGGGCCTGTTCAGCTCTCAGTCCTGAGCACCAAGGACTGCAGCGGGGGCAACGGCACTGGGGCCGCAGTGGGACGAGAGTCGCCTAAAACTAAAAGGAGCTGTCCGAAAAGCCAGCCTCTAGATGGCCTTGGGCTCGTCCCCTAGTGAGCCACAGAGACGGCTTTATGTGCGGGGCCTCCACAGAGCCTTTACGCGACCCGTGTCCTGTACAGGCTTGGCTCAGATTGCACCAGGGAGAAACTGGACAGCAAACTGTCCCGTGGTGCAAGTCCGGTTTATAAAACACCTGAATTGAGGTGAGGGTGATCGGAGAACCCTTGGGTTCATCCCCTAAGAGATTTCAAAGAATGGTTCCTAAAAATCTTCCCACACACACACACCTGAAAAAGCTCTCAGATGAATCCAGCTTCACCAGGAACGCATGGTCCATTCTTAGTAAATGTCCATTAAGAGGCTAATGTTGGGCGCACAGCTAGGTTTGCAGCCAAGCTTTAGAACTTGAGCCAGAGAGGCCCAAGCAGACTCCTGGTTTAGACAAAACATGCGCCATGGACTCTCACCCAGAGCCAGAGCCAGATCACCTTAGTGTGGGGGAGAAGCTGAGCATCTGTTTTCAAGAAGAGCTATTTTTTAAGAAATCTCCATTTTAAAAACATTACATACCCACGAACACACACCTTCTATCTGAAACAGCCTGCGTTCTCATTGCAAATTGCTTCTTTTATTCCCCTGCATTCTTCTAAAAATGCACACAGGACTTCACTATCAGCAGAGGGTCCTCTCGAGTCAGGCCGAGTCCGTGGGGAACCGGTGCCCGTGTGACGATGACGCCCTGCTGTGTCAGCGCTTCTCTCCAGCCGAGCGTGGATCAAGGGCGTCTCGTGGGCCAGGCCCCTTGTGGCGCTCTCTGTCGCCACCCTCTGCCCACCACCTCAGACACCCCGGCTTCTAGCTGCTGCTTGAGAAAGGGGAGGACTCGGGTCTCCACGTGTGGCTGAGACGTCCCAGCGGGCAGAGACTGTGTTGCAGCCCCAGAGGGGCTTCCGGCTCCCCTCCCACAGTGAGCGCCCTGCTCTTAGTGATAAAGTGAGTCAAGGAACAGGGACCTGTGTGCAGCAGAGTTTAGTGGAAAGGGGTTCACAGACACGGACTCTAACACTTTCAAACTGTATGTATAATGCACGCCTCTGACTTTGTGCATGCATAAGTGCATACACATGTGACCTCACTCAGCCACACATTTACACACATGCACACACACACCAGGCTTCCCTTTAGAAAAATGAACCAGCCTTTTAAAACAGGGAAGTCACAATATTGGGTTGGCCAAAAAGTCTGTTCGGTTTTAAGTAAAAATAAAAGACCTGTTTTTCATATTCAGCAAGAACTTTATTGAACAATGTAGTCACTAACCAAATGAACTTTTTGACCAACCCAATAGATAATGCCTCTGCTCAAAACCCTCTGAAACCTCACATTTCACCCAAGATGAAGTTCAAAAGCTAGGACCTGCAAAGCTCCATGTAATCTGTATGATTTCAGCCCCAGCCCCCAAATCTCACCAGCCTTCTTGTCTCTCATTTTCTTTTTACATCATCAGAGCCACTCTGGATTCTGGATTCAACACCTCCCTCCCACCCCCACCTCAGGGCCTTTGCACAGGCTGTTCCCTCTGCCTGGCGGCAAGTTCTTCCCCGATCACTCACTGCACGACTCAGTTCCTCAGCCCTCCGCCCACATCATCTCCAACACAGAGGTTTCCCCGACTACCTCCCCCACTCCTCTGGTTTCCCTTCCAGCGGCTTTGTCACCTAACACACCGTTTACATAGCACTTACTGACGAAACCCACCCCATCTCATGAATCCTCTGTGACCGGGGACCAAGCCGTATTCATCTCAGAGCCTCTGAGCCCAGAACAGCCCACCCCATCTCATGAATCCTCTGTGACCAGGGACCTCGCCGTATTCATCTCAGAGCCTCTGGGCCCAGAACAGCATCAGGAGGCTCTTGAGTGTTTGTTACCCGAAGGAGGTTGCTCTGATCCCACTGGACCCAACGGCTGGCAGTCACAGGCTCTGAGCTGGAAGAGACAGGTAGGCGGCAACTCACCCAGCTTCCCTGCACACACAACTCACCCAGCACACCACATCCAGGCAAACTCCTGCCTGAGAAATTCCATGGTCGGGAGCGGGTGGCTCAGAAGAGAGCCAGCCACTGGCAGAGGGCCTTCTCAGCCCACGGGGGAGGTTCTAGGTGCCAGGCCCTTGGCAGGCGGGGCCGGGCGGTCCTCAGAGCAACAGCGCAGGAATCAGGCCCCGTGAGGAGAAGCACGGGGCCTGGGTGTCCACACGCTCTTCGTCGTGGGGGACTCACCCCTGGTTTTGCATCTGGGGTCTCTGTGGGCACACTGGCTGGAACTTCAGAAGCTAGTGGCGTGGTGGTAACTCCCCTCAATCATGTATGAATCTTTGTGACCCCATGCACTGAAGCCTACCCGGCTCCTGTGTCCATGGGATTCTCCAGGAAGAACACTGGAGTGGGTTGCCAAGCCCTCCTCCAGGGGGTCTTCCTACCCAGGGGCTGAACCCATGTCTCCTGCCTCTCCGGCACTGGCGGGCAGATTCTTTACCACCAGTGACACAGGGAAGCTAGACCCCCTGGTAAAAACCCGCCTGCAGACCAGATGAGGCCTTCCAGACCAAGTGCATTGCAAAGGGACACAGCCCAGTGGGCACAGCTGACGCTCCTGGGGCAGAACGTGGCCAAGAGAGGGACGTCTCGGAGCAGGTCTCCTGGTCTGATCTCTTGCTCTTTGCCCGCTTTTCTACCCTACCCCACCTGAGCCAGAGTCTAGTTCACCTCAAAGAGGTGATTTCATGCAGCAAAAGAGCGGGCTCTACCCCACTTTTCATGGGGGGAGATCCAGCAGTTTTGCGGACAACAGGTGCCCAGCATCACCTCTTCACAAACTTGAGAAGAGGAGACGGAGGCCAGGAGGGGCAAAGAGACCAGCAGTGCCAAGGAGGGTTACTTCCCTCAGAGGAGCAGAGTGGTTTCTGAACACACCAGTTGGGAAGGAGGGTTGGGAAAGGAGGCGGAAAGGGAACTGGGGGAGGTGGAAATCTCAGGAACCCCAGGGCCTGGCGCAGAAGAGGGACCACGTGAGCCCGAGGAGCATGAATAGACGGATCTTATTCACACGCCGCCGGACTGCCAGGGAAAAATGATGACGCTTGCCCACCACCTCGGGGGTTCTGGCCCCGGACAAGCACTTCCAGGCACTTCCTGCTTCACTGGGTGGGACCGGGCTCCTGTGAGTCCAACTCCCCCTCCTGCAGGGAGGGCGGGGCGTGCATTCCTCCCAGAGAGTTGTTCTGATTCAACACCATCATGGGAGGCGGGGAAGGGCAGAGGAAATCCACATGGGGCACCACCCACAGGTCAAAGAGAGACAGGAATAAACACCACCTGGCCAGGGTTCCCCTCCACTCCCCTCCCAGCTCCTCCGTTCCGTCCTTCACAGCCCTGGCCCTCCACCCCTGGCTGATCAGAAGCGGCCCTTCACCTCGGCGGGTTGCTCTGGCCTGAGCTTCTCCAGAGAGATGGGCTGAAAAAAGACCATTAGGTATTGCATATTCTGTTTCTTAAAACAAGCCTTTGAGCAGCAGATCTTCTGTCTAAACCTGCACCCTTGGAGAGCAGGGGTGGGAGACGCGCCTCACTGCTTTCTCACCTCGCCCTCCAGGAAGTCTCCGGGCCTCTACATGCAGGTTTCTGCTCTCTGCTCTCTCTCGTGGCTGCACTTGCTGAGAAGATGCTGGGAATCAATCAGACATTGCCTCTGCATACAGTCTGCATAGCAATCGCTGCAGAAATAAATATGATGGGCTTGACGTGGCGGGATCTATGCAGAGTGCCATAAGATAAATAAAACAGGAAAACTGTGTGAGCTGTTTCTACTTGATTAGCTATAAACCCGGGCTCAGGCAGTGATCAGAGAACCCGGTGGACATCATTCAACAGAAAGTGGCTCCTTCCTTGGCTGGACTTTGCTTTTTTTTTTCCAAATGAGAATGTCACCACCTGGTGGCAGATCTCCAAGTCACCACCGGCAATTTTCAACCCAACTCAGAGATACAATTAAACTCAAGCCAGAGCGCAGAGGTCAGCGGATGGCAGAGAGGAGGAGCTGTGGATAATAGCAGGAGCACAGATTTTAAATTACTTGCTGGCCTTGTAGAGTCCCGCGTATACAGTTTGTTCCCAGGAGATCAAATCTCTTACAAATTCTTCTCTGTTCTGCAGCTCTCATCTTCCCGGAATGTGGTTTTCCAGGTCTTCCGTCTCTTATTGCTACTAGATACTCTGATCGTATCCTTTATTTAGTGCCTAATATGCTACTCCCTGGAGGAGGGCATGGCCACCCACTCCAGTACTCTTGCCTGGAGAATCTCCATGGACAGAGGAGCCTGGTGGGCTGCAGTCCATGGGGTCACAAAGAGCCAGAGATGACTGAGTGACCAATTGCCCAGCACAGCATGTTACCCATCTTCCCCTAGGGTCCACAGAGACTTCTCCAACCACCTTGAATTTCCCCCTCCTCCTCCAGCCTCCCGACGCAAACATCTTTGTGCCACAAAATATGCAACCTGATACAAATAATATGCTCAATGTTCCTAGGCTGTTAGAACCTTCTCTTCCTCTGAGGTCTGCACCTCTGAACCTCCTAAATATCTATGCCACGGTCTCCACCTGGAAGTCACAGGGACAACCCAGCCTGGAGATAGGCTGAGTTTTAACATTCACGCAGTAAAAACAAAACAAAAGCCATTGTTTCAATATCGGGAGATTCCACATAAAAATTTGAATTTCTAGAATTTCTTTAAAAAAAAAAAAATATCTGCCAGGCACTATAAGCATGAAATAGGCATGTTTCTGTTTTTCCCTCAGTCCCCACCACACTTTGTCATACCATTAATACCAGGTCTGAATTTCAGTTGCCATTTATTTTTACGCTTGCTGTGAGCTTTTCTTATAGTTGAGAAATATTTTTATGTCCATGTCTCTATTAAAAGTAGCCCAATATACAAAACACAAAGGCAGGAAACATATTTCTCTGGGATCTTGTCCATGTAATGCACAAACATACGATCCACTTTATTGCTGTTATTTGTCTGACCGTTTATGAGATTCAGATTTGTTAATCCTTGGTTTGCCATAAGAAGCCCTGGTCCTCACTCCAAAAGGTTCTCCCTGCCCAGCCCTGCCCACGCTCTCTCTCCCACTGCCTGTAGATCAGAGACGGGTAAATCCTTTTCTCTAAAGGGTGTGAAAACAAGATGCCGCTCTGTGAGCCATACGGTCTCTGTCACAACCGCTCAACTCTGCTGTTACAGCACAAGAGCATCCACAGATAATATGGAAACAAATATGCATAGTGGTGTGCCAATAAAACTTTATTTATGCAAGGAGACAGCAGGCTACCGATCCCCGCAAATGGGACATCTGTCCATCGTTCCATCCTCCTTTCGACATCACTTCCTCCATCCTTGGTCAGGCTCACCTGTGATACATTCTCAGTGAAATAACTCTGTTTCGAATCTTTCCTTCCCCACTAGCTGAAAGCTCCAAACTCAAAGAGCAGGGACTTGTGCAGCTACAAAGATGGAGCTAAAGGAGGGGCCATGAAGGACCTCAGGCGAGCGTCAGACAAAGAGCAGAGAGACAGAGTCTGACTGCTTCTCTCCAGGGACAGGTCTGCGCGGGAGCGCCTCACGGCTCACACAGGAACCCACTGAGGACCCAGGCGCCTTCTAGCTTATCCCCTCCCTTAAGAAGCTCGCAAGCCCAGGGTCCAGGTGGCACGCCAACCCCCACCACTGTGTGTGCACGAAGGAGCTTAAATTCTAGAGCATGTTTCTCAGTGTAGGTGAAGATCAGTGAAAGTAACTAGAAGAAGTCATGGGAGACTCTGCTGCTTTTGTTTTATTCACTCGTTTGTATATTAAGTAAATTGGTTCTCCATAAGGATTAGTAATTGTCAAAACTCCAAGCCTGCTGCTGCTCCAGGCTCCTGCCTGGAATATTCAAGATTCCGCACAACACACAAGCAAAACACCTCATATTTATTTATCTGCTGTCTTTCCAAATACTAGTGGAGTGTTGACTTAATTAAAATGAACAAAATCCCACAGTTAGAAATTAATTCCTTTGACTTGAACTATGCCCCTTATTTGACGAGTACCGCGTCCTCGTGATCTGTCTCACACCGGGACTTCCAGCCAAACGTTCACCTCCCCTCAGTGCCGCACGGAGTCAGTAGGGCTGCTGGACCTCAGAGGACAATGCTGGGTGAAACGGGGGTATTTCAGAGATGACCAGCCAGCACTTCTTAGTACTTCAGCAGAAGAACCCAGGGACTTTGTACAGCCTAGGTGAAGAAGGAACCCAGAGAGTACAGATTTGCCAATCAGTCCACCAGGGCACGGGCCAAAGAGGAACTTAATTTAATTGAAAAGAAATTTAGAGATGTAACACGTAGCCTTCTCGACTTACGAACAGAGATTCATGTATGATAAATGGTCTGGCCAGGGAAGGAGGTACATGGAAATGCCCTGTGCACCAGACTCAGCACCAGACTCATCCTGAGTCATAGCCCAGACCAGGGACGCTCACCTCTCCCTTGGGGAAGCGCACCTTCCACCTGAGAGCAGCAGGATTGATGATGCTGGCCTGATCGGAAGCCAAGCGCGTCCGAGCAGCCGTCACCTGGGAGACCAGAGTTCCCTCCTCAGATCCCACATAACTTTCCTTCTTCCTAAGAGCTCCTCGTCACCAAACAGGGACCCTTTGAAAACAGGGCTGTTTGACTCCCCTCCTTAAGCCCTCCGCTGGCTCCCATCAAACCTGAGGGAAAGTCACACTCTTATGGGGACCTCCAAGGCCTGTGGCCCTGACCCCCGGCCACCTCCCACCAACAGCCACCCTGGTCCTCCTGTCTCAGAACTTTGCTCTTCCTTCTGCCTGGAAACCTTGTCCCCTCAAAACTGCTCATGGCTCCTTCCCTTTATTCGGGTCTCAGAAGGTCTTTCTTGCCCAGTCTGTTTAGAACAGCCTTTGCTCCCCGTCCCTGCCACCTTCTGTCCACCTGCTGTACCTCTTCATAGCAGTAATCATACCAGACTTGTTGATCGTTATTTGATCAACAAATAACGATCTTTCTCGGTTAGCCTTCTCGGTTAGAACTCAGCTTTAGAGAACAGGGGCTTGATTTTGTCTGCCCTTGTTTCCCAAGAAAATGGCCTGACACAGTGGCCCCAATAAAAGCTAATCAATGAAGGGACCTCCCTGGCGGTCCAAGGGTTAAGAATCTGCTTCCAAGGCAGGAGACGTGGGTTCAGTCCCCAGGCGGGGAACTAAGATCCCACAGGCCTCGGGACAACTAAGCCTGCACGCCGCAGCTGCTGAGCCCGAGCGGCAAAGACACAGCGTAGCGAAAAGCAAAACACACACAACGAAACAACAAGTATTCAGAGTGAAGTCGCCCCCATCCAGCCGCCCTCCAGTGCTTTACGCTCCCTCAGTGAGACATTCGAGTAGGTCGTGAGTTTACCGTCAGCAGAGACATCCGAGTGGTGCCTGAGCTACCCTTGCAGAGCTGTGCTGGAGACCCCGTTACGAGGCACGAGAGCGCCGAGAGGAAGCTGACGTCCTGAGGTCCGCGCACACCTGCCTGAGCAACCTCGGGGGCCCGAGGGCGGCCGGTGACCTGAGACTTGGCGTGTGCACGGCGGGGTTGTTCCCAGGAGACGGTGCCAGCGGCGTTTGCCGACTGCTCCTCAGGTGTTGCTGGAAACGCAAAGGACTCGAGTCCCTGCCCTTAGGAAGGTTCAATTCTATACAAACAAGAGGTAGCAGAGAGTCCAAGAAGGTGACGGAGGCCCCTGAGGACCCTCACGGGGCCCGGCAAGGGTCCGGGGGCCGGTGGCCGAGGCCCCTAAGGACCCTCACGGGACCTAGTAAGGGTCCGGGAACTGGTGGCCGAGGCCCCTAAGGACTCTCATGGGGCCTGGCAAGGGTCCGGGAATGGTGGGCGGGGTCAAGGACGTGACTGGTGCCTTGAATCAAGGAAGAAACAAAGAACGATTTAGACTAGGTCGAGTGAAGTTGGATGTAAAGGGTTAAGGACCAGTGTTCTAGAAGATTCCTTCCAAGAAGGGAAGAAGAGCATGCCAGGCGTGGGGAATGCCCAGAACTGCCCAGTTCAGCAGCTGACACCCAAAGTCTTCCGAGCAGCCTCTCCTCACTCTGAGAGTGAGCAATGATTCCCCAGGAAGCCAGAGCCTGACAAGGGTCATGACGCCAGATAGGGCTTCAAGGCGGCGGTGCCCGCAGAAACGCATCACTGGTGCTCGGCACACGGAAGATCAGTGTGTCCTGTGGAAGTTAACAAGGACACGAAAAAAATAAATAAATAAAAAAAGGACACGGAATACCACAGGCAGACCTGAGCGCTGAGCGCCGGAGCAGTCGTGAAACTGTGCAGTATTCAGAGCCTCCCAGAAACAAAGCTGAGACCGTTCTTCGCTGGTCCATGGGCGTGCAGGGTGTATTCGTATGGCGTCTCCAGAGCCCCAGTCTTGGGGAGCTTATCATTTGCTTAGTGAACTCCCCCACCCACAGGAAAGGCTCTGCACAAGAGGATCCCCCCTTCCACCAGCTACAAGCGGAGAGGACCCTGTTGAGAAGAGCAGCTGCACGTGGACCCTCAAGAGCCAGGGACACTCATCGTCTTCTGTGGAGTGTCCTGTCTGCAGGGCCGGCTGAGATAGTGCCTGCAGCCTGGCGAGTGTGTGCTTAGTCACTCAGTCGTGTCTGACGCTTTGTGACCCCATGGACTGTAGCCCACCAGGCTCCTCTGTCCATGGGATTCTCCAGGCAAGAAGACTGGAGTGGGTTGCCATGCCTCCTCCAGGGGATCTTCCCGACCCAGGGATCAAACTCAGGTCTCCCGAATTGCAGTGGATTCTTTACAACTGAGCCACCTGGGAAGCCCCATGTTTAACATTATCAGGCTCATCTTATCCTGTAATCAGAACCAACTACATAATTGGTGGTGTCGGTGAGAAGCCAAGTTGTGGGTCTCGTTCAAGAATTACTGAGAGCTTCATAGTGGCCACAGCAAGGCATTCAACAAAGCAGAGTCCTTCTGAGTGTGGCCCCGAGTGACTGCACGGGGCCCACGTCCACAGAGCCAGCCTTGACCGGAACAGTGGGTGAGTCGCATTAAAGTTCATTTTTAGTAAATGACCACAGTTCCCACTACTACTGTTTATAAGCATCTCGACTTGGGGCCAGACTTGAGGGGATGTCTGCCTCCCTGTTTTACAAATAAGGAAACCAGGTTTCAAGGGATTAAGAGCAGCTGAGCGAGTTGATGGAGGGAATGTAGATGTGGGATCTGGGTCTTTATGACTCTGAGGCTGTAACTAGCAGGGGTCATCAGTCTTGAATTTTCAAACAGTTAGATACGTAAGATTCCCACTGACCACACTGACAAAAGCCAGCAGAGAGGGCAAGCCAAGAGGGCAGCATTAGGCGTTCCTCTTCAGGTGGGGTAGAGGTTCTACGCCCGTGCCCGTGACAAGAGCCTTCCTCACTCACCGGGGAGCCCAAGGCATGGCTTCTCATCGTACGCGTTCACCCGGGGCTTCTCCCAGGCCCAGCAGTATTCTGCCAGTGCTCACGTCTGCCCTGACCAGTGCGTCCGGCTAACATAGCTGGTGGGCCATGCTTATCCGCTTTCCAGGGGAACTGAGGGAGGTGTTAGCCCAAGGCTAAAAGTGTCCCTTTCAGAAGATGGAAGGGTTTGGGGGCCTCTTGCCCACAAATCCACAGAGGATGAGATGGTTGGATGGCATCACCGACTCGATGGACGTGAGTTTGAGTAAACTCCGGGAGTTGGTGATGGACAGGGAGGCCTGGCATGCTGCAGTCCATGGGGTCTCAAAGAGTCAGACACGACTGAGCGACTGAACTGAACTGCCCACAAATGCTCTATACCTCGACAGAGGAAGTCCTTCACAGACACAGGACTCTCCAGGTCAGCAGGAGAGCATGGCCCGTGAGAGACCTCGAAGGCGTCTTCAGCTCCACTCTAGCACCTCCAAGCCGGGGTGCCACGACCAATCTCTTTAGTCAAAAAGGATTGTCTTATTTTGCTTGATGGTAATATTTATTCTCAGCAAGGAGATGGTCAGATGGGCAAGAGCAATTAGTGTAGTGTGCTCAACCACTGAGTGGCGGACAGACACCCTTGACTCATGGGAGGTGTCCCACTTCCGGGACTCACGCCTGAAGGTGAATATTCATGAATGCTCATCACGACCTCATTAACAATAAGCTTTCTGAGAGAGTAGCATTGAAACATATACCCTCCCATGTGTAGAAGAGACAGCTAGTGGGAAGCTGCTGTCTGGCTCAGGGAGCTCGGCCCGGGGCTCTGTGACAGCCCGGGGGGAGGGGGGTGGGAGGCTCAGGCGGGGGTATATGTCTACTTAGAGCTGAGTCACACTGTTGTAACCATCACAACACCGCAAAGTAATTGTCCTCCAACTAAAAATAAAATAAAATTTAAAAAACTGTCTAGAAACAACTTAAATGCTCGAGTGAAGAGCAGGAATTGATTCATGGGAAATTAATATATCAGAATACAATGGAACCAGCAAAAACCATGTTTCAAGTTTCTGTCATGATCCAGAAATTCTTAGATTATCATTTTGAGTGAAAAAATTAACTGTTCAAGGTATAGCTGTGATTTTTTAAACAAACATCGATTCTACAGCTAGGCACGGAACACACCAAGTGTAAACTGGCCATCCGCGAGAGGCAAGACTGGAACACACCAAGTGTAAACTGGTCATCCGCGAGAGGCAAGACTGGAACACACCAAGTGTAAACTGGTCATCCGCGAGAGGCAAGACTGGAACACACCAAGTGTAAACTGGTCATCCGCGAGAGGCAAGACTGCTGCTGATTGTACGTACTGTTTCTGTTTCACTCTTATACAATTTCCGTATTTTCAATAATGCACTCGTCTGGCTCGTTAGATCAGAAAACAAAGAAGAACAAAACAAAGCTAGAGTGTATAATTCCCGGAAGCTGAGCTGTGGGATCTTCAGCTGAAAGGGAGTTAAGAGCAAACTCATAATGATCTGGGCTGGTGTTCACAGGGGTGTTCATTTCGGAAGAGGCTGCTGAATTCAGTAATGTTGCTGCCTAAGTGAGCAGCTGCGTCCTCATGGGCTGGGAGTTCCCTGAACCCGGGGGTCTGCTTAGCCTGCAGACCCAGCCCATCAGACTCCGAGGTGGACGAATGAAGCCAAACTCAACTGCCTCACAGAAGCCGCCCGCACTGGAAGTTTCAAGCAGGCATCCTGCTTGGTAAAAATCAAAGTCAGAGGAAACACCCCAGAAAAAACAAAGAACCTGTGTTTTATCGACGCTATGGATTTTTTCCGGATTTTGAAAGTGTTTCTTTATTCACTGTATAAATCAGACGATATAAAATGACATTCACCAAAAATACATTTAAATTTACTCCACATCCCTCAACCCAGACGTTAATACTCAATATTTAGGCTGTCGATACACTTCCACTCTCTGTGGGTTGGGTATGTGTCCACATATACTCATGCCACACACACGCATGCCTTCGCTGTTCACACATGTTTATCTATGTAAACATCCGCATGCACATAGATCACAGTTTCTCCTCCCCGTGTTGTCTGTGTGCACGGCTCTTTGTCTTTCCCACTCAGGGACGCATCCTTCATGTAACGCGTATTCGCTCAGCACCCTCCACGCAGCAAACCTCTCCTGGGTGTTTGATGGGTATGGGATAGAGCAGGGGCACAGTGAGCAAAGAGGAGGAAGGCAGTAAATGAAACTACGAGGAAGGAATTAATTTTTATGATGTTTTGTTTTTTTAAAAAAAACCTAGGTACCATAGGGGGAACGTCAGCATAGAGTGCTGGGGGTCAGAGGACTGACTAGGGAATGGGCGGTAGTCATTTTTAATTAGAGTGCTCAGGTTAAGACACTGAGAAGGATTCTTTTGAACAAAGACCTTGCCCAAAGTCAGGAAAATCAAGCATGGCAGCTGATTGTGGAAGAGCAGTGAATGGGGCCCCATGCAGAGGCCCTCCAGAGCGTGGGGAGGGGCTCAGGAGAGACAGACGCCCGAGAGCAAAGAGAGGGTGAGGAAGGGCAGCCGGGGGTCGGGGGTGCTGCCCTCCTCACCCAGTGGTTGAGAGTCTGTCGTCCAATGCAGGGCCGCTGGTTCCATCCCTGGTTGGGGGCTGAGAGCCCACTTGCTCAGGAGCGTCTACGCCCACAACTAGGGCCACAGACAGAGATCTACATGACGCAGTGAGGACCCTGGTACCACAGCTAAGACCACTGCAGCCAAGTGAGAAAATACAGATGCTTAAAACACTAAAAGTCAGCATAGGAAAAGCAGAGACATGACTTTGCCAACAAAGGTCCATCTAGTCAAGGCTATGGTTTTTCCAGTGGTCATGTATGGATGTGAGAGTTGGACTATAAAGAAGGCTGAGCACCGAAGAATTGATGTTTTTAAACTGTGGTGTTGGAAAAGACTCTTTAGAGAGCCTTGGACTGCAAGGAGATCCAACCAGTCAATCCTAAAAGAGATCAGTCCTGAACATTCATCGGAAGAGCTGATGCAGAAGCTGAAGCTCTGATACTTTGGCCACTTGATGTAAAGAACTCACTCATTGGAAAAGACTGTAATGCTGAGAAATGCTGGGGGCAAGAGGAGAAGGGGACGGCAGAGGATGAGACGGTTGGATGGCATCACCGGCTCAATGGACATGAGTTTGAGCAAGCTCTGGGAGATGGTGAAGGACAGGGAGGCCTGGCATGCTGCAGTCCATGAGATCGCAAAGAGTCGGACACAACTGAGCGACTGAACAACAATTTAAAAAAATAACTCAGGGCAGGGCATGTCAGTGTGGCAGACCATGCAGGACTCTTTGAAGGCATCCTGAGGACTTAGGCCTTTCCTCCAAGCTTGGCAGGAAAGACCACGTGAGCGGTGGTCACAGCTGCCGCGGACAGAGACGTGAAGACAGCCTGTGCCCCGAGGCGACGCCTGTGCGTCCTTGGGGGCAGCGTCAGACGGCCCCTGTCAGCCCACCGGGTAATGGACATGGGTGACCGCAAGCTGCCCGTTGGGTCTCAGGTCTGTGCTGGGAACAGCGGGTTTTCCCACACCCGATTCAAGCACACCAGTAAAACTCGACTGAGCTGTTCACATGCCGTGACAAAAGAGGTGCACGCCTGCCCACCCGCCCGCCCGAGACGAGGGCCAGAAGGCTCCTCTGGCTCCAGGACAAGTGCTGGAGGTGAGCCGATTGACACGAAGGTTTTTACTGGACTCTTGCCTAGAAAATCCCAGGGACGGAGGAGCCTGGTGGGCTGCAGTCCATGGGGTCACTACGAGTCGGACACGACTGAGCTACTTCACTTTCACTTTTCACTTTCATGCATTGGAGAAGGAAATGGCAACCCACTCCAGTGTTCTTGCCTGGAGAATCCCAGGGACGGGGGAGCCTGGTGGGCTGCTGTCTATGGGGTTGCACAGAGTCGGACACGACTGAAGCGACTTAGCAGCAGCAGCAGCAACACACCCTTCAGCTTTCAGGGGCTGGAAATAGACATCTTCCACCAAAAATTACCACCTGCTCTGCGATTCTGGACAAAAGAGACACCGTCTGGACCGCCCCCCCTAAGTCTTTTCCACGTTGTTCCTCATCCGGGTGGTCCTTGGCACCCTGACCCCCCCGCCCCCTCCCCTGCCCAGCAAACTCTCCTGCCTCCAGTGAGACGGCACCCCCACTTCCGGTCCTTGGACAGCCCTGCTCCAAAGCCTTCCCCCACTCCTGCGCTTCTTTGCATGCTCCCTGATGCTCCACAGCTGGCCCCTCAGTTCCGCTCAAAATCACCTCCTCTGTGACCTCCTTGACCGCTCTGCTTACAATTGCAACACCCACCCAGAGCCCCTCACTCCCCTCCCACTTCGATTTCTCAGCAGCAACCTCGAGCTGGCATGCACACAAACATCCCCTCCTCTCTACACCTCCCAGCTAGACTGTGAGCCCTGTGAGGGCAGGGAATCGTGTCTGTTTTATTCATCACCAGGTCCAGTTTCCCCAGCATGTATAACACTTGTCATTATTAACCCGTGTTGACGGCTGAGTGAGTGAGCCCATGAGGGGCTGTGAGGAACCCCCATCAGAGCGTCCTCTCTGGCAGGAGTCACAAGAGAGGCCTTTCCCCAGCTCCTTGCGATGAGGGCGGCAGGGCTTCTAGGCGAGGAGAGGAGACAGGCCAGCTCCCCGAGTGCCGTGCCCGGAGGGGACCGCCAGGAGCACTGACCGTGCCCCTCCATCCTCACGGGCCTCCCACACGGGCTTAAGCTGCTGAGAAAAATCACTTCCGTGCATTATTGGTTCAGCACAGTTCTTGGCATCTAATATAATGCTGGACATGCACCGAGATTGTTAGTGGCAGTTGAGAAATGAATAAATACATGCATGAGTGTGCGTATGTGTGTTACTCTGGGCTTTTTTGACTCAGAGAATAGGATCACTAGAATTATCATTCCCTGCTCCCCTGGAGAAGTTCAGCTTTGAGCAAAAACACATTGAGAAGAGAGAAAGTGGAAGACCAACTGGGAGCCTATCTGGGGGATTCGGGCGTTCTTGGCATCCCTGGGTTATTTGTAAACATAGTTTAATAACGAGCTGGGTGTGTTTGAAGCTTCCACTACCATCTCTCTTAAAGCAAATGCCCTGTGCACTGCTGGACACTTTTCAGGCCCAGGTCGTCTGATCACAGCCCAAATAAGAAAAGGAATGTGCCGTTGCCAGGACGGTCCCGTGAGGGTGCATCCCAGGCCGCCACCCCTCCACACGGCAGGAGAGCGGAGACCTGGCCATGATGGAGTTAACCTGCTCCACACCAACAAGGCTTCAGCGCGGCTGTTCCTGCCCAGGGCGGGTACACTGGCATGTAGGGTCTCTCCGGTGGCTCTTTGGGATTCCTCAGCCAGGCAGGGAGCAAACAGTTGGAGCGTGGGCACAAAAAGGGACTGCCATCTTGAGGCTCTGTCTCCGAGAGAAAAGGAGCTCTGCTGTTTCTTATTCGGAATCTGAATAAGTTCCTCCTCTTCTCTCTAGGCAGCTTTGCATTAAGATGTTTTCTTATCTCAGCAGGATCTAGCCTGTGTTTGTCAAAAATTCACTCGGTGTGTTTTCCTGCGTGCAATCAAAAAAAAAAAAAAGTCCTCCTTTGCATCAGATATTTGCATACAAGTTATATCTGGCACTTTTATAACAGACTATAGAGCCTTTAGTGTGTGGCATGGTATATTATAATGGGGAAATACACATTTTTCTAATAACACATTGCTTTTTTTCACAGATGGATCTGTAAGAGAGTTATAAGAAGGCAAAAGAAAAAAAAAAAGATTTCTACAACAACAACAAAAAATAAGCCAGGTCTGAAATTCTGACAGCGTCTTCCAATGAAAGATGGTTCAGTGGGTCTTTGAATTATCCTACCCGGCATGCTCGCTGATGGTTGTGCTTAGAGAATGAGTCGTAGAGTTACACTCACATGGAACAAAATCATTAGCAAAGAGACGCTGGGACATCGCAGTGATGGTTGTGGAAAGGAGCCCTGGGCCTTAATCAGATTCCAGTAAAAGAACTGCTCTTTTGCAAAAGGTAGATGGGTCAGGCTTCCCTGGTAGTCCAGGGGTGAAGAGTTCGCCTGCCAATGCAGGAGACACAGATCCAACCCCTGGTCCAGGAGGATCCCACATGCCACAGGGCAACGGAGCCCATGGGGCACAGCTCCTGCAGCCCGCCCTCCCGAGAGCTGGCGCTGTAAGGAGAGAAGCTGCCCCATGAGACGCCCGTGTACCCCAACCGGAGAGCAGCCTCCATCTGCTGCAACCAGAGAAAGCTGTGCCCAGCGGTGAAGACCCAGCACAGCCAAAAATAAATGAATTTATCTTAAAAAGGTAGGAGGACCCCACCTTGAGAAGAATCCCAAGTTTCACACAGCAAGAGAGACGATAACAGTGGGCCGTGCTGAGGCTTGGAACTCACGGCCAAGGGCGAGGAACTTAAAACCCGAACTGAGTGCCAGACACGGGGCTTCCTGTGCGTTAATTCCTCTAATTCCCAAAAGATAATTGCCATACAGACTGCCTGCTACACTGCGAGCCTTCAAATCACTGTTGAATAAATACATGGATCCGTCATTTTTATAAAATGGACGCCAGGAGAAGTTTTAACATTTGCCTAAAGCGCTCACCGACTCGATGGACGTGAGTCTGAGGGAACTCCGGGAGTTGGTGTTGGACAGGGAGGCCTGGCGTGCTGCGATTCATGGGGTCACAAAGAGTCAGATACGACTGAGCGACTGAACTGAACTGAAAGCACTCTAGGGGTCACACCCAGTTCTGCTGGACCCAGAAGCCGTCCTTTGCTTTGTCTGTCGAATGGGGGCACGTTCCTGTGTCCACAGAGGGAAGATCTGGGAACGGAAAATGAGTGGGAAGCAATGAGACCATTCCTCCTCGAACTAAGGGGGTATTCCAGACAACACGATGACTTTCATGGGCCAATAAACACTTCTGCCTTCATGGACTTCTTCCTTCATAAAATGCTACTGAAAACTGGATTACATGACTGGGTTTGTATAAACCCATATAATCCAGGTTGGATTTTTCTCCTGGTTTTATAAGAAAGTAAAAGATTTTTATGGGCCTCTGAAAGAATCATGGAGCCCAGGCACCGTACCTCCTGGGTCTAGTGGAGGCCACGGCCCGGACAGTCTCAGGTGAAAACTCCAGCAACTAGAAACATTGCGTCCACAGAAATTTCATAGTGACTCTACATCCCTGCAAGGTTCTGATGCTGATAGCATTTGCCAAACACCACTGAAATGAATGCCTAACAGCTCAGTTAGGATCCTGTTTGCCTGCACATGCTAGAGATCTGTCCACAGTGGCTTCCCTCCAGTAGGAAGTTTCATACGAAGTAAGACAAGGGCAGTCCTCATACAAGGGCTGGTCCAGCTACTCATGCAGGGTCCTTTATGACCCTGCTTCCTTCTGCGAAGGACCATGCTCCTTTGCAGCATGCCAGGTCTCTGACATTCTTATCTTTGTTCCTCATGGAAGCAATATGGCTTCTCCAGCTCCAGCCATCCCATCCACATTCCAGGCAGGATGGAGAGGCATGCACCAAGGATGAGGGATAAAAGGCTTCACCTTAGAAACTTTGTTTTATGGGGAAAGAAAGCCCTCTTCAGACTGGAACTGGGTCTCGTGACATTCCAGAGAATCTAGAAAAGTGTTTTCAAGCAGAATCACTGCTTTCCCCAAAGAAAATCAGAGTTGTTAGTTAAGAAAAAAGGGTTAGTGGGGGGCGGGGAGGGGGGAAATGGAATTGAATCAGCAATCTGCAGCATCTGCTTCAACAGCCATAATTCCTTTAAAACTAAATGGCCAAACCTTTGAAAACAGTACCCAGTTCAGGAGAGTTTCGGCTCAACAGAAAACTGGGCGAGTTCTTTGGTTTTCACTAGAATATGATAATCCAGGCTGCTCTGCCCCGTTAGCAAAACAGACATAATATCACACTGCCAATTAGCTAACATGTCTGCAGTAACCACCTCCCCGCGCTGTATTCATTTTTTAAATCCCTTATTTCCTTGTATAAGACACTGGAGTCATCTTTCGAGGCCAAAAAAATAGGCGTGTCATTGGCATCTACTTCTACCTGGCCAAATATTATCTGCTTGAGTATTTTTAGCTCAAGGGCCATCCTCTCAGCAAAAAACACTGCTGTTTGCACCAGAGGAGGCTGAAAATGCCCTACGGTCGGTGCTCTCCCGGCCCAGGGAGCCAAGACGCAGCTTACTGCTGCTTCTCGCCCTGGGCAGTGAGGTGACTGGGACCTCTGCACTGAGCACAAACCTCGGTCATTAATGCATATGGTCAGCATCTGTCAGCGCAGAGTCAGAACCAAGCTGTGAACGTGACCTAACAAAATACTCAGCTGTCCTCCTGGGGCAGGATCAGGGTGGCCAACTGCCCAGGCTGGCTGGACTCTGGGCTTCCCTGGATGCTGGGCCCGTGCTCACACTAGGAGAGTCGGGCCAGCCGGGGGGAGCTGGCCGTGGTCAGTACAACGCCCATGCAGCCGTGGCTTAGAACCAATGGAAAGCGTATCATTAACAAAAACTAAGTTTTGAGTGACAATTCTGTCCCAGCCTCCTCTTAACAGTTTACACGTAAGATTTTGTCTTCTCAAGAACTCTAAGAGGAAGGGACTATTGTTATTCCCATTTTACAGGGGGGAAAACAGAGGTGCAAACTTTTCAAATCACTAAGTGAAGCCAGTGGTAAAGAACCCGCCTGCCAATGCAGGAGACATAAGAGATGTGCGCCTCACAGATGAATCATTTTTACAATTTTGAAAGTTTTCATAGCTATGACTTACACTCGGTCTTAACCGAATGGATAAGCCCTGGGTCGGGAAGGTCCCCCGGAGAAGGAAATGGCAACACATGCCGGTATTTTTGCCTGGAAAATCCCATGGACAGAGGAGCCTGGCGGGCTACAGTCTATAGCGTCACAAAGAGTCAGACACGACTGTGCGTGCACACACGAACACACGCCAACAAATGCACCGTTGTATATTATATACGTATATTATATACGTAAGATGTGCAGTAAGGAGTAGCAGAGCCGAGGACGTCCTTGGTGATCCAGTGGCGAAGACCCTGGGCTCCCAGTGCAGGGCGCTCCGGGTTGATCTCTGGTCAGGAAACCAGACCCACTGCTGCAACTGAACTGAGAGGCCTGCTTGCCGCAACAGAGACTGAAGATCCCACTGCTGCAACTGAGACCCGGTGCGGCCAAATAAACACATATTTTGAAAGAGAAGAAGCAGCGGAGGTGGGCTCAGACCCGGGCAGCCTGACTCTAAAACCCGAGCCCCCGCCTCGCGTGAGCCCCTCAGGAGAGGCGGGCCCCGTGAGCGGAGGCCCGGCGCTCGCATCCCTGCTGGGCGCGAACACTTGCATCCCGCAGCTGCGGGAGAGGAGGTCGGCGGGCAGAGGCGCCTCACCCTGCTTTCCGCTGCTGGTTTCACCTGCAGGCACTTTTGCCCCCAGGGGACACTTGGCAGTGACTCTGAAAGCGCCTCACAGATGAATCACGTTTACAGTTCTCAAAGTTTTCATAGCTGTGACTTACACTTGGTCTTAACCGAATGGAGAGAAGAGTTGTCGCTGCGTTTCTGTAGAAGAGGATGTGGAGTCAACTCTGCCTTCCAGCTGTTTGGAAACTAGTCATGCGGAAACAGCAACAGGCAGCCAAGCTGGTTCAGACACGTTGCAGTAAAAACAAAAACGTGCGTCTCGTGTTAGGAAGATAAGCACACACACACAGGAACGAAAACACCACCACCACAAAAGCCCCGCTCCTACCAGCCCAGCCGGCTGCTACGCGTGCTGAATGGAGGGTCCACGATGTCCGCAGAGGAAAGAAACTGCTTCGATGTCTGTTGCTGTTCGGTCACTAAGTCATGTCTGACTGCAGCCCCACGGACTACCGTGCACCAGCCTACTCTGAACTCCACTCTCTCCTGGAGTTTGCCCAAGTTCATGTCCATCGAGTCAGTGATGCCATCCAACCATCTCATCCTCTGTCGTCCCCTTCTCCTCCTGCCTTCAATCTTTCCCAGCATCAGAGTCTTTTCCAGTGAGTCAGCTCTTCACATCAGATGGCCAAAGTGTTGCGATTTCAACATCAATTCTTCCGGTGAATATTCAGGGTTGATTTCCCTTAGGATTGATGTAATATTTACCAGAGCTTCACTTATGGATAAAACTTTCTTTCCACCCTCAAGAACTTGCCATCACAAAGACGGCGGCACTCGGGAGATCCTGGTCTGGTCCTGTCTGACCCCTTCCTGTTAACTGACATTTCTTCCAGGTGGCGAGAGGACCAGAATTGGACACTGGGCTTTTGTGCCTTCAGAGCCATCTTCCTGCCTCCAGAGTTCTTCCTAGTGTTCTCCGCTCTTTTCTTCCCCATCTCCAAGTAAATTGCAGGATCATCAGAAACCCCATTGAAGCCTCTCTGGGACACCACTGTGATCTTTATCTTCAAAGCCAACCAGCCAGGCCTCTGGCTTGAAATCTGCATGACAGCTGAAGGAGAGTAAATCTGGGGGCTGGCTTCCTTTGATTACCAAATGTTTCTCTTTGTTCTGAAGGTACAACTTTAAAAGAAATTCAGTGATGAGGAAAATAATTCTACAGCGTCTAGCTGTGTGCAGCCACCATGACTGGCTCAGGGCATTTGCTTAAAATAGGAGCTGCGGGGCTTGTCTGCAATGGAGGCCGATTGTTAAATGACTGGAGGAAGGTTTAAGAGGCGAGCAGCGGTCCTGGGTGGAAGCCACAAGTGGGAGCAGGAAAGAGGCAGGAGAGTCACCGGGAACCCCACGCGCCGTCCCGCTCAGCTTGCCTTCCCTTACGCGGCGACTCCGGCACAGGACCGGCGCAGACCCGGGAGACCCAGTGCGGTTAGAACGGGGCCTCGGCGCTCTGAGGAGGGGGTCTTCCTGCCGTAGCAGCAAACAAAGGAGGCCACAGTCAGCAGCGCTGCCGTCACTGCGGCCGGTGACCGCTGAGCCCTGAGGGTGTGGACACCCAGGACTCCGGGCGCTGAGGTGCGCACTGATCGGCTGGCTTCAGCGAGGCCAGGCTCTCGCATCTCCCGCACACTGCTGTTGTTTCTAGTTGCTAAGTTGTGAATGACTCTTTAGGGACCCCAAGGACTGTAGCCCGCCAGGCTCCTCTGTCCATGGGACTCCGTCAAGAACACTGGAGTGGGTGGCCATTTCCTTCTCCGGGAGCTTCATGACCCAGGGGTTGAATCTGTGTCTCCTGCGTTGGCAGGCAGATTCTTTACCACTGAGCCACCGGGGAAGCCCTTTCTGTACCTGGAAAAGCCCTAAATTCCTTGAAGTATTTGGTTTTCTGGAATTAACAACAATCTTTTGACATTTGGACAAGCTGCCCTTTGTTGCAAAACTTCCGTGTAACCCGGCTCCCGCCACGCCTCCTCGGAGCAGGGCTCTCAGGGTTACTTGAGATGTTGCCTACCCAGCTTCAGTTCAGTCCAGACGCTCAGTCATGTCCTCTCTGCGATCCCATGGACTGCAGCACGCCAGGCCTCCCTGTCCATCACCAACTCCCGGAGCTTACTCAGATTCATGTCCATCGAGTTAGTGATGCCATCCAACCATCTCATTCTCTGTTGTCCCCTTCTCCTCCTGCCCTCAATCTTTCCCAGCATCAGGGTCTTTTCAAATGATTCAGCTCTTCGCATCAGGTGCCCAAAGTATTGGAGTTTCAGCTTCAACATCAGTCCTTTCAATGAATATTCAGGAAGCCTACCCAGCTTCAAATCCTAAAAATCCGTGTTATGTTTTAACATAACTCTCAAAGTTGACAGTTCAAATAGCAAGAAAGAAGTGCCATTCAAGGAACTAAAATGTGCAGTGTTTCCTTTCTGCTTTATGCTCTCTCCTTTGTCACTGTGTCCCTTATCTGCTGTGATTGTCTTCAGAAAAATTAAGATTTTAAAATAGCACCAATGCAGGGGGTCATCTTCGGATGGTGCCGTGTCTGTCCTAAATGTTAATATCAGAACATTTAATTCCCGTGCTGAATCCCCAAAACTATACGTCTTGTATTCTACACCTCACACGTACTTTCTGTTCTTGTCAGAACAGGAAAAGAGTTGCACAAAGCTAACACACTTGCTTTTCTTTCACCTCCTGATACACGGACATTCTGCAGCACAGTCCAGCTTGGCCTCCTGCTGAGTGAGGACAGACTGAAAGAACCACGGGTTGCCCTCGTTTCCTTCCCTTCTCTGTCACACAGGAAGGACCGTGTGTGAGAAAGACCTGATGGGCCCCTCGGCTGGCCGTGTTTCCTGGACCTCTGCTGCCTGACTTCTGCAGGGGAAGCAAGTTCTGGGGCAGAGGGCAAGCCTCCCGGGTGGCCAAGGGCCCTGCTCACCCTGCGGTGGGTGTGCCACCCTTGTGCTTTACCTGCTTTAGGGATCCCAGAACCCCCATGCACCCTGGGGCCTCGGGAGCTGTGTTCATGGGGCACGACGGTTAATGCCAGTTCTGTGCCTGATGCACAGTGAGGCCAGACAAATGGAGTTTGGAGCAGAGAAAGGCCGAGTGCAGGGCAACGGGTGGCTTGTGCCCTGCTCGGGAGGGTGCGGGTCGGGGGGCACAGGACCTGTGATCAGCTTGTGTGCAGTTCTCTGACTGGCTGCTGGGAGGGAGCAGGCGCTGTCAAAGGCTCACATTCCATCCTTTGACTCCAGGAGGCCTGGGGCTGTGCACTCATGCTCATCAAGTAGTCAAGATCTTCCTTTTTGCAGTTTCTACATTTGCAAAACATCTCAGGAGACTTGCATCAAATACTGTTATCTAGATCACTCAGCATCACCTTTCAGGGTTTGAAATAGCTCAGCTGGAATTCCATCACCTCCACTGGCTTTGTTTGTAGTGATGCTTCCTAAGGCCCACTGGACTTCACATTCCAGGATGTCCAGCTCTGGTTGAGTGATCACACCATCGTGGTTATTGGGGTCATGAAGATCTCTTTTGTGTAGTTTTTCTGTGTATTCTTGCCACCTCTTCTTAATATCTTCTGCTTCTCTACAGTAAGATCATGGCATCTGGTCCTATCACTTCATAGCGAATAGATGGGGAAACAATGGAAACAGTGACAGACTTTATTTTCTTGGGCTCCAAAATCACTGCAGATGGTGACTGCAGCCATGAAATTAAAAGACGCTTGCTCCTTGGAAGAGAAGCTGACAAACCTAGAGAGCATATTAAAAAGCAGAGACATCACTTTTGCTAACAAAGGTCCGTCTAGTCAAAGCCATGGTTTTTCCAGTGGTCATGTATGGATGTGAGAGTCCCTTGGACTGCAAGGAGATCAGTCAGTCCTAAAGGAAATCAACCCTGAATATTCACTGAAGGACTGATGCTGAAGCCGAAGCTCCAATACTTTGGCCACCTGATGTGAAGAGCTGACTCGTTGGAAAAGACCCTGATGCTGGGCAAGATTGAGGGCAGGAGGAGAAGGGGACAACAGAGGATGAGATGGTTGAATGGCATCACCAACTCGATGGACATGAGTTTGAGCAAGTTCCAGGAGCTGGTGATGGACAGAGAAGCCTGGCGTGCTGCAGTCCATGGGGTCACAAAGAGCTGGACACGACTGAGTGACTGGACAACAGCAGCAAGAACAACAAGGTCCATCAGAGGAGCTGGAGCACAGGATACGGGGAAGGCCTGTTCCGGAAAGGCCCCCTCGGGTCCTGCTCGATTATGAATACTACATGCAAACCCCGACTGGAGGAACAGCCCGCGAACACACTGCAGGCGCCTCTTCCGTTCACACATGCTCCACTGTCCCACCGGACTTCACTTACAAGCACAAGTCCAAAGATAAACGTGTGAAGGATTTCACTGGACCAAACCAAGGCACCATCAAACTGTGCACCAGCAGAGCATTAAGCTAAACAGGTCCTCAAATCTGGGAATGTGACAGGACACCTAGTCACCCTCCTCTCCTGGTTCACACTCATTATTCACATAGTACATGCGTGCTAAGTCATATCGGTCGTGTCCAACTCTTTGCGACCCTGTGGACCACAGCCCACCAGGCTCCTCTGTCCAGGGATTCCCAGGCAAGAACACCGGTGTAGATTGCTGTGCCCCATCTAGGGGAGCTTCCTGACCCAGGGATCAACCCATCTCTTACATCTCCCATTGGCAGGTGGGTTCTTCACCCCAGCTCCGCGCAGAAAGCCATTCACACAGTACTTTAAAAAAAATATATATATCACATAGTAATTTTGCTTTTTATTGCCAAAAACCCAGTTTCACAATCATGACGTCATGGAAATGAACTTAATGTGATCGAATGTGGAAGCTGAACAGCTTCCGGCCAGTAGCTCTCAAGGGTCCGATAGATGGTCAGTTTCACTGCTTCCTGCAGAAACTGAACATGTTCCACAGCACTGCTGTGACTTCCCTGGGGCACCCAGGCACACAGTTTGGGAACCAGAAGTGTAGCGGTAAAGCATGTGACTCGAGTCGTCACCCACACAGAGACGACGTAACGGTTGCACTTGCCACACACGGGGGTCCCAGAAAGTCGGGGCTCCCTGGCGCTCTCTGTACTGCTCGTCCAAGGGAGAACCTGTGCTGCCCGATACTGCGATTTAATGATGTATTTGTTGCCATCTCACTTTCCATTTCTTTATGAACATTTATTGAGCACCCGCTAAGCTGGATATTTTATGTGGTGTTGGGGGGGGGGCAAAGCTTAGCCAATTAAATACAGTTCCTGCCCTCAGGGAGCTTGAGAAGCACAGAGAAGGCAGACAATCCAGTCAGCACACGATACTGCCATTATACACAGTAATTAGGGCTGTGCAGGGACCCTTCGGAGTACTTTAAAAGCTTATAACCGGCGGCTTCGTCTGGTCTGGGGGTCTCGGGAAGGAACTCAGAGCCTGGTGTTTTAATTAACGTCTACAGGAAGCGTTGGTTTTGCAAGAGTGGAGGAAGATAAGGTTTTCCGAGGCCAAAGGAATGACAGAAACAAGCCCCCTGCAGTGAGAGGGCGCAGGCCTGGCTCAGGGGCGGGCTCCGCGTTCCTTCCACAGAGAACGCTGGCTTCAGCGGGATGCCAGGGGCAAGAGAGGCCTGCAGGAGCAGGGGCAGCTGGTTCCTGAAGGCAGGGCTCGTATGGGGCAGGACTCTGCAAACCTTCCCTGGGGAGGGCTCAGGCCCCTCACACCACCCCTCAACTCCACGGGTGTTGCACTAAAGCAGCGACAGGTACCAAACGGGCACGGCGGTGTGCCAGGTAAACTTCACTGACGCTTTGGCCAGAGTTTAAGACCCTTGCTACACAAGCCTTCCATGTGGGCCTCATTCGGTGGGTCAAGGGAGGGTGGCTACCTACTGAAAAACAAGCTACTCCTTGGTCTCCTAGGGTTTTGAAAGGTTGTTGTTGAATCACACGAATACACCAGGATTCTTGGCCCCCGGAGGTGAAGAATTCAATCCGGGGCCAGAGACGAGGCTTGATCGCTCAGAGCTTTTGTATAATAACGTTTTATTCAAGTATAAAGGAGATAGAGAAAGCTTCTGACATAGGCATCAGAAGGGGGCAGAAAGAGTACCCCCCGCTAGTCTTCAGCTGGATGTTATATAGTCACTAGCAGTCTGTTAATGAAAGAAAGGAATGTCTTAAAATTCAGAATGGCACCAGGCCCCTCACCATAAGATGCATTTTGGGATAATCTTGGCACCAAATGGTTTATCCTGGGC